>NC_088691.1:25870563-27120563 GCF_028017835.1 Emys orbicularis
CATTCTCAACATGCAGCCTCTGCTCGTTGGTCTTCATCTTCCAATCTGAAGGCTTTCTTCAAAGAAATGAGGAAAGAGAAAGGGGAAGAGAGAGACCATGGAGCCCCCTTCAACAAGCCTAACTCTCCACTGCCTTGCACCTTGTGTGTCATTTGCACATGCACAAAGTGAGCACACCCTATGTAAAAACACTGTCAAATCAGAGTTCTCCACTCACACCCCAGCAACAGCATTTCACACCTACGCTGCCCTCTGTGCACAGATGTAAGTGACACTCAAGGTACAATGCTGTATAGAATCAGGCCCAGGTCTAGGAGTCAGTGATCTAAGATGCACATACATTAGTTGCCGTACCTCTTTCTGTCTTTCCATAGCTCATGGAGTCCAGAAGCAGTCAAGAGGCAAAGCACAATGCAAGACAAAAAAGGGAGGAATACCAGGCTGGGGGATCAGTGACTAGCATAAAAGCCCAGCAGGTCAACATAGGCAGAAATGTACATGTAAATGGTCCTTCAAGTGTTTGCTACGGTCAGGCTTTTCCAAGGTCACACTTTGAGGGAGCGTCCACAGTGCCCCCTGCCCATTCCTCCCCCTCCACCACCACCACCACCGGGGAGTGACACTGCTGTATCTAGATGGGACCAAGGCTCCAGCAACCACCAGTGCAGGGTATTCAGCTGTAACCCCCAACTTGGGTTACTTCAAGTCCAGCTGGAAGATTCTGGCAGTGACATGAGTGTGTTGATTCTTAACTCAATCCTTTAGTGCACGTAATATGTGGCCAGATTTGGGTATTCATTCAGCATGACACACACATACCCCCAATCCTCTCAACTGATACTGGGGGGAGGGTGTTGAAGATTAACATTTATGACTGACATGCCCCCTGTGTAAATATATTACTGACAAAGGAGAACAACTCTGCAAGGAATTTTCCAGGGGATGCTCTGCAGCAGAGAAGCCAAGAGGGGCTGCCTCTCCCCTCCCAGGGTCCTCTCTGTTCACAGAGGGAGGGGAGGGTCATAAAGGGGTAGGACAGGCTGCAGTGACCTGAGACTCACACGCTAACACACACGCACCCCCGCTGAGCGGACAAAGGAAACTGGGCAGACGCAGTCAAATTCCTGAAAATTATTTTTTCATTTTCTCCTTTATTAGTTTTTTATTAGAGAAAAAAATAAACACAGGCTGAGTCTGTTAGAATGCGGGGCTTAGCAGGAAAAGCTCCCGGCCAGCTGCTGCGTTTCCCCGCTCTAAGGGATCCAGAACCTGGCTGCCCTGCATGCTAGGGGACAAGATCCTGAGCCGAATGATTCTGTTTCTACCCCACCTAGATCCTGAACTGCAGCGTCTCTGTCTGTCCACTGTGTAAGAGCCCCAGGAGCTGATACACATCAAGCAAGCACAGTGGGGACACAGTGTAGGTCTTTCTGGATGTTTTCAAATAACCAACAATACATAACAGAGTGCGGCCCCTGGAGCCCTGCATGCCCATGTGCCCATTGGCCAGTTTTGTCTCACACACCTGACCAAGGGCAGGTTTTATTGCTGGTCCACTCTACCGACAAGCACTTTCTATTCAACAATCAAGGAAGATAAAAGTCCCAGCAAACAGGGTTCCATGCACCAATCTTTTCTTTAAATATTATGAAAGTTAAAGCCCTTGGGATCACAAATAATAATGCTGTGCATTTATCATCTATGTGCTTTGCAAATTAACCAATTACTCCTGACAATGGTATTGGTCCATTACTAGTTGGAAATGGTAGAATTACACCTCTACCTCGATATAGTGCTACCCGATAGAACACGAATTCGGATATAACGCGGTAAAGCAGTGCTCCAGGGGGGGGAGGGGCTGCGCACTCCGGTGGATCAAAGCAAGTTCGATATAACGTGGTTTCACCTATAACGCGGTAAGATTTTTTGGCTCCCTAGGACCGCGTTATATCGAGGTAGAGGTGTATCAATAATAATGCAGAAAAGGCAGAAGTGTTAAATAAATATTTCTGTTCTGTATTTGGGGAAAACCAGATAATATAGTCTCAAACACTCTTTCTGTTCCACTAGTATTTCTGGAGGATATGAAACAGAAGCTACTAAAGTTAGACATTTTAAAATCAGCAGGTCCATATAAATTGCATCCAAGAGTTTTAAAAGAACTGGTTGGGGAGCTCGCTGGATTATTACCCTTGATTTTCAAGAAGTCTTTGGAATGCTGGGTAAGGTCCAGAAAACTGTAAGAAACCTAATGTTGTGCCAATTTTTAAAAAGGGGAAACAGGGTAATTAAAGACCTGTCAGCCTGACATCAATCCAGGGCAAGATAATGGAGCGGCTGATATGGGACTCAATTAATAAAGAAGTAGAGGAGGGTAATGTAATTATTGCAAATCAACATGGGTTTATGGAAAATAGATCCTGTCCAACTAATTTAATATCACTTTTTGATGAGATTACAAGTTTGGTTGATAAAGATAATAAGTAGATTATGTCAACACTAGACTTCTGTAAGGCTTTTGACTTGGTACCATATGACATTATGATTAAAAACTAGAACAATATAGAATTAACATGGCACACATTAAATGTCTTAAAAACTGTCTAACTGATAAGTCTCAAAATGTAACTATAAATGAAGAATCATCATCGAGCAAGTGTGTTTCCAGTTGGGTCCTGCAGGGATCCGTTCTTGGCCCTATGTTATTTAACATTTTTACCAATGATCTGGAAGAAAACATAATCATAACTGATAAAGTTTTCAGATGAGACAAAAATTGTGGGAGTGTTAAATAATGAAGAGAAGTGATCTAGCTTGCTTAGTAAACTAGATGCAAGCAAACAGTATGTGTTGAATATGGCTAAATATAAATGTATACATCTAGGAACAAAAAAAGCAGACCTTACTTATAGGATGGAGGGATGCTATCCTGGGAAGCAATGACTCTGAAAAAGATTTGGGGGTTGTGGTGGATAATCAAATGAACATGAGGTTCCCAGTGTGATGGTGTGGCCAAAAGAGGTAATGCAATCCTGGGATGTATAAAGAGGGGAATCTTGAGTAGGAGTAGAAAGATTATTTTACCTCTGTATTTGGCACTGGTGCAACCATTGGTGGAATACTGCGACCAGTTCTGGTGCACACAATTCAAGAAGGATGTTGATAAATTGGAGAGGGTTCAGAGAAGAGCCACAAGAATGATTAAAGGATTAGAAACATCCCGTATAGTGATAGACTCAAGGAGCTCAATCTATTTAGCTTAACAAAGAGAAGGTTAAGGGGTGACTTGAGTACATTCTGTAAGTACTTATGTTGGTGAACAAATATTTAATAATGGGCTCTTCAAACTGGCAGAGAAAGGTCTAACATGATCCAATGGCTAGAAGTTGAAGCTAGACAAATTCAGACTGGAAATAAGGTATAAATGTTTAAAGGTGAGAGTAATTAACCACTGGAACAAATGACCAAGGGTCGTGGTGGATTCCCCATCATTGACAGTTTTTAAATCAAGAAGGATGGTTTTCTAAAAGCTCTGTTCTGGAAATTATTTTGGGGCAGGTTTCTGGCCATGCATTGTACAGGGCGTCAGAGTAGATGATCACAATGACCCCTTCTGACCTTGGAACTGATGAATCTATGGATCTTTTGGGAGCTTCCTGCAGACCTTCCCTAGCTCAGCTGGTCTGATTCCCCCACCTCCTAACAGGTTTGGTGCCCTGAATTGAAGGATTGCCTTGTCTAATGTACAGTGTTCCTGAAGTCCTCATTCCCACACAACAGTGATATCGGAAGGTAATCATGTGAGTGAGATTTACCCTTTCACAACATTGTAGCAATTTGACACCTGGCTCCCTCACCCCTGCATCTCAGTTTCCCCATCTAGAGAACTGGGATACTAACTCTCAGCAACTAGGGAGAATTAGCTAGACCTGGTCCAATAATATTCACCAAAGCAAAAATGTGGCCAATTCAGGTCTTTTTGTGGTTCACAAATTGTTCCCAATTTCTGAAAATGTCTTTGTTACTAGTAATGATCCAATGAATATCTGGCATGAATAATTTTCAGTATCTGGGTAGTTCTTGAAGCGTTCACCACAATTATTCACTCTTCATTATTCACAATGCATCATGTGTGAATGGTTACATGGCCCTGTCTCTGCTTTCTGCTTGGATGATCATACCTTGTTAGCAGGAAAATAACAAAAGATGAATCATGGATTTAAGGTACACATCTGTAGAGCTCTTGGTAAAGGCAAACATTTTCATGGCCACAAGGAGCCATCCAAATATTCATGTTAGAAATAGTTCAATACTGCCAATAGCAACAAATGACATTTGAGTTGTTCACTCACTAACACATTCTTGAGTCTGATTCTTTCATCACTGACCGAGCTCTAGAATTAAGTATTTGTACAGTGCTCTGAGATCCTAAATGAAAGGTTCTAGAGAAGGGCATAAACTCACATTCAAAATAGAAAAATACATATATACTGATCAGCACGTGCTGTCTGTATGAGTGTGTGAGATAGACACGCACACACACACAGCTGGAGCAGGGGGCAGAGTGAGCAACTAAGAAGGAAAGCCACAATTAAAATGGCAAGTCAAGATAAGTCATAAGATAAAATGCCAGGCCAAAAGGAATACCCTGGATTGTTTCTTTTTGTTTATTGTCTTTTAGGGTGAGATTTGTGTCAGCCCCATTTATCCCTGTGACAGCCTTCTCCCATGTATGGATTTTCCCACACAGTCAGTGCAGTGCGTTCCCATTTCTCACAGGGCTGGGAGAGTGCAAAGGTGGCCCCTACCTCTATTCCTCTGTGCTGAGAACAGCTTGGCTAGACCCCAGGATTTGGAGGCCTGAGGCCTTCTCTGCACCTAGCATCTGTTAGGCACATCTGAGGAGGGGAGCTATTTACATCTTCCTGGTCCTGGGGTCGGTTGCGGACCAGCTCAGCTCCCATGCAAATTTAGACTTTCTGTGGCCCTAAGGGATTGTTAGCATGCAATGAGATCTGACCATGACCCCTCCATCCTCAGGAATCTCGCACATCTCCTACAACTAGAAGCTTCCAAGGGGTGAGTTGAAGCTGACTATGCTGGCTTTTTGCCAGCTGGGGACTCTCCTCACTGAGGGAATCCTCAGCTGGAGAGATCTGCTTTCTGGCTCCTTTGCATCATGGAAGTTCACAAAACAACCAGACTGGGGCTTAGCCTCTAGCAGTGACGGGCTCAAATCATTCTATGACTACCTAGCCATGGAGAGAGGAGCAGAGTTGGCTGGCTCACAGAAAAAGTCCTAACCAATCCTTCTCAGCTGGAAAAAGGATGGCTTGGAAGGCTGAAACAGGGGGTCCTAAATCACAATGAGGGGCACAGAAGAAAGATCCAGTTACCCCTACTGGCAACAAGTGAGACAGAATGAGAGTGCTTCCCTAACCATAAACCAAGTCAGCTGTTACCATCAGCTTGGAAAATGACCCAGGACAACTAAAACTCCATCAGGCTCACATGCTACAGTTACCCATTTAAGGCTCAGACCAGGGTCTGTGCCTTGGGTCTAGGTAGTTCCCAGTAGGTCCAGGTAGAGAAATTCCATTTAGGCCACACCTAGTGGCAAATGCTTTGCTGGAGTATTTTTTTGTTTCTGGGGGACAGATCTTCCTGGGGAGTGAATCTGAGCACTCTTCCACCACCTCTCAAAACCAGTGAAAGCCAAAATTGGGCAGTTTTGCCCAACCCTTCCCCCCAGCTCCTGTACACAGATGTGCCTGTGGTTCTCACAGATCCTCTGAAGGTAGGTGCAGACAGTGGTGCTGGAACAATTTCTATAGTGGGGGTGCTGAAGGCAGAAACCATGTATTTGGGTTGTTATTACTACTGCAAGCCAGGGGGTGTGGTAGCACCCCCAGCACTTCTAGCTCCAGCACCTATTAATGCGGGACAGTACTCGGCTGGTTCCTTTCCACGGGAGGCGTGAGGAGCTGGGAGGCCTTCTGGAGTTAAAGTACACAAACAGGCTGAGGTCACCCCGTCTCCTGATTACAATCCAAACATCCCCAACAGGGTGAACACCAGTCAGCCCCCTCCAAACACTTGAATCTGGGCCAGGCCAACAGCCCCTGGTTTACCTTGGCTCAGTCCCTCTCCACTCCTTACCAAGACATAAGACCCCATCCCCCATTCTGCTGACCATCCAACTGGGGGTCACCAACATGGTAGAATCCAAAGCCAGGACTTCAGTATCTGTGAGAGATGAAAGCAGAAGATGGATAGATAAATAAATACCATGGGAACAAGAATGTCTGGCCAGAGAATGAGCTAACTGTGGTGAGGGGTGGCGGATTCTGTTGAATTGATGCAATCTGGAGGAGATGTTGCCCCCACGCCCCCAGCCTTGTGTTATATGTTCCAGGTTTATTCTTTAGTCACATTCCCATTCCTTGCTGGCTTTAGTGACTATTTATTAAATATTTATCTCCTCCTCCCCCCTTCCCAAGCCCCTGGCTCAGGAGATGAGCATCACAAGGGAATTCTGATGGGAACAGTTGGAAGATGTCTTCAAGTTTCATGAACACCTTGAATGGTTAAAGATGCACATCTTCCCTGAAAGTGAAGAAAGAAGTGAATCCCGTAGAATTGTGTGAGCCAGATTCAGCTTTCAGTGAGAATAATGTAAATCCAGAGTGGCTACACTTAAATCCATGAATTTGCAACAATATCATTGAGAGCAGAATTTAGCCTGTATATCTGTACATTAACTGTAATCCTGATCATATTCTGGAATCATCATGGAGAAATCCTGAAACCTAGGTGCTCAGGAGCAAGGTTTTGCAGGAATGTGTAATGTTGAGAGTTAATTCCCTTCCTGTTCCTAGTAACCCTTTCCTTGTCCCCAGTAGGAGGGATGATGTTCTGGTTCCCAGCACAGCTGCAGTCTCACCATGTAGTTCACATTGGTGATGCAAAGGGCTGCCAAGATCTATTGCCCTTCAGTGAAAGTGCTCAGGCCTCTGGAATCAATTACTCCTCAGTTGCAGAAATCAGTCAGTTGTACAAGGGTCTACTTGGCAAAGCAACTTCAAGAACCCAGAATGGGACCCAGTTCTGCCTGAATCTCCCCCCGCCCACCCTCCTTTTGCTGTGACACTAGGGGAAGATGGACTTGTGGGGTAACGAAGCTTGGCACTGGTCAGTCAGATCACAGAAAATCCTCATGCACAAAGCAAAGCCAAAGCTACCATGCTCCAGAACCAGCCGTTCAAGGTGTAACCCTGGCAGGAGAGAGGACACTCACAGATGTGTTCAGCTCCCCACCCCCAGAATTAATTTTGAATTAGTTGCTCCCACACACCCAGATAAAAGCCTCAGTGATGAAAGCAAGAAACCTTATATTTATCTCAGAGGCTGCTGACCTTCCCATTCTCCCTGTCCTGGCCTGCCCAGCAACCCTGCTCTGAATCTAACAGTATCTAACATCCAAAGCCATGTGTGAGTTATTGCTAAGTGCAGAATCACTGCTGCATTTACCCACAGCATCCCTGCACTGCTGGTATCTAACTCATAGATGTGTAAAGCACCTTTGGGATGCCAGAGGTATGAAATGTGCTGGATAGAAGCACATGCCCCTGCCGCTTAGATAAATTGTCATTTGAAGGTAAATATCCTGAGAGCTCGGCTCAGCAGCCTCTGAGTGCTTCCTCTCCGTGCTCCAGCAGTACACTGAGGTGAGCTAGGCACAGCGAGTCAGCCACTCGTCTCAGAGCAGTACACATGACTGTCTAGGCTCCAGTCCACCAGCTGCTAGGCCTGGCCCTCAGCCAAATAGCCTGGGGGCAAGTCCAAATTCAGCTCTCTCTCAGCCAGGATTTTGTCCCTCTTTGACCTAGAGTCCCTTAGGGTTGCCTGGATCTCTTCAAGGCCTGAGGATAACATCCCTTTGGGCTGAGCTCACAGCCAGTTTCTGCTCTGCCCTCCTCTATTGAAAGATTAGAGGAGAATAACTCAAGCAAACTCAGTGA
Source organism: Emys orbicularis (assembly GCF_028017835.1). Taxonomy (NCBI): domain Eukaryota; kingdom Metazoa; phylum Chordata; order Testudines; family Emydidae; genus Emys; species Emys orbicularis. The sequence goes on from NC_088691.1 coordinate 25,878,585, forward strand.
GATATAACAAGGAGCACTTAATGGCATGAGGATGCTGCAGTACACAGTATTAGTCAACAGGTGATAAAGCCTCAAATTGCTTTTGGACCAGCTGATTGTACCTTGAGCAGATTTGTGTGCTTGTGGTAAGCCAGCTAACCTCACTTCTAGCACTTCCCCCATGGAAACATGAAGCCATCCCAAATCCTACCTTTAACCTATAGGGGAAAAGATTTCTATGGACATTAAACAACCCAGAGCCTTCTCTGATGACAGTCCAGGCCTGTGTACAAGGTAAACATCAGCATTCCTTCCCCAGCTCTAATGTTCATAATGGATCACATGACAGTTTCAGTCCCAGGAGTGCCATCTATTCTGTATGTTTAATACAGGTGAAATGCACTTTACCACACATAGACCGCAACTGCAAACAACTCTGGGAGAAATTTGCAGCAGACCAAGAAACAATTAAATATGTTTAATCACATCATGTCTAACAAATATGTGGAAAGGTGTTTCCTTCCCACCATTACCCCAATCCAAGCTCCTTGTGTATCTTGGCCTCTTTCTGGCCCCCATATGACACAGGGTCCTGCTTAAGTAATGCAGACCTGACATTAAAATATTGCAACACATTCCAAAATGTAAAGTCCAAATGAGTACATCCAAAGTCCAAATCTCCACTGCCTCCCAGCTTATCTGGTCATTTATATTGGGCAAGATGGACAATGCTCCCAAGTCAGGAGTCTCCACTCATTCACACTGGTGGGTAGCATTTTACTCTGAATTTGTGCATGTGTAAAGGTCTATGCAAGGTGCAAAGCAGTGGAGAATCAGGCCCACAGCCCAGTTCAGGAGAAACTGGCTATGCAAGATGCAGGGGCCCTTTTGGGGAACCCCTCCCAGGTAGGAATGAAGAGGCTAGAAATGCCCTCTTCTAGTCATGCCAGTAACAATCTTCTGGAGGAGCTTTCTTGATCTGAAGTGCAGCTTAAATAAATAGACCCCACTCCCCCATTGCACTGCCCAAGCTCTGACCTAGGGCTAAAGAAAAATCCTGCTTTGGAAATAAGATATGGCGTGGACCCAGCATAGGACTTGCATTCCGATCCGTCACTATAAACAAGAGAGTTGCCAAACATAATATTATAAAACCAATTTCCTCTCCAAAAGGCCCAATCCTTACTGCTTCCAGGTGGAATGACCAGTGCAGACGGATAGGCTTGGGCACTGAAAACCCACATCTTATCCTTCTTATCGTTTTTTTTCCCTTTTTTAATCCCAGTTTTCACGTGTATTTGCTTTTGTTACAGCCACAGGAGAAGGGGTAGCAATGGAGAGATGGTTCTGCACTGCCTGATGCTTTGGGTGTCATTTACACAAGTCCAAAACTACTGCAAGTGGGTCCTAAGACCTAGCAATTCAGAAGTCTCCACTCCCATGCCAGTGGGAGCATTTTATACCCACTTTGTTCAGATGTAAAAACACACAAAATGCCACTCAGTGGCCAGTCAGGCCCACATCCTCATTCATAATGCTAGGGAAAAGGCACCAAAGATTTGCCATTTTCTAAGGTGCTGGTTTTATTTGTTTCCACTTTTACAGCAAACAAAGTTAGAAAACTAGAACAGGATCTGGTGTAGATCCCCTGGGATCTCCACAGGGAATACACTCCTGGTAAAAACCTAACCAGACATGGAACTGCCTTCAGACACAGTCCAGGAACTGACATCTGTGTACATTAGAATAGCTATATCAGAGTATTATGGATATTCAGTGGCCAGAAGGGAGTCTCCATAATTCAACAGGCCCTGGACGATCTTTAAGTAGGAAACCAGGCCTGTGATGGGTTCCTCTGTTCCTCCAAAGAGAATATACATTTGCATTTGATATAGAAGCTCTATAACAAAAATATTCTCAAGGAATGACCTAAGCACTACAGGCTGGATCCTCCTATCACACCAGTTTTGTATCAGTGTAACCCCCCTTTGTCTTCAGGGAAGCTGTCACCTCTTTGGCCCGAGTGTTAGCTAATATTCAGGGCTTTGCTGGGTTGGTTCTGCCAGGAGAGGAAGTCAGGTATTTCTTTGGTGCAATCATGCTTATTTACAAAAAAAATGTACACTAAGTCCTGTTCCCTGATCCCAGTAGAACCAAACAATAGCAGGCAGTTTCCTCACACAGAAATCCCCAAGCCTGCCTCTCCAGCAAGTTCAGTGCCCAGGTAGCTCTGTCTCTCTGCTTTCTCCAAGGTCACACTCACCACTCTATCCCCGGTTCCTGCCTCACCCCTCGCAGCCTGACAATCCAAACTCTGCCCCTACCTTTGCAATCAGGGAAACCCCTGTTAATGTATCTGGGTTGGTTTTTGCTCGGGTCTCACCGGCATCTGGTTGTCTAAATAGTAGTTTCTGTTGTTTCCAGCTATCTCACTACATGAAGGGGCTTAATTGCTCCTTCCATTTAGCCTGAAAGAAGGGTGATTAACACATTCATTGGCTTTAACCAGGTCTGTTACTCTTTGGATCAAAGACCCGCTTGATGGCATCCATTAACAACATCCAGCATAACAGAGCTACTGCCAATTTACACTACTGCTGTCTTACCAACCCCACAAGTTCAAAGATCACAAGTCAGATCGCAAAACATCCTGAGACTGGCTCAGAAAACATGAGATTTTTTTTTTAAAGTTCTGAGTTCTCTTTATATGCTTTCTGCTTTTTGGGGATCTAGAGTTTGCATTTTCAAGCTTTACTCTGCAACCATGAAATCTTACTCTTTCTTTTTCTCTTTTTTATTTTCTTGAATGAAGGCTGGGATTCCTGTGTAATTACACAACTCCTGGAGCTGGGGCTTTAAAAAAATCACCAAATATTGTGAGACTCACAATAAAACAGAGTTGGTGACACTGCTAGTGTGAACGAGAGGAGAATGAGACCTTAAGAGTGTCACTGCAGTGTTTTAGGCCATTACTGGAGGATACAGAATGTAACAGCTTCTTATAAGGGAACAAGTGCCCTGACAATATAAATGAGGATCTCAGATTTATTCTCCAAGTAACAGTGCCATGTGGAATAGCACCTAGGATCAACATGCAAGGTGACAGCCTGCCAACACTCTCTCTCCCTGAGACACCTCACTCCTTGAGATTGCAATGTCTGGTAGGGACAACATAAATACTCCTCTGGGTCCCTTGCCTCCTCTCTCCAGGCCATCTGGGATTGAAAGAGGGATGTGACCCCTTGAAGGGAACCTTCTTGCCAGGAGAAAGATCTGAACTCTGTAGGGATAAAGGGGTTCCTAGAAGCAGACTTCCTGTAGCCAGACTCTGCTAAGCCAAGATCCAAGCAGCCTTCACACAGATTGTCACTACTACCAAAAGTACAGTCAAACTCGCCATGTGCGGGGTTCCTCTGGGATATGCCCGAGAGGACAAGGCCCTCTTGTCTGCCATTGGTCATGTTCCACCTGCCCCTGGGGAAACCACGGTGTCATTATGCAGTCCCAGTGCTAGCTCCATCTGTGTCCAGAGGCCAAAGTATCTGGTCACATCCTGTTTAACTCCAGCTGGTTTACAGTCAGCAACTATAGGCCTCCGGATCCCTGTGCAAACAGGAGACAGCTGTAGCTGAGACAGAGGGAGGGTTTTTTTCTGATGATGATGATGCTCATTGGAGATGGGCTTATGCAATAGGCCTTGGAATCCAGCCTTGTTTATATTACTGTTGCTTCCTCTCCCCTTCTCTCAGACCCCCGCAGCTCAACTCTGCATTGGGATACACAAAAATGCTCCAGTTTACTTGTTGCCTAGGATCTATTTATACATGAAAGTCTCAAGCCGTTACCTCTTCAGAGGGTTCTTGAGCTACAAGTTTTTAAATCCACATGCCAGGTGTACAGCAGATGGACAGACACAGTGGGAAAGCCCCACAGAATCACTCCCCTGCCTCCGGCATCAACAGACCAGTATCCAAGAACCCCACAGAAGGGAGCAATGCTGAGTGAAGAGGAGGCACTGCCTTGGCCCACAGTTTGGCAGTATTGAGCCAAACCCAGGACTGGTGTAACTTATTAGCATTATTGCTGGTGACACCAGGGATGAATTTGGCCATTGTGTCTATTGAACAGAGGATTTCTCAAGGCAGCCAAAGAGTTGAGCTTGCTTTTATCAGACTCTGAGCACTGGTTATTATCCCCTATTAGGAATAGATTTTCTGTACAGTCATTATATTTTAAATCTACAGCATGTGCAGCCCATCCAGCAAACATTCAGAAAATGGATTTGTTTCCTGGTGCCTCTGGTCCTTAGCCCTCCCTTTATGTGGATGCCATTTGTACCTGCACTAGATTGTGGGCACAAATAGGAGCAGCTGGGTCACTAACCACCTATTTTCACCTACAATTCATTTGCAGGCTGACAAAAATGCAGGAATTTCCCCCTCTCTGAGGCTCCATTAGCCACCTGTAAATTCGGAATAAAGACATTTTCTTACATCACTTCAGGGATATAAGGCTTGTGAAGGTTAATTTGGAAATTGCTTAGAGATCTTCAGCTTGAAGGACTAAAGAGATAACACATTTCAATAGAGCAGTCATTTAATACTATTTGCACAGATAGCCAAATTCACCTGTGGTCTCAGCAGGTGCAACTCCATTGAGGCCAAGGAAGCTGTATTCACTTGTATCATTTGCCTCTGAGTATCCAGACAGTGTTACATAGTACAATATGGGCATTGCAAATGCATAGAAGAGTCACCCTAAGGTTTCAGCTGGCACAGAGAGGAGCATTGATGAGGAGAGTTGGTCACGCTACAGGTTAATGGAGAAAATTATCACACCCTGTGGCATAATTGTTAGTTTCTTCTCACAGATGACCTACTACAGAACAACACAGGATCTTGTGGGTGAGGACTGAGGGGCCTATCAGAGCTGGTGGGGGAGCAGCAACAGAATAACAGGAACTGGATATGGAGAGATGTGCATTGGCAGCACTATGTGGAGAGCCCAGGACTTGTGCAGCAGGACAGGATTTAGGGACATTGGCAGAGCTACATATGGAAAGTTCTTACAGCAGCTGACTGCACTAGCATGACTCTGCCTGGTGCTCTAATGGCTCGTTTTCATAAGCATCAAATTTGCTTAACATTTGAAAGAAAAGCCCCTCTTAAAATGTACCAGTCCTGAAAAAAGATAAGCAAAGAATCCTGGGAAGTGCATGGCTCAGAAAGAACCCCACATTGGAGATGCTCTGGAAGGTCTCGCTATTGTGGTGAGAACTTATTAAAGGAGAAAAGATGGTTTTAGTGCACATTCCATCTTCTTCTTATGTGGCATCTCCATAACTGGAGGTTTGCAATCATGGTAGCCCATTCTGTATGGTCCTCTATTAATCTCTCGATAGATTAATCGTTCTTTTGATCTGACTAGGATACCACATCATTCATCCAAGATCTTTTTCTGCCTCGTGTTTTTCTGCCACCATCTTTTCCTTCCTGTGCCTGTAAACATGCATCACCTGCTGAACCTCTTAACATGTGCCCTTTAAATTGAATCTTTTTTTTCCATAGGATCTCTGACTAGCATTTGCTGAGTTGTTACATGATCTATCCATGATATTTTCAGAATTATTCTATAAAACCATAATTCGAGAGATTGTCGTTTCTTTATTATCTATTGCTTGAATGTCCGTTTCACAGCTTTAATTTAACACAGACCAAATGTAAGTTTTTAAGAGTCAGAATTTAGTCTTCAGATTTATGTCCCTCTTCATCAGATATTTATTCTTCCAGAATGCCTCTTTTGCTCTTGCTATTCTGATGCTGACTTCGATATCCGATCCTCCATCTTCTGTTATCTTGCACGTTTTCCCAGGATCCTTGCATACCATCATAGTTTCTGTCTTGTCCACATTCAACTCTAGACCATATTCTTTGCCATATACATATATAGTCTCCACTAACTTCATCAAACCTTCTTCTGAATCAGCCAACACCACTGTGCACATTCCATAGTGTTTTATAAGCCACAGCCCCCTGCTCTATTGAATAGCTGGGACGTAGGTAGGATCCCCCTAAGGTTGTATCAATGGATTTTGTGTGGCATGGAGAAGATAAATCTTCACTTCTGCCTTCCCTTGTTCTCCCCAAACACCTATCCAAATGGAACTCGGTATGTCTAAGTTGCTATATGGCTCCCATACCATCTGAGACTCCCAAGTACTTATTTTTCAATCTTTCCTTGTGAGGTAGCGAAATATTATTGTGATCACTATTTCACAGAGATGGAGTTAAGGTACACATCAATCGTGAGTCTTGCCCAAAGTCACACAGGAAGCTTATGGCAGAGCCAGGAATTTAAGTCACATCTTTTGTGTCCAATGTCAATGTCTTAACCACAAAATAATCCTTCTTCCTTCAATGGGTAAATATAACTAGCACTTAATCTCACTGTACCTCAATTCCCCTTCTATAGAATTGGAATATCTTCCCTTCCTCAGAGGGGTGTTTGGAGAATGAATCCATAAATATCAGGAAGGCTGAGATAGGATCATACAAGAATCTAGAAATAAAGCAAGTCCCATTTGAACTAGTGTTTGCTTTGCAAGCATGACTGGCTTCTCAGCATGGCGTGGATAAGGACGCTTTATGCTCTGTACATCACTATGTACAATAATTCACAATTTCAAAGAAGCTCCGCGGTCCTGTCTGCTTCCCACCCCATTCACACAACTCAGGGCTCTGGATTACAAGACACTATGGAATGTGCCAGATAGATTCTTCCCAGGCATGGTGCAGGTGGAATTATGTCAGTCAGTAAACAAGGGTAGATCTGGTTTCTTTCCTCTGGGAATGATTTATACTCTGCCATGAGAGTGAGAGGGTAGGGGAGCTGCAGAAACAGGCAGAGAAAGTGCTCATGGACAGGGCAGTGAACCATGTTTCCTCTGTGTGTACGTTAGTCCCATACGAAGAAACACATGGTAGCTTAATATGTTTAAAATATGTAAACTCCTTGGGAGGGCGGCGGCATAAATCCAGAGTAATTCTAAGTTGATTGAGTTACTGTGTTACAGCAGGGTAAGTGATAGCAGGATCTGGCCCAGTGTGCTGGTCACATGCAGTTTCAATCTCTGTGTAATGTGTTTGATCAAGATTATAATAAAGTGTGTGAGGAAGGAATAATTGGCCAGATTCTCCTTTGCACTACACCACTGGCACAAAGTGGCCTTAAAGATGGAGTAGCAGGCTTCAGGAAGATCAGCCCAGCACAGGCAGATTGTCCCATAGTGTAGAGCTGGTATAGTGGCACCTTTGCTACCTCCCCTGCAGACTGCTGGTGTAAGAGTCATGACTGGGAAAAGAGGACATTCTGTAACAGCCCCATGGGGTCACTGGCAGCCAGCTCAAGATACAGCAGCCCTTAGGCTGCTCTAATTTACACCATGGGTATCATGCTGGCATGTAACCAGCCAGGATTCAAGCTATTGTTGCATCCCTGTCCTGAGTTGTACTGTGTGCTCCTTGGTTGCAGCCAAGGATCAGGACTGATGTTTTATGTTTTTCGTGGGGTTTTTGTGAGCGGAAGTGCTCAGTGAGTGGATTCTGTTTATAATTTGAAGAGACAGGTTGACCCATCATTTGGAAGACATGGTGAGAGAGAAGCATCTTGCTACTCCTAATAGGGTTCTGCTAGGCAGCCATTAGTGCGTGTAACAGTACCCCTGCTCTCCTTTCAGATCACAGTAAATGCACCTATCATGCTGCAGATACGGTCATTTTGTTTTCTTTCAGTTTGGGGGCTTGTTTAGTTTGGCTGCCCAGGAGCCCCACTCTGTCAGCAGCTGTCAGAAGATTGGGGTAGGCCAGGCAGCCAAGTGAGGCCTAGTCACTCAATGAAACCTTGATACCTGTGTCAGCAGGAGACTGGATAGGACCCATTTCACTCTAATTCTGGGTAGGTAGATATCAAGAAACGGCTTGTCTACACAGTAATACTCAGGAAAATTAATCTGAATTGTTTTTAAAGTGGATTAGTTAAACTGCAATAAACCCCTGTGTGGACATTATTCAGAACTAAAGCAGCCTTAATTCACTCAGGCTAGGTCTACACTGCAGCGGGGGTCCGACCTAAGATACGCAACTTCAGCTACGTGAATACCGTAGCTGAAGTTGCGTATTTTAGGTCGGCTTACCTAGTGGTGAGGACGCGGGAAAGTCGACCGTTGCCGCGCTGCCGCCGACTCCGCTGCCGCCTCCTGCCGAGGTGGATTTCCGGAGTCGACGGCAGAGCGATCAGGGATTGATTTTACCGCGTCTTCACTAGACGCGGTAAGTCGATCCCCGATAGACCAATTGCTACCCGCCGGATCGGCGGGTAGTGAAGACAAAGCCTGAGGAGATGAATTAAAGGAAATCAAATTAAGGCTTCTTTGATTCTGAATAAGAGTCCACACAGGGGTTTAAATGTTGTTTAACTAATCCACTTTAACGTCACACTTTTAGTTAATTCAGATTAATTTTCTTTGAGTGTCCCTGTGTAGACAAGCCCAAAGTTCCAGCCTCGGGAACAGAAGGGATGGGAACCCTCTCCTGTATGATGGAATGGAAGCTAATCTGAGAATCCTTTCCAGCAACAAGACAGCTTGTTGCAGGCACAACAGTTCCCCAGAGGAGAAAGAAGGGTCAGAGTAACTGAGAAATATTGTACCCCTAGTATAAACAAACAATTTCTATCAGCTGTGATTCACCATCAGGGGCCAGCCACCTCTGGGGTGGGATGCAGCAGCTGTGCACAGCATCATAACCCAAATGTTTAGAGCAGGAAGTGAAGAAGAATCCTAACTACATGCAAAACTGCTGGGGAAGTTCAGGGAGACAGACTAGAATGACCCAAGATGGAATTTGGCCACAATGCTGGAGATAGAAATCCTACTCTTGAGAAAATTCCAAAGACTTTAATATCCACAAGTGCTCAGGACTGTACTTACTGTTGCTCTATTTCTCTGTAACTCCCTGTACAATAATTGTTTCATATGTTACATGGTTGTCCCATGGAGGAGGGGTAGAGTTATCATGCACTATAGCGCCAGGCACAAGGTCTCCCTGTGTCACCAGGGCTGGTGTATCCAGTTCAGATACGTTTGGTTAAACTGTTTTTGTTTTGTTTTCTCACTGATTGGCCCATCTTGCTTCAGACAGGAAGCAAAAGAACCAAACACCACTAGGGAAGTGAATCTCAGGGTGTTCCTACTAGGGCTGTCAAGCGATTAAAAAATTAACCACGATTAATCGCATTGTTAAACAATAATGGAATACCATTTATTTAAATATTTTTGGATGTTTTCTACATTTTCAAATATATTGATTTCAATTATAACACAGACTACAAAGTGTACAGTGCTCACTTTATATTTATTTTTGATTACAAATATTTGCCCTGTAAAAAACAAAAGAAATAGTATTTTTCAATTCACCTCATACAAGTACTGTAATGCAATCTCTTTACATGAAAGTTGAACTTACAAATGTAGAATTATATACAAAAAATAACTGTATTGAAAAATAAAACAATGTAAAACTTTAGAGCCTACAAGTCCACTCAGTCCTACTTCAGCCAATCGCTCAGACGACCAAATTTGGTTACAATTTAGAGGAGATAATGCTGCCTGCTTCTTGTTTACAGTGTCACCTGAAAGTGAGAACAGGTGTTTGCATGGCACTGTTGTAGCCGACATTGGGAGATATTTATGTGCCAGATGCGCTGAAGATTCATATGTCCCTTCATTTTCAACCACCATTCTGTAGGACATGCATCCATGCTGATGATGGGTTCTGCTCGATAGCGATCCAAAGCAGAGCGGACCAACGCGTGTTCATTTTCATCATCTGAGTCAGATGCCACCAGCAGAAGGTTGATTTTCGTTTTTGGTGGTTTGGGTTCTGCAGTTTCCGCATCAGAATGTTACTCTTTTAAGACTTCTGAAAGCATGCTCCACACCTCGTCCCTCTCAGATTTTGGAAGACACTTCTGATTCTTAAACCTTGGGTCGAGTGCTGTAGCTATTTTTAGAAATCTTACATTGGTACCTTCTTTGCGTTTTGTGAAATCTGCAGTGAAAGTGTTCTTAAAATGAACGTGTGCTGGGTCATCATCCGAGACTACTATAACATGAAATATATGGCAGAATGTGGGTAAAACAGAGCAGGGGACATACAGTTCTCCCCCAAGGAGTTCAGTCACAAATTTAATTAATGCATTATTTTTTAATGAGCATCATCAGCATGGAAGTATGTCCTCTGGAATCATAGAATATCAGGATTGGAAGGGACCTCAGGAGGTCATCTAGTCCAACCCCCTGCTTAAAGCAGGACCAATCCCCAGACAGATTTTTGCCCCAGGTCCCTAAATAGCCCCATCAAGGATTAAACTCACAACCCTTGGTTTAGCAGGCCAATGCTCAAACCACTGAGCTATCTCTCCCCCGCACATGACCCTGCCTAAAGTTCCCTCCAGTGACTAGTTCTGGTGGGACCCACAACAAGGCAATGATCAATTCCCCTTCAATAGCCATTCTCCCCTCCCCAAGTCTTCTGTCTTAGTGGTCGTAATGGGTAGGAGAAGGGATAATTGGGACTTCTGCATAGATATATGATTGATTAACTCTGAGCCCTCCCAGACTACTCAGTCCATCGGGGTCAAGTTTCCTCCCCAGACTCACTCAGGAAGGTGGGGCTACTCCCCCAGCCCTGTCAGGAGAGGGAACAGCGCAGTGGAGGGAAAGGGGAGGGGTCATGCCGGGAGCAGGGAGGGAGTCTGCGCTGCTCAGCAGGCCTGACCAGGGGCTGGTCTGGTGTTGGGGGCACAGGCTGAGGCTGGCGCCAGGACGAAGTGGTTCAGAGGGTGGCACAGGCCGGGCTGATCCATACCTGATGAGCTGGGGACAGAGGGTGTTGAAGAGTCAGAGCAGGTGGCGGTGGGGGCTGGTTGTTCGTGCCGCACCCCACGCCTGGCAGGGTGGGCGGGACAGCGGGGGACAGAGAGGCTGAGTTTCTCTGGGCCAGGTAGAGCCCCACTGCTCTGTGGCCCGTCCGGGCCTGCTCCTTAGGCTGTGGCGGCGGCAGGGAGGCTGGGTTGCGGGGAGGCTGCTGCCGCCATAGCCCAGAGACAAGATGGATATTGCGGGCCTCAACCTCCATCAGTGTCCCCCCCACCCCGCGGCCAGGCAGGGGGAGCCCCACACCCCGAGCCACTCCTGTCCCCTACTCACCCGAGCCTGCATCGCGTCTCCTCTAGTCCCATCCCAGACACCCCCCGCTGCATGCGGCCCAGCCGCCTCTGTCTGCAGAACTCACATGGTGGCCAAAGCATGAAGGGGCATACAAATGTTTAGTATATCTGGCACGTAAACACCTTGCAAAGCCGGCTACAAACGTACCATGTGAATGCCTGTTCTCACTTTCAGGTGACATTGTAAATAAGAAGCAGGCAGCATTATCTCCTGTAAATGTAAACAAACTTGTTTCTCTTAGCGATTGGCTGAACAAGAAGTAGGGCTGAGTGGACTTGTAGGCTCTAAAGTTTTACATTGTTTTATTTTTCAATGCAGTTATGTAACAAAAAAAATCTTCATTTGTAAGTTACGCTTTCAGGATAAAGAAATTGCACTACAGTACTTGAATGAGATTAATTGAAAAATACAATTTCTTTTGTTTATCATTTTTACAGTGCAAATATTTGTAATAAAAAATAATATTAAGTGAGCACTGTTGCAATTGAAATCAAGATATTTAAAAATGTAGAAAAACATCCAAAATATTTAATAAATTTCAATTGGTATTCTATTGTTTAACAGTGTGATTAATCGTGATTAATGTTTTTAATCGCGATTAATTTTTTTTGAGTTAATGGCATGAGTTAACTGCGATTAATTGACAGCCCTAGTTCCTACCCTAGATGAAACCAGAAAGTGCTAGCAATTTCACAGGGCTTCCTACCAGGGAGGTGAGAAACTGGGAATTCTTAACTAAACTGAATTGTCTGGGGGAGGCTCCTGCCTGCAGCAGCCCCCTGGTCCCCATTCTCAGTGGCCTGTGCTACATGTTGAAAGTGACAGGACCACTGCATACCAGACAGCAGCTAGCTCAGTTCCTCATGGGGTCATCTGAATGGTGGTGTGGGAACTTTACCAAGCTGTGGAGATAGGAATAGAAGGCAGCAAGGACCAGATGGAGAAGGACATCCACGGTGGGCCTGATCCAAAGGAACAATGGGGATGGGGCCTGCTGTGAACTTGATGGACAGACTGAGCCAGAAGAACCAGGGGAGTGGTATACATCTGCTGTGTGCCCCACCCTGATTCTGAGGACTTATTTACAAGCATCAGGGGAAGCTGGGTTTGAATTGGCCCAATTCGCAACCCCACACAATGAGATGACAAGCGTGGAGCAGCCTGTGTTGACTGGGGATGACGGAGAGGGTGGGGGGAGAAAGTGGCAGGGAGGCAGGCGCACTCCCTGGAGATAAGGGAGGAAATAATGACTAGTTTGACACACACACAAACACACAGAAAACCAAATCGCAGAGGATAATTGCTTCAAAAAACAAAGGGAAGCTTCATATTTTTTTGGCTTGCTGACAGAATTAGCACAGTAAGCGTTAGCTGGCTTTCCTTTTGTTCTCCTCCAAAAACATCACTTTCCTTCAAGGGAGTGGGGGGCGGGAAATGAGCATCCCAGAGCTTGCAACAGAATACAGCCAGCTGCACAAGGAAGCCCCCTCACTCCCCACCCTTTCCCCAGCTACATATCCTCAGGGTATATGCATCCAGCCACAGTGCATACCTGGGAAGCTGGAACTCACTTGCTTCTGGCTCTGAGGATCCCTGTTCTGGCCTGTGAGTGTCGGGGGGACTTTCAGTACTGGTACTTATCTCTCCTCCTGCTTCCTTACCCTATCACATCCAATTCCACTGGAGTAAAGAGACATATCCATATTATCTCATGCTGCCTCCCAGAGAATGGGGCACATTGTGCCAGGCTCTGAACCCCGCCAGGTGCTGCATCCATCAGAACCTGTACAAACCCAGCACTCCCTCTCTTATCTCCCCTCCACCCATCTACTGAAGTGCCCACTGTGACTGTTTCAAGGGAGGGAGCTAGCACTGGTGGAGGCAGGATACTAGAGTAATGGTCTAATCTGGTACAGGGGCTCCTATAAGCCTCAGAAGTGTGAATGGCAGGATCAACTCAAGAGCCTCAGGGGCTTGTTCCCAAGCTCAGAGAGCTCTCTGAAGCTCCATATTAATTGCCCGGTGCCCAGGTTCCCTTTTAAACTGAGCAGGAACCATCAGTTCCGAGCGCAATGAAGCGAGGGCAGGAAGGGCTCTCTCCAATTCCCCAGCCCAGGTCTAGAATTTAGGTCAATAACATACAATTAAGAGCTCTGGATTGCACATTGACATGGATATAACATGGGTTGGCAGGGAGACAGGCCATCATCAAAGGGTTATTTATGAGACAATTTCAAAATGCCACTGTCAAGCGGCCCTGAATAATGGAAACTCTCTGCTCTGTCCTGGCCTTAAATATGAATATACAGTATAGCTATAATGAGATTTTTACTACTTTGCTGGAAGAAAGAAAACAAATGGGGGGGAAATGGAACTGAGAAATGAAATGACTCAAGATGGAAGAAAGAGGAGCTAGGTCAATACCCCGAGTGCGGAGGCAGCAACAGGGAGGCAATATCTTGTGTAACCCAGCAGTGCCGCCTGTGGATGACTGATGGGTAGCACTGGTAGCCTTCACAGTAAGTCCCATCCAGTTCACCTCAGCCCAAAGCAATGACAGCAATAAAGTGGGGATCACACGGGTGAAGGTGTAAAGTGGGGAACTATTGGGGGATCCTCAGGTGTGTGATTGGGACTCAAGAAGTTCCCTGTTTCACCCCAAATAAAAATGTAAATGTAAAACCCCATTACTATCAGAGTCCTGCTCCCCAGATCAGACCAGAGCACACCCCGCTGCTGCTCCACTTCCCAAGCCAGACATGATATCCTTGTAGCCCTTTTTTGAACCTAGTGGCTTTTCACCTGAGGGCCCCTGGGTTCACATCTGGATCGTGCTACTGATGAAAGCATTTGGTGACCACAGTCTAGTCCCTGGAAATCAGTTACTCACAGAACAAAACCACTGCACAGCCTGGCAGAATTAACTAGCTGTGCTGGGGTGAGGCCAAGGGTTGTGACAGCTGGGGTACAGCAGGTCAAGTCTGAGGGACATTGGCAAAGCAGGGCCAGGGACAGGATTAGAATAACAGAAGTGCTGCAGGGCAGGACGAAGGGTCCCTGGTAGACCGGGGGCAGGGTGAAGCACAAGTGGGATAGCCAGAGTAGCTACAGGTCAGGATTGGGGTGGCAGAGTTGTGTGGGGCAGGTGACAGCTATCATAGTTTGTACACACACTATACCTCCATTGGGTGAGCACAATCAGCCCCACAACTTTCATCAGCACCAAATTCCCCTCCCTCCTCAAACATTCTTAAAAATGCTGAGCACTGCACTGTACTCAAAGTGGGGAGAAAAACTGGGCTGTTCCTTGCAAGACTGGTTAGCAGCTGTGGACCATAGCAGGAAGGAGGCGGGAAAGCAGAGAGGGGCATTGCCAAACAAGGCAATGGAGTTGTCTCCCCTCCTTCTTCCCTTCCCTGTCCTCACCTCCTGGACCTAGACCAGCCCTTCCATCTCTGCAGCACTCTTTTCTTGTTCAAAGGAACCGGCAAGGCAAGACAGTTTTTTGGTTTATTCCATAAGCAGCATCACTCCTGGGGCTCCTTCTCACCCCTAGGCACTGTCATGAGTTTACCAGATTCTTTCCCTCCTCCATCCCGCCATTACCAGGCAAGCTGCGTATTTTGGAGCTCGACTGCCCTTGGCCCTACGCACCTGCTCTTAGCTCACTGCTTAGCCTTGTAAATTATTGACATCAGAAATGCAAAACCTTTAACTAGAGATCACACAAAACATTACGCTGCCTGGGATATTGGAGAAAAAAGCATACAGCATCTCCAGCCAGTCCCCTTTGCCAGGTCTGGAGCCAGGGCCCTCATTGTCACTCTGGGGCCTGCATTTGCCTCTTGGAAGGGCAAGACTGGAGCTATGTTCAATTCACATCTTTTTCTATAATTGACTTATCAGTGCCCCATCCCCACTGCAATATCTGAGCCTTACATACAACTCCTTGATTCATCCTTATAGCCCCATGAAGTAGGGAAATGTGTCTGCCCCTGGCACTGGGGAGGAAACTGAGGCACAGAGATGATGGTCAGTGACTTGCCCAAGGCCACACAGGAGTTCAGTGGCAGCACTGGGACAGTCCAGCTCTACCAACTCACATTTTAAAGCCCTCTCTACTAAACTAGGCTGTGTCTCTGAATCTGTGCCTCGGATCTGCAGGTAAGGTAAAGCCTCCATGCAACCAGATTTTCCTCATGTAATTTTCCTTAATGAAAGGAGAGGAATATTAGTAAACAAGACAGAACTCTGGGCCAGGCTTCCTCCCTCTTCTGCTGCTGTCTCTTGCTTGTGATATTTCCAAATCCTCCTCCCCCCCCTGGCTTTGGGTTCCCAGGAAGCCTGCAACACCATTGGAGGCACTAGGTCCCAGAATAAATTGCACACCTGCTTAAGCACATCAACTTCCCAACCTAAGAGAGCTCATGCTTGTGATTGCCAGGGGCATTTCCTGTCCCATTAAGGCCAAAGCCACCCCAGTGAGATGTGTCCAGGGATATACATTGTGTATATGCAACAGTGCAATCTGTCCCTTCCCACCGCCACACAATGCCCTGGGACAGCTCCATGCACTCACACACCTTTCCCCAGGGTCTCAGGTTGGCTTCTGTTGCTGATTTTCATGCCTCCCTCTGAAGAGTTAATGTGCCTCAGAGCCGGAATTAAAAGCTTAATAGTAAAAGGGAAGATAAAGGGAACAGTGGAAGAACCGGATTTTCTTTTTATTGGCATTTTTTTAAGGATGCAGTAGTGAGCCGACCATGACAAATATGCCTGGAATGTTTGCCCTGGAGGCCTGGTACAAAGGGGGAAAGGCCCAGAAAAAAGCACCCACCAACTCCTTATCGAAATAGCCAGTCCCACTGTTTGTGTAAAAACAAATGTATGATCTGGTGTTTCTCCCAGGACTACAATCCACCCCCGCCCCCAGAGTGGGACATTAATGTGTGCAGAGTATGTCACTAAGTGCCTGAGGTCTCCATTGTGCTGGAGTCAGCACATTCACCAGCCAGCAGCTGTCAGAGGCATTGGCCTCCCCATCTCACAGCCTAAATGCCAGTGACAGCTACAAGATGCACAGCTCCAAAAGGAATGCAGGGGCCCTGCAACATGTGTCTAGAACCCAATGGGGCAGTGATGGACTCCAGCAACTTGCACTGGGGGCGGGTTCCTAGCGAGAAGAGGCTGATGAGGTAGGACAGAGGGGCTGAAAGGTGCTGGCATTCAGTGCTGGAAAGTCACCGAACATCATTGCCAGTTGCTCAACAGCACTGAGCAGGTGCAGCCGTTAACTACGATCCAGGTGGAGTCTGTGTTTGGAGGTCTCAGCACAATGAGAGATGAGTCAAGTTTCCTCCAGCAGAGGTAGGAGGCACCTGCAGAGAAGCCAGGCCTGAAACCCAAGCAATGAGCAGCAGAAGCGGAGCAGCTCTGAGGGGCAGCAACCTGGAATATGCTGCTTGCCACCGGGTGCTGTAAATGTTCTAGCCCATGTATGAGATGTTAGATGTGGGGTCTGAAACCAAAGAAGGTAATAGTGGGTCTTGTTTCCAAACTGATGGAGGTCATGGCTTGGCACCATGGGGTGACTATCACCATACACAGGAAAATGTGAGGCACTGACACTTCTGTGCTTGGGGATGTGCATTTAATAAGCTTGTAGGTTGCTTCTGAACTCTTCAGCAGTGGGAATGGGTGTCTCAGAGCCCTGGGAAAGCGATATACAGCCTTTTATGTCAAGGTTGCTGGTTCAAAGCTAGCTCAGCTCAGTAATGACAAGAAGTTCCTACCACATGCTTTCTGTGAAATGAGTTTGGTGAGCTCAATCTGCATTCCAGAAGGACAAGTCCCAGGAATACCATGTGTGACTGTGTCTCACACATTTCCAGGAGCAGCTCTGGCAATAGCAGTGCCAAAGGGCATCACTTGGAAGCAGACTTATGATAGACCCATCACCCCCACCCCACAGTTTTGCCTTTGTTGCTATCTCCCCAATACATCTCTGTTAATGGTTTGGAATTTAACAAATGTGTCCTGTCTCTTAGGCAGTATCCTGTGCCAGATGCTCACATCTGGGAAATAAAGGCATTGTCATAGCCTTCTGAGGTTTCCTGCTCTTTCTCAGCAGCGAGGGACCTCCTTCTTCAGTGGTCAGCTGCAGAGTCCTGCGGATAACCTTGTCCCTTTCAATATTTTGGAGATACATTGTTTTCTTCTGAACCAGTTAAGATAGGACTCTTCCAAAAGCAGCTGGAATCGTTCAACCCAAGGAAGGCTTCAGCAGGGTACCATGTCAAATCTGAGGTTTCCCACAGACTTGGATTGACACTGGATTGGTCCCATTTGAATGGTAGCAAACCAAAGTATCCCCAGGTTTCCCTTTCCACTGGATTGTCTTGTAAGCAGGTAACCTGATTTCAGTGGAAGAGCCTCATGTTCCCGGGTTTCTCATAGATGTCCATTGGGATTGATTCAGGTCAAATGAGACAATCTGACCACAGTGCAGCACAATGAATATGCAAATATGAGTCCCCTCATGAAATGTTTCTTTTTGTGATTAGGAAAAGCCCAAGGAAATGAACATATCAGCTAAATAATAGAAACACGAGGGTCCAGGTGATAAACAAATGCTCTTAATTTATTGTTTTACTAAATAAGAGGCAAACAAACCATCTTCCCACCCTCGAATACCCATAGGCACAAACAGCCTCATTTGGGAGTGCCTCTCCTATGGTCAGGCTTCATCTGGAGGTCCCACCTGAGCCCTAACTGCTCTCTTCATGCCTACATAGTGAAGGGTATTTTGTCCCACCTATCAGTGGGACCTTCCTGGTCTTCTCCACCACTTTTCTGACCCTTCATGCTATTTAAGAGCAGTGCTTGACAATGCGGCCAGAGATAAGCAGGAAATATAGATCAGTAAATTGATTCTATATTACACATAGATCAAAGTTTGATAGGTGACCCCTGGCTGGCAAGAGAGATGGTGAGATAGAGAGATGCTCTCTTCAGGCCTGCAAGCCATTCCATCTTCCTAGCTCTTGCACCCTTTGGAAACCTTCTGCCAGAGCCACCACCTCAGATTGTGAAGATGAAAAGCCTCATAAATAAGCCCTGACACCAGTCAGTATAACACATGGCCCATCAGCACCCTGTGTAAACAGAGTGTATGAACCATTCCCTGTGATTCATTTCACTCTCCTCCATCGAAAGGTGCCTGGGGCCAAGCCCCCATTCATCACTGTAATTTATACCAGCATGATTAGAGCAACTGAGCTTTTCTGCACTAACAGGGGAAGGAATGGAGCAGGGAGGGAAGGTGATAGTTTTTGTTAAGCTTGGCAAGTCCATTAATCAGAGACCTGTCAGATCTCCCTAGCTCAGAGCCACATTGTTGGAATTATAAACCTAACAAAGTCTTCGTTCCAAGACAAAGTGGCAAAAAAATACTGCACCATTCTCTCTCACAGGAGTAGAATAGCGGGGCGGGAGGTGCATCAACAGAGCTAGGGGAGAATAAAGACAGGCCTGGAATATGCAGTGTTCTATAAATCCAGATTAAAGATACATTGGCAAAGCTTGGGGAGGGGGAAATAGCCACATGTTCAGTCTGAGATGCACTAGTTAGTTTCTGTGGGAGGGAGTTCACCCATAGCCTGCTACATATTGTCGAGTCTCAAGCCTTCGGTTCCACTCCTGGGTCCTTTCATGAGCAATAACATTGAGCAAACTCACTCCCCAAAGGCTTTCTAGAGCGGGGGGAAAGCTGCAGGTCACTGACACCTGCACGAGCTTTGAACTCCACAGGAGTCACAATGTCTGGCGTGGTGCCAGCACCCTCAGTTGCGACTCACTGTCAGCACCCTCAGTTGCGACTCACAGGACTTAATAGGTTCATCCTAATTGCCTTGAGAACCAACCTGCTTGGCTTTGGGCTGGAAGTTCTCTCCACAGGAGGCTTGGCCTCTCAGCAATCCCTACATCTTTCTGCTCGGACAGGCAGGGGGGCTGTTTGTCATTCCAGACATTACCCACCCCTGTATTCAGAGCTCGGCCTCTCTCCTGACCTTTGTGTGGTCATGGTGCTGGGTGTGGTTGCCCATTTGGCCCATAGTGTAATGTCAGAATATAACCCTGAACCAGCCAGCTGATCCAGGTCAAGTCCAGGAAGGCAAGAACCTTAGCACTGCAGCTGGACCTGGAACCTTTTGGCATATAACAGGTGGCGGTACTGCCAACTGCATTACACAAGGCCTGGATTCAGGTGCACTCTGGGCCTTTACACAGAGCCAGTGAAGAGGCTCAGGATGCTGAGGGGATAAAAGCTCCCCCCAGATACCTGCTGATAAGCAATAGCCAGGAGGGCGTTGGCATATTCACTCAGTTTGTGGTCTGGAATATGAGCACCAGTCAGGTGCTGAGCCCTAGCTAACTCCTCCTGCAGACCCTGGACAATAGGGTGCCTTTCAGGTCCCTGAGGATTGAGCAAACTAGAGACTGGCAATTTAGGCAACAGTTTGGAACAGCCAGGACAGGTGTAATAATAACACTCTGCAAGCCCACAGGCCTTCCATGTGAAGGACTCAGAGTCCTTTGCAAACAATGAACTAAGCCTTACAGCCCCCTTCCTCCTCTGAGAGGTGGGGTAATGTGCCTTGCAGGCTAGCGTATGGGACTGGGATTTAGGAGACCTTGGTTCTATTCCTAGCTCTGCGGAGTGACAATGGACAATTCACTTCAGTGTTCTATGCCTCAGTATTATCCCTATTTTATAGAGGGGGAAACTATTTCTTTGTAAAGTGCTTTGAACCCTACTGTGGAAAAGTGCTGTTTGAGAAATTGGTGCTGTTATTATTATCCCTATTTTACAGCTGGGGAAACAGGCACAGAAAAGTGAAGAGACTTGCTCAAGGTCACACAGTGAGTCAGTGGCAGAACTGGAATAGGACCCAAGAGTCTTGAGTTTCATCTAATCCTTTGCGCTAACCACTAGCGAATTCACCTTCTTTAAAAGAAAAGACCTGGTCATGGTTACTTTTCTCTTTGCCAGCAACCAGCTTTCTCTACTTCTCTTTCATTCCTCTAGTCTCTTGAAGATTCTCTCCTCAGCTCTTTTTCCATTGAACCAAGTGAAATGCCTCTCTCTAAAAGAAGCCATCTTTAAATGAAGACTTTAAAGCAGTGGGGCTCCTAGGGACCTAGGAGTCTCTGTTCTGACTAAGAAAACGGGCTACCACCTCCGTGACATGCTGCTGCTTAAAGTCTGGGCCCAGTCTGCATGGAAGCAGAGCACAGCAGGCTGCGGCCTCACTAATTAACAGCCCCTGTTAAAAATATATTGTGCTTGGCTTAAACTAGGTTGCCTTGAGCTGGGAAGGCTGGGACTGGGGATTATTGAAAGAGAGAGTTAGTAAGGCAGCTGGGAGGAGGGGTTGGATTATGTCAATATACAATTAATTATTTATTTACTTACCACCATTTCTAAAACCAAAAAGTGCCTTTCTGTAGCGCTAGGGACCCTGGTGTCCATTAAAATACCACATAGGAAATTGTAAAACACAGGAAAACCACCCCATCAGCCTGACTCCTCGTCAAGCGCCAGTCATAGTCATCAGAACAGAACAAACAAACCAATGCCTCATTCCACCACAAGCCCCGCTGAGTCCCTCCACATACACTCCCCCCGGCCATTTGTATGGCAAAGTAGATGGGCCTTGCAGCCTCCCCTGAAGGTCATAGCAGATTTGGGCTATTTCAGACAAACAGGAATGGGTGCCATAGCTAGACACCCACCCAGAGAATGGCTTGTCTGCAGTTACCTCCCATTTAAACCAAGGAAGCTCCAGCGCCTTCATTCATTGCAGCAGCGGCAGTACCACAGGGTATCGTCAGCACATTTTAAGCCACATAGCTAATGCTTCCTTGCTAGCCCCAAACGTAGTCATTGAACAAAGGGGATGACAACGTAGAAATCTGCAGCACCCCACACCAAAGTGCCATTCAGGCATTGAGCCCCCTAAAGCAATCCACTCCACTCCTGCACAGAACTACAAGGGATACATCAGCACCTTTTGATCAATGGTATCAAAGGCAGCTGATAGGCTTAATATCAGCCTGGCAACTGCTCTTCATCCATTTCCAGAAGGAGGTCACTGACTCAGAGGTGGTGTAAAGAAACCGGTTTAAAGGGCCCTTTAAGTCGAAAGAAAGGGCTTCGTCGTGTAAACGTGTCCAGGTTTAAGTCGACTTAACGCAGCTAAAGTCGACCTAAACTCGTAGTGTAGACCAGGCCTGAGGCAAAAAGTGTGGGTTCTGTGCGATACTGACATCTGTTTCCAAGCTGAGAAAGTTCAAGGAGATGAGGCATCTCAATGCTATGAGACCTTCCAAGTCACCGTACCCAAAAAGGAAGATTTAAAGTGACTCAATAGTTGGCCAGAGTCTCCAGCTCAAAAAGCTAATGAAAGCTTCCTTCATAGTCAGAGGCATCCTGTCTTCAATAGAGTCAATGACAGTCTCAACTAACAATAGGCCCAGTGCTTCCTAACTGGCCCTACACCAGCCAGGAGGGACATGGCTCTGAATCCTAGCTTTGGGTCCAAAGTTCACGCAACACTTCCAGAAGTGACAACGGCTGACATTCACGCAGAAAAGCTCTTATGTTCGTCCCATCGAGATATTACCCTGCAGATATTACCACAGATATTTCAACCTGAGCCTGAATAATTTCCTCTGCGTAATAGCTAGAAATTTCCTCACAGCAGAAGGCACTGAAATCAGCATCCCACCAGAGACAGCCTGGATTAATCAGGCTGGCCATAACTCAGAACAATCTGCTGACTAAGACTTGGCAGAGTCTGCGGTGTGTGCTATGGACCTCTCCTTTGCATCCCGCACAGCCACAGCATCAGAGCTCAACAATCCTTGTGGAGCGAGGGACTGCATTCATCCAGTCACACCCCCAGCATTGCAGCCATCTTCTCTCATTTCAACTGGTGCAGATCATGCCCACACCAAGGTAAACTGTGGGGACACAGCTATGAAAGGGGGCATATAGCAGCCACTCTATCAATAATAGGGAACAACAGATTGTAATAGAAATCCTTCTAAACCAGCAAGGGAGTGGTCCATTTGGCTGTTCTGGACGTGTGATTAGATGGCTATTAGAATCAGGGTCAATAGCATAATAGCCCAGCACTGGTGTAGAGGACTGTCCCCTGCAGTCTTGCTCTGACCATCTAGCCTTCCCAGCAGAAAGCCACTGTCACAGTCATGGGGGACTGGCAAGAACTCCCCATAAATCACCCTGAACACTGAGGTAGAGGAAGAGAGAACAGGATTTATTAAGTCATTTAAAAAAGCCTCCAACACAGTTCTGGCAGCAGACTTGTTTCTCTCTACTGTATGGGGACTCCTGTCCCGCTGCTTCTCCTCCCTTCCCCTCCTCTCCTCTCCCTTTAATGTTAAATAGTGTCTGGATGATAAAATCCCTCCCCACCCCTTTTTTCACTGGAGAAACAAAAAGGAACCCCAGGTTCTACAGAGATGTGCATCTCCATTAATAGCCCATTCTTGCTCTCCCTTCCTGCCCCAAGGAGGCGATTGAGAATTATGTAGCTTTTGGCCTCAGTGCATATTTTCCTCTGTACACCCCAACCAACCCTGCAGGCATTGCTATTGATATCCCTAGCTCCCTACCCCCATCAGCCAAGAATCTTCCAGGTGACACAATACCCCAGTGTTACCAGCATCTCTCAGTAAGGGCTGAGTATCACTAGTAGGGTCAGCCACCAGGTACTGAGTATAACCGGGGGTACAGCCAGCAGGTACTGAGTATCACTGGCTGTGTCAGTCAGCAGATACCGAGTATAACCGGGGGTACAGCCAGTGGGTACTGAGTTTAATTGGGGGTACAGCCAGCGGGTACTGAGTATAACCGGGGGTACAGCCAGCGGGTACTGAGTATCACTGGCAGTGTCAGTGAGCAGGTACTGAGTATAACCGGGGGTACAGCCAGCAGATACCGAGTATAACCGGGGGTACAGCCAGCAGGTACTGAGTATCACTGGCAGTGTCAGTCAGCAGATACCAAGTATAACCGGGGGTACAGCCAGTGGGTACTGAGTTTAATTGGGGGTACAGCCAGCGGGTACTGAGTATAACCGGGGGTACAGCCAGCGGGTACTGAGTATCACTGGCAGTGTCAGTGAGCAGGTACTGAGTATAACCGGGGGTACAGCCAGCGGGTACTTAGTATAACCGGGGGGTACAGCCAGCGGGTACTGAGTATTACTGGCAGGGTCAGCCAGAAGTTGCTGAGTTGCCAGCCAGCTCCCCCCATGTGATAAGTCTGTGTTCTTTGCTCTACGCAGGTGTTGGCAGAGTGCTACAGAACTGTTCTTACAGGGGGGTTCCCAGCAGTGGGTGCCCTTTTATGCCTGCCCCACTGTTAGCAAGTTATGCTGGGAGCAGTAGAATCCACCGGGCCGTGGAGTCTTTGAATGGAGAAGCACACGGATGCCTGTAGTGCAATGATTGGGGGAGTAGGAAGCTTTGCTTTGCAATCTCTATGGCAGGTTTTACTGCTGTCTACCTAGCCAGGGCCTTTTCCTTCCCGGTTCTAGTGACCGACATTGCCGGGTGTGGGCATCTTTTCCCCTGAGGCACCCACTATAAATAGCAGCGGTTAACAGCATCTGTCTTCATTCAGTCAAGCCTGCCCTATGCACAGTAGATAAAAAGTTAAATGAGTAGCTCCCTGTTTGATTGAGTCTCTGTGTTCCCTGGAGGAAATGCACAGTGATGCACACCACCACCAAGCCCATTATGGTGGGATTGCATTAACCAGCTAAAGTAGGCTCTTCACTCCCCCAGCCCCAGAAGGTCCCATAATTCCCAGCGTCTGTCTCCTGCTCAGTTGCACCCGGCCCCATCATCACTGAAGTCAGGCTTGGGGAATAGGAGGAGTCCACAGGGGCAAGGGGATCAGGGCTCTCTGGTTGGGAAGCCCATAAACTCTCATGTCACTGAGCCATAAGAGGGAAAGTGTTTGTTGTTCTAACAGCAAGCAGCCTTGTAAGGATGGAAGCAGCAGGAGGACGCCTTCTCCACCACAGAGCTCTCCTCTCCTGGCCAGAACAGCAGGATGTTTACAAGAATGTTTCTGGCTGGTTAAGGACACACAGAGCCACAGAAAAAAAACCTCCTGTTGTTCCGTCTAGCAGATGGAAAGTAAACACAGCTGCTCCTTTAGCACAGCCTGGCTCCCCTTCTTACCAGCTGCCCACTCCCCTGTGTAGCCCCAGTGGTGGGTCCCCTTGAGCTTCAATGGCAGGGTGTGAAAGAGCCTTCCAGAAAAGTGTGGCATCTCTGGACATCTGTGCGTAGCACTAAGGTCAGCAGCTGCTCTGAAGGAGATGTTCAGACCCAATGCTACTGTGAGGGTCTCCAAACCCTTGCTGTCCAGCCCGGACCTGCCCACTCATCTGAGCCCCTGGCACCCTCTTATATATCTAGCACACATCACTACATGTTGAGTAAAACATCAATGATCAAAACAGGGCTGGGCTCAGTGGTTCAGGGAGAAGCAGCCACTCAACCAAACTGGAGAATATGGGCACAAGGAAAATGAAATTCAGGAAGAGCTAACGGGGGAGGCCAAGATGGTAATGGTGGCTGAGCCTGAATGAAAAGGCCATGTACATAGCCTTGAAACCTATCCCAGAGATGTGCTAGTGGGTATGCTAAGGAAGGGAGACCCATCAACTGGGTCCTGGGCCTGAGAAGGTCTGATCCAGACACAACCATGGAAAAGAGAGCAAGGAGAACCCAGCCAACCTCAGCAGCTTTGGCAAGACATAGGGGCAGAGACAGTTGGTCATATATTTCTGGCCTAGACCCAGTGGCGGATTAATAATTTTGCCGCCCCTAGGCCGGGAAATAATTGCCGCCCTGGCCCCGCCCTGACTCCGCCCTTTCCCCGCCCCACATTCCAACCCCTTCCCCAAAGTCCCCGCCCCAACTCCACCCCCTCTCTTCCCCTATTGGATCCCTTCCCCAAATCCCCGCCCCCGACCCCACCTTTTCCCCCAGCACGTGGCGTTCCCCCTCCTCCCCCTCCCTCCCTGCCCCGCGAAACAGCTGTTTTGCGGCGCAAGCGCTGGGAAGGGAGAGAAACAGGACGCGGCGGCGCACTTGCAGAGGAGGCGGAGGTGAGCTGGAGCAGGGGGGCGGGGCGCGGAGGGGAGCTTCCGCCCCTGCAAATTTGCCACCCTATGCCTAGGCCTTGTCGGCCTAGGTAATAATACGGCGCTGCCTAAACCATTAGATATTGTTTCTCTGCCTACAAGAAGTGCTCTGTGAATGCTCCTGAGAGAGAGATTCTTGGAGATTTCAGTCTCTGGTCTGCTCAGAGAACAGTGTGGAGCAGCAGAATATGGGAAGACAGGGATAGGCACCTCCCATGCCCACATCACGCCAACCACAGCACAACCCAGAGAACAGGTGACAGAGAGGACATGATTAAAGTCTACAAACATGGGAAGGAATCATATTCCAAAGAGGACAGGAAGAAGGGCTTCTCACTAGTCCCCAAGGCTGTGGCAGGAGCAATGGGCCACACCCGCAGCAGGAAGAGTTGAGGTTAGCTTTCAAACTCTACCAAGAGTTTGGATGACAGAATAAGCTCCTCATAGAGACTGTGGAATCGCCTTTCCTAGAGACATTTCATACTGAGAGAGGCACTCAGTTCACAGGGTGGCTTGGAGATAATGAAATCAATCCTGCCCAGAAGAAGGAGGGACAGACCTAATGGCCCGCTAGGAGTATGTCCAGTTCAAATGTTTCTCTGAGAGAAATTTAGCACCCTGGTGTTGCCACTGTCAGGTCATTTTGTCAGCAGTTTGTCAGGCCTGCAGCCCTGGTTTTGGGAGAATAGCTTTTCCAGTATAAGAAAGGTACTTGGAACATCTAGTGATAGTATTTTTAAGTGGCATTGCATTTTTGGGGCATCTTTCACTGTCTTTTTCCCTTCATCCCTTTTTCTTCTCTCTTCCTTTCCTGCATGGACCTGGTTCGCTGAGCACCTGAGGAGAGAACAGGAGTGGGTTCCCCTAGCACAATCTTAGCCTGTGTGATTGGTATGAAGTCCTAATCCTGGAGGGTTCCATACTTCTCCCAGTGAAGTGTGGGAGCCAGCATTGGGGCTGGGTGTGCACGTGTGTTTGGTGGACACAGGCAATGAAGCTGGGGTTTCAACAATGAGAAGGAAGCTCCAAACATCCTGCAGCCTCTGGGATTTTCCCAGTGCCCGTTGCTCCTTGCCATATTTTAACCTGATGAGCCCCTGGAACCAGGGGTTGGTGACTTCCTGCTGCACCTCCCCAGCCTGGGATGTGCTGCCTGCGTGATCCACATCCAGCCTGACTCAGGGCTGAAAGGAAATTAAACCTTTCCCTCATTTAACATATAATCTCACCGGTTTCATGGCACAGCAGCTCATGGAATATTCCATGCAGTTTAGGTTACACCCCAAAGTTATGCTTTGGGTTTTTAGGTTCAAATAAACCGTAAATCACTAAACCAAACAGCTGAATTTCACCCAATTTCATGCTAAAAATCATGACTTTTGTATGATTTCAGAAACCATCCAAGACCATCCAGGCTCCTGATCCAGGAGCCTCAGTGTCCCTCCCACAGACTGGGGCTGAGCTCTGAGTTTGTTGTGGAACTGCAAAGGAGGCGAGTTGTCCATTTAAAGGTGTCAAGTTTTTGTTGCAAGTATCAAACATAGCACAGCAGTAGAGCCAATGAAGTCTGGCTGAGTGGAATTCTAGTGTCCTCTAATGGCCAGTGCGCTTCATGACATCTCTGCAACGCAAACTGAAGGGACATGCTGCAGGAAGGTAACAGCACAAGCAATTTCCTCTCACCAACTCCCAGAAAGATTTTGCAATAGTTCATGGTCCCACAGGTTGGACTCTCCACCAGTGATACAAGCTGTGGTGAGACTGAGTTCCATGGGTGACCAAGTCACTAAAGCGACTGATGATGGGAACCGCTGATTCCCTCTATGTGAATTTTGAGAAGGGGGCATAGAGCAGGAGAGCATGCTGGAGTGCCCTTTCTATCACTTTTCTTGGCGAGTCCTTCCCATTCTTCGTGCAGGAGATATGATGTCACAGTTGACATGGTACCCCTCCCCCCAGTTTGACCAAAGTGCCATCATGTCACTCAGGTGCACAATGCAAATGCACTCATGTCTATTGTGTGTCTCTCCGTGAGAAGGTGATCAAGGATCTGTAAGTGATTACATTTTGGAACTAGGTTTCAGTGGTAGCCGTGTTAGTCTGTATCAGCAAAAACAATGAGGAGTCCTTGTGGCACCTTAGAGACTAACAAATTTATTTGGGCATAAGCTTTCGTGGGCTAGAACCCACTTCATTAGATGCATGGAGTGGAAAATACAGGAGCAGGTATAAATACAATTCACATCTTTTCATGTATTTATACCTGCTCCTGTATTTTCCACTCCATGCATCTGATGAAGTGGGCTGTAGCCCACGAAAGCTTATGCCCAAATAAATTTGTTAGTCTCTAAGATGCTACAAGGACTCCTCGTTATTTTGGAACTAGTAATTTGCAATAGAATTTCCTTCCTGCCCTGGCTGAGTGTCATGTCCTAGCTGCAGCTTCCTGCTTAGACTGCTAGGCAGAGTCAGGTCTGGGCAAAACCCTACATCCCCTTCTGGCACATGGTATCATAGCCCAGCCAGGACCGGTGCTACCATTAAGGCAAACTAGGCGGTTGCCTAGGGCGCCAAGATTTGGGGGCGCCAAAAAGCGGTGCCCCCAATTTATTTTTTACAGCGTTCCTGGGCTGGGCTGCCGGTGGCGCGCTGACACGTGCAGCTCAGACGCCCTCTCCCAGCGCAGCGGCCGCTCCACTTCTCCCGCCTCCCAGGCTTGCGGCGCCAATCAGCTGTTTGGCACCGCAAGCCTGGGAGGGGAGGAGAATTAGAGTGGGGGTGGCGTGCTCGGGGAGGAGGCGGAGCAGAGGTGAGCTGGGGTGGGGAGCTGCTGCAGGGCTCCCCGGGCCAGAGGGGTGGAGAGCTGCCGCGGGGCGGGGGGCGCCTCAGGGCGGGGGGGGCAGGGAGCTGCCACAGGGCTGGGGGGGCGCAAGGTGGAAGTTTCGCCTAGGGCGCGAAACTTCCTTGAACCGGCCCTGAGCCCAGCCCCTTCTTATCAGAAATGGCAGCAATTCCCCAGACTGCAGAGGCCCCACTGTACCCACAGCGGTTGGTTGGAAATGGAAGTTTCAGATGGGTTTTTTTGGGCAGGAAACCTTCAGGTGATTTCTATGGGCCCCTTCTGTGCTCCAGTGTGCAGCACATGCTGAGGCGCTGGCATGATTAAGGGAGGCATCCTTCAATTCTGTGCAGCTCCAGGATGGGGAAAGGTTTTTCCCCCAGGCTCTGAGGAGCTTATAATGGGGAAAACTCATCAAACATTGTGTGCAAATGGAAGGCTTTTAATTCATTGGTCTAGAGTGGTGTGTGACTGCCAGGCGGGTGGGGAAGGGGGAGCTGGACTGAGAGATGCGGGCCTGTACGAGTCCCAGGGTGAGGCAAGGGCAGAGTGGGATATTTGTCTAGCGGAAGTGCATCGCTTTGAGTTAGGAAACTCCCAACAGTGCCGGGACTGGTGACCAACCCTACAGTAACAAAGCAGCACTCCACAGCTGGCAGTGTGTGCTACCCAGCCAGCAACGCTACACTGCAAAGCAGCACTCCCAAAGAGCTCTCCAGTCATCACCTGGTGCACAGCCCCAGCGCTCATGCAGGGCCGTGCGGCTCATCTGTCAGGATTAGCTGGGTATATCTCACTTAATCATCTCCCTGCCTTTGTGGGGGCCTCTGGCACGGGTGCACCTCAGTCCCTCCTGTTCTCTGCCAGTGGCACATAATAGTCTAGTCTCCTGTGGGCTGATTCTGACTGTTGGGCTTTGTGTGTGGTTGCTGGGTGCTCTTGGTGGCCTGTGCTATACATGAGGTCAGACTAGATGATCTGGGGGGTCCCTCTGGCCTTCAACTCTGTAGCCACCCCCCCAGTTCCAAACTAGCAGGTTTAGCTCAGTGCCTGTAACCAACCCCGCAATAATAACCCAGTGTGAGCAATCCTACAGTGACAAAGCAGCGTGTACAGTAGCAACCCTACAATAACCCAGTGTGCACAGCCCAGCATTGCAGGGCATCTCCCAGGCCTCGACCGCCCTCTTCCCCACTACAACTCTAGCCGTCCCTTCTCAGTTCGGTAACTGGGGTATTGCCCTGCCTTGCGCAGGAGGTCACGGACAGAGGCAATTGCCTTTTGCACAGTGTCCAGTGTAATTTCATCCCAGCCTTCCAGCCCCACACGCATGCTACGCTTGGGGACAGGTGAGATCCTGATCCCACTGGTTATCAGTTAATGGAAACAAACAAGGTAAGGCCAAGAAGGGAGTAGGAGGGCGGGAGTCTAGATTTGAGTTTGATAAGAGTAACTAATTGGGTACATAGTTGTATGAAAGAGCCATACTGGCCCCAGGTGAGTGTACATGGGGTGAAATATTAACCCAGACCCACTCTGCTGAAGGAATGAGCTGTTTTCCAGGTCGGGGTTGTCTTACAGGTATCTTCAGTCCCTGAGAGCAAGGCAGCCAGCTAGCACTAACCTGCTCCCCCAATCTTCCTGCAGTGTAATAGTGTTTCCCAAACAGTGTGCACCCAAGAACACACCAGCTGCTTTTGGGGCAGTCAATCATTGTTCACACCTTCCAACCCAGCCTGTCGGAAGGGTACAAATCGATCCACACCACACAGACGTGCTCCCACATGTATGCACGCTCACATAGTGCACCCAACCTCACTCCAGTTCCTCTCTCTGCTTGGCTCCTATAGAAACATGACCCAGAAATACAACTTCCCACCCCCAACAACAATCAGATTATGGCCAGCTCCGTATCAGCTCCCCAAGTCCATTGGTGGGGAAACACTAGCTACAACATGAGCATCGCATTGCGTCTCTCTGATGCTGGGAATGCAAAGGGGAGTGTCTCAGACTGACCCTCCTCCACAGACCATTAGCTGGGGGCGAAGAGCAAGTTACTGTTTTAGGTTGGCACCCTTGGAAGAAAGCTCTTTAGAGGAGTCTGCACTTGCTGTCAGGCAGAGAGGACAGCATTTCTGTACCCCCTGGAATTAGGATTACCATATTTAAAAAATAAAAAAAGAGGACACTCCACGGGCCCTGGCCCCGCCCCTTTCCCACCCCCGGCCCCGCCCCAACTCCGCCCATTCCCCGCCCCAACTCCGCCCATTCCCCGCCCATTCCCCAAAGTCCCCGCCCTAACTCCCCCTCCTCCCTCCCAGCCACGCGAAAAGGGCTGCCCGAGCGCTACCGGCTTCACGGTTTGCCGGGCAGCCTCCAGACCCTGCGCCCCCAGCCGGCGCTTCCCCAGCGCAGCTGGAGCCCGGGAGGGGAAGCGCCCAGCCGGGGGCGCAGGGTCTGGAGGCTGCCCGGCAAACCGTGAAGCCGGTAGCGCTCGGGCTTTGGGCAGCCCCCTTGCCTCCGGACCCTGCGCCCCCGGCCAGGCACTTCCCCTCCCGGGCTCCAGCAGCTCTGCTCCTCCCCTGACTCTTCGACTCTGTTTAAGAGCCGAGCTGCCCGAGCGCTACCGGCTTCGGGCAGCTCCCTTGCCTCCGGACCCTGCGCCGCCGGAGCAGAGCAGCTGGAGCCCGGGAGGGGAAGTGCCCGGCCGGCGGCTCGGGGTCCGGAGGCAAGGGGGCTGCCCGAAGCCGGAGCGCTCGGGCAGCTCGGCTCTTAAACAGAGCCGAAGAGTCAGAGGAGGAGCAGAGCAGCTGGAGCCCGGGAGGGGAAGTGCCTGGCCGGTATTTTTCCCGGACATGTTCGGCTTTTTGGCAATTCCCCCCGGACGGGGGTTTGATTACCAAAAAGCCGGACATGTCCCGGAAAAACCGGACGTATGGTAACCCTACCTGGAATGGACTCTGGGTGCAGCACCTAAGATCTGTTAGACTTGAAGAAGCCCTGCTAGGTCCCATGTGTCTATCACCCTAGAGGCTAGGGCAGGGCTATTCCCAATGGCTGGTACTTGTGTGATCTCTCTAGTCTAATAACAATACTAATGATTAGAGTTGTGCAAACAATTCCCAGTAGCGAGTGGCTCCTCTTCCCCTGCTGCTGGGAGCAGAGCCCTCTTCCCTCAGGTTACTTGTTTTTCAGGATTCTACAGATTTTTTGTGATTTTTTTCAATCAGTGCGTTGAGTTTGAACAGTTCTCTGTGAGTATTCACTATTTGTGCTGTCCTGTTTAGTGGTGATTGGTCAGAAGAGTCACATGGTGTTGATTCTGTTCCCTGATTGGGGGTACAGGCAAGCATTTTCACCAGATAATTCACACGAATTCAGACATTCCCTTTCCATGGACATTTAGTAGAAGTGCTTGTGGAAAGTGAGCCTGGCTAAAGTGAATTCATTGAGAAGTACTAGCCAACATGAATGGGAAATGGTTGATGCTATTTGCCCAGCTCTGAACAAATTTCTTAGCCTAGCAGCGTTTCCATCGCCACAGGAGGGGCATGTCGCCATGCCCCCAAGCCTCAGAGAGGAAGGAAAGCACTGTCTCCACTCTACACATGAGGAATCTGAGGGGCACAAAGGGGAAATGACTTGTCCTAGTCACTGAGGGAGTTTTTGAATCCAGGAATTCCTGGCTTCCAGCCCTGTGCTCCAGCTACTAGATGGTGCTGCCTCTCCTTCAGGAGCTGGGTGCATGGTGCTTACAGGGATAAACATGCACAAACCAACACCTAGTGATGAGGTCCCTGCCCTGAAGAGCTGATGGTCTGGAGGCACAAGGAGGTTCCCAGGACATGCTGTCTGTGAGTATCTGCACACGAGCCTGGCTGACAAGTGCTGGGCTGGAGCTGGTGAAGAAGGGTGCTTTGGTGGCATCAATAGTGAGGTATTTCTGAACATGGGGGATGAAGCAAGTTGGAAGTGGGCAAAGAGGGCGAGAGGCCAGGGCACAGCAGAATGGAGTACAGAGGGAATCAGGGCAGAGCTGTAGGGGCAGGCAGAACTACCAAGGGCAGGATGGCAAACTTGAGCTGAAGGCTAAATAAACTGAGGCCTGAGCCTTCTGCTTCCACAGCTCCCTCCTCCCATCTCCCTCTCTTCCCTGCTTGCCTCCCCCACCTTGTGTCCCTTCCTTGTTCCTCCTTCCACCATCACCTCCCCCCCCATCCCATCTGACCCAGCAGTTTCTTGTTCCCTTTGCTCCCATCACCTGCACCAGAGTTTGAGTGATGGTTTGTTTGACAATCTGTCTCCTCTGTTTAAAAATGGCCCAGGCTGGCCAGCTCTAGTGTGCAGCAGGCGAGAAAGGTGACGTGTTCCTGGCTCAGGGTGGGGCTCTTAGCACCGGCTTTCATAGTCACTAATCCCTGGGACCTGACAGCTTATTTGGAAAGGAGAATGAAGAAAAAGCAGTGTGTGTGCCCCCAGGACCTGCCTACCCACTCCAGATTCTCTCCTCCTCTCTGCTAATGCACCTGGCCAAGCAACCACATCCTTTATACCTTTTCACCCCACCTACTTGCCCTGGGGATTGTCGTGCTTCTTCAGTCCCATCTAAGGGACATTATCAGGCTCAAGGTTTGTTTCAGATGTTTGAGGATAAGACTCTTGGGGACAAATAGAGTCACAAATATTAGAATCCACAAAAATAAGGAAGTTAGTTAAACAGACATTAAAAGGTACAGTGCCAAAAGTTAAATCCCTGCAAGCTGCATGGAAACTTTTAAAAAACACCATAATAGAGGTTTAACTTAAATGTATACCCCAAATTAAAAAACATAGTAAGAAAATCAGAAAAGTGCCACCATGGCTAAGCAACAAAGTAAAAAAAGCAGTGAGATGCAAAAAGGCATCCTTTAAAAAGTGGAAGTTAAATCCTTGTGAGGAAAATAGAAAGGAGCATAAACTCTGGCAAGTGAAGTATAAAAATAAGCCAAAAAAGAAT
Organism: Emys orbicularis; assembly: GCF_028017835.1. Lineage (NCBI taxonomy): Eukaryota > Metazoa > Chordata > Testudines > Emydidae > Emys > Emys orbicularis. The sequence goes on from NC_088691.1 coordinate 25,911,935, forward strand.
GTGAAGAACAGCTAGCCAAAGACTCAAAGAGTAATAGCAAAAAAAATGTTAAGTACATCAGAAGCAGGAAGCCTGCTAAATAACCAGTGGGGCCACTGGATGATAAGATGCCAAAGGAACATTCAAGGACAATAAGGCCATTGCAGGGAAACTAAATGAATTCTTTACATCAGTCTTCACGACTGAGGATGTGAGGGAGATTCCCAAACCTGAGCTATTCTTTTTAGGTGACAAATCTGAGGAGTTGTTCCAGATTGAGGTGTCATTAAAGGAGGTTTTGGAACAAATTGGTAAATTAAACAGTAATAAGTCACCAGGACCAGATGGTATTCACCCAAGAGTTCTGAAGGAACTCAAATGTGAAATTGCAGAACTACTAACTGTGGTTTGTAATCTATCATTTAAATCAGCTTCGGTACCAAATGACTAGAGGATAGCTAATTTGTTGGGGGACAATCAACATGTTTTTTGTAAAGGAAAATCATGCCTCACTAATCTACTAGAATTATTTGAGGGGATCAACAAGCATGTGGATAAGGGGGATCCAGTGGATATAGTGACTTAGATTTTCAGAAAGCCTTTCATGAGGTCTCTCACCAAAGGCTCTTAAGCAACGTAAGCTGTCATGGGATAAGAGGGAAGGTCCTCTGATGGACTGGTAACTGGTTAAAATGTAGGAAACAAAGGGTAGGAATAAATGGTCAGTTTTTCATAATGGAGAGAGATAAATAGTGGTGTCCCCCTGGGGTCTGTACTTGGACCAGTACTGTTCAACATATTCATAAGTGATCTGGAAAAAGGGGTAAACAGTGAGGTGGCAAAATTTGCAGATTATACAAAACTAGTCAAGATAGTTAAGTCCAAAGCAGACTGCAAAGAGCTACAAAGGAATCTCACAAAACTGAGTAAAAAGATGGCAGATGAAAATCAAAGTTGATAAATGCAAAGGAATGCACATTGGAAAACATAATCCCAACTATACATATAAAAAGATGGGGTCTAAATTAGCTGTTGCCACTCAAGAGAGAGATCTTGGAGTCATTGTTCCAGGAAGAAGGACTAGTAAATAAACACAACTATGACACACTTGGCATTACTGAGACCTGGTGGGAAAAGATGCATGACTGGAATATTGGTATAGAAGGCTACAGCTTACTCAGGAAGGACAGGCAGGCGAAAAAGGGAGGAGGTGTTGCCTTATATATTAAAAATGTATACACTTGGACTGAGGCTGAGATGGAAATAGGAGACAGACTTGTTGAAAGTCTCTGGGTAAGGATAAAAGGGGTAAAAAACAAGGGTGATGTCATGGTAGGGGTCTACTATAGACCACCTAACCAGGAAGAAGAGGTGGATGAGGCATTTTTTAAACAACTAACAAAATCATCCAAAGTACAGGACTTGATGGTGATGGGGGACTTCAACTATTCAGACATCTATTGGGAAAAAAACACAGCAGGGCACAGATTATCCAATAAATTCTTGGAATGTAGTGGAGACAATTTTTTTATTTCAGAAGGGGGAGAAAGCTACTAGGGGAGAGACTGTTCTAGATTTGATTTTGACAAATAGGGAGGAACTGGTTGAGAATTTGAAAGTGGAAGGCAGCTTGGATGAAAGTGATCATGAAATGATAGTGTTAACAATTATAAGGAATGGTAGGAGGGAAAACAGCAAAATAAAGACAAAGGATTTCAAGAAGGCAGACTTTAGCAAACTCAGGGAGTTGGTAGGTAAGATCCCATGGGAAGCAAGTCTAAGGGGAAAAACAATTGAAAGACAGTTGGCCATTTTTCAAAGAGACATTATTAAGGGCACAAGAGCAAACTATCCCACTGCGTAGAAAAGATAGGAAGTATGGCAAGAGACCACCCTGTCTTAACCAGGAGATCTTCAATGATCTAAAAATCAAAAAAGAGTCCTACAAAAAGTGGAAACTAGGTCAAATTACAAAGGATGAATATAAACAAATAACACAAGTATGTAGGACAAAATTAGAAAGGCTAAGGCACAAAACGAGATCAAACTAGCTAGAGACATAAAAGGTAACAAGAAAACATTCTACAAATAGATTAGAAGCAAGAGGAAGACTAAGGACAGGGTAGGCCCATTACTCAATGAGGGGGGGAAATAATAACAGAAAATGTGGAAATGGCAGAGGTGCTTAATGACTTCTTTGTTTTGGTTTTCACCAAGAAGGTTGATGGTGATTGGATGTTTAACATAGTGAATACCAGTAAAAATGAGGTAGGATGAGAAGAGACTAAAATAGGAAAAGAACAAGTTAAGAATTACTTAGACAAATTAGATGTCTTCAAGTCACCAGGGCCTGATGAAATGCATCCTACAATACTCAAGGAGCTGACTGAGGAGACATCTGAGCCATTAGCGATTATCTTTGAAAAGTCATGAAAAATGGGAGAGATTCCAGAAGACTGGAAAAGGGCAAATATAGTGCCAATCTATAAAAAGTGAAATAAGGACAACCCAGGGAATTGCAGACCAGTCAGCTTAACTTCTGTACCCGGAAAGATAATGGAGCAAATCAATCAAGCAATCGATTAGCAAACATCTAGCAGATAATAAGGTGATAAGTAACAGTCAGCATGGATTTGTCAAGAACAAATCGTGTCAAACCAACCTGATAGCTTTCTTTGAAAGGGTAACAAGCCTTGTGGATAGGGGGGAAGTGGTAGACTTGATTTTAGTAAAGCTTTTGATACTGTCTCACATTACCTTCTCATAAACAAACTAGGGAAATGCAACCTAGATGGAACTACTATATGGTGGGTGCAAAACTGGTTGGAAAACCATTCCCATAGAGTAGTTATCAGTGGTTCACAGTCATACTGGAAGGGCATAACGAGTGGGGTCCCTCAGGGAACAGTTCTGTTCAATATCTTTATCAATGATTTAGATAATGGCATAGAGAGTACACTTATAAAGTTTGCGGACGATACCAAGATGGGAGGGGTTGCAAGTGCTTTGGAGGATAGGATTAAAATTCAAAATGATCTGGACAAACTGGAGAAATAGTCTGAAGTAAATAGGATGAAATTCAATAAGGACAAATGCAAAGTACTCCACTTTGGAAGGAACAATCAGTTGCTAAATACAAAATGGGAAATGACTGCATAGGAAGTACTGTGGAAAGGGATCTGCGGGTCATAGTGGACCACAAGCTAAACATGAGTCAACTGTGTAACGCTGTTGCAGAACATCATTCTGGGATGTATTAGCAGGAATGTTGTGAGCAAGACACGAGAAGTAATTCTTCCGCTCTACTCCGCACTAATTAGGCCTCAACTGGAGTATTGTGTCCAGTTCTGGGTGCCACATTTCAGGAAGGATGTGGACAAATTGGAGAGAGTCCACAGAAGAGGGGGGGAAATGATTAAAGGTCTAGAAAACATGATCTATGAGGGAATATTGAAAAAATTGGGTTTGTTTAGTCTGGAAAAGAGAAGACTGAGGGGAGACATAACAGTTTTCAAGTACATAAAAGGTTGTTACAAGGAGGAGGGAGAAAAAATATTTTTCTTAACCTCTGAGGATAGGACGAGAAGCAAAGGGCCTAAATTACAGCAAGGGAGGTTTAGGTTGGACATTAGGAAAAACTTCCTAACTGTCAGGGTGGTAAAGCACTGAAATAAATTGCCTACGGAGGTTGTGGAATCTCCATCATTGGAGATTTTTAAGAGCAAGTTAGACAAATACCTGTCAGGAATGGTCTAGATACTACTTAGTCCTGCCATGAGTGCAGGGGACTGGACTAGATGACCTCTCAAGGTCCCTTCCAGTCCTATGATTCTATGACTGTGGATTGTTCTCTGAAAACACCCACTCAACATGCAGCAGCAATCAAAAAAGCAAACAGAATGTTGGGAATCATTAAGAAAGGGATAGATAATAAGACAGAAAATATCATGTTGCCTCTGTATAAATCCATGGTACACCCACATCTCAAATACTGCATGCAGATGTGGTCACCCCATCTCAAAAAAGTTATATTGGAATTGGAAAAGGTTCAGAAAAGGGCAACAAAAATTATTAGGGGTATGGAACGGCTTCCATATGAGGAGAGATTAATAAGACTGGGATTTTTCAGCTTGGAAAAGAGACAACTAAGGGGGGATATGCTAGAGGTCTATAAAATCATGACTGGTGTGGAGAAAGTAAATAAGGAAGTGTTATTTACTCCTTCTCATAACACAAGAACTAGGGGTCACCAAATTAAATTAATAGGCAGCAGGTTTAAAACAAACAAAAGGCAGTATTTCTTCACACAGCACACAGTCAACCTGTGGAACTCTTGGCCAGAGGATGTTGTGAAGGCCAAGACTATAACAGGGTTCAAGAAAGAACTAGATAAATTCAGGGAGGATAGGTCCATCAATGGCTATTAGCCAGGATGGGCAGGGATAGTGTCCCCAGCCTCTGTTTGCCAGAAGCAACAGGGGATGGATCACTTGATGATTACCTGTTCTGTTCATTCTCTCTGGGGCACCTGGCATTGACCACTGTTGGAAGACAGAATACCGGGATAGATGGATCTTTGGTCTGACCCAGTATGGCCGTTCTTATGTTCACTTACATAGAGCCCTCTACAACCCCACCCATCTCTGGGTAACCACAGACCGAAGCTTATGGGTGTGGGTGCACATTCTGCTGCAGGTCAGGCAGATGTGCAGTTGCCAGTGAGTCTGATGCACAGGGTGGGGCTCTTGCAATACCTAAACTATGTAGCCATGGATACTGCACCCATTACTATGGCGTCTGGGCAACAGGTGGAGGCAGAGGTGGCTCTGTGTTCCTTGGTTGCACTGATGGCTGTTGTCAGTTAGCTTCACTCTGCCATTTCTTGCTTGATGCCTGCTCATGTGACTGGCTACTCCAGGTGCCCAGAGCTCTGGGTCTATGTTACTCAGCTAGAAAGTCTTGCTGAGAGGATCTCTTTTAGTGTTCCCTTCACCCATCTCCCACGCACCATTTCCTCATTAGCCAATGCCTTGTGATTCAACGTTCATCCATTCCTAGAGCAGAACCATTCCACCTCATCAGTGCCGAGATCAGCAAGCTCAGAACATTGTCAGGCCACTGGAGGGTTTATTTCACAGGGATTTGTGGCCAAGACACACATGTAAGATAAAGAACATGCCATCCAGCATTGGTATACACACATTTCCTGTGCATCAAGAGGCAGATATGTGTGTGTCTCTGGGTCAGAGTATGTGTGAATGCTCATGTCTGTGTGTGCGCGCACACGTGCACATGTGTATCTGTGGGTACGTGTGCATATGCATGCATGTGCTAGTATGGAAGTGTGTGTTTATGAGTACATCAGTATGCATGTGTGGGTATATGCCCACGTGCATATCTGTGTGTCTGATCTGAGTGTGTGTGAGTGGACAGAGACACAATCATTATTCAAAGCACTGGTGGAAGCAAACAGAATGGGGAGAGGATGTGTCCAAAGGGATCAATGGTGAGAAGTGGGAGGAGGAGAGCTGGGAAGAAGGAGGGAATCAAACAGGGTAGAGATGGAAATGGGGAGAGATAGAAAAGCAGGGAGGAAGCACAGCTCTGTAACAAGGGGCTCAGGTAATTCAGCAATCAGTGCTAGCTTGTCATACACAAATCTACACAGACGCATGTCCTGACAGGCATTGCTAACATACATAGACACACAGATATATCAACGCCTACATGGACATACAGGCTGGTGCATGTGTATGAGCACACAATTGCCAGCCACCATTAGTGAATCACTCAGGGACTATGTGATGCTCTACTGTTCAGAACAGACAGTCAGCTACCTCACCTGCTTTCGGGGCTTAGACTCCCCTTTCTGTCTCCATCTCCCTGGGCCAGGATTAGCCTCTGGCCCCAGCTGCTTGTTATATGGCTGTGAAATAAAACCTCTGTACTGCTGGGCAGCAAGTTCAGGTCAGTGCCACAAAGCTGCTGTCAGCCTGTTGCCCTTTGCCAGGCCCTTCATGCAGGGTGCCCTGCCTGTTTGTACTTGGCCTCTGTGGGTGAATGAGGCAGTGTCAGACTGCTGGAGATTTGGCCCTGAGCATAGGGTTGCCAACTCTCCAGGATTGTCCCGGAGTCTCCAGGAATTAAAGATTAATCATGTGATGAAAGATTATGTCATGTGATGAAACCTCCAGGAAGCTGGCCAACCAAAATTGGCAACCCTACCTGTGCAGTGGACTTCTGGGGCACTTCAGAGATGGGCTGCATCCGCTCAGACAAGTTCCTCTACTTGAACTGCTCTCTGCACTGCTAGGTAGCACTATGGGTATGTCTACACTACGAGAGTAGTTCGATTTTACTTAAATCGAATATGTGGAATCGATATTACAAAGTCGAACGTGTGTGTCCACACTAAGGACAGTAATTCGACTTTGTGAGTCCACACTAACGGGGCAAGCGTCGACATTGGAAGCGGTGCACTGTGGGCAGCTATCCCACAGTTCCCGCAGTCCCCGCTGCCCATTGGAATTCTGGGTCGAGCCGCCAATGCCTTCTGGGGAAAAAAATGTGTCGAGGGTGCTTTTGGGTAACTGTCATCATCCGACCGTCACTCCCGCCCTCCCTCCCTGAAAGCGCCGGCGGGAAATCAGTTCGCGCACTTTTCTGGTCAGTGACAGCGCGGACGCCACAGCACTGCGAGCATGGAGCCCGCTGCGACCATCGCTGCAGTTATGGCCGTTGTCAACACCTCGCAGCTTATCATCCACCTTTCCCAGAGGCAGATGCTGAGAAATCGGGCGAGGAGGCTACGGCAGCGCGGTGAGGACCTGAAGTCTGAGAGTGGCACAGACCTGTCACAAAGCACGGGACCCCGCGCCGAGGACATCATGGTGGCAATGGGTCATGTTGATGTTGTGGAACGGTGATTCTGGGCCCGGGAAACAAGCACGGACTGGTGGGACCGCATAGTGCTGCAGGTCTGGGATGAATCACAGTGGCTGCGAAACTTTCGCATGCGGAAGGGGACTTTCATGGAACTTTGTGAGTTGCTGTCCCCTGCCCTGAAGCGCAATGACACCCGGATGCGAGCAGCCCTGACTGTCCAGAAGCAAGTAGCCATAGCCCTCTGGAAGCTTGTAACGCCGGACAGCTACCGGTCAGTCGTGAACCACTTTGGCGTGGGCAAATCTACCGTGGGGGTTGTTGTCATGCAAGTAGCCAACGCAATCGTTGAGGTACTGCTCTCAAAGATAGTGACCCTGGGAAACGCGCAGGTCATCATAGATGGCTTCGCCGCGATGGGATTCCCAAACTGCGGTGGGGCTATAGATGGAACTCACATCCCTATCCTGGGACCGGACCACCAGGCCAGCCAGTACATCAACCGAAAGGGCTACTTTTCAATGGTGCTGCAAGCACTGGTGGACCATAGGGAACGTTTTACAAACATCAACGTCGGATGGCCGGGCAAGGTTCATGACACTCGTGTTTTCAGGAACTCAGGTCTGTTTAGACGGCTGCAGGAAGGTATTTACTTCCCGGACCACAAAATAACTCTTGGGGATGTGGAGATGCCTATAGTCATCCTCGGGGACCCAGCCTACCCGCTAATGCCCTGGCTCATGAAGCCCTATACTGGCGCCCTGGACACTGAAAAAGAACTCTTCAACTACCGGCTGAGCAAGTGCAGAATGGTGGTGGAGTGTGCTTTTGGCCGTCTCAAGGGGAGATGGAGAAGCTTACTGACTCGCTGTGATCTCAGCGAAACCAATATCCCCATTGTTATTGCAGCTTGCTGTGTGCTCCACAATCTGTGTGAGAGCAAGGGGGAGACCTTTATGGCGGGGTGGGAGGTTGAGGCAAATAGCCTGGCTGCTGATTATGCCCAGCCAGACAGCCGGGCGATTAGAAGAGCCCAGCGGGACGCGCTGTGCATCCGGGAGGCTTTGAAAGCTAGGTTCCTGAGTGAGCAGGGTAACCTGTGACTTTTAAGTTTGTTTACAGAGAAGCTGAACCTGCCCCCGTTTCTTTACCCAGTAAATGTTCAGTATCCTCTCCAGTTACATACCCCATTCCCCCCCTTCCAACACATGTTTAAAAATAAAATCACTTGAATTTTGTTAATGAACACCGTTTTCTTTATTACTGTTTTCTCGGGAAAGTGTTGAACCTGGGACGCAGACTGTGGTGGGGAGCGGGTGTAGTGTAGTGATGCAAATGACGCTTCTAAACTCCAGGAATGACAGGCTCTGCAGTGGTGGACTGGTTGTTTCAACGGAGTCTGCCACCCCTCCTGTTCGGGACTCTGTGTGTGTGGGGGCTATGTGACTTTGTGGCAGGGGGAGGACGGTTACAGATCCCCTGCTGCGTGGCTCTGTGATCCAGGATAAGGACCGCTGCATAAGATCTCTAACTGCCCTCCCCCGCCACAAAGACACAGAGCGCCCCCCCCCCCCAGAACATGAAAACCACCTCCCAGACTGACCAGGGTAACTAGTGACTGCAATGTGTGTGTGCCCTGCTGCTGAACCTGCCCCCGCCTCTGTACCCTGGTAAAGGTGACTGTCCTGTCCAATTACCAAGCCCCTTCCCCCCCTTCAGACAGACTCTCCTCTAAAAGAACATGATGGAAACAGTAATTAACAGAAACGTATTTTTTATTAGCAACTACACATGAAACTGGGGGGTGAAACTTGGACGGGGGCTTGGGTGAGGCGGGAAGGAAAGGACTTGTCAAATTTTGGGGAATGAGAGCCTTCTGGTACTTGAGCAGTCTGCAGGGGTGGAGTGAGAGTTTTCACGGACTCTGCCGCCCCTCCTTCTTTGGACTTTGGGTGAGGGGGGTATGGGACTTGGTGGCGGGGGAGGGCGGTTACAGATAGACTGCAGCGGGGCTCTGTCCTCCTGCCTCCGGTCCTGCAGAACATCCACAAGGCGCCGGAGCGTGTCCGTTTGCTCCCTCATTAGTCCAAGCAGCGTTTGAGTCGCCTGCTGGTCTTCCTGCCGCCACCTCTCCTCCCGTTCCATGTGTGATCGGTGCATTTGGGACAAGTTATCCCTCCACTGGGTCTGCTGGGCTGCCTGGGCTCAGGAGCAGCCCATAAGTTCCGAGAACATGTCCTCCCGTGTCCTCTTCTTCCTACGCCTAATCTGCGCTAGCCTCTGGGAGTGTGATGCCAGGCCAGGTCGGGAGACAGTCGCAGCTGTGGGAATGGGAAAAAGGGAGTGAATTCCTCAGAAAGATAAATTTAGTTGTGAACAAAGAACGTAGTCTTTCTCTGTGAACAAGACCATGCACAGCACCTATCACATGCGCACTCAGGACAAGGTCGAATTTTCGGCCTTCGCATTCAGTGCCTGGGGTCTTGCAGTGCAGATCAGAGAAGCGGGGCAGGACACCGGAATTTGTGTAGCAGGCCGACATGGTAAGCCGTAGACTTGTGGCTGCTTAAAACTTTAATAATAGCACTGGCCTCCTTTCACGTTCAAAGCAATGCCAGTCCCTGCTGCCAGCAATCCGGCAAGCATGAACTCTGCCCCTGTCCCACCCCCTCACGGCTGTCCCAGGGAAAGATCCCTGTATGCTGCCCCTCTCCCGCCTCCACCGCATGGCTGTAAACCGCCGGTTACAGTTCTGTAAAGGAACAGGCAAGCAGTCCCAATACTAACATTCCCCTACCTAATTCAAAGCAGGTCACCATGAGCGACATCACTCTGATGAGGATTTCAGAGACGGAAAAAGAAAGGATGCTTCGGGAAAGCCTGCAAAGACCAGGGCCGTATGCCGCCATGCTCTGCAGGGCAATGATCCCAGAGTACTTGCTTGTCTCCTGGCGCGGAAATGTTTCCTACTACGGAGGACCCAATAAGGCCGCTCTCCCCAGGAACCTGATGCAAAGGCTTTCCAATTACCTCCAGGAGAGCTTCATGGAGATGTCCCTGGAGGATTTCAGCTCTATCCCCGGACATATAGACTGGATTTTACTGTAGGTGCACTGGCAGGGACTAAACAGTACAGCGGCTTGGGCAGAACAATCATGCTAAACCGGACATTGTTAGATTTTTTTCAGTAGTTGCACTGCCAGGGACTGAAACATTAAGCGCCTAGGGCAAAGTAATCATGCAAAACCCATTGTTAATATTGTTAATAGTCCTGTTCTGTTAAAAATAAATGTTTAGATGTTTTAAACACTTACTGAGTGATCCTTCCCCTGATTCTGTGTCCGGGTTAACGCCTGGGGACGGTTGGTAGGGGATCTCTGTAAGGGTGATGAAGAGATCCTGGCTGTCTGGGAAATCAGCGTTGTAAGCGCTGTCGACTGCCTCGTCCTCCTCATCTCCTTCCTCATCTTCCCCGTCCGCTAACATGTCCGAGGAAGCGGCCGTCGACAATATCCCATCCTCAGAGTCCACGGTCAGTGGTGGGGTAGTGGTGGCGGCCGCACCTAGGATGGAATGCAGTGCCTCGTAGAAATGGGATGTCTGGGGCTGGGATCCGGAGCATCCGTTTGCCTCTTTGGTCTTCTGGTAGCCTTTTCTCAGCTCCTTGATTTTCACGCGGCACTGCGTTGCATCCCGGCTGTATCCTCTCTCTGCCATGGCTTTAGAGATCTTCTCGTAGATCTTTGCATTCCGTCTTTTCGATCGCAGCTCGGAAAGCACGGACTCATCGCCCCACACAGCGATCAGATCCAAGACTTCCCAATCAGTCCATGCTGGGGCCCTCTTTCTATTCTGAGATTGCATGGCCATCTCTGCTGGAGAGCTCTGCATCGTTGCCAGTGCTGCTGAGCTCGCCACGATGTCCAAACAGGAAATGAGATTCAAACTGCCCAGACAGGAAAAGGAATTCAAATTTTCCCGGGGCTTTTCCTGTGTGGCTGGTCAGAGCATCCGAGCTCGGACTGCTGTCCAGAGCGTCAACAGAGTGGTGCACTGTGGGATAGCTCCCGGAGCTATTACCGTCGATTTCCATCCACACCTAGCCTAATTCGACATGGCCATGTCGAATTTAGCGCTACTCCCCTCGTTGGGGAGGAGTACAGAAGTCGAATTTAAGAGACCTCTATGTCAAACTAAATAGCTTCGTGGTGTGGACGGGTGCAGAGTTAATTCGATGTAACGGCGCTAAATTCGACATAAACTCCTAGTGTAGACCAGGCCTAAGTTAAATCAGATGGATTAAAAGGGTTGGCACTGCTCCCAGGTTCCCCATGGGTCACGGGGGTGGGTCAGATACTGCTGGGAAGCCACCAAGGTATTTGAGTTCCAGCTGTTCTTAAGGAAGAGCTTGTGCTCTAGCACACAGTGTGAGGGGTCTGCTGGGGTGGGGCTTTTCACTACATCAGCCCTGCTGCTTGGCCTCTCAACTGTCCCCCTTTCTGACCTTAGCTTCCTAGCTGAGACTCAGAATGTCCCTCTGCCCTGCAGAACTGAGCCTCGGCAGGAATGGGAAACAAGCCTCAGGGAGCTGGGTGTGTGTGTGTTCTGAGCACTTCCCCACCATGCACTGTGAGAGCCCACCCCCAGGCAGGGCCGGTGCTACCATTAAGGCAAACTAGGCGGTTGCCTATGGCACCAAGATTTGGGGGCGCCAAAAAGCGGTGCCCCCAATTTTTTTTTTACAGCGTTCCTGGGCTGGGCTGCCGGCGGCGCGCTGACATGTGCGGCTCAGACTCCCTCTCCCAGCGCAGTGGCCGCTCCACTTCTTCCACCTCCCAGGCTTACGGCGCCAATCAGCTGTTTGGCGCCGCAAGCCTGGGAGGCGAGGAGAATTAGAGCGGGGGGCGGCATGCTCGGGGAGGAGGCGGAGCAGAGGTGAGCTGGGGTGGGGAGCTGCTGCAGGGCTCCCCGGGCCGGAGGGGTGGGGTGGGGAGCTGCCGCGGGGTGGAGGGTGCCTCAGGGCGGAGGGGGGGGAGCTGCCGCAGGGCTTCCCACCCCAGCTCACCTCTGCTATGCCCCCTCCCCGAGCACGCCGTCGCTGCTCCACTTCTCCCGCCTCCCAGGCTTGCAGCGCCAATCAGCTGTTTGGCGCCGCAAGCCTGGGAGGGGAGGAGAATTAGAGTGGGGATGGCGTGCTCGGGGAGGAGGCGGAACAGAGGTGAGCTGGGGTGGGGAGCTGCCGCAGGGCTCCCCGGGCCGGAGGGATGTGGAGCTGCCGCGGGGGGGGGGGGGGGGGCGCCTCAGGGCAGAGGGGTGGAGCTGCCGCGGGGGGGACGCCTCAGGACGGAGAGGGGGCGGGGAGCTGCCACAGGGCTGGGGGGGCGCAAGGTGGAAGTTTTACCTAGGGCGCAAAACTTCCTTGCACCGGCCCTGCCCCCAGGCTTGGCACATCTTCACCTATTCCCATTGGTGGCCAGCCAGCTCTCCTGGTCCCAAGGGGACAACATCCCAGCATCAGCACAGCTTGTATTCCAGCACTGGGGCTTCCAGGAACATTACACAGCAAGTGTCCCTAGTGGAGGGACCCATCCCTGTTTTTAGCAGGACATTGGCCATTTCCCCAGGCTCTGTCCCCCAGTCAGGTGCGTTTCAGGAGAGTGAGAAAGCAGTCTACTTTTCTCCTCAACAGTCCCTATGTCTCGGTTTCACCGGTTGTCAGCCACCTGTGGTGACTACGAGGCCAGCAACCTCCTTGCCCCCATAGTGACCCTTTCTCCTGTGTGAGATCTGCACCACTTCCAACCCCCTTGGGCAGGCAGCTTTGCTCCAGACCCGCACCCAGCAGGTGTTTGTTTCCTTGTGGTTTTTAAAATAAGGGGCGGGAAGATCTCCAGGGGAGTTTGGAGAGAGCTGTCAGGCCAAGCTTAGCAGTGAAATATTGCTGGTCGGGTTTTATCAGCCTGCTAATCTCCTTGGACTGAAAATCAAGATGTGATAAAGGGCCTGGCGGTTCCAGCAGGCCCTGGCCGCTCTGCTGTGGCTTTGGGAACAATGGGATCTTTGTTCATGTTGCTATCATTGAGTAAATATCAGGCGATCCTAGCCCTGCAAACAGGGAGAGGTGATAGAGTGACATGGGGCTCTGTCGTCACCGTGTGGGCCTGAAGAAGGAAGGGCAGAACTAGCGCCTCCTGCCAACAGGATTGGGGCATCTGATCTCAGATGCAATGGTAACAAACGCCCCCTCCTACAGGTCCATTTCAGAATAGTCCAAGTCATTTAACCCCCACGCTGCAGCAGGACTGTGGGTGTGTCCTGCAGGATTCCCACCCAGATGTCAACTCCTGTCAAGCCTCAGTTTGAGCCAAAGACCACAATGCATCCACCCACTTGCCTGCCCACTGCTAGGGATGAGTGCCCCAGAGCAAGATGCGGAGAGGGAAGAGGGAGTGCAGGGGGAACTGGAGAGTGGTGGGGTCCTGGCATCTGACTTCCCAGCTCCTGGGTGTGTCCTGTGTGCTTATTGCTGGAGTTAAGGGCAGTAAAGCTGTTTCAGAGGCTACGTCTACACTACGGGGGGGGATCGATTTCAGATAAGCAAATTCAGCTACAGGAATAGCGTAGCTGAATTAGACGTATCTGATCCAACTTACCCCGCTGTGAGGACGGCGGCAAATTGACCGCCGCGGCTCCCCCGTCGACAGTGCTTACTCCTACCTGGGCTGGTGGAGTACACGTGTCGATTCAGGGATCGATTATCACGTCCCGATGAGACGTGATAAATCGATCCCCGAGAGATAGATTTTCTACCACCGATCCGGGCGGGTAGTGAAGACCAGCCCCGAGTCCGCTCCTGACACTCAGACCCCAGGCCACAGCAGCTAGGTCCAAGGAGCATCCAGCCTGGCCTGCCTCCTTGCCCCAGAGGTGTCTGGCTCTCCTGATATGAGCTGCACCTGTTTCTCCCCATCACCCCATTCCAGTCTGCCTGGGTGGGTGCGAGTCCAGGGCTGGCCTCTCACAAACTTTCTGCTGCTGATGGTGAGTCATGTTGGCTTTTCAAAGCGACTGTTTATTTTAGCAGAAGCCCTAACAGGGGAAGCGCCAGGTGCTGTTTACATGGGGCTTTGGCTGGAGGCTGCACCCAGCAGCTCTACTGGCCACAAAAGGGCTGATTGAGAAACATAAAACAGGGCAATTTGTTACACAAGACTGCAATGGAAATTAACCCTTTGAGCCCTGATTTAGTGCAGGAGAAAGAGGCCATCCAAGAGCAAGGGGATCAGGGGCTTGTCACCAGAGAGGCAGCAGTGGCTGGGCTCCAAAGGAAGCAGGAACTGCACAAGGAGCTCCCTTCTCATTCTCCCCAGTTTGTACCCACTCTGCAATGTTAGTGAGACTTCTCTATATCTGCCCTGCAGCATTACAGTTCCCCACTGCTTTCCCAGATCTCCCTGCCCTGTGCTCTGCTCTCTGGCCTAGACCTCCACTGCAGCATTACCACACAGAGTCCTGTTCTCCTCCAGCCCCAAGCTCCTCTCTTGGCTGAGCCTTGCTCTGCAGTTACAGGAGCGTCTCGGCATTTCTTCTTCCTACAATGAACATTTATCCTAATTTCACCAATCTTTTAATAATTAGAACTAAAATGAGACTCTATAGGTGTGAACTGCAAGGACACTGAACCCTCACAGAGCACATCCCGGCTCTGATGGGAAGTCCCAGGGGACCCATGAGATGAAGTCTTGATGAGAAATTCCTGCACAGTCCCAGGGATCCACGTCATGGAGCAGGGAGAGGACAGGAGCACAAGAAAAAGGCCAAACTGGGTGAATGGGCGAGCACAGAACATGCTTTGAGTGGGAGTCAAGAGAAGGTGTATGGGAGGCAGGCAGCAGCATCCAAGGCAGAGGAAGATGCAGAGGGAAGCTACAAGTGTGGTGAACATGCTGACGAGTATGTGTGCACATACGTGGATGCATGCACACTGTGTATATGTGAACTCTTTGTGGATGCATGTGTGCTCTGTGTACATGCCAGCACTCAGTGTGAGCATTGTACGCCTTTAGGCACATGCGTGTGTGCTGTATTTGTGTACGGGTGCATTTTGTGTATGTGTGCACTGCAGGTGCTGCAGGTGTGTGTGTACGTGCACTATGTGTGTGCACTCCTGTGCAGGTGTGATGGTGGTAAAAAGGAAAGCTGCTCAAGGCAACAGGAGAATGGATCATTAAGGAATTAGGTGCATAACGAATAAGCAATCAGGACAGAAACCGCCGTGCCCCTAGGAGTGTCATTCCCCTGTTTTTTTACAGAAGTGCCATACTGCATATGCTATGGAACATACACATGCAGAGCACATGGTGTCCCCAACAGAGACCTCAGATTCTCAGTGCAATGGGGATGGACTGGACCACTGTAAGGATCAAAAGGAGATGTCTCTCTGTACATTGATATTGATGCCTCCAGGCAAGCATATCCTGGGAAGGGACGATCACACCCTCAAGCGTTTGCTTGGGGCTCCAGAGTGTGTGAGGAAAGTGATATACAATAAAGTATGAAGCAATGACTGTGGGTACTGGGATTACGCTGGTCCGGGCAGCCCACAAGAGGGAAGCAGAGTGTAAGAAATAGCCCGTTTCACTTCCTGCAGAGGATGGAATAACTAGTAAAATTATGCAATGGCTCTAGAGGGTTTTGTCACTGCAAAGACTTCAGCATTGCTATGGGGCAGTTATAGCTCTTCTACCTGTCACTAGCGCTGCTCTATGACTGATGAGAGTGTTTCCCCTCTCATGGTCCACCTTTTCCTCTCTGTTTTGCATTTGCTTCTCTGTTGAGTTTTACTCTTTTAATTTAGCAACATCGATGCAAATTCAACTTTAAAACCTAAATGAAATGTCTTTGTTTTGTGTGGGGGGAGGCAAGACCCCAAAGAGGCACATGGTGGTGGATTCCAGGTAGCCCCAGGAAAATCATCCCATCACAGGAATCTGGGACGCTCTCCTGGCTGATTGTGTCCCCAGAACCCCAAGCTGCAGTGAAGCTGGGCTGTCTTCACCTGGAAAGAGCCTTGAGTGTTCCTCACTGGGCAGGATTTTATCTCTAATTCACGGCCAAGACATACAGGATTTGGGCCAGATTGGCTGCGTCTGTGATACTGTGGAAGATCAGCACTGAAAATGGGCAAACGCAGCATCTCCTCTGCTTGTATTTCATCCTGTCATGTTCACTGAGGGTCTGGAGGCACTGAGGGAGCTGCAGGCTGCAGCCTGCCCTTTGGACCCATGCGCCTCATAGATGAGAAAAGCTGGGAGGTGGATACTGGTTTTGCTATTCATGGAACTTGACAACAGCTCCCTTGGGGGAGGGCAAGACACCTGCATACTTGGAACAAGCAACTACTCAAGACATGGTCTCTTCACATTGACAGTCTTGCGAGCTATTGCTCTGTCTCTAACCCTCCCTTGGGGGGAAGATCACTGTAAAGAGTCCTCAGAATTCCTCGACCCCTGTCCATTGGGCTTTAGCCCTAGATATGCTACAGAAATAGTGCTGGTCTCCTTCTGGCAGTGGATAAAGGTCAGGTGTCTGGGCTGAGCCTTTAAGATCTCTGAGCTTTGTTGCTGACATGGCTGAGGACCCAGCCAGTGCAGGCGGAGCTGAGACAGATAGGCTCCCTTCTTCCTTTCCGAAACCCCAGAGGGGAGTATCCAGCAGCTGCTTACCTGTCCTCGGGGCTCTCTCGGGAGGGGTGAGCCAGCGCTTGTTTTCTGCCATCCAGTCCTACATGAGGAGGGCAGTGAGGCAGGATAGACTGTCCTGCCCTCAATACACTTCTGACACTGCACTCCAGCAGACCCAGATAGTGTGATCTCTAGGCTTTCTCAGTCTCTGGCTAAGACATGGGCCTGGGTGAGAGGCTGATGCTTGGTCTGAATATGATGGAGGTGATTTTGATTGGCTATGGGAAACATATGGAGAAAGACTGGAGGCCACACCTGCCCTCTCATTTGATTAACTGGTCCCACCAGGAAGGTCAGTCAGATAAGCAACCCAAGACACTTCCATTTATCTCTAATAGTGGCGATTGTATGTAAGCAGCCCCTCCTTCTGCAGGATAGTTCCCTGATAACTTTCCCTTCTGGGTGAACTCTTCACCAAAGCATTTCCATCTCATTCATTGAATAGCTCATATTTCAATTACTCCCCGGGAACACCAGCTACTGTACAGTGTCACACACTCATGGCCTCGCTAACCTTCCCTGGGATCTTGCCTATCCCCTGGCTCCTAGAGGATGCAACAATAGCCAGTGAAGTGTTTTCTCACCATGGGATACCAGATGAATTAATAACAGACAATTGCCCACCATTCACAAGTAGCTCATTCTGGCAATTCTCTTTACAATAGCAATTCAAACACACCAGGCCAACTATGAAGACAAATGGGCTTACAGAAAAATCCATTCAAATAGTCCTGGCACATTCAAGGGATCTAGACTTAGCATTGCTAGAATATCATGACATACTTCACTTTGGGGATCACCAGTTCAGAAACTGATGGGCAATAGGACAAAAATCTTAGTGCCAACCTCTAACAAGCTTCTTGAGCCAAAAACAATTGACCCTGAAGAAGCTCCTGGCCAGAACGAAAGCAACACTAGGACAAAAATTTCAAACACTTACCCCAGCGCAAGTGGAAGAGAATGTTTGATTCCAGACAGACTGTGTCTGTCAACCTGCAGTAACAGCTCTTTCATCTGCTCCGAGGTCATGCAGCATAACCATCCCTTACGGCCAGCTCTAGAGAACACGTCCAACCAAAGCCAAGAAAGACAACAACTTTCTTTTTCCTGGGGATACTCAGAGTGCTGCTGACAGAAGTAATACACCCCACCTAGTCACTGACAATGAAAGACACAGGGAGCAGCAAACACAGGCTCCATGTAGTAGACTCCTTCAAGGGCCAAACAGACCATTGCTGAAGGAACTTTTTTGGGAATGAGACTTGGCAGTGTGATCAGAAAGCCAGTGAGGGTCAGAAAGAGCAGCTGTTGGCAGATGTCCAATAAGAGAGAGAATAATCCTCTGCTCAGTCAGAGGTTTCAGGTTGTTTCCCCTGACTTCCAGCCTATGCATCCCCAATAACTAGTTGTACTGGTCTGTGGTGGTGATTTGTGGTTGGTATTAGGGTTTCTTGGCATTTGATTTTCAAAGAAAACAAAAAGGAAGATGTATCAATAGCCACTAGAGCAGATAGATACTAACCTAATAATAATAATAAATGGAGATATCCCATCTCCTAGAACTGGAA
This sequence comes from Emys orbicularis, assembly GCF_028017835.1. Lineage (NCBI taxonomy): Eukaryota > Metazoa > Chordata > Testudines > Emydidae > Emys > Emys orbicularis. The sequence goes on from NC_088691.1 coordinate 25,930,107, forward strand.
GGGACCTTGAAAGGTCATCGAGTCCAGCCCCCTGCCTTCACTAGCAGGACCAAGTACTGATTTTGCCCCAGATCCCCCTCAAGGATTGAACTCACAACCCTGGGTTTAGCAGGCCAATGCTCAAACCACTGAGCTATCCCTCCCCCCGAGGTATAGCTCAGTCCCACAATGGGTATTAACCTTTTGTAACCATAACCCATGTCTGGTGACTGAGGCCAGGACATAAAAAGCCATCTCTTTCCAGCACTCCCTTATTACAGAGGGATGAACTTTCACAGCCTCTTATCCCTCTGCTGTGCATGCAGAGATGACACTGATTCTATCAGTTTGGCTGCTGTCCCACATGCTGAATTTGATATGCATTCATGGCCTCCCCCTCTCCGCAGCCCCCCTCCCCCCATCTTCAAAGTCAAAGACCTGGCAGCCGTTCTGAAACCCGGGCAGTTTCTGTGCCACGCTTGGCACGGAGCTCAAAGGCTCAATTAACAACATCTGCTTTTGTGGGATATGAAACCCTCTCCCTCCCCTCTGAGCACTCACAGCTGGAAGCAGCATGGAGCTGCAGCCAGCAATATCCAGGGAGTTCCTTTAGCTCCCAGCAAAATCCCCCTGCTACAGGTCAGTAGGAAAGAGCTGGGAGTATCCAGGAGATGCTGCCTACAGGAGGAGCAGGCTACCATGCAGCCATGTAGCACTTCATTTGAAAGAATTCTCCAGGCCCAACTAGCTCAGGGCTGTAGACCCCTTAAGGCCCCTCCAGATGAAGGATGATTTAAAATGCTGAGAAGTGGGCAGGGGATCAGGGCAGCATGTGATAATAATATGAGCTGATCCAGAGGTCTAGTGAGCATCTCAGTGTGCTGCCACCCCAGGATTTGCATTGGGTTCTGAGCCCTGTCCCCATAACTGGGCTGGGAAAGGCTGGACTTAGGGAGGGGATCCCTCATGTTCCTCTGCAGAAACACGCACCCGCCCCCCAATCAGGCTGATTCAAAGAGGGTCACTGCTGGCTCTGAAGGGAACTGCAATCAGCCTTCTTCAGCCAGACTCAGATGCAAGGCCTGAAAGAAGGAAGAGTGGAAACCCCAGAGGAAGCCAAGGTAATTTTGAAAGCAACATGGGGGCCAGGGAGAACACACAGCTCAGGTCCAATCTGACTGGTCATTACACAGCCATGGAAAAGCTCAAGCCCTGATCCCAATACAAACACCTAGTCATGAAGCCACACAATCCCCACTCCCCAGCAAGATGGGCAATTTTTACTATCCCCAGTTGGTGGCTGAGGCATGGCGGGGGGGGGGGGGGGGGGGGAATGACTAGCTCAAGGTCACTCAACCAGTCAGTGAGAGAGCTGAGACTAGAACCCAGGTCTCCCAGGCCTTTATGCCAATTCCTGGGCAATGCTTCCTCTCAAAGCTAGGGGTAGAACCAGTCCTGGCAGCTGGTCAGTGACGAGCACAATCTCCCCCCGGCAGGCTGGGACGTGGCGAGGATGTGGATAGCCACGCAGGCACTGCCAGCATTCCGGGGTAGGGGTGGATGTGAGGATGCTGCCATTCCCTCTCCTCATGCCATCAGGCAGAGCATGGTACAGTGGCGAGTGGGAGTTCCTGCAGGAAAAAGCTCCTCTCACTCTCTATGGAGCCTGAGACGTATCATGAAAATGGGACTTTCAGAGCCTTGTGCTAGGGCTGCCATTTTGCTTGGCTGCAGCCCCACTGATGACCCTGGCCTCAATCCCCAGTGTCAGCGACTGGAAACCAGTCTCCATCCAGCTTCACTACTTATGTGTTTTAGAGGACAAAGTCCTCCCAATAGCAGCTCCTCCCCCAACACACACGGATTGCTCCAGTGCCCAGAAGGTATGGTGGGTAGGTGTAACTGGGATCCTCCCTCTCCCCCCTGCCCCGACAATGACTTCCTTGTTTGGGGTCTTCTTCCCTTCCGGCCCCCAAGAGAGCATCCCAAAAGCAGGACTGAGAGCCTGGAACAGCCCAGTATCAACTCCCACAGACTGGAAATGAGCCAAGGCAAGTTGTGTCCATCATGTCCCACATTCAACCTGGGATCAAAGCAGAAAAGCTCTTGCAGGCTGGGGCGGGGAAAATCTTCTCCTTAATCAACAATGATTAGGAGGAAATCCTTGAAGTACACTGCCAGGCATCAGGCATTTGACTCCCATCAAAGAGATGAAGTTATCTGCACAGCAGAGAAGGGGGGAGGAGGCAAACCAGCTTTTCTCATGCAAATATAAAACAGAAATTGAAATGAAAGTCTCCCTCATCAATAATACAATAAAAGGAGAGGGAGAGATAACAGGGAACTAGCCAGATAACAAGGAATGAACAAGACAGCACAAAACTTAACCACACCCTGCTCCCAAATCCAGCACAGCTCCCCTCTTAGGTGAGATGAGTTTATGAGGTCTCTGTACAGCCTGTATGCTCCCAGCCCCTCCAAATTAGTGTTACTGCTTTGCTGTTCTAGAGAGCCATCCAGCTGAAGCTCTTCAAGCACTTTATTCACCAATCAAACATGCTCCCTCATCTTTGAAGCGACCAGAACTTCATGCAGTATTCAAGGTGTGGTGGTACCATGGATTTATATAGAGGCATTATGAGATTTACTATCTTATTATCTATCCCTTTCCTAATGGTTCTTAACATCCCGTTAGCTTTTTTGACTGCTGCTGCTGCACATTGTTGAGTGAATGTTTTCAGAGAACTATCCACAATGACTCCAGGATCTCTTTCTTGAGTGGTCACAGCTAATTTAGATCCTAAAATTTTGTATGTATAGATCAGGGATAGGCAACCTATGGCATGCGTGCCAAAGGTGGCACACGAGCTGATTTTCAGTGGCACTCACACTGCCTGGGTCCTGGCCACTGGTCCAGGGGGCTCTGTGTTTTAATTTAATTTTAAATGAAGCTTCTTAAACCTTATTTACTTTACATACAACAATAGTTTAGTTATATATTATAGACTTATAGAAAGAGACCTTCTAAAAACGTTAAAATGTATTACTGGCACGCGAAACCTTAAATTAGAGTGAATAAATGAAGACTCGGCACACCACTTCTGAAAGGTTGCCGATCCCTGGTATAGATGGAGATATGTTTTCCAATATGCATTATTTTGCAATTATCTTTGCACTTTGAATTTCATCTGCCATTTTGTTGCCCCTTCACCCAGTTTTGTGAGACCCCATCCTTTGTAAGTCTTCACAGTTTGTTTTGGACTTAACTATCTTGAGTAATTTCATATCATCTGAAAACTTTCCTACCTCACTGTTTACACGTTTTTCCAGGTCATTTATGAATATGTTGAACAGCACTGGTCTCAGTACAGATCCCTGGGAGACCGTGCTATTTATCTCTCTCCATTCTGAAAACTGACCATTTATTCCTACCCTTTGTTTCTTGTCTTTTAACCCATTACTGATCCTTGAGAGGACCCTCCCTCTTACCCCATGATTGCTTACTTTGCTTAAGAGCCTTCGGTGAGGGACCTTATCAAAGGCTTTCTGAAAGTTCAAATACACTATATCCATTGGATCACCCTTGTCCACATGTTTGTTGACCCCCCCCCCAAAGAATTCTAATAGATTGGTGAGGCATGATTTCCCTTTACAAAACCTGTGTTGACTCTTCCCCAACGTATCATGTTAATCTATGTATCTGGTAATTCTATTCTTTACTATAATTTCAACCAATTGCCTGATATTGAAAGTAGGCTTACCAACCTTAGTTGTCAGGATCGCCTCTAGAGCCTTTTAAAAAAATTGGTGTCACATTAGCTATCTTCCAGTCATCCGGTACAGAAGCTAATTTAAGTGATAAGTTATATAGCAGTTAGTATTTCTGCATTTTCATATTTGAGTTGCTTCAGAACACTTGGGTGAATACCATCTGGTGCTGGTGACTTTTACTGTTTAATTTATCAGTTTGTTCCAAAACCTCCTCTATTGACACCTCACTCTGGGACAGTTCCTCAGATTTGTCATCTAAATAAAATGGCTCCATTGTGGAAGCTCCCTCACGTCCTCTGCAGTGAAGACCGATGCAAAGAATTCATTTAGTTTCTCTGCATTGGCCTTATCTTCCTTGTGCATTCTTTTAGCACCTCAATTGTCCAGTGGCCCCACTGATTGTTTGGTAGGTTTCCTGCTTCTGATGTACTTAATGTTAGTTTTTGTGTCTTTTGCTAGTTGCTCTTCAAATTCTTTTTTGGCCTGCCTAATACTACTTTTACACTGGATTTGCCCCCTTAAGGCTGCGTCTGACGAAGTGGATATTCATCCACGAAAGCTTATGCTCCAATACATCTGTTAGTCTTAAAGGTGCCACAGGACTCTCTGTTGCTTGTTAGTCTCTAAGGTGCCACAAGTACTCCTGTTATTCTTAAGGAGGGGGTTACTCAAGAGTCCCCGCATACCCAACCCCAAACACAAATCTACTGTAGTTTCTTCCAGGCCCCACTGAAAGAATTGGTTCTTTCTCTGCCAGAAGTTGGAAAGTAATGAGGCTTTATATTCCAGTTTGTCACCAAGTCATAACCCAGATGCACTTGTATAACAGATAATAATTGTGCAGAATGCCGGCCCAGCACAGGGGGGATAAATATCCCAGATTTCAGAGGGTGCCCAGTGTGATATATCCCTCACTGGCTCACTGACTTCAGTGGGATTACAGCCAGGAACTTTAGAGCAGTGGTTCTCAACCAAGGTACGCAGTGGCCTTCCTGGGGATATGTCAACTCCTCTAGATATCTGCCTAATTTTACAATAGGACACGTAAAAAGCACTAGTGAAGTCAATACAAACTAAAATGTCATACAGACAAGGACTTGTTGATACTGCTCTATATATTATACATTGACATGTAAGTACAATATTTATATTCCCGATTATTTATTTTATAATTATAGGATAAAAATGAGAAAGTAAACTATTTTTCAGTAAGTATGTTGAGATATTTGTATTTTTATGTCTGATTTTGTTAGCAAGTAGTTTTTAAGTGAGGTGAAACTTGGGGTACGCAGGACAAACCAGACTCCTGAAAGGGGTACAGTAGCCTGGAAAGGTTGAGAACCACTGCACCGGAGGGTCTGTCCTTTAATATTATGGGTTTTAACTGAGCAGGTTTTGTGCTGATGATGAAAGGTACCAGCCCAATATCCACATTTGCCACTCTCATTTACACACCTACATGCTGATGTGAGTGACCAGAAGGTGGATTTGGATGATTTATTATGGTGCTGATATTTGAAAATCAGCCCCCCAGTATGTAAAAGTAGATAGACTGTAGAGTACAGACACATGCCTAGAACCCCGACCAGGGACATTCTATTTGCTACCCAAGATCCATAAACCTGGAAATCCTGGACGCCCCATCATCTCAGGCATTGGCACCCTAACATCAGGCTTGTCTGGTTATGTGGACTCTCTCCTCAGACCCTACGCTACCAGCACTCCTAGCTATCTTCGAGACACCACTGACTTCCTGAGGAAACTACAATCCATTGGTGATCTTCCAGAAAACACCATCCTGGCCACTATGGACGTAGAAGCCCTCTACACCAATATTCCACACAAAGATGGACTACAAGCTATCAGGAACAGTATCCCCGATAATGTCACAGCTAACCTGGTGGCTGAACTCTGTGACTTTGTCCTCACCCACAACTATTTCACATTTGGGGACAATATATACCTTCAAGTCAGCGGCACTGCTATGGGTACCCGCATGGCCCCACAGTATGCCAACATTTTTATGGCTGACTTAGAACAACGCTTCCTTAGCTCTCGTCCCCTAACGCCCCTACTCTACTTGCGCTACATTGATGACATCTTCATCATCTGGACCCATGGAAAAGAAGCCCTTGAGGAATTCCACCATGATTTCAATAATTTCCATCCCACCATCAACCTCAGCCTAGATCAATCCACACAAGCGGTCCATTTCCTGGACACTACTGTGCTAATAAGCGATGGTCACATAAATACCACCCTATACCGGAAACCTACTGACCGCTACACTTACCTACATGCCTCTAGCTTCCATCCAGGACACACCACACGATCGATTGTCTACAGCCAAGCTCTAAGATATAACCGCATTTGCTCCAATCCCTCAGATAGAGACAAGCACCTACAAGATCTCTATCAAGCATTCTTAAAACTACAATACCCACCTGCTGAAGTGAAAAAACAGATTGACAGAGCCAGACGAGTACCCAGAAGTCACCTCCTACAAGATAGGGCCAACAAAGAAAATAACAGAACACCACTAGCTGTCACCTTCAGCCCCCAACTAAAACCTCTCCAGCGCATCATCAGAGATCTACAACCTATCCTGAAAGATGATCCTTTACTCTCACAGATCTTGGGAGACAGACCTGTCCTCGCTTACAGACAACCCCCCAACCTAAAGCAAATACTCACCAGCAACCACACATCACTGAACAAAAACACTGACCCAGGAACCTATCCTTGTAACAAAGCCCGATGCCAACTCTGTCCACATATCTATTCAAGTGACATCATCATAGGGCCTAATCACATCAGCCATACCATCAGGGGCTCGTTCACCTGCACATCTACCAATGTGATATATGCCATCATGTGCCAGCAATGCCCCTCTGCCATGTACATTGGCCAAACCGGACAGTCTCTACGCAAAAGAATTAATGGACACAAATCTGACATCAGGAATCATAATACTCAAAAACCAGTAGGAGAACACTTTAACCTGTCTGGCCATTCTATGACAGACCTGCGGGTGGCTATCTTAAAACAGAAAAACTTCAAAAACAGACTCCAACGAGAGACTGCTGAGCTGGAATTGATATGCAAACTAGACACAATCAACACAGGATTAAATAAAGACTGGGAATGGCTGAGCCATTACAAACATTGAATCTATCTCCCCTTGTAAGTATTTTCACACTTGCTTCTTATCAAACTGTTTGTACTGAGCCATCTTGATTATCACTTCAAAAGTTTTTTTTCTCTTACTTAATTGGCCTCTCAGAGTTGGTAAGACAACTCCCACCTGTTCATGCTCTCTGTATGTGTGTGTATATATATCTCCTCAATATATGTTTCACTCTATATGCATCCGAAGAAGTGGGTTGTAGCCCACGAAAGCTTATGCTCTAATAAATTTGTTAGTCTCTAAGGTGCCACAAGTACTCCTGTTCTTTTTGCGGATACAGACTAACACGGCTGCTACTCTGAAACCTCTGTGTGGGTGACTGTATGTGGAAATGGGAATGTGTGTTTATTCATTGTTACCTGTAGATGCAAATCCCCCACCCCAATCTCATTAGGTTCATATACCAGTGTTATCATTCTGTTGCAATCTACATTTCTGCTTTTTTTCCATTCTCTTGCTCTGGGCCAGATGAGGGCTCATCCCCTCTGCTGCTCTATCCAGACAGCTGATCAACAGCCTTGATGACAAAAGAGATTTCCATTTGACAGGAGTGTCTGCAACAAGATAAGAAGTAATCAGAGGGGGCTCATGAGCAGCTGCACAAAAGGACATAGTCAGTGAACAGGCACACACTCAGGCTGTGATGCTGGTGGATTTTCAAAGTGGGCCCCCTATATCTTAGTGACAGAGTTGCAGGGTCCGAGGGAAGGTAGTTGATCAAAACTGCTGCCCACTGCAGAGATGTTTGTCAGGGAAATTCTAGCCATAGTCACTGGCTGAGAGGGGCCATTTTGGAAGGTTTGAATAACCCCTGGTAAGTGCCTCTCACATGTCTTCTCCCTTGGGCCTTTATTTCTGTTGTTAGCTTGTTTGGTTTTCGTTTGTGTGTGGGTGTGACGCTGAGCACCCCTGTATTTGCACACTATTGTAATAATCTTTGTAGAAGATATGTGAGGTATCATTTGAAAACTAATAACTCAGTGAGCATTAATATTCCTGTGTGATGTATGTGTGCACAATGTGTGTTAAGAGTTACAAATATACGCCAGAATTATGACTAAAGTGAGTGTATGTAAACCAGGCATACGGTGGGAGGGGAATTGGTAAACAGGTCTATCCTAAACAAAGGAATGTGTGTTTACTTCAGTTTACATATGAGCAGTAAACAGGGTCATCAAGACAGCATAGGTAGGAGATGGCAGGAAACAGAACAATTTGCATTTCAACAAACACAAGTGTGGGAAGAAGGAGCCTGGAGCTTCCTTTACCACCAGACTCCATGTCACCTTCCTGACAGCTTGAATAAACTTTACCTTGAGGGGTAACCCTCAGAAGAATCCCTTTCAAAAGTTTACTGGTCTATAAAGAGAGGATGGGTTTAACCTCAAGTGATAAGCAATTGAATCAACTGATTGTATATGATATTACTGTACTGTAAAAGTTTATAGAGCGAGGTCTTTTTTGAAAGCAAATGGCACACTGGTGATTACATTTCACAATGATATTATGTATTAACACTATATGAGGAAATATGGATATTTAATTACATGATTTTTTAAAGTCTGTGGCCAAACAAGGAGAAACCAGTTCCCTAGGGGCAGGAGAGAAGGCAGCTACTTACCTGTTTTCTATGTAAATTAAGTATGGTGGGATCAAAGGACTTGAAGCCCACAGGAAGGGAAGAACAGCCTCAGGTCATCCTGCCTTTTCAAACAAATTAATTGAATTTGGAAGATACAAGCATGGACAGAAGCCATCTTTGGCATCCATCACAGTCAGACACAAGAGGCCAGGGGGAGTTTGACATCTCTAGAAATGAATATAGGTGAGAAATCTGCATAGGCAAAGATCTTTCGCCTATGAAGACAAGGGAAGACAGCTCCTTGTACTTCTGTGGAAGGTCCTGACTGAGGGAAAATCAGCCATGACTGGGAAGAGTTGCTGGTGAGAGAAACCATCTTGAACAAAGCCTGGATCTTGTTAGATTATGTTTTAGACTTTTAAGGGCATGTTTTCACCCTTTGAACTGCTTTCTCCCTTGGCCAGAGTTAGCTGGGTTTTGTCTTTAAAGTACAGTTCTGCTCTGAAAAGTGGCTTTGTAAAATGGCATCATGGCCCTGTTTATTGTCTAACAGTGGATTCCTAATCAAATTGTTCATTTTACAAGCAAAAGATGGGGGAGGAAGCTTCCTGCTGCCAGCCCTGCAAATTCCCCCTGTGATCTGAAAGTCAAACTGGCCTTTCTGGCTCATGCATCATCACCAGAAATACTGAATCTGCCCGCCACAGGCTGCCCTTGGCTGCCCCTGTACCATTCTACTGCCCTCTGGCTCTACAGATGTAACTGAGGGCCAGATCCTCAGCTGGTGTAAATCAGTGTAGCTCCATGTACTTCAACAAAGCTTGGTGGTTTTCCAGCACAGGCTATGGCCCAATGGATTACACGAGTGGACCTGCCATTAGAACCTAGTTAACAATTCTGTTGATGTTGTGCAGATCATAAAGCAATCTCACTTCCCTGCCAACCCCCCTTTAGCTGGGATAGCCCTACAGGGCTACTAGGAGTAAAAGCAGTAAGGATCTCTCCACTGTGCAGCTGGAAGCACACTTCCCAATATGGGGAGAAAGACACAGGCTAGCTCTGCCCACGCCAGCTTGCTAAAAACAGCAGTGTGGCTGCAGCAGCTCAGGCTGGCTGTCCCAAGTACATACCCAGGGGGTTGGGCAGCTTTCTACTCAGGCAGGTAGGCTGAGCTGCTGCGGCCCCACTACTCGTTTTAGCATGCTGGCGTGTCTCTCTGTGCTGGGAAGCACGCTCCCGAGTGCTGCACAGACATACCCCAAACGCCTTTTGTTACGGACGTCAGCAGCAGTGACTCTGACAATCTGATGGGAAAGAAGAGGCCACTTTTCGGAGCAGAACTATTCTCTAAGGAGGCCTTTTGAAGCCCACCCCTTGCTTAGAGAGCCCAGATCAAGGCTGAGCAGGTTCACTTAATGTTGGTATAAAGTCAAGAGAACTAAGTGACCTCCCCTGGACTGACCGTGTGGAACAGCAGCCAGGTCTCTGCCTCAGGGCTGAACAGCGGGGGTGCTGCAGGCGGAGGGTGAGCAGCCTTGGCAGCATGGGGACTCAGGAGTGGAATAAGAAGGCGCTGTGTGTCAGCCCTGAAGTGCGTTGGCAGGCCCCTGCTGTGTGCGTAGTTGTAAAGTACCTGCCCACACTACACCTGGCTCTGGCCAGCTCTGTATCCATCCTTCATTATCACAACGGAGCACTAAACACATTCACAGAATAGAAGAAAAGTGAGGTGACGCTGGCAGCTGTTGTGCCCTGCTCTGTTTCACTTGATACCCACATGGTTCTGAGCCAAACTGGCCAGTCAGACTCCATCTCTTATCCAGACTATTTTAATAATATAAATTAAGAGTTTCCCTGCGTTACAGTCAAGGCCTTTAATGTGCTTAGTGCTCCTGTAGTACAGATTCAGGGCAATAAATCAGCATTCAGCATTAAACCTTACTGCTGCTTTCAAGTGCTTAGATTTGCCAGCGCTAACTCACAGGCTGCTGCCAAATGTTTGTCGCACCAGCAGCATGAGGCACTTGCTGTCTGCACTGTACCCCAGCCTGCAGCCACTGGAGACCACTGAGAGGAAACAAAGACCCCAGGCTGATACATTGTCTGGATGAGAAGTGAGCTGCACCCCAGCACCCTACAGAGGGAGAACTTCTCCCACAGTGATCCCTCATCTCCACCATTCTGAGTCTGCGCAGCCTAGCAGAGGGTAGCAGAAGTGCCCCCTGCATAGCAGCGTGTCCAGAGTTTAGCACTCTATAAGGCAGGGGTATTTCCATGTAGGTTCCTTGCCTGTCCAGGCTCTTGTGGGTGACAATGCATTAAGGTATGGAGGTGATTCAGTTATAGCAGGGATTTGTGGTATTGCAAAGCAAGAAACAGCATTGTGATGTGACAGTTTCATCCCTGAGAACAAAGCTTACAATATGGCAGCTCTGCTTCCACATGCCAAACCCAAACATTGACAGGGCTATTAGGGGACTTTTTGAAATGGAGATTTGATAGTCAGGATCTGGGTTCATAGCCTCTAACCCTGGGTCCCACATGCATTAACAGGGACGAAATGCCCACAATGAAAAGCCAACAATACATCATTCGTGTTCCACATAACCCAAATCCAACTTTGCCATGAAAACAAAGCATAAGGAGTGACTTGGTGATCAGTGTGAAATGGGGCAGACACTGATTTGAGCATCTCTGAGAGAATAAAGAATGGCAAACCCAGGAACCCTCTCTGATAACAAAGACATATCTGATTCTGGAACTATGTACTACCCAGCCTGTCTGAGGCATTTCTAAAACATCCCATCCCCATGGTAGTTGGGTGCCAAATACAGAACTAGGGGTTGCACAGCATTGGTCCGTCTCTCCACCCATCCTTGATTCAGGCGCCTGCTTGGCTGTAATATTTTTTAATCAGCATTCTGTTTCTGAGAGCAATCATGTGAGTAACTCCTGAGCTTGTCACCCATGTGCTAATCTCTCTGGCACAGTGTCTAGGTGACAGTGCTGCCTGCAGCTGTTGAAAGTGATGTGCCCCTGGTTATTGTCAGCACACTGGTGACACCAGAGCATGTGGCAGAAGCTACCCTACTGCTATCCCTAAATAATTGTGGGTGTGTTCTGGACAGAAGATAGAGCTGAACACAACAAGGTGATGGGATGGTCCTGAGCAGGGAGGTGGGGCAAGTAAAGCATAGGTGGCCGCAGAGCTAGTTCCCAAACCACATTGTTCAAACTGACAATGTGCCTCACCCCTGACCTGAAGGGACCCCTCTGGGGAGAAGATGGGGACCATTTCAGGTGGTGGTATTTCTGGAATATCCAACCTCTAGGAACTGAAAGTCCCCATCTTATACAGGTCCCTGAATAGCCATCTTCATGGTAGTGAGTCTTACTGAGTACTGACATTGACTGGAACTGAACTGGTAACCTCCACTGTATTCCATTACCAGGTTCTAGAGCCCCTCAGCGTATTTCGTTATATGCATTTCTAAGGCACCCATCAGTACAATATCTAGGGCACCATAAAAGCTCATCATCAACAGTCCTTCAGGAGAAGGAACCAGGCCTCCTATTGTCAGATGGATGCAGAATCTTGGGAGGAAAAGCTGTCATGACACTGACAGTGGCTTCCTAGTTTGCTTATAGTGCCTCCTTTCCTCCATGGAATCCCCACCAGCAATGATTAGCACCTGGTAATGACAAAGAGGCTGTGACCCCTGACTCTGAGTAGATACAAGTGTTCCACTTGTAAACCAAATGCTGAACCTTAAGACAAAGGCTGGACTGGAGCCCAGGCTTCCAAACTGAACTGCCATGGCATTGTTAGCCAGCCCACGTTTCTCTGCTTGGAATAATAAAAATGTTAATAAACGAGATTGCTTCCTGAATAACAGCAGCAGCAGTAGTAAAGAAGAGAAATCCAAGGAAGGCTGAGCAAACCAATCAATTGTCTAATTAGGGACATGTGTAAACCAGCAGTTTTTTAATGAAAGGACCAAGAGTGGGAGGAACTGTTAATGTTCTTCTGATAAGGAGAAACTCCCAGGTAAAACATAGCTTTGTACCTTGGAAACGAACCCATTCCTCAAACAAGGTGAGCCATCCAATATTTGCATAGGGTTTATCTTTATTTGCTGACGTTCAGCTTGGTGCCAGGGAGGAAATAGAAAGGGGATTGATAATAGCACTGAGTGCCCACTCACAACACTTGGGGGCTTTTGGGAAAGTTTGGACCCTGAGCAGAGATTTTTTGTTTGGACCGGTCTCTACAATATATAGAAACTCAGTGAATGAGGAAACAAGATAGGTATGGCATGCTGCAGTATTCACGGTTTTCCAATTGTGGTGCCTTTGTTTCCCAAGTACCACGCCTTTAAGTTTCTAAGCAGTTGTGTGCAAAGACAGCAGCCTTTCCCCTCCCCCCCCCCCCCCCAGCCTGTTACAGAGAAGACAAACACACTGTGGTCTCTCCTGGAGACTTTACTTTTGTTCTTTCCTATCATTTTTTTGCCAGAAAGAGAATTATCTCCCCCCAATGTGCTCCTTCAGTCGATTTATTATGGCTTAGCGCCATCCACATCAGGTTTCTGAAATTGTATGGAGGGCCAGTTAGGGGAGGCTGTGCCTCCCCAAACAGCCAGGCGTGGCCTGGCCCCCTGCCCCCATCGGACCCCCTCTGCTTCTCACCCCCTGACGGCCCCCTGGGACTCCTACCCCATCCAACCACCCCTTCTCCCTGACCACCACCAGGAACCTCTGCCCCTGATTGCCCCCCACTGCCCCATCCAACCCCTCCTCTCCTTCCTGACTGCCCCCCGGGATCCCTGCCCTCATTCAACCCCCCTGTTCTCCACCCTCTGACCGCCCTGACCCCTATCCCCACCCCCGACCCCTGACCACCACCCCGAACTCCCCTGCCCTCTATCCAACCCCCCTGCTCCCTGCCCCCTTACCGCGCTGCCTGGAGCACCGGTGGCTGGCGGTACTACAGCCGCGCCACCCAGAACACCAGGACAGGCAGCCGCGCCGCCCAGCTGGAGTCAGCCACGCCACCGCGCAGCACAGAGCACCGGGTCAGGCCAGGCTCTGCAGTTGTGCTGCCCCAGGAGCTCGCAGCCCCGCCGCCCAGAGCATTGCGCTGGCGGCACAGTGAGCTGAGGCTGCGGAAGAGGGGGAACAGCAGGGGAGGGGCTGGGGGCTAGCCTCCCAGGCCAGGAGCTCAGGTGCTGGGCAGGAGGGTCCCGTGGGCCGGACGTGGCCCGCGGGCTGTAGTTTGCCCACCCCTGCCCTAATCCATGCCCTCAGATATGTGAGTATCATGAACACAGCTCTGTCTGGAATCTTCGGGGCACAGAAGAGCGAGCAATAGGGATTTATTCTGCATGCTGCTAGCACGTGTCATGTAGCCAGCTAGTGCCTTTTCTTTGCGATGCCCCATGTATCTCTCTCCTTCATGCTAGCTTTATAGGGAATCAGTCAGGCTGCAATGCAGGGGGTGGTCCAGAGGAGCAGCTCCAGTGCAAATGATTGTATAACTGGAGGGATGTTACTAGAGCTGGAAGCAATGACAGGCTCAACTCAGTGTAACTCACTTCAGGATACAGATGAAAGCCCCAGAAATAGGAACACTTGGACCAGTTCCCACTAGCCAGGTTAATGTCTGCGAGTGAGAATGGATCTGTGTTTGGAAAGGCATGCTCAGAGCACGCACTGTCTGCTGCTCTATTAACAGCAGGGTTTCACACTGCAGAGCTCTATTTATTGTTCATTTCTCTTGCCCAGGAAATCCCTAGCGGGATGTTAACGGGGCTTGGGGCACAAGCAAGTGACGTTCCCTGAAAGTTGGTTTCTTCATCCATTTTAGTGGCAATTCCGAGTTGACTGTCGGTGCCCTAGAGACAGAACACTGGGGCCACCTCTTGGGAGGGCTCATTTCCCGACACTTCGCAGGGCTGAGGGCGTCTCTCCTTCTGGGAGTGACGTGCCCCTGCACTGGCTCCTGCTCGGAAGACAGAACTATGGGGCTCGGGTGCCGCAGCACCGCTCTGGCTCCCCAGATGTTCAGCTGGGGCAGGGATGGGAACAAACCCCTGCCTGGCAGAGACCGGTCACCTCCCCGTCGGAGTACTGGGACTGAGGGTGTCCGGAGGCCGGTGTCACCACAGACACCGGCCAGTGCGTGACCCACAAGGCAGGAGCCCTTACAGTGCTGCCAGGAGGCAAAGCGCTGGGCATTGTCTACCCCTAGCCAAGATGAAGAGCCACACATTGCCAGACAGCTCTGCTCGCTGGGATGCGCTGGGATCTCCTCCCGGGCAGAGTCCCAGGGCTGGTTACATGGGAATAGACAATGGGATGAGTGTGCCAGTAACAAACGGAGCCACGCCTGGCTCGTGCTGCCGCTCGCCGTCTCTAACGGCGGCTGTCCTGCCCGGGCACCCAGCAAGGCCCGGTGGGATTGACCCGGGGGTGCACGCGGACCCCGTTAGCGCGAAGCCTTTGTCTGTGCAGAACAGCTGCCTCCTGGACAGGAATAGCCGCGGCGCTTTGCCAGGCTCGGAAAGAGCCCGGGACTCGGCTGGGGCTTCGCCGCAGGCTCCCGGGGGTCAGGAGAAGGGCAGCATTGAGGGAGCTCCTGGCGGAAAGGAGGAGAAGGCTAAAGAGCCTTAACCCAACCTCGCTGCAGAGAGTCCCGCTCCCTGCGCGGCTCTGACCCGCGCGCTGGTGTCTCTGAATTAAGCAGATGCGCCGCTCTTGGTAACTGGCTCCAGCCAGTTTTGAGAAACGTAACGAAGCTCAGATCTTCCAGCTCCGCTCTCATCCTGCTTTGTCAGCTCTTGTGAATTCCTTTCCGATCGTGGCTCCCAGGGATTTCCCTTCCTCTCTAAGCCGTTGTTTACTGGGAAAACACACGGAACCGGGCTGGGCCAGAGCCGATCAATGTCACTGCGCTTCCAAACTTGTGCACAAGCAAATCGTTAGCACCCTGGCAGCCAGCGCGGGCGGGGGGGGGGGGGCGCTACAGACAGGAAGGCTGCCGCCTGCACCCCACTATGCCAGGGAAGGCGCTGTGGGGCCCTCCGTCCCCCGCTGGGTCTGGCTGGGCTGTGGCAGGAGCTGTCCTTCAGCACCACGGCACCTGCTAGCCCCTGGGTGGCCAGCGACGCCCGTTCCCACCACCCCGCGTCTTCCCCCAGGAGCGCAGCCCCGCAGCCTGCCTGTGGCAGAGCGAGTCCCGCGCAGAAGCAATGTCAGCTTGGTCCGGGACCTGCTTCCTGAATCCAGGCAACTTATTCTTCCAGCTCAGTGAGGAGATGCAAGGCGCGGGGGCGGGGGGCAGGAGGCGGCCAGGAGGAGAGAAGAGGCTCGCAGCCCCTTGGATCCGAGAGCCTGGGGAGGATCTGCCGCGGTGGCACACGCACAGAGACATTAGCCCCCTTCCCTCCCCCCCAGGATGAACTCCGGGGACCGCCAGCCACCGTGGCGCAGGGGGAGAGCGCGGAGCACAGGCCACCTACAGCAGGGACCAGTCCCCCGGCGAAGGCGCCGCGTGCCCAGTATCCCACCGCGGTTTGTGCGCGAGCTGCTGGGCTGGGCCGGGGGGTGGAAAGGCGCCTGAATGAACGCTGGGAAGAGCGGATCCGATGAATGAACGGCTCCCTGGAGTGAATGGAGAGGCTGGGTTTGGGGGGAGGGGAGGCACAAAACAAATTGCAGGGTAGATGAAGAGGGGATGAGGAGCGCGCACGCGCCTCCCCCCTCCCCCTGCGTCTCCCCCCCTCCCCCGATCAATTTCTCAAGGTGTTCTCTGTACAGCTGAAGATGGCGACAGATTGAGGGGGGATGGAAAACAGGAGACACCGATCCAGGATGATCAGGAACGGGAAAAACGTTGCCCACCAAAAAAGAAAGAGGAAAGCAGAGTGATTGTGTGTGCAGGGGAGGGCAGAGGCAGGCAGGAGAGCGGAGAGGAGGCGAGGCATCCCGGCAGGATGAGGATGAGGAGGGCCAAGCGCTGACTGTGGGGAGAAGGAGTATGCTTCTGCCTGGCTCCGCTCTGGGCTGAGGGGCTCGCTGTATGGACTGGCATTGGCGAACAGCAGCCTGGACATGTTGAGGACCGTGGCGCTGATTTTTCTTCCCGCAGCAACATGCAATGGCTGGTGGTAGCATTTAGCAGCCCAGGAGGAGGTGGAGGTGGTGGAGGAGGGGAAGGCACTTCCTTGTTTCTAGCCATGAGAATGATGCCCATCATCACACCATGCTTCAGAGGAGGTAGGTGACATTGTTGGGGGGAGTCTATAAGAGGAGAGGAGCAAAGAGAACCACACCGGAGACCGCAGTAGCCCCCCCACTCAGCCCCTAAAATATGATCAGGGGGGCTTGGATGTATCCAAGAGAAGATGACGCTGTGTTAAAAATTTGTTGTGCACCAAGACAAAACGACAAACCCTGCGCTGATTCCGAGAGGGCACAGAAATGGCGAATGTCTCTGGCATCCCTTCTATTTTTCACTGTCCTCCTCTCTGATCATCTGTGGCTCTGTGCTGGAGCCAAGCTCAGATCCAAGGATAGGAGCTTAGCCATGCAGACGCCTTGGGGGGACGCAAGCCAGCGCGCCTTCCAGCCACATTTCCTACTGACAGGGGATCAACAGTCACAGGAGGGGAGGTGTGAGATTTTTTTAAGCAATTTGACCAAATTTGCTGCTCCGATCCCATATTGCACTGGTGCCCGGGGTCATTTCGATCTGGACTCAGCTTGCACCAAATTGTATTCCTTGCAGCGACTCTTGGGCTCTTTCCCTTCTGTACCCTTAAGGCCACCCCCCTCCTCCTCCTCTTCATCAGCCTCTTTTTTTTCCTCTTCCTCCTCCAAAATAAACTTCTTAAAGGCTTATTTTAGGAACTTCAACCTCTCTTTTTGTGATACTTACACGATCTGGGACCTGCTGCTGGGCATGGCCGGCCCAGACAGCTTGGATTGCAGTTTGGACAACCTGATGGTGGATTTCGTGGCTGCTGCAGCCGGTGCTCTGGACGGAGAGGCGTGTAGCAGCTGCGTCCAGGCTTATCAGAGGCTGGACCAACACGCTCAGGAAAAATATGAGGAGTTTGACCTCTTGCTGGAGAAATACTTGCAATCAGAAGAGTATTCAGTTAGATCCTGCATAAGAGACTGCAAGGTAGGAGGGGGAAGCACAGGGGGCCTCCGAGCCCCTGCCAAACCACACTAGAAGAAAAGTAGCTTAAGGCAAATCACACCATTTTCCTGGGTCCCAGTCTCCCCTCCCCCATCTCCCTTGTTGCTCCTTTGTTCTGTCTGTTGGCTGGTTGGACTTTTTTGCTTTCACAAGAATTGGTTAATGCTGATATGGCCTCTTTGGATGTGCTGGAGCCCTGCAGCCCTGCAGTGTGATAATATACAGGCAAAAGTCACAGCAGCAGGAGGAAGATGAGGAGGAGGAGGAGAAGGGAATGAAACCGTTCAGTCTGGTAAAAATAATAATAATAAAAGCCCGCTGAGGGTATGACTCGAGCACTGGTGGGTCCCCCATGCTCTCTTTCCTCTCACCCAACACAGTCTGGCAGAAGGCATTTCCTTGGGTCCTCAGATTCCTTTCTTCCTGATCTGAAAGCCAGTGGCATTCCCCTGGGCTACCTGGGCTTTCCAAACCTAATCCCACAAAGGAGGCTGGAAGGGGCAGATAGCCTGAGGGATGCCACCACAGAGAACATTCCTCTGGTCAAGTAAACTCGGGTGCTGCACAAGTTCAGTCCCATAGAAATGCCCGTTTTGGACGGGAAATCAGTGGAGCAAAGCCTATGGAAGTGCGTCCCCCCCCCATGCACGCAGCCCAGACTTTGGGCTAGTGACTAGAACTCGCACACGGAACAGGTGTGGGAGCCCATTGGCTGCTGCTTCATCCGGCCTGTTGTAAATCAGTGTCGCTCCTGCGCAGGAGGGCGGGGGGAGGGGTGGGCTCTCGGTGGATAATTAGGCAAAGGTGTTTGAAATAAAGTGGCGACCTGATGTGACCCAAGAGAACAATGGCTCTCCCCCCCCCCCCCCCTCAGCTCTCTCGGATTGTCCTCTGCCCGGGAGGCAGATCTCCAGAGAGCTAGTCAGAGAAAGGGAAGAATCAGACGTTTGCCAACCCTGGTCCCTGCATACTTGTGTCCCGAGGAAAGTGGCTGGTAGATCAGGGAGTTAGGAGTTAGCAGAGGCGAGGCCTTTGAACCTCTCCGAACTGTTTACTCTTAACCACCTATTTCTGCAAATCGCTTTCCCCCTGTTTCCCAAAAGTTGGAGGGGAACGAATGATTCCCTTCCCCTTGCTAGAAGAGGCCCCTGGAGCTGCTTGTGCTAAGCCCTCCATCCTCCTGCAGCGCAGTGCAGAGTCAGTGTTATGAGCAGCCTGCATTTTCCATCTGAATTTACAGCCACCCCACAATCCCTCCCCACCCCAGCCAGACAAGTCACTCAAAGCCAGCTCTAGTTGCCTCAGATTACATTCTTAGCAGACCCCTGGGTCGCTGTTACTCATCAGCACACACAGCTACCCCCCTGGGTTGGGTTAGGGGCAGCTTAGTTCTGTCAGTTCTCCTCACTGAGTCATGGTGAGCTAGCCCTATCAGGTGGTGATGGTGGAAGAAGAGAGACCGCAGTGGGGCTGCTTCTGAGGCCCATGCTGGGTGATGATGGGGAAGGGTAAGAAAAGTGAATGTACATCCCCCTGGACTCTGAGGCTGGAGTGGAGTGTCTGGCAGTAAATAGACAGGCACTGGGGGAATTCTACTTGACTTGTGTAGACCAAATACTGAGAGCTCTAGGGGCTGGGCCTAGCAGTGAGTGTGTGGACAGTGCCTTGCACAGTGTGAGTGCTGCTATAATACAGAGAAATAATAACCATAACCAAATACATTTGTGTACCTGGGCACATTAATCCATGTAGGCCCTTATCCTGCCCTTGGCAGTGACACGTGTGCCCAGTATTTCATAGGAAGGCAAAAATACCCACAATGCACTTAGCTAATTGTGCAATGCTGTAACTCTTGTGGAGAAGAATTTATTCCCAAAGCTGCAGGTGATCACTTCATATGCAAGAAGCATAAGAGTTGCCTGCCCCAGTACCAATTGGAACCAACCTCCCAGCACACCGTAGTCAACTACAGGTTTCAGAGTAGCAGCCGTGTTAGTCTGTATCCGCAAAAATAACAGGAGTACTTGTGGCACCTTAGAGACTAACAAATGCTCTAATAAATTTGTTAGTCTCTAAGGTGCCACAAGTACTCCTGTTATTTTTTCGTAGTCAACTACGTTTTTAATGTATTCCAATGTCCATCCAGATTCCTTGTAAATTACATGAAACTCTTCAATCATTTCTCATGGAAATGACATAAAGGCTTAATCCCCATGACATGGCTCTTTGAACTTCAACATGTTCAACAGCTCTTGAGTGACTCTGATGAGATTTCCTGACTTCACCTGTGCAATCTCCCTTTGGCTGCTATGTCCAGGAAATGTAACTGTCTTGTTAAATTATACCTGAAACCTTTTCTCGGAGCAATTTCTTGGGGGAGAGAGAGTGTCTGTGTGTTATAGCAAAGGCTTTGCTTCCACATCACCTCACAGAGCGATTGTGTCAGCACTCACAAACTGACCAGGGTTGATCTTGGTCAACACTTTTATGGGAGACCTCTAAGGAAAACTCAGAGCTGCAGTAAAGGAACTTGTGATGCATTAATTGGTGCTCTTCCCCCCAAGGAAGTACTGAACTAACATCTTAGTACGGTGCTGGCGTATGGAGTTGCTGCTGCAGGTACCATCTGTCAGGTGATGTGAAATTGAGATTTTGATCATCACTTCCTGACAGTTTTTGTAATGAACCTTTTTGGAAAGATGTTAGCCCTGTTGTCCTGGGAAAATTCCAATTTGGGTAATTACATTCTGCCTAAATTCTTCCTGCCGTTTCAAAGGTATATGGTGTTCTGCTTACACTGAATTGTTTTGTATTGCTGCTCTGCTCTGTTAAATTGTTGTCATATTCCACTGGAAAATGACTGCATTATTGCCATGTATTATTTTTATGGCAGTAGCTTCCAAGTCCCTAGTCAGGAACAGGGCCCCATTGTGCTTGGCACTCTACAGACCTGTAGAAAGAGATGATCTCTGCCCCCCAAAAGCTCAGAATCTAAGACACGGTCATGGAAGAAATGTAAAAAAAACCAAAAGGAGTGAATAGGGGAGGAAGGAGAAGGGTAATAGTGATAGGGATACATGGCTGCAAAGACTAGCTACAGTCACAACTTGATGGTACTGAATCATTTAATAAATAAATAAAATAGATATCAGCAAGCCCCACTGGCAATCTACCTGGGCATTTTCAGATGGCAGTTTTCCATAGGCATCACAGACAAAGCGTATCTTAAGGAGGGAGAAGGTAGTGGCTTTATGGATCAGTGTGGGGATTGTGTTCTATATGTAAGGAGCAGAGTGGAAGAAAGCACAAAGACATTTGTGGGGGAAGGGGACAAATGGGCAGGCGTTGGTGGTGGGGTGACTCAATAAGCCACAGGTACGGAGTGGCAGAGATGTGTATATTTCCTGTGTGCATAATTTTAAAAGCATGTCGGCATCCTTTAGGATAAAAGGCCTATAGGAAAGTCAGACACTATCTGTGTGTAACTATCATAAAGGAATTCAGAGGTGTGAGTAACCAAAACACAGGAGACGTATATCAGGAGAGCGATATAGAGAGGGAACTTTGTATATAAGAATATAAGAAAGGCCATACTGGGTCAGACCAAAGGTTCATCTAGCCTAGTATCCTGTCTTCTGACAGTGACCAATGCCAGGTGCTTCAGAGGGAATGAACAGAACAGGTAACCATCAAGTGATCCATTCCCTGTCACCAATTCCCAGCTTCTGGCAATTACAGAGGTACTAGAGACACCATACCTGCACCTCCTGGCTAATAGCCATTGATGGACCTATCCTCCATGAATTTATCTAGTTCTTTTTTGAACCCTGTTATAATCTTGGCCTTCACAACATCCTCTGGCAAAGAGTTCCACAGGTTGACTGTGTGCTGTGTGAAGAAATACTGCCTTTTGTTTGTTTTAAACCTGCTGCCTATTAATTTAATTTGGTGACCCCTAGTTCTTGTGTTATGAGAAGGAGTAAATAACACTTCCTTATTTACTTTCTCCACACCAGTCATCATTTTACAGACCTCTATCATATCCCCCCTTAATTGTCTCTTTTCCAAACTGAAAAGTCCCAGTCTAATTAATCCTCAGTGGCCATCTACCTGGGCATTTTCAGTATATGGTTTTGGCATTAGTTCAGCAAAGCACTTAAGCACTTGCTTAACATCCACCTCTGTTGAGTTTAACATGTGCTTTGTGGAATAATCTTTAATAGATAAACAGATTAAAGTACTAAATAAATTAGTGGGTTGGGGGCTTAGATTAAAAACTGACACCACTGAAGTCTAAACACTTAGAAATAGATCCGTATGTAAACGGGTACTCAGATACCATGGTGATAGGCTTGGCCTGGGAATTTAGAAAGAATAATATGTAGGGGTCAAGGTAGTGATAATAAGAAATATATCAGGTAATTTGCTAGATTGTCAAGTATTTACTGTGATTATTTATATCACCAAATAACATCAGTTTTACAAGTTTGACAAGATATATTTGAAAAGTAGCATTAGAGTTCTCCATTTGCAAAAAGAAGATAATACCTAACTCATCAGTT
Source organism: Emys orbicularis (assembly GCF_028017835.1). Classification (NCBI taxonomy): domain Eukaryota; kingdom Metazoa; phylum Chordata; order Testudines; family Emydidae; genus Emys; species Emys orbicularis. The sequence continues at coordinate 25,952,393 of NC_088691.1, forward strand.
GTGGTGATTAGTGAGTTATGACCTGATTTGCAAAGGTTCTGAGCATGTGCAGCTCTCATTGCCTTCAGCTAAGGTTGTGGTTATTCAACAGGTCTGAAAATTCAAGCTATTAATGTATAAAGCAATTTAAATTTGTAAAGTACTATTCAAATGCTGAATACCATTGTATTTGAAAATATAACTTTGGGCTATATACTGCTCAGAGAATATTTGCATTTAGGCAACATTGCAGAGCACTTTTCAGCTGTTTTGTTCTGTTTTGTTTTATGTTTGTTTTTTTTAATGATAAAAAGAGCGAAAATGTGAGAATTAAAGGAAAATGCAGCAAAATCCGATTGGAAAATCTGTGGCTTCTGCAAAAATCCTGTATAAAAGGACCCTGGCCATAAAGATTTTGGAGGTTCAAGTAACACATATCTCATTTGGTGGGTTCTTTGATTATACAAGTTTTCCTGAACTGAGTAAATATGCAACAAGAAGGAACATTAATCCTTACTGTGAAATGCTTTTTTCACCAGAGGAAAATGCTTCCTGCAAATAATTGTGACTTCCCTTGTTTTGCTCCAGATCAGCAGGGGATGAGAGCAGGACTCTGCAGACAACATTTTTGTGAGGCAGAGTGAGAGGAATTTTTGAGACATATTTTCCCCTGTCCCTCCCTGGGTTGAGGGACTCCAGAGAGAATGATACAGACCCAAAGTGGGGAAGGCAGAAGCAGGGAACCCCAAAGGGCCTCCCCTAAAAGGACACAACTCAGGGTTGGTTGTTGCTTTAGTTTTTCTTTTATTGACTTGAACACAGATGAAAGGTGCTGCACTGACAGCTGTGGAGGGTGGAATGTCTCTGTATCCACACAACACATACAGCACAGACAGGGGGGACAAACTTCCTCTAGATGGTGGCTCCTGTCAACATCCTTCAGCCTGACCTGGAGGAGAGGACCCCCACTAGGGGTGTGAGAGTAACTTGGACTTCATGGCCCACTCAGCCCTTGACATCACTGCAGAGAATGCCAGAAAGCAGGCCAATTAGTGCCAGTTGTGGTGATGGTGGCTTTTGTGATCTGGATACCTGCCCACGAGGAACTGGACTGAGACCCACCAAACCCATTTCACAAAATGGCCATTAAAGCCATCAGAGAGTAATGATTTGGGGGTTGCACTGGAACTGGTGAAAGGCTCTAAATCTCATTCACTATCCCTGGCCCATCCAGTCTTCCAGCAGTAAATCTTTTGGCCCTTTCTCTAATTCAGTGTTTCCCAAACTTGTTCCGCCGCTTGTGTAGGGAAAGCCCCTGGTAGGCCGGGCCGGTTTGTTTACCTGCTGCGTCCGCAGGTCCAGCCGATCGCGGCTCCCACTGGCCGCGGTTCGCTGCTCCAGGCCAATGGGAGCTGCTGGAAGCGGCGGCCAGTAAGTCCCTCGGCCCGTGCTGCTTCCAGCAGCTCCCATTGGCCTGGAGCAGCGAACCGCGGCCAGTGGGAGCCGTGATCGGCTGGACCTGCGGACGCAGCAGGTAAACAAACCGGCCCGGCCTACTAGGGGCTTTCCCTACACAAGCGGCGGAACAAGTTTGGGAAATACTGCTCTAATTAATGTCTTTCTGTCTTTCATGATAAGCCATGGAAAACCTAACACCAGAAAACAATACTATCCCAGCTCTACTGGCACAAAATTCCTCAGAGACCCTTCCATCTGTGGAGGCACATCTCCCACCAGTAATTTCCTCCAAGAGGGTCTATGTAAATCAATAAATATCACAAATGCAACTATTAGGGAACCCCAATGATTTCAGTGACTTTGGGTTTTTTATTGGCTGGTTTATTTAAAAAAAAATCAGCCAGAAATAGCCACTCCAATTTTGCTGCAGCAGCTTTGACCCTTAGCAAAACCTATAAAATTTCCAGTGAAATGTGAAAACTGATATTCCATGAAAGGGAACAAAATCTGATGAATTCTGTGAAAACGGTCCATTTCACTTCATTCAGAGGGTAAAGGTCAAGTGGCTGGGAGAGGTAGTGGGGGTTAGAAGTCTGGTGGGCGAAGGGGGCAGCAGCAGAGAAAAGCAGTGTTAAGGAGTTAAGGAGTTTCACTTTATTAATTTTATTATTATTTTTATTAGAGCATAAGCTTTCGTGGGCTACAGCCCACTTCTTCGGATGCATCTATTATGCTCTAATAAATTTGTTAGGCTAGGTCTACACTGCAGCGGGGGTCCGACCTAAGATACGCAACTTCAGCTACGTGAATACCGTAGCTGAAGTTGCGTATTTTAGGTCGGCTTACCTAGCGGTGAGGACGCGGGAAAGTCGACCGCTGCCGCCGACTCCGCTGCCGCCTCCTGCCGAGGTGGATTTCCAGAGTCGACGGCAGAGCGATCAGGGATCGATTTTACCGCGTCTTCACTAGACGCGGTAAGTCGATCCCCGATAAACCGATTGCTACCCGCCGGATCGGCGGGTAGTGAAGACAAAGCCTAAGTCTCTAAGGTGCCACAAGTACTCCTGTTCTTTTTGCGGATACAGACTAACATGGCTGCTACTCTGAAACCTGTCATTATTATTTTTGTTTCATTTTCTTCTTGTCTGAACACAAAAGCAACAGAGGCAGGGAGAGAATCCCCCAGGCACCTTAACTAATAGCTGGTGGGAGGAACTAACTCCCAGAGAGCCTTGACCAATTTTGAACTGCTGTCCGCCATAGGTACCTTGGATGTGAACCATGAAGGTCCTTAGGCTCCTAAATCCCATAGTTAGGCACCACGGTGATTCACAAACTCCCACTCAGCTGTCACTTAACACAGCAGGTGCCTAAATTCAGAGCGCCCCTAAGTTTTTGCCTCTGGACAAGCACTCTGTAGCCTCACTTTAGGCATCTGGATGCCCATCTCCCACCTGATCGCCAGAGCCATTCACAAATTGAGAAAATTAAGTGTTCGGCATGGGCAAAGACAGTGGCATCATGGGATTTTTTAAAATTTTTGAACCTATCTGGCTTCCTCCAATGCAGAAAATCCTTGAATGCCCACTGCTGAGTGGCAAAGGACCAAGGGATACCCTCTGAGAAATGCCACATGCTTAGCCCACAGCAAGGCACTGCCATGTGTACACAATGATGTGAACTGAAAGAAGGAACAAGTGTCCCATGTGTGTGCATGCTATTATGATGGCTTACGTTCTGTGAATTAAATAACATACGTACATCAAATCAATCCAGTTCAACACATACACATACACACACACTCCTGTGTTGACAAGCCCTATGTCAGGTTCAGGGACCTGATCCAATTGTTTAGAGGCACCTTCCCTGAAGAACAGAGCCCTGAACTGTAGAATAGCATTCCACTGTAACTCGCAAAGGAGAAAGGTGCATGCTAGCAAATGTTCTCAACAGAACAATGAGACGTAGGAGCCTTTAGCTAGTATAGACTCTGTTAGCAAACATCTTCTCTTGTGGTAGGTTCACAGGTAAATCCCAGCTCCAAGATCTGTCTCTCCTGTTTTTCCTTCCAGCCTTTCCAGCCCTCCTGGGCACAGGAAGAGATGGAATGGTTTAAAAGGCCAGCGCTCTGTGGTGAGTGCTTGACCACTTGCTGGTTTGTTTGAATAGAAGTAGGTACACAGAAGTCACTGTTTCTTAATAAATCAGCTGCAACCGTCCCTCCTCAGGCAGCCCAAGCTGAGTGGAGTTGGGCCTGGTCAGTACTTGGCAAAGAAAAAGGCAGGTGTTGCAGGAAGTGGTATAGATAATTCAGTATTAAGTATTTGCTAAGTGTCAGTGTGTTTAACACCTTACAAGATACAGATCCTGCCCCCAGGAGCTTGCAGTATAAAAGACAAGCAAAGATTAGACAAAAATCACACTTGCAGATCCAGAAGATGGACATTACTTAATATGGTGGGGTCTCTATATAAGGAATAGAGCTGTTTAGATTATTCATTACAAAAATATTCAAAGCAAATTTAGACCATTTTTGTGTTTGGGAGTCATTCATAAACTTATCCTGATTTCTGCAAACAACTTTGGTATTCTAGAGGGACACCATCAACTTTAAAACCACACTCTGTCTGAAAATGTTTTACTTATTACTGTTCCAACTAACGAGCACTATGGCTAACAGGTTAGATGAGGAAAATACTTTTCTCTATTTTATTGGTTCAGTACATTTGGCAGCACTTGTGTAGTGTCAGTTTCACTGCCCCCCCTGTATGCTCAGTTAATTGGTTTCCCCTAGTTGGTTGTGGAGGTCTATTTCACAGCAACAAGGGAAAGGATAAAAAGAAAGAAACTGCAATTGTAAACCCACAAAAATTGGCAGAGGGGATGCAAAGTCAGGTGCAGTTTCTGTGTCACGGGTGGCTTGCCCCTTTGTAGAGGGCATATTGTAGAGGCACACCTGACAGAGATCAGCAGTTTCCCCTCCCCAGGGCAGCAGGAAGCTGCAGAGAGGAGAGGGAAGCTCAAGAGACTATAAAGAGTGAGAAAGGCAGCTCTAGTGAAGACCCTGAGACCAAGGGAGTTATTCCAGCTGGGAAGGGCTGGGACTAGCCTGCTAAGGTAAGGCACCAGACCAGGGCAGTTTGGGTTGTACCAAACTGAAAGGAAGATTCTTGTATTTAGATGTGAGTTTTAAGTTAATAAACCAAACCCTAAGTAGGGCTGTTGTTATTGGGATTGAAAAAGTTTTTCTTTTTAAGCTCAGTTTGAGGAACTCAGAGGGGGAAACTGATGTGAGGAATTGTCTTCATGGCTGCCATGAGACCACAAGGGGGTGCCTCTGAGGAGACCACTTACTGACAATCTGAAACAACTTCTAACCTGTTTTGTTTGTTTGTAGCAATTAGATATTTTAGGTTGACTGTGTTTCCTTGCTTTGGTTCTTATAAACCACTTAGTGATGGCTAGGTTGAGTGCCAATGGTGTATAATTGACTTTTGCTCTTCCTGTTCATAATGACAGACAAACAAAAAAGCAAATGTGTATATGTGTTTGACTGTCTAACATTGGCTGTTTTTCCTCCACCCTTGGTATGTTTCTTGTCTTCTCAGGCCCTGGTGCCACAAACACTTATACATGTGTGTAAGTGAATGCACAGAGCAGTTCTCTTGAAGTCAATGGATGAGGTTTTTTCAGAAGAGTCTAAAGGTGTTAAGGACACAAGTTCTATTGAATTTACTACCTGAATCCCAGTCCATGTTGGACTGCTCACAGTGTGTGAAGTTAAGCAATTGCAAAAGTCTTTGCAAGTCTGTGTCCTTAGACTGTAGGATCCTGAGGGCAGGGACTGTGTTTGTAGAGCACCACGCATAATAGGCCCTAGTCCGGGCCTCTGGGCACTCCTGCAATATGAGGACCAGATTCTCTGCTGGTGTCAATCAGTGTAGCTCCATTGAAGTTGACAGAGCTATTCCAATTTACAACAGCTAAGAATCTGCCCCTAAATAGCTAATAACAATTGGCCAAATATTATGGACCAACAACTTTCAGTTCATGGGTTTTGTTGGTGTGTGGGGCTTTTTTTTTATTTTTATTTTTTTTTTAATTATTTTTTAAACAAGCTCTTTACTCTGATTATTTACTGCTACTTATCTGGTGGCTGAAGGCTCACTTATGTCACATGGCAATACTGCTACTCTTTGACTGGATGAATGAATTTTTTTTTTTTTTTCAATAGAACAACAAATCCTGAATAATGAGTTAAGCACTTCCTGGTACAAATGACCAGAAAAATCACCTTTGGTGCTAAAATGTGTGAAACTTCTAGGAATGCTTTCACAAATACCCTGTGGTCACCCGATTACTGACAAATTAGCTATTAACTCTTTGTATGATGGATGTGTCTAAAGGTGCCAGCCAAGATCAGGGCTCCATTGTGAATAGTAGCAGAGTGAAGTTGGCATTCATAACTGTATTTGGTAAATTTGGCTTTTCCTTATTTGACCAGCTGTAATTCAGAAGGTGAAGGCTCAGTGCTGTGAGGGTGATAGCCTAATATAAAGATGGATAAATCACAGGGGGTGCTACTGGCCCACTTAAGCCAATACTGAGTCAATATTCTTCATAAAAAGCAAACAGAGGGTCCTGTGGCACCTTTAAGACTAACAGAAGTATTGGGAGCATAAGCTTTCGTGGGTAAGAACCTCACTTCTTCATGATATTTATAGATGGAAGTGCTGGAGGTGCCCTCTTTCAGGGCAGACAAACAAACCAATGCTCTCTAGCTCTGTTGATTACACAATTAAATATTTTTCTTAAATGTGCCATGCCCTGTATTTATATTTTCCTCTACAAATAGGTATTCCAAAAAGCTTTAAGTACTAACTCAGAACACAAAGTCCCTTTAAAAAGTTATTGAGGAAAATAAATAACCCTGGGACAAAGTACTGTTGTGGATTAAGAACTGATTGTGTGGTAGGAAATAAAGAGATGTGGCTGGTTACTTCTTAGTGCACAGAGAGGTTAATAGCAGAAACCCCAGGCTCTGTATGTTTGTTAGTTCCTCCTCTAGATCACTGATCTATTGAGTTCCTCTAAAATTGGTGGCATTTGCTGATGATACTAAACATAATTTCACAATTAAAAACTAGAAATGGGCTGAGGAGGCTGAATTATGTTTGCAAAGCCAGCAGTGATACATGTCTAGGTTCAACTTTTTTTTTTTTTTTTTTTTTTTTCCTGAACCACCAAAAGGTAGGAGGGGGTAGTTGAATAAAAGGTTCTTGTTTAGACATACTAATTTTTCTTGAAAGACCGAGACTAGTGTAAAACTTTGTATGGACTTGAAGTCATTGTTAGACTGAGCAGCCAGGTGGCTGCTGAAATTCACATTGGATAAGCATATTGTAAAGCGCAATACAAACCTCTCCTGTAGCCTGATAGAGGAGACACACTGGCAGGGCCTGACACTAGGATTCTGTAGTTGGCAAGGTCAATCTTGGGCTTACGAGGGTGGGGGGCAGAAGTCTCCTGCTGTTTCCTAGCTGAGAGCCATGAAAACCAACTGATATTAACTCATTCCTGGGGTATAGGGTTTGTCATTTGTGAATCCTCCTGAAACCTAGATCATGACTTCAGAGCTGTGAGGAGCAGGAACAACTGCTGATGCTGGAGCTAATGCCAGTTTTCCCCCTGGCAGCTGAGATGCTCTTTGCTGAGTAGCTAATGTGGCCTCAAGGAGGCAGCTCAGTAACATGTGGCAACAAGTTCATCTGGACTGAGCAAGGGATTTCTGTGGTCTTGTCTCAGTGCTGCCACTGACAACCTCTCTGGCTCATGGGCTGCAGAGGTTATGTGACTTGGCCAAGTTTTCCCTATCTATAAACTCTACTTATTAGAGGTGATGGAGTGCAAGGAGGTAAGAGCTTCATTTCAGAGAGGGTTTTTTGCACAGCTCTCATGATGATTTAATCAATTTTTCTGTTGTCCAGATGTCACTTGTCCAAATTTCAAGCTAAATCCAAGCTGCATGTCATTAATAGACATGCTATGATACAAGTTACACAGCTCAATGAGTGTGGCAGGGCCAGAGCTAGAGCAGCTGGAAAGACTTCACAGGTGGCCCAGGTTAAACAATAAAACCCTCTCTGGGGTTCCCCTCTTATCATTCTTGTTCAATCAGAAACAACACAACCATGAAAGTCTCTGGCTGCCTTTCTTTACTGCAGCTTCTCAGGCTGTAAATTCCAAACCAACAAAGGAAATCAAACAAAACACACATAGGGCAGCTGTTCTGTCCCCAACGTATTCTGTCCTGGGTTCTGCTCAGATCACTCTCTTCTTCCCAATACTAGCCCAAGCTCAGCTGCCTCTCAGTGCCTCAGGTCAGGGAGTCCCCCAGCCTGGACTCTGAAATCCCTTCCTGTAGTGAAGCTGAGGCCCACATCCTAAGGGAACCAATGGGCATGGTGCAGCAGGGCTGTGGGATCCCCTTGGGGACCCCAGATAACCTGCACATGCTCTCAGTGGGTCAAAACAGAAGCATGACAAAATGCTTCCCTGGATCTGAAACAGTCAAATTTGTAGTTATCTAAAACATTTATTATATTTAAGCTCCAACAACGTGCTCACCACTGTACAAGACAGTTCCTACCCTTGAGACCTTCCAGTCTAGGAGACACTGATAAGATGTGCTGGGAGGATCACGGAAAGGACAATTTCCCTTAGATCATTTTTTAAACCCTTAATTCTTTTCTTTGAGCGTTCCAGAAGAAGTGAGCCTTTCAGAGGGATTGAATGAGGAGCGGGGGGGGGGGGGGGGGAGTAGTAGATGAAGATAGGGAGGGGAAGGATGGGAGCAGGCATAAAGGTGGCAATGGGTGAAGGAAACTAAGATCTAAAGATTCATATTGCTGGTGGAGCAAAGAGGGCTAGGGTTACCAAGATTAGAGGTGGGAGCTGAGATAGAGGCTGGCGTTGAATTGTGTGGGTTCTGAAGGTGGAGAGAAGTTTAAATTCAATATGATGAGCAAGAAGGAGCTAGTGGGGTGATTCAGAGATGCACTTACTTCCTGGCTGGGTGAGGAGAAGAGAGAAGAGTCCAAGATGTCCCTGAGATTGCAAGCCTGAGCAATGGAGCTGGTGCAATCAACAACAATGGTGAAAGGAGAGAGAGGGAAGAATTCAAGTGCTGAGCTTGGTCCATGTTCTTGAGCTGGTGGTAAGTTATCCTGGATGGTCTATTGGAGGGACAGCATGATATACAGGCCTGGATGGGGGCTAACTATTACTTATCTCATTAGAACTTACAAAAAACCAAAGTCTGGTCTGTCTGTCAGACTGCAAGCTCAGCAGGGCAGGGACTACATTTACCTTTGTATATTGTACAGTACCAAGGACATGGTCAGCACTGAGCACATTAATAATGAGTTAATGTTTGTAAAGTGCTGCATCCATGATAGTAGAACTTAATGTTGATGTTGAGAAGACAATGGAATGCAGAGGGGAGCTAGGGTGACCCCACTGAGACAATGGGGAGCAAAGAGAACAGCAGTAGGGGAGAGACAACATAACCTGGGAGACAGTCGGGGGGCTCAACAGAGAATGGGGCAACAGTGGGAGGACAGAAGAGGAGGTACTGCTTTTCAAAAGGGGGGAGGGGTGGGAACTAGACCAAAGTAGGTATGGAAACAGGAATAAAGAGGTGGAGGAAGGGAATAAGCTGGAAGAGATGCACACCATTTAGGTTAGTGAATTGTATTGAATTTATGGTGCTGCCCAGCATCTCTAAGTCTGGAGGCCGGGGCTCTGAGCAGACAGGGTACACTAATGTAATGGGTTACTCTGGATCCTACTTCAGTTATTTTCTCTAACACTCACCACTTGCATTTCAGCCTAGTGTCTCCCAAAGTACATGGTTTTATAGAAAATTGTCCCTTGAATTTTCTTTTCAATACAGATGCTCCCCAGGTTATGCAAACCCGACTTACGCAAATCCACACTTACCGAAAAAGTTCCGTACGTTGTTTTTCTCCCTCCTCCTCCCCCCCCACCAATAATTGTTGCGTAAATCAGGAACATGTACCCAAAAGTCTCCCGAGTACCTTGCGTAAGTTGGGGAGTGGCTGCATTGATAGCTATAGGAGAGCCTCATCCACAAGTAGCTGAGTTTCCACAGCAAAGAAGCTGGTGGTGAGCTAAGCCAACCCCAGAATGCGAAGGCCAGCTGTGGGATCGGAACTGTAAGATATCTGTGGAAAATTAAGACCTGGTGAGAGAGCTCCATGGAATCCTCTGCAGCTAATTCTGTCCCAACATTCTACTTGCTTTTTTTAACACCAGCCATGATATAATATATTATAAGAGTGGAACATCATAGCTTTGCCCAGTGATGGGCTCCTTGTCTTAGATGTTAAGCCAAGATGGAAAAGGTCCAAAAAGGGGCAGAAAAGATATCCGTAGCAACATGCAGGGTTCTTTAGCATAGTAGGTAGAGGTTGTTAAAGAAGAGTTGGTCTAGTGCAAATGGATCAGTCCCCCTGTCATACACTATCTGAAGTATCAAGTCAGTGGGGCCTGATGTTGTTCACCTCAGGGTGCTGAATGAATTAACTGAAGAAATCTTGGGGCCACTGGCAATAATATTTGCAAATTCATGGATGACAAGAGAAGTCTCGGAAGACTGGAGAAGGGCTAACATAGTGCCCATCTCTAAAAAGGAGGAACTGGGAAATTATAGACCAGTTAGCCTGACCTCGGTACCTGGGAAACTACTAGAGCAATGTACGAAACATTCAACTTGCAAATATCTGGAGGATGAAGGGGTAATTGCTAGCAGCCAGCATGGGTTTACTAAGAACAAGTCATTTCAAACCAGTTTGATTTCCTTTTTCGATAGAGTAACTGGTTTGGTGGTTAGGGGGAATATGGTGGACCTAATATACCTGGACTTTAGCGAGGCTTTGGACCCATCCCACGTGACATTCTGATAAGTAAGCTGGAGAAATGTGGGCTCGGTGGCACTACCATTAAGTGGATACATAATTGTTTAAACTGCAAACAATGAGTAACTATTAATGGAATGATGTCAGATTGGAAGGAGGTCTTGAGTGGGGTTCCACAGGGATCTGTTCTGGGTCCGGTGTTTAACATATTTATTAATTACCTGCATGTAGGAATAGAGAGCACAGTGATCAAATTTGCAGATGTCACAAAGCTGGAGGGGTAGCCAACATTTTTGAATTTTATCTCTTTCCTCCAAGGGGTCTTAATAAATTGTTGAATTTCATTGTCCTCTATATCCCAATTCTCCACAGACAAATGTAAGGTGCTACACTTAAACCAAATGCACAAATACAGAAGCGGGATAGCTGGCTTGGCAGCAGTGCTGCTGCCAACAATCTAGAAATTGCGATGGATCACAACCTCAACATGAATCAACAGTGCAATACTGTTGCAAAAATAAAGCAAATGCAATTTTAGTTTGCATTAACAGAAGCATAACATGCAAGTCACAAGAGGTGATAATACCACTATATTGGGTGCTGGTTAGGCCTCAGCTGAAGTAACATGACCAATTTTGGTCACCAATGTATAGAAAGGATGTAGAGAAACTGGAAAGGATCCAGAGGCAAGTGACAAAGATGATCAAAGAGATGGAATGCAAATCATAAGAGCAAAGGCTGAAGGAACTGGGCATGTTTAACTTGGAAAAGTGGTGATTAAGGGGAGACATGATATCGGTCTTCAAATACTTGAAAGGCTGACATAAAAAAAGATGGAGAAAAGTTCTCTCTTGCCACGGACACGGGACAAGAGGCAGTGGGTTCAAACTACAGTATAGCAAATTTAAATTAAATCTCAGGAAAAACTTCCTAACAGTAAGACAATGGAACAGACTGCCTAGGGAGGTCATGGAAGCTCCTAAACTGGATGTTTTTGAAAGGAGTCTGGATAGCCACCTGTCCTGGATGGTGTAGGATTTGTTGAGTCTAAATCTTGGTTAGACTAGATCGGTGGTTTTCAAAAATAAATTTCTGTAGACTCAGTTGAAGAAAATTGATGCCCATGACCTAATGGAGCTGGGGATGAGGAGTTTGGGGTGTGGGAGGGGACTCAGGGCTGGGGCAGAGGGTTGGGGTGCAGGGGTGAAGGATGTGGTGTGGGGCCAGGAAGGAGGGGTTCAGGATGTAGGAGGGGGCTCAGGGTTGGGGCAGAGGGTTGGGGTGCGGTAGGGGGTCAGGGCTCTGGGCTGGGGGTGGGACTGAGGGGTTTGGGGTGCAGGAAGGGGCTCTGGCTTCCTGCCTGTCCTGGCACTGCAGACCACACTGTGCCCCAGAAGCGGCCAGCAGGTCTGGCTCCTAGGTGGAGGCGGAATTGGCCAATGGGAGTGCAGAGCCAGTGCTCGGGGTGGGAGCAGCACGCAGAGCCCTGTGACCCCCTGCCTACAAGCCAGACCTGCTGCTGGCCACTTCTGGGGCGCAGCGTGGTGTCAAAACAGGTAGAGACTAGTTTTTACTGGCCAGCCGCCTGGGTGCGGAGCAAGGCGACCCAGTGCCTTGCATTCAGTGACCCAGAACTGGGTCGTGACCCAAACTTGGACAACCACTGGACTATAGGATTAGAAAGGACTGCAAGGGTCATCTAGCTCTGTGATAAGAGAATTGGTATCGCTGAAATGAAGTTAGTGGCTGATAAATTCAAACTAGGGCTGTTGATTTAATTGCAGTTAACTCATGTGATTAACTCAAAAAATTGATCACAGTTTTAATTGCATTAAACAATAGAATACCAATTGAAATTTATTAAATATTTTTGGATGTTTTTCTACATTTTCAAATATATTGATTTCAATTACAACACAGAATACAAAGTGTACAGTGCTCACTTTATATTTTGATTACAAATATTTGCACTGTAAAAATGATAGCCAATATTTTTCAATTCACCTCATACAAGTACTGTAGTGCAATCTCTTTATCGTGAAAGTGCAACTTACAAATGTAATTTTGTTTTGGTTACATAACTGAACTCAAACAAAATGATCTAAAACTTTAGAGCCTAGAAGTCCACTCAGTCCTACTTCTTGTTCAGCCAATCACTAAGACAAACAAGTTTGTTTACATTTACAGGACATAATACTGCCCACTTCTTCTTTATAATGACACCTGAAAGTGAGAACAGGTGTTCACATGGGACTTTTGTAGCCAGCATTGCAAGGTATTTAAGTGCCAGATATACTAAGCATTCATATGCCCCTTCATGCTTCGGCCACCATTCCAGAGGACATGCTTCCATGATGATGATTTTTTTTTTTAAGTGTTAATTAAATGTGTGACGAACTCCTTGGGGGAGAATTGTATGTCTCCTGTTCTGTTTTACTTGCGTTCTGCCATATATTTCATAGTAGTCTTGGATGATGACCCAGCACATGGTGTTCATTTTAAGAACACTTTCGCTGCAGATTTGACAAAAGGCAAAGAAGGTACCAATGTGAGATTTCTAGAGATAGCTACAGCACTCGACCCAAGATTTAAGAATCCGAAGTGCCTTCCAAAATCTGAGAGGGATGAGGTGTGGAACATGTTTTCAGAAGTCTTAAAAGAGCAACACTCCGATGCGGAAACTACAGAACCTGAACCACCAAAAAAGAAAACTAACCTTCTGCTGGTGGCATCTGACTCAGACAATGAAAATGAACATGCATCGGTCTGCTCTGCTTTGGATTATTACCGAGCCGAACCAGTCATCCGCCTGGACGCATGTCCCCTGGAATGGTGGTTGAAGCAAGAAGGGACATATTTACATGCCAGATGCACTAAAGATTCATATCTTGTAATGCTGGCTACAACAGTGCCATGCAAACGCCTGTTCTCTCTTTCAAGTGACCTTGTGAACAAGAAGCGGGCAACATTCTCTCCTGCAAATGTAAACAAACTTGTTTGTGTGAGCGATTGGCTGAACAAGAAGAAGGACTGAGTGGATGTGTAGGCTCTAAAGTTTTACGTTGTTTTATTTTTGAATGCAGTTTTTTGTACATAATTCTACATATGTAAGTTCAACTTTAATGATAGACTTTGCACTACAGTATTTGTATTAAGTGAATTGAAAAATACTATTTCTTTTTTTACAGTGTAAATACTTGTAATCAAAAATAAATATAAAGTGAGCACTATACACTTTGTATTCTGTTATAATTGAAATCAATATATTTGAAAACATAGAAAAAATCCAAATATATTTAAATGGTATTCTATTATTGGTTAACAGTGCGATTAATCACATGATTAATTTTTTTTTAATTGCATGACAGCCCTAGCTTAAACTAAGGAAATATTCCACCCACAGTCTGAGGAAATCCTGGAGGCTGGAGTGTCAAATGCTATCATTTTGGAGATATAAAAGGAGCTTTTTGATTTCTCTGACGAGTAACAACCAGGTTTGCTAAGGGAGGAGTAAGCAAGCTTCATGCTTCAGCTGATCCGTGCAGGAGATGAGAAGGATTTTTCCCCATGCCATGTACAGCAATTGGACAAACACTTTAAGGGTGGTCTTCAACATCTTCTAAGATATCACAGGCCACCGACAGATGTGAGACACCAGACCACTGGTCCACAGCTAGTATGACACTATGTTCCTACAAATATAGACAGCACCAGGGTCCAAAGGAAAGGGTTCTCCCCAGCTGGGGCTCCCCTGGAAATGTCCCAAGCTACAGCATTCACTGACATGATCTGTGCTGGGTCTCTCAGGCTGGGATTTCACTGGAACTATCCCAGGAGAAAAAGCCTTCACTGATTGGTTGAGGATAAGATGGCCCCTGTGTCAATTCTCCTCCAATCTAAGTTTATTAGCTAATGGTTCCCCTTTGGGAGTAGAACACCCAATACTGTTATTAATTAATAGCGGTTATGTAGTGCCTGGAAGTCCTGGATCACAATCAGGGCTCCTGTTGCACAGGGTGCTGTACAAACACTGTAGGAGACAGTCCCTGCCCCGAAGAGCTGACTCCTTGCCTATTTAAGATTGGCCTGCGATCTCTGGAATGGTCATGGGGGTTGTTTGTCTCGGCTCTGATTTCAGCAGGATCCTCCAGTAAGATTAAGAGGAAAACTGGAAAGAACTCTTGCTTCCTGGACAGTAATGATGAAGAGGGGAAACCTGGTGCCCCTCTGGAAGCATCAGAAAGGCCAAACACCAAGAAGGGAAAGGGTCTGTTGTGGGGAGGGGGGACAAGGGATAGAACTAGGAGGAACCAGATAGACTTAAACAAAGGGAGATGTAGGCTGACTACTAGGAAAATCTTCCAGGCAGGAATGAGTCTTCAAGGGAAGGGTTAGACATCCATTTAGTCATGTAACTTGAACTGAATTGCAGAATATACTGGAGAAAACATTCCTGCTTCTCCCCTCAGGGAGATCTTGGTTCCATGGAAATCAATAGCAAAACTCCTGTCCCGTTGACTGTGGTGGGGTCAGGATTTCACCAGTGAGGTGGAGACGAGGTATGGTCGAATGGGTCTCTTCCATCTGTGATTTCTATTCTCTACGCAGTTCTCTGGGAATCGGGAAAGGCTTCAGTGTAAGATTTGTTCCTGTTAGGTTAATGTTGGGCCTCAGATAGTCCTTGACTGGAGCAGCAGGACCCAGCCAATATAGTGACTATGACATGGAAGCCATTGTCACTAACACACAATGAGCAACAGCCCTTCTCCCTGACTTCACAGAGAAGCAATGAAATCCTGCCACAGCTTTGCAAGTCCAGACTCCTAAGTCTGCTGCAGATGTTAGTAATGATAGCATTTAGCTCTTCTCAACTATAGATCTCAGAGCATCTCCTTAAGTTACACTATTCTCATTTCACAAAGGGGAAACTGAGGCACAGAGGGGAAGTGATTTTCCCCATGGTGGCAGAGCTGGGAAGAGAACACCTCTCCTGATTCCTACTCCAGTGCTCTGTCCACTGAAGAACACTGCCTCTGTTTTGATTTCCCCTTTATGCTCAGGTGTGGGTGTACAGGGGGTGGGGAGCAGCCCATGCTGCACCCTGATAAAGAATGTAGGTACTGAAAGATTGCTCAAATGAATGTACCAAGTGCCCCAATGAAAGTAACAATGAGGTTTCATTTATAAACCTCTCATCTGTACTGGCTGGGCTTCAGCTGCTCCTCCTCCTTTCGGTTCCTGGCCTGGTTGCAGGTGGGGGCAGCATGTACATATCTCATGCACTCACCATATGGCAGCTGTTTTCCACTTCACTGCATGTGCATTGGCCTCTCTGGGCTCCAGTCAAGGGTGCCTTCTTGGCTACCGCACAAGCCAGAAAACTGTTATGTGAGGCCAAGCGGTCATGTCTTGAGCCTGGGGCCAGCATTGGGCTCGGAGGAAGTGTCACGGAGTGTGGGGGAGTCAGGGCCCCGCACCCTCCACTTCCTGCGATTCACCGTGACACTCAGCCAGCCAGTAAAACAGAAAGTTTATTAGATGACAGGAACACAGTCCCAAGCAGGGCTTGTAGGTACAACCAGGACCCCTCAGCCAGGTCCCTCTGGGGGGCAAGGATCTTAGACCCCAGACTTGGGGTTCCCTGTGTCTTCCCAACCAGCCCAAAACTGAAACCGAAACCCCTCTCGCAGGCTCTCTCCCCCTCTCCCTTTGTCGAGTTTCCTGGGCCAAGGTGTTGACTCGCCCCACCCCCCTTCCTGGCTCAGGTATCCCTCACCTAAAGTCATCCCCTGCTCTCCCATCCCCCCATGCAGACAGTCCAGTAAAACTAAATGACATTCCCAGGTCAATCCACCCTGCTCCCTACTGCGTCACAGGAAGTTTTTCAGCTAAAGCACATTTAACATTCAGGGGAATTTTTTTAAAATTCACCCCTCCAACAATATATCCCTGTAGGGCCCTTTCCTGCCATTCTTACTTGGCCTTGGAAGTCAGTGGGACCTCTTCCCATTTAATAGGGTTACCATTTGTCCGGATTCCCCTGGACATGTCTGGATTTTTGAGCTAAAAATAGCGTCCAGGGGGAATTTGTAAATGTCTGGACTTCCCCCCCGCCCCCCCCATGCAGAGCACGCACAGCTAACAGGGCAGCCGGCTGGATGGTGCCACTTACATGAGGCTCTGACAGCCAGAGAGAGCCCCCCTCCTCTCCCCTGCAGCTGAGATCACTCCCTCCCTCCCTCCCTGCATTCGCAGATCGCCTCCGGCAGTCTGGAGCTCCTCCCCTGCCAGCCAGCCTGCTGGGACGAACTGCTCAGGCCGTTCCTGAGCAAGTTCAGAGACATTAGGTGAAGGCCAACAACAAGGGGGCCAGGGGATCGGAGAAGGGGCAGGGAGGTTTTGGATGGGGCAGTCAAGAGACCGGGGGGGGGGGTTGGGAGGGCTTTCTGGGGGAGGGTGTGGATAAGGTTTTGGGCAGTCAGGGGGTAGGGTCCTGGGGGGCAGTGGGGGGGGGGTCTTAGGAGGGGGCAGTTAGGGGATAAGGAACAGGGAGGCTTAGGTAGGGGGTGGGGTTCTGGAGGGCAGTTAGGAGCAGGGGTCCCAGGAGGGGGCAGTCAGGGGACAAGGAGCAAGGGGGCGGGGGTTGGGAGTTCTGGTGGGGGCTGTCAGGGGGCAGGAGTGGGGAGAGGGATCGGAGCAGTCAATGGGACAGGGAGCAGAGGGGTTTAGATGGGTCGGGAGTTCTGGGGGGGGCTGTCAGGGGGTGGCGAGTGGTTGGATGGGGCATGGGAGTCCCAGGGGTCTGTCTGGGGGTGTGGATAAGGGTTGGAGCAGTCAGGGTACAGGTAGGGGGTAGGGTCCTAGGGGGCCAGTTAGGATGGGGGGAGGGTCTCAGGAGGGGGCAGTCAGGGGACAAGAGGCAGGGAGGCTTAGGTAGTGGGTGGAGTCCTGGGGGGCAGTTAGGGGCAGGGGTCCCAGGAGGGGGCAGTCAGGGGACAAGGAGCGGGGGGGAGGGTTGGGGGTTCTGAGAGGGGCGGGAAGTGGGAGGGGCAGGGCTAGGGAGGGGCGGGGGCGGGGCTCCTCTTTTTTGCTTGCTGAAATATGGTAACCCTACATTTAAGGACTCAGAACTTGGGCTTTAACACTCTAAACAAAGTTTGATTCAGTAGAATGTGGTGAGCAGCTAGTGTGTGACCCAGTTGCTTCTGATAATGCAAACAAAATATGTTGTAAAATGGCCGAGACATTTAGCTTTGGAAAAACAGCATGTGCCGTAACTGCTTTTCATAAGAACCAGTGACTATGCGCGCTGGGAGTAGATATTTAGGAAAAGCTGCTGCAGTCTAGCAAGTTTCAGATTGCCTACATTTGAACATTACACTCCTGTGTGTCATAGTCTATCCTGCCAGCTCTCACTGCTATGGAGGAGCTGTTTCGTTAAGTGCTATCTAAAATATATATATATTTTTAAAAAATACTACTGCTGTGCTCAGTGCTAAAGCTGTGAGTCAAATACGAGCAAGGAAACCCAAAGGTTAGGCCTAAGCACTGACCTCAATTCATCCTGCTAGACCATGTTGCTTGCTTAAATCCTGTTCTAGTTTTAGTTTGTTCCATTTTTATTTATGGAAGCCTATCACCTGCATCAATACTGGTGTTGCAAAGTTGGGCCTCTGTGGCACCAGTGATCAAAATTTCATCTGCATTGCCTTTGCTTTTCATGGATTTTGTCAGTCTGTCAACTACTCACTGAGGGGGAGTATGTTCTTGATCAGCCATTGTCTAAAGTTACTTCACACTTTCCCATTACATCCTGTAATAAATCAACAAGGTTACAAGCCGTTCATACAAAGCAGCCCCAAGAGCACTCCTGCCAGACTAACTTTAAAAAAAAAAAAAAAAAAAAAGCAGCAGTGTAACTTTTTATTGATGACGATATGAATTTTTACCTGTATTTCATGGGGCGAAAAAGAATTTGAGTAAACAAGGGACCAAGACAGCATTTAACTTGCTAGCCTTTACCAAGATCACTTCACTCTTGTTACATTTAACCCCGACCCCCAGAACACTTGGTATACATGAACTGATCAAAGGAGTTGGCTTTAGTAAAAGGATTGATGCAAAATATACTTTTTTACAATAGACACTTTTTTCATATTTAAAGTTCCAATTCTGGAATTGGAAGGGTGGCAAGGCATTGTTAGAAGTGGCTACTGATTGCTCCACCACTACAGCATTTGCTCATGCTTCTCAGGGTATGTCTACACTACGAAATTAGGTCAATATAATAGAAGTCGATTTTTTAGAAATTGATTTGATACAGTCGATTGTGTGTGTCCCCACTAAGCGCATTAAGTCGGCGGAGTGCGTCCACAGTACCGAGGCTAGTGTCGACTTTCGGAACGTTGCACTGTGGTAGCTATCCCACAGTTCCCGCAGTCTCTGCTGCCCATTGGAATTCTGGGTTGAGCTCCCAATGCCTGATGGGGCAAAAACATTGTCGTGGGTGGTTCTGGGTACATGTCATCAGGCCTCCCTCCCTCCATGAAAGCAATGGCAAAAACTCGTTTCTCGCTTTTTTTCCTGGGTGACCCGTGCAGACAACGTACCACAGCAAGCATGGAGCCCGCTCAGCTCACTGTCACCGTATGTCTCCTGGGTGCTGCTGGCAGACACGGTACTGCAGTGCTACACAGCAGCATCCCCTTGCCTTGCCTTGCCTTGCAGACGGCAGACGGCACAATACAACTGCTAGCCGTCGTCGTCCCATGGGTGCTCCTGGCCGACCTCGGTTAGGTTGGTCAGGGGTGCCTGGGCAGACCAGCCTCAGTGAGGTCGGTCGGGGGCTCCTGGACAAAAATGGGAATGACTCCAGGTCATTCTCTTCTTTAAATTTCATCTAATGGAGATTCAGTCCTGCCTGGAATATCATGCCAGCTGGAGGCTTCTGCTTCAGGCTGCTCTCCCAGTCGGCAGCACCGCGCGGTTGCACCTACCCCAGCCTACCTCTTGCTCCTATGGCTCATGAAGCCTGGACAGTAGTAAGGAGCAGTTCAACTATAGGCTGAGCAAGTGCATAATGGTGGTAGAATGTGCCTTTGGACATTTAAAAGCTCGCTGCTGCAGTTTACTGACTCGGTTAGACCTCAGCAAAACCAATATTGCCATCGTTATTACTGCTTGCTGTGTGCTCCACAATATCTGTGAGAGTAAGGGGGAGACGTTTATGGCAGGGTGGGAGGTTGAGGCAAATCGCCTGGCCGCTGATTACGCGCAGCCAGACACCAAGGCAGTTAAAAGAGCACAAAGGGGGTGCTGTGCATCAGAGAAGCTTTGAAAACCAGTTTCATGACTGGCCAGGCTACGGTGTGAAAGTTTTGTTTGTTTCTCCTTGATGAAAACCTGCCCCCTTGGTTCACTCTACTTCCCTGTAAGCCAACCACCCTCCCCTCTCCCCTTTGATCTCCGCTTGCAGAGGCAATAAAGTCATTGTTGTTTCAAATTCATGCATTCTTTATTAATTCGTCACACAAATTGGGGGATAACTGCCAAGGTAGCCCGGGAGGGGTGGGGGAGGAGGGAAGCACAGGGGTGGGGTAGTTGTAGGGGCACCCCCTAGAATAGCATGCAGATCATCATAGAAGCGGCATGTCTGGGGCTCTGACCCGGAGCAGCCACTTGCCTCTCTGGTTCTTTGGTAGGCTTCACGCGGCACTGCTGCGGGTCCCTGTTATAACCTCTCCAGCGCATTATCCACGATCTACAACCTATCCTGGAAAATGATCCTTCACTCTCACAGACCTTGGGAGGCAGGCCAGTCCTCGCTTACAGACAACCCCCCAACCTGAAGCAAATTCTCACCAGCAACTACACACCACACCACAGAAACACCAACCCAGGAACCAATCCCTGTAGCAAACCTCGTTGCCTACTCTGTCCCCATATCTACTCTGGCGACACCATCAGAGGACCCAACCACATCAGCCACACCATCAAGGGCTCGTTCACCTGCACGTCCACTAATGTTATATATGCCATCATGTGCCAGCAATGCCCCTCTGCCATGTACATTGGCCAAACCGGACAGTCCCTCCGCAAAAGAATAAATGGACACAAATCGGACATCAGGAATGGTAACATACATAAGCCAGTAAGTGAACACTTCAATCTCCCTGGTCAGTCTATTACAGATTTAAAAGTCACTATCATTGAACAAAAAAACTTCAGAAACAGACTTCAAAGAGAAACAGCAGAACTAAAATTCATTTGCAAATTTAACACCATTAATCTGGGCTTGAATAGGGACTGGGAGTGGCTGGCTCATTACAGAAGCAGCTTTTCCTCTCCTGGAATTGACACCTCCTCATCTATTATTGGGAGTGGACTACATCCACCCTGATTGAATTGGCCCTGTCAACGCTGGTTCTCCACTTGCGAAGTAACTCCCTGCTCTCCATGTGTCAGTATATAATGCCTGCATCTGTAACTTTCACTCTATGCATCCGAAGAAGTGAGGTTTTTACCCACGAAAGCTTATGCCCAAATAAATCTGTTAGTCTTTAAGGTGCCACCAGACTCCTTGTTGTTTTTGTTATAACCTCTGTCCTTCATGCCCTTGGAGATTTTTTCAACTATTCCGGCATTTTGTCTTTTGGAACGGAGTTCGGATAGCACGGATTCGTCTTCCCCATACAGTGATCAGATGCGGTACCTCCCATTCAGTCCATGCTGGAGCTCTTTTGCAATTCTGGGACTCCATGGTCACCTGTGCTGATCAGCTCACTATGCTGGCCAAACAGGAAATGAAATTCAAAAGTTCACGGGGCTTTTCCTGTCTACCTGGCCAGTGCATCTGAGTTGAGAGCGCTGTCCAGAGCGGTCACAATGGAGCACTCTGGAATAGCTCCCGGAGGCAATACTGTCAAATTGCGTCCACACTACCCCAAATTCGACCCAGCAGAGTCGATTTCAGCACTAATCCCCTCGTCGGGGAGGAGTACAGAAATCGATTTTAAGAGCCCTTTAAGTCGACAAAAATGGCTTTGTCATGTGGACGGGTGCAGGGTTAAATCGATCTAATGCTGCTAAATTCAACCTAAACTCGTAGTGTAGACCAGGGCTCAGACTAAAGGTGCTTTACAACCCCATGAGCACAGCACTCCTGAAAGAGTGTTCCCAACTCCAGTGAACGCATCATGAGCACTGACTTTTTGCCCTTGCTATGGGAGCGGTCTTGAAAACGCAGTATGCTCCTATCTTGACATGATTTTAGGGGGACACAATAAGAGGGAGACCAGACCCATACACAATGCCCTATAGCTTTGCAAGTGTTCTAATCCTAGCTGTTTAGCAGACTACTAATATTTCTGTGCCCTTCCCCATGCATACTGTTAATCAAAGCCTCGTACAGCTACCTTTTAGGAGACATAACCATCAATCGCCATTTTACAGAAGATAATTGAGAGCCTGCACAGGGTCACTTCAGATAGTGACTGGAGGTTTATCCCCATCTCTAACTTAATAAAGCCACAGATCCATGGGTGGCACATGAGCCCCCCTTTTGGGGAGGCTAGCCATGCGGTCCTGCCCCTTCTGCCCAAGGGCCCCCAACACCCCCACCCCCGTGGCTGGAGGAGCCCAAGCCAAATAGCTCTGGACCACTGGCCTGCTGCCCTGGTCACCCCCAGCCACCTCCTGGCCTCTGGCCAGAGCTGACCTGCCACCAGCTTGGAGGAGAGGGCTTTGCATGGGCAGAGCCAGGACTTGGTTTAGGGGAGGCTTAGCCTCCCCAGGCTTATTATACCCACCACCCACGCACAGATCAACCACTTTGCCACCGGCTCTTTTTGAAGGCGCGGCTGAAATGGCGTACTTGTATAACCCATGCTGCCACTCCGTGGCTCTCGGTCACTCTAATGGCTAGACTACGTGTATAAGTTATGAGTCTGCTACTCTACTTCTATTAATGGGGCAGGTTCTTTGGTTCAAGTACCAGACAATCGTGCTTTTTTTTTTTTTTACATCCTGGGGACACAGGTTCAATCCATGCAGATGACCTGAACAGGTGCTTTGTTAGCTGTGGCTCTAACCACTAGACTATACTCTGCTCCCAGAGCCAGGAATTTCTGATCTGATTTGGGAGTCAATCTGATTTGGGGGGGAGGGGCAACTCTGACTCATGCTTTTGGAACAGGTGGAGATGGCAATATGCTAAAATGCAGCTTCCTCTGGAGTAGAGGACAGCAGCCAGGAAGACAACCGTGTAGGGACAGGGAAGTTTTTGCTAAGGATACCCACGGCCGGCTCCAGGGTTTTAGCCGCCCCAAGCAGCCCCCCCCCCCAAAAAAGCCGCGATCTGCGGCGGCAATTTGGCGGGAGGTCCTTCTCTCCGAGCGGGAGTGAGGAACCATCCGCCGAATTGCCGCCAAATAGCTGGACCTGCCGCCCCTCTCCGGAGCGGCCGCCCCAAGCACCTGCTTGCCAGGCTGATGCCTGGAGCCGGCCCTGAGGATACCAAAGTTGAAAGTAAGACCCTTCTCTTATGGAAAGTGTCAAATGACCTTCACTAGCCATGCAGAACAGACAGGGCCTCCGTTTGTAGTGACCAACATATCCAGTAGCAAACTGCCTGGCACTTGGCTTCTCTGCCTTGGTAGGATGAAGAGGGTCATAGCCTGACAAGTCAAACCTGTGATTTCAGAGAGTACATGTGCTATAGATCTGCTATTCAGAGCACTAAGACATCCTTCTACTCCTAGAGTTTTTAGTGGCTTCCACTGAGGATTCCAGCAGTTTCCGCTGCATGAATATGTAGCTAGGCCAGGTTTGAACTTCTTTCAGCATGGTAGTTTGTTACAGTGCAGGGCAAGTATTTGTAGACATGTCTGCCTATATCTTAGTGATGCTTGCTATCACTTGTGCCCCTGTTTCCTCCAGATCTTCAGTGCTGCTCTGCTTGTTGGTCCGGGAGAGTTGCTGGGGAGGTTGCTGCCCTCTCTCTCTCTCTCTCACTGCCCGAGGGGCTGGATATGCTGTTACCCTCTGCAAAGTTTCCGGCTTCTGTCAGAAAAGATCTGGGGGGATCCAATCCTTGAGGATCTGATCCAAAGCCAATTGAAGTCAATGGAAACCTTTCCACTGAGTTCACTGGGAGCTGAACAGGACCCTAATAAATGGCTGGGTCTGTTTGGTCATATGTACATTATGCCTGGATTTGCAGATAACCATGGCCATTCACATAATTCAAACTTAAGGTTGCCAACCCTCCAGGATTGTCCTGGAGTCTCCAAAAACTAAAGATAATGTCATGTGATGACACAATTTGGCAACCCTATAAACTAGGCCACTTGTCTCCAATGAACACAGACTGTCTGGTGGTTTAGAAAACCACAACACAAAGCCGTGCTTTGAGGTTCTGATCCTACTTGCCAGTTGTGTAGTGGATCTCCGCTCTGATGCGGGTGAGTTGTCCAGCCCAGAGTAGGATCACTAGTGGGCAATGCCTTTGGGAAAACCTCCTCTCCTCCCTGAGACTGAGCATCAACATCAGCTCAGTCTAGATGATAGGCAGCACCCTAAGCATAACTCTTCCAGCTGCTGCAGAGATTCTACAGGTTGGTGTGTGTGTCCGTGTGTCCATCCCAGCTATAATGTGGTGGTGTCTCAAGGCAGAACCCTGCGGGGTACTTACCTCTACTCTGCCCAACTTTCTCTGTTGGACACATAACCATTAAGAGCTTGGGACTACGGTGAGCGCTTGGCAGTCATGCTCACCTGATTTGTTAAAATGGCTCAGTCCCATGAAATGCAGTCCTGCTGTCTGCCCACTGCTACAATCTACAGCAGTAGTTCTCAAACTATTGTCCTGGTGACCCCTTTCACATAGCAAGCCTCTGAGTGCAACCCCCCTTATAGATTAAAAACACTTGTTTATATATTTAACACCATTATAAATGCTGGAGGCAAAGCAGGGTTTGAGGTGGAGGCTGACAGCTCGCGACCCCCCCCCCCCCCATGTAATAACCTCACAACCTCCTGAGGGGTCCCAATCCCCAGTTTGAGAACCCCTGATCTACGGTTAATGAGGGATGCAGTCAAGATAAAAATCTGTAACTCCTTCCTTTTGTTACCCATACCTTTGATCGTGAATGCTGAAAACTGTAACAGTCTCCCCTTTATTATTCACATAATGAAAAGACTCCATCTGCACAAAGACACCTGGGCTATGTACATAGACTAACAGGAGAGCTGGACAGTCATTAGCTGGAGCCAGTCAGCCCATTGATGCCATGGGGCAGATCGTCACTGGTTTAAATGGGCATCACTCCATTGACTTCTGTGAAGCCAGGCCAGTTTACAACAACTGAACGTTTGATCCCATGCATTTGGTTATTGCCTCCCACCCAGCTGGGGCAGTGACTCACTGCACCTCAGTTCACCTGCAATCATCTGCTGCTGTGTGACAGTGGCACTAAGAAGCTGCCTGCCCCCTGCCTTAGTCTCGAAGGGCTCAGCAAAGTTTTGTCTGACCTCCTAGTTAATGGGATAACTCTGCTAGGGTGAAAACTTCTGTTGGTGCATGGGGTGATCACTAAAGACTTCTGTTGTTAACAAACCTAAATGTTGGGCCTAACAACTGTCCCTTTACTCTGCTCGTAAAACAGGGTCTTAACCTGGTCCACACACTCAGGTACTGGTAGGATAGATTTTGATTACCCTTTATTTGAACCGGGGAGCTCAGTCTTTGCCCAGCTAAGGGAACCTCATTAGAAACTGGTCAGGAGTTCCAGGGCCAACCTCAAATTGTATAAAACAAATTACAGCTGCCCCCCCTTCATTATGGCAGCCAGTGAGTGATTGGGCCCAGCATGCTTGGTGCATGGTCCCCCTTCCATACTAAAGATGAAGGTGGTAGATGTGGCGTTGCAGAGCCCCATAGGCCACATGTTCGGTGTCCCTACTATGAACTAAAATACATGTGTAAAATTACATTAAAATAATGCTCTTCTGTTCACCCAATACTGTGCTGCCGGTCTGCCTGAATTCTCTGGATCCAATGTCTCAAACTGCAGCTGAGGAGAGGATTCCCTGGAGGGAATTCAGTGTATTCCCAGAGGTGATCGCATTAGGTGTCTCTCTCTCACATGTCTGTCACCATGGTATCTGGGTGCATTGCCTATGCACAGATTTGCAGGAGTTCTATTTGTAACCCTCGGTTAACACTGTTGTGCCTCCGAAATGTCTCCAGATGAGGATTTAATGGGGCCTCAAATCTGGAACTGTCAGTCATTGGGAATGGAATCTTTTATGTACTGCATAATTATTTACAACCTAGAGCAATGTTTAAACATCTGCCTGGGATTGTTGCAGAGCTGGATTTACCAGTGAGGGGTAGAACAGAATCTATAGAGCAGCAGCCAGAGCTCTAGCATGAGTCATGGTGCAATATTTCAGTGGCTAATGATTTCTTTTGGAAAGCATCCAATGTGCCATGGTCCTGTCAGGTTATAGGCAGTTTGTGGGAGCCAATAAACTCAGCCTAAAGTGTCAATCTCGGCAAACTACGTTTATCCTGCAGCCACAGACATTCACTTTCATCTCATCATGTGTGTCCTGCTGTGCCCACCTATCCTCTGTTTCCTCTGCGCCCTGCTGTCCCACACCCCTCATTCTCCCTCACCAATGTACAATGCCCTCAGTTGTCTGTCTCACTGAACCAGTGTAGAGTGGCTGCAGTCTGAGACCTGCACAGATGCTGTATAAACTTCATTATTTAGGTGTTTTTAATCTGAGTCCCAAAATTGAAGGATTCAGGGTGTGTCAGATGGAGGGAAGAGATGGGACAGTTGCTGCATTTATGTGCCCATCACTGGACTATCTATGCCACCTCCGGTCTCTGTTCCTTCTCTACTTGGTAAGGGCTGGACTTGAGTTTGGGAGCCAAGTCCAGTATCAGGGAGCCAGTCTGGCTTTGCACCCCATCCTGCAGACTCGACAGGGTTCCAGCCTGTTGATTTTTCTCTCCCACTTTTTTAGACCATTTTGTGTGGAAGGGGGAGAGGACAGCAGGGCAAGGGCGCTGTCCCTCCCACTTCTGGTGTCTGCACTGAACCCCACAAGGGATGCAGAGATGGAGATGGCCAGGCTGAAGAGGGTAAGTGACCCTGAGAAGAGTAACCTCTGCAATCCCACCACAGCCACCTGGCCCTGCTCAATAGCCATGTCTGTCCCTTCAGAGATAGAACTAGGAGGCACATGGCAATAGGAGCTGCCTGGCAGATGAGGTGCTGAGCCAGTAATTAGCCAATACTGGAGTAGCAGGGTGCAGGTATGAAGGAGGAGGTCACAAGTGGGAAAAGATGGAGTCTGAGTATAACAGGCCTGTGGGCAAGTGCAGCAGTATGGGCAGGAGGCTACACGCACCAGGGAGCAGACTTGGGTGCACAGAAGAGCAGTAGGATGAATGGGGCTGTGCATTGCTGCACGGGGTTGTGTGTAATGGTGGCCTGGGGTGGCAGAGCAGGAAGGGCTCGGCCTAGTAGCAGTGCATAGCAGTTCATGGTGTTCATAGGAGCAAAGGATGATGATTATCCTTTTATAGTAAATAGTTTGGAGTGAATAGCCCATAGCTGTAGATGGGAGGCCAATGCCTCTGGGAATAGGGAAATGCTCATAGCTATGGGCAGCGGGGTTGTTTTGGCCTCTAGATATGGGGGGTGGTCTCACATGGCCCATAGCTAGGGAGATGAGGCCTGTAGCTGCCAGGAGGAGACAGTCTTGCCCACCAGCTATAGGCTGTGCAGGAGGTGTCACACTGCCCACAGATTGCAGAAGGATTGTCTTGCCCACTTCTAGGAGGTTGAGCATGTTTGGGGCTTTGCAGGTGCCACATGTGCCCATGTGGGTTGTCAGGAATCTGTACACGGCAAGATAGTTATTTGGTGAGACAATGGGTAGATGATCAGCTGTGCCAGGGTTCCACTCAGTGCCACTGAGGCTGCAGGGGGCAATTGTACCTGCTCTAATCCCTGTGGTAGCTGTGGACTGCTTCAGCTCCCTGTGGAGCTTAGAGCAGCTTGTAATGGCCATGCACCTGGCATCCCTCAGTACAGGAGAATCCTTAGCTATCAGAGCAGTGCAAAGGCAAGTGGCATGGGCCAGAATCTGGACCGCTGTTTCCCAGGCTAGCAGTCGTCATGATCCACTTGTTGTTAGCCCAATAAAGCTCCAATATATCCACCTCTAAAACTACCACTGCACCCTAACCTCATTTATAAACTGGGGTCTCCTGACTGCCCTTGTGGTTGGCTCCATACCTTTATGGGACTCTAAGGGGTTCATCATTAGTGATGGTTGAGCTTCAAAAGGTTCAGTTCAGGTTAGCATTACCCAAGCTTAACTGAGCTCTCCAAATCTCTTGGGCCTGCATATCTGGACTAAAGAGCTCCAAGAAGAGGCTTCTCTTGAGTCTTCCCCCAGATCCACTCCTGCTCTGAGGCCATGTCTACACTACAAAGTTTGGTTGACATGAGTTATGTGGGCATGCAGCCACCAATTCTGTATATCACTTGCTGCTTGTGTCGGCACTGTGTCCTCACCACTGGTGGTTGCATGGATTGGAAAATGCAGTGCACTGTGGGCAGGTATCCCAGTGTGCCCCATGCCACCATCTGGCACAATGCCTTGTGGGACACTTTTTTTTTGCAGTGCTTTGTGGGATATCAGCAATTTGCCCAGGGATTTCTCAAAACTAGGAGTCAGGTTCCCTCGGTGTCACTTTCCCCATCCCATAATGCTTGTCCCATCCTATAATTTTGCACGATTTATAAAACTCCCACAGTCCAGTACACCACATTTTGGTCTCTGCTATATCTCTGGCAGAAGCATGGACCCTGCAGAGCTCAGCACAAGTCTCATGACCATTGTTAATTCAGGATGCACAATTCTCCTGTATTTGTGGAACTTCAATGACTACTACTACAACTGGCTGTATGAGGAGGAAGAAGAGATTTCAATAACTGTTGCTGATGAACACAGAATAAAAGTGCCAGATGGTAGTGGAATTAACGGAGCAGCTTCCCAGGGTGGATCACATTTCTGGGCACAAGAACCAAGCACTTATTGGTGGGATCACATAGCATAAGCTTGGGACGATGAGCAGTGGCTGCAGAACTTCTGGATGCAAAAGGCCACATTCCTGGATCTGTGTGCTGAGCTCCCTGCAGCATAGGACCCCAGAATCAGAGCTGCATTGATATTAGAAAAACAAGTGGTGATCCCACGCTGGAAGATTGCAACACCAGATTGATTTCCCACTGTCCAAGAGCATTTTGGAATTGGACGATCTATACAGAGGGCCCACTGTCATGCAAGTGTGTAGGGCCATCAGTTGTCACCTGCTACATGGGTCTGTGACTCTTGGTGTTGTGTAGGCCATAGTGGATGGATTTGCAGCAATGGGGCTCCCAAACTGCAGTGGGATGATAGATGCATATCCCTATGTTGGCACCACCATACTTTGCCACAGAGTACAGCAGCAGAAAGAGCTACTTTTCTATAGTTATGCAAGAACTAGTGGATCACTGAGGCACTTCTGATATCAGCATGGGCTGGTCAAGGAAGGCACATAATGCTCTTTAGAAAAGTAATGTGTTCTTAAAAGCTGCAAACAGAGACACTCTTCCCCCAACCACTACATTCTCATCAGTGATGTTGCAATGCCAGTAATGATTCTGGGGGACCCAGCCTACCCCTTAGACCCCTGGCCCACAAAGCTGTACAATGGCGCCTTAATAACATCAAAGATTCAGCTACCAGTTCAGCAGGTGCAGGATGACTATTGAATGGCCTTCTGGTAGACTGAAGGGTTACTGGCACCTTTTTACTGACTAGATGAATTTCAGCAAGGTCAACATCCCATTGTTAGACCTGCATGCTATGTATCTGTGAGGAAAAGGGGGAATGGCTACAAGCAAGGGGCAGGACTGGGGTGGACTTGGCTGACTGCTGAATTTGAACAGCCAGAACCAAGGGCTATTAGAAGAGCTCACCATGGACCTGGAAGGCTGTAAAAGAGCATTTTAACAGTCATCCACAGTAGTGTTGTGTGATATTTCTATGAAGTACCATGCCTTCACGTGTACAGAGCTTAAATACAATGGGTTACTGACTCTCTCCTTATGAATTCTGCTTGGTGTAAACCATTAAATGTACTTGGGTTTCCAAAAATAGAACTTCTTTGTGTGAAAAGAAACCAGAAACAAAGTGCATTTACACAAGGTAAAAAACACTTTAGCAGCACTGTAAGAGGGTGACCCATATTCTAGAAACCCAAGTAAACATTCATGTTCATATATTAAAATGTGACATGTTTGTCATGTTACAAAACATGTAGTGCATTGTGGCTGGTCCTGTGATTTTTTTTTTTTCCTTCTTCTTCACAGGTCTGTGTAGGTGTAGTTATGGTTCTCCTTGTTTTTCCCCTGGCATGGAGTGATAAGGGGTAAGGGTTTATACCATGCTGTCACCTATTCTGTCAGGGTAGAGGGAGCAGCAATGATGGAGTCTTCAATGGATTGGAAAGACTGCTTCATCTGGAATCTTTGGGCATAGATCTTTGTCAAGCTACTCAACATCTGAGCCTGAATATAAACACAACGTCCTGGTGCACTGGGAAGTCTATCTCTTGGTCCCTTTGCCTCTTCTACAGCAACTACTCTCTCCATTCTTAGCCAAGACCAGGGAGAATGATCACTTGGCTTCTCCAAGCCCTGTGTTCATGATTAGCAAAAACTGGAGGATATTGCAGAACGCTTCCTCCTTGATCCTCTTCTTTCTTTTCCTGAAGAAAGAAGTATGGAGAGGGTGGTGTTGTGGCCTTGAGATACAAAGGCTGCTTATTAGAAGAGAAAGGTACAGCACTAGACTTAGTCACAACAGAAAGGGAAAAGTCTCAAAACTCTTACATTATTCCCATTGATACCTTTTTAATAAGAAATCTTAATCATCACTCTAGGTTTGGAGCATACTGTTACAGCACTACTCTGAGGCCCAAGCCATGGTGAGTACAGCCTAGTGGGGGAGGAGGGGTGGGAGCATGGTCTATCGCCTGGAATATTTAGCTACCGGGTGCCCCTGGGTATGAGGATAGGGAAAGTGTGAAAATATTTTCACAATATTCACTATAGAGTGCTGACTCTGGTTGTCACTCCCACGAGTGAAATATCAAAGGCACAGGGAACCCAGCTGCTATTGGTGTCCTGAAGCCACCCTGGCTCGTTTGTTGCTAGCCCACTTACTACAATAGTGCCAGCAGAGTGGAGCTCATCAGAGTGGCATGGGAAAGAAACAAGGGTGCCATTCCTAGCAATGTTCAAAAGGGGAATGCAGAGTATCTCCCTGAAAGTTTCATTGAGATTGCTCAAGAGGGTAAATGGGACATCCCTATTCAGAAAAATCAAGTACTTTGCATGGGGGAAATTGTGGGGGTACCTGCCTAGCACATCAAGCCAAAGAATGAAAAAGCAGATGCAGCTTCTCTCTCTTCTTTCAACTTCTGAGCACAGGACACAGATGATGTAAGTCAGAGTACCCTACTAACTCTTTAAAAATATTATTTTCCAACATTTTTGAGTCAAGTGAAGAACCAAAAGTCATGTCTTTGTTCTCTAAACACAGGGATGCACGGGGTGCCATTTTTAAAGGCAGAAGAAGGGCAGTGGGTAGGGAGAGAAGGTTTCAGGCAATCCAGTAAAAAATGGTTGAGGAATAATATACATATACACAAGCTCCCTTCACCACATTCATCTGAGCTCAGCTGGTGGGGACATGCTTGACTCCAGTGGAGTTTCAAACAGTGCCTCACTCACTGCATGGTTTGCATCTCTTCTGGTCCTTCCCCCTGCCCCACCATTGGTGTGCACGACAGGGGTCTTCATGTCAGGCTCCTGCAAAGTGTCCAGTGGTACGCAGTCCATGCCAAATATGGCATGCAGATTGTTGTAGACACAGCTGTTCCTTAGCTGGGTTTGCAGTCTCTTCTCCCCATAGGCCAACGAGATCCATGACTTCTTTCCTGCATCAGCCAGGAATTTGTCTAGTACTCTCTGTGCATGGAGCCAGCATGGTCAGATGCTCACAACAGGGGGCTAAGTAGGTGTGGTCTCCAAGGTGGGCAATCAGTAAAAGGCATTTCAATAATATACTGGAGACTTAGTGTGGGAGGGACTGACTTCTGGTGACTGACCCTTGGACAGTGGAAGTCAAAATTGTGACTAGAGTGACCACTGGTGTGGAGAAGGGCATTGTGATGCAGCTACTGGAGGACTGTTAGGGTGCAGACAGGTAATGCAGTGTCTATGCTCACTGCATTAATGGAAGTAGGTCAAGTGCCTCTGCTTTACTCAGGGATGTGGTGGTATTGTATAACTGTAATGGGGTGCTTATATTGGTGGGGAAACTAAATTTAGGTATCGACACATTCACAACGAGATAGGTCAACCTAAGTCAATTTGTTAGTGTGGACCAAGCCTCTGACAGATGCCATGAGAACAACCTGCAGCATTTCAGAACATCCACTTTCAATTGAATCCTAAACCCAGAAGTGTGAAATCACTTATCTAAATGTTCCAGAGCCTCAGGTCTGGCTCTAGAAATGGTCTAGGGGGCTTATCTTTCCTGAAACAGTTAGCTTAGCCACATGTACCTGGCCATCTAAAGAGGCCTCTCCACCATTTGGACTCTGCTGCTTGGCTCTGAGCTCAGAGCTGTGGACCAAATACTAGAAAGGCGGGTGCATGTGGATGTAGGCTGGGCTGCAAGTGGCTGTCCCTACTGTCACTCACAGGCATTAGGATGCGACTCATGCCTGGTGTTGCAGAGCACTAAACTCAGCTGTCATTTGAAGGGCAGTGACTCAAGGACAGGAAATCTGTGCATGAGATGCTGGCTGGGTAAGGAAACCTCCATCCTTCTCCATTCAATGTAGCCCTAGCTCCCCTCGAGCTGCCAGCTGACTGGTGAGACAATCTGCATGCAACAGTGGAGCTCAGCCAATGAAAAAAGGACAAAAGCTTGACATGTGAGACACAGCAAGCTATTCTCTGCCATGCTCATTCAGCCCAGCAGTGATGTGTCCAGCAATGATTCTACTCTGGAAAGAAAACCTGGTTGCATTCCCACTGTCCACTGCATTTCTCTTTCCTCTGTTTTCTTTTCCCTTTCTAGTCTGCCTGCATTAACAGCATCATGCAGCTGGGCATGGCTTTATAGGACTCAGCCCTGCACATGATGGGTGTGTGTGTAAAAACCCTACATGGGCGAGATATTCTGTCTCCTGGCTCAAAGATTTCCAGGTTACAATTGTCTCTCTAGAACAGGGGTAGGCATGCGTGCCGAAGACCGCACACGAGCTGATTTTCAGTGGCACTCGCACTGCCCGGGGTCCTGGCCACTGGTCCAGGGGGCTCTGCATTTTAATTTACATTTTAAATGAAGCTTCTTAAACATTTTAAAAACTTTATTTACTTTACATACAACAATAGTTTAGTTATATATTATAGACTTATAGAAAGAGACCTTCTAAAAATGTTAATGTATTACTGGCACGTGAAACCTTAAATTAGAGTGAATAAATGAAGACTTGGCACACACTTCTGAAAGGCTGTCGACCCCTGCTCTAGAAAGAGCAGTGGCAATATGGCACTAACTGAGCAGATTTTGTCTTTATTAAAAAAAAAAATAAAAAAAACCCCTGTGTGAATGGCTATACTGCAAGACATGTCTGTTGCAAGGAGGCTGCATAGGGGAAAGAAAAGAGGAATCACTAAAATGTTCCCTACTATGCTCTGTCCCTGGGGAGTAGGACTCCAGCATTTAGCAGATCAGCTGACATCTTTCCCCTGCAATGGAAACAGCAAAGCTGCTAATTGGTGGGGGGAGGTAGAAGGAGGACTAGGAAGGTAGTTCTAGCACAAGCTCCCCCCATAGTGGAAGGGCAGTGTACTTCAACCCTGCCCTGGAGGGACCATCTCTGGGGCAGGGGAGAGAAGGCCCCATGGCCCATTCAAACCTTAGCCTGCTCCCAGCAAGGAGAGTGCTTAGCATAAGGTCTGACCCACTGTCTCCCTGATCTGCTCCATGCTTTCTGAAACATGCATTGACAGCAGCGAGCTAGTTGGGAGGGAAATACATTGGTAGTGTGGACAGGGAAAGAGGTAAAAGAAACATGAAATGTGGAGTAGGAGGGGACTTTACCAGATACCTAGACATGAAGCAATGTCTGTAATTATCAAACATACCCAACGATACACAGCTGTAATGCCTCAGAACGATCACTTTACCATATTTGAAATGGAGGTGAAAGCTCCATTTGTGGTGAGAATGGTGTCGGCCCTAACTCCAGGGGCCCAGGAGATGGCTGGCAGCCTGCTCGGCACTGGCTGGAGCAGAGGAGATTGCAGAGTCAATATTTATAACTTGTCATTTCCACTCTTGCTAAATAACAAAGTGGAGGGAATAAGTGGAGCTTCCTTTTCTTAGGGACAAATCCTATCTTGCACAGCTCTGCAAAAGCCAAAAATCAGTGGGAAGGGGTGGTTCTCTAGGTACCTGTTAAGATCTCTCACCTGTGGAATGTGGGGGAGCAGTGGTTAATGCTCTATTGGCTGCATCTGGGACAAGCTACTGCTGAGGGAGCACCTGCTATGGATTAATCGAGCTAAGAAATTACTTTTTAAATGGTATTGTCCACCATGACAGCTGACAGCAATCCCAGGCAGAAATAGACAAATCCCCCCCTCAAATTACTAAATGAGAGGGTTCTGTCACTTTAATCCAGGGGCAATGGTGAGTACTGCACATGATGAGTTAGAAACAGATGGAGCAGCCATTAAAGTTGTTTCCATCATGGTTATTAAGGAAAATGTCATGCTGTCAAGGAAATGAGAAGTCTTGGAAAGCCACTTCCAAGGCCAAATTCTCCACTGATGTAAACTGGTGCAGCTCCATTGATGTGTAAATTGGCACAGCCCTGTTAATAAGCAGAGATTTGGCCCTTGGTTTCAAATCTTGGGGGCAGGGCTAGTAGCTAAAGAACTCTGGGCATGCATGCTGTTATTGCTACTGCTCGATTTTTTTTTCTCCCACCCCCCACCTTCTCCTAGATACAGTAGAACCTCAGAGTTACAAACACCTCTGGAATGGAGGTTGTTCATAACTCTGGAATGTTTGTAACTCTGAACAAAATGTTAAGATTGTTCTTTCAAAAGTTAACTGATTGACTTAATATAGCTTTGAAACTTTACTACGCAGAAGGAAAAATGCTGCTTTGCCTTTTTTAGTAGTTTACGTTTAACACTGTACTGTATTTGCCTTTCTTTTCTTTTTTGGTTCTGCTGCTGATGATTGTGTACTTTTGGTTCGAAAAGTGGTGTGTGGTTTGACTGCTCAGTTCGTAACTCTGGCGTTCATAACTCTGAGGTTCTAGTGTACCAGATTTGGTCTCTCCCTTCCAGGCACACTCCCCAAAGTTTTGGCTCCAGCTAGGTCAATTGTCCTAAAACACCAGAAGAGAAGCACTGTGTAATCATAACTTTTTTTGTTGATGTAAACAGATTTTAAACCAGAAAAACAGTGTTGGGTTTTTATGGGTGGAAGGGGGGTATGGTTTGTTGAAT
Source organism: Emys orbicularis (assembly GCF_028017835.1). NCBI lineage: Eukaryota > Metazoa > Chordata > Testudines > Emydidae > Emys > Emys orbicularis. Next base: position 25,987,443 of record NC_088691.1, read on the forward strand.
GCACACTTCCAGGTGTTTCTGATTCTGTGCAGCTCAGATTATAGAGATTTGTTTCTATGGAGGATTATTTTATTCAAATTAGAGCACAGGTGGCAGCATCCTAAACAGCAAAATTCCATGTGCTTTTGGAAAGTGTTCAATAATGGGCAGGAGATTTACTATGAGAGAATTTGGATGAAGAACAAGTTAAGGAACCAAGATCAATAGCTTCTCTCAGCAAAGCTGTGAGAGAATATCCCTTCCGGACTGATATCTAATTGTTGGTTGGTGTATGACAGCAGTGCCTAACTTTTATATTCATCACTTGGGGTTGTATTATGCTTGGAATTTAAGGTCTTTAAAAATCATTTGACTGATAAGATAAGGCCTATTATTGGACTTGGATATTTTTCCAGTGGATCACAATGATTAGGCTCTACAGAAATACTTTTTTTTTTTTCTTTTTTCTTTTTTTTTCCCCTTGTTCATCCAGACTATAGATCTGGACTCTTCCTTTAGGATGAGAGGTTTCACTTTTTTTTTTTTTTTTTTTTTTTTTTTTTAGAAGATGATTTCATAGAGGTCACTGCCCTGATTTTTCAGAGGAATGGAACAACCACACAACTTCCAGTAAAGTCAATGGGAATTGTGGATGCTCACTTCCAGTTTGTTTGCATCTGGTGACAGCCAAGAATTTCCCACTGCTAGGAGTTTACTTGTCACAGAAGACTGTTCAGATTTAGGCTGAGCAGTTTGCTTCCATGCTAGCAATCAATTTTCAAGTGAACAAACACAGTTTCCCTGTTTGAGTCTTGGCTGATGAATCCCAGCAAGTATCTAGACTTGCTGGAGGATCAGCATGTTATGACCTCAGCTTTATAGAGCTAGTGAAAATGAATGTGGAATTGCTGGGGCCATTAAGAAAGATTGGCAAGGTTTGCTTTTAGGAGGGAGGGCAGGAAGTCCGCCTCTCTGAAAGAGGTGACTGTTTCTTCAGCAAGACTCTCTCTTGTCACTGGCAATCCCTCCAATTATTACCACTTCTCAGAACTTCCCTTTGAGGGGCATATTATTGGAGACATGGTAGGAGGCATCCTCAGCAATACCTCAGATCTTTGATCCCCATCAACTTAGTTTTAGGTATAGGTACAGTGCAGAGCATGTATGGGTGGCTTTGGTTGATCTCCCCTGGGCAAAGAATGTAGGTCAAGTGTCCATACCAATTATTTTAGATCCATCAGCTGCTTTCCATTTGGTTGAGCATGAGCTGTTACTGACCTAGCTACTGCCACTAGCGTGAATAGATGACTTGCTCTTAAGTGTCTCTCCTCTTTTTTCTTTCTGAGAAATCACAGAAGGTAGTCTTAAGCAGTTCCACTCTGTCACCTCTCCTGTCCAACATGTATCTAAGGAAGGTTAGTAAGAAAACATGGTCTGTGGTGTCTTGAGTATGCCAAAGAAACCCTGCTCTGTATTTCCATTCCTTCTAACCCAGATGGTGCAGATGTCTTACCAAGCATTTAGCAGAGAATAGATTTGTAAGAGAGCTAACTGATTTGAGATTCCATCTAGAATAACTGGGGAAGCAACTAGCAGAAGTGGCAGATATTAGCTCCCTTTATTGAATGGCTATTCCTGCCACATTTTATTCATGTGCACAGCCTCATCTGCTTCATGTTCTCCAGATAGCAGCAGTTACAAAAACGCTGTTATCATTTGTGCTGGGCAAGAAGATTGCATGCTCTCCAGTCTGAACCCCAGCCCCGCTATCCAGGCCTAGATCACTGCACTCTATAGGAAGCTGGACTGTAAGACCATTTGGAAACTGCTACTTCTTCAGAATGCATCTACCCACTTATTAAGCAGCGTCTCACACAGGATGCATATGACCCCAATGCTCCATGATTTCCGTTGGTTGCCATCAATTTCCAGGTGAAGTTTAGATGTTTAACCTTATAAAGCACTAAATCCCTTGAATCTTTACTATCTGAAACTGCCTTAATCCTTACATAATATCAGTTCAGTTAAGATCAGCCAAGTCGGCCCTAATATTAACAAATTCCAGCTCTGCCAGCCTTGTATAGGGGGTGATGAGGTAGCGTCAAGGACTCCTTATTGAGAATGCATCTCCACCAGCACCTCAGCTGATTGCAACAGCTGCTAACAGAGGGGAAAAAACAGGATCTACAATATTTAGAGCTGTACAGGTCACAGTGAGAGCTGGTTGAGTGATGGGGAATGTGTGTGTGTAAAATCCAACCATCTGATATGGCCATATTTGTGCCTCTTTCTGTTAATTTTCCAACAAATATTCAGAATTCCAGTCTCTGTACAAATGTTTGTGGATGAGATATACATACAACCCCTGTATTGCATGCAAACCATGGCCATTATTCTCTGTTAATTAGTTACTTACTAGTGACCATTCATTATTCTCTGGTTAAAAGTTTGTCATCAAACCACAGAACAGAAACAATACCATGTGACTTAGATGGCAAAAGGAATATGAAATAACCATAGTGCTCAATTTGAGGCTAATCTTTAGGCTGTAGTTCAGACTAATGATTCCACAGAGTCTCACAAATAACCAAGAGATTAGAGACCATCCTCAGCAGTTACCATATAGTTTGGGAACAGAAAATTGGCTCTGTCACTTGTTACAAATAGTTTGCCCTACTCAGGTCAAAAACCAGTGTCTTGAATTGCACTAGAAACAACTTGACAGCCAGTGTTAGACTTTGGAACATGGGTGTTAAGTCTTTGCTGCAGGAAGCACAGAGGAAGTAGGAAGCTAGATTCTGTACTAGATAAAACTTGAGTGGTCTTCAGGTATAAAGTGCATCATGAAAGCAACACTTCCAGCCCCATCAATTCTGTAGCTCTTCTCAGGATTTCCTAATCTGTTGACCTCTGCTACTGAGGGGTTCAGAATAGGGTTGCCAACTTTCTACTCATACAAAACTGAATACCCTTGCCCTGCTCCCTGCCCCACCCATCCTCTGAGGCCCTGCCACTTCTCTGAGGCCCCATCCTCCCCCTCCCTCTGTCGCTTGCTCTCCCCACCCTCACTCACTCATTTTCACCGGGCTGGCTCAGGGGGTTGGGGTGTGGGAGGCGGTGAGGGCTCTGGCTGGGGGTGTAGGCTCTGGGGTGGGGCCAGGGATGAGGGGTTTGGGGTGCATGAAGGAGCTACAGGTTGGGGGTTGGAGCTGAGGGGTTTGGAGTATGGGAGGGGACTCTGGGCTGAGGCAGGGGATTGGGTCTCGGAGGAGGTACTGGCTCTGGGCTGGGGGTTCAGGTTGCGGGAGGGGCCTCCGGGCAGAGGTTTGGGTGTGTGTGTGAGGGGGGGCATGAGGGCTCCGGCTGGGGGTGCGGGCTCTGGTGTGGGGCCAGGGATGAGGGATTTGGGGTGCAGGAGGGGGCTTCAGGCTGGGACTGAGGGGTTCGGAGTGCAGGAGGGGAATTAGGACTGGGGTTGAGGTGTAGGGGAGAGGTGAGGGGTGCAGGCTCCGGGCAGCACTTACCTCAAGCGGCTCCCAGAAGTAGCGGCATGTCCCCCCTCCAGGTCCTACACGGAAGCATAGCCAGGCAGCTCTCCACGCCGCCCCGTCTGCAGGCGCCGCCCCCGCAGCTCCCATTGGCCATGGTTCCCAGCCAATGGAAGCTGCGGAGCTGGTGCTTGGTGCAGGGGCCACATGCAGAGCCCCTTGACTGCCCTTACACGTAGGAGCTGGAGGGGGGGACATGCCGCTGCTTCCGGGAGACGTGCAGAGCCAAGGCAGGTAGGGAGCCTGCGTTAGCCCCGGTGCACCACTGACCAGACTTTTAATGGCCGACCGGGCGTTCCGGTCAAAAAACAGACACCTGGCAACCCTACTCTAGAAATGAATGCAGAATTCACAGTACTGTCTCACCACTGGTGTACAGAGAAGGAGACTCCCAGGCCATGATCTGATGCCTCCATGTACACAACACTGGCTAATGTTGCCCTACCATACAGTACTGCAGTTTCCAATTAGGAATTCCCTATTCAGTTTGATATCTAGTATCACTCTTAATTCCCTTTTGACACTACTGCTTTCCATCTGCCTCCTTCCTTCTGAATATCTGTATTTCAGGTCCAACCTTCTACATCCTGAGGTTGCGCCCCAGGCCCACTTTCACCATGCCATTCCTCAAAGAACCAGAGCAGAAGAAAGATCTGTCTACTCCAAAGCAGAAGCCAATGAGTAACCCAAGAACAGCCTGAAGAATTGGCTCTCTCTGGAGAGTCCTGGCTCTCATTTGAAATGCTTTTACTGTGGCTATATTCTGTGATGGTAGGCTCCTTAGAAATGACTTTTAACAGTTCAATTAGCTGCATTTTTCAAGATGAATCTCATTTATTTCCTGCCCATATATCTTAACCTCCCTGGGTATCTTTATCATTTCTCTGTCCCTGCTGGTGTTCACAACACCTCACTATTCAGTATAATTAACAAATGTAATTAACATGCTGTTTACTTCCTCTTTTAAACAATTAAAGGTGTTTAAAATTAGACCAGGTATCAATCTCTGGTATCTCATCAGATTTCTTTCCCTCAATGGGATATATCCCCATTTATCATTAATCAGAATAATTAATGATTGCACAGTGCTTTGGAACTGTAAACCTCTGTATAAATGCTAGTATTAGGAGAGATAGAAAAGACCCATGAGTTCATCCAGCCCATCTTCCAGAGGCAGACCAGGATTGTTCCCAAATGTACATTTTACTCATGTTCTATCTAGTCTAGTTTTTAAATGTCCCAGGGTCTCTACCCCTTCCCCCACAGGACAGCCTCTGTGTTGTAGAACCATAGTGTGTTCGCACTGTTGTTCCTATGTAGTTAAGCTCCATTAGCCAGTTTTCAGAGTTTGTCTAGTTTGAATCAATTTATATCAAATTCTCTCTCCCCATCTGACCTGGTTCCCTATTATAATGCCTGGGCTCACTTTGGTAACCACTCTGTGTCCTTCCTCCCTGCTGCTGCTCTCCTCTTGTTGGAAACTAGCCACACTAAATTCTCTCCTTCTGAGCTCCCCAGGAATTCTTCTGCCTGAAAGAGATCCTGAAAGCTGAATCCTCATTGCTGTGAGAGGTCCAGAAGGCAGTGATATTCCTGCATGTCCAATTAGTGCTGTAGAACAATGTGCCATGACCCTTCAAAGATTCCATCCTTCTAATCCAAGCACCTTTTTCCCCCCCCCCCTCCTTTTTTTTTTACATTTTTGCTGCTAAGATGACAGACTAAAGGCTTGTGTATTTTAATTTACATGCATACACATTCTACCCATTAGTGATTGACCAACTCTTACATTCCTTTGTTTGCTCAGATGGTGGGGGGGATAGTTCTAGGGAAATAAGTGGCACTATTGCTCATGCACTCTCCTGGCTACCCCAATTTTGGGTTTTTACGTGGCACTTAAATCAGCGTTCAGACTTGCAACAGATGTAAAGCAAGTCTGTGTAACACCTTATGAGATTCTAATAGAGCATCCATTTGCACAGGTGTATCCTACTGTTTGTCATGTGGTATGGAAGGCTTTGGATACTCATACTCTCTGTACATGTATCACTGTAGAACCACAATGGAAGCAGCTAGGTGTGCAAGTCAGGCCTTGGATCTTGCGAGGAGCAAAGGATATAAACTGTGGTTTAAATTGCCCCTAGAGTCCCTCTTTAAACTGTCCAATAGTAAAAGGTGGATGTTCAGAATGCCTTCAGTTTCACTGATCATTGGTACCAGTGGGGGAAGTGGTAGCAAACTAATTTTACCCCAATGTGTTCTGAAACTACTCGCCTTGGGCTGGGCTGTGGTGCAGGATTGTCAGTGCCTGAGGGGTAATCTGCGAGGTACTCCACTTTCTGCTCCATTTAGCCACTTTTATCCCAGTTGTGGATACTCCACAATTGTTGGTTAATTACCATGAAATCCTCTCTTCCCATACTTTCCTGGAGGATCTTCCCAGCTCAAATACTGGATTTGCAGTGATTGAGATTTATCCCCAATCACAAGGTTAACAGGGCAGATTCTGGTTATTTTCCTGATGTTTAAACCTCTGTTACCTGCTTGGATCTGCTTAATGCTTGTGAGCTTTGGCTAGGGGTGGCTCTATGTATTTTGTCGCCCTAAGCACGGCAGTCAGGTGGCTTTCAGTGGCATGCCTGCGGGAGGTCCACTGGTCCCGCGCCTTCGGTGTACTTGCCGCCAAAACCACGGGACCAGCGGACTTCCTGAAGGCATGCCGCCGAAGGCAGCCTGACTGCCGCCCTCACGGCGACCGGCAGGCCGCCCCCCGCTTGCCATCCCAGGCACGCGCTTGGTGCGCTGGTGCCTGGAGCCGCCCCTGGCTTTGGCCCCAGTTGGCAATCTCAATTAGACCCATAATGTCTGAGGTGTCACACTCCTGGGTCATGGGGCAAGGTCAGTGTGATATCCTACCCATGGGCCATCTTCGCTGGGGTGAATTGTGGACTGCTGTGTCAAGAGCAAAGATGTTGGTGGAGAGGGCTCTGGGGTACCCTGCTCAAAGCTTCTGAGAGCTTGTCTGTGGGGGTGCCTGACCTATGCTATCCCATGGCCTGGGGTGTATCTGTGTTGTGTTCATGCCATAGCTAGGGGTGTTTCCATTGCGGGCCAAGGTTGTGCCTCTGGGGCTGCCCTGTCCATGCCATAGCATGTAATTACTTGTTTAAGTATGAAACCTGCCAAACAGGTGGTGTGGCCACTGGATGACAAAGTAGCACTCAAGGAAGACAAGACCATTGCAAAGAAGCTAAGTGAATTCTTTGCATCAGTCTTCACTGAAGAGACTGTAGGGGAGATACTCGCATCAGAGCTATTCTTTATGGGTAACAAATCTTAAGTACTGTCCCAAACTGATGTTCTAAAACCTCTTCAATTTACACAAATTATTACCATTTAGTTTATCAAGGCAACAGGACCAGATGGCATTCACCCAAGAGTTTAAGGAACTCAGATATGAAATCGCAGAACTACTAAATGGCACTGGTATGTAATCTATTGTTTAAATCAGCCCCTGTACTACTAGATGACTGGAAGGTAGCTAATGTACAGCTGACTTTCAAAAAGGGCTTTAGGGAGAAGATCCTGGCAATTACAGACTGGTGAGCCTAACTCTAGTACTGGCCAAATTAGTTGAAACTATAGTAAAGAACAGAATGATGTGATTTCTTGGAGAAGAGTCAACGCCACTTTTGTAAGTGGAAATCTATTAGAATTCTCTGAGGGTGTCAACAAGCAGGTGGATAAGGATGATCCAATGGATATAGTGTACTTGGACTTTCAGAAAGCCTTTGACAAGTTCCCTCACCAAAGGCTTTTAAGCAAAGTAAATAGCCATGGGATAAGAGGGAAGGTCCTTTCATGGATCAGTAACTGGCTGAAAGAAAGGAAACAGGGTAGGAATAAAGGGTCCATTTTCACAATGGAGAGGTGAACTGAGGGGTCCCCCAGGGATATATACTGGGAGCTGTGCTGTTCAACATAATCATTAATCTGGAAAAGGGGGTGAACAGTAAAGTAGCGAAGTTTGTAGATAATCTTGAATAATTTTGTTAGTCCAAAGCAAACTGAGAAGTTTGCAGGAGGATTTCACAAAACTGAGTGACTGGACAACAAAATGGTAGACAACAAAATGGTAGACAAAATTCAGTGTTGATTATTGCAAAGTAATGCACATGAGGAAAAAATCGCAACAATACATACCCAATGATGGGTTCTAAATTAGCTGTTACCACCCAAGAAAGAAATCTTGGAGTCACCATGGACAATTCTTTAAACTCTTTGATGTGCAGCAGTGGTCAAAAAGGCTAACAGTACATTAACAATGATTAGGAAAAGGCTAGAAAATAGACAGGAATATCATAATGCCACTATATAAATCCATGTTGTGCCCACACTTTGAATACTGTATCCAGCCCTGGTCATGGCATCTCAAAAAGGATATAGTGTAAGTGGAAAAATGTTCAGAAAAGGGCAACAAAAATGATTGAGGGTATGGAAACTCTTCCATATGAGTAGACTAAAAAGATTAGGGCTGTTCATATTAGGAAAAAAGAATGACTAACAGGATATGGTAGAAGTCTATTAAATCATGAACAGTGTGGACAAAGTGAATAGGGAAGTGTTGTTACCTTTTTCCCACAGTACAAAAAACAGGGGTCATCCAATGAAATTAATAGGCAGCAGGTTCAATACAAACAAGAAGTACTTTTTTGCACAACTAACCTGTGGAACTCATTGCCATGGGATGTTGCGATGGCCAAAAGTATAACGGGGTTCAGAAAAGAAGTGGATAAGTTCATGGAACATAGGTCCATCAATGGCTATTAGCCAATTTGGTCAGGGACACAACCCCATGCTCAGGATAACCCTAAACCTCTGATTACCAGAAAACAGGGGTGGTTCACTCCATAATTTCCCTGTTCTACACACTCACCCTAAAACTCTACTAAGGGCTCTGGTCAGAGACAGGAAACTGGGCAAGGTGGACCATGGGTCTGACCCAGTATGGAGCTCTTATGTTCCTCTCTTCCTCAGGGGAGGGGATCTCTCTAAGGGAGCCCTCCCTCTGCCATGCTATGTCTGGGGGGTGTCTGCCAGATGTTAGAATTTGCTGCAGCTAGAGGGATCTGATTCATTTCTGTTCTCTTCCCTGCTTTTATTGATCCACTTTCCCCCTTTGCCTGGGGACAGGGAGCACCAGCTCCAGCCTCAGCCCTTCCCTGAGCTCCCAGCACAGAAAAAAAGGCTTCCCCTTTAGTGTCTGCGTAGGAGTCTCTCTCTCTCTCCTACATGTTCGTCTGCAGTCTCGGGTAGGGAGATGCTGGCCTGGGAGTCTCTCACTTCCTGCTGGTCACCATGGAAACGGAGAGATCCTGGATTTCTCCTAACCTTTCATTTTCTCTCAGCCAGCAGCCCTTAAGGGCCCACGTGGAAGGGATGTTCCCAAGCTGTGTTCAACAAGGGGTAAAAATGAGACTCCCAAACCAGTTCTGGTTCTGACAGGGGCCAAATCTGAGCTAGTTACTTCTCTCAGCAGGAGCTACAACTTCTGCCTATTTCACAAATGCTTAGCACATTACTAGCTTCCCCTTTACTCATTGTTAGTTTGAGCATCTTCCACACACATCATGTATGACAACTGGCATCTCCAGACAGCTGAACACCCAGCTGCCACCCCACACCCCCATAGCTGGGGAGGAAGGAAATCTGTCTATCTTTCAGTTTGTCTGTTTTTGGCATCTGAGTGGCCACCTCACTGTGCTCCCAGGGTGGCCTCGAGGCAGCCCTGAACACAACCCCTCATTTCAGTTTCCCTTCTTGGATCCCCAAATAAACTCCCACACAGGGCTTTTCAAGTCCAGTCACAACAGCCCTCCTTAAGGTCTGATTTATTAAATTAAAATTCAAAACTAAACACCAGTCTTGCCTTCAGCTGGGTACATCCCAAATTCCCTGGTCTGGTCAGAGTCCCTCCTGCCTAGCAGGCTACTCCTAGTCCTTCCTGGTCTCAGGATCTCTTCTACAGGCGCTTCCCCCCATCCTTTTTTTTCTCTTTCCCTCTCCTCAACCTCCTGAGCTTCCCCCTTACTGCAGATACCTTCTGCTCTTTATCAGAAATTGCCCAATTCCCCTCCTGTGGGGCTCATTCTGTAATCAGGGTTGGCTTGGCCCCATTATTGTCTATATAGCATCACTCATTATAGCATCCAGGGGCTGTACTAGCAAGAAGGGATGCTCTCCTCTCCCTGACATGCTGTACTAAGGAACTGGAAGAATGTCAGAAGCTGCTTCCTTCATCTATATTCAGCTAAAACCCAGCATCCTTGGGACAAAAGGCAGCTCAGAATCTGCTCCGAGGGGCTGTGGAGTGTAGTAAAAATTGATAAATAGCTTCAAGTTATTCCCATATTCATAAAGGACCTGATTGTGCAAGGTGTAATGTGCTCTTGACTATATTAGCTATAGTGCCAGTTAGGTGTTTTTGGCAGCTCAGAGGATCGGGCCCTACCTTCCCATGTCACCAGGACCATGAGTACTCTGAAGACAGGTCCTCATATTGCTCTCCAGTAAACCCTGTAGAACATAGGAATTGCTGTAGTGGATTGGGCCAGATGTGGAATGTCCTCTGTGTGAGGTGGCAGTTGCTTCAGAGAAAGATGGAAGAAGGAGTGTCTTCCTAAACCCTATCAGCTAGTGGCTGACTTATGCCCTGTACCACAAGAGTCTGTCATTTGTTTTTATTACCTAATGTAACTGGATATTCTCATCCATATAAATTCTTGATTCACTTTTGAATCCTGCTAAGCTTTTGGCCGAATAATATCTAATGGAAGTGAGTTCTTCAAACAATTCTAATAGATTTGAGAGACCTGATTTTTTTTCTTCCCCTTACAGAAGTCTTGCTGGTTTGACCCTATCATGTTCATCCAGATGTTTCATAACTGTCTTTAATTGTTTCAGCTATTTTACCTGGTACTGAAGTAAGGCTCACTGATATATTCCAGGATCACCCTAGTGTGTGGGGTGGAAGGGGGATTGTTTCAATAATAAAAAAAAAATGATAGTTACACATTTGCTACTCTCCAGTCCTCTGGTACAGTGTGAGAGAAAATGGCTGAGCTGCTAACAAAAATACGCATTCTTGAGTTTCTTCAGAACTCTTGCATGTACACCGTCTGGTCCTGCACTATTCCATTGTCGCCTCAGTCTAACAGTGTCTTTAGTAGCTGAAGAGAGGTGGTGACTTCCCAACATCCTCTGTGGTGTAAATTGATGCAAAGAAATAATTTAGTTTCTCAGTAGCATTCTTCTCCTCCTTTATCGCCCCCTGGTATCAAATAGGCCCACTGATTCTCTTCACAGGCTTTCTGCCTCTGATGTACTTAAAAAAATTACTTTTATGATGTTGACAAATTGCTCTTCAAATTCCCCCAGGTCCTTTGTAATCTCCATCTTGCATATTATCTGTCATAGTTTATGTTCCTTTCTGTTGCTGAAGTGGAGCTAGATTTCCATTTGGACACTTGTTTGGTTCTAATAACCATACTGCCATTTAACCATAGTGATTGTCCCCTTGCTGTTCTCTTTTTGGTTTAGGGGTCTGCATGCCTTTTATGATTCTGTTATGGTTGCTTTTGTAGCCTCTATGCAGGGACCAAATATTTTCATTTCCTTACCTCTGACTTCAGAGTCTTTCTGCCTAGTGCCCTCCATTTTTTTTTTTTTAAATCCCCTTCTCTGAAGTTTGGCATCATAGTGCTTGTTTTTAGTATGATCCCTTTCCCAAGGATGTCTAACTTATTTATTGTTAGTGTTGTCGTTTAATGATTAACTAGAGTTACCCCTTGAACCAACTCCTGCACATTACTTAGGGCTAAAGCAAGCAACCATGTGGTCTAGCAATGGCTATTCTGAGAGGCAATCGTTTAAGGTATTGGAAAATTGCATCTCGAAACCTTGTCCTGCTGAGACATTTGACCAGTTTATGTGCAGTTAGCTAAGGTCATTCATCCATGATTACTGTTTTATTGCCTCTGTGATATCCCTAAACATTGGGCACTCAGTATCCCTTTCCTGCTCAGAGATTAGTGGTAAAACCCTGCTAGTATTTGCATTCTTATGACCTGGGATTTGTATCCATTCAGACTCCCCTGTTGTAATGCTCCCCACTCAGAATGCTATGTCATTAGATAGAGGCAGCACTATACCTAAAAAGATACCACAATGACCTAATCTGCCCTTCCTACTCACTGGCCCCCTGTGCCAGCAGATGCTGAGAGAGCTGTAGAAGCAGCAAACCGATCCTATTGCATTGCATTCCAAAAGCTGGCAGAAGCTGGGGTGCTCAGAAATCTGTGTGAGTGGTGATAACTGTTAACTTGGCCAACTAAAGTGTTGCTACTACCCCGGTTTGTAACCATACTTGAAATCCTCCTTTGGACCTCAGCCTAGGAGGCATTTGACATACTTGTTGTGAAGGAGATCCTCTCCCACCCTTCTTACCTGGAAGGAGAATGGCCACAATCCAGGGCATTAGGGTAGTGGTAATAATTCAGGAGAATTATCATGGCTCTGAGGCAAACTGGGGGCTCTTCCATCCTTAAAAGCAAAAGCTCAGTTACTATTCTTCTGTAAAAATCAGAGAAAATTCAATTTATCGTAAATACTCAAATCGGTTTATTTTTTATTTGCAGACCCAGGACCAATTCCTGGTACATGAATCCTTTTTCACCAGCAGAAAAAACATCACCAGTTTGGGAGGGGTCGCCCTGTTCCCCAATCTGTCTGTGTTGGTTAATTTTTGATTCGTGAAAGAAAATTGATCCAGAGCTGTGAGATGGGAAGTAGGTGAGGTGCAAAAACCTACAGCCCTTTGCAGCACAGCTCTAGGGCCAGCAAGTGACTTTACAGTCCTGCTGTGGCTTAATCAAAAAGCCTAACTACAATAGTTGGCTTTGCCACAGGTTTGTGCAAGTTGGCTTTCTGTGCTCCATTCCCATCTGACTGTGGTCCATTGGCACGGCCACAAAGTGTGAGACGAGTGTGGTTGTGCAGAGTGAAATCAGCTCCTAGACACAAGGCTTGTAGGTGAGGGGAGTGAAAATAAAGGACAGGTGCAATGCCCCCCCCCCATTCCTGATTCCTGTCCCCTAGTGCCAAATAGCAGGCCCTCTTGGATGAATGTATGGATTACAGCAGCTCCAGGTGCTGGGGGAAGAGCAGGAGTGTGAAATGTGCTGAAATTCGGTCCAGAAGGGAGTGAGTGACAGACAATCCCAGAACATGTTAAACAAAGGCTCCCACATACACTTTGTGAATTAATTTCAATCAGACGCTTATTGTGTGTTACCTAAAATACCAGCTGACTGGTCACAACACTTATTAAAATGAATGTACTTGTAACAGTGACGTCTTTCTTTGGGAATTGGCAAGTTACAGTCGGTGCTGGTTTCCCCTCTGGATTGTAGGCAGAGCCTCTGGTTAGCTGGGAACAGCCTGTGCTAATGCAGTGCCTCACACAGAGCACGAGGTTGGCTTCCAGCTATAAATAGGGATACCAGAGCATGGGATGCAACTCCGGCTCAAACACAGAGCAAGTCAAAGCTCCATTAACCTGAGCAAAGGAGGCAAAACTCTCTCTGCACTGAAAGTTACAACCACAATGCAAGCTTTCTCTCACTGTGGTAAGTGTGTGCTAAGGGCAGTGCCAGAGCAGTCAGGTCCTGAGGGAGCTCAAAGAGTGGGGGGGAGAGTGCGAATGCAAGTCCCACAGCTGAAAACTGCCACGCTCCTCTCACCACAAGGTCTGCAGAGTTGATGAGATGATAAAAGGTGGCTAACAACCATCTGGCCTGGAGAAGGCATCAGCAAGGAGAGGGCATGAGGAGCTGCACCCAGCGCTCTTACCAAGTGTGCCCATCCCAGATTTTGTGGTGCCCAAGCTGGATTTCAATGGATGTTTCTTTCTAGAGGGAGAACGTGGCAGTTTCCCATACCCAATATAGGATTGGTGCAATGAGGTCCACAGCAGCCCCATTCCAACAATGCCACTTTGGCAACCATCTTATCAGCCAGGTAGTCCCCAAGCCTGGTTCAGGGGGTGAAGTAAAAGGGCCTGTCCACAAAAACCTGCCACATTTGGCACTGCCTTAATTTTCTGTGGGTTTTCTATTGTCTGATTTCACATCACGGTGCAATTCCTATAGTTTTGCTGTAGGAACTTACCCATTGTTTCACACTGGAATCTGAGGTAGTAATGCACACTTTTTTTTTTTAATTTATTTCTTTATTTTTTAAAATCCAATGTTTGTATTTTTGGGGCATCATAAATTAGCAGATCCGCATGCTAGAATTTGTTTGGGTTCTTGGACAAAGTTGATCCCCTATTGTTGAGTCGTCCCATTGCTAACGTTTAGCAATGCTGAATCCTCTGAGTACCCCCACAGGAAGTGAAGGACAGGCACCACCAGGGCGAGCTTCCCTTATCTCTGGTCCCTCCAGAGACTACTGCAATTGCCATTTTTAGGATTTGTCCTATGGACCACAGGAGGTATGGTGCACGGTGCCTTACCCACCCTCTAGCCATGTGGCCTTGGGAAAAGAAACTGTAGGCAGTAGCCAGGCACACTGAAGCCAGCACAACAGCTGCAGAAACAATTTAAGCAGGGACTATGGGACACAGTGTCATGAAAGTATATTTTACAGTTTTGACTGGATATTCTCTGCCCTCTGCTGATTGGCTGATCAGCCTCACTCTATATGCTTTTTCCCTCTTCGGCCCTATCCCTTACCTTGCCTTTCATTTAGCTAATGCCCTCCTCACTAAACCCCACTCAAAAAAGAAAAAGCAATGTTGACAGTTGCTGCTATCCTAGTGGTCACTCTGCTAGTGTGTTCATACACCTTCCTGTGTCCCTCTTGTCTATATTGACTAATGTTCTTTAGGGCAGGAATTGTCTGCTACTCTGTTTTCATATGGCACCTGGCACAATTAGGCCCCAATTATGGTTGGTCCTTAGACAGTACTGTTATAAACCAACAAATAACAGCAAGGGGGTGACAATTATTAACTTGTATTACAGTAGCAATCAGACGCCCCAACTAAGCTTGGAGCCACATGGCTTGTACACCTCCTAGCCCAAAGTGCTCCCTGGCCTAAGGAGCTTACAATCAAAATAAACCAGTCAGCCACAGCGTGGGGAGAAGGGATATATATCCTATATATACTATTGAAAAACGTATGTGCCAAAGTCAGTGCACAAATGTGAAATTAGGTTCTTTGTGTTCTGTCAGCGCAGCAACATCTGAGAAATTACAGTGGGCAGAGATGTCGAAGTTAACCTGTCCCATAATTAAGAAAAGTCATCATGCAAATTATTAATGGCTGTTCAATGTAGGGAAAAAACATATTGAATTTCTGCTTCCTCCCGCATCTACTGTTATTAAACCTGTAGGTGATCAGCAAGCCAAATGCTGGAGCTGGATTTGATGAAGGGTTGGATAATTCTATGAACAATAATACTTGTAATTATGCCTGTTGAGACAATGCTCATGGAATCTGGCCCTTTGCCGTAATGAGAGAGAAACGGCCCTTTTCAAGTTTCAGTGAGCAAGCAACTCTGGTTGCAGGAGCAAGGAGATTGCCTGCAAGACCAAGCTTAATTGTTAAACTACTCTCTTTCCTGCAACCTGGAAAACAAAATTTGAAATGTAGCTTTGTTACTAAGAAACTTCTGTAGCTCATCCAGTGTATGCTACTGGCTCAGACCTGCAGGTGAAATCATGTTAGAAGAAATAGAAAGGTGATCACCTCAGGCATCTGGAAATAAGCCTGCACCCAGTGGCGGATAAATAATTTTGCCGCCCCTAGGCCGGGAAATAATTGCCGCCCTGGCCCCGCCCTGACTCCGCCCTTTCCCCACCCCCATTCCAACCCCCCCCAAAGTCCCCGCCCCAACTCCACCCCCTCCCTTCCCCTATTGGATCCCTTCCCCAAATCCCCGCCCTGGCCCCGCCTCTTCTCCCAGCGCACGGCGTTCCCCCTCCTCCCCCTCCCTCCCTGCCTCACGAAACAGCTGTTTCGCAGCGCAAGCGCTGGGAGGGGAGAGAAACAGGACGCGGCGGCGCGCTTGCAGAGGAGGCGGAGGTGAGCTGGAGCAGGGGGGCGGGGCGCGGAGGGGAGCTTCCGCCCCTGCAAATTTGCCGCCCTAGGCCTCGGCCTTGTCGGCCTAGGCAATAATACGGTGCTGCCTGCACCTCAACCATATATGGCACTGAACCATCAGTAAGTCAAGTGTAGTATGGGATTTGTTTACCTTCCCTTGAAGCATCAGGTACTGGCAACTGCTAGGGACAGGAGACTGGACTTCATGGACCAAGTCGGATTTGCTTGAGCAAATCCTTGCTCCTTTCCTGACACAAGCCTAGCTGCAGTCATACACTTTCCCCCTATATCAACCCCCTCTCTTTTGCTGAGTTAGGAAGGTATCTGGATATTAGCTAGAAATAGCTGCCTACACTACAGCTTGCCCTTCAGCCCACCAGGCTGAGAGAGAGTTTGTTTTTCTTCCCATGTGCCCTGTTTGTTTCCCCTGGAAAGCCCTGCAGCAGTTTCCCTTACACGAGTTTTAGCTTGTTCTTGGGCTGGTTCATGTAACTCATCGAGGTTACTGGGGCTTTTGTCTTCAGTTGCTTTTTGTGTGTGTGTGTGTGTCATGAATTTGAGGGAAGAGGGGAAAGCTGTTTGTTCTTTCAAGCAGCCACTTCTCTTAGCAAAGCCAGGGAGCATAGTGAGCGCAGCAGCTGCAGTAACACAGAGGCCTTTGGGCTGCCTCTTAAATGTTCCTCTTCTCACAGCACACACTGTCTGCCTGGATAAAACATTCAGAGCTTTGCCTTGTTGATTCTGGTCTAATTGTTGCTTCCTCCTTCCTCTCTGCTCCCACCCCCCTCTCTCCACCACTGGAAACCAACATCCACAGGTTCCTATGGCAACAAGGCTGCAATGGCAAATGTTGCATTGGACTAAATCAGAGATTATGTATGGTGTGAGTGACAGCGGTGGAGGGAAGATTAAAGGGGCCTCTGGGAGCCCAGGAAGCTCTAGGGCCTAGAATATAGTCAGATACAATAAGGTTCATGGATCACTAGAACTATGGGCCCCCTCCCATCACTATTATAGAGCAGTGTGCACCCGTGCTCACACTCCACACATGATTTGTCAATGCCCCTCCCTACGGCCTTGCAGCACAGCCTGCTATTCCAATCTTGGCCTCCTACACAGTTATGCCAGTGCACCTCAGTTCTCACCTGCAGCACCCTCTGCTATTCCAGTTTTGGGTCTTCATACACCTCTACCACTGCACCTCCTAACTCTCTATCAGAGGTTAGAGTGTGAGGGCTCTTTGCCAGCTGTGTGGCCCTGAAAGTCACACTTGGGCCTTGCAGCTGTTTGTTGTGCATGCTGATTGCGTGAGAGACACTCTGTGCAGAGGGAGACATGGGGTTCCAATGAACATGCATATGCCCACACACAGGTACAGGCCAAGGAAAGCACTGGAGTTTTCCAATAAATTACTGACAATGGCAGTTGTGGCTTTTATTAGTGTTGGATCTTTTCCTGTTTACACAGCAAATGTAATATGAAGGAACCATATGGACAGAGTGGGGTTTAAATAGCCATGTTACCTAACTATATGCAACATCCAAGGCCTACATGTTGCTGCTCTGACATGGATCTGGTGACTTTGGAAATACTGTGAGGGCACAAGCTCTTTAAAAGGATACCACCCTACACACTGAATTTAGGATCCAAAAGGTCTCATTTCCAGTTGTTACTTCAAGACCCATTCAAAGCTATAAAGTTGAATTTCCTCTGCTTACGTGACCAAGTCTTGTCATTGCCTCAATCCTCAGTGCAGGCTTAGCTCCTGCTCATGCTGAATGGGTTAGCAAAGGGATATTGGTTCCAACGGGTTCCTGACACTTGCACATCACTAGTAACTCACCACTGAAAATTCTCACCATTAATAAGCATCTGGATGCCCTTATAATGAGAGGGCAAGATTTAGGTTCCCACTAAGGTAGCTTTGTGCTGCTCCAACAATATAATGTAGCTTCAAAGCCAGCTTAACTGAGTTCCTGGGGATTTCCCTGGCAGACGAGGAGTTCCTGGATGGTGTAAGGTGAGTGTAGTTAACTCTGTGCTAACCTCAGTTACAGCCCCCTTTCTGTTGAGGGCAGGACCTGGGGAGTGGGACCAGAGTGTCACAAACTCCAGCCCATCCCTGCCTGCTAGATCAGCCTATGAGGGCATGGGCAGCTGGAAGTAAAAGAGAGCATCCCTGATTGTTCTATTTTGCATCAATGACTGGAGCAGAGCCCAGGAGCTCCACAATCAAGCAATGCAAAGGAAATGTATAGCTAGCTAGGTGCCCTGGCACTCTGGTGCTGTGCCAGGTACAGCATAGCCAGTCACCAGAATCTGGCCCAGTGTGTGTATGCAGTTCCAACTCCCTGGATCTGGCAGCCTACAGAGTGCAGTATAACTCAGCAATTGGACCAGAATATGTGGTTTAAAATTGTTCTTTGCTTTTCCCCTGAAATTGATTATTATAGGCTGTAAACTCTGATAAATAGCGTTTCCTGTTCCAGGCCTTCTCACAGCTAGTGCCAGCCATAGATTCTAGATATACCTAAGAGGCCCTGTTCCAGGCCTCGTCCATAGCTGGTGCAAACCCTCTGTGGCTCAATATATTCAGCGGCGTATTATTGCCTAGGCCGATAAGGCCTAGGCCTGGGCTGGCAAATTTGCGGGGGCGGCAAATTTATAATAGCAGCATTTTTGTAATCACGGCATCAGTGACGCCGCGATTCTACCAATCATAGCGCGTATTGAAACCACCAATGACGGCGTGACGCCATTTAGTAAACATACTCATGATAATCCTAAACGTTAATAATATGACCGGAAGGAAGAAATTAAGTGGTTCTCAGTTTTTAAAAAAATGCTATACAAGCGAAAGAAAGGGAAAATTAAATGAAAGCAAAAATGCGCAAAATAGATTCCTTTGTTGTATCAGTGCCGACAGTCAGACAGAAAAAATAGTTGAAAGTAGTAGTGAAGTAAAAAGTGAAAATATTAGTGTTGATATTGAAAATATTGATGTTTAATAAGTTCATATGGGGTCAGGGGCGGTAATTATTTCACGGCCTAGGGGCGGCAAAATCATTAATCTGCCATGGAATATATTCTTATCTTCACACCCACTTGTTCTGAGGTGAAGTGGCCACTTTAAATGTGTCTCAAATCTATTTCCTAATATACATATATATCTATGGATGAGAGCCCTAGGTCTCTATCTTCCTCTCCCCTGTGCAGGATTGCCAACCCCAAGCATTCAAAAATCATGAGACTTAATACACTCTTATTTTGGGTTCTTTTTCTTTGCCATCTGGTTTCTGAGCCTTTAGGGTATGCTTGGGTCATGGTTTTGAGTTTTTCTCTGCAATCGCAAGGGCTAGAAATTTTGTTTAGTTTTTATAAAAGTTGAGATGTTCATGTAATCACTTGACTGCAGGAGCTGAGGATTTAAGAGAAAACACTAAATATCATGAGGTTCATAATGAAATTACAAGAGTTGACAAAGATGCTGTCATGTGCCTCTTATTGAGCTAGATTCTGATCTTAGTACATCAGGGTAAATCCAGAGTACTTCCACTGAAGTCAGTAGGATAACTACACCAGCCTCAACTGAGATCTGAATCTGGGTCCCGATCTGGAAAATCTGGAGCAATGAATCCACCACAATGTCTTAAATTTAGGGGCTATTTGCCATTAGGACCTTTCCCATCTTGCATAGTATCCATTCATTTCCCCTTCCATCAGGGACATTCTTTTGCTAGATACCCACAGAGCAATACTATTTCTTTCTATTGCATCCCCACAACTGCTGCTGCCCTGTCACCTTCTCAGCAACTTGTGCTATTGAGTATCAGAGGGGTAGCCGTGTTAGTCTGGATCTGTAAAAAGCGAGAAAGAGTCCTGTGGCACCTTATAGACTAACAGCTTATGCTCCAATACGTCTGTTAGTCTATAAGGTGCCCCAGGACTTTTTGTCACTTTGTGCTATTGAGAATCCCCTGCATATTGTGCACACACAAGCACCCCCACATGGATAGCAAATGAGATTACCTGAGAAATCAGGTAGTTATGGATTAGTAAGTGGGATCAGGGGCCATAGTAGGGCACCCCAACTAGAGTACACACTGCTCTGTATGAAGATCATGAGCTCCCTGGCAGAAGGGCACCAGGATGAAAGAAGACACTGGTGACTGTATCTGACTGCAGTGACATCTTCTGACAGACAGACAGTGAGGACAGCATGTGCGATTTCCATGCTCCTCCTAATGTGCTGCTTTCACCAAATGTTTTCTGTTCAGACATGTACTTTAGAAAGCACAGATGGGAGTTCAGGGGGGACAAGGGATACATCATGGTGCTAGGTCACCAGTCTGAATGAAAGCTGTTTGTTTGTTCAGTGGCCTGTGTGGAATGAGTCTGGTATTTGTCAGTCCAGGTCCCAGTAGCCAAGTGTCCATATCACAAACAGCACAGTAACAATTAGTGTTAATTGTTGGCAGTCTCAGCGGAGAGACCTAGGGCTGAAAGAGCCACAGAGACTGACCTCCCCTCTCTGCCCTAGGAGTGGCCCCTCCTTCCCAGGGCTGAGACATACTGACAGGGCAGTGGGAGGAAATGTACATTGCTGCTGCCTGGGCTAAACTCATTCAATTGCGAAACAGAGAAGCCCAGGCTCCAGCACTATCATCACTAAACAAAATTTAATGTTCTTAAAAAAATAAAATCAAAGTGTTTTTCCCAAGCCAAAGAATCAGAACGTGCAAACACTCAGCCAAGACTGGAATAATACAGCCAAGTTGCAAGTCCGGACCTAAACAGGAAAAGAGTCACCAAAAATGCAGCTGCTACAGATGTAACACTAGAACAGCTTTCAGCAAGGCCAATGGGGGGGGGGGGGGAGGAGAGGAAGGGGAGGGACTGTGAAAAAGTTCAGTGTTGTAAATGTCAAAATTCCAGGTGGCTGTAATTGTGTACAATACTAATTGGGCTTTGGCGCTTTTGTTAGTCTGTGATTCCTTCTGGAGGGTAGCGGACTGTTTAGCTATTCCCTTGTATTCACTGTTAAAGGGGGGCTCTTCTCTCCCCCTTGTTAGAGCTGCTTCCTCCCGCACTCTATCCTGATGTGCCAGGGCTTGGAGAGATGCCCAAGCATCTCATTAGCAGTATTCATTTCCTTGCGTCCAAGATTAATGAGGCGCGGCCACTCCAGATGCTCATCTCAAGTCACGATGGAAATAC
Organism: Emys orbicularis; assembly: GCF_028017835.1. Lineage (NCBI taxonomy): Eukaryota > Metazoa > Chordata > Testudines > Emydidae > Emys > Emys orbicularis. The sequence continues at coordinate 26,008,353 of NC_088691.1, forward strand.
AAGTCCTGGCAACTATGCCTTCAAAGAACCAAGGAGAAGGTGAGAGGGAGAGACAGGAGGGTTTTGTGTTGGAAAGGATGTACTTGAGGACAGATTTATGAGCTCTGTTCCTCAATAGCTGTGCACCTGCAAACTTCCAGATCAGCACCCTTGGCCACATGGTGTGCCAAATGTAAACAAAATCTCTGTGTGCCGAAGAAATCAAAACTTAAGGCTGAACAAATACTGAGGAACAGTTCAGCTAAATTCCCAAGCAGTCAGTGGGGTTAGGTGAGAAGGCAGCAAATAAATGCCACAGGATGTAGAGAAATTAGTGTGCGAACAAAAATATCAGCTAGGGAATGTGGTTGCCAAATGGAGCAGTCACCCAACTCAGTGACTGGGAACAGGAGCTGGGGTTTACTATGAGCCCAGGGCAGCAGGAAAGACAGTCAAAAGACATGCTGTGCTGTATTAGCCAAGGAATGGAATACAAAACCAGAGGCTGCAGCCATGCCACATTATGCTTTGGCATGGGTAGCTCTTACAAATGAAGCCAGGCTGAGCCAGGCCAGGAGACCTTTTAAGATATCCAGGTATTTCAGGAAGTAGTGTTGATTTTTCACTCACGGGTCTCTTCCCTTTGGATCATCATCGTGTGGGATATTTAAAACGAAACTTAATAAAATACTCATAAACTGAACACGGAGGCACAGTCCTGGCCTGCCTTTATGTCATTACCATGTCAATATTCTGTGGAAAAGTGTATTCACCCTGCTATTCCCAATCGTAGCCACTTGGTAGCTAGTTTATGGCCTCTGACATTGAGACCAGCACAGAATGGTAGCATGGCTGACAGCTGCTGCCAACAGGAAGTTCCAAAGTGCCATATGGAAGTTTTAAAATACATCTGAGCTTGTATTCATAGTGACGAGGCCACATTCAATGTAAGAATCTGAGGAGACAGCGGACCAGTCTTTGTTAAAACTATCTGCTGAGGTTTGCATAATATGGGTGTTTAACCTTTCCCGGCTTGGCTGGGGCATGAGCTTCTAAATAGCAGTTATCAAGCCAAGCAGTGATGCCAGCTAAGGGGAGGTAGGGGAGAATCTTGACAACTTAGGGCTAGTCTACACTTACCGGGTATTTCGACGGCTGCAGATCGAAGTTCCGAGTTCGATTTATCGCGTCTGGTGTGGACGCGATAAATCGAACCAGGAAGTGATCCCCGTCGACTGCGGTACTCCAGCTAGACGAGAGGAGTACCGCGAAGTCGTCGGGGGAGCCTGCCTGCCGCGTGTGGACCGCGGTAAGTTCGAAGTAAGGTATGTCGAATTCAGCTACGTTATTCACGTAGCTGAATTTGCGTACCTTACTTCGACTTGGGGGGTAAGTGTAGACCAGGCCTGAGACAAACCATTTCCAAGGGGAATCCCAAACCATTGACCCAAATACATTCTTGGAGGATTCTCCAGAACTGAATGCATTACAGTTCCAGATTAGCCTACGGCATCCTGTATTATTATAATAAAATCCCAGCTCAGCTCCAGTCACGTTTGTCAACCTATAAACTCATATTTGGTCTCTAAAGCATCCAATTTGCTTGCACCAAATGTAGCCACTTATCGCTGCCCCTCAGTGGTCTCAGTTGCCTTGGAAGACTTTTCTTGGGAAGTTGTCACAGCGTTATTGGCTCTTGAGGGTAAGCTAAGGCCAGTGCACCTGTGGCTGATCAGAACACTCCTCAAATTACTTAATTAATTAGACCCTAGAGCCAGGGCATCTGATTTGAGTACCTTCCTAGGATGGGAGCTTAATTGTGGTGATTAGTCCCGGTGTGAGGAGGAAAGGGCCAAAGGAATAGAGAGAGCTAGGAGTCTAGTAAGGGAGAGTGGACAAGGAAGGACTCTCCTGTAGAAACAGGGTGGCCATTTGCACATCTTCACAATACTAGACATTCTGGTACTTCTGGGAACAGTGTGGGCCTGCCCCCATTGGTGTAACCCTGCCCGCACTGGTGTGACCTTGCATGCACAGTGAGTGTGAGGCCAGGCCACACAGAGGACACTGTTTTAAAGAGCACAACGCTCCACCCCAATCAGTGTGACCTCACATGAATGGTGTGTGCAAGGTCATGCCACCAGAGGTGGAGCAGTGCACTCTTTAAAATGGCATCAGCCATGCCTGATAGTGGACGATATGGCTGGTTTTGTACCAATACAGGACAGGATACAAACCTTAAACAGGACTGTTCAGCTTAAAACAGGATATATGGGCTGCCTGTGTAGCAAGGCAAGCAGGAAGCAAACCAAGGTCACATGGGGAAGAGTCCCGAGGCATGGGGACCAGCACAGGCTGGAGAGGGACCCACTAGGACAGTGTTTCTCAAACTGGGGTCGCCACTTGTGTAGGGAAAGCCCCTGGCGGGCTGGGCCGGTTTGTTTACCTGCCCTGTCTGCAGGTCTGGCCAATCGCGGCTCCCACTGGACACGGTTCACCGCTGCAGGCCGATGGGAGCTGCTGGAAGCAGTGGCCAGTATGTCCCTCAACCCGCGCCGCTTCCAGCAGCCCCCATTGGCCCGGAGCAGTGAACCGTGGCCAGTGGGAGCTGCGATCGGCCGGACCTGCGGACAGGGCAGGTAAACAAACCGGCCCGGCCCGCCAGGGGGTTTCCCTACACAAGCGGCGACCCCAGTTTGAGAAACACTGCACTAGGAGTAAGATAGGCTCTTGAGTGGGGAGCCCTAGAGAGAAGGCTTGAGGAATCTTGTGGATCCCTGTAGAAGAAGGGGAGCAGGCTGGTAAGGTTTATGAAAATTGACCTGGAAAGTTTTATGAAAACAGCTGGACTTTGTAGGGATTAGATTTAGGGGTCAAGACAGTTGAGATTTGTATTTGTTAAATACCCAGTGAAGAGGCTTGATGAAGACCTCAAGGAAGAGAGGCTGGGAGAGGACTGAGTTTGTCCCTGTGAAAGGGAAGAAAGGAATTGTTAATTTGTTATGATGAGTTAATAAAACTAGCCCTGAAGAAGATGGTTTTTTGAGTGATCCCAACCTTGTGTGTATGATTTGAAATGCCTCTGGGAGAATGGGCACCATTGGTTAGGTGACTCCAGAGCTACTGCTGATCTGTAAGGGGTGCTCCTGCATGGGTCTAGACCAGGGGTGGCCAACCTGAGCCTGAAAAGCACCCAGAATTTACCAATGTACATTGCCAAAGAGCCACAGTAATACGTCAGCAGCCCCTCCCCTGTTCCCAGTGCCTCCCATGCACCAGCAGCCCCATCAATCAGTGCCTCCCCCTCCCTCCCGAGCAGCTGTTTTGTGGTGTGAAGGAGGCTCTGGGGGGGGAGGATTGAGGGTACTCCTGGCTCAGGGGAGGGGGCAGGAAGGGGTGGAGTGCGGGCAGGGCCTGTGGCAGAGCCAGGGGTTGAGCAGTGAGCACCCCCGGCACATTGGAAAGTTGGCGCCTGTAGCTCCAGCCCCGGAATCGGTGCCTATACAAGGAGCCGCATATTAACTTCTGAAGAGCCACATGTGGCTCCGGAGCCACAGGTTGGCCACCCCTGGTCTAGACCCTGACTGAAGGAAACTGATGGAACTGGAGCCAGATGCTCTCTCTGTTGTGTGAAATGCTTCTAGTGAGGAAGGGAGTGCAGCCAGCTGCCTGGCTCCAGCCCCAGAACTAGAAAGGTCCTGTTCCATTGCTGGTGGTGTTCATGCTCTTGCCACCTGATGCTCCTATTCTGCAGTTAGATGGGATGAAATAATTGCTCTTCATCCAGATGTAATTTTAGCAGAAAAGGAAGCAGCCACAAGATCTTACCTTTCTGAGCTGAATCAGATTAAATCATATCTGAAAGTTTCCCTGATTCCTTCTCTCCTCTCATTATCTTTCACTCTTGTCCTTGGCTACCTGTTGTTCCCTCTCTTACACCCACAGCCCTTGTATTCTTTCCATTCAATTTGCAAATCCTATTTCCTCAATAAGCAGATGCAGTTGCCTGCAGTTGCCATGGCAGCCATTACCAGAGCCCCCGTCTCTAATTAAAGAGAAGAGTTTTGTTCCAGCTGGGCCAGATCCCCCCCGATGATTAGCCACAAGCAGGATTTCCCAGGGGAGATTTCCCTAAGCCTTACTTCCTGTTTTAATGGGAAAACAGCAGCTTGTTAAGTTAATTACAGATGATCCTCCCTCTGGGCCCCCAGTTTATCCCAGGCACAGTGTCCTCTTGAAAAGTGCTGAGGGGCTTGTTGGGTGAATCCCAAAGATTTATTTCCACCTGAAACCCAAACCCCCTGCAGCACTCTGAATTTGGCTAATGAAGTTTATAGGAAAATGTCAATGTCTGCAAAACTCAACATCAACTAGAACTGCAGTTAAATTGCTTTAAAAAGAAATTAACATGAAACAATATAAACAAAAGGGTAAAACTTTCCTCTTGGAGTCTGCCATTTTTCTGTTAACAGGCAGGCAGTAAGGGAAATTTGAACAGGATGAAACTCTTTCTGCACTGAAATCAGTGGGGAAAAGCCTGGACTTTGAATGTTGATATTAGGTGCAATGACTAGGAGGGCAGATAGCTAGATAAACTAAATGTATCATATTTTTATATCTAATCTATTTAAACATTTATTTGATTGCCCTATGGTGTCTTGGAAATTCAAGTGCAGATAGATAACCCATCCCTCCTCCTCCCGGGGAATGGTGCATCTTTGCACCATCTACTCCCTAAAGTAGTCCTCTGGTCAGACTTGTGAGCTGAAAAAGCAGGGAAGGTGGCAGATATCAGAGGTGCACCACTTCTCGGGAGTGCCGGCTGTTTATCTTCACCTGAAACTGACAAAATAAAGAAACACCAGTAAAGTTAAAAACCAAGCTTCACTTTTCTGAACAAAATGTAAAACAATGATGTAAAATTAGCGTTCATAGCTGTGCTTTTCCCTTTGATTTTAATGGAGAATAAGTGTCTTTCTGTCCTAACGGCTCTCACTTCCTGCTGGTAGGAAAAGAATGGAATAACCTCAGAAACATCCACAGCAAGAGAAGCCATAAGAATTGCTGCTTCAGTAATCTTTGTTATTTTTATTCCTTTGACATAATGTTGTTGGGATATTTCTCAGTCTGTTCAGTATTTGACAGGAAAATGCCAGTTTCTGTTTGAAGTCAGCACTTTGTTCTAGTCCTAGAAAGCTGGCTCTGTGATAGTCTGGTTGGCTTTGGTGTGGAGCAGCTGCAAGCTGTATTTAGCCAGTGGCCCTTTGCCATCTTTATTTTTGACCAAGAACAGGAGATTTCTATTGTGCATGGCGCAAGGATTTCCTAACTAAACACCCACAGAAATCACAAGTAGATTTTTCCTTATTCAATATGTGCTAAAGAGAAAGTATCAGACTTGGAGCTGTGCCATGAGGCTCATGGGAGAACAGTGCCCATGAATTCTCCAGACAAAGAGGGGCTTGGTGCCCAACAGAGATGGGGCAGCAGAATTTACACAGTAGGTGCTGCCAATCTGCCACACGATGCTACCAGCAAACTGCAAGGCAGAAAGGAGAAACCTGATTCTGTGTCACCAACGTGGATCATTAGCATGAAGTGCCCCACAGGCCAGGCCTAAGGTTCTGGAGGCAACAAAATTTACTGCTATGTTTGGGTCTTGTGGGAGGCTTCTTTGCCCCTCCCTCTGGTCAAATCAATGAAGGAGCAACATGAGGTGTAGCCTTTGAAGTAAGACACAGGAGAGAAATGAGAAGCCTAGGAGAACCCCAATCCCAAAGCAGTGTCTCAAGCAGCAGGCGCACTTGGAAGAAAGAACAAAGAACAAACAAAAAAGACTATTTGAAACAAGTTCTGTTCATGCTTTCTCTGTGATTTGTGAGTGGCTCTTGTTGTGTTTGTGATACAGGGACATTCCACATGGTACTTAGGCCTTTTGGAGACATGAAAAGAGCTCCTCTCTCTTGTTTTTTCCTGTATGTTTAAGATAATGTCTCTTCTGCCAATGCCTGAGGGAACCCCATCTCCCCTGGCCTATATGGGTCTACTTCCTGTAACATAAGTAGGGCCCTACCAAATTCATGATCCATTTTGGTCAATTTCATGGTCATAGGATTTTAAAAATTGTAAATTTCATGATTTCAGCCATTTAAACCAGAAATTTCATGATGTTGTCATTGTAAGTGTCCTGACCCAAAAAGGAGTTGTGGGGCGGGGGGGGGGGGGTCGCAAGGTTATTGTATGGGGGGCGGTTCTGCTACCCTTACTTATGTGCTGCTGCTGGCGGCAGCGCTGCCTTCAGAGCTGGGCAGCTGGAAAGCAGCAGCTGCTGGCCAGGAGTCCAGCTCCGAAGGCAAAGCCACTGCCAGCAGCAGCACAGAAATAAAGATAGCATGGTATGGTATTGCCACCTTTATTTCTGCACTGCTTCCTGCAGAGCTGGGCCCTCAGTCAGCATCCGCCACATTCTGGCCACCCAGCTCTGAAGGCCCAGCGCAGAACTAAGGGTGGCATGGTATGGTATGCCACCCTTACTTCTGCTCTGCTGCTGGCGGGGCGCTGCCTTCAGAGCTGGGCACCCGGCCAACAGCCACCACTCTGTGACTACCCAGCTCTTAAGGCAGCACAGAAGTAAGGGTGGCAATACCGTGACCCCCCCTAAAATAACCTTGTGACCCCCCCCCCCACAACTCCCTTTTGAGTCAGGACCCCCAATTTGAGAAACGCTGGTCTCCCCCATGAAATCTGTGTAGTATAGGGTAAAAGCACACAAAAGACAAGATTTCACAGAGGGAGACCAGAGTTCATGGTCCGTGACACATTCTTCATGGCCGTGAATTTGGCAGGGCCCTAAACATAAGGGTTGTTTCAATGAGCTTTTCACCTGCTACTTAATCCAGGAATTGACTCCTGTTCCTGATCGAAGCCCCACATGAACGATTATCCCCAAGCTGTGCCACTGCAGGTGCTGTTTTCTGTGAGTCACAGGAGCAGGTGTTAGTCATAAGCAGGCTTCACCTGCAGCTTAGACAAGAAACACAGACTGGGAGATCCATAAGGGAGGTTAGTCTGGCCCCACCATCCCAGGGATACCCCAGTTGAAAATCTACATGATAAATGTTAACTTGGTTTTAAACTAATGTTTTTCCTTTGTCTTCTAGTGCAGGTGGAGCCAGGAGAAACTTTATTAATGCATTTTAGTGGCACAGAGATATCCCATAATCTACCTATGCCAGATGGGGCAGCAATATTGGTGAGGCCCCTTTGATCCTGGGGGAAAAAGTAGGTGATGTCCTTTTATGGCAGGAAATGCATGCTCAGTAGGAAGCAACTGGTTGTTCATGAACTACACTTGTGGACACATCCACTTCCAATCAGTGCATAGTGCAAGAGAGTTATAGTGACAAGGAGTCTGGCAAAGAATCTTGGAGTGATCACATGGTGCAGAGGAGGCCGACTTCACCTAACAGAATCCGGTCCTTGCCATCCTATGTTGACCAATTAGAGTAGACAGCACATCCTATAGGATATTGCATTTGGTTCTGGGAACCGTAATAACAGAAGGATTGTGACAAACTGAAGAGAGTTCAGAAAGAGCTGCTAATGATTAAAGAGATCAGAGACTGACTTATAGGGAAAGGTGAAAAGAGTTAAATCAGTCTAGTTTGGCTAAGCAATTATTTAAATGGACAGTATGATGCATCTACAAATATTAGAAACGTGTAAACACCAAGGAGGTTAGGAATGATTTATGGCAATACAAGGGGATGGGATTTCCCTTTCCCTTATGGAAGAGAAAATGTAGGTTAAATATCAGAGAAAACCTCTAGACAGTGAGATGATAAAAAGGTAGGACTGGAAGGGACCTTGATAGGTCATCTAGTCCAGTTCCTTGCACTGAGGCAGAACGAAGTATTATCTAGACCATCCCTGACAGGTGTTTGTCTAACCTGTTCTTAAAAAGCTCCAAAGATGGAGATTTCACAACCTCCCTAGGTAATTTGTCCCAGTGTTTAACTACCCTGACAGTTAGGAAGTTTTTCCTAATATCTAACCTAAATCTCCCTTGCTGCAATTTAAGCCCCTTACTTCTTGTCCTGTCCTCTGTGGATAAAGAGATTAATTTACCGCTCTCCTCCTTATAACAACCTTTTATATATTTGACGTAGGGCTGTCAATTAATAGCAGTTAACTCACGCGATTAACTCAAAAAAATTTTATCGTGATTAATCGCAGTTTTAATCACACTGTTAAACAATAGAATACCAATTGAAATGTATTAAATATTTTGGATTTTGTTTACATTTTCATATATATTGTATTCTGTGTTGTAATTGAAATCAAAGTGTATATTATTTTTTATTACAAAGATTTGCACTGTAAAAATGATAAACAAAAGAAATAGTATTTTTCAATTTACCTCATATAAGTACTGTAGTGCCATCTCTTTATCATGAAAAGTGCAACTTACAAATGTAGAATTTTTTTGTTACATAACTGAACTCAAAAACAAAACAATGTAAAACTTTAGAGCCTAAACGTCCACTCAGTCCTACTTCTTGATCAGCCAATCGCTAAGAGAAACAAGTTTGTTTACATTTACAGGAGATAATGCTGCCTGCTACTTATTTACAATGTCACCATTCTTGAGGACATGCTTCCATGCTGATGATTCTCGTTAAAAAAAAATGCGCTAATTACTTAGTGACTGAATTCCTTGGGGGAGAATTGTATGTCTCCTGCTCTATTTTACCTGCATTCTGCCATATATTTCATGTTATAGCAGTCTCGGATGATGACCCAGCACCTGTTGTTCCTTTTAAGAACACTTTCACTGCAGATTTGACAAAACGCAAAGAAGGTACCAATGTGAGATTTCTAAAGATAGCTACAGCTCTCGACCGAAGGTTTAAGAATCCGAAGTGCCTTCCAAAATCTGAGAGGGATGAGGTGTGGAGCATGCTTTCAGAAGTCTTAAAAGAGCAACACTCCAATGCAGAAACTACAGAACCTGAACCACCAAAAAAGAAAATCAACCTTCTGCAGGCGGCATCTGACTCAGATAATGAAAATGAACATGCATTGGTCCATACTGCTTTGGATTGTTATCGAGCAGAACCCATCATCAGCATGGACACATGTCCCCTGGAATGGTGGTTGAAGCATGAAGGGACATATGAATCTTTAGTGCATCTGGCACATAAATGTCTTGCAACGTCGGCTACAACAGTGCCATGCGAACGCCTATTCTCACGTTCAGGTGACATTGTAAACAAGAAGCCGGCAGCATTATCTCCTGCAAATGTAAACAAGCTTGTTTGTCTGAGTGATTGGCTGAACAAGAAGTAGGACAGAGTGGACTTGCAAGCTCTAAAATTTTACATAGTTTGATTTTTGAATGCATTTTTGGTACATAATTCTACATATGTAAGTTCAACTTTCATGATAAAGAGATTGCACTATTGTACCTGTATGAGGTGAATTGAAAAATACTGTTCCTTTTGTTTTTTTACAGTGCAAATACTTGTAATCAAAAATAAATATAAAGTGAGCACTGTATACTTTGTATTCTGTGTTGTAATTGAAATCAATATATTAGAAAATGTAGAAAACCTCCAAATATATTTAAATAAATGGTATTCTATTTTTCTTTATCTGTGCAATTAATTTTTTTAAGCGTGCGATTAATCGCGATTAATTTTTTTAATCGCTTGACAGCCCTAATTTGAAGTCTATCATCATGTCCCCCCTCAGTCTTCTCTTCTCCAGACTAAACATAGAATCATAGAAGATTAGGGTTGGAAGAGACCTCAGGAGGACATCTAGTCCAACCCCCTGCTCAAAGCAGGACCAACACCAACTAAATCATCCCAGCCAGGGCTTTGTCAAGCCGGGCCTTAAAAACCTCTAAGGATGGAGATTCCACTACCTCCCTAGGTAACCCATTCCAGTGCTTCACCACCCTCCTAGTGAAATAGTGTTTCCTAATATCCAACCTAGACCTCCCCCCACTGCAACTTGAGACCATTGCTCCTTGTTCTGTCATCTGCCACCACTGAGAACAGCCGAGCTCCATCCTCTTTGGAACCCCCTTTAGGTAGTTGAAGGCTGCTATCAAATCTCCCCTCACTCTTCTCTTCTGTAGACTAAACAAGCCCAGTTCCTCGCCTCTCCTCGTAAGTGTTCTGCCCCAGCTCCCTGATCATTTTCGTTGCCTGCCGCTGGACTCTCTCCAATTTGTCCACGTCATTTCTGTAGTGGGGGGCCCAAAACTGGACTCAATGCTCCAGATGTGGCCTCACCAAAGCCGAATAGAGGGGAATAATCACTTCCCTCGATCTACTGGCAATGCTCCTACTAATGCAGCCCAATATGCTGTTAGCATTCTTGGCAACAAGGGCACACTGCAAACCAAATCCAGTTTTTTTTTCAATCTTTCCTCGTAGGTCATGTTTTCTAGACCTTTCATCATTTTTATTGCTCTCCTCTGGACTTTCTCCTATATGTCCATGTCTTTCCCAAAGTGTGGTGCCCAGAACTGGAAACAATACTCCAGCTGAGGCCTTATCAGTGCTGAGTAGAGTGAAAAAATTACTTCTTGCGTCTTGATCACAACACTCCTGCTAATACATCCCAGAATGTTGTTTGCTTTTTTGCAACAGTATTACAATGTTGGCTCCAATTTAATTTGTGGTCCACTATAACCCCTTATCCTTTTCTGCAGTACTCCTTCCTAGGCAGTCATTTCCCATTTTCTGTTTGTGCAATTCATTATTCCTTCCTAAGTACTTTGCATTTGTCCTTATTGAATTTCATCCTATTTATTTCAGACCATTTCTCCAGTTTGTCAAGATCATTTTTAATTCTAATCCTGTCCTCCAAAGCGCTTGCAACCCCTCCCACATTGATATCATCTGCAAACTTTATAAGTGTACTCTCCATGGGTCTATGCCATTATCCAAATCATTTATGGGGATATTGAATAGAACCAGACCCAGGATAGATCGCTGCAGGACCCACTCAATATGCCCTTCCAACTTGACCATTGATAACTACTCTCTGAGTACGGTTTTCCAACCAGTTGTGCACCCACCTTAGAGTAGGTTCATCTAGACTATATTTCCCTAGTTTGCTTATGAGAAGGTCACGTGAGACAGTATCAAAAGCCTTATCAAAGTTGTGATATATCACATCTACTGCTTTCCCCCATCCACAAGACTTGTTACCCTTTCAAAAAGGGATATTAGTTGGTTTGATGTGATTTGTTCTTAACAAATCCATATACTGGCATGATGTACCAAATCCCAAGGTAGGATATACTGTTCTCAGCTGTGAAATAGTCTCCTGAGGGTAGGTATTGAAGTTCCATTGCTAGATAAAGTCATGGAGAATGGGAGACTGTGGGAAACAATCTGGCCCTGGCCGTGAGCTGACTACATCCTAAATGGCCCTTTCCATCCCTACTGTCTAACTGAAATCCTTGGCATGATAGAAAAGAACAGACCTTGCACAGGCTGTGTATGGCTGCTACAGGCATTCAAGATTTCAAGTGCTGTATGTCAACTTTGGGTCATTTGGCCACCATTGTGTCCATCTCCCTCTTAAAGACTTCAGGGAAGGTCTTGCTGTTGCCTTTGGTACTGCAGATAGTGCCATTTGGGTGACTTCAGTCCTCACAGAATATTTATTTTACAGATCTAATTTCATTTTTGTATGAATCCAGGTGCAGAAATTCTATCTCCCTTTGGCACAAAGCTATGGTGTAGCCCAGAAAGTAAACAGAATGCAATGGAGACTTGACTTGCAGATCAGCTATTTGTGATATCTTTGCATCCTCTTGTGAGGGGTTGCATCAAGGAGTTCTTTGCCTTCAGCATGTCACATTCAGCCATGCAGCTGCTGTTCATGCTCATGGTGACAGACACCTGTTCTGGAGTTGGTCAAATAATGAATGATATTCCCTGCAAATTTGACACCTTTTTCCTCTTCATGAATCATTCATGGACCGATCTTGATTTTTGTGAATGTGTACACTATTGGTTAGTATTCACACCAGAATTTATATGAACAAATTTCATCCTATGAGCTATGTGCAAACTGTTCACCCATTCACTATTCATTACCCATGGATTGGGAGGGGTCCCCTAAGCCACATGGTATTGCTTCTGCTCCCTAATTGGATGACTTTTGAACAGGAGAAAAATGAATGACTAATAAAGAGAATAGTAAATAATTCCTACCTAGCACAAAGAGTAATTTGGGCTAAAATTCACGAACTTTGGAGACCCGTGAACATTTTTATGAATACTTGGTGGCTATTTAACCCCTCACAAACAACAAATAGTATGACCCCAATAACAGCAAACTGAACTCAACACTTTCAGGCTCCTAAATATTTAGGAATCACTTCCTATTTTATTCAACCATATTCTGCTCTGTGCACAGGGAAACAGTGGATTCCCGTGAACACACACAGGTGCAGGATGAGAAAAGCGTGGGAGCTTCCCAGTAAGTTGCTATTATACTAGTTCAATTGGGGCTATTATCAGTGTCTAAAACTGTCTGTTAATTCCAGTTGATGCTTCAAGACATGTTCAAAGTAGAAAGTTGAATCTGCTCCAACTATGAGATCAAGTCTGGAGCTGGCCATACTCTCTCCATTGTCCCCATCTCCACTGCAGGTTTATGGCAGCTCCTGATCACAATGAATGGGTTAGTGAAGGGAGAACAGTAATAGTGATTCATGTCAACCTGCAGAGTGGTTATCTAATATCAGCCAATGGAGAATAGAATGAAACCTTTATGAAAAAATCCCACTGAATTTAATAGGAATAAAGCCAATCAGGTTGTATACAAATTACTGTAAAGATGTAAAGAATACTATAAAGAATAAAATCCTTTCTTTATATTTTTTAATTATTTTATGGAGCTATATACCAGGGAGATAATTCTCTGTTTCATAGATTTTAAATCCAGAAGGAACCATCATGATCTTCTAATCTCACTTCCTGTGATGTTGTCTAATTAAAATATAACCATGCAAACCATTGTTGCTACCACTGTTATATAATTGCAACAAATCTTATACATAGTGTAACACGTGGCCAGAAAGGGTTAAGCATTCTGCAGGCTAAATGACCCAAAGCCAACCATTAAAGACATGTTAGAAAGTATGTGAATGGTAATTAGGGCTATTCCCTGCTAGATAGGCTAGAACTTTGAAGTGCAAACCTGTATTGTTAGAGAATTAGAGATGATACTAATTGTGTGTGTTTACTTATATCTTGTTTAATAATTAGCCATGTAAACAGACAGTTCCTGTCTGTCACTGTAGCTATTGATTCAGAGATATAAAGGGAATATTAACATTTAGATGAATCTTGAATGCAATAATGTCATTGTCTATATGTCTCTTTAAAGTTTGTGAAAGACTGCCTAATGGATAAATAATTTGATGTTAATCCATGTAGTTAATTACTGGTGAAGTTTAGGAAACTGAAGGTTACATCAAAAGCCTATTTTTCACCTAGGACTGTATGGTCAAATGGCTGCTAGAAAACTGTATAAAAGACCCTTGGGTCCTGATCCTGTCATCTCAGATCTGCTTGAGGCTTCATGCAGGGGAAGCCTAAATCATAAGGATTGAGATCCCAGTCCTGACTGGACCACCCTGAATATAAACATTGGACTATAACCCATGAACTGTTTCTGAAAGAATTCTTTGCAACTACAAAGCTCACTATCTCTGCTATGAATCTGAATCTCAAGAATTGTACCCATGTCTGTATGTATACTGATCTTTTAACCATTCTCTCTCTCTCTCTTTTTCTTTTTTAATAAATTTTAGTTTAGTTAATAAGAATTAGCTGTAAGCATGTGTTTGGGTCAGATTTGGAATATTCATTAACCTGGGAGGTAATGTGTCCGATCTTTGGGATTGGTAGAACTTTTTTATATGATGAATAAGTTTTTCAGTAATCCTCATCATAGTTGACTCGGGTGTCTGGATGGAGGCCTAAGGCTGGGTTACTTCAAGGGAACTGTATTGTTGGCTTCTGGGTAACCAGTGAAGTATTATAGAAGCTGTTTTGTGCTGGGTTGGTAAATCTAAATGTTGGAATATCCACCAGCTTTGGGAATTGTCTGCCCCATTCTTTGCAGTTCGCCCTAATTGAGTGACCTCAGTTGACTCCCCTGGGACTCTGGTAACATTTCCTATGGCATAACATAGGCCATAGAATTTCACCTAGTGACTCCTGCACCTAACCCAACAACCTGTGATTGAATTAGAGCATATTTTTAGAAAAACATCCAGTCTTGATATAAAGACTTCATGAGATGCAGTCTTAAATATTAAATCCTATAGAATGACAGAAAATTTCTCTAGAAAAGTTATCATTTCCTATACTTTTATAGGATTTTACTATGAGGACAAAGTTATTTCTCCTGTGGCCTAGTCAGGCTCTGAACCCAGATTTTAGTGTAGTAACACACTGTGCCCTCCATCCTCCCTGTCTGCTTTCATTTGTATGAATGTTACTTTTCTTATCCCACTGCTTTGATAATAGAACTAAAAGGCTCTGCAGATTCCTGCTAATGCAAGATGGAATGGGATGAATGCACCCTCTAATGGAGAAGACAGGAATAAATCTTTCCTAGGCATCAGAGTAGAGAAATTGTATTTTGGATTCCTCATAGTGCAAGATATTTTATTCCAAGAAAGTTCCTTGGGGAGGACCCTTTGTTGTCAGATGACTTTGCAACTGACCCATCTCTAGAGTTTGTTGCTATCACATTCCCTGCCAAAATGCCCACTTCTTAAATGGATTCCCCATTTGGTTATCATTTCCCAATGCTAGGCCTCACCCTGAAGTCATTCCAGATACTGTTCCCAAATGTTATTACACTACATTTTAAAGAGAGAGAGAGAGAGAGAGAGCAGCTAACTACAAGCACATGTCACTAGCAGTTTATCTCATGGTTGTTCTTCCACCACTGTAACCCTTGCCTTCCCACACCCCCTTCCTTCATTTATTACCATTGCATGTTGTGTAATTTCCACAGCAAGCTGCTTGGGGCAGACACCTGTCACTCATTTGTTCTCTAAAGTGCCATGCATAGCTATAGTGTTGTATAAGTAATAATATTGCACTGATAGGCACATAGAGATTGCCACACTGGACCAGAGCAGCAGTGCATCGAATCTGGGATCCTGTCTCTAACAGTGACCAGTGCAGGGCCGTCCCTAGCTATTCTGGGGCCCTACGCAGCCCCCCCGCGGGGTGTGTGTGGGGGGGGCCCAGGCCTCTGCAGGGGAGGAAGCGGGGGGGCTGTCCCCAGGGCTCTGTGGGGGAGGGACAGGGCTCCGGGGGGGGGAGGGAAAGAACTGACTTGTGGGGCAGGGGGGAATCACCCCCCAGCACTCACTGGCGGCGCGGCTGGGTCTGGGTCTGCACTTCCCGCCACCGGTGAGTGCAGACCCGGGCCATGCTGCAGAGCTCAGGGGAGTAGGGGCGGAGCAGGGGCGGGAAGAGGCGGTGTGGGGGCCCTGGGGAAGAGCCAGAGCAGGGGCTGGAGCAGCACGCAGCTGCGCAGGGCACCAGGAAATTTGGTGCCCCAAATTTCCTGGTGCCCTACGCAGCTGCGTACTTTGCATATGGGTAAGGACGGCCCTGGACTAGTGCCACATAGTTCCGAAATAGACTCAGATATCTCCACAGTGGACAATTGTGGGATAAACTGCTGCTATAGGAATTTTCTTAATTTCCTCTATTACTTAGTTGCTGGCCCTGAACCATGAGGTTTTACTTCTCGTATCGCTTTTTTTTATCCTGTCTAGTATAATGGTTTATGTTCTCATTGTTCATGGAAACCTTGCTGGAATCCTACTAAGGTCTTGGTCCCAGTGATTTCTAATAGCAATGATGGAGGCTTCATGTCCCAGATGGCCAGCCCCTTTAAGGGGATATAGGCCCAACCCCAACTCCTGAAAATGAATTAGCTCACCTCCTGAAAATGAAGGTCCTGTGATTTGTGAGTAATATCACCAACCAGTCCTTCTGGGGAAAAGATAAGAGCAGAGGCCCATGGAAGAGCTGGAAGAAGTTAAAGGCTCCTGCAGGCTGCAGAGAGCAAGAAAACTCCTGCAGGGGACACTGGGGCACCAAGGGGAGGCCAGACCCCCCAAGAAGGACTGGGGGGGTGGGGGGCTGGATATAGAGAGGAAGAGAGACCCCCCCAGGGAGAAAGGATTGGGTCCAGCTGGAGACTGGAGTGAAGACTTTGTTTCTTTTGGATCATTAGTGGAGGGACACTATTGAGTTCTGTTCTGGAAAGACTTGATTGCCAGCCTGGGTGGAACCACTGTGGATGGTGTTGTCAACAGGCCCGGGTAGAAACACAACACAAGCACCAGAAGGAGGGTTGTGGAATTCCCTTAGTTAGGAGGAAAGGGCCACTGGAAATCATGTGTAGGATTAAATAAATTAGACCCCAGCCATAAGGGGAGACTTGTTTTGAATACCTTGGACTGTGAGGAGCTTATTGCAAAGGTGTGAGAAAGGGAAACAAAGGCAGGGTTGTGCAGCACCCCCTCCCCGCCAGGCCACAAGGAGGGCTCTCTGCAGGCAATGACACTGTCACACCTCATTTATTTAACTGGGGTTTTGAGTAACTTGGAAAACTAATCACCCTTTCTAAAGTCTACCATTGCCACAGGCCTGCCTCCACAGCCATCCTCTGAATGGTCCTGCTTCAAGCCCCAGTGCCCTGCCTCCTCCTGTTCCCTCCAAACAATGGACACGGTCAGGGAGATGTGTGTGTCAAATCTTACACTACTGCAGCTTGTGCTTGTTGTGGGGATAAACAGAGACATGTCTCTAGACCTGTCAATCCAGCACCTCAATCTCACCTGCATTGTTTTCCCTTTCAAAGGAAAATTAAATTACAAATGCCAAATGACATTCTGCCTGTGTTTGGTAGCAGAGGGAGAACCAGCAATGTGCGGCTGGTGGACCTACAGGTTGCACCTGATAGCACAGGGGTAAAAACTGGGGTCTAACATCTATTGGATGCTACTTTAAGTAATACTACAGATTATGTTTTTCCTGGTGAATTAGGTATGTCCTACTGAAGTGAAGCATTTGGGCCAGAATTAGTCACTTCAGCTGCAAAGTTCTGCAGCCCCAAGGAGGTGGGAATGCTGGCATGCCTTCACCTCACCCTGGGATACATGGGAGGTTTGTGCAATTTTGTGTCATATATTTTCTTGCTGCCTCTTGGTCATTCACAGCAAAAGTGATAACAGCCTCTAGCACAGCACAGGGGTTCGAGCTAATAGAGTTTCTGTGCCATTGGATCATACAATGGGAGCTTTCAGTGCTGTGGGAGCCTGTGCTAATTCAGAAGGCTGATAGGAGCTTATTCTCAGTCTTTCCCCCGGGGAAACCTCCAACACCTGACCCTAGGGGCTCCAACAGCCAGTCCCTAAAATACTTCATACTAGCAAAGGCAGGAAATGTCCATCTGAGCTAGCTTGTCAGCAGGGCCGGCTCCAGGCACCAGCGTAGGAAGCGGGTGCTTGGGGCGGCCAATTCAAAGGGGCAGCACTCCGTCCGGTATCGGGGCGGCACGTCCAGGTCTTTGGCAGGAATTCGGCGGCGGGTCCCTCATTCCCTCTCTTCCTCTTTGAGCTGCCGCCGAATTGCCGCTGAAGAAGCGGCGCGATTGAGCTGCCGCTGAAGTGCCACCGCTCGTCTTTTTTTTTTATTTTTATTTTTATTTTTTTGCCGCTTGGGGCAGCAGAAAAGCTGGAGCCGGCCCTGCTTGTCAGGGCCATGATTTCTCACTATGGGTCCCAGCCAGGTCTAACCATGCCCAGCTGATGTTAACTTCTCCGCTTCATTCTGCAAAGCCTCACTTTCCTGGGCTCTGACAGCAGCTGAGCAATGAAAAGGAAGATGCCCTCCCATGCTGCAGGGTAAGATAAGGAGTTTCACCCTGATACACCCTTGCTGGGTTGCTAGTGGAGATATCTGCAGGCACCTGTTCTGCTTTGTACTGGAATACATTAGGCTGTTTCCTTAAGAATCTGGCTGGGTATTGGGATACTTAGAGAGAGGGAAGGAGTAGCAAAGAGCTTGGGAATGGGCTCTTGTAAGTGGGATACTTCCAGAACTGGGTAATTCCAGACAGTGCATGTATCACTAACTCAGCATTACTTTGGTTTGCATGATAAAACAGATACACAGTAGGACAGACGCTCCGTGACGCCTCTGTGGGGTTAACATGGAGCAGCTAGTCCTGATGATTTTGCATGCAGAAGTGAATTTGCTTCTTTTGGGTGTTCTGTGTTGACCAACATCATGTGTGATTATGTCACAATGTGTCCTATTAGACATTCCGATTTGGGTTGTGAAAGTGCTCACCTCTTCCATTGAACTGCACCTTGAATTGAATGGGTGATAGAGCATGGGATACCAGGAATCAGCTTTCTCAGCAGAGGGTGGCTGACTGTGGAATTACCTCTCAGAGGAGATCACAGTGAACCCAGCCTTCAGCGAAAGTCTTTCAAATTGTACATATGGCACACTTATCTAATCTACCTTCATCTTCCCTCTCCCTTCCACCCTAGTGTTTGTTATAATTATTTCTTGTGTCTTGTTTCAGTTTAGACCAGGGTGGCCAAACTGTGGCTCGCAAGCCACATGTGTCTCTTTTACTGTTAAAGTGAGGCTCATGGAGATCCCCAGGCCCCTCCTCCCCCATTCTTCACTTACCAAACAGGGGTGGAGGAGCTCAGGACCTCTGCCTTGCGGCGGGGTGGTGGGATAGGGGCTTCTGCCCAGCGGAGGGGGCGGGTCTCAGGGCTTCAGCCCCAAAGGGCACACCTGCCAGGGCTCAGGGCTTCAGCAGGAGCGGGGCTGCAGCCCCAAGCCCTGTCAGGCACCTCCTGTGAGGATGAAGCCCTGAGACCCAGCAGGTGCGCCCCGGCTCTTGAACTTCTGAAGATTGTCGTAGGCAGCTTGGCGCATCAGTAAGTTTGGCCACCCCTGGCTTAGACTGTAAGCTCTCTGGGAAAGGGTGAATGTCTTCCTATGTGTCTGTGCAGCCCCGCACACAAAGGGGTCCTGTTCCTAAGGGGGGTCTTGTGGTGCTACCATTGTATAAACAAATACTAATAATATCCTCTCTGTACAAATGAGGGCTGACAAAAGAGTAAAAGATTCTTGTAAAATTCCAAGTAAGGCAACTGAATGTAGAAGAACAAGATTCATTTCCAGCACACACAAAGATTTACCCAGTTCTCATTGAACACCATGGGAATCTTTCTATTAAACTTCAATAAGTGTTGGATGTGGTCCTTAATATGTGTCTTAATTTTGTATTCGATGCCTAGATATTATAGTGATATGTGCACTGGGGATGCTGGTTTCTTGCTGTTGTTGTCATGGATTGTATGGAAAATTGGAAATTGACCATTTTCTGTGAAAAACATGAGATCTCTGTTTCCAAGAAACTTTTCGCCAATTTCCGCTTACTGTGCATATACCTGAGAGATGGGGATGTGGCAGAGTGAGCAAGGAGACAAGTGGATATGGAGCCTTAGAGGGAGCCGTCTGGCCTGCTCTTCGGTTCTCAAGCTGAGCCTGCAGACGAGACCGCTGAGGGCAGTGGGAAAGAAACAACGGGGAAAAGCAAACCGTGAAGCTTAGGAGGAAAGGGGACTAGTCCCACAAAGAGGAAAGCTTTATTAACAAATCATTGGAACAATTTACCAAGATTTGTGGTAAATTCTCCATCACTGATCATTTTTAAATCAAGATTGGATGTTTTATTAAAAGATCTGCTCTAGGAATTATTTTGGGGAAGTTCTATGGCCTGTATTATCCAGGAGGTCAGACTAGATAATCACAATGGTCCTCTCTGGTCTTAGAAACTATTAATCTATTTTCTCTGGTGGGGAGGGGCATCTCCATTAGCCAGTTCTTGCGGGGCATTTCCTCTCCAGCACTATTGCATGATTTTGACTCCTTTGGGGCAGGCAGACCTTGCCTATGCTGTTTGCACTAGAGGAGTTGCTGCTGTTGATAAGCCTGATAGACTTCAAAGCCAGAGTTTATGGCACATGTGGAGTATGAATGCTGAGGCAGGCACAAGCGGAGCCTAAGTTACAAGCTACACGCAAGCTAGCCTTTGATTCTGAGAGTTTTGCAAAGTTTAGCTCTAACCAGCTAAAAGATGAATGTAAAATCGTCATTTAGGGGCGTACAGGAACATTTCTAGCACTGGTTAAAGCATTGTTTGGTACGTATTGGCAATTAAAATACATTTATAAAATGTAGTGTTGCCCATGAGATATGCCCATCTGAACCAAAAGAAATGGCATGTGTTCCATGAATAAAGGATTCCACCTAAACAATAGGTAAATGGATGTAGAAGATTAAATAGATTTAACAGTGAAGCAGAAGAGGAAGAGGCCATTCTAACTAACAATGAGCTACCTCTTATTAACATCATTCAGAATAAAGTGTAAGGCAGGATTGGTAATATCCACGAATCTCCCCAGTGGCTGGAACTAGTGTAGATTTTCCAGGAGTCATACGCATATGGGTATTTTCAAACTGGACCACTCCAGAGGTCCATCAAGCCAACTCTCCAGTCTCCAGCAGTGACCAATGCTGGACACCTCAAAGGAAGGTGTAAAATCCCTATAATGATTATTATTGTGCAGTATTGTACCAGAGGTAAATTCCTTCCTGACTCCAGCTGGTGAGCAGTTTACATCCTGAAGTGTGAGGATCAAGAGCCCGGGTAATTTTATCTTACCTAGTGTCACCGCAGGTGCTATTCTGATTCATATAAGTGTGCGTGTGTCTTTAATACCTCTGTCAATTGTTATTTGTTGTGGGGCTGCTCTCAAGGGCTAGATTTCATATCCTGGTTTGTTATACTGGCTGCTGATGCTGGTTTGCTGTTGTAGAGTTTCTCATTCGTGTTGGGCTGCACAATATAGTTTGTTATTGTAGGGCTACTTACCAGGAACCAAGCTACCAGTGTTATTTTGTTATTTGTAGGGTTGCTTATGACTCATGGTCATAAGAGGAAAAAGCATTCCCACACTTATTTTTAAAGAGGAAACAAATAATTTCACGAATTTTGCAAACAGGTGAAATTTTGAGCCTACCAACCTTGACAGTGTCACTAAAGCCTCTAATGAATCATGTCTAAGGACCTACAAGTAGAGGACAGTAGCCTATATGTTCATTTGCTTTACTCATGTAGATGTTTTAGGTTGTGAATTGAATTTCACACTAACATCTTTCAGTTTGCTTTAAATGAAACAGTTAATTCAATAAGTAACCCTGATGTATTAACAAATATTTATTGAGATTAAACAGTGAGATAAGAGCTCACCATTCATCTGCCTTTAACTTGCACTAAGCCCCAAGATTATTAAATGGTTTTAATATACATGTTTTTGCTGATGTGATGTTGTGTCTTGCGGTGTCTTGTTTTTTCCCTTAGGCTGTCTACAAGGCCTGGCTGTGCTCCGAGTATTTCAATGTGACACAACAACAGTGCCAACACCGGATTCCATGCAAGCAATACTGCCTGGAGGTGCAGACCAGGTGCCCCTTTGTGTTACCTGACAATGATGAGCTGATCTATGGAGGATTGCCTGGTTTCATCTGTACGGGTAAGAAGGTCATGGAAGTAGGATAGGTGTCCCCGTAATGACTTCTTGTCTCCTGCCCATTGTACATGTCAGGAAACGGAGGAAATACAAAAAGACAGGCGGACAAATGTGTGGGATGGATGGGGAGGATTTTCAACTCATGTTCGAGTAATAAGTTCCATTTCTCTAGAGCCTTTCACCCTGAAGACTCCTATAGCACTGTACCATGGGCCAAATCTTGTGTAAGGACTTCAGGATTTGGTCATATATATAAAATAAATAAATATATAGGAAGTACATTATCCAGTATTGAAATATTTCCATCTCTGAGGTGAAATATAGCTGTTCAGCAGCCTCACAGCAACACTACCTGACAGTTTAGGGCAGGAAGTGAAAAACAGTCCCACTGCTAACTGAAACGTCAAGGGTCTATTTAGTGAGGCAAAATGTGACTGGGTTAAAGTTTGACCAGCTCATTGACACTAACTGCTACAAAAGATGTCAGAGGATTTCCTTTTTTAAAGTGTGTTTAGTATTCATGGCAGATGCTCAGAGAGTGAAGTCCTCTATTTATCCATCCATACAACAGGTACAGTATAGTTAGGGGCAGTACAAACTTTCCATCCTGCCACCTACCTAGCACTAGGTTTTCCTGGCAGTTCTCCCATCCATGACTGAACCTGGCCTGATCCTATAGTTTGTAAGATCTGATAAATACACAGCCTGAGATGTTCACAGCTTTGTCCCAAAATATCATTACACATGGTCCTTGGATCTTGGAATAAAGTGGACCTGGACCATGGTTGCTTTTTCTTTGGAGTAATGTGGCCTAGGGACTTAGTCCCAGAGAAAATCTGCCCAAATGAAGGTGCTTGGGGTGCCAGTCCTTAGGCTGAAAGTTGTCCAGGAGCAGGCAGCCAACCAGAACTGAAACCCTTTTTTCCTACTGCAGGTGGATTTTCTGGCAGGCCCTATGGCTTTACAATCTATTGGACTTCCCCTGCACGTTCACTAATTCTCACCATCTGTTGTTATGTTTTGCCAGGGTTGCTAGAGAACCAATTATCCAATGAGGAAGCAAAGTGCTGCGATGTGCAATGGGACTCTTGTGACCACCCACCAGACAGCAACTACAATGCGTCCCCCAAATCCACAGAGTCGGAGTCATTCCATTACCACCATCATGACCCCCACCTTCATCACCACCAGCAGCATCACTATCACCTCTACCACCACCACCAGTACCACCAACCCCACCCACCATCTTTGCTGCCTGTCTCCGCAGGGTCTCGCCTCAGCAACAGCAAAATCAGACTGTGCGTCCTGGTCCTTATGCTTCTCCACACCATGGTGTCCTTCTCAAGCGTGCACAGCAGCGAGGGGACTGCCAGCAGGGGGCTGAGCTTGGAGGCCCTGCCTGCCATGGATGAGAGCATAACAAGAGATGAGTGACCCAGAGGGGAAAGGAAACGTCCAAGCAGAGTGCCAGCTCTTTTCCTGCCAAGGGGGGCACACGCTATTCCTCC
Organism: Emys orbicularis; assembly: GCF_028017835.1. Lineage (NCBI taxonomy): Eukaryota > Metazoa > Chordata > Testudines > Emydidae > Emys > Emys orbicularis. The sequence continues at coordinate 26,031,534 of NC_088691.1, forward strand.
AATGGGAGGCACAGGATTGGGGGTGATGCACACACACACCCCTAGCCACACCCCCAAGAGCTGCTCGTCACGGGGCATCCCCGTGATGAAGAGTCTTTAATGCGCACAGGGCTGCAGGACTCAGCTTTGAGAAGGGTTCAGTTATCAACAGCCTTTCAGCTGTGTGCATCCTGCCTGGGAGAGGCTCTGGGAGCTAGCGCAAAGAGGTATAGAAAAGGGGAGGGGGGCTGGGATGGGAGAGGGTCCCTTTGAAAGAGTTCTCCCCAAGGAAATGCCACTGCTCTCCCTGCCACCTATGAGGTGTCTCATGCGGTGCCCCTATTTTTTCTACCAGCTGGATAATTCAGTGCAATGGGTTCAAGAAATTGGTTTATCCATTATTCCTCCCCCCCCCCCCCAGTCTTTAAACCTCACCATCGTATATCGCCAAAGCTGCTAGGTGGCATGTACAGCAACTCAAACACCTCAAAACAAACCCCAGCTAACTTCTCCTCAAACCTTTCCCTGCTGAGGGACAGTCTTGGGTCCTTAGTGTGACCTGGTGACCCCTCTGTCTGGGTAGCATGGTGTTAGGCTCACTGTCTTGCCAACAGACAAGATCCATTTCTAAGGTTAAGTTGTTGGGGTGGAAGATGTATTACACGGCATTGTGTGTGCCATTTGGGGTTGTGTTTCTTACCTCAGTCAGCCTTTCCTTGTCTGTGCCACTCTTGTCCTTCAAAACACTGAACATAAAGAACATCCCCTGTGGATGTTGGCAGTAAGTAGAGAGATGGATGTAGTACAGGATGGAACAGGAAATTATATTCCCAGAGTTCTTAACACTTCACTCCCCAATGTGTCCCCAGAATTTTCTTAAACTCCTGTATTTTGTTTTCTCCAACAGCTTGTTTGAGTTTGGAGAGGGCAGCAGTTAGGGAAACAAGGATCTGCAAGAGGCAGATGTCACATACTTAGTGCTTAGGCTGAGGGAGATGGAAGTGTCATGTCACAGTGAGCAGCTTTGCAGGGGCAGAGCTGACTGCACTAGTTTGCAGTGGGGCCAGGGATGGTAACAAATGCATAAAAAGCCCCAACTTGCACCCTCTAAAGTTTCCCAGTTACGAACTCGTACAGCATGTGGGAAGAGGACTGGAGAAATCCAGCCCATAGGGAAATAGTTTCCCAAATAAAATGCCACCAGCTAATAAAGCACAGGTGAGGGAGAGAGGTTTCATGTGCACTATGTGCAGCACTGATCATACGACTCCTGGAAGTCCTGCTGGAACAGCCACACTCAGCCTGGCAAGATGTTGATTGGCAACAGCTTAGATTGACTCACCGTTATGTCCAAACACGGTCATAGACTGGAATTCAGCCCCATCCAGATATAGGATCCCACCTCTAACTCTGACCTTTCAAATTCTCCAGCCCGAGGACTGAGATTTATACTCATAGGGAATGTTGTAATTTGAGGCATGTGGCACCCCTCCACCCCTTCTATGTCCCTTTATAGCTGATATTTCCTCCTGCAGAGCCCACGTTCAGGGTGATTTCTCTCATACTCGCAGTGATGTTACTGTAATGGGCTGATGATATCACTAGGAGGAGCGAATGACATTTTAGGAAGGAATGCCTGGGGTCCTGGCTGGAAACAAAGACAAACTAATCGGGAATGAAAGAGGAGTTGAGGGTCAAATATTAGTGAGGACAAAGCTCACTTTGGAGGGGGAAGGCAAGATGAACTTGTTGCCCAACATCAGTATGAAGTGAAGCACAAGGAGACAGAAAAGAATGTTGTGCACAGTTAGATGCTCTCCCTCTCTCCAGGTCACAGTGACCGGGAGCTTTTATTATTCATCTTGCATGGCTCATTTAGGGAAAAATTAAGATCTAGATCCCACCACCTGAGACAGCATGTTCAGTGGCTGAGTGGTTGTAACTAGGGGTCAGGCAAACCAACTAAAATCAGAATTCGACTGGTTCTTCTGTCAAATCTCAAACCAAGCCCAGACCTGTCTGAAGGTCAAAGAAATTTCATAAAGTTCAGGATTTATAATACTTTTGTATTTCCTGGCTTCTGTTGAATTGAAGCAGAAATAACCAAAACACCATGAGAAAAGCTACTTCCTGCCTGGCTGGAAGAAGGAAGTACCAGAAATCTCATGGGAAAGTTGGATTTTCTGACATTTCCAGCCCATTTCCAGACCAAAGAGGATCGGAAAAGCAGCTGAATGTTTGGATTCTTATTTGACTTGAACCTCAGAATTTTGGATGATGTTTACATATTATTATTTCCCATGCATTACCAAAGTCCTGAATGCATAAATCCTGTGAACACCATTCTTATAGCACCAAACAGACCCATTGGCTATCGGGCTAAAACTGTGTAATAGGGCTAATACAACTAGTTTTCAGGGCAGATCCTGGGAACACTTCTCAAGACAGATCCTGTTGCTGTTTGCACCCACTGTGGCTAGGACAGACCTTGTGTGAATATTCACCACAGCTACCATGTATTTGCAGTTTGGTTCACTCTGATGTAAGAACAGATATGTGCAACAGTTTAGCAAATATGAATCAGACTTTTTTGATCTTGGGATTGTTTTGCCTTGGCATTTGAAACCAGCCTTTGTGGTAGCTATGATGACTTGAGCAGATGACTAGGCCAAAGGAACATGCACAAGCATGTTTTTGTATCAGGATAACAGACTCTGACTCATTTTTTAAGGAAACTAAACTTCACAGGAAGTTTTAAGGACACTAAACTTGTTAAGGTTTGAATGGCCACCTAATTCCAAGTGTCTACTTCAGAGATAGGATGAGTCAATCTTTAAACCAGGGGTGGGCAAACTTTTTGGCCCGAGGGCCACATCTGGGAATAGAAATTGTATGGCAGGCCATGAATGCTCACATAATTGGGAGGGGGTGAGGGCTCTGGTTGGGGGTGTGGGCTCTGGAGTGGGGCTGGGGATGAGGGATTTGGGGTGCAGGAGGGTGCTCCAGGCTGGGCCCAAGGAGTTTGGAGGGTGGGAGGGGGATCAAGGCTGGGGCAGGGGGTTGGGGCGCAGGGAGAGGCTCAGGGGTGCAGGCTCTGGGCGATGCTTACCTCAAGCATCTCTGCACACTGCCCCATCTGCAGGCACTGCCCCTGCAGCTCTCATTGGCTGTGGTTCCCACCCAATGGGAGCTGCGGGGGTGACGCTTGGGGTGGGGGCAGAGTGGAGGCCCTGGCTGCCCCTACGCTTAGGAGCCAGAGGGGAGCCATGCCACTGCTTCCGGGAGCCATGTGGAGCGGTCCCCGACCCTACTCCCCAGCTAGAGCACCCAAGCGGGGCAAGCCCCAGACTCCACTCCCCCATGGGAGCTCAAGGGCCAGATTAAAATGGCTGGCGGGCCGGATCTGGCCCGTGGGCCGTAGTTTGCCTACCCCTGCTTTAAACAATACAATAGGCTGGAGAAGAGCAGGCCAGTTTGCACATCAGCACATGATCCTGAGTCACCAAACTTGTTCAATGTCTGGTCTGATTCTGTTCAGGTCAGATACCAAGCAGAAAACTCTGAGTACTGCTCAGCCACAGGTGGGCATAGTGGCCTGTTTAAATTTTTTTTTCTTGTCATTTCTGCTCTTTGTGAATGCTAGGTAATCCCATAAAGACTGTGGGCCTGAATCTCATTTATACTACGGCAATCTAAAGGGACCATAAAATGGGTGTAAATGTAATTATGCCCACCTTAAAGCCCCTTTACCTTGCCAGAGCCTTTTATACTGCCAGGACAGTGTGAAGGATCCTTAGGGTAAATGAGAATCAGGCCCTACATGTGTCATATGATAACAGGAAGCCACATATTGATATAAGGAAATTTTGTGTAGGTCTGTGTTATGTGACTTGTTTACAGTCCCCCAAATCTGGGGCTACACAACCTGTCAGAGCCTGAATCTGAAGAAAAGAGAGAATCTGCCACAGAAGCTGCCTACATTTTCAGGACAGGCCTTTATTCACCAGTTCACAGCTCAGTGCCAAGTGTAGAAATGCTGTCTGACTGAACTAAAATAGAATAGATAGGGTTTTGTGGACATGGAATGGGGCTAGAGGAGGTTGGGTAGGGTTTTGTTGGAATACACTATATGCTTCAAGACATTTTCTGACCTTAATCAATATGAATTGATGAACTGCACCTCTTTTACAAAGTACCTTGGCACCTGTTTCAGGATTGTCATGGTTTGTGACTTAGATCAAGCCACTGTCCTTTCTCCATTTGCTTTATTCCTTCTATCCACCACCCACTGTAACTGTCCTGAGACCGCTTTCTAGTTTCCAGATGACATAGTTACTGTGAGAAATGCCACTGCCCTTTGATCGTAATACCATCTTGTTGGCATAGAATGCAGATGCATTCCTGTTTGGTCCTTGATGACCAATGCTAAATCAGAGCAGAGTTCTGCAAAGATACCCTCTTCTGAAGGAGAGTGGAGTGACCACGTAGCAATGTGAGCAAATAGAGTTCAACCCTCTCATTCTTTCACCTTTAGTACACAAAATATGTTCCAAATGTTCCTTATTTACTTGGTAAATGCTGATAGTTTGCTTGTCTGGATTGGGCAGGTCACTTACTACATCCCAGCAAATGATTTGAGAACAGTGGGAGCAGAGGGGTGCTAAGCCATTTTCAAAATCTAGGTCCAATTGTAGGTGTTGAGACTTTCAACAAACCTCGCCATAAGTGTAATTAGTAAGAAACCTACAGGAGCATGTAACTACCATGTAATTGCACAATTTTAGTCTATTGAATGCTAGGCAGTTACATAGTAATTAAAGAGGCCTTGCAGCATAGCTATGCCGTGGAATTAAAATGAGATCCAAATAATTTTTCAGGTTATGGTCTCCCATAAGATTCACAAATAAAAGTCTGCTATTCCACCAACAGGAAGGCCATCCCATCTGCCTGGCATGAGGGAAATTCAGGGAAGCCTGGTGCTGGGTAAGGTGACCAGACAGCAAATGTGAAAAATTGGGACAGGTAATAGGAGCCTATATAGGAAAAAGCCTCCAATATCGGGACTGTCCCTATAAAATCGGGACATCTGGTCACCCTAGTGCTGGGTTTCCATTGGCCTGGCAGGGTCAGGACTGTCCCCTGACTATGCTGTTTTGTGCTAGTTCTTTCTCTCTGCCCATGAACTTACTTGGTATCGAGGGTGACTGGGGGGAAAGAGTTGTATCTGCACAGAAACAAGCTTTTGAAAAGAGTTATTTTCTCTAACAGGTCCAGGCTGTTGTCAGTAAGTTCTGTGGTTTTAGTGCACCATATGCTGTATTCAACACTTTGCCAGTCTAGTTAAATGAATCCAGGCTGGGCTGCTCTCAGAACAGGACTGAGCAGCTGGAAGCCATGTTTATTACATTTCATCATTATAAGGCTGTCTGATAAAATCCTCTTTCTGGTCTGACTGTGACATTACACTCATAATAAACCTCTGTCTATGCTAGTCCTCTCTCTGGTATACAGTGGGATGCTCCCCTTTACTTAGACTGTAACCCTGCCTCAATAAAGCCCATTTACATTGCTTACATTATAACAATGTTTCTCACTAGTCCTGGTACTATTTAGCATGTGAGATAAGGAAAGAGGAGAGAGCATGAGTCTCTCTGCAGAATGTATGCACAAACATATATGCCCCACATAACTCAACAGGGGCTCCAAGGCTGAGAAACCTCTCTGGAGCAGATTTCAGCACAGCCAGATGTGTGCTGAGAAAACACTGATCCCAAATAGACTTATCTTACTATGAATTCAGAATCAAGATGCTACTTACTTTCCCTTCCAGTTCAGTGACTTGGATTCTTGTCTCTGGAGAGAGACTCCATGCATTGGTGTGGATATGTAAAATCAAGTGTTCCCCACAATGCAAACTGAGCTCTGCTCTATTGAGAGAAAGAACCTGTTCTCACAGCAGTAGCTCCTTACAGATGCATGCAAAGTGCTTCCTTTCCCCTATAGGGTCTGTCTGAGTCAATGTGGGGATCTGATGGGGTAGAGTTAGCCAGGATTCTCTTACTTTTCCACAGGACACATAGACCTGGTGAATATTTATTCACATACTTAGCCACCATATCATTTGGCATTATTGGCAAGTTCTACTCAGGAGAAGCCCACGGCCTGAATTAGCAGGGAGAGCAGCAGGTCATGACTGAGATGCACTGGTAAAGTTGTGAAAGGAAAGCTCGTGAAACAGCTGCCCATTTTCTATCTGGATCTAGCTGGGGTATTTGTTTTGGGTTTTGCACTTAAAGTAAAGTACAAATTCTATAAAATTATCTAAAAATAAAGAAAAATCTGAAAAAAGGCTTTGTTTCCTATGACAGAGCTGACTCATTACATGAACCTCTTTCTTGTGAAAATATGGATACCCTGCAGCCTCAGATGAAGGATTGCCAGGGAGTCTCATCTTCATCCAGGCACTGGATTAGAGAAAATATTTTGAAGGAGTCTGATGACTAAAGCAGAACACATCAAGTAACTTGGTAACACTCAGAAAACACCTTGAAGTGGTTTTATTGAATATATTTTTGCTCTGCTTCAGTGGAAGATGTTAGGACAGCTCAGTCACTGCCCCTCAGCACCCCAGATAATATTTGGAAGGAGGCAGTTCCCCTTGCCCCATCTTAAAGAAAACTTCACTCATGATAGCTACCACTTCGGTTGCTGCTAGTTTACAAACATGGCACCTGATTGGCAGTATGGTGGCACCTTCCATTTCTAAACACCCCTCACTTTTTCTCACCATCATGGTTTTCTTGTGCTGCACTTGAAATTAAGGGTGATGATTGTGGAACATTCCATGATGACTTCTGCTAGGGAGGGTCGCTAGTTTGTGTTCAGACTTTATTGCTATGCTTTTTATAATAGTCTCTACCCAGAAAACTTTACAGTGGCTTATAACAAAGGAAAATATTATTCCTAGCCACCACCTCTGTGTATTTACCATAAAGAAATGTCTAATAGAATTTAATTATGGGTGATAGCAGTAGAGTTCTACAGAAATTTAGTAGGATTTTATGGAACTCACTGTAAAAAGCTATATAATTTAATAGAAGATGGGATCCTTTTTATAGACTGTTGGAACCATCCTAAAGAATTCTAATAACAGGAACAGAATTCTCTATTAAATTATTTTCCATGTGGGTTAGGAAGGACAGTCTCCAATATTTAGCCAAAATGTTACAATCTTTTCATGCTGACCTTTCCAAAAAATCTATTCTAATGCATTTCAGTGGGATGATAGAGGTGTCTAGTCAATGGGAAGGTAAGGATTTCTATTTTTCCTTTCAAGTGGTCCCTATTTACAGCCTTCAGATATTGGCATATGTGTATAAGGATTGTGTGGATCCTTCCTTTCCATGTCAGTGTTGCTTTGTTCTACATTTCAGAGGTGCAGTAGCTTATTGGCAGCTCATTAAGGTTATTCTCAGACCTATGTTGCTCCTTAGAGAGTGCTCTTGTTGGGTGATTATTGTCATTTACTCACAGTATGGTAGGGGAATGTAGAGGATGATACAGGCCTTGCGTACTGGCTCAATTAGAAAGACAGTAGAGCTCAGATACACAACTCAATATGAGCAGGGCCCATCTCAAAAATGTAATTTGTTCATTTAAGAGTTTTTATTTTGGTGGATTAAAATTGAAAGGTCTTTTGGAAAGTATAGTTTAAGGAGGGATTGGAGCAAAAAGTCAGTTGACACATGAGAAGTGGGATAAATGGTATCTCCTCAGTTGTATGGATAAGTGTAGACACCATCTTTCTGATTTTATTTAATCTTTCATTGGAAGAACCTGATACAAATTGCGTAGCTATCAGACAGGAGCTGTGATGCTGTTGAACACTTGGGGCCTGACTCTCCATTCACTCATACTGCTTTTACCCTGGTGTATCTGCATTGACTGTAATGGAGCTACCCCTGATTTACACTGGTGTGAGCAGGTAGAGAATAAGGTCCATGGGCTGTATAGTTCATCTCCATCATTCTTACAAGAACACTGAAATCCTTGAAGATTTGCACCTTTCCTATAGCTCCAATCCAAGAGTTCTGCCATCCCTAGCCAAGAAGTAGCAGTGTAAAGCTGAGGAAGCCCACTACTGACCCTTCTTTCCCAGGACTTGTTATGCTTATAAGAAGCACATGGGATCTTTTTCAGGGGAAAAGGCAATATGCCGCGTTTATTGAAGATACAACAATTAGCATATGCATTCAATCACACCGCACGCACACACATACTGTCCCGCCAGTCGATGTTATAGTTGCCAGCTAGGTTGATCACCGGTAGGGAGGAGCCGGGTTCCGTCGGTCGCAACACGATGCTCCGGGGAAGTCTTGGCAGGACGAACCCAAAATTTCATGGCAAGGCAACCTGTTTATATAGTGATGTTCCTTCATTGGGACCAATGAGTTTTGCTCCGTCATGCTGTAATCAATTGTTGTTTGACGAGTGCTTGTTTTCTTAAATTGTCCTTCTCATTCTTTATAACAGCTATCTCGTCCTCATTGATAGGTGCCTGTCTCATCTTTAGACTCGTCAATCTGCCCTCCTCTGACATTTCAATAGGGGCGTGTTGCAGCCTCCTGACACCCTTGCATCTGTTTCTGGTTCCTCCCTTGTACATCTGGTTCAGCGATGGCCTTCACACTTATCTCTTAACAGATACATTCCTCATTCACACACAAAACAGAATTAATTTACACAGAACATTTTGAACAGGAGCATCAAATTGCAATGCAAAAGAAAAAATATCATGGCATTCTTTTACTTATGTTAAAATGCTAAACCTACAACAAATCGGTGACCCTCAAAGGTCTGTCACTGCCTTGAAATCAGTCCAAACACAGATTCTGGCTGATGCATCTCTGCCCATTGGCCCATTAGGCCATTACTTTCTGTTATTCAAAAAGGGTGGCTGGCGGGATATGATCAAATCATACACCAATACATTTAATACATGCTACATTATTATTCTTTATTCTTCATTCTAAATTATATTAATACAAACATAAAATCCTACTACTACAGACTGACTAGACTTACTTTGCACTCGGAAGGCTTTCCATTAGATGAGTCTCAAGTGTATTTACCAACATCTGCTCTGGCCTCTTACATTTTGGGGAGCAGTCCTCCAGGCTCTCTAGCCATTTTTCCCCTTAGGTAGGTCTCACATCACAGCCATACACCATCCTTCTAGCTAGGAAAGGATAGACAAAAGTGAATGAGCGGTCTCATAACCCATTGGCCTGGTTAGTGTGGAACCTGAACTCAGATCCTCTGTGCTGCCCCTAGACCAGAGGTGGGCAAAGTACGGCCCGCGGGCCACATCCAGCCCACGGGACCATCCTGCCTGGCCCTTGAGCTCCCGGCCGGGGAGGCTAGCCCCCGGCCCCTCCCTCGCAGCCTCAGCTCACCGTGCTGCCAGCACTCTAGGCAGCGGGACTCCGAGCTCCTGCTGGGCAGCACGGCTGCAAGAGCCGCCAGGTGTAGTGTATTAAATTGCTCCCCGTAGGAATGTGCTACTTATGGAGCACCAGGACTCACAGCTGTAAGTAGTACACCTTAAGTAGCACATTCCTATGGGGAGCAATTTAATACACTACACCCTGGCTAGGGAAGGCTGTGCCTCCCCAAACAGCCTGGCCCCCGCCACCTATCTGCCCCCTCCCACTTCCCTTCCCCTGACTGCCCCCCTCAGAACGCCCGACCCATCCAACCCCTCCTTCTCCCTGTCTCCTGACTGCCCCGACCCCTATCCACACCTCCGCCCCCTAACAGGCCCCCCAGGACTCCCACGCCTATCCAACCGCCCCCTGCTCCCTGTCCCCTGACTGCCCTCCCGCCCCCCAGAACTTTCGCCCCATCCAACCGCCCCCTGTTCCTTGTCCCCTGACTGTGCCTGGAACCTCCTACCCCTTATCCAACCCCCCGCTCCCCACCCCCTTACCATGCTGCTCAGAACACCAGGACTGGCAGCCGTAAGTAGTACACCATAAGTAGCACATTCCTATGGGGAGCAATTTAATACACTACACCCGGCCCTCCATACAGGTTCGGAACCCCGATGTGGCCCTCAGGCCAAAAAGTTTGCCCACCCCTGCCCTAGATTGTCAAGCTACCCCTGGTGCAATTCTTAAGGAGACAGCACCTCCTCCAGCCTTTCAGGGCTCCCTTCTGTGATGAAGGGAGGTAAACATGGGGGTCATGTACAATGCATAAATCATTTTCAAATAGGGACATTTTTAAAAATCTTTGATTACTTTTAAATGTTGATGGAATTTTAATGTCTTCAGTTTTAGATTTCTAACCTATCCCCAGCAGACATGCCCCAAGCACATGGACATGATTTATAAACCATGTGCAGAACTCACTGACCAAGGACCCACCAGTAGTCTCCCTCAGAAGAAAGTTGACACATTTCGGACTACATTTCTTTGGTATATTTTAAAGTTCTCCTCATGTAAAATAAAGTATTCCATATGCTTCCCAGAGAGGAGCCCAATGGGTGCAGCCTAATGGTCTGATTCCCAGCAAGCATAAGTGAATCTCTCCTCATCTCTGAGTGAACAAGGCAGCAGCAACTGCTTATGGGCAAATTGACATGATGGTGTTTTCCAGAACTTCATAGATACATTTCCATTCTATTCTGATACTTTGAGGTGTTGCTACTTTTTGTGCTAGACTTATCCGCTAACCTGATCCTGCACACCCCATCCTAAGGAACCAAATATCTAGACTCCGAATCCCTCCCATAGGGCACAATCACCTAATCAGGTATCTTTCTCAAGCATCTCATGGAACCCAGCCTGTAAAGAACTTCTGAGTCTCATTCAATATACAACCATCAGTTCTAGTGATCTTCACCCAAATCTCAATGCAGGGCAATAGTGGCACTACTCACTGGGCTCCCAGTCCATTGGCAAGAGACAGACTGGATGACTGAATAAGATTTTCTCCTGCTAGAGTACATGTACTGTATGTCTGAGTTATTAAATATTTAATTAAAACATCATCTATCCCAATTCTTTGAAGTTCCAGGTACAGCAGGTCAGCAGCAAAACTGAGTCTGAGTTTTCTGTTTAACAGTGATTATGTTCATTTAATCCAAGATAACCTACTTGGGGAATTGCTTCTGCACGTTCTTGACTGAGAAGTGTGTAACTGAGATGCTATCAACTTCAAGGAGGCATCACTTACTCCCCCAAAACCTGACCTCATGCTGACTGCCCCCAACCACTCTACTAAACAACCTCTGATTTTGTTTTCCAAATTAAAATCAATCCAACACCTTCTAACCCCATCCACTCACATACCACAGAGAGGGGCAGCCTTTTAAAAACCAGAGATTCCCCCACACACTTAGAGGAGTTTAAAAGGGGGAAGAAACTAAACACACTGTTCCAGTGGATAAACCACAAAGCTGGTGTCTTGGAAGTGGGAAGAGCAGGCATCAGGTTTTTCAATAATTTTTTTTAAGGGGTGGGATGGGGAAAATCTAATATGGATCCTGAGGAAGACATTTCTTATACAATCCTCCTGACTCTTCCATCCCAAGCACAGGAGATGCTGTTTCTGCAGCTACAGCTCATGCACCACACATGCCCTCTCCAACCCTTTGCTGATAACTGGGGCCAAGCACTGGAGAGCATAGCTCTGGGAGAACCACATGGAGTGGGGCAAGAGAACGTCATTGGTGATCAAGTAAGCCCCAGTGGGATGAACTCGTGTGTACGTGAAAAAGGTTGGTTGTGACCAAACCCTTCTCAAGTGCTTGTGAAATATTGGTGGTTACTGAGCTCAGACCTGCAATAGGTCCTTTTACAGTACATGGTGGCGAGGTGAAAAAAAACATACTGTTGAAGTAAAAATATTCTTTCTACTCCCCACTGCCCAATTTCTCTTTCTTTCCAGCTTTCTTTTCTCTCTGCCTTCTCCTTCCCCTTGCTTTCTCTATACCCTCTTTTCCCCTTTCTCTATTTCTCTCTCTTCTCCCCTCTGTCATAAGAAAGTGACTGTGTCCTTTGAGGGGACAGTTTTCTTATGCCATTTTATACACTGTGCTTCATGTTTAGAACTTTTTTGCACTAGTTCCTATTACATTTATTTTCCAAGATGGTTTGACAAAAAACAAAAAAAAATAAAAAACAAAACCATGCTATAATTCAGTTGTATTAAAAATATTATCCTACTACTCTCTGTGTTCAATAGTCTCTGTACCTGTAATGCTTTCAGTTCTGTTGTATTTTGGGGCAGAGGTTTTCTCGGCTCCTTGTTTAACCCAGTAAAGAAATAAAATGTTAAGAATTGATGATAACTTCCCCCTCACTTTCTCTGTGGCTTTATTTGGAACTACTCGGTTATAAAATGTGTCTTGTATTCTGAGGCGATTAGCTGGGATTGTACCTTGTCTAGCCTTAGTGCCCAATTGGCCTCTTACCTCTGGGTGAATAGCAGAGACTCTCCTGCAAACCATAGCAAAGAGATGCCAGTGTTGATCAAATATAAATTTGGGAAAGTGATACAGCATGAATGAAGGGTCCAGTGGCTCTCATATGTCTGTCCTATTGGTGGTTTCCTTCAGAATCCAATATCAAATGGGGACAGAGCAGGCAGAATAGAGGGACAATAACACTGTCCTATTGAATTTTTTGCAACCTTTCTTTTTTCTTTTCTTTCCACTCATCACATTTTTTCAGTGGGTTTCACCTCAGGACAGTCAGAGGCAATGACAAACACCCCAATTCCAACAAGGGATTTATATAAGAATAATAACTAAACCACTGAGGTCCACTGTGGCAACTGCCATAATTCTGATGCCCATCTGGAATTTATTGCATCTGGACTAAGAGCCCAGCATGCAGTGGGACTAGGACATGCAGCACCAAGTCAAGTACTTTATATTGGTACCCAAGAGGCTACATAATAAAACTCTGAAGGCTACATTTTGGCCATCCAGCACTACACTGAAATTTCCTGCTTTTTCTCTCAAAACAGTTAAAGAAAGCAGAAGGGGAATGACAGGGATAGAGAGAGAAAGGAGGAAAGTGAGAACAACATACACTTAAGATGAATGGAGGAAAAAGACACCAAGGTGTACCATAAGAAAAGGATAAAGACGAAAGAATGGGTGGAGTGAAGACAGGAACAGAAAATCAATTAAACAAAACCAGGGGAGATGGAGTAGGATGTATTCTATAAAATGTATAAAGGAGAAAATTGATTGCCAGGATAGTAAATACCAAATATGTTGTTTGATTTTGGACACAATAAAAAGAATTTATCACTCTTAGAATTGAAGAGGTGATTTTGTGGCCTCAGGCAAGGTGTATTCCCCCTCCTCTCCTTTGGTTAAAGCTAAAATCATTCCTGCCATAAAAGCTTTTGTCCATGACCCACAGAGATACTTCAGAATAATATATATTTTGCCTGTGAATGCCAGATTTCACCAAACAGTAGAGTTTCAAAAAGCACACCCAGGAGAAGAGATGCCTGGAGCCTTTCCCCACAAGGGCTTTTGCCTCCAGCAAAATTGATAAAGGGCAAATTCTATGGTCCTTGGTTGAGCAATACACCCATTGAAGGATGGCACAATTTTGCCCTAAGTATTTTGTGGAATATTCAAATGATATTACCTAAGCTGCTGGTCCCTGCCAATCCAGGTATACTCATTTTGCAACCTCACTGAATAGCAAATTAGTGGACATAAGAGTATTTATTGCTTACTCCCATTTTCTGACCAACTTACATCCTGTTTATATAATGAATTGGGCCCATTATATCTCAAATGAGAAGCAAATGAATTTCCTTTCAGTTTTCCCACTCCCTATGCTAATGAATGAGTCCTCCTGAGGCCTAAACCTGACCTGGTTAGAACTGCCTCAGACTCTCTTATCTGGCAGTAACACCTACTCACCATCCTCCTATACACTTTCATCTCTCCATTCCTTTCCATCACACATTCAGTCCTTAAGCCAATATCACTATTCTGCTCTGCAGCCTCAACATGAGCCTGCAGTGTTTCAGGGTTGCACAGATTGCTTGCCAACTACCTGCTTTCTTGGTTCTTCCCACATGTACACACATGTACGTATTTTCCTTCCCTGGGTGCCAAGCATGGCTGTGTACACAAGACTTGCTCTCTCCTCAATAAGGCTGGCACCTGATTTTCCTCTCTATAATGTTCTGCCCCAAGGACCTATCTACTGTGCAGAAGATTACACAAAAAATTCTCTTGGAAGAAGCCAATATGTTTAAAACACACTGTCTGGTCATCTCTCCATGCACATCTTCATGGTGTGGAGTCCAGGGGTACATTAGTGATTCCCATCTCTCAGGGAAGGTGCTTTTGATTAGTCCCTGCTGAGATGACTCAAGATCAAGATGATCCAGTGCAGCCTGAGGCTGGAACAATTCTTGCTTATTGGTTTGGTAAGTTACTAGCTTTGCAGCAGTCAGGGTCCAAAGGTTATTAGATCTGCCTAGGGACAGAAATATTAAGCAATACAGTGAAATCCATTCAACTAAAGAACTGAGGGGTAGAACCCCGACCAAAAGACATGCAGCAGTGTTATCTGGGGTCAGTCTAAGCCATTACATTCTGGAGCTCAGTCAGTCACATAAAAACAGTTCCAGTCCCAGGTCCCAGTTTCAACACGTAGATTGTTTTGCTTGCTCTGAAAGTTTGTATTAACTGTCTAGATGTTGTTCTCCATGTTCCCATATCACTTAAGACAACAGAAAAAAAGAGTAATGTTGCAGCCCTCTCTCCACCTTATGAGGCAGACCTGCTATCCAGATCCTCCCTCCTGTTTGCCCTGTAATAAATTATGACTCTCCATTCCCCAGTTGTTTATAGCAAGGTCCCTGACATTTTCTTTTTGCTGCTGGTATAATGGGCAAAGTGAAAACACAACTGGCCTGCCTGCTGCAGACTGAGGCCTGCAAATCAAAGCAACTGCAAGGAGGGGCCAAGGCCACATGGGGAGCTCAGGTGGGATAACCTGAAGAAGCTCTTTCTGTTGAATTCTAGGGAGGGCTAGCAGTCCCAGGCCGTTATTTCAGGGTTTAGACCATGAGGGTTGTAGTACTACACAGCTCCCCTTGCCAACTGAAACTGCTGCTTCTAAACTTGGGGGGAGCCAGTTAGAACTAGAGAAGACAAGGGGAAGGACCAAGGTCCTCCAGTGCTCCAGGACACCTGCCATGAGAGGAAGCTGATTTTGTCAGATAAATCTACCTGATCCCAATGATGATACCTGTTAAATGCCATGGCAGAAAAAGAATTATCCAAGATCACTGCTAAAGGGCAGTAGCAATAATTATATAGCTCCCTAGTGTAAATCTCAGCTTTCCACACAGTCCAGTTCTGTTTTGTTGGTGCCTTAGGGACAATAGTTGTAAATGACTCAAGGTCTTAAGTTAAAAATAAAGACATATGGAGGTGCTCTTCATACCTTGGGAGGGGAAGGAGTCAGGGAGTGGGGACAGTTGTTGCTTGTAGTGCTAGTACTGGAAATGAAGGAGATAGGGCAATGGGATAAGATAAGTCTCTAGGGGTGGGTCTGTTCTTCTAAGGTCAATTTGTCATAGTTTGCTTGAGGTTTGTGGTTTTGATTTTTATAATGACCCTAGAGAATCTGATCATCACAAATGAAAAATCTTAATTAGTTAATGAATTAGGCAGGATGAGATAAGGAGTTTCACCCAGTCTGACTGGAGCCTAATTTGCATGGCCTTTCATGCAGTTTATTAGTAAAGGAAACCTGATTGGACTTGGCATAGAGTGCTGGGAGTTACACTGGGATTAGGGACACAGATTCTATTTTGATGGGGGCTGGATACATCCTGGCAGTAGTAGAGAGTTCAGATGTAGCCAGCTCTTCTTTCCAGCTCACAGCAAGGTAACAATTTGTAAATGCAAACATGGTGTTTTGGATTTATTAGCTTGGTTTGCAATCTGTTGTAGGGTTTGAGAGTCTCTTTGAAAATATATAAATCCATTTCTGGGTTTCAGACACCATCAGATGCTTTAACTAAATCAGATGTTTGGGAGAGGAAAGAACATTTCACCTTACACGTGGCTCAGATTTCCTGGCAGGTTTTATGGATCAGCTGTGATTCTAAGTAGACCAAGTTTATAGCTCTCTCTTGGAAAGCCCCATTCCCACGGAGTAACTGTTTTCATACTAAAGATTAGCACAGCTTGTTGCCCCACAGGCCAGTCCCATCAAAGATTGCCCAAGTATGCAGACAAGGGAAAGTCAAGATGATTTCCAGTAAGGAAGCACAACCATGAGCTTCTCAAAAGCGACTGTGAATGTGTGTTACCGGGAGCAGCAGTTTCTCTGCTTCTGTGTATATAGTGAGATCACCTTTACGCCCTAAAAGGAAAATATACACCAAGTTCCTTCCTTCATCACTACCTTCCTAGAAGGGAAACATTGAAACACAAATGGCCTCACCCCACTCATCCTCTTTGGAGCATTTGTCTCCATTCCCCTTCAATGGTTTTAGACTATGAGCCCTTAGAGCAGGGACCCATTTTATGTCCAGCTCTATATTTTCCAGTGTACAGCACCATACACATTTATGGAGATCTATTAGTACTTAATCAGAAATAAGAGCAGCTTTCAATAACCCAATGTTTCCTGTTGTCAGATTCAAACAGGAATGTCAGAATCCACAAAAGTATTTAGGCTCCTAACTTCCATTGAATACATTTGTCGATCTGGGCCTAATAGCTCTCACTAGAAGCAAGCATAAGAGTAGGAAGGCCCACTGATAGCTTCCCACATGGTCAGTGCAGACCTGCAGTCCTCCCTGCAGTGTTACCAGTGTACTTCATTCCTGGCCTGTAGCATTCCCTGCTATTAGAGTTGTAAGCCACCCCACATATATGCCAGGGAGTCTCACCCCTCTAGACATCTCCAGAGCAGATGCTATACAACAACAGCTGAAATGTGTGGTGCTTTTGTGATGTGGGCAACATATGGCGAGAACAGAACTAAGGTCCCTTTGCTCCTTTCATATATGGCCCAGTCTGGGTTGGAATCCATGTCTAAAGAGATGAATGGCTCACAGCATTGCCAATTCCATGTATACAAAAAATGAATCTGGTCCCAAAAATCATGAGATTTAAAAATCATGGGATTTTTTAAAAATATTTTGGGGTTCTTATTATTTGCCTTCTGGATTCTCAGCTTTCAGGTCCACTGAGGCCTCATTTTCAAGCTTTTCTAAGCAACCATGAGGGAAACTTACTTTTGAAAATGAAACTGAAACTCTCATATAATCACGTTACTCCAGGAGGTAGGTCTTTGAGAAAAACAACAAATATCTCAAGAGTCTTGATAAAATCACAAGAGTTGGCAACACCTTCCCCACGCAGTGTTCCAGATTCATTTCTGGCTCTGCTTCCATTTCACAGCTATGTAACTTAGCTTTGTTAATTCAGTACTCACATTTCTCATATTTACTGGACATGCAGGTTTATCAGATCTGTGACTACTCTAGACTACCACACAGAAACAGGAGCTGGCCCTGGCATAAATACCTAAGACCATATATGAGGAATGCATTGAAATCCATACTGAGTCTAACCACTGTACCATCTAAGCAAGAAACAATGACTAGTAGAGCAGAACTTCCAGGGCACCCATCCATGAATGAAAAACGTATCTTGGTTCATGTAACTGTGATTCTTCCAACTGACCACTGGATGTCACTGGTGTTCCTCATAAAAGCATCAGAAACAGCTAAGCTGCTCACGGAAATAGGACAGGGGTAAGTCCTGAAGAAAACAGTTGAAGTCTGACATAAGGGGAACTGAAATATCCACTGAACTGCGGTGCCCTACGGAACCTTTCTGACCACCCCATGGATCATACTGACAACTTTCCAGGACTCCGAGGGCTGCATTTAATTTGCATATATATATCCATGTAGTTTAACACACGCAACTCAAAATATTTTCTGGGACTTGTATCCTTTTTTAACTAGAAATTGCTTGTGGCTTGTGTGTACTAGCAATAGAAACTCCTGTATCAAGCGGAGTGCCCCAGGGATCGGTTCTGGGGCCGGTTTTGTTCAACATTTTTATTAATGATCTGGATGATGGGACGGATTGCACCCTCAGCAAGTTCGCAGATGACACAAAGCTGGGAGGAGAGGTAGATATGCTGGAGGGTAGGGATAGGCTTCAGAGTGACCTAGACAATTGGAGCATTGGGCCAAAAGAAATCTGATGAGGTTCAACAAGGACAAGTGCTGAGTCCTGCACTTAGGAAGGAAGAATCCCATGCACCGCTGCAGGCTGGGGACCAACTGGCTAAGCAGCAGTTCTGCAGAAAAGGACCTGGGGATTACAGTGAAAGAGAAGCTGGATATGAGTCAGCAGTGTGGTCTTGTTGCCAAGAAGGCCAACGGCATATTGGACTGTATTAGTAGGAGTATTGCCAGCAGACCAAGGGAAGTGATTATTCCTCTCTATTCGGCACTGGTGAGGCCACACCTGGAGTATTGCATCCAGTTTTGGTCCCCCCACTACAGAAGGGATGTGGACAAATTGGAGAGAGTCCAGCGGAGGGCAACGAAAATGATTAGGGGGCTGGAGCACATGACTTATGAGGAGAGGCTGAGGGAACTGGGGTTATTTAGTCTGCAGAAGAGAAGAGTGGGGGGGGGGGATTTGATAGCAGCCTTCAACTACCTGAAGGGGGGTTCCAAAGAGGATGGAGCTAGGCTTTTCTCAGTGGTGGTAGATGACAGAACAAGAAGCAATGGTCTCAAGTTGCAGTGGGGGAGATCTAGGTTGGATATTAGGAAACACTATTTCACTAGGAGGGTGGTGAAGCACTGGAATGGGTTACCTAGGGAGGTGGTGGAATCTCCATCCTTAGAGGTTTTTTAAGGCCCGGCTTGACAAAGCCTTGGCTGGGATGATTTAGTTGGTGTTGGTCCTGCTTTGAGCAGGGGATTGGACTAGATGACCTCTTGAGGTCTCTTCCAACCCTAATATATTCTATGAATAAAAACCCTACTATTGATCAGCTGTATCCTCACACTGTAAAACACTTGGAATGCATATGAATCAGGGGGAGGTATCCCTCTTTTTCTTATCCTGTTGATGTTCCACTCAACAAGCTGCGAGACTTAAATATTCTCAATCCTAGAAGCCTCACTCCCCTGATATTTCCCACCTTGCACCAGCAGTGATGTGCAACCCAAATGGAGAGATGTTGGCAACTCAAGAACAGGCAAGACCACTGGTCCATCTGGAACAGTTAGATGTTGTGGTATGGTGTGAGAATTTCACAGAAGCAGCTTTTTGGTTCTCCCTTGCAAAAAGCAATATTAGCCAGTGTGAATTCTGTGGATATAGGTGCTGGTGTGATCTGCTTGGAAACTACATTCCTGGTCAACTCCCCCAACCAAGGAGAGGTTAAATGAAATATAAGTTGCTCAAAGGGCTTGTCTACATGCAAAGTTGCACCAGTTTACCTAAATATGTGATTTAAAATTGTGACTTAGTTAAACTGTTGGAAAAGGCTGTGTGAACACCCTTTCATCTATATAAACCTGGTTTATACTGCTTTAGCTTGTTAGTTTGGAGTGAGTTTAAGATTAACTGAAATCTGCTACTTTTAAACCCAAATTAGGGGGTTGCATTGGTTTAATTAATATGGTTTAAAAGCTGATATGAATTAAACCAACGTAATTTCTGTATGTAGGTGAGGCCATAGATGTAAAAGCTGGCTAAAACAAAGGGAACAGCTGTAAATTCATTTTGTGATTCCATAAAGACTGAAATGGAAAGTGTCAAAAATTTCTCCTGTAAAAATCAAGGAAAATGCAGCTGTCCAGAGGAAAAAAAGTAGAAATGGAGAACCAAGTCAAAACTGAAATTTAAGAAATACTTGGAAGGAAAAGGAATGATTCCAAAGCTGAAATGGTGGATGAGATCAGGGATCTAACCTTACTTCTTTAACGTGCACTAGGGAACTTTTAGTGTGTGCACCACGCCAATTAGTGCACAACATATTAGTGAACACTAGAATTTACACCTCTGGTGCAGACTGATGCACAGTGTAGACAAGCCCTGAATGGATTTTGGTTATGAAATCTGAACTTCTATTATTTGTGAAGATAGTTTAATGGATTACAGATAAGGTTTTGGATGCTCCTTTTGTTGTCAGAGAAGGTAAAGCTATAGTTTCAAACTGGTTTGCCTGTAGGTTGGCAATTAAATACAGATTTATGCATCTAAAAAGGTGACTTAATTTTCATATATATTGAACACCTGCAGTTCCCTTTAACTTCACTGTGAATTAAGCATTCAGAACCTCTGAAAACCAGGCCACTTTTATTTAGGTACCTAAATATGGATTTAAGGACCTAACTTTTGGCACCCACGTTTGAAAATTTAGGCCTAAGCTGTCTGAGGAGAGATGGTGGGTGTTCATTGTCTCTCTTGTCTCATCTTTATCTAAAACGCAATTTGAAATCATGTTTTCTATTGTTCAGAAAGAAGAACAAGGAAGTTTCCTGGCCTTCCCAAACAGCACACATGAAATGTATTGGATATGTTCAAATTGGGATTTATTAATATTGGCATCAAAGTTGCAGTTATTTATTTTGCACAGCCAAATTTCTGGTTACCCTTCAAGACTTTTATGATTAGGTGGAGTTGCAGTGATTTTCACAATCATGTTACTGGGGTTTGGAGCAGCTCAAGATCCATCATGTGTTACAGCCTACACGGCTGAATGTGAGGAGGGCAACAGCAGTGGTCCTGTGCTCATCATGGAGGCTCATCATTAAAGTAGGAAAGGGGAGACTAATTGGAAGTACTAGTATTGATCTGAGTGGGAAGCATACAGTAGTACTTTCTTCCTGTCTCCCTAGTGAGAAATCAGGCCTGGAAAGTTGGCTTTGCTTTAGAGTTTAATAAATTTTAGCCTGGCTTTATGGCCCAACAACGAATATGTATTTATAGCTGGTCCACTGATCTCATCTTTCCCTTCAGCCATAATGTCTTGCTCCTCTTGTGCATTCAAAATTCTTTCTTGTTTTGTAGCCTATCCCATCTCTGAATTCTCACAGACCAATTTCTTATTTCTGTATCCTCTACAAACATCTGAGCCTTGCTAAGGAATCCATCATAGGGTAAAGGACACCTTGCTCTTGCTGGTGAAAGATGTCGGTCCTCGTAGAGAGTGAATTTGGTGTTCTTGTATCAGGGAAATGATGCTGCAATATGCCATTCTGAGCCCAAAATGCTATATGTGTTCATTCACTGTCATCCAAGATTAACTCTGTAGCTTTTATAGATCCTCCCCTGCCAGCCCCTTTGGGCAGCTCTTCTTTTCAGAGGAGTGCAAAGAATGTATGATGCATTGCTAGAGAAATAACTCACTTTGATTAAAGGAATGTTAATGGACATTAAAGGTCAAAAGGGCCATCCCAGACTGAGAAATCCAAGGTATATCAAGTAAGCGACATCATATTTCTATATTTTAATGCCAAAAATATATGTGTACGCTTACATTACAAAAACCCCAAAACAACTCTCTCCCCACCAAGCCAGTAGCAAAAAGTATTATATTTCAGCTCAGTGATACGGCTGAAGGAGTCAGAGAAGGAGTCTGTATTTTTATTATATTATCAGTAGCATGTCATCTCCTCTGCACCCTTCTTTTTTTGTCACTGGGGGACCCTCTCATTGTTTTACTTTGTGAAGAATGACAGGCTGACTGAGCACGTTTAATACTTTTGCATGTAGTCTCTTTACCACAGTCGCAGGCTATCTATTCACTCTCCTCATTGTCTGGCACTCTCTCCTAAATTCAATCCAGCTACTCTCCTGCACTGTCCTCTCCCAATCTCTCTCCTACTCTCATTCACATCCACTCACCTCCTGATTCACTATTTCCCCCTTTTACTCCCTCACTCACTTAATCACAGCCTCTCCTCTCTTTCTCCCTCTTCTTCTCTACCTTGTTCCATTTTGCTCTTCCCTCCAAATCAATTTGTATCAGCACCATCCTTCTCCTCCTAAAATAAATTACCACAACTCCTGCCCCCAAGATGGCATACATCTTTCATCCAATATCATTTATGTCAGTCCTCCCCAAAAGTCAATTAGCACTGCCCCTCTTCCCAAAATCACTTTGTCTTTAGCTTGCCTATGAAACATAGTTAAGATCCAGTCTACAGAGCAGACTGGAACCATGTCTGTCACTGGCTGAGGGGCAAGCTGTGATGAAAATAGATCCTGACATGGTTGTTTTCATAATATAGATGACCAAAAGCATGTCAGCATTAGACTTTTTTCTCTTGAAAAATGTCCTGCTAATGCTAACTCCATTTCAGTTCCCCTGAGTCTAGTGTGGACAAGAGACCAGCATCCCCTGGTATTTTTACCACCATAATATAGATCTGTTCTGAGCAGACTTAGGGCTTGGCTACACTTGCGAGTTACAGTGCATTAAAGGAGCCCCGGGCACACTAGCTCACTACCTGTCCACACTGGCACGGCATGTAGAGCACTCTGACTCCACGGCTAGAGCGCTCCTGGTACTCCACCTCAGTGAGTAGAATAATGTTTGATGCTCCCCCACTGGAGTGCCCCATCGCCAGTGTGAACGAGGTGTTGCATTACTGCACTCTGATCAGTCTCCGGAAATGTCCCATAATCCCCTTAAGTCAAGTGGCCACTCTTGTCATTGTTTTGGATATGCCCTTTGAAAGCTCCGTTTCACAGCCGGCATGCTTATCTGCTCCGAGACAAAGCAACCGTTACTGTGGAATGCTGTGTATGAGAGAGCGAGGCGGGGGGAGGGGAGGGAAAGGGGGAAGTCTGCTGCTGTCTGAACTTACAAGACAGCATGCTGACATGCTCTCAGCCCCCCCAAAACCCACTCTCTCACCCCCCACATACACACAACACACTCCCTGTCACACTGCCCCCTCCCCCCTTTGAAAAGCACGTTGCAGCCACTTGCATGCTGGGATAGCTACCACAATACACTGCTCTCTGTGGCAGTTGCAAGAGCTGCTAATGTGGCCATGCCAGTGCGCTGGCAGCTGTCAGTGTGGACAGACTACAGCGCTTTCCCTACTGTACTCTACAAAGGCTGTTTTAACTCAAAGCACTCTACATCTGCAAGTGTAGCCATGCCCAAAGACAAAATGATGATTAAAACACTGCCATGTCTACACTAGTACTATTGCTACTGACAGAAAAGCTGAAAGGGTGGGAGGAAACAGCCACAGGGAGATTGTAAGCTCTTCACAACAATGATCATTGTCACAGTTTCAGGATTAACTGCACTTTTGACACCCCACCTCTGGTCTTCTTCAAGGGCACCCACTTAAAGGTTTCAGGCTTTCTAGCTGTCACTTGTCTCAAGCGGAGACCTGCATCTCTCTCCCTCCAGGCTGGGGTTTAGACTAAGTCCAGAGATGCCAACTCTCCCAACATTGTTGCAAGCCTTGTGATATTTGATGTTTTTCTTAAATGGCCAGCTCTTGGAGTCCTGACTCTCTGCTTTCATTTAAAAAAAAAAAAGTTCCTGACCCTGGTGGTTATGGAGAAAAGCTGGAATTAGCAACCCCTAAAGACAAAAAACCAAGAAGGCAAATAAACAAACCCCAGATGTATTATTTTTCAAAATCTCATGATTTTTAAGCTGATCTCCTGTGGTGGGGGGCCTGACTTGTGATTTTTGGACCCTCCAAGTTGGCAATGCTGTGTGACTGCCCCTCTTTATCTCACTGTGGTTTTCCCAGCAAGTCTGACCCAGGTCCACCACCTGTGGTTAACTTTTCTCCAGAGGCTACTACAACAGTTTATGCCAATTACCAATTACCACCTTCACAAAGCAAAATATGTTTATTCCTAGGCAAAAGCATTACAGAGATAATGTATCAAAACCAGTAAACATTCTACACACAAGCTAAAAGCTTACCAGAGCTCACACATCAGTCTTATGGGGCCCTAGTAAGCTAACCCTTCCACAAGTTTTGCCCCATGACAAAAGGTCCTGCCTGTTTTCTGAATCAAAAAGAAGGTCCTGTGTCAGTTTAAACTCAGCCTCTGTTGGTCTCTGGAAACCCAAGTTGAATCCATATATGCAAGGCACCCCAAGAGGTGGTACCTCGCTGGAGTTGTATACAGTTTCAGTGATTAGCTTTAATCACCCCCCACTGTTTTTAGTTCCTGGAAGAGCTGTGGAAACCTTCCCCCCAGAGCTGCATACAATCTCTGATCCCCGGTAATACATAAACCATGCATAAACTTAATATAATATGGTCCCCATGTGGTGGCAATATCTGTCACAAGTATATCTGTCTAATATGTACTGAATGTGCCCAGCATACCTTTGTATACTGTAAAAATAATAGCTGAAGTGGTAGAAGACTGAATTTGGAAAAGCAGGTTGTGAGTTCTAGAAATATTAAAGTAAATATATCATGTTAATAAGTAAATTAGATCTAAAAATATATATAGTAAGACTTGACAATTTTTTGTAGATACTTTTAACATTTTTAGCTCTCTATAAAATAAACCATATGCCTTTATCCGATTGATCCTGAGAATCTGGCTAGCACATCCAAAATGTTATTTAGAATCACAAGTGGATTGCTTATTTCAAAAATTATGTGCTTTTTCTGCAAAAAAAACTGTCAAGTCTTAACATCTTCAGATCTCTGTAAAATAAACCAGATGCCTTTATCCGATTGATCCTGAGAATATGGCTAGCACATCCAAAATGGTATTTAGAATCACAAATTAATTGCTTATTATAAAAATTATGTACTTTTTCTGTTTTTCAATCACTTTTCATTTTGAGATGGAACACATGTTTACATGGGCAAGTCAAGTCTAGAAAGCTAGCAATCCACAAATCTAAAAATCCAGAGCCGATAGAGCAATTGCTGCCAGAATTGTAGTTGAACAGCTAAAGGAAAACAAATATATCAGTGAATTTTCCTTAGAATTGTATTGTAGCTGCTAGTTGTTTGAAATAAGCCTCTTTTATAGGCAGTTTAATTTTTACCATTACTCACAAGGCTTTCTCTTTCAAAACCCCCTCACCAATATCCCAAAGGGAGTGGTTTATCAAATCTCTGTTTAACCTTGATCCAATTTGAGTTCCAAAAAGGAAATTGCTGTTTTACAAATTTTCTGCCTGTAAGTTATTGCCTTCTGAGGCTTGTGACCATCTTTCTCCTCACTCAAATCTGTAACTGCA
Organism: Emys orbicularis; assembly: GCF_028017835.1. Taxonomy (NCBI): domain Eukaryota; kingdom Metazoa; phylum Chordata; order Testudines; family Emydidae; genus Emys; species Emys orbicularis. The sequence continues at coordinate 26,056,808 of NC_088691.1, forward strand.
AGGATGCTTCTAGGAATGAATGGGGAGTGAGGCTTTCCTTCCCTCATTCACTGCAATTACCTAGTATCAATAGCTACCTAGGGGCCCCGAGCCTGTAGAGCACTAAAGTCAATGAGTGTCTGTACAGGTGCAAGGGGTCTCTATATGGATCAGGATCAGGGTCTTAGTCATTTAATCTACTGCATGAAACCAGAAAAAATATTATGTGCAGAGAAAAGTCATCCCATCCATCCCCTTTATGGCTGCTCTTGTTTTGTCATGAGACCTTCAAACCCATCCTCTCCAGAACCTGGGTTTTATTCATTTAGTTCCCATTAGAAATTAATTTCTCTTACCCACACCTAAAAAGGAGTCACAATGGAATAGTTCATACAATTTCCACCTCTCTAACCACTCCTGCATGCTCAACTTTTGTGAGGTACAGACAAATGGGATCACCTCTTCAACAGTGCCAATTTATTTTGTCACTTTTACTTTACTGATCCACTTTAGTCCTTTCACTTTACTTGGTGGTGAAAGGGGGATGAGGAAGTGCAATGACTGACATCAGGCAGTGAATTGGGGACCTCCAAAGCTAAAAGCATGAATTTCCACAGCTTGACCTAACCAACCAGGCCCTGTAGCAGACTCCTGTCCTCTGTGGATCAGGCACAGGGGATACATAACACACTAGTGAGTGGGGTATGTATTTGCATTGCAGTCCAGCTCAATTCACAACTGAATTCTTTTCTCTTACTCTCCTGAACATTCTTTAACATCCTTGATCTACTTCTCTTCTTTGTTATCTCAGTTTCATAATTAATTGATCTCTCTTCCTAACCTCTTCAGTGTCCACTCTCTGCTACCCTTTATCCTAATCCTTTTGGCTACCCTTTTTATTCCTCCCACCCCCATTTAATTTCTCAACCTTTGATCTGGTTATTGTATCTGTACTCCAGAGACGCCTACCCAGTCTCCTCTGCCTCTGCCTGCATGAATTGTTTGTGGGCTAATGTGCAAGTGACAGAGATCTGGCTGAGTGCTTCGAAAAGATAATTAAGTAAGAGCTGAAGAGCTTGGTGGGGTTTCACTTGATACGGTGCTGGAATGGAAATCTATAGTAGTGCCAATGATGGGGCAGGAAATCTACATTGAATAATTCTGTTTTTGTCAAAAACAATACCTGTCATATGATTAGAATTTAATTTCAATAAAGCTTGGCTGTTGTTTTTTTTTAAGTGGTGTTGTACTGGCAAAGGGAAATGACTGCAAAACAGGGCTGGGATGGGGAAAGATGCAGACTAAGGAAAGAAAATACCTTCTAAAATTACTTGCAAAGTCTGACAGTTAGCGATAGAGACCCTGGATGAAAAGTGCTATTTTAAGAGCTATATATTATTAATTATTATTATTAGGCTTTATCTATTAATTTGTTTGCATATTCATCTGTTTGCATCCTTAATGCATGGTAGGAAGGGTGTGTAAGTGCCAGGGTGGAGGGGAGGTGCGTAATGTGGTAATAGCATTTTCCTCACCCAGAAAGTGGATTGTTTTAATTCAGTGGGGTGTCTCTTTAATGGATTCTGTGGCAGTTGGGGGAGGAGGTGCTGGTACTGCCAAAGGTTCTGTGGCAGTTCTAGAGAGCTGGAGGGGTCTGAGGGAAGTGCTGGGGCAGCAGCAGGACCTCCGGGGAGGAGAGGGCAGAAGGGAAAGTTAATAGCAGCCAGGTCAAGCGTGTGAGAAGAATTGTGTCCAGGGGACGGGTGTGAGGGAGGGAAATGAGAAGGTAAAAGGGGCAGCCAACCAAGGCAGGCAGAGAGTGAGAGAAGAGAGAAACTGAGTGAACAGCCCTTGCTGATTCTCTTAGTGCGAGGAGGCAGGGCCGGCTCCAGGCACCAGCCCAGTAAGCAGGTGCTTGTGGCGGCCAAGGGGAAGGGGCGGCACGTCGGGCTCTTCGGCAGCAATTCAGCGGCGGGTCCCTCGGTCCCTCTCCGAGGGAAGGACCTGTCGCTGAATTGCCACCGAAGAAGAAAGCGGCACGGTGGAGCTGCCGCCGATCGTGATCGTGGCTTTTTTTTTTTTTTCCTCACTGCTTGGGGCGGCAAAAACCCTGGAGCCGGCCCTGCGGGGAGGGCACGGGGAGCTGGTTGCGGGAAAGTGCCAGGCAGGCAGCTGCACTGAATGCCCCTGCTGGAGGCAGGAGGGAGACAGTCATCCTTTGTGCAGTCAGTAGCCCAGGTGGAACAGCTTCTAGAGAGAGTGTTGCAACATGGAGAAGGGCATGGCAGTCACCAGAGAGCCCCAGCGGGATACAAGGAGTTACTGCCCTGCTAAGGGAGCAGCAAAACAAGAAAGGTGCTCTCAAGCACAGGTGATTCCTAGAGCCTTGAGGAGCCGCTGCTGCACAGGGGAGCGCCACACGCAGGAAAAGAAGTTCCAGGTAAACTCTGTGGCCTATGTGAGTAGAAAAGGTGTGAGATCTTTTCAACTGAGCTAGCTTACAGTGTGACCAGTTCCTGCAGTTTTATCACAAAACGCACAATATTTCTTGTTTCATTCAAAGCGCTGGCTACTAGAGACAAGGGAGTATGTAAGAATCTCAGTTTTCTTTTACAAAAAAAAAAAAAAATTCTAGACCTCCTGATTGCAGAGGAAAGCTTAGAAATGTTAGTCCTGGTGGAATTCTGTGCCACTGTGCGCGCACAGAATTAATGTCCCCTGCAGATTTCTTTGTTTCCCTGCAGAAAAAAAACTTTCTGACGAGGAGCCGCAAGAGTGGTCAAACACCCCGCTCCAACAGTACTGGCACATCGTTTCAGGCTCCCGGAGAGGCCAGCAAAGAGGTAAATCAGTGAGGTTCTGGAGATGCCATAGCTGGTGGCTCCTGCCTTGCGCACAGCTCAGCAGCTATTCCCAGCTGGACTGAGGACAGGGGAGGACAGAGGTGCAGGACCCCAAGGTGTTGCTGAGGCAGGCCTGACCCTTGTGCTGTGTCAGGGTAGGATACAGCCTCACTGTCGAGTCTGTGCCCTGCAGAGGAGAGGGGGCTGAAGGGCGATCTCTCACCTCCATGCATCCAGTGTCCTGTGCTCCCCACTTCCATGCTGGAGCCTCCACATTTATTTATTGAGAAATAAAATTTGAAGAATTTTGCAGAATTTTAAAATATTGTGTGCAGAATTTTAATATTTTTTTTTTGGTGCAGAATTCCCTCAGCAGTAAAATGTGATCCAAGGGTGGCCCGGGGCTGAAAAAGCAGAAAGCAAATGAAAAGACCACAATTTTTTTTTACTTATATGATTTTTTAGCCAATCTCAGGATTTTTGGGATCCTGACTCATGACTTTTGAACATTTGGGCTTGGCAATACTGAGCTTAATCAGAAGCCTTCAGGCTTCCATGCAAATAGCTTAAATGATTTTGGGATGTTTAGCTGTGTCGACAGTGATTGACTGATTTTCCATTGAATAACTTGTTTGAAACATGCACTTTTTTTGCCCATGTAGATGTAGTCACAATATGTGGTGGGGAGGTGTGTAGGTGGATGTAAAAGGGGCCACAGGGAGCTCTTCAATGGCTGATTCTGCCCTCTGTGCTAAAAAGTGTCCCCCTTCCTCCATTGCCCTCACCCCCATGCATTTATTGTACTTTCTCTGAAAATTAGTAAAATTCGCTCTTATGTGTGAAAAGGGTTTGCACTGCACCTGACACATCTCTGCCACATAAGAATAGAAACTCTTTTTTTCACCCAACTTAGTCTCTAGTTAGGGGCAGAGAGGCAAAGGAGCTGTTGCTGTGATCCCAAATCCTAAACTTCTCAGAAATAGCAGCACCATCTCGCAGAGTAGATGTTTCCAAACTATCTAACCCTAATTACATGTGTCAATGTTAGTTAGAGGTTGCATGTGTCTGTCTGAACAAGGACATTAAGAAAGGTGATTAAGAAAAAACAGAAAGCATACAAAGAGTGGAAGAGGGGAGGGATCAGCAAAGAAACCTACCTTATTGAGGTCAGAGCATGTAGAGATGGAGTGAGAAAGGCCAAAAGCCGTGTAGAGTTGGACCTTGCGAGGGGAATTAAAACCAATAGTAAGAGGTTTTATAGCCATATAAATAGGAAGAAAACAAAGAAAGAAGAAGTGGGACCGCTGAAGACTGTAGATGGAGTGGAGATTAAGGATAATCTAGGCATGGCACAATGTCTAAACGAATATTTTGCATCGGTCTTTAATGAGGCTAATGAAGGGTTTAGGAATAGAGGCACCGTAACGGAGGGGAATAAAGGAGGGGGGGTTGACATTACAGTATCCGAGGTAGAAGCCAAACTCGAGCAGCTTAACGGGACTAAATCGGGCGGACCGGATGATCTTCATCCGAGAATATTAAAGGAACTGGCGCGAGAAATTGCAAGCCCGTTAGCGATAATTTTTAATGAATCTGTAAACTCGGGGGTGGTACCGTTGGACTGGAGAATAGCTAATGTGGTTCCTATTTTCAAGAAGGGGAAAAAAAGTGACCTGGGTAACTACAGGCCTGTTAGTTTAACATCTGTAATATGCAAGGTCTTGGAAAAAATTTTGAAGGAGAAAGTGGTTAAGGACCTTGAGGTCAATGGCAATTGGGACAAATTACAACATGGTTTTACGAAAGGCAGATCATGCCAAACCAACCTGATCTCCTTCTTTGAGAAAGTAACAGATTTTTTAGATAAAGGAAATGTGGTGGATCTAATATACCTCGATTTCAGTAAAGCGTTTGACACGGTACCGCATGAGGAATTATTGGTTAAATTGGAAAAGATGGGGATCGATATGAAAATCCAGAGGTGGATAAAGAACTGGTTAAAGGGGAGACTGCAGCGGGTCGTACTGAAAGGTGAACTGTCAGGTTGGAGGGAGGTTACCAGTGGAGTTCCTCAAGGTTCGGTTTTGGGTCCGATTTTATTTAATCTATTTATTACTGACCTCGGAACCGAATGTAGGAGTGGGCTGATAAAGTTTGCGGATGACACAAAGTTGGGAGGTATTGCCAATTCGGAGAAGGATCGGGATATCCTGCAGGGAGACTTGGATGACCTTGTAAACTGGAGTAATACTAATAGGATGAAATTTAATAGTGAGAAGTGTAAGGTGATGCATTTAGGGATGACTAACAAGAATTTTAGTTATAAGCTGGGGACGCATCGGTTGGAAGTGACGGAGGAGGAGAAGGACCTCGGAGTCCTGGTTGATCGCAGGATGACTATGAGTCGGCAATGTGACGTGGCCGTGAAAAAAGCTAATGCGGTCTTGGGATGCATTAGGCGAGGTATTTCTAGTAGGGATAAGGAGGTGCTGCTTCCGTTATACAAGGCGCTGGTGAGACCTCATTTGGAGTACTGTGTGCAGTTCTGGTCTCCCATGTTTAAAAAGGATGAACTCAAATTGGAACGGGTACAGAGAAGGGCCACTAGGATGATCAGAGGAATGGAAAACCTGTCGTATGAAAGGAGACTCGAGGAGCTCGGTTTGTTTACCCTAACCAAAAGGAGGCTGAGGGGGGATATGATTGCTCTCTTTAAATATATCAGAGGGATAAATACCAGGGAGGGAGAGGAATTATTTCAGCTTAGTACTAATGTGGACACGAGAACAAATGGATATAAACTGGCCGTCGGGAAGTTTAGGCTTGAAATTAGACGACGGTTTCTAACCGTCAGAGGGGTGAAGTTCTGGAATAGCCTTCCGAGGGAAACGGTGGGGGCGAAAGACCTCTCTGGCTTTAAGATTAAGCTTGATAAGTTTATGGAGGGGATAGTTTGATGGGATAACATGATTTTCGTCAATAAGTCAATAACGTGCCATCGCTGGTAATTAGTATCAATGGTCAATGTGGGTCTGGCTGGAGAATCTTGCCCGCATGCTCGGGGTTCTGCTGATCGCCATATTTGGGGTCGGGAAGGAATTTTCCTCCAGGGTAGATTGGCAGAGGCCCTGGAGGTTTTTGCCTTCCTCCGCAGCATGGGGCAGGGGTCGCTTGCTGGAGGATTCTCTGCGACTTGAAGTCTTTAAATCATGATTTGGGGACTTCAACAGCTGAGTCAAGGGAGAGAATTATTCCAGGAGTGGGTGGGTCAGATTTTGTGGCCTGCATCATGCGGGAGGTCAGACTAGATGATCATAATGGTCCCTTCTGACCTTAAAGTCTATGAGTCTATGAGGACAGAGGGCATGTGAACAAGGGGGGCACATGTAATCACATGTGGATGCATAGCTTTCCAAACATAGTGATTATTTTTGACAAGGGAAAGGAGGGAATGTTGACACTGAAAGGCTGCATGGGCAGTTGGAAGCCTGAATGCTTCTGTGGCAACTGGGGAGAAGAAGAGAATGGAGTGAAAGCAGTAGGAAATCCTGAGTGGGAGAGGCAGGGAACAGGCTAGGAGAAAAGATTAATTGGGAGCTGAAGAATTGTCAGGAATATGAGTGGAAAAGGGGAAAAGAGGAGTGAAAGGATTCAACCAAACCTATGAGAATGAGAGAAGAATGCAGCTTGGGTGCAGCATATGTGATCCACTGCTCAATATGTACTGAGTGTCTCCCTCTGCCAGATCCACAGAGGGTCTGTTACAGCTTTACCCTTAAAATCCTGCATCCTTAGCTAACGCTATAGAGGCTCGTGCTTTTAGGTCTGGAGATCCCTGGTTCAATCTCTGGGATCAGCAAATATGGCACATGTGCACAGAGGCATCATATCATGGAGTATGAAAGGTTGGAGCGCTTGTGGCTGTGACAGGATATGCCCCTGTGTTCACACCCTACATGCTATTGTAATAATGTTTGTACAAGGTATGCTTTATGAGGTATCACTTAAAACTCATAATTTGCTGCTGAGTAATATCATGGCAGAATGCACGTAGCAGTGTTGTATGTGAAGTTATAAACATAAACTGAAATTAGGACTAAAAGTATGTTTTCCAGATAAATGTGGGCAGTGGCCAAGCAAGTTCCTCAGACACAAAGGGCAAGCTGACACCTCAGCCAAATGTAAACAAGGCTGATGGACCATTACCTGCTGAGTGGCCATACTTTGGCAGGAAAGGGGGCAGGGGCAAAAATCTACATTTTAGCAAAGAAACAGCATGGGGTTTTCTTCCACACAGACTACCTGCCTGTCTCGTTGCTGCCAGCTGAAAATGTTTTTCAAGAGGAGGATTGAACCTATAAAAAGCAGGTTTCAGAGTAGCAGCCGTGTTAGTCTGTATCCACAAAAAGAACAGGAGTACTTGTGGCACCTTAGAGACTAACAAATGTATTTGAGCATAAGCTTTCGTGGGCTAAAACCCACTTCATCAGATGCATGCAGTGGAAAATACAGTAGGAGGATATATATATACACACAGAGAGAACATGAAACAATGGGTGTTACCATACACACTAGAGTGATCAGTTAAGGTGAGCTATTACCAGCAGGGGAGAAAAAAAACTTTTTGTAGTGGTAACCAAAATGGCCCATTTCCAGCAATTGACAAGAAGGTGTGAGGAACAAACAGTAGGGGGGAAGAATAAAAAGCAGGACACCCCAAGACACCCTTGCTTTCCCTGCCAATCACATTCATTGCACCTGAAGAGGCAAAGGAAGCCGCTCTTGGATTCTGAGCGAGGGGTCCTGACTTGAAGAGTTTGGTCAGTAAGACTGCTGAAAGCATGTGGTGAGAAAACTTTGTTTTGAATCTTATATAGTTTGTTAAGTTAGGCACTAGTAAAACATTTTATCTGCATTTTTCTTGCAAACCATTTCTGAGTTTTATGCCTCATTACTTGTACTGACTTAAAATCTCTCTTTGTAGTTAATAAGATTGTTTTATCTCATCCAAAGTGTTTAAACTGAAGTGTTTGGATAATTGCATTTGGGGTAACAAGTAGTGTGTATATTATTCCTGTAAAGGCATAATGGACTTAATATATTTATACTGTCTAGAAGAGGGCTGGGCACTACAGGACATACGTTTCTGCAGGGAAATCTGAGACTAAAGCCTTGTCTACACTGCCACTTTACAGCACTGCAACTTTCTCCCTCAGGGGTGTGAAAAAACACCCCCCTGAGTGCTGCAAGTTTCAGCTCTGTAATGTGGCAGTGTAGAGAGTGCACCAGTGCTGGGAGCTACTCCAGCTGGGAGAGCTGCAGCAGCTCTCCCAGCGCTGGTGCCGTGACTACACAGCCACGTTAAAGTGCTGCCACGGTAGCACTGCTGCGGCAATGCTGCCGCAGCAGCACTTTAATGTTGCTAGCGAAGACATACTCTGTGATGTGTGGTAATCTTTAAAACTGATAAGAGCCAAGGTGTGGCTGGCTGGCTGAGGCACATGCAGACATAGCTGGGAGTGACTTACACGCTGGAGGCTGTTTGTGAGCGGTCCAGGTTGGAGGCTACAACAGCACAGCATTGTAAAGGGCATGCCAGGTTACAAGGATGACACAGCTAGGTTACAGGGCAAGGATGACACAGCTACTCATTGGTCTGGATTTTACTGGTATGTCACAGTGGCTATGGGGCAGTCACTCTAGAAATACTGATTTCATTTCTAGGCCCCTTATTACCAGAAAGATATTGACAAATTGAAGGAAGTTCACAGAAAAAGCATGTGGGCGAGGGACTGACTACTGATAGAGGATTAAAAGAGTTACCCAAGCTAGACAGGTTTCAGAGTGGTAGCCATGTTAGTCTGTATCAGCAAAAAGAATGAGGAGTACTTGTGGCACCTTAGAGACTAACAAATTTGTTTGGGCATAAGCTTTTGTGGGCTAAAACCCACTTCATCGGATGCATGCAGTGGAAAATACAGTAGGAAGATATATAGATAGATAGATAGATAGATAGATACACAGAGACCTGAAAAAAATGGGTGTTGCCATGCCAACTATAACGAGACTAATCAATTAACATGGGCTATTATCAGCAGGAGAAAAAAAACTTTTTTAGTGATAATCAGGATGGCCCATTTCCAACAGTTGACAAGAAGGTGTGAGTGACAAGTGGGGGGGGGGGGAAATTAGCATGGGGAAATAGTTTTACTTTGTGTAATGACCCATCCACTCCCAGTCTTTATTCAAGCCTAATTTAATGGTGTCCAGTTTGCAAATTAATTCCAATTCAGCAGTTTCTCGTTGGAGTCTGTTTTTGAAGTTTTTTTGTTGGAGTATTGCGACTTTTAGGTTTGTAATTGAGTGACCAGGGAGGCTGAAGTGTTCTCCAACTGGTTTTTGAATGTTATAATTCTTGACGTCTGATTTGTGTCCATTTATTCTTTTGCGTAGAGACTGTCCGGTTTGGCCAATGTACATGGCTGAGGGGCATTGCTGGCACATGACAGATTTAAGTGAAGCTGGAGTGAGGATTTAACAGTCTGCAAATATCTGAAAGATGACAACAGCAAGGAGGGAAATGAACAATCTATGGTGGTACACAAGATTGCAGCTGGAAGGAAAGGGATGGAATTAATAGCAGGAGAGTTACATCAGGGATACATCTCACTCACAGAAAGTTATCAGGCTGTGCAATTGCCTCCTAAGGGAAAGGATGGAAAGCCCTATTACTTGGGATGTTAAAAACTAGTGGAGAAACCATTATTAATTTTACAATACGTTACAATTCTGCATTGGTGCCTAGAGGAAGGGATAGACTAAATGACCTAATAGCGCTTTTCTGACTCTAACAATCTTATTGTTATTGTAGAGAAAAAGACTGTAAAATAACCCTGAAAAAGGTCATTGAGCTCCTGGCTACTCTTTGTCATGCTAGGGAGTGGATATGCTGGGGGTGAATTACAACTTCACCCATCTTTTGTTTAAAAAGGAAAATAAAAAACTCTTTCCTGCCCCCTAAGTTATTGTTGCTAGTGGCTGAATCCTGATATTACCAAGCCTGTTGAATGTGCATTTGGTAGATTGAAGGGGTGCTGGAGAAGTCTAATGAGAAGGCTTGATTTCATGGGCTAAATATTCCTATTGTTGTTGCTTCATGTTGTATCTTACATAATATTTGTGAAGTAAACAGGGAGATGTTACCAGACTGTTGGCTGATTTTGAACAGCCAGACACAAGGGCAATTACAAGAGCACAGTGAGGTGCTATACAACTGAGGGAGGCCTTGGGAGCACATTTTGACAGAGCACCATAATTGCATAATGTGCTTCTTTGTGTTGTGTCACGTCATGATTAAACTGTAATGTGCTTGTGTATGAACCATAACTGAATTGCCAGCATACTGTATGAATCTTCAGAAGGAATACTGATTTGGGGGGCTGTTTTGTGAATCAAAATAAATACATTTTAGAGATCCACTAGGAGCAATAAAAAGACTTTAAAAAACCATTTAAAACCATTTTTAAAAGTGCAAGGTGCTGTGCTTTCCTGCATTGGTCACAGGTCATTCTATGTATATTGACAGAAGTTCTTGTTTTCCACTGGGGTTGAGTGGAAGAGATAGTGTGGCACACTGTGCTGGCATCTTGGAGGTTATATTGGACAGGGTCTGGAAACATGGTATTGTCTGTTCAATGGAATGGCTGCTTGGATAAAAGTCTTTTGGAGTTTGGCTCCATAATGCTTTGCAGCATTTGCATTTGCTGTCTCAGGAGCATTTGCTGGACTTCCCTACATATCTCTCAGTCCTTCTGCCCGTCATCAACATGTGCTCCATCCACTGTCTTGTCTCATGGACCCTAAACTCGGGGGTCCTGTAGAGATCTGAGAACATATCCATTTCTTCTTCCTCATCAAGGTCAGCTGATGTGGAAGGGGTACTTCTCAAGGATACCCCAGTTGATGCCACTGATAACAAGATAAATAGACATTGTTAGATTCAAACCTTGCTGGAGTGAAAAAGATAAAAACACCCTAAAAAAGTTCCCATAAAGATATTAATAAAAGTCTGAAGTGGATCAGACTAGTTTCAGGACAGCTAGCTTTTAGTTCAGCCAGTCCCAGTACGGTGAGTATATTCTGGGCACTGAGTCTCCTCGATGCTAAAACAATATAACTTTTGAAAATCTGTAGTGTTGGGAGTTATCTGCCATCTGTACCCGGCAACACTTGCAGAGAGAGTGCAGTAAATATTAAGAACATCAGAACGGCCATACCCTGATCTCTAAAGATATTTACGTAGTGGTCCGCTCAGGGTTGCAAGACCTAAGGCCCAGCCTGTCACTTTGCTATCTATATTACAAAGTTCCAGATTTTTAAAGGTATTTAGGAGTTGCTGCGCTCAGCATTGCAACACCTAACTAATTTAGGAGCCTAAATCCAGGGCCGGCTCTAGGCACAAGCGTTCCAAGCATGTGCTTGGGGCGGCACTTTTCAAGGGGCAGCATTCAGGCTCCTTGGGGTGGCACTTTTCAAGGGGCGGCAGTCCAGCCTTTTTTTTTTTTTGCTTGCTCCAAAAAACCAGGAGCCAGCCCTGCCTAAATCTCATTTTAAAAAGTGATTTAGACATAGGAGCCAAAATCCTATTGAAAGTTGATGGGATTTAGGTTCCTAAGTGCCTAAAGTACTTTTGAAAATGAGATTTAGACTCCTAAATTAGTTAGGTGTTGCAATGCTGCGTGCAACAATGCCTAAATAGCTTTAAATATCTGGGCCCTAACTCCTGAAGTCATGTAACTACGTCAGCTGTACTGGGAATCCCAAGCCAAAAAATGAGTGGCTTAAAAATTATGAGGGTTTTTTTTTAATTATAACTTTTAGTTCTTTTTCTTTGCCTTTTGCTTTTGGAGTCATTACAGTACTTTGAGGGTTACATTTTCAAGCTTTTCTCCACAACCATGAGGATTGGCAACTTTTCTTCTTTTCTTAAATGAAAGTGAGATTTTTCTAATGTGATCCCATGCCTCAGGAGCTGGAATTTAAGAGAAACCCAAATATCCAGAGAGCTGACAACACTCAGTTTTTTTAAGTAAGTTTCTAATCCTTGTGATAATAAGTAACATTTAAAATGTTACCTGGTGTTGCAGATGCAGTGATGTCTGCTTGAGTCTGCAAAGTGGGGCTGCCAAGTGATTAAAAAAATTAATCACAATTAATCACGCGATTTAAAAAATTAATTGTGATTAATCGCATGATTAATTGCACTGTTAAACAATAATAGAATATCATTTGGCTGTTTTCTACATTTTAAAAAATATTGATTTCAGTTACAACACAGAATACAAAGTGTACAGTGCTCACTTTATATTTATTTTTATTACAAATATTTGCACTGTAAAAACAAAAGAAATAGTATTTTTCAATTCACCTAACACAAGTACTGTAGTGAAATCTCCTTATCATGAAAGTTGAACTTACATATATAGAATTATGTACCAAAAATTGCATTCAAAAACAAAACAATGTAAAACTTTAGAGCCTGCAAGTCCACTCAGTCCTACTTCTTGTTCAGCCAATCGCTCAGACAAACAAGCTTGTTTACATTTGTAGGAGATAATGCTTCCTGCTTCTTGTTTACAATGTCACCTGAAAGTGAGAATAGGCATTCGCATGGCACTGTTGTAGTCGACGTTGCAAGACATTTACGTGCCAGATGCACTAAAGATAGGGTTACCATATTTGTACACTGAAAAAGGAGGACACTCCACGGGGCCCCTGGCCCCGCCCCAACTCCGCCCCTTCCCCGCCCCCATTCCAACCCCTTCCCCACCCAAAGTCCCTGTCCCAACTCTGCCCCCTCTCTGCCCTATTGGCCCCCTTCCCCAAATCCCAGCCCCACCTCCTCCCCTGAGCTCGCCACATTCCCCCCCCCTCGCAGCCACCCGAAACAGCCGCTTCCTCCCCGGGCTCCCACCACTCTCCAGTCCCTGCGCCCCTGGCCGGGCGCTTCCCCCGCGCAGCAGCAGCCGGAGCCGGGGGGCGGGAAGTTGCTTCGGGCCCCGGGCCTGCCCCCGAGCTGGGCATCCCAGCCCCAGCACGCTCCCACCTGCTAGGCTGCACCCCAGCCGCAGGCTCCCTCTCTGGCCAGGCTGGAGCAGAGAAGTGCTGCGTGCATGGCCCAGGCCTTACCCCCGGGCTCAGGGGAGCTTCCACCCCGCTCCCATCCGGACTCGGCGAGGCTGCGGCAGCTCAGGCCGGGTGGCTGCGGGAGGCGCTGCAACGCGGGCCCTTCCCGGGTGGGTGAGCTCAGGCTCCCGGGAGCCGCCACCGCGCGCCGAGAAACTTCTCCCAGTGCCGGGACCCAGCAGCGGCTCCGCGGGGGGGGAGGCAGCCCCGGCTGCACGGACCGCTGGCGGGGGACTCCTTGCATGGCCGGGACGGAGGGGGGAGACTGAGGCTCTGCCAGAGCCGCGGGGAATGCTCAGAGGAGGGAGAAGCGGCCACGGGTCCCCTGCAGCTGCCTGCAGAGACGCCACCGTGGGCGCGGGGTTGCAGCAGCACGGGGGGAGGGGGTTTGCAATCCGCAGGCTGAAGCGAGCTGACACCCCAAGGGAAGAGGGGGCAGTGCGTAGGGTTATCATACCTCCGTATTTTCCAGACATTTATATATATTTAAAAAATCCTCCCGGACGGTGATTAACAACTAAAAAGCAGGACATGTCCGGGAAAATACGGACGTATGGTAACCCTACTAAAGATTCATATGTCCCTTCATGCTTCAGCCACCATTCCAGAGGACACGCATCCATGTTGATGACGGGTTCTGCTTGATAACGATCCAAAGCAGTGTGGACTGACGCATGTTCATTTTCATCATCTGAATCAGATGCCACCTGTAGAAGGTTGATTTTCTTTTTTGGTGGTTTGGGTTCTGTAGTTTCCGCCTCAGAGTGTTGCTCTTTTAAGACTTTTGAAAGCATGCTCCATACCTTGTCCCTCTCAGATTCTGGAAAGCACTTCAGATTTTTAAACCTTGGTTCGAGTGCTGTAGCCATCTATAGAAATCTCACATTGGTACCTTCTTTGCGTTTTTGTCAAATCTGCAGTGAAAGTGTTCTTAAAACGAACAACATGTGCTGGGTCATCATCTGAGACTGCTATAACATGAAATATATGGCAGAATACGGGTAAATCAAAGCAGGAGACATAAAATTCTCCTCCAAGGAGTTCAGTCGCTAAGTAATTAACACATTATTTTTTTAATGAGCATCATCAGCATGGAAGCATGTCCTCTGGAATGGTGGCCGAAGCATGAAGGGGCATACGAATGTTTAGCATATATGGCACGTAAATACCTTGCAATGCCGGTTACAAAAGTGCCATGCGAATGCCTATTCTCACTTTCAGGTGACATTGTAAATAAGAAGTGGGCAGCACTATCTCCTGTAAATGTAAACAAACTTGTTTCTCTTAGCAATTGGCTGAACAAGAAGTAGGACTGAGTGGACTTGTAGGCTCTAAAGTTTTACTTTGTTTTGTTTTTGAGTTCATTTATGTAACAAAAAAATTCTACATTTGTAAGTTGCACTTTCATGATAAAGAGATGGCACTACAGTACTTGTATGAGGTAAATTGAAAAATACTATTTCTTTTGTTTATCATTTTTACAGTGCAAATATTGTAATAAAAATAATATAATGTGAGCACTGTACACTTTGTATTCTGTGTTGCAATTGAAATCAAAATATTTATTTTAAAATATAGGAAAACATCCAAAATATTTAATACATTTAAATTGGTATTATATTGTTTAACAGTGTGATTAATACTGCGATTAATCACAATTAATTTTTTGGAGTTAATTGAGTGAGTTAATTGCGACAGCCTTACTGGAAAGAGCTTGAAACAGTAGCTGTAAGAGAGACAAACTGTTCCATGAATCTTAATAGCCCCCTTCCAACACCACCCCAGCAGCAAACTCTGTGGCAGGAGTGTGAAAATGCATGCTTACCCAAGGACGGTGAGTTATATGGGCCTGTGGTGCCTGTGTGCCAGCAAATTCAGGGCAGTGGGGCCCAGCTCCACCAATGTTTGGGGCCGGGTCGCTCTCCCAGCCCCACCTGCCGCCCTGCCTACCACCTCCACGTGCTTCCCCCGGAGTGTCCCCCGTCCCTGCCTACCACCTCCATGTGCTTCCCCTGGCCCCACCTGCTGCCCCAGCGCACCTCCCTTGGAGCGTCCCTGGCTGTGCCCTGGGCAGCGGGTGGCTGCCCTGCAACTCTGTGCTGTACTCCCTTGCCAGCTGCTGCCAGCTACAAAAGGGAGTGGTGCTGGCAGCAGGCTGACGCGGCACCTGCGGAGGGAGGAGGCATACATGTGATGGCAGCCCTTTCCCCCCCGCCCCGGCACCCACCACTGGGGAGGCGAGGGGTCTTCCTGGACCTGAGAGGGGCCCAGCCCCTAGGAGCACGTGCAATGACAGTGGTGCAGGGTGAGGGTGCTGCCCGGGAGGTGAGGGGGCGGAGAGGACTGGGGGGAATGTGGTGACCAACTCTCTGGCCCCAGCCCTGGGGCAGCCTGCCTGCACCCCAAACTCCTCATCCCCAGCCCCTCCTTATCCCAGAGCTCACACCCCCAGCCAGAGCCCTCAATCCTGTGCACCCCAACCATCTACCCTAGCCCTGAGCCCCTTCCATATCCCAAACCTCTCTTCCCAAGTCAGAGCCCTCATCCCCCCCCACACTCCAACCCTCTGCCCTAGCCCTGAGCCCCTCACCCCCAGCCAGAGCCCTCATCCCCCCCCCCCCCCCCACACACACACATTATGCAATATAGGGAAACTGTTAAACGCTTACTGTTTCCAGTCCATTTTTACACTATTTTAAAAAATATATATTGACTTACAAGGTGGGGGGGGTGGGGGGAGACTTGGACCCAGGGCCGGCTCTGGCTTTTTTGCCGCCGCAGGCAAAAAAGCCTCCGGCCGCCCCACCCACCCCCAGCGCGGCAGGGGAGGGCGCGGGGGGGGAGGGCGGCCGGAGCCCCGGGGGGAGGGCAGCGAGCCCCAGCCGGGGCTCCACTCTCCCCGGCGGCCGGGGGGAGGACGCCGGGGGGGGAGGGCGGCCGGAGCCCTGGGAGGAGGGCGGAGTGCCCGGCCGGGGCTCCACTCTCCCCGGCGGCCAGAGCGCCGGGGGGAGGGTGGAGTGCCCGGCCGGGGCTCCGCTCTCCCCGGCAGCCGGGGGGAGGGCGCTGGGGGGGAGGGCGGCCGGAGCCGTGGGAGGAGGGCGGAGTGCCCGGCCGGGGCTCCGCTCTCCCCGGCGGCCGGAGCCAGAGCACCGCACCGCCCCCCTCCAGGTGCCGCCCCAAGCACAAGCTTGGTGGGCTGGTGCCTGGAGCCGGCCCTGCTTGGACCCATTCTGGGCACCACCAAAAATTATACAAACCTGCCGCCCCTGTGCTTACCCATGCACATAGATATGTCTTGACTGCTGAAGGTAAGTACTGGCACCCTCTCTGCTGCTATCTCTGTCTCTCTCACCTGCTGCTGTCCCTGCAGGTCCCCTCTAGCCACTACTCCTGGAGGGTGGGCTCCATGCTGCTAAATCATGCTATCTTTCGGCAGTGCTACCAATAAGGTGATCTTTGTCTGATCTTAACAAAGAGCATATTTCATCTTTGCTTTATATTTTTATTGCTTTGCATCCTAAGCTTCAGTTCATTTCTTCCTAAGACTTGCTTATTTGGACAAGGTGATCTGCATCTTTACCTGACATTGACTGTGATGTAATTCCAAAAGGAAATAACATTTGGAGGGGCAACTACAGCTGTTGGCAGTATTCTTCCAGCCTATGTCTTTATATTACTCAACATATCTCACAGTGGGAAATTAAAGCTATGGGAAGTCTTTTGTGGCAAGTATGTGTGCCTGGTCTATAGGGAAAAACCTTTAGAGCAGTGCTGTGATCCTCTGTTTGTTACTCCAGGCCCTTCATCATGCCTTAGATAGCATCCTAATTCAGAGCTCCCTTAGCACCAACATTCCATATTTTGCCACCATTCATTGTCTGATTTACTATTAGTAGTAATATGTATATTCTCAGACAAAAATCTCCTGATGATTGAAAGAACGTATCAGTGATTGACTGTAAAAACTTACAATATTTTTTAATTGCCACCATGTCAGCAGGGGGCGCTAAGCAGGGAGTTAGGTCTCTGTTTTTGAGGGGGGACTCCTGGGTTCTAGGCTGTACCCTGTGCTCCTAGGCAGATTCCTCTCCCCGGGATAATGGGGATGAGATAAAGGCAAATCTAAGCCGCCAGAGCCCAACCGCCAGGGAAGAGTTAAATAGAGGCCTGGCGAGGTAAGGCGGAGTCCCCTAGCTGCCCCGCCTCCAGGCCTTGTCTGGACAAGGAGCCAGGCGTGTCGGAGGCCGTGGCGGCTCCTCCCCTGCGGGCTCCTCCCCCCGGCCGGGCGCTTCATGCGGCTGTTCTGGCCGCGGCTCCGGCTTGGGGTTCCTCGGGCGAGGATGGAGCAGTAGCCAATCCTCTTTTTCCTCGCAGGACTCGCCTGCGGTGGTACTGACCATGAGCTCCGAGCGTAGGGAGCAGGCGGCGCCCCGGTCTGACGGAGGTGGCTGCGCCTGTGGCCGCCGGGGCAGCGGCGGAGGCAGCTGGCGCCTCTTCCTGGGCTTCTTCGCGCTCTCGCTTGCGCTGCACCTCCTTACCCTGGGCTGCTACCTGGAGCTGCGTTCCGAGCTCCGCCGGGAGCGGGACCCCGATCCCACGCCTTCTCCCCGTCACGGGGGTACCGCGGTCGCCCCGGGCTCCTCTGGCTCGGCCCGCCTGCAGCGCTTCGCCGAACCCACGGACCGCCGCCAGCAGGTGAGTCACGGGCACTGGGGAACAATGGGGTGACTCTGGATCTTGGAGGTACTAGGAGTGTGAGCGTGGGGGCGGCTTTGCGGGGTATGCGAGTGGACAGGGCAAGTGTCTGCACTCCTTAGACAGCCGGCGTTTTTGCAGCTGCTCTTCAGGGCTGATCGAGTCTGTCTTGGAGACAGGTGAGGGTGGCTGGGCATTGGGGAGAACGTCCTGCTGCTTGGCATGCTCCCTTCTCGATCACTGTGAAACAAATTCTCTGTCTTGAAGAATTTCTTCGTCTCCCCAGCATGATGTTAATGTCACCTAATACTAACGCTGGGGCTTCTGTTTCACCTGCAAGAGTGAATTCCATCAAGTCCATCGCCCGTGTTAGGGCTTTTAACACAGGCTTGGTACAACCTGTTTGGAAAGGTGAGTCTGGTCCTTCTCTCCTTCCTCGAAGCAACAGACTTAAGAACATGATGGCTTGTGGCTGCAACTTTGGAATATCATGCATGCCTCTTCTGGCCAGGTGGGTGCATGCTTTCATCATATTCAGATAGAGGACTATAAAGATAGTTTGACCAAACATTTCAGGGGTAGAGAATGCATGGGTGAGAGACCTTGTTGCTGTCTTGGATTAGTAGGAAGGAAAACCCTTGTCACCAATTACAGAAATTCTAAAAGTGTTTTATAATGCTATACACTCAACCTTTTTAGCCTTGTGAGGTTTTGTACTTCAGATGTATGTTTAGATGGACCTTTTCTCCCCTCCTCCCCGCCCCCTTCATCATTTTCTTTGTTGTGAATCTTGGCGATTTAGTACAATACAAGCCTGAAGGGATACTTCAAGTGACAATTGTCCTGATAAACATTAGAATCCTCCCCGATGCTCTTGCAACAATTTTCTTATCTCTGGCTTCTTCCAGACCTTTTTAGCAATTCAAGAAGCATTAACTTTATCACTCTCCCTTATGGTACTCAGTCTCATGAAAGTTGAATAGCTTTTAAAAAAAATAGTCTGATATCCTTCATAAGGGTCCTGATCACCTGTTTGATTTTTATACTCCAGGTACCTATACTTTCAAATACGAGATGGAAATTTAGGGAATTTTTTTTCTGTTTTCATATCGTTATTGATGTTAATCAACACTCTTATCACTTTTATTCACTTAAATCTAACACTTTTTTTTAAAATGAATTGAATGGTTTCATCTACAACTGCTGTTGAACCCTCTACTAACTTCTGTGGCTTTAAATTACACTTTCTATGACAAAATGTGTTTTCTCCACTGTATTCTGAAAGGTTGACACTAACAACTGGGGAAATTGACTATCTAGAGGGAAGGTGAAACTATAGAACTGACAAGACACACAACACTGTCAAACACACAGAGAAAACAAAGATTTTTACTTACCTTTTAAAATGCTGTAATCTTAGGTGTTAATTGTAACAATAGTATTTATGTAATCAGACAGAATAAACATTCTTTAACTGATTGTTCGCAAATTTTAACTGCTTAATTTTAAGGCGGAGATTATAGTTATATAATTCTCTTGCCTCCTCTCATATCACTTTTCTTGGATCCCTTTTTGTGTGCTGCTCTTTCCTCTTCTGGTTTGGGGTGTCTATTGCTTTTTTCCACTATTGAGCCAAAAGTGACATTTGGTTTTCAATAAGGATAGGGGAGGAGGGGCTGACTCTATGCTAATAGCTGCTGGCCTAACTGTCTGAAAGGTTGAGTGGGGGCAATAAACTGGATTCTTCTCTTGTTTTCCCTCCACCTTCATTTTTCATGCAACACCATTGGAGGAGGTGGAGTCTGAAGCCACTCTCCCTGTCCGGTACTGCCATAGACTGAGCGGAAATGGGGACTCAGGCTCCTGCTCATCACGTTCAGGTCATCACCCCATATGTGGAGTCACTCTATAAACAATGGCTAGTCAGTAAGGTTGGGGAAGGCAGCCTGCTTTTGTTTAGAATAATTCAATCCGTCCAGTTACTTGTCTTTAGAAGTGTATAATCCTACGATTGGAGGTGGAATGGTGGTCCCTGCTGAGCGTAAACTCCAGTGACACATTCTCCTTCCTGGGTGAAAAGCACAATTGTGGGTGAAGGGGTACTTGTAAAGAAAGCCATTGTGTAGCAAGCATAAAGTCCTGCCTCAGCCCATGTAGGAGTTATTACAGTTGCTTCCCTCCTCATTATAGAAATACACAGCCTTGAAAAATCCATGAATTTGGAATAAAAGTTTCCACTACTTGGCAGTTGACCGTAAACCATCGATCTCACTGTTCAAGTCTCAACAAGTCTGCAATTTTAATGTACTGTACATGAACCACAACTGATTATGGGAAACAGACTCTGTTGTAGCTACAAACAGTAAAAATAAGCTACCTATTGAACTCAAATAAAAACTATCGAGTTCTAACAGTTTTTCATTCTTTGTTAAGCCTTGTCAATGTAAAATTAATTGAAACTGACTATTTGATATATTAAATCTTTAGATTGCCTCGTACTGTATTCAGCTGTACAACATTACTCCTGCATGCTTGAAGTTCCTCAGGGGCCTTCATGCGAAATAAGATGACTCTTAAAAGCTATCCGACTGAACAAGTACCATGAAATAATAAAACAGTGATTCCACTTAACCAGATTAAGTAGTTAAACCATATGTGCTCTGTTGTATATGGATTTAAGGTAATTGATCAGTTTGGATACAGACTGAAGTCCAAATGTTGTCTGTGCAGTTGAATCACTCCAGGTAAGTTAATAGTCTAAATATGTTCATTCTTGTATAGCTGGGCAGTAGAACATTAAAATGCTTGATTGTGATGGAAATATTCTAAGTAATAATGAGAACATGCAAATGCCAATTTAAGGGACAGTATACTACACTTTTGTCCTTGAAATGCCTACCTGTAGGTAACTGAACAGTATGTGCATATTCAGAGCATGGTGCCTTTGACTATATGTGTAATTGATAATATTCAGGAATACTCTCACCTCCTTTTCACCTGTCTTTGTCTTTGCAAGGAGCTTGAAAAAAGATTACTTCAATCTTTGTGGGAAAATAGATAAATTTTAAGGCATGTAGTTTTATATTACATAAACTATTGTGGTTAGAGTGTGAGTAAAATTCTGTAATTAAAAATCAACACCAACTGTGCTAAGTAATACAAAATACACAATAAACTTCTTCATTATGATTAAGGTTTCCAGCTGCTTTATAAAACATAACATTAGCCCCATTTGAAAAGTTATGTTGTAACCAGAGTCCTATCTAGATATTATTATGAAATAATAATCCAAAATTATCAGAGGCACTGTAATATTTGTTAAAATTAAATACTATACACATCTCTGATATATCATTTGTTGCTTATATTCTTTTCTGTATGTCCAAATACCAATAGTAACTAGCAGCACCCTGTGAATGCCATCAGAAGAAAATAAAATTGAGCAGGCTATTAAAAAAAAAAAAAAATTAGTACTGTTTTAAAACTAACGTTATTCCACAGCATTTACAATAATCATTAGATATCAATCTCTAAACTAGTTTTAAATATGCATGATTTTACTTACAACATTCATAGTGCTAATAAATTAAAACAAAGTGTGCCATGAATATACAAGTATTTATAATCTATCACACTTAAAAACAACCAAACGGAAATCTTATTTCAACACAAATCTAGAGTGATTACAACTTGTATTGATTATTGAAGTCATTCAATCTGCTGTAAATGTGGACAATTTTGATTTTTTTTTTTAAATAGGTTTCCTGCATTTTTTTGGGAAGGAATCTGCAGCAATGGTCAGCATAGATATCTTCATTGGACAGAACAGGCTGTTGGCAGGAATCTTGTTTGGCTGAGCTCCAAAAAATGACCTCATGACAGGAGTGAGATTTGGCAGCTTAATAATTGTGCTTTCCTATCTCAGAGTGTAGTCAAACATGTAACTGCATTTAATTTCAGATACAAGGACGGCTCTTTCATGGCAAAGGTTGAGGAATTGCAGTTCCTAATTTTGTCCCAGTAGGTCCACTGTTGTTGCATCATCAGTTTAGCATCTAGGTCAGCAGTTTAGTAATGCTACTTTATCTTTAACTCTTAGATTGCTGCCATATTTGATGTTACATAGCGCACAGGTAGGTGTCCGATCTAAATTGGTACAATACAAGCAATCTGTTCAAATTAAATTGCTTGACTATAGAAATAGTTCAGTATCAATGCTGTATTTGAGTTTGACAGGCACTTCATGACTAAGTGCATTTTCAAAGAATGGAAAGCGGGTTGCATCACAGATGTAGGCTTAAGATCAGGGCCGGCTCCAGGGTTTTGGCCGCCCCAAGCAGCCCCCCTCCCCCCCCCCCCCCCCCCCAAAAAAAGTTGCGATCTGCGGCGGCAATTTGGCGGGAGGTCCTTTGCTCCCAGGCGGAGTGAGGGACTGTCCGCCGAATTGCTGCCGAATACCTGGACGTGCCGCCCCTCTCCGGAGCGGCCGCCCCAAGCACCTGCTTGACAAGCTGGTGCCTGGAGCCGGCCCTGCTTAAGATGCACTAATGTATTCTTCAAATGTATCTGAATTAATTTCTACAATATTTCATTGTAAAGAAGTCATTAATGTGGCATTTGAGCCCTGCAGCATGCACTCAAGGCTCAGTTACTTTGAGGGCTTATTTTGAGCAGTATCTTGAATTTTGCCTTTCTAGTTCCTGCATTTGCTGACACGCACTGTACAGTTCTAGAGTACAAATAGTTGCCTAATTTGGTTAAACATCACATCATAAGAAGGATCAGATTGACACTTGCATTACTATCTGTGCATGTTTTGGATTACTATTTGACTGAATACAAATACAGTGCACTCCATTTATAAGAATCACCCGCATATGGTGATCAAAACCACTGGGACAAAATCATTCCTATACCTAAAATATTCCATTTGTAAGAATCAACCGCTTGTAAGAATCAAATCATCCAGGACGGATGTGAGTCTTATAAAAGGAGTGCACACGGATTTTTACTTCTATAGAGTACAAAGAAGCCTGGGAAAGCTGGTATAACAGCAAAAGTCCTTTAATATAAAGAACCTCCAAGTTACTTTTGTGTGCTTCTAATAGGATCTTGACTATAGTTACTGTGAAGTCAGGCTTATGTTTTATGAACATCTGAATGGGAAGGGACTGAGACTAGTGTAGCCTGTTTCTCAAGGCAATGTTTCTTAGGTATAATCTTCAGTTAACCCCCTATTGAAAAGGAGAATCCCATCTGTACTGCACTGTATAGACTGCAGTGACTTAATTCAGTTTGAAACCTTTGTGGTAGCTCCTTTCTCTAAGAAATTACCTCAAGATAAGTCAGTGGGTGAGCACTCCTGTTAAAGAACTGTATCTCCAGTAATTTCCCCCCCAAAGTAGTCCTGAAACTTGCTCTAGAGTTTAGCTTAAAAACACTAAATTCTGTTTGAATCAGTCTGTTCCTTTGCCTGTAATCTGAGCAATGATTCTGAATAATTCTCTGCTGACATCTAGCAGGTGATGGATTTTGAAGCCTTGCTTTTAACGAATGTAAGGTGAGACTATTGCCCCCTTGCGACTGCCATGGAAGAAACAAAAAACATCCTATTTCTTGGAGTTAAATCAACTATCCATCAATTATGACTAAGGATACGATTCTGTCATGGAGGTCATGGATTCCGTGATTTATTTATTTTTCCAGGACCTCTGGGACTTCATCTGCAGCAGGGCTGGAGCAGCTGTCAGCCCCGGGGCTGCCAGAGCAGCAGCCACTGGAAGAGCTGACCAGTGGCCAGCTCTGGGACTGCTGGAGCAGTGGCTGGAGGTGGGGGCTGCCGAAGCAGCTGGCCAGGGCTGGGTCAGCTCCTCGGGGGCTGGAGCAGCAGCAGTCAGCTTCTGCCACAGGAGCAATTGTGGGGCTGGAGCAGCTGCAAGACCTGGCAGTGCTCTGTTTGTCCCTCCCAGGGTATTTTTAGTAAAAGTCAGGGACAGATCACTGGCTTCCGTGAATATTTGTTTATTGCTCACCACCTGTCCCTGACTTTTACTAAAAATACCTGTGACAGAACCATTACCTTAATTATGACACATCAGACCTTTTCCTGAGACATTATGGCCTACTTAGTGAGACTTCCTAATATGTAATTTAGTTGCTATTAGAGCTTCATATAGAAAAAAACCTGCAAAAGCAACAATTTGGTCACCAGTATCTACCATTATCAACATAGAGGATATCTTCCTCAGATGTAGCCTTCGGATTAAAGCCCTCTTGTTTGCCTTTGGTGTATAAATGTACTGCACTAAGTTTAATAAAAAAAAATAAAAAAAAAATGGAGGGGGGAGAGATGGAACATTGGCTGGGTGTCAAGTTGGTATAAATGCTTAACAGAGGTATTCTCTCACGTCAGTATCTGCAAATCTCTAAGGTAACTCGTGTTTTTTGTTTTGTTCTGTTTTCTCACTGGTTGCATCCAAGCAGTTGTTCTTCCGGTTGTAGATAGATTTATATGAAATCAAAACTACAGATGGAGCAAGCTCTCCTCTTTTTACCATTGATGGGCATTATCATAGCAGTTACTGGCTGATATATTAATACATCATTACTTTTTGCAACAGACCCTGAGTATCATTCAAGTTTTCAGCTATGCATTCTAACACTTTGTCTGTTTTCTTGGTAAGGCAATGTAGGTGTAGGAGTGAGACTTCTGGGTAAGAATAAGATTTGGCATATCTACTGCAGAATGTTACTTAGTAACATTGCAACAACTAAATTGCCTGGACTAAATACAACAGGAATAACTAGCTGTACTTGGAAAGGATTCTTCCACAGGAAGGAACCTTGCTCTGTTCCTTATATCACTTCATGGCAATAATGTTATAGTAAAGGATGAGAATTCCTGATCAAATCATCTTGGGGATGGAATGATTATGGTAGACTGGCTTTTCTGCAGGGAAAAGGACAGTTGGTTATACAGTGTGGAAAGACTGGATATTGCTGTCCTCCTACATAAAACTCGGCACTAATACAAATACCTGTCTTCTAAAATCTATCTTTAAATTCTGTAGTGGACAGCAATTTTTATTCAGATGTCTGAAACAATATTTTTAATTTACTCCTTTCAAGGAGTTTATCCCATTCCTATCTTCAACACATTTCACTAGTATTGTAATATTTTCAGAGATCATCTGCACATCTCTGTGTAAAACAGCTATATTCAGATATCTGCATTTTAAGTATTTCATTACAATTTTGGTTTAACTACAACTTATATAATTGTATTTGCCTGCATCTAGAACTCTTCTTCAAGATGTGTTGCCCATATATGTTCTCTGCTGTTTGAGGTGTGCATAGTACACTCAAGCTGGAGACTTCTGATCAGCAGTAATTGTTGGAGTGGCGCATGCACCCTGAGTATCCTTGTGCTTCTGAGGGCATACAGGGTGGGGATACCCCAGCGGCATCCCTCAGTTCCTTCTCACTACTTGGGGCTACAAGTTGGAGCTCACTTCTAGGACACTTTGCAGCCTTCTATTCTGTAAATAGCTGTAAATTGTTAGTGGTAGGTTAGGTTTAGTATAGGAATTTTGTAGAGTTTCCTGTTGGGGAAACTGCGTACTTTGTATTTTCCTTCCCAGGAGGTTTTTGGTACCAATTCAGTCAGCGTGACTGACCATAAATTCCTGAGATTCAAAAGCTACCCATTTTGTGAGGCAGTGATGCTGTTAAATGATGGCTACACAAGATGTTTGACCTACCTTGATGAAGGGCTTATTTCAAATACATGCTCCATTTACAGAGCATTTACCAGGAGGACTTGGTGAGCATGGGAGTCTCACCTTAGGATGTTCCTCTTTGAAAAATCAATGCATCCTGTCTCTGACCAATGAATCTGGCCTATGACCCAAGATTCCTTGCAGCAGAAACTAAGGATGAGAGAAGTGCTTCTGTATGTCTGTCTTCAGAGATTGTGGAAGATGCTACTGTGGCTTGGTCAATGCGTAAAACTTAGTTCAATATAACTATGGCATTCACGGGTGTGAAAAATCCACTGTAGCTTTATTGATGGATGGGTGTATTGATTAACCAATGCGGTCTAAGACATTGATCTGTAAAGATTCACTCTCCTGAGGGCTACAGCATCAGGAATGTTATTAGTATTAAGAGACTCTAGGAGCACATGAGAAACAAGTCCAGTTTATTACAAGTTCCTTTATTAACAAATTCTAAACTAAAACTAAAATACAATAACTGAGAGAGAGAGAGAGAATGCAAAGTGTTTAGCCCTATGACTGACATCACTCATCGCCTGCTGGTGGACCCTGGAGTGGTTATCATCCTGGTATCTCCCTGTGTGTTTCTTCTTCCCAGCACACAGGCTGGGCAACACCTTTTATCCTAGTTAGACTTACGCCTGCTAAGATTCAGACATACGCATAAGGGTGTCAACCCCTTTTTCCTTGTTTTCACTTCCACAACCCATAAACTTTGGGGTGCTCCACTTTTCATAGGTTATCCTCTTAGTTCTCCTATTTTTGTTAGCATCTACATAGGCTAGTCTTCATGGTAACCTGCGGCTACTGCAGAATTTCTCATGATGTTACAGTTGGGTGTCTTGTGGTCTAGATGGTTACATTGTGGCATATTTTCCCAAACATTACCCACTGGCTTGTTTTTTACTGTAATCTTGTATCTTAACTGGTACAAGGTTATTCCTGGGTCACCTATTTACATCAACCCTCCTTAGGCCTAAAGCCTAGTATGGCTAAGCTGAAATCTTACAGGCCTCAGCCTGCAGGCTTTGCACTACAGCTTTACTTTGCTTATATAACTAATACTCTCATCGCTCATAAATGCTTGTCAACCTTATACTCCTATGATCCTATCCTATTTAAACCTAGCCATCACACATTAATTATACTTAACCACACCAATAAATCCTCTATTAAATTAAACAAATGGCTTCATCACCATAACTATACTGACCTAAGCCTGGTGTAGACTCTGCTAGGTTGAGGGAAGAATGCTTCTGTAAACCTAGCTACTGTCGTTCAGTAAAACCTCTTCCATTGCTGTAAGCTCTGTCTACACTACAGGGTTATGCCAGCATAGCTATGCCACTGTGGTGGCCGTAGTGTACACGTGACCTGAATCTTCTGGCTTGAGGAATCCCTCTAGAGACAGAAGTAGTGGGAAGCATCAAGTCTACAAGAAGTGATACAGATCCCTTTCTCTAAACATGTCATCAAAGCCCCCAAACCTCCAGATCATCTGACATATATGGCAGCTC
Source organism: Emys orbicularis (assembly GCF_028017835.1). Classification (NCBI taxonomy): domain Eukaryota; kingdom Metazoa; phylum Chordata; order Testudines; family Emydidae; genus Emys; species Emys orbicularis. The sequence goes on from NC_088691.1 coordinate 26,083,802, forward strand.
AAACTTTTTTTAAAAAAGTTCCCTTAGCACCCATCCCACTACTGGACTGGAGCTAATCTGGCCTTAGACTTGCCTCAAATCTTCTCCATAACTATATCAATGATGCTGGATGACTTGGTACAGAGATTGCATGACCAGGCACTGGTATCACAGTGGTCGCACAAGGTAGCCAATGTCTAGTGCTCCTATGGCTCCAATGAGATTTTGCTAGAATCAGCATCTTCTGGCACCAATCCTATGCCTGCTTTCAATTACAGTACCAATGTCATCATTGGCCCTTTCAACTCTGCGATCATATCTTGCAACCTGAGACCTCTTTGTTACTGAATTCTCTATTTCCTCCCGCACTGCCTTCACTCTACTGTACTGGAGAGTGAATTCTAGTCTGATTCCCACTACTACAGCTTCTCCTTTTCATGAGGACTCCTCCTTCTTTACCTCATCTGTTCTGAAGAAGATGGAAAGCCTTCCCCTGAAAAATCTGTGTATCTGGACTCTCTGGATCACTACCCCTCAAATATTACTAAAACCGGGGATCCACATAGACTCAGAACATTGGTACCCACTTACTTGGTCACCAGTGCCTTATTTCAGCATCCCTAGAATTTCTGGTGTTCTTGGGGGGACTTGATTTTAGGAGACCTGTTTCAGTAGCTTCTTCTAGACCTAGATCTCCTGAACTATCAAGAAGGGAACTCTCATCTCTACGCTAAGTGGAACCAACTCAGGAGGTGTCTCCTTTGAATGAGGTATTGCAAGTGAAAGACCAGTCCATCCTTGCACATATCAAGAAGTGGTAATCCCAGAGCCATTGTCAACTGCACAGCCAAAAGATTTTTCAGGACTTGGTGAGGAGGGTAGCCTCAACTCTTGATATTCCAGAGCAAGGAATTCCAGACCACATAAATTGCTGGATGTTGCGCATACTTCAGCACTAGACACCTAGGTCTCCCAATCCACAAGAGTCTCTTAGACCAAACAAAAACTCTGTATGGTAGACACCCAGCTTCTTTAGCTCTTGCTTTGAAGTAAGCAGACTGATGCTACCAGGTATCATACAGTGGGTTTGAAGGGTTTGAACAGTTTTATACTCACCCACTACCAGGCAGTTTGCTGACAGCAGTGAGCTCTTTCATTGGCAGCCGCTATCAGAGATCTGCTCCGAAGGACAAGGAGTCAAAAGGGCTAGACTTCTTCAGTAGCAAGTGGTGTTCTACCTCAAGACAAATTAAGATTTCAGATTACCAAGATGCATTGGTCAAGTACAATTTTTATTAATTGGGAGTTGATGCTAACATTTATTGCTAAATTGCCTCAGGACTCTAGAGGTGAATTTAAGTCCATTGTAGTAGAGGATCAGACAGCTCTCAATACAATTGATAAAACATATAGGTTCATGGCAACATAATGTTCAGGTCTTCAGAGATTTCTAGAGAATTACAGACAACTGTTTGAGGATCTCCCCTTTTGAGGGTTGTAATTTGTTTGATGAGACAGATGATGCTTTTCACACTCTCAACGAGTTAAGAATGACTCTATGGTTGCTGGGTGTATGTACACCAGCCCCTAAATGTAAGCATTTTTAGCCCACAGGCTTACTATAGATAACCAGCTTAACATCAGTGCTTACCTACAGAATCTCTTAGAAAATAACAGAAGTTCTCTAGGAGAAAGTCCTCATCAGCCACAAAATCATCTCTCCCCCACCTCTTTCATCTTTTGAGACAAATTTGACTTCTCACAACTTACTTAATTAATTAGCCTCTTAGAGCTGGTATGGCATCTTCTCTGTGTGTGTGTGTATACGTGTGTATGTATGTGTGTGTGTGTGTGTGTGTATATATATCTATATATCTATATCTATATATATCTATATACTCTTGTTATATGTTCCATTCTATGCATCCGATGAAGTGGGCTGTAGCCCACGAAAGCTTATGCTCAAATAAATTTTAGTCTCTAAGGTGCCACAAGTACTCCTGTTCTTTTAACTTACTTTTGGATCTTCCTATCCTGTCTCCTCCCTTTTGGGGATCTTCCTGTCTCACTTCCATTTATGGACTACCATTACAACAGATTGGTGGGTACTAGAAGTTGTAGAAGTGGGTTATGTGATCCAGTTTCATTCCCTACCCCACCCTCATCCACCTTTACTGTCCTTTTTTAGGGACCTTTCCCATTATAACATGTTAGAACAAGATGTCCAATCACTTCTGTCTCTGAATGCAGTAAAAGACATATTAAATATTCTGATATGGGGCTCCCTCAGTCTCTTATTTTGAAGCTGTTCCGCCATATGTAAATAGGCATTGGACTAGAGAGAGAAAGTGGGAGTGAGTGAGTCTGTAGCCTGCTGGTTAGGGGACCCACCTGAGAGGTGGGAGATCCAGGGTCCAGTCTTGGCTCCAGTGACTCTAAGCATTTCCCATTGGCTAGTTTAGGTGCCTTTCTCTCCCCATTTACTGTATAGGGAGTCTAGGTACCTAACTCCAGGTTTGTGGATTGCGGAGTTGTTCCTATGACTTTTCTAGGTGCTTGAAAGTTAGGCATTGCCATGCAGAGTGCAACAATGCCCAAGTCTCTTTATGAATCTGGGCCATAGTGCCTAGCTGTTGTAAAAGCTTGCTTTAGATGGCTGGGGATCTGAGTATTTATAGATTCCAAGGCCAGAAGGGATCATTGTTATCTAGTCTGTGGCCTCCCATATAGCACAGCCCACAGAACTTCCTCAAAATAATTCCTAGAACATATCTCTTAGAAAAACATCCATCTTGATTTAAAAATTGTCAGTGATGGAGAATCCATCAAGGATCACAATTTACGCTTTATTTAAAGTCTGAATTTGTCAAGTTTCAACTTGAAGCCATTGAATCATGTTATACCATTCTCTGCTAAATTGAAAAGCCCATTATTAAATATTAGTAGGTACATATGGACTGTAATCAAGTCACCCCTTAACCTTCTCTTTGTTAAGCTAAATAGATTGAGCTCCTTGTGTCCATCACTATAAAACATGTTTTTAATCCTTTAATCATTCTCATGGCTCTTCTCTGAATCCTCTGCAATTTATCAACATCCTTCTTGAATTGTGGGCACCAGAACTCAACACAGTATTCCAGCAGCAGTTGCACCAATGCCAAATACAGAGGTAAAATAACATCTCTACTACTCGAGATTCCCCGGTTTATGCATCCCAGGATTGCATTAGGTCTTTTTGCCACGGTGTCACACTGGGAGCTCCTGTTCAGCTAATTATCCAACATGATCCCCAAATCTCTTTCTGCATCCCAGGATGGAAACCCCCATCCAGTAAGTATGGCCTCCATTCTTTGTTTTCAGATGCATACAATTATATTTAGCCATATTAAAACCCACATTGTTTGCTTGTGCCCAGTTTACCAAGTGATCTAGATTGCTCTGAATCAGTGAGCTGTCCTCATCATTATTTACCACTTACCCAATTTTTGTGTCATCTGCAAACTTTATCAGTGATTTTGTGTTTTTCTTCCAGGTCGTTGATAGACGTTAAATAACGTAGGGCCTAAAAACCATCCCTGCAGGACTCCACTGGAAACAGACCTTCCCGATGATGATTCCCTGCTTAGTTACATTTTGAGACTTATCAGGTGGCTAGCTTTTAATCCATTCATTGTATGACATATTAATTTTATATTCTAATTTTTTAATAAAGGTGTCACATGGCACCAAGTCAAATGCCTTACAGAAGTCTTATTATGTCAATAGTACTACTTTTATTAACCAAACTTGTAATTTCATTAAAAAAAAATACCATGTTAGTTTGACAGGATCTGTTTTCCATAAACCCATGTTGATTTTCATTAATTACGTACCCTCCTTTAGTTCATTATTAATAGTCTCTTATCAGCTGCTCCATTATATTGCTCAGGATCAGTGTCAGGCTGACTGGGCTATATTTACTCAGGACATCCCATTCATCCATTTTAAAAATTGGAACAGTATTAGCTTTCTTTCAGTCTTCTGGAGCTTCCTCAGTGCCCAAAGACATACTGAAAATCAATGTTAATGGTCCAGTGAGCACCTCGGCATGCTCTTTTGAAACTCTTGGATGCAAGTTATCTGGACCTACTGATTTAAAAATGTCTAACTTTAGTAGCTTCTGTTTAACATACTGCAGAGATACTAGTGGAATGGAAAGAGTTATCACTATATGATGAGACTGCATCATCTGTTTTTTCCCCCCAAATACAGAACAGAAATATTTATTGAATACTTCTGCTTTTTTTGCGTTATTTTTGATAATTCTACCATTTCTGTCTAGTAATGGACCAATATCATGGTTAGGATTCATGTTGTTCCCAATGTTGTTTAAAAAAGCATTCTTATTGTCCTTAATTCTGCTGGCCATAGATTTCGCTTTGTGCCCATTGGCTTCCCTTATCAATTTTCTACAATTCCGAACTTCCCCTTTCTTCCATCTACTTATATATAATTTTTTGTTCAGTTGCCTTCACTTCCTCTCTAAACCAGGCTGTTTTTTTTAGCTAGCCCGGGCTTCTTCCTAAATCGTGGGATTGTAGATTTTGTAGTGTTCTTAAATGGTTGCCCATTATCATTCATATTTTTCTGATTAAATTCTTCCTCCTACTGATTTGGCTCATAATTGTTAAAGCTGTGTGTGTGTGTGTGTGTGTGTGTGTGTGTGTGTGTATATATATCTCAAAAAAACATTACTGGTCTGGATTTTATTCTGTGTGCACATTATAAATGTGATTAAGGCAAGATCATTTGTACCTAAACTACTATTAATCTGTATATTTCTGATCAGTCGCTCTTTATCTGTTAGGACAAGGTCTAACCTAGAACTCCCCTGTGTTGGCTGCAACACTTTTTTTGAGTTAGGAAATTGTCCTAGATAGTATTTAGAAATTCCAAGGATGTTTTAGTACCGGCAGCATGAAACCTCCAGCATATATCACTCAAATTGAAAACCACCATGATCTCAGTTTTTCCCCCTTCACATTGTAGATGGGCGCATCAGGATGACAGCTTCCTTTTCCCTAGTGTGATTTGGTGGTCTGTAGCAGACACCAACTAATACCCCATCTTTTGCTTTATCCGGCAGGCCGTTGATCCTTAAGCATTCAAGATCATTTTCTTCCGTGTTATCAGTGACTCAGAAACAGGTAATGCTATTTTGATGTAGAGTGCCACTCCTTCTCCCTTTTTGTCTCCATGTTCCTATGAGTAGGTTATAACCATTGATTTTTAACATTGCAATCATACAAATCATCCCACCAGACTTCAGTAATACCAGCTAGATTGAATTTATTCTATTAAATTATCAATTCCAATTGTTTGTAACCCAAGCTCCTGATATTAGTGTGTAGGCAAGTTAAGAATTTATTCTCTTCATGCCCTTTGGTTCCTTGATTTAATTTTGTTCTCAGCATCTCAGTTTTGTGCTAATTGAGCCCTCATACCTTCCTTCTTTTTACCCTCCCTTTTTACTATTAATATAACCCCCTCCTGACTATTCTAGCTAGCCTGTCACCAAGGAGATTGTCCCACTTTCTATGGGGAAAGGGTTCTGTATAGTTTGATAGCCTCCACCTCATAAAAGGGGGACCGACCAAAGCCCTCCAACCTCCATTTCTTACCTAGCTAGCAATTCACTTCCGGAATCTTCTGCTTTCTGTCTTTCTTTGGTCGTGGGACAGGAAGGATCTCAGAAGATTGCTTGGATATTCTTTTCAGAACGCTTCTGAGTTTTCCTGAAGTCATCTATCTGTGAGATCTCCCACGACACAGTGTTATTAGTACCAATATGAACCATCACCAATGGATCCTTGCCTGTATACTTCAGAAGCCTGTTGAATCTTAGAATGACATCTCTGTCTTGTTGTCCGCCTGTCCTTTTGCAGGATTTTCTTTCAATTCTTTTGAATATCGAATCGCCCCCAAGGATCATCTTCCTTGGGTGGTTGGAGAGTTCTTTGCAGGTAAGCTTGTACTCTAATGACTCGTTAGTTGGGGGGAATATCTTGGCAACAGGTAAAGAACATTCATCATATCCTTCAGTTGTTCTTTTGACTGGATCTATTAATAGAGAACTCAATATTGATCCCTACACAGGAGAATAGAATTCACTGGGGGCATTTTGGACTTGACCACAGCTATGGCTTGTCTGCCTCCAGAAAGGTTTCAAACAATGTTTGAGCTGCATACACACTTGCAAGCCTGCCTGACTGCTATAAGAACATACCTCAGGCTTCTTGGCCTGATGGCATCACGCACTTTTGTAATCTAACATGCAAGACTTCATCTACTCTGCTTACATAGCTGGTTGAGATCAGTATATCAACCAGACAAGCATCACTTGGACATGTTAGTGGATATGCCATCCTAAATCCTCCAGTCTCTGAATTGCAAGTTTGCAAGGGTGAGTTCCCTTCTCCTTGCAAGGGTGAGTTCCCTTGGGTCAAAAACTCTAATAACAGTTAGTAATTCTAGCTCTCGCTGTAAGATAGGGAACCCACATGTGCAAGTTAAGAACTCAAAATGTGTCTTCACCTCAGGAAATGTCTCCCCCCATAAACATAAGTTTTGTTGAGAGCCATCCACTGAGCCTGCAACATATTTCTTGCAAAAATAAAAGGCCTTGGTAATCAAATAATGGACAGCACAACCACTGCACTGTGCTGAGAAGCAATACAGTTGAATTTTTGTATTCTCCATGGCATTAGCTTAACAGCTCTTCATCTTCCTAGCATACACAATGTACTAGCAGATGCTTTAGGCAGGTGATTATGAATAGTCACAAGTGGTCAATTGAGAAAATCATGCAAATCATTTCTTTTAATGTAGGGTTTTCCTTGCATGGACCTGTATGCAACCAAAGAGAACAGGAAGTGTCAACAGTTATACTCTGGGGGTATGGAAAGACACAGGTGTTGGACGGAGGCTGAAGTCCAAGTTGAACACACTTCAAATCCCATGGTCCCCAGCTCTGTTCTACTCAGACTCGGATTCCTCTACTTCCAAGAATAATAAAGATCAAGCTGGAAGCAGCCAAGTTAATTCTAATAGCTCCAGCCTGGTTGAGACAATTCTGGTATGCTGGCTTTTGGAGCCTTTCAGTGTAACAACCTATAAGCTTGCCTGTATTCCAGCTCTGATCTCCCAGAACCAATGGCATATCTTACACCTGAATTTTGCAGTGCTCCATCTGATAGCATGGATGCTGAACAGCTAACTTAATCAGAGAGAGCATGCTCCTCAGAGGTCAGGGTTATATTTGTGCATAGTAGAAAAGATTCCATGAGGTCCATGTTCTTGTCTAAATGGATGAGATTTTTACATGGGCTCGACAGCATCACCTGTCACCTTCAAAATCTCAGATCCAATTATTCTGGACTACTTATTGATCCTTAAGAAATCATCCCTATCAAGTAGCTGTCTGCATGTGTGCTGGCAGCCATCTCAGCCGGTCATCCACATATACAAGAATCTTCTGTGTTCTCTTAACCAATGGTGGAGTGGTTTCAGAAAGGCCTGATGTTCCAATTTGGGAATTTAAATGTAGTTCTAATAGGGCTCTGAGCCTTTCCTTTGAGCCCCTTGCTACGTGCTGTCTTTCATCTCTGACCTCCTCCTTTAGTGGCAATACATCTGCCAGAATAGTGGATGAGTTTTAAGTGTGAATGCAAGTCCACCATACACAATTTTCCACAAGGATAACATTTCTCTAAAACCACACCAAGTTTCTACGTAAGGTAGTTTATGAATTTCATGTAAATCAAATTATTTCCTTACAGTATTTTTCCAGAGTGGGGAGGGTCCCTGCTTTTTTTTTGTGAACAGCTAGTGCTTCAGCAAGTGTGTGTCTGCTAAAATTTGAGTGTGGATTGGTAGGGATGGCTGGGAGGAAAAACCTGATACGTCAAATTGGAAAGTAGTATAGAATTCAGAAGAAAGGAGTAAATTTTACGGGAGAAAGAGGTAGAGAATCCATTGTCAGGCAAGAGACCAGAGGTGAAAAGAATGAAGAAAAAGAGGAAACACTAAAGATCACTTAGAAACAGACACTGATCGATTCTAGGAAAGAGAAAAATATGGAGTAAAGCCAGGAAGGAGAAGATATAGTAAAAGCAAGAGAAGTAAAAATATTTTTAAAAAAATCAGTAGACTTATAATTGTATATGGCATTTAATCGTGTATTCCTTTAATTGTGAGGAGTTGTGGTGTTAGGGGCATAAACTTTGGGCTGAGTGCTATAAATGGCAAACACACAAGTGTCTTTCACTCTGGCTGGTAGGTGTTGGGTGCATTTTTTTTTTTTTTTTTTAAGCCCCATTAAATTTTTCTTGAGCAAAGAAACCTGTAATATTGAGCAGATGTATCATTAACTTCTTTAGGAAATGTCATAAAATAATAGGAACTGTAAGTTATGGTCATGCCAGTCTTAACTCTTCCCCTCTACCAGTGCCAGTCTTCCATTTGTTGTATTCTTTTTGAATCTCTGGTGGTGCTCTTTGACATGAATAATTTTAGAACACTGAATTCTTGTGCACCTACACCAGGTATCAGCAGGATTTATTGTAATTACAGTATCTCCTCACTTAGCATAATCTCGGTTAACGTTGTTGCGTCACTGCTCAATTAGAGAATATATAATATAGTCTTTTGTCTGGGAGAAAAAATTTCCCTGGAACCCAACCCCCCCATTTACATTAATTCTTATGGGGAAATTGGATTCACTTAACTTTGTTTCTCTTAAAGTAGCATTAATTAGGAACATAACTACAGTGTTAGGCAAGGAGTTACTGTACTTGATAAAATTCTCTGCCAAGCCTGAAATCAGTTTTTGCAATATTTGAATGGAAAGTTCCCATTGTACTTATAAATCACACTTTTAGATCTGGTTGTATGAGCTGACAAATATACAAGCTTATAAATGTAACAAAAGATTTAAATACTTTAGAATAATACCTTTTTATATTGCACTTCTCAGACCATAGATCTCGAAACACTTTACAAAGGTGGATAAATAGAATCTTAACTTTTTTCATTTTATAGCTGTCTCTTGCAGAAACTCAAAATACATCATGGAAAAAATACAGACGTTTTCTCTTGTGTTTGTGTTTTGTGTTTGTTACTTATAAAGAGGAGTTCCCTTCTATAAGACAGCTAATGTTGTGCCAATTCTTAAAATGGTCAAATGGGATGACCTAGGCAATTAGTGTCTATCTACACAGCAAATTAAAACCCACGGCTGGCCTGTGAGAGTTGACTCTGGCTTGTGAGGCTCGGGCTGTGGGGCTGCTTCACTACTATGTAGACTTCCTGGCTCGGGCAGGAGCCTGAGCTCTGGGACTCTCCCACCCCGCTGGGTCCTAGAGCCCAAAGTGAAAAAGGTCTCTAAAATGAAAGAGGTGTTTAGAATCAAAAAGGCATCCTTTAAATATTGGAAGCCAAGTCCTAGTGAGGGAAAACTGAAAGGAGTATAAACTCTGGCAAGTAAAATGTAAAAGTATAAGACAGGCCAACAAAGAATTTGAAGAGCAACTAGCTAGACACAAAGCTAACAGCAGTTTTTTTTTTTTTTTTTTTTTTTTTTTTTTAAGCACATCAGAAGCAGGAAGTCTGCCAATCAGTCAGTGAGGCCACTGGATGATTGAGGTAGTGAAGGAACACTTAAGGAAGACAAGACCATTGTTGAGAAGCTAAATGAAATTTTCACTGCAGAGGATATGAGGGAGATCCTCACATCCAAGTTACTCTTTTTAGGTGATAAATCTGAAGAACTGTCCCAGATTGTGTCACTAGAGGAGGTTTGGGAAGAAAACAAATTGATAAATTTAACAATAATAAGTCACCAGGACCAGATGGTATTCACCCAAGAGTTCTGAAGAAACTCAAATATGAAACTGCAGAACACTAACTGTGGTATGTAACCTATCGCTTAAATCAGCCTCTGTATTAAATAACTGGAGGATAGCTAATATAATGCCAATTTTTAAAAAAGGCTCCAGGGGTGATCCTGGCAATTACAGGCCAGTAAGCCTAACTTCAGTACCAGGCAAATTGGTTGAAACTATAGTAAAGAACAGAATTATTAGACACACAGATGAGCGTGATATGTTGGGGAAGAGTCAACACAGATTTGGTTAGGCATGATTTCCCTTTACAAATCTATTAGAATTCTTTGAGTAAGTCAATAAACATGTGGACAAGGGTGATCCACTGGATACAATATACACCTCTACCCTGATATAATGCTGTCCTCGGGAGCTAAAAAATCTTACCGCTTTATAGGTGAAACCGCGTTATATCGAACTTGCTTTGATCCGCTGGAGTGCGCAGCCTCCCGCCCCCCGGAGCACTGCTTTACCGCATTATATCCGAATTCGTGTTATATCGGGTTGCATTATATCGGGGTAGAGGTGTACTTGGATTTTCAGAAAGCCTTTGGCAAGGTACCTCACCAAAGGCTCTTAAGGAAACTAAGCAGTCGTGGGATAAGAGGGGGAAGGTCTTCTGTATACCCTCCGTGACCCTTTAACAAAAATATTTTTTTTCTACATCATGGAGTTTTGCTTTTAAATCCTAAACATATAAGAAAGTTGAATGCATAACACCTGATTCAGAGGTCAGGCAGCAAGGTAGTTTTGCAACACCATTGCAGCCTTCCGGATTCTGGAGGCATACCCCTGCTATAGGCCCTAGGTCTGGCATTACATGCTAAAGGTGATTGTGACCCATGGCTAGAAAGGGTTAAACATCCTGCAAAATAAATAACCCTCATAAGACATGTGGTGAGATAATGTTTGTGTTTTTGTGTATTTACATATGTATGAGTAGGGTGTACAATGTAATCAACAATCCCTGTCTATGCTGTATTCTGATAATTCAGAGGTCAAAAGAACATCCTATCATTTAAATGAATTGTAACCACAGGATATCTCAGTATTCATCTCTCTTTGAAATGTACTGTGAATGGTGGAGGAACAAGCAAATTGCCTTTTGCTAATTCTGTAGCTAAGTACCGGTGATGGACCTCTTTCAAAGTCATGCTAATTACCTTTTGAACTCCCAACTTGTCAAAAGACATGAAATTGTATAAAAGATCCTTGAGTCCTGATTCTGTCATCTCAGATCTGCTTAGGCTTCATCAGGGGAAGTTTGAGTCACAAGACTGAGGTTCCAGTTATGTTGGTACTCCCTGAATATGATATTTGGACATTGGACTATAACCTATGAACTATTTCTGAAAGAACTCTTTGCAGCTACAAAGCTCACCATCTGAATCTGAACCTCAATGAATTGAACTCGTGTTTGTATGTATATTGATCTTTTAACAATACTCTTTCTGTTGTTTTTTAATAAATTTTAGTTTAGTTAATAAGAATTGGCTGTAGTGTGTATTTGGGTAAGATCTGAAACATTCATTAACCTGGGAGTTAATGTGTCCAATCCTTTGGGATTGGTAGAATCTTTTCTTTTATATGATGAAATAAGATTTTCAGAAATCATCATATTTGACTTAGGTACCTGGATGGAGGCCTGAGGCTGGATCACTTTAAGGGAACTGTGTTGTTTGGACTTCTGAGTAACCAGTGAGGTCATAAAGAAGCTATTTTAGGCTGGCTTGGTAAATCTAAGTATTGGAATATCCACCAGCTTTTTGGGGATTGTCTGCCCCATGCTTTGCAGTTCACCCTAATTGAGTGACCACAACTGGCTCCCCACTAGGACCCTGGTCACAGTGATTCTAATGACAGCTGAGATAGGAAGCTAAGTCTAGTACTATTTAAAACCTTTTCTTTTGCAGAAGAAGGCTTAGCTACTAAAAGGTTTTGAAGCAATTCTTCAATATCTAAGGAACTTTTCATTTTGATTATTAAAAAAATACCAGTTATATATGGGTAGGGGTATTAACTTCAACAGCATGAAAACCGTGTCTTGAATGCCATTTTGTTTGTTGCTTAAGTTTTTTCTCCAAGAATTGGCTGCTAGTAAAATACATGTTTTAGAAAAGCATCTAAGTACCTTTCACTGGCTGTGGCTTGCGACTGCTGATCTGCTGACCACAGGCACAATAAAAGCTTCTCTGGATGCTTTCTAATGCATGCTTAAAAGCCAGTTTAGGGACTTAAAAACCAGGGCTGTCGATTAATCGCAGTTAACTCAAAAAAATTAATCGAGATTAAAAAAAATTAATCGCAGTTTTAATCGCACTGTTAAACAATAGAATACCAATTGAAATCTATTAAATATTTTTGGGTGGTTTTTTACATGTTCAAATATATTGATTTAAATGACAACACAGACTACAAAATGTACAATGCTCACTTTATATTATTATTTTTTATTACAAATATTTGCACTGCAAAAATGACAGTATTTTTTAACTCCCCTCAGACAAGTACTGTAGTGCAATCTCTTTATTGTGAAAGTGCAACTTACAAATGTAGTTTTTTGTTGTTTTTTACATAGCTGCACTCAAAAACAAAACAATGTAAGACTTTAGAGGCTACAAGTTCACTCAGTCCTACTTCTTGTTCGTCAATTGCTAAGACAAATAAGTTTGTTTACATTAACTGGTGATAATGCTACCCACTTAATTACAATGTCACCTGAAAGAGAGAACAAGCGTTTGCATGGCACTTTTGTAGCCGGCATTACAAGGTATTTGTACTGATGATGCTCATTAAAAATATAATACATTAATTAAATTTGTGATTGAACTCCTTGGGGGAGAATTGTATGTCTCCTGCTCCGATTAACCTGCATTCTGCCGTATATTTCATGTTATAGCAGTCCCGGATGATGAACCAGCACATGTTTGTTTTAAGAACACTTTCACCGCAGATTTGAAAAAACGCAAAGAAGGTACCAATGTGAGATTTCTAAAGATAGCTATAGCACTTGACCCAAGTTTTAAGAATCTGAAGTACCTTCCAAAATCTGAGAGGGATGAGGTGTGGAGCATGTTTTCTGAAGTCTTAAAAGAGCAACACTCCGATGAGGAAACTACAGAACCCAAACCACCAAAAAAGCAAATCAACCTTCTGCTGATGGCATCTGACTCAGATGATGAAAATGAACATGTCAGTCCGCACTGCTTTGGATCGTTATCAACATGGACAATGTCCTCTGGAATGATGGCTGAAGCATGAAGGGGCGTACAAATGTTTAGCATATCTGGCACATAAATTCATTGTGACGCCGGCTACAAAAGTGGCATGCGAACGCTTGTTCTCACTTTCAGGTGACATTGTAAACAAAAGCAGGCAGCATTATTTCCTGCAAATGTAAACAAACTTGCTTGTCGGAGCTATTGGCTGAATAAGAAGTAGGACTGAGTGGACATGTAGGCACTAAAGCTTTACATTGTTTTATTTTTGAACGCAGTTTTTTTTTTGGTACATAATTCTATGTGTGTAAGTTCAACTTTCATGATACAAGTACTGTAATGCAATCTCTTTATTAGGTGAATTGAAAAATATTTTGTTTTTTACAGTGCAAATATTTGTAATAAAAATAAATATAAAATGAGCACTGTACACTTTGTATGCTGTGTTGTGGGTGCAGATGTGTATTCCACGACCCATCCTCCATCCCCTCTGCCGTGGAGTCTCTACTTTTGACTTTCGGTGTGAAGGAAATGAGGGCAATGGGGGTGGCGCCACCCTTCTATAGCTTGGGGAAAGGGCTAGGGCAACAGGGTGTGATTGCTGCCCTAGAGATATTGCTAGGCAAAGTTCTCTGCTTTCAGTGCTCTAGGTATGTGAACACCCGTAAGTGGAATATACAGCTGCATCTACATCTTGAAGAACAACAGTTATGGAACAGGTGAGTAGCTGTTTTCTCCCCACACATTTTTGTTTTTGACAAATTAGCATTTTACAGCTAAATGTTTTGTTTAAAAATTCCTGATCCCTAGTGTTGGACTCTTGCCTCTGACTCCCTTTGTAGTGCTGCAAAGCACTAACCATATGCTATTTCATCTAATTGTAAATTAAGAATTTCACTCTGACATGGGAATGGTCGTCTTTGTTCTGTGTGCACAGTGCCTACCACAAAAGATTGGACCGTGACTAGGGCTTCTGGATGCAACCACAATATAAATAATAAATTTCAGTTTCACTTGCAGTACGTGGCATATCATGCTGTCAAAATCATGTAGGCATTTTGACTTCAAGATAAGTGATTAAATTAGTGGAGAGAGGAAAACCTGAAATCAGATGTTTGTTTTGTTTAGTAATACATTTGCCTTACCATTCACAAAGAACTTCCTTTCATATCAGTTCAGAGTAAAGGGTTTTCACACATTGCCCATAAGTGGCTTTATTTCCCTACAAAGAAAAATGCAAGGTCAATTACGTCTTTAAACATTTACTTTTAAATGTAAAAATGTACTAATTTGTACAGTAAAAAAACCATATTATATAAATGAAATGCTTGAAAATCTTCATGGTTCTTAATTTCTCTGTGTGCTGCGGTACTGACATTAGCATAGCTGGGAAGTATTCAGTTAAATGCTCTGTAAAACACCTTTCTTACTGAAGGCTTCTGAAGTGTTTTAGAAGCTAAATATACAGGTGACTTTTTTTTTTTATATATAAACAAATGCTTGTGACTGATAGGTATGATTTTTTGTTTTAGTTTTGGACACCGTCCAATGAGTAGTGTTATGACTGATACTCTGTAGTACCACTGTTTGCAGTACATCAAAGTGTACTACAGAACTTTAGTGTGCAGCAGCAGGATCCACATGGGCAGCAGGCTAGTTCTCTGTAGACATACACATCAGTTTGCCAAGTACTAACTGTGTAGACAATCCATAAGACAGCAAGGATGTGTCCAGTTTGCAAATTAATTCCAGTTCTGCAGTTTCTCGTCTTGCAAACTGGACACCATTAAATTAGGCTTGAATAAAGACTGGGAGTGGCTCAGTCATTACACAAACTAAAAACTATTTCCCCATGCTAATTTTCCCCCTACTGTTACACCTTCTTGTCAACTGTTGGAAATGGGCCATCCTGATTATCACTAAAAAGTTTTTTTTCTCCTGCTGATAATAGCCCACCTTAATTGATTAGTCTCGTTAGAGTTGGTATGGCAACCCCCATTTTTACATGTTCTGTGTGTGTATAACTTCCTACTGTATTTTCCACTGAATGCATCTGATGAAGTGGGTTTAGCCCACAAAAGCTTGTTCCCAAATAAATGTGTTAGTCTCTAAGGTTCCACAAGTACACCTTGTTCAAATCTGGAGAGTTTCTTTTTGGGATAAATAGCAGGTACTACTAGGTACAATTTTTTTGTTGTATGTCCCTTGCCATCACACTGCTATTTATCATACTGGTTTTTTTTATGTACACTTAAGTGTTGTATCCTAATATAGATTTTTAAGATGTTCACTCAATGGAATAAATACTGTTGTGTGCAAACTACTCAAAACTTGTGTTTTTAAAGAATATAACTTTTTTTTGTATTAGTCAGTAATCCAGAATCTATAACCAGTATAGTTAGTTTGGTGAGGAATGTATTACAGTTTCTTCTTTCATGTGTAGGATTCTATTTCAGCTAATCAGAAAATCAAAGTTTTTCTACCTGGTGCAGTGTAATGGATAAGTAGTTTGTTAAATCTTCTCATGTTAGCAAGTTGCTTCCTTGTTCTTTATTTTAGTAGCCTACTTTTAGAAGGACAGTGTTCTCAGCAAGCAGACTGTACATATGTCTGCACTGTAAAATAAATGTTCTTAACTTGGATTAGTTGACTCATGTTAGCTAACTTTGATTAGCTAATACTAGTTAACAATTTAAAAAACAGTGTAGATGTACCCTGTGACTGGAACAGACAAGAGCAGGCACTTCCTGCTTGATTTGTGTAGCTGATCCTGATCAATATCTGTCAGCCCTTTGTCTATTCTAGAGGATGGAATCTCCATTGCAGGCGTCCCCAAAGAGCCTCCTAGCATTCCTTATCAAGCTTCCGTAAAGTATCACTCTGGCTTATCGTACGAGTTCCATAGATATAGTAGCAACTCCTTGGTGGAAAGAAGGCACATTGTACATATGGTGAAATTAGCAGTAAAGTACTCAGTAAAGTATTCACTCCAAATCTGATAGTGTACCTGCCTTAGAAATAAGGACCTACCTGTGAATTAAAGTCTCTCCCCCATGTGGTGGTAGTAGAAGAAGAAGAAGAATTCTCCAGGAATGACTGCCACTTCTGTCATGCTCAAGCACCCAAACCCTAGCAGATCTCCTGCATAGGGCCAGCCTTTTCTCCCCAACATGCCAGCATGCACCTTTCAATCCCCTTTGAAAAATTGTTGGAGTGTCTAGTGGTAACTCAGGGGCTGCAATTTCTGTAGTTTCTTCCCTGTGCTCCCCAAGGAAGGAAACAGCAGAAGTAGTCCTTTTTCCTCCTTTTTACCCAGTCCTCTTAGAGTTCCCTACAGCCGGTACCCTGTGCTTCCCCAGTAGCTTGAGTGTCCTCACAGCCTCAAAGACATTTCAGTTCTCTTGTCAGTCTGCTTCCAAGGTGAGGAGAAGTCAAAAACATGATTTAGAGAATTTCGGAGAGGTGAAAAACTTACTTAAATGGTGAACCAGTTTAGGAGGGGAGAATTCCTTCTTTGGATAAAATGCTATATTTAACATCCTCTATGGCATTAAACTCTGTCCTTGACAAAAATCCCTCAGTCAAGTATTTTTCCTGTTGTTTAAGAACAGACATCTTCTAAAGGATCAAAGAGCTCTGTATGACATTTTACATATAGAAAAAGAGATATCCATGAGATAGTAAATGGGAATCATGCCTCCAGGTTGATGGCTGAAAAGTGATGTCTCATTGACATAGTTCAGTCTGGTCATAGCACACCATGGTTTCCACAACTTTGTGCGGTGGACCTTTGAGCAGAAGTGACTTCAGGGTGGCAAGTAATGTGAGCATTGGTCCCTATCCTATTGTGTAGGACGGGTCAGCAACCTTTCAGAAGTGGTGCGCCAAGTCTTCATTTATTCACTCTAATTTAAGGTTTTGCGTGCCAGTAATACATTTCAATGTTTTTAGAAGGTCTCTTTCTATAAGTCTATAATATATAACTAAACTCTTGTTGTATATAAAGTAAACAAGGTTTTTAAAATGTTTAAGAAGCCTCATTTAAAATTAAATTAAAATGCAGAGCCCCCCGGACTGGTGGCCAGGACCCGGGCAGTGTGAGTGCCACTGAAAATCAGCTCGCGCGCCACATTTGGCATGCGTGCCATAGGTTGCCTACCCCTGGTGTAGGAAATACTGGAACTTTAGGAAGACTGCTACTGAAACTGTCCAGTGTACAGTAGTGTCACAAAATAATGGGACATTAATTTTACTGTTAGTACTTGCTGATGTTTCTTGGCATTTAATGGTTGTTGGCTACAAGCAATTGATAACTCTAGTTGGATAACATTTATTTTATTGCCTAGCACTAGTTGTTGAAAGAAAATGTTAACTTCATATTTTTGACTGAATGTACATAAAGCCAGGCCTCCAAAAAGAGTGAAAGGTAACTGTTTAAACTAGAAGACAGGGTAAACCTCTGCTGGATAATAAAAGACAAATAATATAAGTTTGAAACTGAGGTACAAGGAGGGAAAGAAGGTGAGAAACACAAAAGTACTTCCATTAGAAATAATGGCACAATTCAGAGCGCAGTATCCCAAGTTCTACTGTTGGGTTGGTTAATGTAGCCAGAAAGCTTTTAAGATAACCTAGCTAATCAGATTTTCTTTTTTATTTAAAAAAAGAATGTTGTGCCAGGGCTGGATTTTTCCCCAAGATTTTCTGTAAGTGAGGGAGGCATACATAATAAATTAATGGCCCCTTGACAGATTGATTTAGTAAATTATCATTTATAGATTGCAGTCTTTCATGTATGTGTTTCAGTTTATAGTGCTGCTGTTTTGGGATGAAACAAAAGTAATCATAGGACTGGAAGGGATCTCGAGAGGTCATTTAGTCCAGTCCTGTGCACTAATGGCAGGACTAAGTATTATGACCATCTCTGACAGGTGTTTGTCTAACCTGCTCTTAAAAATCTCCAATGACAGAGACTCCACAACTTCCCTAGGCAATTTATTCCAGTGCTTAGCCACTCTGACAGTTAGGAAGTTTTTTTTCCTAATGTCCAACCTAAACCCCCCTTGCTGCAATTTAAGCCCATTGCTTCTTGTCCTATCCTCAGAGGTTAAGAACAATTTCTCTCCCTCCTCCTTGTCACAACCTTTTATGTACTTGAAAACTGTTATGTCCCCTCTCAGTCTTCTCTTTTCCAGACTAAACAAACCCAGTTTTTTTCAATCTTCCTTTATAAGTCATGTTTTCTAGACCTTTAATAATTTTTGTTGCTCTTCTCTGGACTTTCTCCAATTTGTCCACATCTTTCCTGAAATGTGGCGCCTAGAACTGGACACAATACTCCAGTTGAGGCCTAATCAGCGCAGAGTAGAGCAGAAGAATTACTTCTCGTCTTGCTTACAACCCTCCTGCTAATACATCCCAGAATGATGGTTGCTTTTTTTTTTTTTTTCCCAGCAGTGTTACATTGTTGACTCATATTTAGCTTGTGCTCCACTATGACCCCCAGATTCCTTTCTGCAGTACTCCTTCCTAGGCAGTCATTTCCCATTTTGGATGTGTACAACTGATCGTTCCTTCCTAAGTGGAGTACTTTGCATTTGTCCTTATTGAATTTCATCCTATTTACTTCAGACCATTTCTCCAGTTTGTCCAGATCATTTTGAATTTTAATCCTATCCTCCAAAGCACTTGCAACCCCTCCCAGCTTGGTATCGTCCGCAGACTTTACAAGTGTGTACTCTATGCCATTATCGAAACCATTGATGAAGATATCGAACAGAATCAGACCCAGAACTGATCCCTGCGGGACCCCACTCATTATGCCCTTCCAGCATGACTGTGAACCTCTGGGAATGGTTTTCCAATCAGTTATGCACCCACCTTACAGTAGCTCCATCTGGGTTCCATTTCCCTAGTTTGTTTGAGAAGGTCACGCGAGACAGTATCAAAAGCTTTACTAAAATCAAGATATACCACGTCTATCGCTTCCCCCCCATCCACAAGGCTTGTTACCCTGTCAAACACAGCTATCAGGTTGGTTTGATGTGATTTGTTCTTGACAAATCCATGCTGACTGTTACTTATCACCTTATTATCTTCTAGATGTTTGCAAAGTGATTGCTTATTTGCTCCAATATCTTTCCGGGTACAGAAGTTAAGCTGATTAGTCTGTAATTCCCCAGATTGTCCTTATTTCCCTTTTTATAGATTAGTACTATATTTGCTCTTTTCCAGTCTTCTGGAATCTCTCCCGTCTTCCATGACTTTTCAAAGATAATTGCTAATGGCTCAGATATCTCCTCAGTCAACTCCTTGAGTATTCTAGAATGCATTTCATCAGGCCCTGGTGACTTGAAGACATCTGGTTTGTCTAAGTATTTTTTAACTTATTCTTTCCCTATTTTAGCCTCTGATCCTACCTCATTTTCATTGGAATTCACTGTTAGACATCCAATCACCACAAACCTTCTTGGTGAAAACCGAAACAAAGGAGCCATTAAGCACCTCTGCCATTTCCACATTTTCTGTTATTGTTCCCACCCCCCTTCCCCATTGAGTAATGGGCCTACCCTGTCAATTTTCCTCTTGCTTCTAATGTATTTATAGAATGTTTTCTTGTTACCCTTTATGTCTCTAGCTCAGTGGTTCCCAAACTTGTTCCGCTGCTTGTGCAGGGAAAGCCCCTGGCAGGCCGGGCCAGTTTGTTTACCTGCCGCTTCTACAGGTTCGGCCAATTGTGGCTCCCAGTGGCCGCGGTTCGCTGCTCCAGGCCAATGGGAGCTACTGGAAGTGGCGCGGGCCGAGGGACGCACTGGCCGCTGCTTCCAGCAGCTCCCAACTGTCTTCAATTGTTTTTCCCCTTAGACTTACTTCCCATGGGATCTTACCTATGCACTCCCTGAGTTTGCTAAAGTCTGCCTTCTTGAAATCCATTATCTTTATTTTGCTGTTCTCCCTCCTACTATTCCCTAGAATCGTGAACTCTACCATTTCATGATCACTTTCACCCAATCTGCCTTCCACTTTCAAATTCTCAACCAGTTCCTCCCTATTTGTCAAAATCAAATCTAGAACAGCCTCTCCCCTAGTAGCTTTCTCCACCTTCTGAAATAAAAAATTGTCTCCACTACATTCCAAGAACTTGTTGGATAATCTGTGCCCTGCTGTGTTATTTTCCCAATAGATGTCTGAGTAGTTGGAGTCCCCCATCACCACCAAGTCCTGTGCTTCGGATGATTTTGTTTGTTGATTAAAAAAAGCCTCATCCACCTCTTCTTCCTGGTTAGGTGGTCTATGTAGTAGACCCCTACCATGACATCACCTTTGTTTTTTACTCCTTTTATCCTTACCCAGAGACTTTCAACAAGTCTGTCTCCTATTTCCATCTCAACCTCAGTTTAAGTGTATACATTTTTTATATAAGGCAACACCTCCTCCCTTTTTTCCCTTCCTGTCCTTCCTGAGCAAGCTGTACCCTTCTATACCAATATTCCAGTCATGCGTATTATTTCTGTGATGCCAACTATGTCATAGTTGTGTTTATTTACTAGCATTTAGAGTTCTTCCTGCTTATTCCCCATACTTCTCATGTTAGTATACAGACATATGATACTGATTTGATTCCCACCCCCCAGTTCTGTCTTGTCGCTCCCTTATCCCTGTTATAACAGCCCATGCTCCCCCCCAAATTTTTACCCTTCTCCATATTTTTGACTTACCTGTGGGGTTTGGTCACCTGCCCCCTTCGAGCCTAGTTTAAAGCCCGCCTCACTAGGTTAGCCGGTCTGTATCCAAATATGCTCTTCCTCTTCCTCAATAGGTGAACCCCACTCTGCTTAGCAGTCCTTCTTTCTGAAACAGCATCCCATGGTCAAGGAAGCTGAAGCCCGCCTAGCAACACCATCCTCGCAGCCAGGCATTCACCTCCAGGATGCATCTGACTCTGCCTGGGCCCCTACGTTTGAATGGAAGGATCGAAGAGAACCCCACCTGCACTCCCAACTTGTTCTCCCTTACTCCCAGAGCCCTGGAGTTACTTCTGATCTGCTGAGGGTCATACCTTGCAGTATCATTAGTGCTCACATGGGTGAGTAGCATGGGGTAGTAGTCAGAGGGCCGGATAATCCTCAACAATCCCTCCGTAATGTCTCTGATGTCTAGTTTAGTTTAAAAATAAATACGTAAGTTTACAAAATGAGGGCCTTAGCCTGTTGCAGTTTGTCAGTGGAAATTTTACCATTGACTTTAGCAGATGCAGAACTGGGTCCTAAAGCAGTCAAAATTATTTGTTTGTAAAGTAATATTGAAATGGAGAAAATGGCAATACAGAAAACTTCTTAAAATGAAGCTAGAGTCAAGCCACATGCAAGAAGCCTAATTAATATTAGCCTGCAATGTCTGCAAAAATAAAAGATGAGCTCTAAGAATGAGCTTCCTTCAACAGTTGTATAGAAATTAACATGAATTTATAGTGCCCTTAGCATTCTTGCAGGAAGAAGTGTTTTATAATTTTTATACATTTATAATGTATTTTAGAAATCTTGAATATTTACAGTGTTAATCTGTAATTGGCAGACAAGTGGGACTGCTAATATTGTATATATTTGATCTTCTCAGTGAAGCATGCTGAGAGTTCTTCATAGTGGTCAATGCTTGTGTCTAGGTTATGCAGTCTGGATTGATTAGCTGGCTCACTCTGCAAGGTAGCTCTACTGCATTGATGGTATAGGAGTAGAAGATTTGCTTTGCTAGTTCTTCTCAGGACTCTGATGTGATGTCTCTAAAAGTCTGCCAATTGATGGTTAGGTTGAGTAGCTGTTGGGGATAATTGACTCAAGATAAATAACAAGGAATTTGTAGCACATCTGTGCCAAATCTGATTCAGCTGTGGGGCATTAGTGTGCTGTGGATACCAGTTTAGGATTAGCTTGGAGATTCTAGGCCAGAGGAACGTATCTCTTGTGATTCAGGGGAAGGCTGACAATCTGGATTGTCCAGCAAGGTGTTTTCATTGCGCAGTTTTGGCCTTGGGGTAGGTTGCCATACCATCCTATTATCTTGTAGAGGAGCATTGTTTGTAGATGTTTAAAATGGGAAGGAACTTGTGGGTTAAGGAAAAACAAAATAGTGGTTTCTTGGGATGAAGGGCTGTGGGAGTAGCCTAAGCACCTGTCTACACAAGGCCACTCGGAAAAGTTAATCCAAATGTATTGACAAGAGAGGCCGTGCAGGGGTTTAATGTGGTTTAACTAATCCAATTTAATACCCCCCACCTGAGTTAATACAGATTCCCTTTCCTGAATGTCCCTGTGTAGACAAGTCCTTAGGGGTGTCTCACACTCCTTCATTCCAAGAAACCACTGTTTTGTTTTTCCTTGGCCCACAAGTTCCTTCCCAAGTGTCCCCATGTAGACAAGCCCTAACAGCCTGTCCAGCCCAAACATTTGGTTAGAACAGGGGTCGGCAACCTTTCAGAAGTGGTGTGCCAAGTCTTCATTTATTCACTCTAATTTAGGGTTTCGCGTGCCAGTAATACATTTTAAGGTTTCTAGAAGGTCTCTTTCTATAAGGGTATGTCTACACTATGAGAGTAGTTCGATTTTACTTAAATCGAATATGTGGAATCGATATTACAAAGTCGAACGTGTGTGTCCACACTAAGGACAGTAATTCGACTTTGTGAGTCCACACTAACGGGGCAAGCGTCGACATTGGAAGCGGTGCACTGTGGGCAGCTATCCCACAGTTCCCGCAGTCCCCGCTGCCCATTGGAATTCTGGGTCGAGCCCCCAATGCCTTCTGGGGGAAAAAATGTGTCGAGGGTGGTTTTGGGTAACTGTCGTCATCCAACCGTCGTCACCACCGCCCTCCCTCCCTGAAAGCGCCGGCGGGAAATCAGTTCGCGCACTTTTCTGGTCAGTGACAGCCCAAACGCCACAGCACTGCGAGCATGGAGCCCGCTGCGACCATCGCTGCAGTTATGGCCGTTGTCAACACCTCGCAGCTTATCATCCACCTTTCCCAGAGGCAGATGCTGAGAAATCGGGCGAGGAGGCTACGGCAGCGCGGTGAGGACCTGAAGTCTGAGAGTGGCACAGACCTGTCACAAAGCACGGGACCCCGCGCCGAGGACATCATGGTGGCAATGGGTCATGTTGATGTTGTGGAACGGCGATTCTGGGCCCGGGAAACAAGCACGGACTGGTGGGACCGCATAGTGCTGCAGGTCTGGGATGAATCACAGTGGCTGCGAAACTTTCGCATGCGGAAGGGGACTTTCATGGAACTTTGTGAGTTGCTGTCCCCTGCCCTGAAGCGCAAGGACACCCGGATGCGAGCAGCCCTGACTGTCCAGAAGCGAGTGGCCATAGCCCTCTGGAAGCTTGCAACGCCGGACAGCTACCGGTCAGTCGCGAACCACTTTGGCGTGGGCAAATCTACCGTGGGGGTTGTTGTGATGCAAGTAGCCAACGCAGTTGTTGAGCTACTGCTCTCAAAGGTAGTGACCCTGGGAAACGTGGAGGTCATCATAGATGGCTTCGCCGCGATGGGATTCCCAAACTGCGGTGGGGCTATAGATGGAACTCACATCCCTATCCTGGGACCGGACCACCAGGCCAGCCAGTACATTAACCGAAAGGGCTACTTTTCAATGGTGCTGCAAGCACTGGTGGACCATAGGGGACGTTTTACAAACATCAATGTCGGATGGCCGGGCAAGGTTCATGACATTCGTGTTTTCAGGAACTCAGGTCTGTTTAGACGGCTGCAGGAAGGTATTTACTTCCCGGACTACAAAATAACTCTTGGGGATGTGGAGATGCCTATAGTCATCCGCGGGGACCCAGCCTACCCGCTAATGCCCTGGCTCATGAAGCCCTATACAGGCGCCCTGGACACTGAAAAAGAACTCTTCAACTACCGGCTGAGCAAGTGCAGAATGGTGGTGGAGTGTGCTTTTGGACGTCTCAAGGAGAGATGGAGAACCTTACTGACTCGCTCTGATCTCAGCGGAACCAATATCCCCATTCTTATTGCAGCTTGCTGTGTGCTCCACAATCTGTGTGAGAGCAAGGGGGAGACCTTTATGGCGGGGTGGGAGGTTGAGGCAAATAGCCTGGCTGCTGATTATGCCCAGCCAGACAGCCGTGCGATTAGAAGAGCCCAGCGGGACACGCTGTGCATCCGGGAGGCTTTGAAAGCTAGGTTCCTGAGTGAGCAGGGTAACCTGTGACTATTAAGTTTGTTTACAGAGAAGCTGAACCTGCCCCCGTTTCTTTACCCAGTAAATGTTCAGTATCCTCTCCAGTTACATACCCCGTTCCCCCCCTTCCAACACACGTTTAAAAATAAAATCACTTGAAATTTGTTAATGAACACAGTTTTCTTTATTACTGTTTTCGCGGGAAAGTGTTGAACCTGGGACGCAGACTGTGGTGGGGAGCGGGTGTAGTGTAGTGATGCAAAGGACGCTTCTAAACTCCAGGAATGACAGGCTCCGCACTGGTGGACTGGTTGTTTCAACGGAGCCTGCCACCCCTCCTGTTCGGGACTCTGTGTGTGGGGGCTATGTGACTTTGTGGCAGGGGGAAGACGGTTACAGATCCCCTGCTGCGTGGCTCTGTGATCCAGGATAAGGACCGCTGCATAAGATCTCTAACTGCCCTCCCCCCGCCACAAAGTCACATAGCCCCCCTCCTCCTCCCCCCCCCCCCCACAGAACATGAAAACCACCTCCCAGACTGACCAGGGTAACTAGTGAATGCAATGTGTGTGTGCCCTGCTGCTGAACCTGCCCCCGCGTCTGTACCCTGATAAAGGTGACTGTCCTGTCCAATTACCAACCCCCTTCCCCCCCCCCCCCTTCAAACAGACTCTCCTCTAAAAGATCATGATGGAAACAGTAATTAACAGAGACGTATTTTTTATTAGCAACTACACATGAAACTGGGGGATGAAACTGGGACGGGGGTTTGGGTGAGGCGGGAAGGAAAGGACTTATCAAATTTTGGGGAATGAGAGCCTTCTGGTACTTGAGCAGTCTGCAGGGGTGGAGTGAGAGTTTTCACGGACTCTGCCGCCCCTCCTTCTTGGGACTTTGGGTGAGGGGGGTATGGGACTTGGTGGCGGGGGAGGGCGGTTAGAGAGAGACTTCAGCGGGGCTTTGTCCTCCTGCCTCCGGTCCTGCAGAACATCCACAAGGCGCCGGAGCGTGTCCGTTTGCTCCCTCATTAGTCCAAGCAGCGTTTGAGTCGCCTGCTGGTCTTCCTGCCGCCACCTCTCCTCCCGTTCCATGTGTGATCGGTGCATTTGGGACAAGTTCTCCCTCCACTGGGTCTGCTGGGCTGCCTGGGCTCGGGAGCAGCCCATAAGTTCCGAGAACATGTCCTCCCGTGTCCTCTTCTTCCTACGCCTAATCTGCGCTAGCCTCTGGGACTGTGATGCCAGGGTATTTCGGGAGACAGTCGCAGCTGTGGGATGGGAAAAAGGGAGTGAATTCCTCAGAAAGATAAATTTTTGGTTGAACAAAGAACATAGTCTTTCTCTGTGAACAAGACCATGCATAGCATCTATCACATGCGCACTCAGGACAAGGTCGAATTTTCGGCCTTCGCATTCAGTGCCTGGAGTCTTGCAGTGCAGATCAGACAAGCGGGACAGGACAGCGGAATTTGGGTAACAGGCTGACATGGTAAGCCGTAGACTTGTGGCTGCTTAAAACTTTAATAATAGCACTGGCCTCCTTTCACGTTCAAAGCAATGCCAGTCCCTGCTGCCAGCAATCCGGCAAGCATGAACTCTGCCCCTGTCCCACCCCCTCGCGGCTGTCCCAGGGAAAGATCCCTGTATGCTGCTCCTCTCCCGCCTCCACCGCATGACTCTAAACCGCCGGTTACAGTTCTGTAAAGGAACAGGCAAGCAGTCCCAATACTAACATTCCCCTACCTAATTCAAAGCAGGTCACCATGAGCGACATCACTCTGATGAGGATTTCAGAGACGGAAAAAGAAAGGATGCTTCGGGAAAGCCTGCAAAGACCAGGGCCGTATGCCGCCATGCTCTGCAAGGCTATGATCCCCGAGTACTTGCTTGTCTCCTGGCGCGGAAACGTTTCCTACCACGGAGGACCCAATAAGGCCGCTCTCCCCAGGAACCTGATGCAAAGGCTTTCCAATTACCTCCAGGAGAGCTTCGTGGAGATGTCCCAGGAGGATTTCTGCTCTATCCCCGGACATATAGACCGGATTTTACTGTAGCTGCACTGGCAGGTACTAAACAGTAGAGCGCCTAGGGCAAAACAATCATGCTAAACCGGACATTGTTAGATTTTTTTTTTTTCAGTAGTAGCACTGCCAAGGACTGAAACGTGAAGCGCCTAGGGCAAAGTAATCATGAAAAACCCATTGTTAATATTGTTAATATTCCTGTTCTGTTAAAAATAAATGTTTACATGTTTAAAACACTTACTGAGTGATCCTTCCCCTGATTCTGTGTCCAGGTTAACGCCTGGGGACGGTTGGTAGGGGATCTCTATAAGGGTGATGAAGAGATCCTGGCTGTCTGGGAAATCAGCGTTGTAAGCGCTGTCGACTGCCTTGTCCTCCTCATCTCCTTCCTCATCTTCCCCGTCCGCTAACATGTCCGAGGAACCGGCCGTCGACAATATCCCATCCTCAGAGTCCACGGTCAGTGGTGGGGTAGTGGTGGCGGCCGCACCTAGGATGGAATGCAGTGCCTCGTAGAAACGGGATGTCTGGGGCTGGGATCCGGAGCGTCCGTTTGCCTCTTTGGTCTTCTGGTAGCCTTGTCTCAGCTCCTTGATTTTCACGCGGCACTGCGTTGCATCCCGGCTGTATCCTCTCTCTGCCATGGCTTTAGAGATCTTCTCGTAGATCTTTGCATTCCGTCTTTTCGATCGCAGTTCGGAAAGCACGGACTCATCGCCCCACACAGCGATCAGATCCAAGACTTCCCGATCAGTCCGTGCTGGGGCCCTCTTTCTATTCTGAGATTGCATGGCCATCTCTGCTGGAGAGCTCTGCATCGTTGCCAGTGCTGCTGAGCTCGCCACGATGTCCAAACAGGAAATGAGATTCAAACTGCCCAGACAGGAAAAGGAATTCAAATTTTCCCGGGGCTTTTCCTGTGTGGCTGGTCAGAGCATCCGAGCTCGGACTGCTGTCCAGAGCGTCAACAGAGTGGTGCACTGTGGGATAGCTCCCGGAGCTATTACCGTCGATTTCCATCCACACCTAGCCTAATTCGACATGGCCATGTCTAATTTAGCGCTATTCCCCTCGTTGGGGAGGAGTACAGAAATCGAATTTAAGAGACCTCTATGTCGAACTAAATAGCTTCGTGGTGTGGACGGGTGCAGAGTTAATTCGATATAACAGTGCTAAATTCGACATAAATTCCTAGTGTAGACCAGGCCTAAGTCTATAACATATAACTAAACTATTGTATGTAAAGTAAATAAGGTTTTTAAAATGTTTAAGAAGCTTCATTTAAAATTAAATTAAAATGCAGAGGCCCCTCCCCCCTCCCCCCCCCCGGACTGGTGGCCAGGACCTGGGCAGTGTGAGTGCCACTGAAAATCAGCTCACGTGCCACCTTTGGCACACGTGCCATAGGTTGCCTACCCCTGGGTTAGAACTAGTTTTAGAAGTAGAACCCACACACAAGCACTTGATAGTTAACTATTCTTTTTCCATCCATTTTTATACTGACCACTTGTGTTTATCAAGAGCTTTTAATTAATTCACTTGACTAGAATATGAGCAGCAGCTCTGGCTTTATAGCTAATTTTAAAAGTGCAAAATGCATTGCACACTTCTAAACTTAGTTTTCAATTCAAAGTAGTATTTGCTTCCTATGAGCATCCTAATTAACTTTGATCTTTCTTGGACCCAAAACATCATGTTAACAATGCAGTGTTGCCAACTCCCACAAATTTAACATGAGTAATGTGATTTTTGTCTTCTGTAGCAGACAATCTCATGATGACTAAAAACGCTGAAAGCTTCATGTAATTTTTGGGAAGCAAAGTGAGAGAGACTGATTCCCCTGTAGGCTAGGGAAAGGTCTTCCGTTGACTGCTTGTTAATGTATGTTCCCTTATAATGAACCAAGGATTCATACTTTGGGGATAACTATCATTCACCAATTTCACAAATGAGATAACTGAGAGCTTCAATCAGAGGTGGAAATAGAATCCAGGTTTCTCTGACAGACAAATTTCAGCTGCTCTGAAAGACTTGGAGAAAGAACATTGCAATTATGCCTACACTAACAGTGTAGGTCTGTGTCCCTTTCTAGTTGCTATACCACATATAGTTGTTTGACTGACTGCTACTATTTTCATGTTAAGATATTTCGTTCTTTTATGTCCAGAAGTCCAGGCTCAGTCCCTGCAGATGACTTGGTTCTGAGCATGGTTATGTTTAGCTAATGCTATCTAACCAGTAGATCCAGTATGCTATCAGAGCTACAAAAAAATTCCCAAGAATCCTGATGCTCATAATATTCACTGCCGTCTCACAAATACTTGTGTAATCCACTGGGAATGTGTGTTTGTCTCCTGGCATGAAATGGTCCACTCAGAGGGTAACTTCATGCTTTCCCCACACTAGGTACTCAGATAGCCAAAGTACCAGAAGGCTTTGCTTTGGATCTGAAGGTTTTGGGTCAAACCCTGCTAACCGCTCATGTGAGAGTGAAAAGAAATACATATTTATAAAAATTAAAGGACTCTGGGATAATTGTATTTATAGGCTAATTTGGATGTTTTGTTGTAGTTTTATTACTTATACTTGGTTAATGGGAGCTTTGCTGTCCTTTTAAAAAAATAATGTGGCAGACTTAGTGTGTATGAGAGTGAGAACAAAATGTGGGAAATTTTGTCAGTGTATCCAGAGAGTGGAAGACCTTGCCTATGTAAACACCCAAAAGATGAAAACTTGATTAAATAAACGTAACTTTGAGAATGGGCTGCCTTCTGGAAAGGTACCACATTTGTGCTTATGGGAGACTGGGGACAGGGCATTGCTAATAGAGCTGGTCAGGGATTTTCTGTCAAAATGATTTTCCAACTGAAAATACAGTTTCTGTAAAATGGGCATTTCAGAGTTTTAATTTTGCTAAAATATTTGATTTTTGCGTTGGGGAAAATTATAAATGAGTTTGGTTTGGGGTGGTTGAACTGAAATCATAATATTTTGAGTTGTTGAACTGACACATTTTTTATTTAAAATCATTTCAACAAACATTAAACTGCATTTCCCTGTCAGTGCACTGATTTATAAGAGTTGTAGTCTGGGCCCCTGTTCTCTCCAAACGACCAGTCTACTGGCTGGACTACATCTCCAATAACACAATATGGATTTCTCTGATTATAGTTGCATGGTGCATCATGGGAAATGTAGTCCAGCCAGCAAACCACCCCATCGGGAAGAATGGGTGCAGCAGGCTCCAGAGTTACAATTCCCATGAATCAGAGGGGTAACCGTGTTAGTCTGGATTTGTAAAAAGCGATGAAGCAATGCACCACTGAGTGACTTGAAACAAAGTGTTTTAGGTCAGTTCAAAAAATTGAAATGACACATTTTGATTTTGGTAATTTCAATCAAAAACGTTGACATTTTTGAATAATTTTTTCAGAATTTTCCATCCTGCAAAAAATGTGTGAAATTTCAACTTTTCATCCTGATGTGGGACAAAAACATAATTTGAAATGTCATAATTTTGCTTGCTTCTTATTTTGCTAGTGAGCTACAGAGCACTTCACCTATAAATTACCAGTTTTAATCCCTGATGACTAGGCAGGATTCACTGTTGTTTCCACCTAGCGGATATGTGGTCAGTCCCAGTTCCAGTTTTCATGTCATAAATACACCACTGTGGTTTGCACTAGGACTGTAAGCTCTTTAGGGTATTTGTTGTTCGCTGTCTTTGACGGAATAAGTTTCTTTGGGTTGGGCATTGAATGAATATGGATTGAGATCAGGTGTTTGGTTTCAGATGACTCATTTGTACAGCATGTTGACTCAGTAGGGAATAATGCCAATCTGGCACGAAGTCCTGCTCTCCCTACCTTATTTTACATTCAGCAAGCAACTGCTGGCATTCCTACTTACCTGAGAGTAAAACAGAGTGGCAATCAAGATACCAACAAGAGTTTCAAGAATAAAACTGAAATGAGACAGTATGGGAGAACTGCAGCTAAATGAATAATATTTAAAAGCATACATCCCTTCACCACACTGAAACCAAAGATTGAAAAAAGGGGTAGTATCTGTCCCATTAGCATTTTTACCAGTTCCATCCAAAGATGTTGGTGTTAGGAACATAAAAATTGCCATACCAGATCATTCCAGTGATCCATCTAGTCCAGTAGCCTCACTGATAGTACCAAATGATCCAGAAGAAGCTGCAAAAAATCTCACGTGGGCAATTATGGGATAACTTATCCATAGAGAGAGCTTCTTCCTGATCCCATTGATTAGAGGCTGACTTAGGTCTTGAAGCAGAAGGGCTTATATCTCTTCTAGACTTTTTTCATTAACTGTATAAATGTATAGTCCTTTTTCTTTCATTGTTGTAAAGGCTTGGCCCCAATGATATCTAATAGCACTGAATTCAGAGGTAAGTTGAGGGGAATGACCCTAGTCACCCCTGTATTCATACCCTACATGCTACTGTGATATTTGTACCAAAGACTCTGAAGTATCATATGAAAGCTAATAACATGCTGGTTATTAATATAATTGTAAAATGCACGTGTTAATGTTCTATGTGAAGTTATAAATTCTTCTGCATGATGTTACTGGAACATGTTTAAGACAAGACCGCCTAGCCTAGATAAAGGTGATAAACAGGTCAGACCTAGGCAAAGGAATGCGGGTTACCTCAGTTTAAATATTAACAAAGCCATCAAACTAAACCAATGGAGGTTGTTCTGATCCTGTGTGTGTGTGTGTGTGTGTGTGTGTGAGAGAGAGAGAGAGAGAGAGAGAATTTAATCTGTTTTCTGCATCCCAGAGAGAGACAAGAGATTGAATCCCCAGGAGGCCTTCCTGACTTGTAAGACAAAGATATCCCTTTGGGAATATAAACTACACAGAGAGATTCCATTTGGATCCTTCACCTTAGGAGACAAAGAAACCAAGTAATTTGATGTCTCTGATAGGTCTTGGCCAGTAAAAGGCTAGAAAGGAGACTGTGGGTGAAAGAGAGCATCCTGAACAGACTGTCTCTGGCGTCTAAAACTTAGTCTAGTAAGTTTTCACTCTTATTTGCTTGTAACTATCTCTACTTTTCTCTCTTTTACTTGGTATCACTTAATCCATGCTCTTTTATTAGTAAACTTGTTTTGATTTCATTATAAATCATTAGTGCTGTGTAAGTTCACTAAAGTTTGTGCTTCCAGAAAGCTAATAGGTGGAAGTATTTTACTGTCTCTGTAAAGGCAGGAAACCTAACACTTTCTCTGTGAGGGTCCAACCAGAGGGACTGGTTCCTGCAGTAGGATGATTTTGGGTTGAACTTGGGGCTAGAAGAGTACTAAGATCAGCCTGCAGGGAATAACCAGGTTGGGCAAAGCCAGGATGAGGCTTGTGGGCTATTGGGGTCAGAGCTCTGGATCAAAGCTACACAGCCACAAGATACCCAGGGTTACCAGGCAGACTGTGACCGAACCTCTTACTGTCTTGGTGAACCCCAATATGTCATGGTGCGGGGAGCGGGCGGGGGGAAGTGATAAGTGTTGGCAATTTTAAATTTGATGCCTCTCAGTGTCATTGACTCTACCTTTGCTTCACTGAATATCCCTATTCTGAAACTAAGTAAATACTTTATATGTACTGTTTGTTATTTTGTATGCTTTTATCATGTCCCATCATATTTTTTTCCTCCAGTCTAACTCTTTTCAATCTCTCATGCACATCTTTCCATGTGCCTGATTATTTGTCATATATCTTTAACCTGCCTTATATGTTTACCATACTCCTTGTTAGTATTATGTGATCAGAAATTAACACTATAATCCACTATGGTTATACTTTTGATTTATATAATGGAATTATATTCAATATTCCTGTCTCTTATCAATCTTGTTTGCTTTTTTTATTGTCCTGATACATTGGTAATTTCCATTAAATGGTTCATAATGAAACTTCCCCCCCCTCCCCCGAGTGGTTACAGTTAATTTAAAATCAGCAATCCAAAATGTCAATGACCAACAAGTTTTTGTTTTGTTTTGTTTTGTTTTTTAAAAGGGGTGTGTGGGTGGGAGAGAGAATTGATAAAATCCAAAAAGCCCTACTGGGTTGGGTTTTTCAGAGAGTGGTGGGAGGAAGACTTGGGGTTTTCACAAACTTGGGAAACAGCTTTGAGCAATATCTATTCATTTCATTATTCCCTGTCTGGAGTGATACGGAACTTGTAGAAACTGAATTACTAGTAAGAAATTAACCTTTATATACTAATTTGTCATGAGCCAAGAGTATAACGTGCTCCTAAATCTGTTATTGTTAGTTTAACCCATGGAACTATTTATGGAGGTGGCCTTCAGTAGAAGGCTGCTTGTGATTATATGAATTAAATATTTTGGAAACTAGCTTTTCTTTCAAGTTTTAGAACAGGGAAACTGTACTCTAAATAAATTACATTCTATAATAAGTCATCCCACACATACCAGAAAACTCTTTATAACCGTTCCAGATATGTATGGGCCATGCTTCTGCTATTGGGTAGCAGTCAATGCAAAAATGTTACGTTGAATTTGGGTGGGTATTGTGAACAATTATATCTTTTACACTTCTGTATCATTCACTGTTTGTGAATTATACCACATGGTAACTGAGGTAATTGGCACAAACCATCAGTTAGTGTAATAACCTGAGCTTAATGAAGAGATGTAACCACATAAAGAAAATGTCCTCTGAAGAGCATTCGTAGTGTGCCCATAACCATTGACCTTAATAATTTTGCTGTCTGCATCAACTTACTTGCAATAAGCTTGCAGTAATTTGGAGCAGCATTCAGATCATGAGTGGTAGTTATGATGCTGAGCTTGTCTTTTCACTGCTGAGTTTAGAGTCTTTGAGGTTTGGATTAAAAAACTTCAATGAAACCACAAGAAAGACATCGGGTGAATAATTGAACAGGTGGAACAAATTTGTTAAATCTGTTATTAAGAAAACAGCAACTTGCTTTTTAAGTAGTAAATCAATCTGCAGTTTAGTGTTCCATTTTGGGGCGGGGATATGAGAATCTAAAAATATCTATAAATACAAAGAAAAACTCTAAAAACTGAT
Source organism: Emys orbicularis (assembly GCF_028017835.1). Classification (NCBI taxonomy): domain Eukaryota; kingdom Metazoa; phylum Chordata; order Testudines; family Emydidae; genus Emys; species Emys orbicularis. Next base: position 26,117,234 of record NC_088691.1, read on the forward strand.
CCAAATTACAGTATTATAAGATTAATATACATAACGTCAAAAAAAATAGGCAAAGTTCATTGGCATTGCCACTGTGATGCAGATGTGACTAAAAGTCGGTACATTTCATTTAAGTTAGTCCAGATTTTATTTACATGGTAGCTAGTCCTTATTTATATTGCACTAGCTTGTAAAGGCAACAGTCAGAATTGGGGCCCCATTCTGCAAGTTGCAGTTAAACACATATTAAGACAATACCTACCCACGTCTGTTTGACAAGATTCTTCATGGGTCTCATCTTTATAAAATAAGACAGCTTGTCTAGGTGACATGGAATGAAATATGTAGGAGATGCAATATTTATGTATTGTTCCCTCCACTATATTTCCTAGTGCTTGGTCTAGTTTAGTTTCAAATATCACAACTTCTTTTGGAAAGGTATTCCACAGCCTAATACATCTCAGTAGAATCTTCTTGATATTTAGCCTGGGTTGTCCCTTAGGTACTTCTAGTATTACCAGGTGAAATAAGTCTTCAGCCTTGGTATTTACAAATTTAAAACTCTATAGATTTGCCGTATGTCTCACACCTTACTCAAGATATGCATATTTTGCTTCCCAGATTTTTATTAGGTCATTCACTTGTCCTTTCAAGTTCAATATCTTTCTGGTAGTAGTGAAAATCCAGAACTGAATGCAATATTCCAGATTATGCATCATAGCTGCGCAGAGATGTGGTACATCCCCAATCTATAATTTGATTTTTTTGCACATTTTGACATATCCTTTCGCAATCTGATCTAATTTGATGTCTACTGTGTCTCAGTATTTGTTTTCCATGTTTCTCACTTGCATTGAATATAGTAATTTGGGTAAATTTCTTTCAGGCAGTACTGGCTTTTGTTTCTCCGTGTTAATCTAATTTTGCTGTTTTCTTCTCTTGTCTCCACCCTTTGTCTGTTTGTTCTTTTCGCTGTTGCATACATCATTTTCCAATTTTAATAATTTCTGCAAATTTGAGTAATCTGGAGGGGAGAAAAAGCCTGTTAAAAAAGATCTTAATTTCTTCATGTAGCTGCTCCATTTCTCTGGAATTTGTGTACTTCCTTTACTGTAAAATAACTGAATCACTTCTTTCCTTAAATCCTGTCTTAAAAGGTTATCTGAATAATGGGGATGGAGAAGAATTGGATCTGTGCAATTGTGTTCCTTCTTTATGATGTACAAAGAGAGCCAGAACATTTTTTAAGTCTCTTCTGTGCACTTTTAACCTTTTGGCTTGTCTAGACTTAAAACACAACAGTGGCATAGCTGTGCTGCTGTACCACTATGGTGTAGACACTACTTATGTTGAGAGGAGGGATTCTCCTGTCAGAGAAGGGAATCCACCTCCCCAAGAGATGGTAATTAGATTAACGGCAGAATTCTTCCATCGACCTAATGCTGTCTACAAGGGGATTTAGGTTGGCGTAACTAAACTGCTGGAGGGTGTGGATTTTGTACACCCCTGACCAACATAGCTAACCAACCTAATTTTCTAGTGTAGACCAGGCCTTAGAAATATCAGGAATATCAAATATGGTATTCCATGCTTTTCTGTAAGAATCCCGTGGAGGATCCAAAGATGTGGGAACTTTGTCAGCCCTTAACTGAAGGGACTGAAAAGTTGGCTCTTTAACAAAATGATTCTCTTGCCAATAGTTAGGTATTTGAGTTAAATAGGTGTTAACAAAAACAGTAAGTCTGAATAGAAAATCCTGTTTGAATCAATTTCTACTCCTCTTGATATGTAAAACTCTAGTTGCCCGTAGTCTTCCAGGAAAAGCAGAGTAGATAAGACCTGATTTTCCTAAAGTGAAAATATATGAGGAAAGCCTCCCTCCCCGCCCCCAACTTTTTTGGCCTCTATTTATACATTAAAGAAAACAGCACAAACCTCTCCCCCACCCCCCCAGTCAATTTTAAACTTCAGCTTTCCTTTCTCTTTGTTTGTCTTTTGTAGGGTGACCAGATGTCCCAATTTTTGGGTCTTTTTCTTATATAGGCTCCTATTACCCCTCACCCCCCGTCCCTGTTTTTCACACTTGCTGTCTGGTCACCCTAGTCTTTTGTGTCTTATTCGCCTTTTTCTCCAAGTCACTGTACCTAGCTATGGTCCCTTCCTCTTTCTGTAGGGAATTTTATTATACTTTGTATACCTGGAGAGGCTGATCTGTCTTGGTATTCGTATAGCCCTCATCACTGTAGGATCTGAGAATCTCAGTCATGAATGGATTTTATCCGCACAGCACCCATGTGAGGAGTGTGGTGGGTGGGGGGGAAGAGCATTACCCCATTTTTCAAATGAAGAAATAAGGCACAGGGTAGCTTAAGTGATCTGGCCAAGGTCACACCTGAAGTGTTTGGCTCAACAAGGAATTGAGCCCTGGTCTTTTGAGTTCAAACTCCAGTCTAATCTGCTATCCATTAGATGATTTTTGCTACTGATTCTAGCCAAACCTGTGACTGCCTTCTAATTTGAAAACACTTAACTGACTTTTAAAGTTCAGATGAAAGGCCAGATACAATGAAAACTCTTGAATTGTGTTTTTATTTTTAAATCTACATTAACTTGTCAGATCAATGAATTGATGTCTCTTGCACCATGCAAAGAAATAAGCCAAAGCCATTAGTTTGCCAGATGTTGGGTTGTTAAAATCTCTATTCGTCATAACACAGTGTAAGTAGAGAATGTTTGTTGTTTGCCGAAACTTCCTTTTCATATGCAAGCAAAATAATCCAGGAGATGCCTTTGGTTGTTAGCTGGAAATATCTTGAGTGATCTTCTGCTGAGTAATAAATTTTTCCTCATTCAGCCAACGCATGAGCCAAAATGGACAGGAAACTCTAAGTTAGACAGCAAGCATCTGATATCTGCAGATTGACCTGTTAGTTAAAAGGCAGCTCTTCAATATTCATCAGGCGATCTCTTCCTTAGCAGTGTGTTTCTCAAACAGAATCCATCATGGACTTACTGAAATGTATTAGATCTCAAGCTGTTTGCATATGGTGTCATGATCTTAATTCTGGCCTCTTTTTAGGTATGCAAGACTGTGCAATTTAAACCTTAGCATTTCCTGTTTTATGAATCTTTATGCATGTAATTAGATTATCTTAATCCATACCAAAGAGAGGGCCTTGAAAACCTACAGGATTAAAAAGTTATCAGGTGTCTTTTTTTTGTATTTTGCAGGCAGTTTAGATGTACTGTAAGTATGCGTATATCCAAAACTTTCCATTTCAAATGTATGCGGTTTGACAATTTTGGAAATATTATAAAGAGCAAAGTAAAATGGTTGCAAAGTATGTTAAGAGTTATGATTGTGCAACTACTTCAATATGTGAATTTAGTTTTGCTCTAGGTAGTAGAGTAAGTGGGAAATATTACACGTGCTGCTCATTTATTTATTTTTAACAGAAGTTGCTATCTGTTTTCTGTCTATTGTCTGGCCCTATTAGAACAATTGAATGGAGAGACATTCAGTATTGCAATTGTAAACACTTGTGAGTAGCTTCTACTGGTCCCTAAAGACTCTGATGCTAACTTCTTTTAATATTGTTGGAAGAATTCCTGTAATTTAAGTTTAGTGTAAACAAAGCACACACATAAAACAGTTCGCATGGAGGTCACAGAGTCCAAATAGACACGGGGAGGAGTTTATAATGAACAACAGACTTAAGGAATGCCACACTGAAAAGAGTAGCCAAATCAAAGTCCAGAAGAATTCATGTCTCATTAAGTTTTCTTTTACAAGACATAGCATCCTATACTGAAATAATCAGAGCTCAAAATAAGGCAAAGACCCTCATCCTGTTTCTGAGGGGGAGAAAGTTCATCTTAATTTCAGTCAACAATTACTACCTGAGTAGTACCTAAAAACAACAACCGAGCCAACCATCAGCTTATAGTTTCAAGAGACATTTATTGACTCTCATAAAAACACTTTTTATTACACTGGAAAAACTAACTTTTACTGTCCATTGTAATTAACACTGTAAAATGTTTATACAAAAGTCCAGATAGAAATTGAGTTTACAGGTACTGAATTCAATAGGAGTAAAATAAGCTCTTTGGTTTTTTTTTTTTTTCTCCTTTGGCAAGAAAGTAACTAGCATAATTTGAATTTGAGGAAATCTCTCAACTCGGAATGACTTTTTGTAATGTGAAAAATGCATCATAAACTGTCAAAAGAAGATCCAGAGAAAAAGAGTAAGACTGGATTTCTGCTGTTGAAATTCAATAGAAATAAAACTTAACTTTCTTCTTTGGGTGATTGTCCACATGGATCTACTCTTGGTGCACCTGCATCCCATATGCACAAGATAGGATTCTGTCCATTCAGGTGCAGAGGATTTTAATCCCATTATCTTATTTTTTCATGCCAAAGAAGAAATAGTGTGTGGTTGGAATTCTATTCTGGTCCTTCGACATTTCAACAGGCTCATCCGTTTCACATTCAGGATAGTAACTCTGGCCTCCATAACTTCTTCATTAGAGTCTCAAGATCGATTTTCTGCTCTTGACCTTCAAGATGCCTATTTTCATATATCCATACATCCAGTTCCCAGAAAATAACTCTGATTTCTAGTAGGAACATCTCACTATCCGTACATGGTCCTACCCTTTGATCTTTGCACAGCACCAAGCATGTTCACAAAGTGTTTGGCAGTTGTAGCAGCTAGTTTAAGGAGACTAGAATCCAGGTCTACCCATATCTCAATGCCTGGTTGATATGGGGAAGATCACCCTAGCAGGTGACCTATTAAATCCAAGTAACCTTTATTGATCTATGCCACACTGGGCCTCAGTCAACAGAGAAAAATCAACACTTACTCCAACTGCAAGAATAGAGTTCATGGGAGTCATGTTAGATTGCAGGTCAGCGAGAGTTTATCATCCACAAAAGGAGATTCCAAACTGTAGTGGACCTCATCAATGAACATAAAGTTCACCCAAAGACATCAGTGAAAGCATGCCTCAGATTTCTGAGACATACAATGTTATGTTCCTATGTGATGTAGTTTGCCAGACATTACCTACAATCCATGCAAAGGTGGTTTTGAAATTATTTTATCTACCCTGTAGACACCACATGAACATGTTGGTCATGGATCCACAAGAAACTTTCTCTTCACTAAACTGGTGGAAAGACCTACTTCAGGTGTGCAAGGGAATACGCTTGTCTGCCCCTCTTCCTACCAAAAGTCTGGTGACAGACTCCTTTGCTCAGGGATGTGGGGGCCCATCTAGAGCACCTTCAAACTTGGGGCCTACAGCTCCCTCAGGAAGCTTTTCCACAGATAAATATTCTGAAATGCAGAGGCATCCATCTGGCATGCAAAGAATTCCTTCCTCTACTCTAGGAATGCACAAATCGAGAGTAACCAACAATACTGTTGACATAATGTGTAGCTGTAGAAGAGGAGGAGCCACTCTTGTCAGGAGGCCATTTGGCTTTGAATTCAGCATGTTCATCAATAGAGACAGCAATATGTTCTATCTTCCCCACATTCAGAATTCTCTAGCAGATCATGTTAGCAGGCAGTTCTTAGACAACCATGAATGATCAGTCGAAGACTCGGTATTGCAGAAAATCTTTCACAAGTTGGGATTCTCAACAATAGACCTATTTAGCATTTTTTCTGATCTGGTCTGTAGCAAGTGTTTCATTCCCGAAGCAATTCTGATACAGGTTCTGTCAGATACATTTCTCACCTCTGGACACTGGGACTGATCTTTCCCACTGATCTCCATGATACTGAAGGTCCTCAGGAAGCTCTACAGCAAGCTGCAGGATCAGTGAAGAAACACCAGGCACTTCTGGTATTTAGATCTTGTGAACCTCTTCATGCAGCCCCAAATTACCTTATCTGCTCTGCCCTACAGTCTCTCAGATCCTGTACCCAGACCCAGCATCATTGTATTGGAGGGCTCACATCCACCGAAAGAAGCAGTTCAGCTGAAATGGAGGGTTGTTGCTGGATTTTTTTAAAATTTTGCAGGCATTGCATCCCAAGGAGAATGAGCTAACAGGAGAGGGAGCAGAAGCCGATCTCCCTCCTCCTAACCCGTCTGGTACAAAGGTAGACTTGGGTGAGCTGTCTGACATAGATGGACTAGTTTCCAAAACATATTTAACTTCCAATGTAGAAAAGAAAGGTGTGAGTTCTCAGGGTAAAGAAAGATGAAAATGAGGAAAATCTAAGCTTGGAGAAATTGTAGCATCTGAATGATCAGTGCAACCCCCCCCTCCTGTCAGATAAATATTGTATTCACTTTAAAAATGGGGATATTGGTCTTGACAGGTTAGACAACTTTGAGTTAATATCAGTCAAGGTTAGAGCTGTGAAGTTTCTGGTTCTCATACTTAAGCCAGTGGTGCTTAAGCCACACTTCTGTCAACTGTTTTATCATATTTGTGGTGTGTTTTTTTGGGGGGAAATTAGCCTTGAATCTAGCTATACACTCTGAGGCCTTGATCCTGCAACCAGTTGATAAATACATGCTAATTTCAAAGCATGTAATTCCTTTGTAGTTCCACTGATGGGTGCCTAAACAGTTTATTATCAGTATACATCTGAGATTATATAGTTTGTCTATATAGCAAGATGACTGGCATTGTGGACTCCTACCACAGGTCTCCTGTATCTGCAAGTGGGTTAGGGCAAAAGGAAAGAAGGAAACTGAGGTGAAATTTTAAGTAAGTGTTCAGTGGCGTTTTGAAAATAGATCTCATGAGAATTAATCTTATAATGAAAATTGTGTTAAACTGCAGTTCTTTTAGAACAAAAACTGGCATGAGAGTTCATATATGCAGCCAGATGTGTAAACCTGATTGCATTTGCTAGTGCTATATTCCTGACAGTAAATTGGCATACAGCACAGTTGTCAGTAGCTGTAAATTTGAGGAGCTGCAACTGGGTAGAGACAAAATGTGACCTAAGCATACATGAATGGTAAGCTTTGGTTTTAATTCACACAGATACAGAGGAGATAAAAGACCAACAAAAACAATGGGAGCTGACTATACAGGGGAAAGAGTGAAAGTCACTGAACACAAAGTAGTTTCAAACACAAAGTAAACTGAAATAGATAAATATTATCACTAATACATAAATATTTCTCTACAGTAATCATAGGTGTTAACTTGTTAACAGTAAGTAAACACTCCAGCAGAATTGTATGGGATATTTTTTATAGTTGACTGTCTTCTTAAAGCCTAGTAATGTTAAATTGGCGAGTCTGAGACTTCCCAACTTTTCCAGTGAATGGTTATTGAGTTGTTAATTTCTTCCACGGACCACTGAGATAGTTCACTTCTGTTTTCAATAGTGGTCCATTTTTCTTTGATGCACTATTTATTAACCTTTTATCAAAATATTGTGATACGCCATGCTTCTATCTTACGTTATTAGAAGGTTAAGGCTTGCATGCATGCATTGTGCTGGCTGTTAAATTCAGCAGTTAACACATGAAATCAGGCCTGCAAATTATGGGTTTTCCCAGTGGACTACAGATTTCAAGCCCTCCTATAGGTTTACAGGGACAACTTGTAATTTATCAGGAAATTCCATTGTTGTTGGCTTCCCTGTTCTGCCTTCCTCCTTAGAAAATAACCAATCAAAGCTTCCTGCGTATGCTGAGAGGCTACCTTCTCCCACTTAGCCCTTGTAGCAGCCAATGCTCCTGCCTTTGTTCATACCTGATCGTCCACTGTTCCAATCCCAGGTGCTATTGAGGCCTGGTCTATACTAGAATATTGCCCTGGTTTAACTTGGGTAATTTTAAAACTGGTTTATTTAAACTATTGCAAAAAGCTGTGTACATGCTCTTAAACTGAAATAAGAAAGTCACACTGCCTTTTGCACCATTTTAAATAAATTTTGTTTAGAGGTAAAGTAAAACCTATGAAACTCTCTTATGTAGACAGGGCCTGAGTTAGCAGCAGCAAAGTGCCAGTCACAGTGAAGAGGAACAGCTCCCACACCATTTTTTATAATCAAAAGTCTGGTGAGTTAACACAGATAGTATTATAGGATTCAGAACTTGTAAAAAGAGAATGAGATAAGGTGAACAATGCTCTTGAACAATGAGTCCTCATAATCTGGTAAAATGGCTAGCCATTTTATTTGATACGAATAGTATTTATCTTTAGTTATAAGATAATGCGCATATTGCCTATCCATTACTTAAGGCATAGGACTGAATAATGTTTAACATGTTACTACAGTACAACCTTGATTTTTATGAATACCAGTCTTATGAACAACCGGTTATATAAGACATTTCTCCTTCCCCATCAAGAAAATATCACATAATAAAAGTGATGTTGATGAAGAACTGGTCAACATCCCTTTCTAGTCTGTTGCCTTAAGTGTATTCAAAATCTCTCTGTAGTGGTTTGAAGGACAAGAAAAAAGACAGATACTGTAATTTATGTACCTTACCTACTGTAACTTTGAGATTTTCTGTTTTTATTAACTCCTCAAACCCCAATTTAGTTCGTTGAATAGGGTATTAATGTAACTTGAGTTTTCCTGATATGATAGTTTTGCTTTACAAAAAGCTAACTTACTTGTAATACTTGCATCTTAAGCAAGTTGTCCAGCTATGATAAACTGAAACCTTCTGTTATATATGAGTGGGTGGTTAAATAACATAGTGTTCTAGTCTTGTACTGTCCTTATTGTCATCTCTTACCTTTCAAATACTCTCCAGAACTTTGAAAGCTCTTGATTTATCTCCACCAAAATAAACATTTTATCCCAGTGTGTTAACCTCAGTTTTTTGCTGAATATAACTGAAACTGCTACCTCCATTTTGAGGTTCTCCTTTCTTGATTGATTTTCACCTCATATGACAGGGCTAAGTTCTGGGAAGAACAATAGAACAGTTTGGCCTTGGGGTAAGAAATATCCCTTTTTTTCTGAACAGCTTGAAGGAGTTTGTCTCACTGTTCCACCAACCACACTTGTGCCTTTTGGACCTCTCGTGGGAGCTCTGTAGCAACTGTCAACATGTATGGATTCTTTTCTAAAGCAACATCCAAAACTGCAACAACTTTTCAACTAAGGTAATGGCATCAGAGCCCACATGGACTCCAAGAAGTCAAATATTTTGCAGCATTATTGATTCTCTATTTTTAGCCCCCTCTCCATAGCAGTGGTACCTTTTTAGTATTGGTTTGTCCTCCATTTGGATCTTTTCAGTTTAGCTTCTGTTTTGTGTTTATATGGGTTTTCATTTCTCATTGTTTTAGAAACACTATTTTTTCTCAGATATTAACATTTGTAATTTATTTAGGTTAATGAGAAGAGATTGTCAGTTCACACAAGGAGCTTTCCCTTTAAAACTTGCAGAAGTCTATTGTCAGTCTTATTCTTTCCTCTAGACATCACGCATAGGTAGTATTCTCTTTCCCGAACCTACAGAGTTTTATTGCGTTCAGAACTGAATTCCACTGATTGTAGACTATACTGTAGCAGCTCTTGCTAAACATGACTTACAGCTGGCTAATTGCACCCCCACCTGCAACTTGCAGTCCTTTGTTAAAACTAGTTTTAAAAACTTCTTGAAACTACACTGTTTCCTAGTTTGGTGACTGTGTAGAGAGGGTAGACCTTTTTGCTTTCCCCACTTACACGTGCAGACCTACTGCGAGTAGTACTACTTAAGACTCTAAAAGTGAGAGAATTTGTGTGCTACACTCCTTATTCAAACTGTTTCATTAAAGTCCTATAGTTGAAGATACCCACTGCATGGCATTTTGTATGAGGAGCAGTCTTCTTTGTCCTGTCTATATTAAAGATGCTCAAACTTAGCTACAGGGAGAACTGCACCTACTTTGCAGTGGAGTCATAAATAAATCTGTTTTATTTCACCCCTAGGATGACCTTTAGAATAATTATTTTTTTACAGCTATACATGGATAAAATGTTTCTCCAAATTTAAGTGTCCCGGCCCTCCCTTTATTCCTCCCTTTCTCTCCTGTCATTTTATGTCCATTGAAATTTTTCTAACCTTTTTCTTTCCTTTTCTCTCTTTTTCCATGGGCTCCCCATTGCCATCCCTCCTCCTACTCATAGGGTCCTGCACAGCACTGCATTTTAGACCAGGGCTATGCTTCTACCAAAATATTAAAATTGAAGATGGTCTCCCACTGCATGAGAAGTCTCAAAATTATGCACCCATATTCTACGTTAATACAACTTTAAAGAAAAGGATAATATAAATTAAAGGAAGGCTCTATGTTAATCTTTGCAAACTTTTCTCTACAACTGTTTCATCAGTTTGGATGCTTAGTTATGCTATAACTTGTTCACCCCATTTTTTGATCGAGTAATGTAATTTTCAAGTGTTAGAACAAAACAAAGAAGAATTTGTTTTGTACTTGTCTGAATAGGCAGGCTGTTGAAACAAAGAGGACAGACTGAAAACAACCAGCACCATACCAGCCCAAGGCTACAAAAAAGATCTTGTTACAGTGGCATGTTTCTCAGTATTAAGAAGGATTTTTCCAAGCCAAAAATACTGATTTTGAGGCATGAAAACAGATTTTTCATTTTTTTTGGATGGACTGATTTGCATTTTTACAGTATGTAGAGCCCTACTCAAGGTTGAAAGCTGATATCTTTCTGAATCAGTTTTGAAGAAAAGGAATGGAGATTTGGAAGTAGCTGTTAAGATACTGTAATGTAGAATTCATAACATTAAACTGTTTTCAAAAAATAAAATTACCATGTTTGCTCAGCACTGTTATTAAAGTTCTCATATAGGAACCTGATTTTTGGTCAGGAATAAGCTGAAATATTTGGAAATTGAAAACTAAGATTCCAGTAAAAGTTTTGATTGTGAAGTTCTAACCTTAATATCTTTCAGAGTGGTAGCCATGTTAGTCTGTATCAGGAAAAAGAACGAGGAGTACTTGTGGCACCTTAGAGACTAACAAATTTAAGCATAAGCTTTCGTGGGCTAAAACCCACTTCATCGGATACATGCAATGGAAAATACAGTAGGAAGATAGATATATACACACACACACACACACACACAACATGAAAAAATGGTATGGCAAAACCCATTTTTTCATGTTCTGTGTGTTTTTTGTGTGTGTGTGTATATATATATATGTATATGTATATATGTGTGTGTGTGTGTGTGTGTATGTGTATGTATAGAGAGAGAGAGAGAGAGAGTCTTCCTACTGTATTTTAGACTGCATGCGTCCGATGAAGTGGGTTTTAGCCCACGAAAGCTTATGCTTAAATAAATTTGTTAGTCTCTAAGGTGCCACAAGTACTCCTCGTTCTTTTTGCTTAATATCTTTGCATCTTCATTTTTGGTGTCAAGTTAAAAGTCAACGTATTCCAGCAAAAGCTCCCAACAGACATCATAATAATAGTTGTTATGTATCCACACAAGTGCATGAAGTTACTCCAATGGCAGGAATGGAGGATGGCTTCCAAAGGACTTTGTATTGTTAAGCAGGTACAAAGACCGCAAGAAATAATAGTAGTAGGGCAATTTAAACATATACTTAGTATGGTGCTCTGTCCCCCTCTAGTGATGGCCGGATCACATGGAGATTGAGACTGCAGTATCTTGGAGCTAATAGAGCTAGCTCTTTTAGCTCAGACAGTAGAAGCTCATTGTTTCAGAACCAGGAATCCTGGGTTTAGTCCCCACTGCTAATGACCCACCCATAGACCCCATATTACAACATATATGTTGTATACAATATTTTCAATTCCATATTAAGTGTGTGCTTAACACTTGGTTGTATAAGTAATGTATTGATACCTACATATACAGCTGGTGAAAATGAAATGTTGGGGTAGGATAGCTACTGAAAATATACTATCTAAATATTATTCACCGCTCAAACATCTTCTCTTTCCTAATTGCTCCCCCTTCCTCTGCCTGGTTTAATCCCCCAAATCCATCCATGTTTAACCTATTAAGGATTTTTTTTTTTTTTAAAGAAAAGAGCTCCTACACCAGTGTTCTGTTAGCCAGTGTTAAGAGGCCACAACCATACAATTTTGAGTGCAGGTTGGGGGAGGGAGACAGGTAGCTGTATGATAAGTACTCACCACTGCCATTGTAGAGAATCAGGCTGGGCCAGAGAGAAGGAAAGTTTTAACTGAAGAATCTGCTGTTTTCCTTGCTATCCTGTGTGTGATGAGTCTAACAAGAAAGTACTCTTTCTTTAACTTGCTTTACTGATGAGGAACAGAATTTTTGATAGTGTGAGTTACTCTTTTATATAAGTATTGAGAGGATATCAGAAAAGATTTGGGAATGCAACTGAACTGAGGCAGTATAGGTTATGAGTTGCACTAGGGGATTACTTAAAGCAATAGACTACCAGCACCTCTGGAATTTACAGCTTTCTATTGGCTTTACTTCTCTTTTTGCTGCCATCTTACCCACAAGTTTGAATAGCTGAGACAATCCCTGTTTTCCTATAGCCCAGCCATTGAATACTTACATATGTATAGAAAAACGTCATGCAACGTGTAGTAGTAGGTGCTTTTCTACTCTGATTTTATCATTGCAATGTATGTTAAAGTTAAATTTTTTTTTAACCTTTTGAGAAGCTTTTAATGAAAATAGTAAGTGACCTTCTACTGGATGTTTTTGGGAGTATTATGTAGATCAAGAGCACCCGAAGCTTATTGTACTGTGATAAAAATCACTGCCAACTTTCATTCAATGTTCCGCTTGATGCATGCGTAATATATATCAGTATAATTTTAAGCATAGCTCATTGCCAGACACATTGCAACTAATCCATGAGACTGTTTACAGCCAATCTTTTGCTACTTGCTTCTTTGCATAATTCAGCAGAATAGGATGTGTCAACACTCAGATGTTTGAAAATGAGCCACTTTAGGGTGTGTGGGTGAAATGGTAAACCAAGACTGATTAGGTAGATGTTAGGACATGCTGATAGGCATCATGTCTGCTCAAAAAAGCTACTTTTAAATATATCTTATCTGACTATTAGTGGAAAATTTACAGAACGCCAGACAAAAGTAAAGTCCAGGATCTGCAGTATAAAGTTTGCCTTCAATTGAAGCATAATTGATTTCGTAAATGAGTCAACTAACATTATCTAGAACTCTGCATCTGTGCTCCTTAGGATGTTATAAGTTTGTCATCCTGTCCATATGTCCTTTCACTCCTATGATAATGAAAATCCTTCTAAAAATTAGAATAATATGGTTTTTCATCTCCTCTCCTCCTTTTAGGTATGCAGTTTTATTACAGAAGGCTGTCTGTGACTACTGCCTTTCCACTATGCCTACTACGTGATACACAAGCACCTGGAAATGACAGACTTAATATTAGAATCTGTGTTTCTGTAGCTTGGAAACTTGCTTGCAAAGAATCCATAGTTTACTTCCCCTTTGTATATTTGTGTGGGTCATCGTAACTGAATACATTTAATTCACAGCTGTAACCGAAGTGCTCTAGCTAGTGCATCTGCTTTCAGTAATACAACCGGAATTAGAACTGTTTATTCTTAAGCTCATTTTGAAAGAGCTCTGGGATCCTTTCTAACATAATTCATAATAGTTTAGTGTAAATCTACAAATTATCTTCATATTCTGTGCATATATTCTTATTAGTCTAAACCAACTGTTTTGACACTGGTACATACACCAGTACTTTGTTTCACACTTTTTGTCTTTGATCCTATGGGCTGTCTCCTTTGCCTTTTAATGAAACTTTTTGCTAGGCTGTTATATACCACTACTGTGCATCTCTTATTCAGCTGTTTGAGTTCTTACTAAACAATGGAACTTAAGTTGGGGTTTGAGCAGCATCGGAGATCACTGAGAGTTAGAACACGCATAGTTGCATAGGAGGCAATGGTTACGGCCAAGTATAGCTAGCCAAAATTTTATTCTAAAAGACCAGCATATTTATTTAAGAAGGCTGTGGGCTTCTGGTTTAAAGTGTTTGCTATATTGGTATCTAACTTAGTACTCTCACTGCCACTCAAAGTAGACATAGACAAATCCTGGAGCTTTGTGTGTCTTGCAGCATCTGTGCAGTTGTCAGCAGTTTCTGATGTCTTACTAATACTAATTTATGAGTAGACTGTAGTCCACATACATTATTTTTGGTTAAATTAATCAACTGTCTGTTTATCATGTAGACTTCAGTTTGATCTCCATCTAGAGAACTTCTCAGACTTTTTAATAGGGTGGACTACATCTTAATATAGTGCATCATGGGTACACCCCCCTTCCCAATTACAGTCACTTAACATTCTTGTGGAAAGTGCAACAGTTACTTATCTGGAAAAGTGGTAAGTGTTTAATGTATTTCTTTTAATTTCCAGTTGCTAAAACGTACAAGATGGAGAGCAGCACCATGTGACCAATAATAAGAATCGGTTGTCTAGAGCTTGCATTATACTGTACATAATACTGTATCTCTGTAGTAAAGTAAAACTACTACTTTCTTTCCTTGATTGTTTATATCCATTCATACTTTTGGGTATGGTTCCTTCCAGCCACCAGATGATGTCCAGTGTCCTGACATTATCCAGCCCCTACATATAGGGGGCTCACAGACATCAATTGTTTCCAACAGGTATAGAACTAGAATTCTTTAGCTACCTAACTGAATGGCTTGAACAAAGGAGGCGGTGGAGGAGTAAATTTCAGAAGATGAGGAAGATTAATGATCACACACTAGTGTGAAGCTCTTCCTACTAAGCCAAGTGAAAGCTGGCTTGCAGTAGCTGAAAGTATCTATTATAGCATAGCTGATTTGTGGAGGAGCTAGCAGGGCCATGAGGTGCCCACACTGCCAGGGTCTAACAAAGCCAAGAGTTGTAGGCTCATTCATGATCAACTGTGGGAAAAGTGGACTCACTGCATCTCTGCACTTAGGTGTTGGGTGGGAGAAGAAAATCATCAGCTAGTCCTTTTCTCCCCACTCTCCTCCAAGCCCCCCAAAAGACTGTTCTCTAAGAAACCCAGAAGTTCTCCTTCTCCGTGCTCTAAGTCTAAAGCATCTCTGGTGTGTTTATATTATCACCATAGTAACTGAACACATTACTTTGGGCCAGTCTAGCCTCTTCTGCAGAAGCAACCCTGCTGATGATCAAAGAGGCCATTCTTTCTGTTGGCTTCAGCAATGGTAAGTGGCAGCCTAGCTTCTTATACATTGCCACAGGGAGTGGAGCAACATAGGGGCCATGCCAGGGGCAAGAGAAAAAGAACAAAATGTTATTTTCCACCATCACCTCCCTCAGCCCCACTCAGACATGTTCTGGATCCCTTATAAGTTTCAGTCATCAAGACATGTCCCTGTACCTAAGAAGTTTCCCACATGAACTCTTTCTGGACTGGAACAGTGCAAGGATAAGTACTCATCAGAAGAAAAACTGACTAAAATCCAGTATATGTTAGACCCTGCATTCTAGGTTTATTATAAGATGCAGATTTATCATTTAAAGGGAATAGAATTCCTTCAGTCCAGAGAAAGGGACTAGAAAGAATATCCGAGTGCCTTTTCAGATGACTAGCATATTTGGGAGCTGAATTTTTTGGGTATTTTTTGTG
Organism: Emys orbicularis; assembly: GCF_028017835.1. NCBI lineage: Eukaryota > Metazoa > Chordata > Testudines > Emydidae > Emys > Emys orbicularis. The sequence continues at coordinate 26,132,836 of NC_088691.1, forward strand.
GAGACGATGAGCCCCTTGAGGAGGATAAAATCCAATGGAAATATGTGAACTAGAGAAGGGGCAGGATGGCCCAGATTACCATCACATAAGGGGGAAGTTTTGCTAAGTCAAAAAAGACTTTCTGCACTTAACTTCTAGGATTGCCCAATTATTGGGGGGAGGGATAGCTCAGTGGTTTGAGCATTGGCCTGCTAAACCCAGGGTTGTGAGTTCAATCCTTGGGGGGGCCACTTAGGGATCTGGGGCAAAATCAGTACTTGGTCCTGCTAGTGAAGGCAGGGGGCTGGACTCAATGACCTTTCAAGGTCCCTTCCAGTTCTAGGAGATAGGATATCTCCATTAATTTAATATTTTTAATTTTATTTTATTTAAACTGGAGGAATAGAAGTTGGCAGAACCAGTCCCAGAAGATTCAGCATTTTCTAGTTCATACACACTCTTCAAACACCCAGCTCTTCGTGGGTGTGCATATACATGAAGGATTTGGTGGGTAGTGAGTGGCATTTCCCTGACTTTATTAATCTGTTGGGTGCTTTCTTTTCTTTTCTTTATTTCTGAGAAAGTATGTAGAGACTTTCAGAGAGAGTTTCAAAATGGATGTAGCTATCTCTGATGCAGCTAAGAGAAATACTATTCTCATGGAAATGGGGGAAACTCTCAAGGACTGTAGACAAAAGAATATAGGTTTCTCTGTAGAGGACCTCCATATCCTCTTCGGTTTCTCTGTAAGCTTTGCTTTTCACTGCTTATGCTACAGAAACTGAGCAGCTCTCTAGTGATCAGAGACAAGCAGTCAAACCTGTCCAAGACCTTGTTTTGGCCTTATCTGTCATATAGGATGCCACATACAACACCAGCTTCATGCTCTATGGCAGTGGTGTCAAACACGTGGCCCACGGAGTTATTTCCTGCGGCTCCCCCCATAGGCACCGACTCCACCGGCAGCCAAGCTCCCGCCCTCTTCCCCCTCCCCGAGTGCGCCGCGTCCTCGTTCCTCCACCTACCTCCCAGCACTTCCCGACCCCAAACAGCTGTTTGGCAGCGCTTACGTCTTTCCAGGAGCGGGGATGCGGTGCGCTCAGAGGAGGAGCCAGAGAAGAGGAGGGGCCAGGATGGGGATTTGGGGAAGGGGTTGGAATGGGGGCAGGGAAGAGGTGGGGCAGGGGCGGGGCCTCATGGACTAGACTGGCAGTCTGAGGTATGAAGTTCAGCATGTATGATTCTTTGCTGTGAGTAGTTGGGAAGAATGTTTGTTAAAAGTGGCAACATATTTTGTATGAATAGTTACTTTAAAATGTTCCTGCCATTATAGCTATGTTGATAGACTGTTAGTGACGATCATTATCAGTGTTACTGACCACATAAGGAATAGTTACAGGTGTTTATATTTTATTAAAACCCCTCTTGGCATTACAGTTTTTAAAAAGTTAATACATTGACTTTTAATAGCATACTATATTACTCTTCCTTTTTTTCATTTTTGACTGTACTTTTGTATCGTTGTATGAAAAGGTTTCAGTGATTTGGCCCTCAGGCCAATGTACTAGTCCTCATGTGGCCCTCATTGTGATTTGAGTTTGAGATCCCTGCTCTATGGCTTTGTCAGTTACTACTAGAAGGTCCCGATAGCCAAAGCTGGGGTCTGCATACCATTCTCCAAAGTCAAGTTGGAAGTCCTTGCCCCTAGAGATTGTTGTTTTTTTTAAAGAGTTGGAGGTAGGGAGTTCTCTAAAAGTTTAAGCATTTACTTATGAGTGTGTAAACTAAAGCTCAGTCACAAGAATGACACTCATCCACACACCCTAGTTTCATTCCAGTGGCTCTCAATTATCTAGGAGGCAATTCAGATATTAGACTTTCATATCCTTTTCATAATAGTTTGTTCTTTGGCTGGAAATTCATTGCTTTTTGACTTGGTGTATTTTTATATTATACTCATTTCCCATCTTCATTCTTTTAATCCTTTAAATTGTTTTATAAGATTTTCCTACCTTTTCAAATATCCCCATCATCCTTTCTAATCAGTAGTCCATGCATGAGTCAAAATTATGACAGACTCCAATTAATATTATTACTGGATTCACACCATTTATATTAATGCTTTTGATACAAAAAAGCCTAATGGGATATAGTGAACTTTCAAACTCTGCAAGTCAATATATATAGACAAGATTGTTTTCAGTTTCCTAACATAAATTTTATAAAATGTTAGAGAAAGAAATGAACAGAATTTGTAATTACTAATATGGAAAACAGATTGGCTATTCACTGAGCTTATATATTGAGCATTCTCAATATGCTGAGCACTGTACAAACTGAAGGCCAAACTAATAAATGTGAGATTCTATGCTCTTGTTATCAAGAAATAATCACTGATATTACTTGAAAAAACATACTGTCTGAATAGCCTCATGAACCCTATTTTAATTCATTATTAAGGCTACAGGGAGCTATCCAACCCTAATTAAAACTCATTTTTTGCTTGCTTTTTTATGAACTGTTTGCACTAGTGACAATAAAGATGAAAGCAATAAAAGTGTGCTATATGCAGTTTCATTTGTAGAAGTGTCTAACTGGTATTATTGATAGTATATTCTGTATTCAAAGCAGCAATTTGTCAATCTGGAAAAAAGAAATTAACAGGTTTATTGGATGTATACTTATAATTTTGCCCTTCAGTAGCTTTCTAGTTCAGTACTGCTACAGTATTCCTGAAGTTTACTTTGCTGTTTTACTAGGACTACAAAACATAAATTGTGTCCAAATCTTGAAAAGCATAGGTTTCAAAAGCAAAGACTTCACACTTTGCATCTGATTTTAGGGCATACTTTGAATAGGCACTATTGATTGTTTCACTAACTGACTCATGATTCCTGTTTTTTTGACATTCTTGCTTGTATATTGCATAAATCTAATAGGGACAGGCCTGATCAGTGAAGATGAGATCCAGATCTGGATTTCCCAAAAATGCAGGAAAGTTTGGAGCTGCTTTTGAGTTCAGACCTATTTCTAATGGTAAATCAAAGAAAAACAATTGAGTATGACATTCACTTTGAACCTTGTAAATTTTAGCCAGGTTCTTTTTAGTGACATACACTTACTTACACCTACTCCTGCCTCTTTGAAGGAGGAGCTAATTGAAACCTCTTGCAAGCAATAGGTGTTACTTGTCATATACTTCAGTATTCACAAAAATTGTTATGACTGTTAAGGAGCCCTCAGGATCTCTTGCAGAAAGTGACTTTAGACTCTGGAATAATAGGAAGAGAACAGATGAAAAAACTACATATAAAAAAATCGCCTTTTCAGTGTAATCCAGACTTTCTGATTCTCTCCATTTCTGTTTTAGCTTCCCATGTGAGATGGGGAGAAGTTCCTGTGTTAGTGCTTCCCCCTCCACCCCCCACTATCTATTGTGTCAAGGAATCTAGGTTCACTGAACCAGGTAATGATTATTGTGCAGCTTGTTTGTCTAAAAGCTTTGTCAATATGCATTTTTCTTGATTTTTATTTATTGCAATATCAGTTGTGTGATTATCTCTCCTGCACATTAGTTGTGGGATTTTGCAAGGTAAGCTGGTGACTTCTACACTTGTGAAGGCAAAACTGACATGTAAAACTCAGAACCACTATATAGTATTGGGTAAAGAACATAGTGTGTTTAACTCAGTCTTGAAGAGCCTTCCCTGTGTTTTTGGTAAAATTAAACAAGACAGCAGCCCAGTGATCAAAAATCATGATAGAATAGCTGCTCAGGTACTTTGTTGATTGGGAACCATATAAAAACCTAGATAGGATATTTGCAGTCCCTTCCATTTATCACAGTTTTCATAGTGAAGTGTCCCCCAACTCCATAGCAATTGGGACCAGATCACATCTTTGCCCTGTTTCTGTGCTTCGTTCCACCCCTCAGGAAGAACGCCTCAGAAGTTTTTGCCTCCGAGTGGCACACACAACAGATTCCAGGATGTACACACTACTTCTGCTCCCTTGTGCATATGCATTACAATAATATAATCCTATACTATTTTTCAAATACAGTAGATTAATATACAAAACACTTGTGGAGTGGTAGGTTTGCTATGCACACAGTATACCTGACAAACCCCAAAAGCAAGGACATGCCAAGTTAAGCCATACCTTCTTTTCCACCCACCAGCACACACCTTGTTACCACAATTATGATATATAGCACATGCTGCAACCTTAACTCTGCCACCTCAAACTGTTGTCCTCCCCATTCCACTTTACCAAACTATACCCCTTGCAACATTACTGAGTGGGGATGTTTGGTGTAGTATTTTGTGTTGGGAGGGGATAACGTAGGAAATGGCTGACACCACAGGGCGGTATACTAGTTTTCTAGGTTTTTTTAAAATGCTGAAGTGGAAACGTAAAGCAAATTTTCTAGTGTGGCTCTCTAGTGGATGGGCTGCACAAAAGTTTGAGTTTGTGACTAGCTTAAAGTTAACAGAGCTGGGTCTTTTGAGTTCAGGCAGTGGAGGTTCACACTTTTTAGATCTAGGGGACCCAGCTTTAATCACCACTGCCGATGATCCACCCAGAGGGATCACATTACATAAGATTAGTCAAAGTGTGGGGACATCTTTTAAAACAGAGAAGGCTCTAAAACCTTCTGTCTGTCAGAATAAAATTTGACAGAAAAGTGTAGTTGCTGACAAGTTTTTATCCATGATACATAAATTATTTTATTTGATAAAAATGTAATCTGTCATTAGTGCATGAACTTTGTTATGATGAATAATATTCATCTCTCTACAAACTTTCATGTAGAAAGCTACTGTCAACAATTAATGGTCAAACTGCCAAGGACAAACTTCAGCTATAGCCTAATTTCAAGGACTTGCTATTAAAAATTTATTAAAAGTAATCGAAAATCCTTTGATTTTAACACTAGGAGAAATTTCACATATATTGGCATACTTACTTTTAGCAGAAAAATCTGAATTTCTACCCCGTTTTACAACACAACACAAAATATGGTGTTGCTACCGGGGACCACCAGAATACCGGGCTTTCTCTCTATGGTGACTGGCACTCTTGTCTTAATTCATTTAAATCCTGAAAATAAATAATTTGAAATCACTGCACGATATTTTCTTTTTTATATTTGTACTGTATGCTTGTTCAACAAAAGTCTCTCTTGTGCACCTATCAGTGAAGCAAAGACTGATCAGGATTTCTCCTGCAAAGACTAGTGCTGGACACCAGTCTTCAGGTGACAGCAGCAATGAGGTCAAGCAGACTTTTTCTCTTCCCCTGTGCTCAATGTCCCCTGAAGGTATCAAGCCAGTATAGGGCTGTTGAGGAGGGGAAGTAGCTGCAGTCTCAGTGCCTTGCTAGTGAGGAAACAAGTTGTTGAGGGGAGAATACACTTAGGAAGATATGGAAACATGCTGGGGGAAAGAGAGGACTCCTCTTGGAGCCCCAGTTCACCTAGAATAATCATCAGGTCACTCTCCAGTTTCAATTTGGGTCAGTCTTTCAACCAGTGAAGAAATTGTGTGCACCATAACAAGTTCATCCATCTCATTGAAACATATCCAGGTTAAGGTTGTAATAACTATATACTTCTTTCATAGTTGATGTCTGTTAATGTTGTCTCTAACCTATATGAATCATAAAATCATAGGACTGGAAGGGAGCTCGGGAGATCATCAGTCCTGCCATGAGTGCAGGGGACTGGACTGGAGTATTGTCTAGACTATCCCTGACAGGTGTTTGTCTAATCTGCTCTTAAAAATCTCCAAGGATGGAGGTTCCACAACCTCCCTAGGCAATTTATTCCAGTGCTTAACTGCCCTGACAGGAAGTTTTTCCTAATGTCCAACCTAAACCTTCCTTGCTGCAATTTAAGCCCATTGCTTCTTGTGCTATCCTCAGAGGTTAAGAAGAATAATTCTTCTCCCTCCTCCTTGTAACAACCTTTTATGTACTTGAAAACTGTTATCCTGTCCGCTCTCAGTCGTCTCTTTTCCAGACTAAACAAACCCGTTTTTTTTCAATTTTCCCTCAGAGGTCATATTTTCTAGACCTTTCATCATTTTTGTTGCTCTTCTCTGGATTTTCTCCAAATTGTCCCCATCTTTCCTGAAATGTGATGTCAGGGTATCCCACCACCTGTGTACCCGGTCTCTTCGCTGAGGGGGTGATGGGGGGAGCCTGTATGTGAGAGGGTGCTGCTAGTGGCTGCTGCTGTCTGAACAAGCATTCAGGCTGGTGTGTTCTGCTTAAAGAGACAGTGCACTGTCACACTCACTTAGGCACACATACACTCAGGCACACATATACTGCCCCTCACAACACACGCACGCTCTCTTTCTCACACACATTCCCCCCAACACTCTCTCTCTCTCTCACTCTCTCACACACACACACACACGTTGTTGTTGTTGCTGCTGCTGTTTGGTACTTCCTGTTGAAATCTGCAATGCACATATATTTTTTGTCATTTTATTCTTTCAAAGTTCATTAAGGATTATAGTACTGTTTTAATTTTGTGATTGGTCTGGGCATTTCAGAATTTTATTTCTCTCTTATGCTTAAATTTAATTCTTTGAGTTGTGAGTTCTAAAATACCTAACCTGTCCCGTCTGGAGTAATTATCATTATTACTTTTATTACCATATTGTGCTTTGTCATTCATTATTTAAAGTGGTACAGCCAAATAATCGTATTCTTCTAGAATATAAATGTAGCTTGCGCTCACCTTAGCGGTGCCAGTTTTTAAAAAATTAGCTAAACACATAACTTTAGATATTGTGCAGACAGAGGTCGCTTATTTTTAGTTATATCTGTAAAATAACTTAAAATTCCTATGAAAATAAATGCTGTTCCAAGTCTGATACTGATAGTAATGATGGAGTCAAATGTTAGTGAGTCAGGAACATGATTGTGATTGGTAAACGTAAATGCCAAAATCATTAGAAAAATAAATTCCCGTTCTTAGTAAAAGAGGAAAAAAACAGTTGTGTATCTTAAAATAAATACGTTTTTAGTGTAGTGAAAAACAATTGACTAAAATAGAGTAGATAATGGCAGTAACACAATGTGTCTGTCAGAGAAAGTAAGCAGATTTTATTTATTTTTATTTATCTCTACTAAAGATAGTGTACAAAGTATAAAACTTGTATTTCTGTGTTAAAGCTCCAGAACTGATACCTCAAGGATTGGGATTGGGAATATCTTGCTGTATTATCTCCTGATTGTTCTAAATTTACATATAAACTTAAAATATGGCTTTAATTGGTGTTTGTATTTTTTTTATTTATATAGAAATTAGATACAATGCTCCTGCTAGCTAATCTCTAAATTATCTGCAAAAAAGCCTAGAGTTTTCAGGTGCTTAAGTAGCACCTGGAATCACAGTGAAAGTCGCTCCACTACCACCACCAAAATCTGAAATGGCGCCCCTGGTAATCTAGGAGTGACCAGAGGGCTGCAGAATGGCCGTAGGCTCTGGCAAGATGCAACCCCCGTACAACAGCTTGGAGCCTGCCTTGAGCCACAGGCGGAGCGCCAGGCACCACGAGCCACAGCAGCAGCACAGAAGGGTGGCAATGCACCATATACCATGCCACCCTTATTTCTACGCTGCTGCTGGCATCCGGCCAGCAGCTGCGACTCTCCAGCCATCCAACCAGTGCTTAATTTGTGCCAGGGCTCAGCCCAGGCATCTCTTTTAATACAAATTAAGCACTGGAGGGAGGCGGCAAAGCCTGGAGGTGATTGGGGGGGAGCCCGGGGGAGCTGGGGCAATGGGGGGCGGAGGGTTTCCATGGGGGCCAGGGGTGCCAAAATACAAGATTGCCTAGGACACCATTTTCCCTAAGGCTGGTCCTGGATGTACTTCTCCTTCATTTGATTCTGGGGTGGGGGTTGCAACGAAGTGCAGTGGGGTAGCTGGTTGATGTCAAGGATTGCTATAATGGGAATCAAGAAGCTCAAAGCTCCCCCCCCCCCCCCCACTGTTACTCTCTGAGGGTCTGATCCTGCATCACTGAAGTCCAATGGGAGTTTTGTCATTGAGTTCATTGAGCACAGGATTGATCCTCGGAAGGAAGGAGATACATTTTTTCCTAGTGTCTCTACCACCTCTAGAGTATGAAGCAGCCAAAACCCTTTGCACACCTTCTTAGGTGGCAAAACCTCAAACTTCCTAGGCCCATTCCCAGCAACACTACAGTTACATATTGTCAATACTAAAGTGTGTAGGGGTGTACAGAATGCAGATTCCAGTGTAAAATAAACTGAACTGAATATAGAATTAAATAGGAAGAAAGGAGTTCTGCCCTGACTGTATTATTTTGCAGATGTAATTCAGTGAAAATTTCCACTTGTTCAGCAGATTGGAATATGATAAATTTCCAGTGTACTACACAAAAAGAGCCTTACTCTAGAATTTAGGTCTTATTGCAGAATAAAAGACCTTGGTCATATTTGTCAAGTATATCTGTGTTGACTTAAACTTTTTATATGAGTAGCTTTCTTTGTAAGACATTTTAATATTTTATCAGCCCCAATTAACTATATAATTAAGACACTATTAGACAGATATACACTTCTGAATAATAACTTACTGTGTCTCAACAGTTTCATAAAATTTGTGGACGAGACAAAGTTGGGAGGTATTGCCAATGTGGAGGAGGATTGAACTATCATACAAGAAGATCTGGATGACCTTGAAAACTGGAGTAATAGAAATGGGATGAAAATTCAAAGTGCAAGATCATGCACTTAGGGACTAAAAACAAGAATTTTTGCTATAAGCTGTGGACTTATCAGTTGTAAACAACAGAGGAGGAGAAAAACTTTGGTGTATTGGTTGATCACAGGATGACTATGAGCCGCCAATGTGATGCGGCCGTGAAAAAGGCTAATGCAGTTCTAGTATGCATCAGGCAAGGTATTTCCAATAGAGACAGAGAGATATTATTAGCATTGTACAAGGCACTCGTGAGACCTCATCTGGAATACTGTGTGCAATTCTGGTCTCCCATTTTAAGAAAGATTAATTCAAACTGGAACAGGTGCAGAGAAGAGCTAGTAAAATGATCAGAGGAATGGAAAACCGGCCTTATGGGAGGAGACTCAATCAGCTTGGCTTGTTTAGCCTAACCAAAAGAAGGCTGAAGGGAGATAAGATTGCTCTGTATAAATACATCAGAGGGATAAATACCCGGAAGGGGGAGGATTTATTTAAGTTAAGCACCAATGTTGACAAAAGAATAAATGAATATAAACTGGCCATCAATAAGTTTAGTCTTGAATTAGACAAAGGTTTCTAATCATCAGAGGAGTGAAGTTTTTGAACAGCCTTCAAGGGGAGTAATGGGGGCAAAAATCCTAATGGGCTTCAAGACTGAGCTTGATAAGTTTATAGAGGGGATGGTATGATGAGACTGCCGAAAGTGGCATGTAGCTGATCTGTGTCTGCTAGGAGCAAATATCTCCAGTGGAGTATTCTTTCCCAAGTGTCTGGCTGCTGGGTCTTCCCCTCATGCTCAGGGTCTGATTGATTGCCATATTTAGGGTCAGGAAAGAAATTTCCCCCAGGTCAGATTGGCAGAGACCTCCGGGATTTTCACTTTCCTCTGCAGCATGGGGCACAGGTCACTTTTGCAGGTGTAAACTACTGTAAATGGTGGATTCTCTGCAACTTGAAGTCTTTAAATCACGATTTGAGGACTTCAGTAACTCAGCCAGAGGTTATGGGTCTATTACAGGAGTTAGTGGTTGAGGTTCTGTGGCCTGTAGGATGCAGGAGGTCAGACTAGATGATCATGGTCATGATGGTCCCTTCTTGCCTTTAAAGTCTATGATAAACTAGTTGAAACACAGAGTACTATCAGCAATGTGTTTTTTAGGATTTTTTGTCTGAAGTCTACTTATACAGAGTTGGTAGCTCTGTCGGTTTTATTGCAAGTCTTGCAATATTTGGTGGGTTTAAGTTTCTCATGATCTCTCAATTTCTGACATCAAATTTGTGAATTATGCCCTTGTTCAAAATAGCTCCCGTTCCTACCTAATTTCATTGCAATGGAAGCCACAGTTTGCTTCTAGTCAAAAAGTCTTCTGTATCCTGACATCCTTTGCTTGTGGAAATGAAGCTGACCCTAGTAAAGATGGCTATCATTTTCTGGGTTCTTTCATTAGGAAACGGGGCAGGAAAACCCGGGGGGAAACAAAGGAATGTGGAGCAGGGAGGGAGAATTAAGTGAGGGGTAGGACTAGACAGAGGGAAATGGTGGATGGCATGATACTATAAGGGTAAAAGGAGGAAAAATATGGGGGCAAGAGATCAGGGTAGTGTGGAGGGTAAATGTGAGTGAAGCAGGGAGGGCAACTGGGAGAGAAGATAAACAGGATAGTGATGAGGAAGGGGAATGGAAAATATAGAATGGCAATGCTCCACATCCTTAGAAGAGGATAAGTGGAATCCACCTCAGAGCAGCCAACAGGAAAGCCTGCATTTTCAGGTGTTCACTTGAACCTTAAATGATCAGGCACAAATCAGTGATAGGTAGTATGCTTGAAAGGCTTAAACTGAATGGAATTTTTTAAAAATATCTTATTTAAATCCTCATGATTTTTTATTTATTTGTTTTATTGTATTTATTGTATCTGGAGCTGGCAATACTGGTTTTTTTGTTTTTTTGGGGGGGGTTTTTTAAGGTAATTTTTTTTTATGTGACCTGTCCTCCGCTTCCTCAGAGTTCAGTTAACCTTTCTGTGGCTCAGTTTTCCTGTCTGTAAAATGTAGTCAAATACCATTCGATGTTCAGAGGATTAGTTAACTAACTCCTAATTCTACAGACCTTGTATACCTATCCAGTTAAAGGTCAGGGCCCCAAATATTTCTATATGTTAATAAACTGAAATGGAAGATGTTATAGAAATGCAGAATATTTCCTGTATCACAAAGTAAAAATCTTTGAGTTTCTTTTTTCTTATTTAAAGTCACTTCCAATTTTTCTGGAAATTAACATTTCTCCAGTGACCTTATCATGCAAAAGAGCTTGTTAAAAAAACAGCTGTCAAACAGCTGTGCACCATCTGGACTGCAATGGCTGAGGAGAAACAGCTGGCTATTCTAGCGTAGTGGATCCTCATTTACTAAGAAGTTGCATAGGATGAAGTTTATTAGTACTGTGCAACATCTTGTCTAACACTATACTCACTTGTTTGACACAATAAAATATGCAGTTTGTCCTCCTAAAGAAAAAGTAGCCCTTGACTCAGATAAAGTAAAGGAAGAGAGTTATATTATTATTGCTCCTTGCATCCACAACCAAACGCTGCATGTTTTATAGCAGAGGAATCCTGATTTTGACAATTTAACTCAAATGGTTGATCTCAAAATGCAGTTGCTGATGTTATATCAAATCATGAATTCATGCTTAGCTGATCTTCAACTTATTAGTTGCTCTGCATTTCTATTTTTATCACCCGTGGTCACTTTTGCTCAAAAAAAAGAAGAGTGTAAATTTGGGCAATTTGTAACGCTTAGAAAAATAAGTCTGGTGAAATGCACATTAGTCCTGAACAGTTACAATCAATCTTGCTAGTATATTATGGTTTTGTGATATGTAGAAATGTCTATCAGTGAATCTATTTAGACCATAAAATTAATCAAATAGGTAACTTTTGATTATGGTTGAACCATAATTCCCTAAGTAAAAGACCAATGTATTTATATGCCATGTCATAAAATTATAGAATATCAGGGTTGGAAGGGACCTCAGGAGGTCATCTAGTCCAACCCCCTGCTCAAAGCAGGACTAATCCCCAGACAGATTTTTGCCCCAGATCCCTAAATGGCCCGCTCAAAGATTGAACTCACAACCCTGGGTTTAGCAGGCCAATGCTCAAACCACTGAGCTATTCCTCCCCCGAGCATGCACAGCCCTGGTATGCACAGCACTGGCCTTACCCATTACCACCTTACCCCATGCAATGGCCACAATGGGGTCCTTGGACCATATACCAAAACCCCTATTCTGCTCCCCCTTCCCCAGCCACAAGAGGTTCCAGAGTACATCCATCATTACCGCACAGAGAAACCTCTGACCCCCCCGAGACAGAGATAGAAGAGGAAGAGATACTATCACAGGCAGACCTGGATGATTCACCACCTGCCCCACACTCCTCTTCCGCACCGGATGAAGTGGTGACGCCGTCTACCCCTATGGCGCCAGATGACCTGAAACAGTTCCAAGAACTCTTCAAAAGAGTAGCAAACAGCCAAGAAATTGCCTTACATGAAGTGCAGGAGAAACAACATAAGTTGTTAAAAAATCTTACAACTGGCATCATCGACCAAGATTGCCCTCCCCATGGATCAGGCTATAATGGAGCCTGCGGAGGTAATATGGCAAACATCAGCATCGGCACCACCCACCAACAAACGGGCTGACAGGAAATACTTCATTCCAGCCAAAGGCATGGAATTTTTGTTTTCACACCCTCAAGCCTGTTCTCTGGTAGTAGAGGCTGCCAATCAGTACAGTAAACAGCCTCATTTCCACACCACACCACACCACAAGACAAAGAACACAAGAGACTGGACCTCTTTGGGTGGAAAGTTTACTCGTCAGCCATCCTTCTGCTTAGAGTTACCAACTATTCTGCTCTACTAGCAAATTACGACTACGCTAACTATAGTAAAATACAAGAGCTCATGGAAGGCCTCCCTGAGAAAAAACGTCCTCAACTTAATGAGGACATCCCATTATTAATGAGGGTCAGTTAATAGCCAGCACAGCGCTGCAAGCCTCAATGGATGTAGCAGACACAGCTGCCCGAACAACCTCAACAGCTGTGGTTATGAGAAGAACATCATGGTTGCAAGTTTCGGGAATTCAAAAAGAATTACAGCTAAAAGTGGAGGACCTCCCCTTCGATAGGGATAAAGTATTCTCGTCTCAAACAGATAATGTCCTCCAACGCTGCATACGCTAGGCATACACCCACCGCCTGACAAATGCCCACGCTTTACACCATACTAGAGGTCATGAGACACCTTGTTTAACTGTCAACATCCATGATACTTCACTCAGAACAGACCCAAACAACTGGCTCAGAGACGACAAGCTCCACAGAACCAGGGCGTGTCCACCCATCCATCTACATCTAAGCCACAATTTTGAAGTATTGGTCGAGGGTATGCACGACTCCCCACACCTCTAGCGCCAACAAATACCCCATCCGACAACTTTGGTCACCACCTCTGCCAATTTTACCATGCCTGGGACAGATCAATGGGTTTTGGAGATCATACAATCTGGCTACACCATTCCTTTCACAACCATCCCCCCCCTCCTAGTCCCTCCTCAGGCACCCCTCTCATGAGCACCTTCTGCAACAGGAAGTAGACCACCTCCTACTGCAGGGTGCTGTAGAACCAGTACCACATCAATACCAAGGGGGAAGGGTTTTTATTCCAAATATTTCCTGACAGAGAAGAAAGGAGGGGGATGGAGACCAATCTTAGATCTCCGAAAACTCAACTGGTTCGTACGCAACCACAGGTTCAAAGTGGTCACTCTGGCCACAATAATCCCAGCGCTAGATGGGGGGGACTGGTTTGCAGCCCTCGACCTCCAAGATGCATACTTCCATATTACAGTACATCCTGCCCACAGATGGGTCCTGCGGTTCGCAGTAGGACCCAACCACTACCAATACAGGGTCCTTCCCTTCGGACTGTCCACTGCTCCCCGCGTATTCTCAAAAACGCTCACGATAATAGCACATTTATGATGCAAAGGAGTCATAATCTTCCCCTATTTGGACGATTGCTAACTCAAGGGTGCCAATCAATAAGAAACGGCAGGCATGCTGAAGACCACAATAGACCTGTTTCACCAGCTAGGTCTACAGATAAACTAAAAGAAATCCACCCTGGAACCAACCCAGCGATTGGAGTTTATTGGAGCCGACCTAAACTCCATACAAGCCAAGGCAATATTACCAAACCACAGATTCACTACATTGACCAATCTTATTTCCACGGTGACCATCAGCCCACAAACTTCAGTGAGGACATGCCTTCAGATTCTGAGACACATGGCAGCTACGACTTTTGTAGTAGAGTATGGCAGACTCCATATGCGCTGTCTGCAGTACTGGTTGAGCACGGTCTATGCACCCAGCAAACACTCTCTCAACAGACGTGTGACACTATCACCAAGGGTTATCCTCTCCCTACAGTGGTGGACACAACCAGGGAATGTATGCTCCGGGATTCCCTTTCAACAAGACCCCCCCCATCAGAGACACTTACAACAGATGCCTCCCTGATAGGTTGGGGTACCCACTTGGGTCACCACAAGGTACAAGGCAAGTGGTCCGCAACGGAAACCCAACTGCATATCAGTCTCCTGGAACTCCGCACGGTACACAATGCATGACAACACTTCCTCCACTCATACGAGAAACTTCAATCTCTATTCTCACCGACAATGTGGCGTGCATGTTTTACATCAATCGCCAAGGGGGAGCCAGGTCTCACTCGCTGTGAGTAGACGCCATGAACTTATGGAACTTGTGCATCCACAACAATATAAACATCACAGCATCATACCTACCAGGATGCCAAAACAGTACAGCTGACAACGTCAGCAGGCACTTCTCATAGGAACACGAGTGGGAAATCCACGACAGTGTTCTCAGCACGATATTCCAAAAATGGGGTCACCCAGTAATTGACCTTTTCGCTTCAGCGACAAATCACAAATGTCCACTATTTTGCTCCAGGGCAGGCCTGGCACCGGGATAGTTAGGGGATGCCTTCCTCATCCCATGAAATGCGTCGCTTATGTATGCCTTTCCGCCGATACCACTGATCCCACGGCTCATCTGCAAGATACGACTCGACAGAGCATACATCATTCTCATTGTCCCCACATGGTCCAGACAGACTTGGTTTCTGTTCCTCTCACGTCTAGCAGTCTGTGCCCCACAACCGCTGCCTTTACGGATGGACCTCCTGTCCCCAAAAAAGGGCCTGATGCTCCATCCAGACCCAACGAAGCTCCATCTCAAAGCGTGGCTCCTGTGTGGTTCCAACATGGGGAATTGAACTGTTCGGCGAAAGTAAAACGGCTATTACTAAATAGCCGTCACCTCACCACTAGAATTACTTACCGCCACAAGTGGAGAAGATTCTCCCTTTGGTGTCAGCAAAAACAGCTGGACGCGACCAAGGCGCCTCTTATCTATGATCCTAGACTACCTACTAGAACTGAAGGAAATGGGGTTAGACATAAGTTCTATTAAAGTACACCTGGCTGCCATCACGGCCCTCCACAAACAGATAGAAGGGGCTTCAATATTCGTTCACCCGATTACACGACGCTTTCTAGCAAGTATACAGAACATGTACCCAGAAGTACGCCAACCTGCACCACAATGGGATCTCAATCTTGTGCACAAATGTCTCACAAGACCACCCTTCGAACCTCTAGCAACCTGCTCGTTCTTACGTATGTCAATGAAGGTCGCATTCCTAGTGGTGATCACGTCTGCAAGACGTGTCAGCGAGATAGGAGCATTGATGGCTGAACCACTGTATGCTGTATTTGCCAAAGACAAAATCATGTTACGTCCTCACCCAAAATTCTTGTCCAAATTGACTACAAATTTTCATATTCTTCTTCGAGTGATTGCTCATGGGTATTCCACAGTAGGTGTGCGTGCTCGCCACGTGCACCAGTGCCAGAAGTTTTTCCCTTAGCAGTACCCGTAATGGGGGAGCCCCGCTGCGACCACTGGAGTGGCGCCTCTATATCGTGCCAAAAAGGGGGCTGCGCACTCCCCCCACCCTCAGTTCCTTCTTGCCGCCAGTGAAGGTAATCGGAACTTGTGCTCCAGCTTTGCTGCAGCGTCTTCCTTAGTAGTACGTTCTTCGACCGTTACTAGTTTCTCTAGTTAGTAGCCTGGCCCCAGGCTTCAAGTCGTGCGACTCCTGTCGCAATTCCATGCCCAGAAGCGATCCACACTCCGAGTGTCTTTGCTGTTTGGGCGAGGCTCATATAAGTGAGCGGTGTAAAATCTGTAAGTCCTTCAAGCCCCGGACTAAACGCGAACGTGAGATCCGACTCCGGGCTATGCTTATAGAGTTGGCTCTGGCCCCGGCACCGGCGCGCTGACCCAACCCGGCGCCGGGCACTGCGTCCTCAGTGTGGAGCGAAGCCCCATCCACCAGTCGGCACTGCTCCCCTGCCAAGAAGCAAGGCAAGACCCAGCGGCGCCGAGACAAGGACGGGGGTGAGGCCGGACCCGAGTTGGGAAGCCCACAATCCCCCTCGGGACCCAGACCTCCGACTCGCGCGGAGCGGAGTAGTCCGGCCCCGTCAGCGCGTGCCTCCCCGACTATGAGGATTCCGTCAATGCCGGAGGCAGCTCAGACAGCGCGCGACATCCTCGTCATGCCAGTACCGAGTGGGCCACCCGAGTTGGGGCTCCGGTCCCAAGGAAAGCCGCCGCTTGGCGCCCACCAGCCCTCACCGGCCAGGTCGGAGGTTGAGGTCCCTGCTCGATCCGCGGGGCCTTCCCGTGGCCTGGTGTCGCCTGGGAGGAGTTGCCGGAGTCTTCCTCGGCCCACAGGGGCCGCAGGCACCGGGACAGAAAGCGTCGACGCTTCTCATCCAGCCGCAGTGATAGCAGGTCTCGACGCCATCGGCACCACCGATCATACCACGGCGTGCGCCGTGCTCGGAGTGCATCCCGACAGTCACTGGCACCGACGCGTCGTAGCCGCGGTCGCCGACGGGAGTCCAGAGAGAGCACCTCCTACGTTTACGTCTCATCGTCATTGAGGTCTAAATCCCGGGGCCGGACCCAACATAGACAGGACCGATCGAGCCGCTCCTACGGCACCATGCGATCCTTGGTCACTTCAGCCTCGGCTTCCAGCCATCCTTCCCCAGGCCACACCGTACCTCAGGAATGTGTAACCCTGTTTGGGCTTCAGCCGGCGCAGTGGCAAGGGGCACCATGGCAAGGACAGTGGTGCCAGTGGGCACCATGGCCCCAAGCGCCCGCACCGCCGTGGCTGGGGCATCCCAAGTGCCCTCGGCGTCCCCGCCTCGGCACCGAGAACAGTCCTCGGGCGCCGAACCACCGGCACCGCACCCGGACCCTGACACGGAGTGCGACCTGCTGGCACCGCCCGATGCCCTAGGGGCGGTACCGGTCATCTCGTCGGCACCGGACGAGTCCATAGCAGTGGCGCCCCCTCCTTCTCAGGAGGATTTCAAAGCTCATCAGGAGCTTCTCCGGCATGTAGCCACCAACCTCCAACTCCAGGCGGAGGAGATGGAGGAACCATCAGACAATTTGTCTAATGTCCTGTCCTCCTCGGCACCGTGCCGCATGGCCCTACCGCTTCACCAAGGGGTAGACAACATTTCAATCGCTCTGTGGCAAACCCCGGCCTCTCTGCGGCCCATTTCTAAGAAGGCAGAGCGGAAGTACTTTGTGCCAACAAAGGGGCATGAGTATTTGTACACTCACCCTACCCCGAACTCACTGGTGGTGGAGTCGGTCAATCACCGTGAAAGACACGGCCAGCCCGCACCCACCCCCAAGGACAAGGATATGAGGAGACTGGACACTTTTTTGGAAAAAAGGTTTATTCCTCTGTGAGTTTCCAGCTCAGGGTGGCAAACCATCAAGCACTCCTGAGCAGGTATGACTTTAACTTGTGGGGGTCTCTGCCAAAATTCGAGCTCTCCCTCCAAGAAAAGGACAGGAAGGAATTCAGGGCTCTAGTTGACAAGGGTGCGGCAGCGGCAAAAGCAGCTCTCCAGGCGGCCTCTGATGCGGCTGACACAGTGGCACGTTCGATGGCCTCGGCTATCTCCATGTGACGGGCATCGTGGCTTTCGCTGTTGGAGCTGTCCATGGAATCCCAGTCACTGATGCAAGACCTGCCATTCGACGGCAAAGCATTATTTGCGGACCAAACGCATACGCGTCTGCACGGGATGAAAGACTCCCGCACCACCCTGCAGACTCTCGGCCTGTATGTCCCGCCAGCCAAGGACAAACCCAGGCTGCAGCTCTCGGCTCCCCCCGTAAGGGGCAGATACGAGCCCCCGCCTAAGAGGCCTAGGGACCAGAGGCGCAGGTCACAGCGCCAGTCCCGTTCGGCCCCACGCCCCGGCCCCTCGAAGGGCAAGAGGCAAGGGAAGAGGCGTTTTTGACTCTTGGCCGGGGGCCACCTGGCCTGTTGCCAGGGAAACCCCCCAGTTGTTAAAGTTGGTGTTTGGCAACCGTTTATCGGCCTTCAGAGTGCATTGGTCCTGTATAACGTCGGACCAGTGGGTCCTCAGTACCATCTCTGAGGGGTACAGGCTGCAGTTCGATGCAACCCCACCACATCATTCTCCGTCCCAGGATGTCCCTGGGGAACCGGAACACGCCCTCCCTTTTAAATCAGGAGGTGACACGCCTTCTCGCCCTAGGCGCGGTGGAGAGGGTACCTCGGGAATTCCAGGGCAAAGGGTTTTACTCCCGGTATTTTCTGATCCCGAAGGCGAAAGGCGGGCTCAGGCCCATCCTCGACCTGCGGAATCTCAACCAGTTTCTGGTTCACTGCAAATTCCGTATGGTGTCCCTGATCTCTATTGTTCTGTCCCTGGACCTGAGGAATTGGTTCGCATCCCTGGACCTCCAGGATGCGTACTTCCATATCCACATTTTCAAGGGTCACAGGCGCTTCCTCCGCTTCCTGGTAGGGACAGACCACTACCAGTTTACGGTCCTTCCCCTTGGCCTTTCCACGACCCCCAGGGTTTTTACCAAATGCATGGCGGTGGTGGCAGCCCACCTCAGGAGGAACAGGCTGCAGATCTTCCCCTACCTGGACGACTGGCTGCTCAAGGGCAAGTCTCGGTCCCAGGTGCAAGCGCAGATGGAATTCCTGCTAGATACCTGCATGAGTCTAGGCCTAGTGGTGAACAAGGAAAAGTCCACGTTAGTCCCGGTTCAGCGCATACACTTCATAGGGGCGCTGTTAGACTCTCTGGTGGCCACGGCCTCCCTCCCCCGGGACAGGTTCGAGATGCTCAAAGGTCTCTTCGCCTCGGGCACGGTCTTTCCCATGATGACGGCACGGGTGTGCCTTCAAATCCTAGGCCATATGGCAGCATGCACCTCCATGGTGTGACATGCCAGGCTCAGGATGAGGCCCCTCCAACTCTGGCTGGCCTCCCAGTATTCCCAGGCCAGGGACGGCCTGGACAAGGTCGTCACGTTGCCACCCAGTGTAGTGGCCGACCTGCAATGGTGGTCCCTCCCGAGCAACATGTTTCAGGGTATCCCCTTCAGGGAACCCCCTCCCTCACTAGATCTGGTGTCGGACACCTTGGACCTGGGATGGGGAGCCCATGTGGGGAGCTTCAAAACTCAGGGCAGATGGTCGCCCTCAGACTTGCAGCTGCACATAAATGTCAGGGAGCTCAGGGCAGTGCGCCTGGCATGCGTAGCCTTCAGCCAGCACCTAGGGGGGAAGGTGGTCAGAGTCCTCATGGACAATACGACCGCGATGTATTATATCAACAGGCAAGGGGGCACGCGTTCCGTGGCCTTGTGCCAGGAAGCCCAGCTCCTGTGGGAGTTCTGTATAGCCCACAACATCCTTCTGAGGGCTTTTCACCTGCCCGGCAGGCGCAATACGCTCGCGGATCGCCTAAGCAGGTTCTTCTCCCAACAACACGAGTGGTCTCTGCACAGGGAGGTGGCCAGGCAGCTCTTCCTAGAGTGGGGCACTCCCCAGGTAGATCTATTCGCCACCGTCCAGAATCGCCTATGCCCACGATTCTGCTCCAGGGCGGGAGAGGGCGAAGGGGCGATATCGGACGCGTTCTTAATCCCATGGTCGGGCCGCCTGTTCTACGCCTTCCCACCCTTTCCCCTGATAGGCAGGGTCATACAGAAGATAAAGGCAGACGGGGCTTGGATTATCCTCATAGCCCCGGATTGGGCCCGTCAACATTGGTACGGGACCCTCCTGCAGCTTTTAGTGGCCCCCCCCGTACAGGCTGCCGCTTTGACCGGACCTCCTCTCCCAGGAAGGAGGACGTCTCCTCCACCCCAACCTCGCCGCGCTCCATTTGACAGCGTGGCTGCTCCGTGGTTGAATGAGGACGAGCGGAGGTGTTCTGAGGATGTTAGACAGGTCCTGCTTGAGAGCAGGAAACCGTCCACATGTCAAACCTACCTGGCCAAATGGTATCGGTTCTCCATGTGGGCGAGGGAGAGGGGTTCTTCCCCCTCCGTGTCTATCCAGCTCATCCTCGATTACCTCCTGTCCCTTAGGACCTAAGGACTGGCGCCCTCCTCAGTCAGGGTGCACCTGGCGGCCATTTCGGCTTTCCACCCCCCGGTGCAGGGCCTCTCGGTGTTTTCACACCACATGACCTCCAGTTCCTGAAAGGGCTGGATCGGGCATTCCCTTACGCTAGACCCCCGGTCCCGCTCTGGGACCTGAACCTAGTGCTCTCCTGCCTCACAGGGCCTCCCTTTGAGCCCTTGGCCACGTGTTCTTGGTCCCACTTATCGTGTAAAGTGGCATTCCTGGTAGCTATCACCTCAGCCCGCCGGGTCTCGGAGCTTAGGGCCCTGACCTCCGAACCCCCATATATGGTCTTCCATAGGGATAAGGTCCAGCTCCGCCCGCACCCAGCTTTTCTGCCGAAGGTAGTCTCGGCTTTTCACATGGATCAGGACATCTTCCTCCCAGTCCTCTGTCCTAAGCCCCATTCCTCCAATGAGGAACGACGCCTGCACATGCTAGATGTGCGTAGAGTGCTGGCTTTTTACTTAGACCGAACCAAGCCGTTCCGTAAGTCCCCTCAGCTTTTCATTGCTTCGGCCGAGTGCATGAGGGGGCGACCGGTCTCCACCCAGCGGATCTCCCGCTGGATCACCTTGTGCATACGCACTTGTTACGATCTGGCAGGGGTTCCCCTGCCTCCTATAGTGAAGGCGCATTCGACGAGAGCTCAGGCCTCGTCCGCTGCCTACGTGGCTTGTGTCCCTATTCAGGACATCTGCAGGGCTGCTATATGGTCCTCTGTCCATACCTTTTCATCGCACTATGCAATTGTCTCCCAAACACGGGATGACGCCTGGTTTGGTAGGGCGGTGCTCCACCCGGGTAACCCTTAAACTCCTACCCGCCTTCATCAGGTATAGCTTGGAGTCACCTACTGTGGAATACACATGAGCAATCACTCGAAGAAGAAAGGACAGTTACCTGTTCCGTAACTGGCGTTCTTCGAGATGTGTTGCTTAGGTGTATTCCACATCCCTTCCTCCTTCCCCTCTGTCGGAGTTGTCTGGGAAGAAGGAACTGAGGGTGGGGGGAGCATGCAGCCCCCTTTATGGCGCGATATAGAGGCGCCACTCCAGGGGTCGCAGCGGGGCTCCCCCACTACGGGTACTGCTAAGGGAAAAACTTCCGGCACCGGTGCACATGGCGAGCACGCACACCTACTGTGGAATACACCTGAGCAACACATCTCGAAGAACGCCAGTTACAGAACAGGTAACTGTCCTTTAACCAAACCATAAACTTACCTGCCTTCTGTCTCAAGCCACATAAGGACTCTTGAGAAGCAACGTTACACATGCTAGATGTCAGCCGGGCTGTAGCCTTCTACTTGGACAGAACTAAACGGTTTTTCAGGTCACCAAGACTACTTGTCTCTACAGCAGAGCGCTCCAAGGGCTCTACAATATTGACCCAGAGACTCTCTAAATGGGTCTCTTCCTGTGTTCAAACTTGCTACCACCTGCATAACAAAGAACCCCCCCAGGCATCAGATCCCACTCAACACGAGCCATGGCGACATCTATTGCATTCTTGAACAATGTCCCCTTAATAGACATTTGTAGGGCTGCAATCTGGACATCGGAGCACGCTTTTGCAAAGCATTATGCTATCACCCAAGGCCTGGTCTCCGACTCTATCGTTGGCCTCACTGTGCTCCCATCACACACTTATACATAACTCCGAACCCCTACCTCTCTTGGTGGGGTACTGCTCTACAAGCACCTAGAGTGGAGCACCCACAGGGACATCACTCGAAGAAGAAGCTGTTACTCACCTTGTGCAGTAATGATGGTTCTTTGAGATGTGTGTCCCTCTGGGTGCTCCACTACCCAGCCTCCTCCCCTCTACTTCGGAGTTCACACAGCTGAGCTCTGCAGTGGAGAAGGAACGGAGGGGATGGTCAGGGGTGCACGTACTACAGGAGGCACCAATGGCCGCACGAGATGACTCCTGTGCGCGACCTTCCCTGACCGAGTACTGCGCGAAAATCTCCGATCTCCAGCGCAGGGATGCACCGACACCTAGAGTGGAGCTCCCACAGGGACATACATCTCGAAGAACCATCGTTACTGCACAAGGTGAGTAACTTTTTCTTTTTCTATTTTTCCCTTCCAATGCCAACAGATGGAATAGATCGAGAAGTTCAGCATTAGCCTGATGCATTTATTAATGCCTCCTTCACACCTGTATCTCATTTGGGTGTCAACAGTCTGATCCCCTCTGAGTAAAGTACATAATTTCTTTTTTTCTAAAGGAGTCTCTACTCTGAGAAAAGAATTACACCAAAATGTTTTTGCAGAAACTTGATTATAGACAAAGTGCTTAGATCAAATGGACTTATAAAGTGAGCCCTAAAGGACTATTGCTAGGGATATGACTCTTCTGGCTCAAATTCAGAATTGAATGAGCAGGTGCTGAAGTCAGCAGGAATTGTACCTGCTTATTTAGGAATGAATTTGGTCTAACTGTGGTGTCAATATTTTATCCTAGAAACCAGACTTCATGTGAGTAAGTAACATTTATTAACTATATCTAAAGAAACCAAACATTTTTGAAGATTTTTGGCTTGAAGATTTATAAAATGACTCTTACTTGGAGAGGAAATGTGTGGAGATCAAGTTCTTTAAAGGTACAGTTTTAACAGACCACTCATAGGTGCACAGCCCCAGGGCAAGACCAGGCAGAAATTACTAAGGCCTATGGAACTTTGAAGGCAGCTACACACATCCATACCTTGTGTGGTTCATTCTGCCTCTATTGAAGGCGTTTAGGAACTCCTGCTCCAAAGTACATTCCTTTTTCATTGATGACCTATCAAGGAAATTCCTTTAGCTGCTGCTTCTGCCATATTCTCTTTCCTCAAGGGGCAAATTAATTTGCTTCAGATTCTTTCAGTTACAAAAGAGATAAAAAGAAGGTGGTTTGTTTTGTGTGGGGCAGATGGTCCCTCATCAATACTTTGCATTCTTGTTCCTTTTGAAAGTGGTGTCTCCAGATCTTTTTCTATGATTCCTCAGTTTTGTTAATTCAACCTGATGAGCACTGATGTTCATCCCACTTCATCCATGCCTCACTGCAGAGTCCTTGGTTGGGTGTTTTGTGATGTATCAGGATGGGATAGTCTCCTGACTTGGAGTTTTCTAGTTAACTTCTAAATTAAACTAGGGATTAATCTACAGGAGTGTAATCATCAGGCCCAATTCACCCTATGCTGTGCCCCTACCTTGTTGGTAGTGGAAAACACTGGTCCTTCAAAATACCAGGTTTGGGGCAGTTTTGTGCTGTTGCTCTGTAGCAGGCTGCAAAGGTATTGATGCAGATCTATAGGCATGGCTTGGGCTGCAGGCACTGAGTTTTTGTCCCCAGTGATATCAGTGCAGCTCTGTCAGCAGATGCCAGGAGGGCTCTGGCAGCAAGAATTAAGGCATGATGCTACTCTGCCTCCTACCACCAGTGGAGCTCTTCCCAAGTAATAGAGTCATCTAACAACACCTAGACATAAGAAATATCTGCCTAGGCACCAGTATAGCTCAGACAACAGCATTGTTTGTCACCAGGCCAAAACAACATCAAAGCACTCCAATTGGCAGAATAGGATTTGCACTTGCTACGTAATGCAATGCAAGGATAACCGAGTCTAGCACTAGTTCTTTGCTAGAGGCAATTAGATCGAGTTATTATTGCAGCATCTATTCTGTTTTCCTCTCAGTCAAGGTGGATTCCAGTCAGGTGTTACTGCTGTAGACCTGAAGCGCTTAATCTGTGATTCTATGATTCTAATCTGGTTGCTATGACAGGTCTCACATTAGCCTATCCTACAACTAAGGCAAGATACATGGGGACAAAGCTGATGCCAGTCTGAAATTTTAAGTGTGGACAGTCCCTCTTACTCCTTACTTCCGTGCATAGACAAGGTTGTGTTGTGTGGCAGAAGCCAGTTAAATTCATGGTAAGAACTGGGATTGTGCCACCCAGCTGGGATCATATTGATACACTGAAAAAGAATAATTGAACACTGGTGAACACACAACACCACAGTTGTCTTGGCAAAAAGAGTGGGAGTTCCAACAGTGATAGTGTTGGTATAGTGATGTAGTGACTTAGCAAATGAAAGAGTAATGCAGCATCTTTCCCTCAAAAAACCGTGTGTGTGTGTGTGTGTGTGTGTGTGTGTGTGTGTGTGTGTGTGTGTGTGTGTAAAAGACATATTTTTCAGCATTCTGAAATATTTTTCAATAAATTCTTAATTTAATCTGGAAATATTGACTTCTCTAGCTGCTTCTGCTTCCATTTAGGGTGATGTACATTGTGATACTTGATTATAATCTCAGATATGTGGGTGTAACTCATCACTGCATGTTGTGAAAAATCTGCTACTATGGATTTTTGAAGACAGACAAACACACATTGTTGGATATCTTAAAGACAGGTTATGAGCCTTATTGTGAGGATTTATAGGTTGATGTTTTATAGATATGAACAAATTAATTTGAAATCCAATCAATAGTCAGTCATGCAAGAAATACTTCTCTATTCTTCTCTTCACAGTTTATATTCTCCACCAGTCTCTCATTCACAGCATGGTCTCTGATATTTAAAACTATAGTAGATTTCCTGTCTTAAAAGAATGGATACTTGGTTCCTTGTTTAATAAACCAAGCTTTCCCTAGATTTCTGGGACATACCTGCAAAGAATGGATATACTGATCAGTGGACCAAAATCTTAATTATATGAAAGACTCAAGGTAGAGAGAGGAAAAATACCTTGAGACAGTATCATCTCGATATGAAGGATTTTTGCTTGGCAGTTAAGATTCGGATATAACATGTTATTTCTCTAGTCGCAGATGTCATCCATATGTGTGCAACAGGGCTAAATATTTGCAAATGTGTTTGTGCAAAATAACCCTACCATGTGTCAGTGCAATATTTAAATACTTTCTGTGGTGAGCTTAAAGTACAGATGCAAGTATAATTGTTTCCTTGCATCTGTGAATGATCTCAAGCTAAATTTTCCTGATGTCGTCTTCGTACCCTGCAAGGTTTTTCATAAATCAGAGTAAATAGTGAGTATTCCTGAAGTCTAAATTAGAGTTGGAACTTTCAGATCAGTTAGAAACTAGATGACCTCCTGAGGGCTCTTCCAACTCTAATCTTCTATAATTCCATGATTCTGTGATAATTATTTAAACAAATGTCAAATAAAGGGCTACACTAATTCTTTCCATGAAAAATATGCTGTGAATCATTTCTGTGAGACTCTGGAATTATTTTTTTTTTTACCAACAAATATACTATCGCCTTGGGTTATTTAGCTTCTCCTTTCCACTGCTTTGCTGCATAGCACACAGTCTTGGTTTTTGAGTTCCCACTAAAGGATCAAGGAAATTTAGTACAACAGTGCTAGACACCTCTGAGCTGGCAGGGTGAAAATGGGGCCATAGCCCGCTTCCCAGCAGCCAGCATGAGGAAGGAGCATATATACTGCATCCTATTAAAGGATGTAGCAGCTTCTGCTGCTGTATTTGGTCCCCTTATGTTTTCAGATGCATTGTCTACTCAGCCACAATACTTCTAGGAGTTGCCACTAAGGGCAGTCAGCTTCACCTCCCAAACACATCCTCTATTGCCAGCATTGGCCTGAAGCCACAGTCTTAACTATTTTTCCATCTGAAATGGAAGCCTGAAATGGAAATATTTCCATTCTGAACTTTTTCCTCAATTGCACATGCACTTAGGTGTTTTCTTATAGGACTTCTCATGATTACTGAGCTTCTGGTTATGTTGTGTGTAGGCATTTGGGGTTTTTAAGTATTCAGACATGGGTTTGGTGTGGCACAGGAAGGGGAAAAGACTATCCTTTTGTTACCCAGGGTTTTCTGAACTCAGAGCAGTGGTAATTTAACTGTTTCTCTCATAAGAACATAAGAAAGGCCATACCGGGTCAGACCAAAGGTCCATCTAGCCCAGTATCCTGTCTACCGACAGTGGCCAATGCCAGGTGCCCCAGAGGGAGTGAACCTAACAGGCAATGATCAAGTGATCTCTCTCCTGCCATCCATCTCCACCCTCTGACAGACAGAGGCTAGGGACACCATTCCTTACCCGTCCTGGCTAATAGCCATTAATGGACTTAACCACCATGAATTTATCCAGTTCTCTTTTAAACTCTGTTATAGTCCTAGCCTTCACAACCTCCTCAGGTAAGGAGTTCCACAAGTTGACTGTGCGCTGCGTGAAGAAGAACTTCCTTTTATTTGTTTTAAACCTGCTGCCTATTAATTTCATTTGATGACCCCTAGTTCTTGTATTATGGGAATAAGTAAATAACTTTTCCTTATCCACTTTCTCCACATCACTCACGATTTTATATACCTCTATCATATCCCCCCTTAGTCTCCTCTTTTCCAAGCTGAAGAGTCCTAGCCTCTTTAATCTCTCCTCATATGGGACCCGTTCCAAACCCTTAATCATTTTAGTTGAACCTTTTCTAGAGCTAGTATATCTTTTTTGAGATGAGGAAACCACATTTGTACGCAGTATTCAAGATGAGGGTGTACCATCGATTTATATAAGGGCAATAATATATTCTCAGTCTTATTCTCTATCCCCTTTTTAATGATTCCTAACATCCTGTTTGCTTTTTTGACCGCCTCTGCACACTGCGTGGACATTTTCAGAGAACTATCCACGATGACTCCAAGATCTTTTTCCTGACTTGTTGTAGCTAAATTAGCCCCCATCATATTGTATGTATAGTTGGGGTTATTTTTTCCAATGTGCATTACTTTACATTTATCCACATTAAATTTCATTTGCCATTTTGTTGCCCAATCACTTAGTTTTGTGAGATCTTTTTGAAGTTCTTCACAGTCTGCTTTGGACTTAACTATCTTTAGCAGTTTAGTATCATCTGCAAACTTTGCCACCTCACTGTTTACCCCTTTCTCCAGATCATTTATGAATAAGTTGAATAGGATCGGTCCGAGGACTGACCCTTGGGGAACACCACTAGTTACCCCTCTCCATTCTGAGAATTTACGATTAATTCCTACCCTTTGTTCCCTGTCTTTTAACCAGTTCTCAATCCATGAAAGGACCTTCCCTTTTATCCCATGGCAGCTTAATTTACATAAGAGCCTTTGGTGAGGGACCTTGTCAAAGGCTTTCTGGAAATCTAAGTACACTATGTCCACTGGATCCCCCTTGTCCACATGTTTGTTGACCCCTTCAAAGAATTCTAATAGATTAGTAAGACACGATTTCCCTTTACAGAAACCATGTTGACTATTGCTCAACAGTTTGTTTTTCTATGTGTCGGACAATTTTATTCTTAACTATTGTTTCGACTAATTTGCCCGGTACAGACGTCAGACTTACCGGTCTGTAATTGCCAGGATCACCTCTAGAGCCCTTTTTAAATATTGGCGTTACATTAGCTAACTTCCAGTCATTGGGTACAGAAGCCGATTTAAAGGACAGGTTACAAACCTTAGTTAACAGCTCCGCAACTTCACATTTGAGTTCCTTCAGAACTCTTGGGTGAATGACATCTGGTCCCGGTGACTTGTTAATGTTAAGTTTATCAATTAATTCCAAAACCTCCTCTCGTGACAGTTCCTCAGATTTGTCACCTACAAAAGCCAGCTCAGGTTTGGGAATCTCCCTAACATCCTCAGCCATGAAGACTGAAGCAAAGAATCCATTTAGTTTCTCCGCAATGACTTTACCGTCTTTAAGCGCTCCTTTTGTATCTCGATCATCAAGGGGCCCCACTGGTTGTTTAGCAGGCTTCCTGCTTCTGATGTATGCAGGCAGTGTCAAGAATAAATCAACAGGGACATAGCTCCTCCATCAGATAAATGATTGATACAAAAGAGAGTGCTTTTACCTAAAATTATTCAAGAGCACACACATATATACTATCACAATCGGTTCAGAGCTCCCCAAACATTATAGTTACCTAAAGTCTGATATGGTTTCAAGTGATCAACAGCTGGGCTTTTGGGGCAGTGGCGGCTCCAGGCACCAGCGCAGCAAGCGCGTGCCTGGGGCGGCAAGCCGCGGGGGGCAGCAGTCAGGCTGCCTTCGGCAGCATGCCTGCGGGAGGTCCGCCGGTCCTGCGGTTTCAGCGGCAATTCGACGGCGGGTACGCCGAAGGCGTGGGACCGGCGGACCTCCCACAGGCATGCCACTGAAGGCTGCCTGACTGCCGTGCTTGGGGCGGCAAAATACACATGCGTCTGACGAAGTGGGTATTCACCCACGAAAGCTTATGCTCCTATACGTCTGTTAGTCTTAAAGGTGCCACAGGACTCTCTACTGCTTTTTATAGATCCAGACTAACACGGCTACCCCTCTGATACATAAAATACATAGTCGCCCCTGTTTTGGGGACCCTCTTTTGTCCAGCTACTGGGGAGTTTAGGTGTCAGCTCCTTGTCCGAAGAAAATCTCCCTTGGACTGCTCCAAAATGTATTCTTTTGCTTAATCTTTTATAGATAACTTTAAAAAAGCACATAACTCATAGTGACTCCTAATGGGTCACTGATTCTCCTAATTTCAGCAAATTACTCCTCTCTTCTCAAAGTATTTCTAGTTATAACAACAATAAAATTTATATGTCGGGGCACTTAAAACCAAGGTCTACTTTCCAAACATTCCTTTCATTCTCATGGTACATTAACTCTGTCCCATCCTCCCATTCTGATTAGCAAAACTGCAATCATGCAGCTGTTTGGCCTTGCCTCTCAGAGCCCTAATGATCATTCCTGGTGAGGTGGTATTTGGTTTTCAGCTAGCAGTGGCTAGACACACAAAATGGCTGACTGCAGTAATGTCAAGTGTAATTCTCCCATAACACTTTCACATATTTAAAAAAAAAAAAAATACAGGGTGAAGAGATGCACCAATAACCTTAACTTCACCCTAGAATTTCAACTGTAGGTGAGTTTGTAATGTAAATGACAGAGAGTGTGGTCTCATTGAGCTGGCATGGTGCAAATAAGGAAAAGGTAGTGTTGTCTAAAATGCATTAAGATTCCATTCACAGCTACTGGAAATCCAACACAGAGCAGTTCACACCTCATCTATTTGAGACACTCAGTTTATGCTAAGCAAAGGTATAATGCAAGATGACAGTTATTAGCTCAGCTATGCATTAAGATAATAAGTAAAAGAACGGGGGGTGGGGGGGTTTGTACAGTGCTGTGCACAAATCCCTATCTTGGGGAAAGTATCATCAGACCATTTTCATCTCTGTGTGTGTCTGATTATCTCTAACACTATAGTATAAGAATATTATTGAAAACAAAATATGGAGGTAATTAAAAGAATTGTACATTTATTGGAGTCCCATTGGGTTTAATAAACCAATAAATATGTTTTTAAAATAGACTGTATGGGTTAAGAACAAGATGCATTGTTGTGGCAGGGCTCATGTGTCTGGCACAAGAGTAGATTTGGAATTATTCTGCATATATCCACCTCACTTCAGAGTACAATATGAAACCCTGATGTTACTCCATTGTCCGTGGCATATACAAAGAGAGTAGAATAAGTCAGGAGTGATGAATATTTTGAGTTTGGAATATGAAAGATATGCATTGTGTGCCAGACATGTAAAGGAAAAAATATTACACGATAACTGGAGAGCTGGACTGCTAAGAGAATTTAGATATATTTTTGTGTTGAGCTTACTTCTTATATCCTTAACCAAAGAACTGGTTCTACACAAGGAATGAAAAGGCAAAATGACCATGGACATCTATTAGACAATCATGATCGGTGGAGAGTGAGAGTGACATTTCCTGAGCAGTCCTTAAAGTAGTCTAAGGTGGGGGATGCTGTGTTCATGGGGAATTCTAACTGTCCAGATTAAGTATCAACTTTATGATGTACAAAGTAAAGATTCCTACAGAAACATTCCTAGATCCTCTTCCCACTGATAGGAACAGCTAATTAGAGCTGGCTAGAAAACAGAATTTCCCTCCTGCAAAAAATTTCAATTTTTGAAAAAAATTTCCTCTGGAATCGAAATGAAAACTCAAAAATTTGAAACTTTTATGGAAGGAAAATTCTCAAAAAATTCCATTTTGGAGAATAAAAATGGAATCTTTCAGTTTGCTGCCTAGTTCCTTAGGGACACCACAGAGGCTCAGTGCAGGGCAGCTCTGGAAGCCTGATAGGCAGGCAGCTGGGGAATCAGGCAGGTAGGGTGATCAGATGTCCTAATTGTATAGGGACAGTCCTGATATTTGGGACTTTGTCTTATATAGGTGCCTGTTACCACACTACATCCTGTCCTGATTTTTCACACTTGCTATAGGGTCACCCTACAGGCAGGTAGGCTGAAGTTTCCATTGAAATCTTTGACAGAATTGACACTTTCCACCGAACACATTGATTTTCATTGAATCAGCATTTTCCAATGGAAAACTGTCCCATTGGAAAACTTGAGCAGCTCTAAGACGGAGGGAGACTCAAAGTGAGAGATCTTTGCTAGGGATATTTGAATTCAGCATAGTAAGGAATGGGTTCACTTAATGCGGCAATACAAAAGGAGCATTAAATTTCAGGAAAGCAAATTCTAAGGCATTCAGACAATGACGGGGTAAAATTCCTCAGAAAAATAAGGAACTGCCAGTATGGTTTCATAAGGAACTGTTCAAATATCTAATATTTAAAGGAAAAAAGGGGGGAAATGGAAAAACTTCACTAGAAACAATCACACTGTTTATATTTTGGCACAGCAGTAGCTGCACCATAGTTAAAGTTGTGTTAGAGTCCAGTTTTAACAGGTGCTGTAAACTTTGTTTTATAAAAATTATTTTTAAAATGGCAAAAAAAAAAAATACAGATAGTGCTCAAAGTTTATATTCTGTGATGGTTTGATAGAAAACAAATTGATACAGTGAATAATAAGAGTTTAAAAATCACCCCTTTCGGCATTTCTCTTTTCTTTTGTATCCCTTTTGCGTGACATCTAAAACTCTAGGACTGTCTTTTGTCCACATTTTTGTTCCTCATGTACTGATTTCTAGAATATCAGTTATATCAGTAATATTTGTCTATAGAGCAGTTTATAATTTCATTATCGCCTACAACACTAAATAAATAAATTCATATTGCCTACAACACTATTGATAACCAAGGATCCTAGAAATCCGTTTGCCATGGAAAAACTCAGAATTTGCTTTTTTACAAAGAATCTTTAGTTTTTACATTTTGTGAAAAAATAAAAGCATATTAACTACATTTTACTGACAGTACTACTGTCACTTATTCAATCCGTACAACCTCCCACTCTTGTGGTTGATTTTTAAATGTGCTTTAAATTTACACTGGAACCCCATTTCTCCCCTCTAATTGGGGTCTGGGCCAGATTGGATAATCAGAAGTTCAGATAATCAGGAGAACTGGCAAAGAGCTTTCTATCCCTTATTTTAAGATGGGGGGAGGGGGCTGACAACCCAAGCCCCAGCCACCCAGGGCTGACCACCTGAGCCCCACAAGTGTCAGCCCTAGGCCACTGGTGGTTCCTTTAATACGGAGAGCTGGATAATGAAGGCTTGGATAAACTAGTTTCTACTATATAACAATAAAGCATTGTGTTCAACTGATATATCTGTATTTTGTGGCTAGGGAAACTAAGGGTACATCTTCACTACCCGCCGTATCGGCGGGTAGCAATCGATTTATCCGGGATCGATATATCGCGTCTCGTTAAGATGCGATATATCGATCCCCGAACGCGCTCACCGTTGACTCCGGAACTCCACCAGAGTGAGTGGCGGTAGCGCAGTCGACGGGGGAGCCACAGCCATCGATCCCGCGCCGGCTGGACCCCAGGTAATTCGATCCAAAATACTTCGACTTCAGCTACACTATTCGCGTAGCTGAAGTTGCGTATCTTGGATCGATCCCCCCCCCCCCCCCAGTGTAGACCAGCCCTAAAGTTCAGCATTTCATTTTATCATGGAAAAATGTGGAGTTTTGTTTTTATTGGAGAATTTTGGTTTTTTATTCACAGAAAACTAGGATCCCGGTTGATAATACCCTTAGTTGCTCCAGAAGGCTTTCACTTCTATCTCCAATAAATACCAAAACCAATATATACCCCCAGCTTCTTCAAATTTGCTTTCTAGTGCAAAACCTTAATAGTGACCTCAGCAGTATTAAGAAAGAATAACTTCCCAAATGCATGGAATGTGTGACAATCAAATTTTATATCTATTGTTGTAATCAATATAAAAGCAGAAGATGTTAGAATTTGATGGAGTTAGAGGTATGTATTACTTTTTGGGTATCTGTTGGAGGTGGAAGTGAAAGCCTTATGGAGTGATGTGGTGTATTATCCATAGTATTGGAGGTAATATGAAGGTGCAGAGGAATGCACATGTCTTTTCACATATTTCCATTCCTTTAGGATTTTGGGGTAGATGGAATGTATCCTGCTGCAGCATTAACTGCCACTAAACATAGTTTTTGTTTACTAATTGTTTTAAATACCTGAACCGAGTAGTATATCAGCATGTGTGCAGCAAGGCATGTAGGTATCATCGGGTTACTGCACATCCTAGCCTGCAGTTTTTATTTCTATGGAAATTTAGGCTTTCACACCCACACGCAGGCACATATACATCCCACTCATGGATTCTTGAAATTTTCAAACTTTAATTGGGGGACAAAATGTAACACTACATTGGAGTAATTTGTTCTGAATTCTGTAAGAGAGAAGTAGAATTTTCTTTAT
This sequence comes from Emys orbicularis, assembly GCF_028017835.1. Classification (NCBI taxonomy): domain Eukaryota; kingdom Metazoa; phylum Chordata; order Testudines; family Emydidae; genus Emys; species Emys orbicularis. The sequence continues at coordinate 26,165,956 of NC_088691.1, forward strand.
TATCCATATCCAATGTGACAGTAACACACAATGCCCCATTTTATTGTGAGCAAATCAGCATTCATGCAGCACCATGCAGCCGTCATAGAGCCATCAAAGTACTCCATGATTTTGGTTCCTTTTGGCCCCATCTTTTTAAAACTTCTTGTGAGACAAAAGGTGAGGATTACAAATGTAAAGAAGCTCACTGTTTAGCCGTTCAGACTACCAAATTTAGTAAGCTTTAGTGCCCTTGTGGTATAACTAGGCTTAAATTATAAAATCTTTTTTTTTTTAAATGCAGAAATTACAGGTGAGCCATTTCTAATATGCCTTGTCCCTATCCTTATACACTCTGTCCATTGTCAGCACTCAGTTAATCTCATTTGCTAGTTATTGTTGCTGAAGGAGTGTTTGAGGCAGACCTCAAATAGCAACAAATGAAAGGTGTTTTTTTTTAATGGCGGGGGGGAGGGGTTGTAATAATGGCTATAAAACTGTAGATTCGATGCTGTGAATACAGAATGTAATTTTGAGGTGTTGTTGTTTTGCCCATCAGATGACATGAGCTTGGGGAGTTGTCCTGGACAGGAGTTAAGGGCAGCTCTGTTGTCACCATAAAAATGAACTATGGCTTCAAATACTGAGGTGATGGGGGCAGTATAAGTATTTAAAGTTGATTTAAATTCCAGAAAATAAAATCCCACTGAGTTCTTTATTGTTTGGTGTCTAGTTATGGCCTAGCTCAAATCAGTGTGAGTTCTAGTTTGCAGTGATTTGGGATATTAAGCACATTCAAAGTGTACAAAGTCACAAAATGGAAAAATCAACTACTCGTTTTAGTAGATTCAACTACTATTCTTAAACAGCATGAGAAATTCCAGGGTTACTGCAGACTGGTAGATACTGTGTGCAAATAGTGCAACGTATCTGTATAAACCTTTTTTTGGAATGCAACAAATCTGAGTATGTCAAATACATAAAATATTTAAATTGGGATTTTCAAGGAGCCTAAGGGAGTTAGGTGCCAAAAGCCCATTAAAATTCAATGCAAGTTTGACACCTAACTCCTTAGCTGCTTTGAAAATTTCAGCCTCATTTATACTTGTGTATACAGACCACTATATCTGTGCATATATAGATGAGAGAGATTTGTATTAATCTTCAAGACTTCATTGACTTGATTGGAAAGCAGACCAGAGGAAGTCCAAACAAAATATTCTATCGTGGAGTTGTAGTGGTTTTTTATGGTTTGTGTGCAGTTTTTTATCTGACTCCTTGACTGGTGCATTCCTACTAAGGATAAACTTATGTGCTCTACTCCTTGTAACAGTCTGTAATGAAACAAGCTGTTCCCAATTTCAGTGTTTCATGTTGTGGCAAAGGCAGAACTCTTTTTCTTTTAAAGATCAACTTTGCTAAAAAGTTTGATATTTGGAAGAATTATTTGATCTAGCAGTTTAACAAATGTAGATGTCTTTAAATGCTCCTTTAAATAAATTAATCTGCATGACTTAATACTGGAGCATGTGATAAGGAAAGTCCAGAAGTTATTGACATTACATCATAGTTTTCAAACCAAAGCTTTAAATAGACAGTTTCCCTGTTTCTGAATAGAATCTACTCCTGAAAACTAGAAGTTTGTTTTTTTTTATTTGAGACAGCTTTTGAATTAGATTTGTACCAAGTGGTTCACCAAAGATTCATTTTCTCAACTCGCATTTTCACAATTCTTGTGATGAAATTATAAGTCTCACAATATTTGATGTTTACTTAAAGCCCCAGCGCCTAAGGGCATATGATTAGGAGATATCACTTTTATTTGAGAGGGGAGAAAAAAAGCTAGGTTTTTAGCCCCTGTGCTTGGGAAGGCTGAAAATGTGAACCCCACAAGGCTCAAATAAGACTACAAATAAACAGGGCCCAAAATGCATTATGTTTAAAATTCCTTGAGTTTGGCAATGCTGCAGCTGTCCAACTTGAGATAAAAAGTGAGCCTTGGAACGTGGCAGTATTGATGTATATGGAGATTTGGCAGTTATCCAAGAGCAGGGGGCACAAGGGGAGTGATTTAGTTGGGACTATTCAACTGCTTAAAGTCAAGAACATATGCGGTGAGGGTGAAATCTTGGCCCCATTGAAGTCAATAGGAGTTTTGCCATTGACTTCATGGGGCTAGGATTTCACACAAAGTATTCACAGAATTGGAGCCTAGTTGAGCACAGAACATTTTATTACTTCCTCCCCCATCTTACCACCCCCCACACTGCCTAGCTGGAAGCAAGTTTGTGATTGGGAGCTGAGGGGGAGGGCGAGACAAATGTTCATATTTTCAAACTAACTTTTCCTTGGAATTCTCCCTCAAAGGAATCCTATTGGACCAAGCTGTTCTTCCAGCTAGGAATTGTAAAATGCTCCTGTCGGTGCAGGTTGATCAATGACACAAGGTTCACACACTCTGCAGCTCTTTCAGTCCATGACTTCTGGAATGTGAGGAACCAGCCAGTAGGATCTAAACTGTTTCCCTATAGGACCATGCATCACACTGCCAATAGACCCTGAAGGGCCTGTTTCATTCTAAAGCAAATGTTGCTGGTAAAAGTCAAAATGAAAAGAACGGTATTATTGGTAACCGCTGTTTCCTTCAGAATTAATTTAAAATTTATGTTCAGATTTTATGCCTTCCACTCTGCATCCTGTTGCTATTTACTCACCACAGCTGCCAGGTTCTTACAAGGATGAATGCAGATTAATAGCTGATGGACAACCAAATCTCTTGGAGAACCATTTGTATGATTGTATGCTGAAAAATAAAGTGGATTTTTTAGATGATATTTTCCAATATTTTCATTGGATGTTTGGTCTCATCCTTTTTTGTTGTTTAATCTTTATATTACTATAGTGTCTTGAAGACCTAGACGTATTAAAGACACCATTGAGCTAGGCACTTAAAACACATGTTTACACAGCTCCTGTCTCAAAGTCTTTAAAGTCCAAGACAAATAACATGAGAAGGGTGGGAGGAACAGGATTTAACCAAATATATACATCTTATTTATCTCAACATTTTAAATTGATATAAATTGCCAACTGGTGCCATTTGACCATCATCAAGTCGTCATTAATTGGCTGATTCTTCTTCGAGTAGTGTCCCTATGGTTGCTCCACTGTAGATGCGCTTGCATCCCTGCGCTACTGATCAGAGAATTTTGGTAGCAGTGTCCGTGCAGTCCGCATATGCTCTATCTCCCCCTTGTGCTCTGCCATGAGCTAACCCCCCTCGGTTCCTTCTCAACTGGCCATGGCTAGAGACTGAGCTATTCACTGTGAGTTCATCAGATCATTAACTCTATTGTTCAAACTTAATTAATTACTAATCTTTCTTTATTTGTTAGGTTAGAGTTTGTTTTTTAAGGAAAATAAACAAAGGAAACAAACTTTTATCTACTTATTCCCCCTTTCTCCAGGGACTACCTCCAGGGTAAGAGGTGCCCCTCCTGTAAAGAGGCCATCCCTGTAATGGATGGACATTCCTCTTGTGTCCGATGCCTCATGGAAAAGCACATTCCCCAGAAACGTGGTTTTTGTCAGCAGCTAAAGTTGCAATCTCGACAAGACAGAGAGCTCAGACTAAAACTCCTTCTACTGGAGGCAGCTCTCCAACCTCCTTCACATCTGCATCAAGATTCACCCAGAAGACAGGAATCTTCACCAGTCCTCTACATCTAAAGGTGTGGAATCTAAAGCCATGAGACATTCACATAGAGCTTCAAAAATGAGAGCTGAGAGTCCCCAGCGCGAGCCCCAAACCAGCTGGAAAAGATCCCCGGCATGTTTGGTATCATCAGTACTGACGGCATCGAAACCATCCAAACACAGTACCCAGAGGTGACACGGTACTGTCCCAATGGAACACTGTGATACACCTAAAGACCTGATGGGCACAGGCACCGAAGCAACAGTATCAACTGGGAGAGATAAGGATAAAGACTATGCTTTGGGGAAGGCTCACTCGCTACGGGAAACAGCTTCGATAATATCAACAGTACACCAAACAATGTCGGAGCATTTAGCCTGGCCTACATCACCAACCCCATTGGTATCGTCATCTTGGCACCAGCAGCCACAACTGGTACTGACTTCCACCTGGCGCCACAGGAGTTCAGATACTTGAAAGACCTCGCAGTATCTGATGTACGTGAGTCTCCCCTATTTGGTACCAGGGCTCCGGTATTGACTTTACCTCAAGCTTGAGAGTCTCCACCAGCACAGTGCCATGCACCTCCATTCTCCAGTGGAGAGTTGAATAGTGAGCATGAGGAGTTTCTCCCATCACTCCTTCCATGCACCGTATAGTGCCCATTACCACTGTCACTGCCATACTGTCCACCGGGCCCTCAGCCATCCTGATATGGGCAACCAGAGTACCAGCCAGCAGGACCCTTCCCGCCATCCCAGTGACCTTACTGGGACCCATGGGAGGCGTATAAACATTGTGCCTCCGGAACATCTAGCATGGTCTGCCATGAATCAACAATGTGCCCTTCATCAGCCTCTGCATCCAGAGCCTCTGAACCTTCTGAAGAGGTGAGGGAGGAACAGGAGGCCTACCTTGACAAAAAAGGTCACACCACTGACCAACATCTTGTCCTCCTCACCATATGACTTTAAACTCTTTCAAGACCTAGCGAAGAGAGTGGCAGACACTCTCTTCAATTATCTCTAGAGGAGGTAAAAGAACCACACCATAAGCTGATAGACATTTTGCAGTCCTTTTCTTCATCCAGAGTAGTCTTCTCCATCAACAAGGCTCTCCTTGATCCAGCCAAGCTTATATGGAAAACCCCTGCATCAGTCGCGCCAACCTGTAAGCAAGCCAATAAGAAATACTGCATCCCAGCCAAGAACACACAATTTCGTTTCTCCCATCCACCCCTAATTTCATCATTTGGGGATGCGGTGAACTCCAGCAGTGGTCAACACCAGGTGAAGTCCACCCTATGTGATAGGGATTGGAAACTCCTCAGTCTTTTTGGAAGAAAGGCTTATTCTTCTACCACACTACAATGCTGCATCATGAATTACCAAGCACTAACAGCAAAATATAACTACTTCAATTACTCCAGACTCAATTTATTTATCGACCAGCTTCCAGAATCACACAGAGATCAGTTTAAGGCTATTATCAATGAAAGACAACTGGCGGTCAAGACAGCACTTCAGTCAATGTTCAACACAGCTGATACTACAGCACGATCCATTTCCACAGGAATTGTGATGCGATAAGCCTCTTGACTACATTTATCTGGCTTCCCCAATGAAGTACAGACAACCATGGAGGACCTTCCCTTCGAAGGCACCAAATTGTTCACAGAAAAGATGGATGCATCCCTCCACACACTGACCCTTCAGTCATTAGGGATTTATACACCTGGACAGAAGAGAAAATACAGTCGTCAGCCCTCACTTGAATTGTGCACAGCACATGATCAAACTCAACGCTTTTATGAGCCACAAAGGAAAAAGTCCAGATTCTCAGAGCGCAAACCATCGGGCCCACAGCCTTCCTCTTCCCAATCATCCACTTCAAAACATCTATTTTGATGGATTGGTCGGGGTGCGGACAGACCACTTCCTCTAATGCCATCTGACGCTAATAAACCTTTCGCATCCCTTTGGATGCCATCTTGCTCTGTTCCACAGCACCTGGGAATGGATAACATCCAACAAATGGGTGCTAGAAAACATCCACAGTGGGTATTCTATTCATTTCACCTTCCTCTTCTCCCCCCCCCCCCTCAACATCCTCCCTCTTCAGGTATCCTTCTCACAAGAGTCTCTTGCGACAAGACATAGATCACCTCCGAGTAGGAGCCATAAAACCAGTATCTCAACAAGTACGAGGCAAAGGTTTTTACTCTCATTACTTCCCAATACCCAAGAAAAAGGGGGGATTGGAGACCCATACTGAACACCTCAGAGCACTCAAGTTCATCAAGGCTCAGAAATTCAAGATGGTTACTCTAGCAGCGATTATTCGAGCTTTGGAACAGGGAGACTGGCTTTCAACCCTCTACCTTCAGGATGCTTATTTCCATGTTTCAATCTTAGCATCCCACAGATGGTTCCTCAGATTTACCCTAGAGAGGACACTACCATTACCAGTACAGAGACTGCCCCTTCAGGCTATCATCAGCTCCCAGAGTATTCTTCAAGGTCCTCTCCATAGTGGCAGCTCATCTTTGTTCTCAGGCGATCATGATCAACCCCTGTCTAGACAACTGCCTCCTCAGGGCTCATTCCTTCGATGAATCTCTGTGGGTTACCCACAGGACTATGGACTTATTCAGAAGCCTGGGCCTACAAATCAACATCCAAAAATCGATTCTCTCCAAGCGAGAGCACTCCTTCCACAATACAGATTCCTCAGTTTGTCCATGCTTATGGAGACAGTGCAAACAAGCCCTCATATATGAGCCAGACACTGCCTTCCAACCAGGGGTGAAACTTAAGGGACTTACCGGTACGCAGGGCAGCCAGGGTCCTGGGGCTCTGGCGGTGATTTAAAAGTCCTGGGACCGCTAGTGCGGTAGTGTTAGTGGCAGCGGCAGCCGGGAGCCCCGGGCCCTTTAAATTGCCGCCGGAAACCCGGGGTAGCAGCAGTGGCTGGGAGCCCTGGGGCTCCAGCAGTGATTTAAAGGGCCAGGGGTTCCAGTTGCTGCCGGGAGCCCCGGGCCCTTTTAAATCGCTGGGCCCCAGGGCAGGTGCCCCTCCTCCTACCCTCCTTCCCCCCACCCCCAAATCAGCGGCCCTGCCGGTACGGTTGGCTGTATACTGGCGGCCACTTTCTTACCGGTACGCCGGACTGGATTACTTTCACCTCTGCTTCCAACTTCTGGAGCACATGGCGGTGGGTACATTTGTGATAGCTCATGCCAAACTTCGCATGAGATGTCTCCATTCATTGTTCAGCTTGGTTTACAAGCTGAACAGAGACAGCTTAGAGAAACCCATATTGTTACCCACCGAGGTCAAGTAATCCTCCTCACCACCAATACATCCCTCATAGGATGGAGAGAACATCTCAACAAACTCATGACATAAGGCAAGTAGTCACCCATGGAAATGTGTCTTCATATCTACCTCCTCGAACTCAGAGTAGTCAGGAATGCATGTGCTCACTTCCTTCTGCTGATCAGAGGTACACACACAAGGGACATGACCGACAACATAGTATGCATGTAGTACATAAATCATCAGGGCTGCCAGATTGAATCATAAAACCATAGAATCATAGAATATCAGGGTTGGAAGGGACCTCAGGAGGTCATCTAGTCCAACCCCCTGCTCAAAAGCAGGACCAGTCCCCAACTAAATCATCCATTGCCCTCCCTTTGTACGGAAGCACTAAAACCATGGAACTGGTGCATTTCCCACAACGTTACGATATCAGCGGCTTACCTACCAGTAGTGCAGAACACAACAGTAGACAGTCTCAGCCGCAGGTTCCCATACGACCATGAATGGGAGATGAACTCAGTAGTACTCCATGACACATTCAGACAGTGGGAGACACCAGCAATAGACTTGTTCATCACTTACCTGAACAAGAAATGCCCATGCTATTGCTCCAAGGCAGGTCTCGGACAGCACTCCTTAGGGGATGCTTTCCTTCTTTCGAGGGATAAGGGCCTTCTATACCTCTTTCCTCCATATCCTCTATTGATTAAAGTCTTGTTAAATATAAAAAGTGAGAACGCAAATGTTATACTGATTGCTCCCACCTGGCTGAGACAGACATGGTACCGTTACCTGTTACAGCTGGTGATGTGTCTGCTGATCCCTCTTCATCCCACTCCATATCTCCTCTTGCAGAATGAAGGACGCACTCTCCACCCCAACCTGCAGATACTTCGATTCAAGGCCTAGCTTATTCATGGTTCCAGCACATAGAAAGATCCTGCTCTCAGGAGATGCAGGAAGTGTTATTACACACTAGGAAATCAGCTACCCATCATACTTGCCTGCAAAAGCGGACCAGGTTTCAGGTTTGGTGTAATCCCAAGAAAATTTCCCCAACATCTGCTACTCTCCCAATGGTCCTAGAGTATATACTGATTCTCAAGAAATCAGGATTACCTCTTAGTTCACTCAAAATTCACCTGGAGGCCATAGCAGCCTCCCATCAATAAATAGAGAGATACTCAGTGTTCTCGCACCCAATTACAAAGCGATTCCTTAAGAATATAGTAACCCTTTCCCCCCAACCCAGACACCCACCCCATCTTGGGACCTAAACTTAGTACTAAAGAGCCTGACTTGGCCACCCTCTGAACCTATGGCCACTTGTTCACTCGCATACCATTCTTTGAAGACAGCATTCCTGGTGGCAATCAGCCTGGTGAGGAGACTAGGGGAGATAGCAGCACTAATGACACACCCCCTTCAGGTTTTTTTCGAGAGACGATTACTTTCAGACCACACCCGAAGTTCATTCATCCGCACGGTGATCTCATCTTTTCACATAAACCAACTTATTTATCTCCCAACGTTTTTCCTTAAGCCTCACCACGATAACAGAGAGGCTGTACTGCACACACTAGTCGTTAGGAGAGCCCTGGTCTTTTACCTGGACAGGACGAAGGCCTTTACGAAATCTCCTAAGCTTTTCCTTCCCATTATGGAAAGGTCTAAAGCAGTGGTTCGCAAACTTGTTCTGCTGCTTGTGCTCTGGGCCGGTTTGTTTACCTGCCACGTCCGCAGATTCGGCCAATCGCGGCTCCCAGTGGCCGCGGTTCGCTGCTCCAGGCCGATGGGAGCTGCTGGAAGCGGTGCGGGCCGAGGGACATACTGGCCGCCACTTCCAGCAGCTCCCATTGGCCTGGAGCAGCGAACCGTGGCCATTGGGAGCCGCGATCGGCTGAACCTGCAGACGTGGCAGGTAAATAAACCGGCCCGGCCCGCCAGGGGCTTTCCCCACACAAGTGGCGGAACAAGTTTGGGAACCACTGGTCTAAAGGCGCAGCGATAACGGCCCAGAGACTCTCCAAATGGGTCTCAAACTGTATCAAACACTGCTATCAGGTTCACAACATAGTACCTCCATCTGGAATCCATGGTTTCCTCCTCTATCACCTTCCTAAAGAATGTTCCTATCTCAGAAATCTGCAGGGCAGCAACCTGGGCTTCTGCAAATACCTTTGGAGAACACTACACGATTACTGGGGACTCTGCTTCCAACGCTATCTTCAGCTCTGCTGCAGTGTCATCCATAACAGACTTGACTCCGAAGCCCCAGCCTCCCATTAGGGATACTGCTCAGGAATCACCTGCAGTGGAGCATGCATAGGGATCACTACTTGAAGAAGAAGGGGAAGTTACTCACATTGTGCAGTAGCGATGGTTCTTCGAGATGTGTCCCCCTATGGGTGCTCCACGACCCACATTCCTCTCCCCTACTTCTAGTTCTTGTCAAGGACTCTACAGTAGAGAAGGAACTGAGGGGGGTTTGCCTGCACACGCTGCTTAGCCCCATGGCAGAGCACAAAGGGGGGACAGCATGTGTATGGGCTGAATGGACACTGCAACCAAAGTTCTCCGATCAGCAGCGCAGGGACGCAAGCGCACCTACAGTGGAGCACCCATAGAGGGACACATCTTGAAGAACCATTGTTACTGTACAAGGTGAGTAACTTCCTCTTTCTTATAAGTGTCATGTTAGAGGTAGGTCTTAAGAGAGAGGAAGGATGGTCCAATGGTTAGAGCACTAGCCTAGGACTTGAACCCAAGTCACCCAAGTTCCTGCTCCACCACATACTTCTTGTGACTTTGGGCAAGTCACATAGCTTCTGTGCCTCAGTTCCCTGTCTGTAAAATTGGAATAATAGTACTTTGTTACTTCACAGGGGTGTTGTGACAATAAATAGATTCAAGATTGTCAGGTGCTTGGATACTACAGTAATGGGAGCCATATTAGTACTGCAGATAGATGGACTTGAATAAGGAGAGGGTTGTGGCCTTTCTAATCCGTTCTGGAATGATGTTCCGTGTGTCAGGGCAGCATGTTTATCACACAGACATCTGTGTACAAAGTTAACTGTCAGGGTGATAAGGTTGGCATCATGACCAAAATTAGAGGAGGCAACGTTGATTATGTGATAAAAGGAGCAGAGTCATGGAGGACCTTGGAGGTAAGGACGAGAACTTGAACTTCATACAAGGACAGCAACCCAGAAAGCCAGTGCAGGAGTCTATTTTGAATGCAGAGGAGGAGACAATGTGGGGGAGTTAAGAATGCTGAAAAAAAGAGGAGGTTCCAGTAATTAAGATGGGATATGAAGAGTGACTTATGAGAATTTTGGCTGTTGTACATTGTTTATATTTCTGTACATTTTAATTGCTACTCCTGTATCTTGATCCCTCTGTGCCTTACTCCCCATAATATGTTTTGTGAAAATTATCATATTTAACTTGTTACAGTAATTTTATATTCAAAGATGTGGTTATATCTTTCAGACAAGTTTTTGTAGTATTGCTGCCAAGTTCAAGAGCAAATCATGTTGGTTGTTCACTTCTTGTATTTTATAACAAAAACTAAAAATAACCTATAAAGACGAAGGCCTTAAATATATTGAATATCTCCTTTGATAAACATGACTTTTTTGTGTGTTCTGTCTTCTTCTCTGGTAACTAAATATTTTACAGTCTATTCAGTTTGTTACATCCCATGTTATCATGGATATATTTTTGATCGGGTACAGTCAAAACTAACATAGAGACACCTGTTCCAAACCAACAGCTCTGACACAGTATTTCAGAACACAATAAAACCACTGTATTGCCTGCAAAGAATGTCTATAAAGAGCTTAGTTATGGTAACAGTCTTTCTCACACTAATAATCTCTGAAACTGAAAATGGACAGGGAATCTAATCATAATACTGAAAAAGCAATAATGCAGGAGCATCAGTTTTGTGCTTATTTTCAAGTACTTTGAGATATTGTGCTGTAGAAGAGGGGGGAGGTTTTTTAGGGGGGTGGGTTTTTTATGTTCTGTTTTTGTTTAAGTTCTCTGGCACATCTAGCTCTTTAAGTTTTAGTTAGAGGCAAAATACCTGGTTTACATGAACTGATTTGTTAGTCTAGTTTGTAGATGATTCGAAGATGACTTGTATTTCAAATCTTACTGCTTTATCTACCTACCCTGAAAAGTTACTCTAAATTGGCATTTTATGGTTCTGTGTTTGTCTCAATGATTTCCATATCAATCACGCTCAGTTTACAAGTAAAATATTATTTCTCATTGCATACCTGTGAAGTTTGCCTTGGATCTGAGAGTCTGGCTGCATTTTTTCCCCTATAAAGGTTCTGCAGGCTAAATTAGTCACACCTGTGCAAACTTTAAATTGTGTCTTCAGTGACACCTTTGAAACCCCCTTGAATTCAGTGAATTTGCACAGGAGGAAAGTATAGACTCAGCTCTCACTCTCTTGTGTTATCACTGCAGGGATAAGAGAAGAGGAAATTAAGCAAAATCTGTTGTCACTGAAGTCAGCAAATATCTCTCACACACACGCATAGGAAGCATATCTGTTTTAAACAAGTGCCACTTTTTATGTAGTCACATTTCAGAGTATAACAATCTTTATGCTTGTTTTCTACTTTTTCTGCTTTTCCCTTTGTGCTGTTGGAGCCTTTTGAGATCTTTCCACTGTGTTTCCAGTGGAACGTCTTTGGTGCTATAAAGTGCTCCTTTTGGGCATATATGCTATGTCTAAAGAATGAGATAGGTAGGTGGCTAAACCCTTGAGAATCATTGTAACACCACAGCATCAGGTTTGTGGTACGCATAGTTTGTATGTCCAATAATAACTTCATGGCACATCTGGTTTCATGTCCTGAGGAAAGCTTCCTATTTTTGTGGTACCTTTTTAGAGAAAATGTTTATATAAGTATCTTACTCTTATTTCTGCAAACTTTGGAATGCAGGTTTTTTTTTATAAAACAAAATTAGTTTCTGTGAGTAGCTGCAGGCTATATTACTTTGGTCATTCCTATTGTGTTCTCGTGACATTCCAGAGCATTACTGCTCAGCCTTTCCAACTAGGATTCTGCATATCATTGCAGTGAAAATACGTTCTTTTGAATGTGTTATTTTGTTCTTCTTTGTTTTGTTGGGATATACAAAGGTGTAACTGACTCATCCCTGTAAGGCATGTTTTACAGGTTATTTGGGCTCCTGCCTCCGTGCTCCCTCTTCCACACCCATTAGATTATCCCTTTTCTTTTCACTTTTTGACCTTATTTTTATCATCCTACAGTGATTTTCTTGATAAAATACAGAATAGTTTTGTGATTTGGTAACTGTTCTAAATTTAAAGTAATGTCGGACCTGAGATTATGCAGAACAAGTAGTAGTGATTTGTTCAATGTATTGTGAAGTTGTATGCAGTGTAGTTCAAACATAGTATGAAGTTGTCACTTAATTACATAAGAAAGGAAATGCTCCTAGGTACTGGAGTACTCCTTAGTAGTACCCTATGTTTCTACAGGTACTGAGGCAAAGAAAGCCAACTTCCTTCAATCTGAGGATTTGAGATTTTCTTTCTGTGGAGTGGGTAACTAGGTTCATCATTTCTTTAGAAACAATCAAAGTCTCCAAGGAAGAGAGTAATTGAATAACCTTGATGTCTCCCACTGCAAATAGGATGGCTGGGCCAGTTCACTCAATCTTTGACTGGTTTATGAAGGATGTAAATTCAGCACCTATTTAGCACCCCAGTAGCCTATTCATTGGAGAAGCTTACAAACCTTGCACTAAATCACCACTGCCTTTTCCTTGTACCAGCCATAGTTATTAGCTCCCTTCATTGGGAACTACTGATGCTTCATAAACAAATGCCAGTTCAAGCACTGGAAGAAGATTTGACAGTTTGCTGATTCTGATCCTTGGGGAAAATGGGGACTTTAAAAAACTCATTATTTTTCATTTTTACAAAAATAGACTTATTACCATTCCAATATGTTAATGGGGTTTGGTTTAGGAAAAAACTTTTTTCTGACAGCATGACTTCTGTCTGCTTTTTTCCTCTATTCAGCCAACTTACAAAGGGAAAACTTGCCGTGGGCAAACACTTTAAAATTGATTATTGCAACTCTAAAGCAAGGTGCTACCAAATGAGGCTTTGTGATGGCCTGGTAAATGGTCATTGAACATAACATAAGAACGGCCATACGGGGTCAGACCAAAATTCCATCTAGGTGCACTAAAAATAGTAGTGTGACTGTGGGAGTACAGGTATCGGCAAACGGTGGCTAGCCTATGCTGCTGTTCACCACTGCTAATACTATTGCAGCTATGCTACTGTTTTGAGCTTGCGAGCTCTGTGAGAGCTAGCACGAGTATGTCTGTTTGAGCTGGAATCACGCCCCAGCTCCAAGTGTAGACATACAGATTATCTCGCCATTTATAACTTTCCCCTCTTGCTGTGTTCCATTGGAATAATGAACCTGTTAACTAATAGAGGAAGTCTTGTGAGTGCATCAGACGGAACTTTTAACAGGAGCTGAAGAGAGATTGACTGACTGACTAATACTCCCGCCATGTTCAGAACTAAACATTAACCATCCTTTTGACTTTAGATTCCCCACAATAATTTCTCCACCCACTACACTAATTCTGCAGCAAGGCTGTCTAGGAGTTAGCTACTGTTCCTTGATTCTCTGCCTGTTTCTGTCTCCATGTGCAGGATAGAACAGCCTGCAGGCTGCTCTAAACTTTACCAGCTAGCTATGGTTCCCAAAGTGCCATATGACATCTGGGAACTGCGAGAGTACATTACTCTCTAACCACACTCCTTGCCTGCCCTTCCCTGCCTCCAGTATGCCCCGAGCAACATAAAGTTAGTGGAGTAGGGCTGAGACTCTCTCACTTTGTCCAGGCACTGACTTCATTCTGACCTACATATGAGTAGTCATTACTCATGCAATAGTCTCACTAGTTTAAATGGGACTATTTTTGTGCAAGTAAGGGTTGTTGGATTGGTCATTAATATATGTCTGACTCATCCTGTCATGCCTTTTACCCCCATAGAATATGGCTATTGTATGAACTAAGCTTTTAGGGTAGTGGGAGATACTACAGAGCCTATTCTTATATCATTATTTCTGCAGGAAAACTATTTTTATTAAACTATTTTTAGAATAAGTCTATGTTCAATAGCAGCTGTGATCATATGATAAAATTACAGTCTGTTCTTATTTGCAGTCTTTTATTTCAGCTTCTTGTGGTGAAATGTGCATCTGTGATCATTAACAAAAATATTTAATATTGAAGGGAAAGTGTATTTTTCCCTAAAATAAATCCTTTTGCATGTCTAGAAAGAAAAAATGGTAGCAGTGGGAAGGAGTGAAGGAAATACTTCATTTACCAAAGTGTAACAGCTCATGAAAAAGTTCATGATAACTTTGATAATGTATGGAAAGTCTAAACTTTTCATTGTTAACTCTGAAACAACTTTGTTTTGAAATAACAAAGATTCTATGCCACTAAGAAGAATGCTTTTAATGAAAGTACAGTTTTAGCCGCAGTGCTACAAACAGTTATGCACAGTCTTAATTTTAAGCACAGGAGTAGTCCAGTTGAAGTCAATGGGATTATTCTTGTGAGTAAAATTACATAATTGTGTAAACTGTGTACTTGCTTGTTTGCAGATAAGGGTTTTAAATTTCAGTACTTTGTTTTTTTTACTATAGCAGTTTTATAAAACTCAAAACGATACCCAACTAGTAGTAGCAATACAAACAGCATTTAGCATTTATAATTTAGTTCATAATAAATTTTAATCTTAAATTACAAAGCACAAACTTTCAAATTAGTTTTACAGAACCTTAACCTGATTTAAATTAATTATATTTTAAATCAAGTTAATTTAATCACCTTGATTTAAATTGCTTCCCCCTGCAATCATAACTGTGGATGTTCTAATAGCCACATTAAATATCTAATCCTTTTTTGAATCCTATTAAATTCTTGACCTCTGATACTTTAACAGTTAAACAGGCTAGTAATATGCTGTTTAGAAAAGACAATTGTGTTTTCTTTTATCAGTCTTAAATGTGTTGCTTTTTAATTTCATTAAATATCTTTGTTGTGTTATGAGGGTAAATAAGCTGTGTTAGATGAACATGTGGCTGCTTTTATGTGTCATTAATTTTGAGAAGTTTTTTAGAAGTAATTTTATTATAAGAATTATGTGTCTTATTTTTTTAAAGGAAAACAAAGCCCTCTACACCCAACTACCAACTGCGTTTATCAGGGATGCTAATTTTGCTTTATTCTATAACATGTCACTGCAATAAAGATCCGTTTAATATTTGTAGAAGCAAAATAAAATATCAGGAATTGTGAAGACTAGATTTGAGCTTTTCTCCGTGAACAGATAAAAAAGTTGATAGGAATCATTTAAATTGCACTTGGGATCACAATTCCCTTTGCAAAAATCCAGGGTTTTCTGATTCCTTCCCCTGTGCTACTGGTTGGTCTTCTATTAGAAAGCAATGTTTTTTCCCCATATATGCTAATTTAGGTAATACAGTTTAAGGCAGGTGGGGGGGATAATAAGTAAAATCTGGGGTGGAGTGACCTCCCTAGGAGGATCACACATTCCTAGGTGATGAAGTATCTTAGTCTTTTTGAAATCTTACACTGGCTTCAACACCTGTGTAATGAGTTTATAGCCCATGCACAATAAATCGTAATCCTGGCTGTTAGAAAGACAGTCGTGGGTGCCAAAGAGGTCTTTATCCTATTTTATCATACAGCAATTACAGACCCACTTCAGTATGAGCTAGCTTCTGTATCAGATATTCTTACCTTGTCAGCTGTGAAAATATATGTGGGAGTTCATGTTATAAAGAGACAAACCGTACTTTATTAATCTTGAAGATTTTGGACAGAAGCATAGATATCAGAGTTTAATTTTTCCTATGTTTTATCTGTGTCTTCCAGTTGATAGCTAGGCACTTCCACAATTTTAACCAAGTTAGTGGAGTTCTTACCCCCCTCCTGTAACTGGACTTGCTCTCAGTATGGGTGGCCTGTGCTGAGTTGATCATAAGTGGGTTTCACTTACCGTGGCTGAGCCAGTAGGACATAGGTGGGCAAACCGTCCTGCCCTGCCCCTGAGCTCCCGGCCGTGGAGGCTAGCCCCCAGCCCCTCCCCCGCTGTCTCCCCTTCTCCCCCGCAGCACAGCCTTCCCTACCCAGCCCTCCATCCAGTTTTGCAACCCCAATGTGGCCCTTGGGCCAAAAAGTTTGCCCACCCCTGCAGTAGGAGGTGTGCTGAGCTAATCTCAACTGGGAATCCTCTGCCCTAATTGTGAGCATGTCTAACCTCCTGCATAATACAGGCCATAGAATTTCACCTAATAATTCCTGGAAGGAATTTATCCTTCCCTTCTATCTAATTTAACCTCTTAACCTAGTGTCTTTTCCTGTGCAGGTCAGTAACAGAATTGGTACTCCTCAGTGCTGTGTTTGAGTCCTGTGCTGTTTATTTCTCAATACTCTTCCCAAATTACAGATAAAATGTATTTGTTTTATATCTACATAAAATACCAAGTCCGTTTCTGTCTACTGTGTGGATGAGATGATTGAAATAAATGACAAATCAAAGGATCGTTTAAACCTTTGGTTCCTAAATCATCTGTATTTCTTGAATATCAATATTTTATGAAGAGGAGATGCTTGGAGGAAATGCTACCGGATTATGGATATATCTTCTTTTCTTGGAATAACTAGAATGACTGAAATGGAACTTCTTAATGCAAGTGACACTACATGCCTCAGGACGAGGAGGTTAACTTTGCATTGTGAAAAATAATTATTTAGTAACTACTAATTATTGCTTTTTTTAATGTGAAAAGTATTTTACATGAATTGTTGGTTACTACATAAAACTTTGTCTCTGGGCTAGTCTGCATCAGATTATAGAGATCTTCCTCCTCCAGGTATAAGGTATTATTCATGTCATATTACATTTAATTGGATTTAAAGGCCTGTAAAGATGTCTGAATGCTAGTGCCCAGGGAGACTTACAGTAGAGAGAGAGACGCCTCTTGACAAGGTTCCAGGCTTGTCACAGAGCAGAGAAAGTCACAGATGCATGATTTCTCTGTCTGTGACTTCCTGCAGGAAGGCTCTAGGTGGGTTGCAGCCCGATGCAAAGGGGGGGCCCCATGTGGAGAGAAAAGTTGGAGAGGAAGTCCACCCAGCATTCACCCTGCAGCAACGGCTCCTGTGTCTGCAGGGCTGGGCCAGGCTCCATGCTCCGCGCGTTGTAACAGGGCACACAGGGTCACAGCATTACTCTCTCAAATTTGGCTCTACTGTCCGCTTCCTTCTTCCTGTCATGATGGAGGGGCAGCAGAGCCAAACCTGAACAAATGGCACTGTGACCCATATGCCAGTTTGCAATGTCTGGAGCGGGTAGCTGGGCCCATACCTGCAGGACACAAGAGCAACCACTGCCCGTGCCTGGGGTGAGCGCAGAGGAGGTTCACTCTTCAGCCCCTCCTGCCTCGGGGCCTCCTCACCTCACCGGAGTAGATTAGGGTTGCAGTGCTGGCATGTAGGGGGCTGCTGCAGGTGGTCATTTCCCCCTCATTTGGCTGGGCATTTTTTTATCAAATATCCCAGAGCAATCACTACTAAACCCATGACTTTTACTACATTTACCTGATTGCTCCATGATTTTTTTATTAAAAAAAAAAAAAAATCCTATGACAAATCTGCAGCCCTAACAATGCACAAGTCAAGAGTCTATGAAGGAGCTTAATAAATTAGCAAGTGAATAACAAGTTCTTCAGAGAATAATTAGAAATGACTGCATCAGTCATCTTTAGTTTGTTAATTATTTCCAGCTAGGATCTCCAAAATCTCCATGTGTCGCTACCTAGCCTTACTGTAGAAAATCAGAAAGTTCTATGGTGTAAAGGATTGGTATGGAAAACTTTTTTTTTTTTTTTTACTTGTTAGGGTTTTTTTTAACATTACAGATGGCTGGAAATAAATGAGAATAATATTCTAATGTAAAAGGGAACTTAAGTTTTTTTTGTTTGAAAATGAGGTCCAAGTAATGAATGCAAAAGTCTGTATGGATTTCAAAACCCCTTTTGTGATGATTGATTTGTGTCTTGACATTTGACATGGCATTCTCTTGAACCTTCTAATGACATAAAGGGCAGATATACTACTATGAATAGGGAGCTTGTTTTTGCCTTAGAGTTGAGACACATTGCTTTTTATTCTAAATTTTCTCATTTTAATTGCAAATATTGAAATTTCACATTTTAGACTATAGAACAAGCACAGATCAATTTTAACTTAGCCATATGTACATTGGATATCATTGAGTTTAGTGTGCCAATAATACATATATTGCCAGTATTAATCCCTGTTTGAAGAGTTTGTTTTTATTCTGTGGCTTGTATACCTTGTGTGTATATATTATGATATAGTCTTTAGTTACATGATCACATACTATTTTTCAGCATTCTACATTTTGCCTCATTCAGTGAATAGGATGGATGTGGTTAGGAATGTAACCTCAGCCAGAGCCCCCCTCCCACGCTCCAACCCCTTACCCCAGCCCTGATCCCCCTCCCACCCTCCAAACCCCTCAGTCCCAGCCCCACCCCACAGCCTGCACGCCCAGATGGAGCCCTTCCAATCCCGCACCCCAACCCCTTGAGCCAGCCTGGTGAAAATGAATGAATGAGTGAGTGACGGTTGGAAGAGCGAGCCACAGAGGGAGGGGGGATGGAGTGAGTGGAGGCGAGACCTCCGAGAAGTAGCGGGGCTTCTAAAGAGGGGCAGGGCAGGAGGCAAGGACGTTCGGTTTTATGCAAGTAGAAAGTTGGCAACCCTATTCTGGACGTGTCATTAAAACCAACATTTTCACATGTTCTGTTACCCACTATGAAGGCAGATACGCCTGAGTTTCCTCAATTTACAGATAGCATAGAAAAATACTAACATTTGTCAGACTTTCCAGAAAGTAGTGTGGCTAAGTGGCCTACACTTTTAACCTCTCAGTAAGATATAAGGTCTTCCTCAGTAATAAGAGATGTAAAAGGCATATAATTACTAATATCAGACAGTAGCAGAGGAGAATGTAAGAAACATGGTCTCCTGGTTCCCAGCCCATTGCACCTTCCCCTAGGCCAAAGGATATTTTGATAGAGGAAAGTAGCAGGGAGGAGAAGATGAAGCATCACTTTGCTTGTGTCCTGTCTGGAGGATCAGCTACATATAATGTGCTGCGGAAAGATTCGGGGGCAGTCTATGCACAGTGCTGATAATATATTATGTGATTTTAGCAGTCAGTCTGTAGCAAGTGCTATTGGGAAAGCACAGAGAGAAAATGGTGATTTTCAGCATCTTATAGCTCAGTCCAGTCTGAATGGATTTTCACAGAGAGAGCAAAAGGCACCTCTTTAACTCCAGGACTGTCCTGTTGCCAAAATTCAAAGTACTGTTGCAAACCACGTAACTATTAGAGCTCTTAAAAAAAAAATTAAAAAAGGAAACTTTTTTTATAATGGAAAGTGCTAGACAACCTAAATATTGGGGTCACTACCATTCCGCATGTAATAAATGTATATACTTCAGCATTTAAAATCTTCAAAGCACTGTGCAAACATGGTCTAGTTAATCTCATAGCACCTTTGCAATATAGAGTAATGTTATCTGTCATTTACAAATAGGGAAATAAAGTGACTTTGGCAAGCGTAATTCTGATTCATTTGACAGAACTAGCACTAAAATAATGACTCCTCATTCCTAATACCTGTTCTCTCATCACAGACATACAGGAGTACTCTTCACATAAGAAGTCATGTACTCTATAAGTCTGACATATGACTGACCAAGAAAACTGAGGTCCTGTAGTACAGTGGTTCTCAAAGCCGGTCCGCCGCTTGTTCAGGGAAATCCCCTGGCAGGCCAGGGCGGTTTGTTTATCTGCTGCGTCCGCAGGTTCAGTCAGTCGCAGCTCCCACTGGCCGCGGTTCGCCACTCCAGGCCAATGGGGGCTGCGGGAAGCAGCGCAGGACGAGGGATGTGCTGGCTGCCCTTCCCGCAGCCCCCATTGGCCTGGAGCAGCGAACCGCGGCCAGTGGGAGCTGCGATCATCCGAACCTGTGGACGCGGCAGGTAAACAAACCAGCCCGGCCCACCAGGGGCTTTCCCTGAACAAGCGGCAGACCGGCTTTGAGAACCACTGCTGTAGTATCTCATTACTCTGGTTATGGGTGCATCAGAAATTGAGATAGCAGGCTAGCATTTTATGCTGTTCTGCTAATCAATTTTACAGAAACTATTCTTCATGGAATTAAGAAGTTATTGATATCAAGACTCAAATCTTTGCTAAAGAGGCGGAGTTCAGTCAGTTTGGCAGTGATAATTTGTTGGTAAAGAAACCTCAACTTGATGTTCTTACTGTTCCAGCTGGCCTTGCTGAATTTCTTCCTCCCTGAAGAAAAATTGCATCTTGAAGAAGAAACTAGGCATGTCCGCCGAAATAAAAGGAGTAAAAGTAGTGAAGGACCTGATGGTGAGTTTGTCTTTATTTCTTATGGTTGTGTTTCTCATTTTCACAGACAAGTGAGGGACAAGCAGTTTTTTCAGGTAGTGAATAGATAGTGGATTGTGTAAGTTAACAAGGGAACTCCTGTCTCGTAGTGCCTCCCTAAACTTACTTAGCATCCAGATCATTAGTACCGTAAATTACTGTTTCCACACTACACAGTCTAGTAAATGATATTAAAATTAATATCCTAACCAATCGTTATTTGCCCCAACTATCGTTATTTTTTATAATCACCATTGACTCAATAAGAAGATTCATCTTGTCTAACAGTAAGGCCTTTAGCTTGCTTACTGATAAGATTTGTTCATATAATGCCTTTGCTCCCTATTTCCTTAAAATCCATGTTCAATAGGTTGTTGTGCAGGCTAAACAGCTGTGAACAGCGCTACACTACAGAATGAAAATGTGTTGTAACTGGGATGCTGCATGTGGTTGTAGAATAGATGGGTCCAAGCTCCACACCACTTAACCCCTAAATACTTAATGTTCTTTGAGTGTTTGTGCACATACATATTGTACTTCAGGTGTGCGTACACCCTGGGCTTTTGGTTATAAATTGAGGCGGCACATACATCCTGAGTGTCTTCCTGCTTCCAACCAAGGTCAGAAAGAGGTGGGGCCACCCCAACTCCCTCTCCGTTCCTTGTCAGCTCACAGCTTGATGCCTCATAGCTTACTGTTATTCAGCACTTATCAACTCTTTTATAAACTTAGTTTATATAGTAATTAGTCAGTAGTTAGCTAGGGATAGGTTTTTTGATAGTGTTCCTTTTTCCCTCCCTGCTTTTGAGAGAATTCTCTCCCTTTTTTTTCTGGATTGGTATGCAAGCACTTCTTCCTTTGTTTAGGATGCCAGTGAGAAAATCCCTGGGTTTTAAAAATTGTCTGTCCTGTCAAGCAGCCATACTTGTAAACAATGGGCACACAAGGTGCTTTTTTTTTTTTTTTTTTTTTTTTTTTTTTGGAAGGCGGCCACATTTCAGAGATGCACTGTATGTAGATCTTCTCTAGAAGAACAAAGAAATCTAGAGAGAGCAGACTGAGAATATACCTCATGAAAAACTTCACACATCCAACCTTGTATCTGGGTCACTCCCAGAATACTAAGCACCCAGATTGTTTCATTGAGGAGTGCTTCATAAGCCTTTTTACCTTCAGTAGCCATTCTGATTTTGAAGACCTCATCCTGTGAAAGAGGGAGAAATCCCCAGAAGTCCACTAGAGAGAAGAGGCATCAATCACAGTCTCTAGAGAAGGGGTCGGCAACGTTCGGCACGCGGCTCGCCAGGGTAAGCACCCTAGCGGGCCGGGCCAGTTTATTTACCTGCTGACGCGGCAGGTTCGGCCAATCGCGGCCCCCACTCGCCGCGGTTCGCCGTCCTGGGCCAATGGGGGCGGCGGGAAGCGGCACGGGTCGAGGGATGTGCTGGCCGCGGCTTCCCGCCGCCCCCATTGGCCCGGGACGGCAAACCACAGCCAGTGGGGGCCGCGATCGGCCGAACCTGCCGCATCAGCAGGTAAATAAACTGGCCCGGCCCGCTAGGGTGCTTATCCTGGCGAGCCGCGTGCCGAACGTTGCCGATCCCTGCTCTAGAGCCATCATCTAAAGCCCTTAAGTCATCTTATACGTCAAGGGGAGAAAGTATTGCTCAAAGTCCAGGAGAGACTTCTTGACCAGCCATTCAGCTCATAAACATGAGGCCTGAGTACCAACTGCAAACTTACCTGAATCTGGCACTGAGCAGACTTCATCAAAGGACCTAGTACCGCTTTCTTCTACTGCAGTTGTTTAATTTCTTCCAGTACAGATAATCCCAGTACCAGTGATTTTGATACCAGCTAGGTCAACTCTGATTACTCTCTCAGCACTGAATTGCTTGGTATCAGCAATTGCTTTCCACCCCATATTCAGTACAGCCCTTCCCATTACTGACTCTATTGGTACTGGCTACACCACAATCATATATAGTAGCTAGAGATCTCAGCTGAGTTTGCATCAGTCAGGAGTACTAATACCCACTATGTACAGAATTTACCAACTGTCCTGCCTGAAGAATATTCCTTCTGATCTTCAGAGTCAGGGAGCAGCAGGGAAGCCTTTCCCGTGGCATCATTGGGTTACAGATTTTTGCTTTCCTTGACAGCTCATCATTCCAGAGAGAACTTAAAAATGAACCTCAATGGATCCCATTCCTTATATCATCCTCTTCCCCAGATGAAGCTATTGCTCCTGAGCCTATACCATCTATGCCTAATGACTATAAGTCATTACAGGAGCTCATAAGGAGAGCGGCCTCTGCTCTGGAGCTCCTGTAGAAGTTGTCCAGGAGAACCCTCACAGGCTACTAAACATCTTGCCCTGGTCGAGTGGCACTGCCTATCAATGAAGACCTCTTAAATCTCACTAGATTGTTATGGCAGGCCTAGCCTCCATACAACCCACATCTAAAAAGGCTGATCAAAGTTACCAAGTTCCAGCACAGGGTTTTGAACAATTCTTCTTTCACCTGGTGCCAGGATCATTAGTAGTGATGGCTGTAAATGAGAGGTCTAGGCAGGGACAACAGATATCTACACATAGGGACAAGGAATCGTGCTAGAAAAAGCAACTCTATGGTGAGATTATAAATGAGAATCGCAAATTAAAAAGCGGTTCTCTCCAAATATGACTATACTAACAGGGATTCCCTTACAGAATTCACAGACAAATTGCCCACAAGCTCAGAGAGGAGTTTAAGTCTTACCTGGCCAAGAGCCAGGTAAATAACCATTTCTTAAAAGCCTGAGCCAAGAAAATAAAAAACAGCACCAGAAATTTAAGTCTTTATCAACTCATCAGCCTGGTGAAAAATAAAGAAATCAAGATTTGGGTCTGAAACCACAGGAGTGTGGAGACTCTTGGGTTTTTTAATCGTGTCTTTTGACACTATAGTAGAAACACTACTTTGCACTATAGTAGAAACAGGTTGAATGTAATCAAAATTCGTCTCATTCATCTGACATGGTTACAGGTAATATAGTTCAGTACATCCATGCTAAAGCGTTTCCCCCTGTATACCTCCCATGTTGCACAATCATGTTTGCACTGATGCATTTTTGGAAAATCTGGGCAGGTATCTCATACTCCCTCACCTGATTTGATTGTGGACATCTTTCATATAATATAATGTAGTTTGTGTTGTGTTTCGGCATGGATATGTGAAAGGTTAGTAGGATTCGCTAACTTGGGTACATAGAGATGAGTAATTAGAAGAAACATTCTTCAAACTGTTCCCTAACCCTGGAATAGCATCATACTTCCTGTGCATCAGTCAACTTCACTTGTCTATTCTTCTTGCCCTCCCTCAGTCTTTATTTCAAAATATGAGAATCTATATATATAATTCATTCATTATGCAGTGATTCACATTCTTTGTTGTAACACTTGTTCCTTCTTTCCCCACCCCTTAAGTTTGTCTATCTTCACGTTTTGAATTGGTCTGCTTACAATTGTAAACTCTTTGGAGTAGGGGTTGTTTTTTTATAATTTCTTTCAAACTCTATACAAAGCATAGTGCTATATAAATGATTATGAGTAATAACCTAACTACAGCTTGGCAATTGCTACAGCCTAGCCCCAATAACTTCCAGAATGGTGGGGTTGTGGAAATGTCAGCTTTGACCCCACCTCTCTTCCTCAGTTCACCTACCAGAACTATGGTTCACCTGAGGATTAAGGTTTTAGTCAGTATCCAAGAGTAAGTCATTTTACATCAGTAGATAGCATGAATGTAACTAATGTAAACAATCTCCACTTTTCCATGACCAAAAACACAGAAAGTGGTTAGTTTTCTATGGCTAATCATAATCTTCTGACTAATTTTTGCATAGAATTTATTCTAGTGCTTTACTTTCATGGCTGTACATCCTGTTATGTATGGCGCTGATTCAGGAAGGCTCTTAAGTATAATGCTTAAGTGCTTTCTGGATAGGGATGCTTTCCTGAATTGGCCCCCTATGTATGGTACTCAATGTTGCAGTTCTGCAACATTTTATGTTAAACATTTTTTAAAAATGTCTAGCTGGCTAGGATTAAGAGATAATCTCTGTTGGAACCACTCAAAAAAACTTGAAACTAAAAACATATGTTCTAGAGTTTCCCAAGAATCTAAACACTACATCATTGTCCTAATTACAATTAATAAGATTTAAAATACCGTGTGTTAACCCAGCTCCATACAACTTTTTAAAAAATACCGTGTGTTAACCCAGCTATTGGGATGTTTATATTGGTTTGGTTTAATAGCAGGCTGTAAATAGGGTTACCATATTTCCTCATTAAAAAAAGAGGACACTCCACGGGGCCCTGGCCCCGCCCCTTCCCCGCCCCCACCCCAACTCCGCCCCCTCCCCTGAGTGCCCCGCATTCCCCCTCCTCCCTCCCAACCACGAAACAGCTGCCCAAGCGCTACCGGCTTCACGGTTTGCCGGGCAGCCCCCAGACCTCCAGACCCTGCGCCCCCGGCTGGGCGCTTCCCCACCCGGGCTCCGGCTGCGCTGGGGAAGCGCCCGGCCAGGGGCGCAGGGTCTGGAGGTCTGGGGGCTGCCCGGCAAACCGTGAAGCCGGTAGCACTCGGGCAGCTCGGCTCTTCAGCTACACAGAGCTGATGTGTCTGGGGGGAGCAGCAGCAGCCGCCGCGGGGGAATCCGCCTGCAGCTCGCAGCCTGCGGGAGCCACAAGGTAAGCAGGGGACTGGGGCAGGGATGCCGGCAAAGCTATTTTCCCGGACATGTTCAGCTTTTTGGCAATTCCCCCTGGACGGGGATTTGAGGACCAAAAAGTTGGACATGTCCGGGGAAAAAACGGACGTATGGTAACCCTAACTAACTGCCCCCCAGGACTCCACCCCCTACCTAAGCCTCCCTGCTCCTTGTCCCCTGACTGCCCCCTCCTGAGACCTTCCCCCCATCCTAACTGACCCCCTAGGATCCTACCCCCTACCTGTCCCCTGACTGCCCCAACCCTTATCCACACCCCCACCCCCACCCCCAGAACTCCCGACCCATCTAAACCCCTCTGCTCCCTGTCCCCTGACTGCCCCGTCCTGGGACCCCTGCTCCTAACTGCCCTCCAGAATCCCACCCCCTATTTATGTACAGGCGTGACTACCTGCCCTTTCCTGGTTATTATACGCGGCCAGTCCGCATCCACATCCAGTAATTATAAAAAAAAAAATAAACTAATAATTTAAATTGGAATTTCATCCATTAATAAGTATTTATTATATAATTAAAACCATTCTATTGAAGGACAGATATTAAATAACACTAAATAAATTAATGTTCAAAACAATATTAAAAATTTGAAAATTTAGAGCATGGAAACCAAAATAGCTAAAATTTAGTTTTGGCAAGATACACGGAATGGAAACTCCGGGATCTTTACCTGTCACTGAATATAGCCATCATACCAATAGTGGAATATAAAACAAGTCTACATATACTCTCCTTAAAATTTTTACTTCTGTCCATTCCCAATAATTGTAACAAATCATTATTACCTTCACTCCACTTGCCACGCGCCCCAAGCACATAACCAAAGAAGTGAATATTTTTACCTCTCGTTAAGTTTTTAATTTCTTCCTCTAACTCAAGATAATAAGCCACCTTCTCACTGTGGGCTTGTTCCAAACTTCCGGCATTATCCTCCCATCGCACTGTAACATCAACCACCACTGCTGTATCTCCTTTTATAAATCTAATATCCGGCTTTCTTAACTCACCCTTACTATTTCTCAAATGGGGCTCTATCATTGCCTTCCACCCTAATTTACCAACCTTATCTACAACTGCAGACACTACTCTATTATGCCTTTTTATCCTAGCATTCTTAGTCTTATAACATTGTCCTGAGATATGGGGAACAGTCTCCCGCACTTTACCGCACCATCTACAAAGAGCATTCACACCTCCTCTTCCTCTTGCTAATGTCTCCCTAGTAGGATAAATATTTGCCCTAAACTGCAATGCTGCGATATACGCTGACGATTTAACTTTACTAGAATTTCTAAAAATCGAATTACTAATTAAATCATTTTTAAAATATTTTATCCCTATTCCCTGACATCTCAGTTCCGACCATCTTAAAAATTCCTCTTCCCTCCATTTCTTGGGATGAGATGTTACTGCACTAAATGACAATATTTTATCCACAAGATTTTCTCCTGCATATAGATAATATAGGTCCATCCAATCATCTCTCGAGACAATATGTCTCCTCCATTTACGAATTAACATATTTGGGATTTGCACACTAAACTTAGTGAGAGCTAAACCACCATCCCTACCTCTAGAATAAAATATCCCATCTGTGGTACACTGAGGTAAATGTAAAATCTCTTTAACTATTTTTCTAACTAACACATCAAGATCGTTTAAAAGATTAAAAGGGGGTTCTATTAAAAGAAGATTATAAAATAGCTTCGGTAAAATATATGTCTGTAAAATTAATATTTTTGGGGCCGGTTTTAATGGGGCCTTAATTAAATTCTCACTCAAATCTTTCAATTTTTCTTTAAGTACCGGTCCCCCTACACCTATCCAGGGATCTATTCTAGCTCCTAAATATTTTTCAAAATCCCCTGGTTGAACATATTCAATCTCCTCTGACCCTATCTGCCAATTATCCTTAGGATTAACTACATAGGTTTTATGCTTAGTTAAAATATGAAAGCCTTTCGTTTTCTTCACATTAACAGAGAGATTAGTATTTTTACAAAACTCCTCTAAGATACCCAAATTTTTAATCATTCCTTTATATGAGCTGCTTAAAATTGCCACATCATCGGCAAAAGCCAATGACGTGACACCATTGCCCTTAACATAAAAACCACTTCCTTCTACTTCTAATCTAGTTAAAAGGGGATCCATAGCAATATTAAACAAAATTGGGGACAACGGGTCACCCTGCTTGACCCCCCTCCTAATTAAAATAGACTCAGTAACTTCATCACCCACCCATACCCTAGTTGTGCAATTATCATAAAGGTCCCTAATAACATCTATAAAATGTTCATCTATACCAAATCTTCTCAACCCGGCTATTATATGTCCGTGTCCCACAGAATCAAAAGCTTTAGCCAGATCTACGAACACTATTGCAATTTCATTCCCATTTCGTTTAGCCCCTTTAATCAAATTATCTAATATAGCAATATTTTCCTCACACCCAGGGGCGGATATAAACCCTTTTTGTCTACTACATATCTTAACTGTTTCCACCAGTCTTTTTGCTAATATTTTGGTATAGATTCTAATCCAAACTGACCCAATTGTCAATGGTCTCCAAGATGTTAACTTCTTCATTTCCTCCTCATCTTGTGTCTTTGGTATTAAAATCGTTCTATTTTTCTTAAATTCATCTGGTACCTGTCTATTTAGAAACCATATATTAAAAATTTTTGTAAGTATTAAGGAGTCTAAATTAAAAATATCCCACAAATTGCTCACTTTTACTTTATCTGGGCCAGGAGCACTATCTTTTCTTATTTCTCTTAAAGCTATTCTAATCTCATCCACAGAGATCGGACTCATTAATATATCATTATCCGCATTCTCTGTGGATGATGGCCACCCTATCATATTACCATGTCCAATTGTTCCCAAAATATTCACATAGTATTCCTCAATTTCTTTCATAGGGATAGCACACTTAGCCTTATCTGGCTCTCCCATTATAATGCGAGTCAATCTTCTTCTATCCTTATCAAATAATTGTTGATAGAATTTATACTTAGCTTTCTTTGTAGCATATCTCCTAATTGCATTAAATTGCTTCCTTCTCCCCTCCTTTCTCATCTTCCCTTTTCCTTTATTCCTCAACTCTATTTGACTTTCATTTCTAGGGTCCTTTCCCTCTACTAATGAATAACATAATTTTTCCAACATTGCCCATCCGAGAGCTTTTGTTAAATCCTCCTTTAATAATCCTTCAATTTCCCCTAAACTATTTATTATTTCTCTTCCCTCCCTACTTTGTTTTCCCCGTTTACATATTTTTTCCACTAAATCCACTTCTGGATGTCCTTTTAGTGGGAAAATCCTCTCTCTTGGGGGCGGAATTTCTAATATATTTACTCTAATGTCCTCTACCTCAGTCACTTCCTCCCTATCTCCTGTTACCACTAACTTCTTCTTTGCTAATTCTCGTCTTTTATCTGATATTTGTTTATTCGTTTTGGTCCTCATCTCGCTCTCAATACATTTATTTATATTCCTTTTCCCAATATATTTCCTTTCCAACTGTATAAGCTGCGCAACCTCATCTTTGGTCCATATACGAGATCTAGTCGATCCCTCTTTGATCTTACTTTTAGCAGCCATATCTTCTTTTCTTTGCTCATTCCTCACAGCAGGGTGTCTATGTCTACAGTGTTGGCTCAATCCAGATCTAGTATGAAAACCAAGCCCACAGACCGAGCACGTATGGCTCTTCATTGGGGTATCCGCCTTCTTGGGTATGCACTTGGGGTAGTGGCAAGCTATATTATGATATTGAGAAGATTTTCCACATTTACTACATACAACTCGTATGGCTTTACTTTTATGAACCACATTAATGTGTTTGGCCCATTTACCAAATGTTGGTAATATCTGGGGACATATTGGACAATTAAAACTATCAACGGGATACTCTAAATAAAAAACCCCATCCTTCCACGAACTACTTTCTAATATATTTATATTACTACCAGTACTGTTAAGATCCTTATTACGATCCCTATTAAAATCAGTACTTGGTCTAAAACTATTTAATAAACTAGACCCATTAACTAAATGAGCATTAAGATATCCCGATTCGCTAACATATGGATCATCAAATGTACTTAAATACTTAAAATCTGGATTAAAACTTTCCATAGTTAAATCATTAAAAGTGTCCCTTGTAAAAACCATCGGTAAGATAGATAAAATCTCCTCACCATGATCATCACAAACAGTCTCCTCTACCTCCTCTCCATGCTCCAGTGGGAGGACTTGATTCTCACTCTCATGCTCATGAGACTTCATTATAGTCCACACCATTTTATCCATTGGTCCAGCGACCCTAATCACACCCCTAATATATTTAACACTGTCAGCCGGGGCATCAAAGCCAACAGCGGGGGCGTTATTAACCCGGTCCAGCGCCAATCCGGTATAAAAATATAAATTACTTTTTTCCATAGCTAAAAGATTTACCCTTCTCAGGGGGAAACTAACCCTTTCCAGGGGGAAACTAACCCGTGCCTGGGGGAGACTACCCTTACCAGGGGGAATCTAACCCTTACCAGGGGGAGTCAACCCGTACCTGGGGGAGGCTACCCTTACCAGGGGGGCATCCATGTGGCACCATATGGGGCTGCCCAACCCCGTCCCACACCCCACTGAATGTGGGATGTGGGTTCGTCCTCCGCAATCCGCCTGGCTATCCAAGCCAGTTACCGACTCTCACCACGAGGAGGTAGCGGTTGGACTTGCAATCCAGAGGCTTTCCTCAAAGAGGGGTCCCAAACAGCATAATGTCGAGCTCTAACGGGCGTGTGAGAAAAGGCTCAGATCTTGGTAGGGGTTGCCCCTATTGACCGGGCTCACGCCCACCCCCACCTCACCGATAACCCATTCTCTCACTACCCTCAGGCAATGTTTCCGTCCAAGCCCGACAGCTGAGAGGGTCCAGAGATGCATGGAGAGCCATTAAGAGAGCCTCCCTGTTCCTTGTCCCCTAACCGCCCCCTCCTGAGACCCCCCCACCCTAACTGCCCCCCTAGGACCCTACCCCCTACCTGTACCCTGACTGCCCAAAACCTTACACCCCCAACCCCAGACAGCCCCCCCCCGAACACCCGACCCATCCAACCCTGCTCCCTGTCACTTGACTGCTCCCTCCAGAACCTCCCTGCCCCTTCTCCGACCCCCTGGCCCCCTTACTGTGCCGCTCAGAACAGCGTGTCGGGCTCCCCGCGCAGCCCGACACGCTGCCGCGCTCCCCCACAGAGCACATAGCCCAGTTCCCGCCCTCCCCGAGTGCTGCGGAGCGGCGCGCTGGGCAGGGGGAGGCGCTCCAGACTGCCGGAGGCCCAAACGTCCGGCGATCTGCGAATCCAGGGAGGGAGTGATCTCAGCTGCAGGGGAGAGGAGGGGGAAGCAGAGGACGGGCTCTCTCTGGCTGCCAGTGCCCAGTGCAAGTGGCACCATCCGGCCGGCTGCCCTGTCAGCCGCGCGCGCGCTCTGCATGAGGGGGAAGTCCGGACATTTACAAATTCCCCCCGGACGCTATTTTTAACTCGGAAAAGCCGGACATGTTCTGGGGAATCCGGACGAATGGTAACCCTACTGTAAGGAAACATGCGGGGAGAAAACAATGGCTCAAGATAAGTGACCCTGTGGTAAACACTTAAGGGTTGTTATGGGGAAAAATAGGGGGGCCCACTCTCCTGCTGAATCTACCAAACGGCTTTTAAGAAGGAAGGCAAAGCCCTGTGGAGGAATGAAGGAACTCTGACTGAAAAAAAGCTACTCTCTCTCTTTCATCTCCACCCTCCAAGGGGTAGTTGTTTACAAGTTTTTTGGGGAAACCAGACTGATCTAGACACCAGCTCGGGGTGTCTGAAGAAGCTAGGCCTTGCCTAGGCTACCATCATGCGATAAGCCTCTGGGTAAGATGCATGTAGACTGTTGTTTTAAAATTCTTTTTCTCTAAATGCTTTGTTCTTATTGTTAACATTGAATAGTACTTCACTTTTTAAAAGGCTGTCTGGTCATTATCTTCACCGCTGGTCACAGACGTCCAAAGATAAGCACTGCAGGTGCTGAACCCCGTTGCCACCTGCTTGGTAAACACAGTTGATATGTAGGTTACTGTAGCCCAGGAAAAGATCCTGGTATAAGTGTGGGAGAATGATGTGAGATATAGATAGATAGATATAAATAAAATTTTTGCACTCAGACCAGGAAGGGAACAGAGGTGCAGATAATCCTGTCACCATGACACTGTGTACCTCTATTCAAAGTCTATAAACTGCAGTGTTGTGAAGATAAATTTACTTCTATTTCTTAGGGCTGGTCTACACTGGGGGGGGGATCGATCTAAGATACGCAACTTCAGCTACGTGAATAGTGTAGCTGAAGTCAAAGTATCTTAGATTGATTTACCTGGGGTCCACACGGTGCAGGATCGACGGTCGCGGCTCCCCCATCGACTCCGTTACCGCTGCTCGCTCCGGTGGAGTTCCAGAATCGACGGGGAGCGCGTTCAGGGATCGATATATCGCGTCTTAACGAGACACGATATATCGATCCCCGATAAATCGATTGCTACCCGCCAATACGGTGGGTAGTCTGGACGTACCCTTAGGTGCTTGGATAGTAGTGATAAGGTCCAAGAGCAATGCATGCAGGGGAAATAAAGACCAATATCAGTCCCTCTTGACACTAGTTCTTTGAGTCTTCTCCCATAGATATACATCCCAAAAGGTTGGTTCTTCTGAACATAGCAATTTCATTCTGTTCTCCAGTTTCAGATACTCTCTTAAGTACATTTTAAATATTTAAAAAATTCTTTAAAATTATAAATTGCATATTGCCAGCATTAAACTTCATACTTGAGGTCATATAATTTAACCTTTTTTAGCTCTTCTAAGTGAAATGCCAAAATTCTTAAGTAAAACATAGCTTACTCAATTTGCATAGCACCTTATCATGCCAAGACATCTCAAGCTTCTTTAAAATACAAGCACTTAATCCTGGGAAGCTTAAAACTGTAACTTCACTCCCCCCCCCCTTTTTCAGTGTAAATAATTCACATTTCAAGTATTGTTTTAATCTATTTAGGTAATTATGATCCCTATCTACCAAAACTGAGACTCAAGGGCTGCTGGCTGTGAAGAGTTCTCAGAGGATGATGTCAGCTTTCTCATTGGAAAAAAATAGCAAGCTTCTATATGAAGGGGAAAAGAGGTGGAGGTGGTAGAAAAGGTTTTAAAGTAAGGGCTAGTCTACACTGGCAATGTTAAAGCGCTGCCCGGCAGCACTTTAACGTGGCTTTTGTAGTCGCAGCAGAGTGCTGGGAGAGCTCTAAAAAAACCACCTCCACGAGGGGCATAGCTACCAGCGCTTTACAGCGCTGAAACTTGCTGCGCTCACGGGGGTGTTTTTTCACACCCCCGAGCGAGAAAGTTGCAGCGCTGTAAAGTGCCAGTGTAGACAAGCCTTAAAAGTCTGAGAAGTTAATGGGGGTTACAAGCTAGAGGAGAGAATGTTTTACAAGATAGTCTACTTAAAGTAGGAGAGAAATTTATAGTGGAGAAAGTCTTTAGATCCCCTAGACTTTCTCCAGAAGAGCTTGACCTCCCTAAAGCAGGAGTTTAGGGAAATGAATGGGAGCTAAGCTAGGGTAAGGGATACAAGTCAGTAAAAAAAGAGGAGATAAAAAGAATCAACTGTGAATGAGAGAGAGGAGACCCTGGAACCAACAGAGATGAGGGAGCAGAAGAGAGGTTTGAGAGTTGTAGAGAAGTCTGGAACGTAGAGACTATATTCTCCTTGATTCTAAACCACAACGATTAAATGTCTCTTTTCTTTTTATAAAAACTGTTACTGATGATATTTCTGCTCTAACTCTGAAGGGTTTAAAACTGAAAATAAATTGGAATAGGGGAGAAAATACAGTATCATTTAATGAGCTTTCCCCAACTAATTTATCATGAAACTGTATCAATAATTTCACTTTGAATTAGTAAAATTTCATCTGTTAACCAAAAGGACAAACCTATGCCTATACCCTAGTACTGCCAGTAGGTGCTCTCTTCTCCCCTTGGTAAGTGTGTAACTTGCATTGATGCTGTTTGAAAGTATGCAGAGAATTGATCCCTCCATTTGGCACCATCTTCAAGGAAAGATAAAAGCATTCAAATTATGTGCCCTATATGATTTGATGCTTGCTAAACTAGCCAAACTCTGCCTGCAATTTTGTTCTGCCCATCTATTGTTAGTTTTCCTCTCTTAGCCTTCAGGCCTCATAAATTGCTCCCCTTGCAATTTCACAGTGGAAATAGTTTCATTGTGGCCATATTTCAAGAAATAACTTAAAGCACCATGAAACCCCCAGGATTTTCTCTCCCCAAAATGCTGACAAGTATGTTTTACTTGGAACAGACTCAGTGGGTGATTCCAGCTGAATTATAGAATCATAAGACTGGAAGGGACCTGGACAGTCATTTAGTCCAGTCTCCTGTACTCATGGCAGGACTAAGTATTATCTAGAGCATCCCTAACAGGTGTTTGTCTAACCTGCTCTTAAAAATCTCCAAGGATGGAGGTTCCACAGCCTCCCGAGGCAATTTATTCCAGTGCTTAACCACCCTGACAGGAAGTTTTCCTAATGTCCAACCTAAACCGCCCTTGCTGCACTTTAAGCCCATTGCTTCTTGTCCTATCCTCAGAGGTTAAGGAAAACAATTTTTCTCCCTCCTCCTTGTAACAACCTTTTATGTACTTGAAAACTGTTATCGTGTCCCCTCTGTCTTCTCTTCTTCAGGCTAAACAAACCCAATTTTTTCAATCTTCCATTATAGGTCATGTTTTCTAGACCTTTAATCATCATTGTCGCTCGTCTCTGGATTTTCTCCAGTTTGTCCACATATTTCCTGAAATGTGGCACCCAGAACGGGACACAATACTCCAGTTGAGGCCTAATCAGCACGGAGTAGAGTGGAAGAATTACTTCTGTCTTGCTTACAACCCTCCTGCTAATACATCTCAGAATGATGTTTGCTTTTTTTTTGTAACAGTGTTACACTGTTGACTCACATTTAGCTTGTGATCCACTATAACCCCCAGATCCCTTTCTGCAGTACTCCTACCTGGGCAGTCATTTCCCATTTTGCATGTGTGCATCTGATTGTTCCCTCCTTAGTAGAGAACTTTGCATTTGTCCTTATTGAATTTCATCCTATTTACTTCAGACCATTTCTTCAGTTTGTCCAGATCATTTTGAATTTTAATCCTATCCTTCAAGGCACTTGCAACCCCTCCCAGCTTGGTGTTGCCTGCAAACTTTATAAGTGTACTATCTATGCCATTATCTAAATCACTGCTGAAGATATTCAACAGAACCGGACCCAGAATGGATCCCTGCGGAAGCCTGCTTGATATGCCTTTCCAGCTTGACTGTGAACCACTGATAACTATTCTCAGGGAACGGTTTTCCAACCAGTTATTCACCCACCTTATAGTAGCTCCATAGTTGTATTTCCCTAGTTTGTTTTTGAGAAGGTCATGAGAGATGGTATCAAAAGGCTTACTAAAGTCAAGATATACCACATCTACCATTTCCCCCAGTCACAAGACTTGTTACCTTATCAAAGAAAGCTATTAGGTTGGTTTGACACGATTTGTTCTTGACAAATAAATGCTGACTGTTACTTATCACCTTATTATTTTCTAGATGTTTGCGAATTATTTGCTCCATCATCTTTCCAGGTACTGAAGTTAAGCTGACTGGTCTGTAATTCTCCAAGTTGTCCTTATTTCCCTTTTTATAGATTGGCACTATATTTGCCCTTTTCCAGTCCTCTGGAATCTCTCCTGTCTTTCATGACTTTTCAAAGATAATCGCTAATGGCTCAGATATCTCCTCATTGAACTCCTTGAGTATTCTAGGATGTATTTCATCCTAGAATCTGGCATGTAATATTAAAAACAAGAATAACAAAATGTGACATTGTGGTGCTAAGGTGAATGAATGATCAAGTTCCAATTAATTTCACACTGAGTCATTGAAATCTATTCCAGTACCTTTGCAATATGCTTGCATGAGTTACAAAGCTTCTAGAGTACAAGAATTGTTAAAATTTAGTGATGCAGACAGAGATCAGTGTGATTGGTTCCCCCGGGGTGCCACTGAGCCCTCTGACTCACCAGCCTGGGCTCCCTCTCACACTGTGCAGCTGTGACAAGCTGCAGACCCACTCCCGGTCCTACACTTCCAGCTGCAGATACATGAAGGCTCTCTGACCAGCCACTGCATGAACCAACACTAGAGAGGCCCCAGCTCCCCAGGCACACCCCAGCTCCCCAGGCACACCCCCGCCCTCTCCCCCGGAGTATAAACCCAAAATTATACCGTCTTGCGCTGCATAGGGAACTGTATAGCGTAAACTCCTAGAGTTCGCCCCTCCTTCAATGTGAAGAAGAAATGCAACAGTCCCTGCTCCTTTACCTAAGATTCCAAAGCACTTCACTCCAAACTTACTGGTTTAGATTAAAACTTAAAATAAGTTTATTAACTACAAAAAGATAGATTTTAAGTGATTATAGGTGATCACAAACCGATCAAAGCAGATTACCTAGTACATAAACAAAAACGCAAACTAATCTTAACATACTAGAAGGATAGGAGTTGAATTAATAATTTCTGACCCTGACTGATGATATAAGCAGGCTTGCAGATTCTCAAGGCACAAGCTGCACTTGCTTTGCAGCTTGGGATCCTCACCCCCATTCCAAGTCCTTTTCCTTAGGAGCTTCTCTTAAGTGTTCAGATATGGAGGAGTGAAGAACAACCAATGATGTCACTCCCTGCCTTATATAGAGTTAGCATATGGTGGGAACCCTTAGTTCCAAACTTGGTTCCCAGACCAGTTTGTGGAAAAATGCAGACATCCCAAAATGGAGTCCAGTGTCATGTGGCCTGGTCACATGCATACCTTGCTGAGTCAGAGCAGCCATTCCTTACAGGCTGTCTGGAGCGTTCTCAGGAAGGCTTACCAAGTGGGGGGATAAGCTTCTCCTAAGGCCTATTGTTTTTCCTAATGGTCCATTATCTTGAATAGGCCCAACTTCAGTTACAAAAATGATACATGCATACAAATAGGACAATCATTTAGCCAATCATAACTTTTCCAGTGACACTTTACATGACCCATTTTGTACAAAATACATCTCAATTATGCCATAATCATATTATAATAATATTACTAGGATGAATATGGGGTGTAGTGTCACAATTAGTAATTTAATTAGCCTGTTTGTCCAAATACTAGTTTGATAGTAGCATATGTATAGAAGATAATTTTATTTTAAGAAATATCTGTTGAAAGACAGTGGATGTTCTACATTGCTATCCTCTTCTTCTCTGCTCCTAAATGAAAACCTTTAATTCTTTCACGACCCCTTCATCAACTAGCAATCATCCATAAAGTCCATTGTACTTTGTTATAAGATGAAAGTACAAGCATTCTAAAAATGAGTTTTTCCCTGAGCTGCATGTTTCCATGTAAATTAGATAGATTACTCTGGATTTCTTTAGGGTGATATTGCAACAGGTGGTACCAAGCTCTTTCATACAAAATTTCCAGAGCCACAAGTTGTAATTTGTTCTTTCGATAAGTTGCCCCTTGAGACTGTGTTTTATAAATGATTGCACATACATAATTAATGGCATGGGAGAAGCTGAGTATGCATTATAGGAATTCAAGGTTTTTTTTAAAAGGAAAAATTGTGTCAGGAGCACATGTTCTTAATTATATAAAAGTGTCCTGATTTAGCTTGAGTACCCTGGGTGTTGCTGTGGGTGAGCACAGTACAACAGATAAGACTAGTACCTGTAAGATGAGAAGCATGTAGGTGTTCGCTAGGTTCATGTGTTGTCTTTTTCCTGTTGCCATTTGAGGGAAATGAAATTTCATGAGGAAAATGGAAGTCCTGTGTTTTGATTTACCTAAAACTGGATTGGTCAAAGTAATGAAGAACAAAATTAGGAAACAATCTTTCATTGAATGAACTAGATAATATTTATCACTGATAAGTGCTTTACAAACATTTAATGATTTCATACTCGTACCACTGAGTCATAGGTAAATATTATCCTCATTTTACAAATGGGGAAGCTAAGACAGAGAAGTTAGAAGATTTGCCCAAGGCCACAGAGGACATCCATGTCCAGATTCTAATAGAGCAGTTTTTTGAGTGATACAATTTTTAGACTATAAATTCTTCAAGATCGAGTCTTTATGTTTGACATGTGTAACAATGAGCACATTGTTGCTGCCTAACAAATAAAATAGGTCTTTTCTCTGTCTAATTTATAAGATTAATTTTAGTCTTGTGCAAAGTATTTTGTTTTTTTAAGAGTCAGAGAAGTGTCCAGTGAATCACAAAGGAAGGATGCCATATTTTCTGTAACATTGGCTTCTGCATTAGTTTAATGAAGGGAGAGTTGTACAATACAAGGAAACCATAAAGAATGTTAAATTAGTTCTTGTTTAAATAAACCGTGTTTGAAACATCTGATCTCTAAAGCATCTCTTAAAAATTAAAGAAGATAAACTACAGAAGCCCAAAAGGAAAGAGATGTATTCTCTGAAGGGGTCTTTAACATTAGTGAGGAATTAATTTTAAACATTCAAGTAGATCCACACAAGCAATAAAAAGCAAAGATACTCAAAAGTGTGGAAAACAGTACTTAACTGATGCTATCATGTTCCATCCAGTCTATTATTAAACTGGATGTATTATTTATCTGTTTCCAGTAGCACCTACAATGTGTTCTATGCCATAGAAATACAAAAGAAGATACAGTTCTTGTCCCAAAGACCTTACTCTGCTCCCAAGTCTTTATTTCTGGCCAGGAAGTATGGGGTATGGGTAAGAGATTACAAAAGTACAGTAAGAATCACAGAATCTTCCCTGTCTTCCTCCTAAAGTGGATATTTTTGGCTTTTAGAAAGGCTGGGATAGATGATATATAAGCTTTCATGCTGGGCTCTCTGGAAAGGAAACATGGGAGACCAGATCCTTAAACAGATCTTCTAAAAACTGTTGCACACACAGAGCCAGATTGTGCCTAGTTCTTACATAGATATAGTGGTAAGCGGAAGTGAGGTCCTTTTCAACCCATCATTCCCATTTGTGCTGTCCACAGAAGGACCAAGCTCAATTGTGGTCCCTTTGCTTGAGTGAGTGTGGAGGACTGTTCCTCTCCCACCCCACCCAAGCCTCAGTACCCAAAAGAGGAAGAGAGGATGGAAGCCAATTGTCCAGCTCACAAAGGGGTCTGTAGAGCACCACATGAAATAAGGTGTCCCAGCAGGTGCACATCTACTACCTGCTGGAGAACACCAGGAAGAATTAATGGAAACAGAGGGATACTGTCAACTTGAAATTTAGTGAGTTTCAAAACATGATTTCAATTACTTTGAATACTACACCATCCCTTCAGCCCTGCTATGCATTTTTGTCATTTTTACAATCACATTATCTTAAAAAGGGGTTTCTCTCCCCTGTGAGTATCCTAAAGCCAATTTAGCAGGCCCCCAGAAATCCCCCAGTATAGGTGTGCCCTATATGGGCTCCTGTACTGCAAGGCCCTTTTCTTCTTCCCCCTCCCTCCTCCATGTGGCCAGCTTCCCTAGCTCTTAGAATAGCCATTTGTGACATGGGCAGCCCCAATAAGTTAGAGAACACTTATGACTGCTGTCTATCCCAACACAGAAAATGGAGACGGGGGAATGCAAAAGTGGTTTAAAGCCACTCATGCAAACAAGCCACTCACCCTAAGTTTCCCAAAGTGCTCCTTGACTGCAGTTGGGGCCTATATGGTTAATTTTTTTTTTTTTTTTTTTTTTTTGCTCAGCTCTTTAAGGGTTTTTACTATTTCAGTTCTCTTCTTGAAGAAGCAGACTTATTCTGTTACTATTCAGCTTCTTAGGTTCCTATTTATTTCTACATTATTATATGCTCTATAATACAGTAATCTTCTTACTATTCACTCCACTTGCCAGTTAATTTTGTTTTAATCCACAGATTCCCCCTCCCTTTTTTGTCTCCTTTTTGTTTTGGTATGT
Source organism: Emys orbicularis (assembly GCF_028017835.1). Taxonomy (NCBI): domain Eukaryota; kingdom Metazoa; phylum Chordata; order Testudines; family Emydidae; genus Emys; species Emys orbicularis. Next base: position 26,205,448 of record NC_088691.1, read on the forward strand.
TTATTCTTTTGTAGTACCGCTGTAGCTCCCAGATTAACAAATCATTCTGGGACTGGTAATTAGCAACAGTTGTGCTTTTAAAAAAAAAAACAAAAAACAAAGAATGTGAAGTTAGTCCACTTTTACATAAACTGTGTTTGAAATGTTAGATCTCTATTCCCAGAGCAACAGTAAAAATACTGCTGGCTCCATGCTAGCAAAGCCAAAATATGGGAGCAGCATGGTTGAAACTACGGGAGACAATTCCGTGCTCTTGCCCTTTGGAGGGGTTGATGTTATAAATAGTGACAGACATAATGTCTTACAAAGCAGATGTCATTAGGTCCTTTAAAAAAAAAAAAAAAACACCACTTTTTAAAAACTACAGCTCATTATGCTTTCATCTCCATGCCCAGTTAGATCCCTGCAATACTGGTTTCCTGGTTTCGTTTTCCCTTCCTAGATTTTTCATATTAAATTTGGTGAGAAACAGAGTGGTTGTTGGCCTACTCTCTATTCTGAGGCAGGGAGGATGGGAAGATGCTCAGCAGATGTCAATTTAAGAACAGCTAATGCTTTTCCTCCTAATACTTTGGCAACCTTCTTGCTGAAGAGAGCTCTTTATGGGGTCTGATTGGTGTTGATTTCACTGGAGCAGGTAGCTTTTGTTAACATGAAGATCGCAAACCTCTCCTGTTGGGATACCAGAAGCTGGATTAGCATCAGTAGCTTTACCTGACATCTTGAAAATAATATGCCAGTTTGTATGGGTTTGCCTCTCTAATAATGGTCGGAATTTACAAATGGGAGCAGTGTTGTTGGTATTGTCTCTCTTGTCATGAAATGGTTTGTTCTACAGACAGCTCTCAGATACACCTCTACCCCGATATAACTCTGTCCTCGGGAGCCAAAAAATCTTACCGCGTTATAGGTGAAACCGCGTTATATCGAACTTACTTTGATCTGCCAGAGTGCGCAGCCCCGCCCCCTGGAGTGCTGCTTTACTGCGTTCTATCCGAATTCATGTTCTATCGGGCCGCGTTATATCGAGGTAGAGGTGTACTCAGAAGTCATAGTATGAATTTGCTCTTTTTTTATTCTGCCTCCTTCCTTCCCTTTTTTGCCTCTTAGAAAGAAATACCTTCAGGATGTTCCCATCCTGAGAAGCAAGTTGTACTCAGAACTCATTCTTTTCTGTGGTTATGCATTGCAAAGCTATTTTGCCCCCAAGCTTCCTTAATCTATTGCCTGTCTGTTATTTCTTCTTTATATAATGATGATGTGGGTTTTTATGTAAATCTTACAATAGCAACTTTTCTTGCTCACTTCCTCTCCTTTTTAAGAGAGACATCCATCTGACTCAGGAGGCATAGATCAATAAATTCCTTTGTGTTAGCCATAGGTGCTGGAACAAGAGGTGTGAGGAATGCTGCAACATCCCCTGACTTGAAGTGGTTTCCATTAAATACATGTTTTACAGTTTGGTGTTCCAGCACCCCTGGTGTTAGCCACCTGAAATTCCCCAAAGTCCAGGAATTCTCAGAAACAGAGACGTATTAAGGGTAATAGAAGCCTTGATGATGAGCAACGAATAAATAAAGAGAACATTTCCTGGATATTAGCACAGAGGAGATTCACCAGAGAGTACTTAAACTTCTGTGTGGTTCCCAAGAAAATGGAAGAACCAGAGAGTAGTATTAGACCTGAAGGTGCTGTTCAAATATATGAAACCTCTCACATGAAGGTGCTGTTCAAATATATGAAACCTCTCAGTGGCACTTTTGCCAGGGATGCTTATGACATTGGTATGTAGGAGTTCAAAGCCTGCTTAAACATCCTCTTTTGCCATTCACATAGGTGGTACGTGTTTCTGTTACAGTTAGTTTGCGCTGTTGTACAAAGCCTTACAGTTTGAGCTCTCTTCTACGGCAAATACATTCACAAAAATGCAGGTCATGCAGGTAACACTCTGGACCAGGGGTCTCAAACTCAAATGACCACGAGGGCCACATGAGGACTAGTGCATTGACCCGAGGGCCGCATCACTGACACCCCCCCCCTCGCTGCCTCTGGCCCTGCCCCCACTCCACCCTTTCCATTAAGCCCCACCCCTGCCCTACCCCTTCTCTGCCCCATTCCAACCCCTACCCCGAAGTCCCCACCCCAACGCTGCCCCCAGGGGGTGCAGAAAGGGTGCAGGGTGTGGCGGGGGCTCAGGGCAGGGAGTTGGTGTGTGGGGTGCAAGAGGGTGAGGGGTGCGGCAGGGGGTCGGGGTGCAGGGTGCAGCAGGTGGCTCAGGGCAGGGAGTGCAGGAGGAGTGTGGGATGTGGCAGGGGGCTCAGGACAGGGAGTTGAGGTGCAGGAGGTGTGCAGGGTGCGGCAGGGGGCTCAGGGCAGGGAGTTGGTGTGTGGAGTGCAAGAGGATGAGGGGTGCGGTAGGGGGTCAGGGTGCAGCAGGTGGCTCAGGGCAGGGAGTGCAGGAGGGGTGTGGGATGTGGCAGGGGGCTCAGGGCAGGGGGTTGGGGTGCAGGAGGGGTGTGGGATGTGGCAGGGGGCTCAGGGCAGGGAGTTGGGGTGCAGGAGGGGTTCAGGGTGCGAGCTCCAGCCCGGCACCGCTTACCTAGAGCGGTTCCGGGGTGGCAGTGGCGCGCACCGGGGCCAGGGCAGGCTCCCTGCCTGCCTGCCTGCCTGCCCTGGCCCCCGGCCCCGCGCCACTCTGCTCCAGGAAGCAGATGGAACCGTGTCCCTGCAGCCTCTGGGGGAGGGGGAGGGGCTCAGGGTTCCATGCGTGTGCTGCTCTTGCCCCTCCTCTAGGTACCTCCCACGAAGCTCCCATTGGCCGCGGTTCCCTGTTCCCGGCCAATGGGAGCTGCGGGGGGCGATGCCTGGAAGGAGGCAATGCAGGAGCCCTCTGCCTCCTTCCCCCTCCCCCTGCCCGGCCCAAAGGGGTGTGCTGCCAGCTGTTTCAAAGAGCGGCGCAGGGCTCGCAACGCCACAGGGGGCAATCCCGCCGGTAGGCAGAGGGGCGGGGGGGGGGGGCGCTTGGCGGGCCACATGCGAGAGCCCCGCGGGCCGCGTGTTTGAGACCCCTGCTCTGAACCATAGGCATACATCTGTTCCCCTATTTAAACAACATCTTCATTGAGGTGAGTTTCATAATGGAGTAAGAACTGCCAAAAACATCCACGAACAGTTCATTCATGGTTTTGTGATCAATTACAAAAAGAGCAGATTACCCATCTTCTCAGTTCCTGATTCATCTGAGACTGATGATGGATGCTCACAAGGGCCAGAGCTACCTGCCCCAGGAACATTCCTTAAAAGAAAATAAGTTTTTCAGGCACAGACCATAAAGAAATCTTCAGTATGCTCTCTGCTCAAACTCCTTTGCATGAGTCTCTTACACAGACGTTCTTCTGTGAGGGTAAGGTACCTTCAATGATTCTTGTTGGAACACATCTCAGGAAAACATGTACCAGGAAGCTATTGCTCTGAGTGCTGAAGAGAGATCTGGACTGGTGGAAATCCAAACAGTGTGTAGTGTCAAGGAAACACTTCCAAGCCCTAAAGAGTTGTGGCAACCAGAGATGCCAGCCTGATAGTAGGGCTCTGAACATCTTAATCCAGGGATTTTGGAGTCAGCTATCTTAAAACAGTATCAAATAGCTAAAACAAAGGTGGTGAGATTAGTGTCCACAGTGCTAACTCCCTCCTTAAGTGGTGGATATCCGTAATTCTGATATCAGGCCTGGTCTACACTAACCCCCAAATTCGAACTAAGGTACGCAACTTCAGCTACGTGAATAACGTAGCTGAAGTCGACATACCTTAGTTCGAACTTACCGCGGTTCAGACGCGGTCCACACGCGGCAGGCAGGCTCCCCGTCGACTCCGCGGTACTCCTCTCGCCGAGCTGGAGTACTGCAGTCGACGGCAAGCACTTCCGGGATCGATTTATCGCGTCCAGACCAGACGCGATAAATCGAACCCGGAAGTTTGATTGCCAGCCGTCTAACTACCGCGGTAGTGTAGACCTGGCCTCACACTGGCTTTGGACAGCCTGGTTCATTGAGAGATTAGATAGAAACCTCATTTGCACTATTTTAAAGTGTTATAATGCACCAGTCATTGTAGTAGTTAGGTGCTGCCTCCAGATCCATCCCAAGTGAGTTTGAGTTTGGGGGTGTATCAGCTGAAAGGAAGATCTCGAGATGCAAGGTATACAAATAACAAAGAAACATGCTTGTGTGGGCTCCAAAAAGAAATACATAGCCATAATCTGTTCAATGATGTGTATTGAGATTCAAACACTGGTGTGTAAGATTAACCACAGAAATCCACCTGTACCTCCAGGAAAAACTTGAATGTGAGACTTGGCACAAGTTTGCGATGATTAATATGGTACTTATGTGATTTTTTTGAGAATCAGTTGACAATCCTGATGTCAGCAGATTTTTGAATGTGGCAACTAAATAATACTCCATTTGTTTGTAAATGTACCACTTGGTTGGAGCCTGAATTTTATCTTCAAAGCCCTTGTCCTAATTCACCGAGCCTACACCCTCTCCTTGTTCAAACTGCTCAAAAAGTTTTCTTCCTTCTCTATTGACTACAAGAATTGAGTCATAGGCCTAGCCCCCACTCTTCAAAAAGCCGAATCCAAGTTATTCCTCTTGTAATATTCTCAGAGAGCAACTTGTCTTCTTTGTATGTATATTAGATAGTAAACTCTTCAGGGGAGGGCAACTTCAATTTGTGTCTTGTATAGCATTGAGCATGTTGTGAGAGGCTTTCAGTAATTACAGTGGGGAAAGTACAGGAGCAAGAAGCCTGTGATGTCTTTGGGTAAGATTTTCAGAAGTGATTAGTGATTTCAGGTGCTTCGGTTTCTGAATGCCTGAGTTGGGACACCTTGCAGAGGGCCCTGATTTTCAGAGGATGGGTGCTTAACCCTTTCTGAAAATCAGGACCTTTCAAGATGCCTCAAATTGGGCACCTAAAGTTGAGGCACCAAAAATCGGTACTTATTTTTGAGAAACATGGCCAGTACTGATGAGTAGTGTACAAACATTACAACAGCACAGATGTGACTGCATCTGAACTGCATACTCATAATGAAGCTCTTGCCATGTTCACACCACCGTGAATACTAAACTAAACTAGTAGTTCATGACTTCTCCACTGCTGGAGTAAGACTCAATTGTCTGTCTTATTAGAAATACATATTAGAGTATTCACTGCTGAGCTCTCATTTCAATGAATATGCTGTGACCGTTCAATCATTTTAGCCACATAGTTCCATCAGTTGGCACCCTCTGGTGGTCAGATTACTGCAGCTGTATTGAACCCTGACTTGTATGCCCTTGTGTAAAAGCAATCAGGCAGTTATATTATAGACTAGGTATGCTATACACCGTGAAAGCAGTTTAGGATTTCACAGAGCTGAAGAACAGGACCAGTGGGAAGTTATGCAGATTTTTTTAATTGCAAGATATTCTATATTTACATGGGAATTTGTTAATTTTGCTGTACATTGTGGTTATTACTCTCATACTTGCTCTCATTAATATACCTACCCACAACCCTGTGTTAATCTGGTTTGAAACAGCATAAACAGGTAAACTGAGACACACACACACAAAAAAGTTCATCAAAGTATTGTTTCACTTCCAAGGGCTGTAAGACAGTGAATATTGCAAAGATCCCAGCCACTAAAGGTACAGAGCAGGCCTTTTTACTTTACAGCAGCCCCTTTTGTAGATTCATAGACAGAAGAGATGGAAATGATACAGTAAAGCTTTTAGCCTAGATCTATTATGTGGGTATGCATGTGCATGCATGAATGTAATTAATCAGATTATTTATCTGACAATATACCTGTCTAATATTTCTACAAATTTACAATAAGTGGATAAAAGTGTACGTGGCAGGGAAAACACAAACATGTAGGTTTCTAGCAGATATGAGGTAAACTTGAGAGCACACTACCTCACACCTGTCCTTAATTTCATATGGGTGACTGTAGTGGGGAGTTGATGTTTAAAACATTCCTCCAATGAACGTTGTAGATGTAGCAGAACCTTTAGGACACTTGGTCAGATTCTTGCTGAGGAATCACTTGGGAATCATTTATTCTGGAATTCATGACATATGTCTGTTTATCTTCATGGGTTATGACTTAAAATGTCAGAATGTTTTGTTTTAAGCAACAGCTGAATAAAATAAACAAAACAAAAACACAGCTGTAATACTACTCTTTAAATTGTTGAATTTAAATGTATGGTATTGATAAAGTAAGCAATAAGGAGCAGTGGTATATAAAGAAAATAACCCCTGTGGCTCCAACCAACAAGCCCCCAAAAATCCTCTGGATTCTTGATTTAGATATATTAGCCTGTATATAGTAGAAATAGTGATGTTGTCTGTCAGCTCTGTAGCAAAGAGCACTATTTGGATCCCCACCTAAATGCCTGAAGGAAAACAAAGGGCTACATATGAGACACATCTTGCCGTCCTCCATATCCAGTAATAGTGCAGCAAACTAAATAGGAAAGGCTGCAGGTTCTCATGTGAACCCAAGGAACTTGGCTGGGGTTGGCTGCATGTGAACAGAGCCAAGATTTTTTTTTTCTTTTTTTTTTTCTTTTCCAGAATTCAGTCTAATGTAATTATTGAGTCAGCAACAGTGGCTCTATAGTTAAGCTGGTAACAGGGTTTTCGTTCAAAATCTTATAAAAGACTTCATTCTAAATACCTTCACAGAAAAATAACCTCAAGCCTCTCTTTTATTTGAAACTTATCTTGCTTACATTTACGTTAAAAGAGAATGTTTGTTGTCTTGACACTTTCGAATTACAACTACTCAAAAATGTATGGCCTAATTCACCACAACATTACTGCAGTTTTATGTTGGTGTAATTGCTAAGGCGTAAATGTGATGTAGCACTGAGATGAATCAGGCCCTTAATGTTTTAGATATACAAAAATGCTAACTTTTTAAGGAAGTCATAACTCGAATATGGCTATTATAGCAGTATGCTCAGAAAACTACTTTAGGAGGCAGCCTGGCTTTGCCTAGATTGCTCTTCCTTAACCATAGAGGGTAGGGTTACCATACGTCCGGATTTCCCCGGACATGTCCGGCTTTTTGGTGCTCAAATCCCCGTCCGGGGGGAATTTCCAAAGAGCCGGACACGTCCGGGGAAATAGGGAGGCATAAGCCAGGGTCTGTCCGGCCCCAGCACGATCCGCCGGGTCCGCAGCGCAGCCCAGCCGCCCCGGCTACAATGCTCGGGGGGGGGGGGCCTCGGGCTTCCCTCACGGGCGAGGACCCCCCGGCCACTGGGGGACCCTTCCTGTGGCCCCGCTGCCCCGCGCAGCTCGGAACCCGGCGCCGCGGGAGCTGTTTCCGGCGGGGACAGACAGGCCGGGGAACGTGCTCGGCAGCAGGAAGGAAGCTGCGGCCGGGGCTGCAGGGACCCATGCCGCTGAGCGTCTGAAGCCCCCACCAGGCAGAGGCTGCCGGGGGAGCAGGGCAGGCGGAGGCATAGAGGCTGCAGGGGCAGGGCAGGCGGGGGGGGTGCAGGGGCTGCAGGGCGAGTGGGGAGCAGGGCAGGCAGGGGCATAGAGGCTGCAGGGGCAGGGGGCGGCAGGGGCTGCAGGGCGAGTGGGGAGCAGGGGTCACAGAGGCTGCAGGGGCGGGGGGGTGCAGGGGCTACAGGGACGGGGGGGTGCAGGGGCTGCAGGGGCGGGGGGTGCAGGGGCTGCAGGGCGAGTGGGGAGCAGGGGCTGCAGGGCGAGTGGGGAGCAGGGGTCACAGGCTGCAGGGGCAGGGGGGTGCAGGGGCAGGGCAGGCGGGGGGCGCAGAGGCTTCAGGGGCGGGGGGGGTGCAGGGGCTGCAGGGCGAGTGGGGAGCAGGGAAGCACTTAGCAACGCCCAGCCAAGATCAGAGCGGGAGGGAGGAGGGGGAATGCAGGGTCTCAGAGGAGCGGGCAGGGACTTTGGGGAAGGGGTTGGGGCTGGGCCGGGGTGGAGTTGGGGTGGGGCCAGGGGTGGGGAAGGGGTGGAGTTGGGGCAGGGCCAGGGCCCCCGTGGAGTGTCAGTGTTGAAATATGGTAACCCTAATAGAGGGGGAATACAGGTGCAGCTGTCTTGAAGTGTGACAATGGCTTTACGGATTTTGAAAGGGCTTGTTGGAGAAACAGGCAGTCGAGGCTGGCATCATTAGTGCAGCAAAGGCAGGAATCAAACTTGTAGTAAGATGACAGATTGGATAGGTAGGGAGGAGCTAAACTGTGGAGGACTTTGAAAGTAAGGATAAGAAGTTCATGTTTGAAATGGCTTAGGGATTTGGAGGCATGACATAGTCAGAGTGACATGCCAAGAAGATGATCTTAGAAGTGGTATTTTGAATGAATTTGTGGGTAGGGGTTTGAGGTTGCAAGCATTGATGCTAGAGATGAGATTACAGTACTCAAGACATGAAATGATCAGGATTTGAACAAGAGCAGGCACAGAGGAAAGGTCAGATCTTGGAGGTACTGTGAAAGAAGAAGCAGCAAGATTTAGACACTGCCCATTTGTGTGGGCCAAAGGAGCAGGCCAAGTCAAAGATGAAACCAAGCTTATGGTCTTATGCAGCAAGGGGGATGGTTGTGTTGCCCCCCATGAATAAAGAAAGGGGGAAGATGAGTGGATTAGGGAGACAGATCAGGAGCTCAGTTTTATCTGTTTTAAATTTCAGATGATAGCTTGACATCCATAAGGAGATTTCAGAAAGACAGGCTAAGATTTTTGTTTGGATGGAGGGAGAAAGATCCAGAATAGAGAAGAAGATTTGTGATTCAACGGCATAAAGATGATAGTTACAGCCGTGTTGGTAGAAGAGGTCATCCAAAGATAGCATAGAAGGAGAAGAGGAGAGGGCCAAGAATAGAGCCTTAAGGGATCACCACTGAAAAAGGGAGGAGAGGAGGAAGACCCACCAAACTAGACACTGAAGGAGTAATCTGAGAGTTAAGAGGAGAACCAGGAAAGGTTAGAGCAGGGATTGGCAACCTTTGGCAGGCGGCCCACCAGGGTAAGCCCCCTGGTGGGCCGTGCCAATTTGTTTACCTGCCGCGTCCACAGGTTCGGCCGATTGCAGCTCCCACTGGCCGCGGTTTGCTGCTCCAGGCCAATGGGGGCTGTGGGAAGCAGCGCGGGCCGAGGGATGTGTTGGCCACTGCTTCCTGTATCCCCCATTGGCCTGGAACGGCGAACCGTGGCCAGTGGGAGCTGTGATCGGCCGAACCTGCAGACGCGGCAGGTAAACAAACTGGCGTGGCCCTCCAGGGGGCTTACCCTGGCGGGCCGCAGGCCAAAGGTTGCTGATCCCTGGGTTAGAGTCATGAAAACCAAGGAGATGACAAGATTTTGAGAAGAGTATGGCTCAACAGTGATAGAGATCAATGTATGTTTATACCATGAGGGGAAGGAGCCAGAGGAGAGTACAATGTTAATGAAAAGAGCGAGGACAGGGATTAGATTGAAGATCAGGAAGATCAAGAGATGGGAGAGGAATGGGTCACTGGGGCAGGTGGAGGGATTAAAGGAGAAAAACAAGGGATCAGCCTCATGGTCCGTGACCCAGAGTTCAGTGTGGAGGTGAAGTGTAAAGGGAGAGTTGATGTCATATTTAGTTGGTTTTTGTTTGTTTTTTTACATTGAAGCAGCTGGCGTGATCCTGTGTGAAGAGGGAAGGCGGGACAGGAGGTGGAGAGGGTTTGGGGAGGGAGTCAAAAGTAGTAAACAGGCAGCTGGGATTGTAGGCCTGGGAGTCCTTGAAAGTTGAAGAAGTACTGCTTCAAGCTGAAGGAGGGAGGCAGCTGATGGTGTGGAAGGTGATGTTGGTGGGCATAGATATCGGTAGAGGAGATTGTGGATGTCTGATCTAGATTTTTGTGGATCAGTATAAAGAGGGAAAGAGGAGTAGGTACAGTGGGCTGATGGGACCTGTGGAGGAGAGAGAGAGTAAAAGGGAAGAGGAAATGAAGTCAGTGGACGGAGAGGAGTTTGTGGAAAGGAGAAGTGTAGCTGCAGATGAGGAGTGTGGTGAGAGCCGTGGGAAAGTACCAGACTGACATGATTAGAAAACAGCTGAGCAATTGAACAGTTGAATCAATAAATGGAAACCCAGTCAATCAATAGCAGCGTCAATAGGCAATCAACCAGATGTGATGAGACAGGTCAGTTAGCAGTGAGTTATTTTAGCAGACAGTCATGCAATGAATGGATGTGGAGTAAGCAGTCAAGCAAGTGTGGCAGTGGATAGCCAGCAAGAACTAGCTATTTATTGTGAGACAGCAGTTCAGTAAAAGCAGGAGCTGGATAATAACAGCAGTCATGAAGCATGTTGAATGGAGGTGGGGGTGCAACCTCAAGAGGCAGGTCAAGAGGGCAGTGACTCCACAGGGTCATGGAGTCAGCTGTCAAAGGGATGAAGTAAAAAGGGTTATCTCTTAATTTTTTTGTAATCCTATCTAATGTAACTAAGGGTGTTCTCAAGTATTTTATCACTTTTTAAAATTCAATGCCTTTCATTTTCATTGGATGTGCCAATGTGCCGCTTTCTGCACTGTGTATCTATGTATGTTTTATGGAAGAACATACATTGGAGATCAGTTTATGGAAAAATGTTTATTGTTCATTTCTACTTGTGTAATTTAAATGTATTAATAACTTTAAACCCATAGCATGGAAGTATAAACGGTATGCTCAGTCTTCCTCATTAAAGAAATAGTTCAATAATATTTTAAGGAAAGTATATTTGAACTTTATTAAGATAACTGAACATAGTAACCTATTTGGAGGATAGTCACATAAAAATACAATCAGTTAAAATTTTGTTAAACAGGAAATCATAAAAACACATTGCTACTGCAAATGCACTTCTTTGAGAAACAGCTTCTGTGATATTACACATTTGAATAGTAATGTATTAAGTTATTTCTCTAAAGGGAAAATAATCCTTAAAAGTGTAGTACATGGATGCTAAGAAATTTTTTATTAAAACTTAGCCTTTAGAAAAGTACTTACTTTTTTTTAAGGGGGGGGGGGGCCGCAAATCCTGAGGAGTGTTCAGCACCTCTCAATTCCCCCTGATGGAACTGCAGATACTGGGCATATCTGAAAATCAGATCACTTTGTTTAAATATACTTAGGTTCCTAATTTTCATCACCCAAGCTTGAAAATTTGAGGCAAAGTAAACAAACTAAAACTGTTTTCCCCAATCCCTTTCAGTTCTAGTAATATTAGGTGTTGCTTATAGTAAAAATGTGTAATACTTTTTTAGATGGAAGTATGATTTTTAAAGTTTGAAGGTATTTTACTATTTACAAAAGTAGTTTCTATAAGTAACAGTTAATTGAAATTATTCTTTCAATTATTGTCCTTTAGGTCAATGGGAAGAAACACTGATTATGAAATGAGCTGTGACATTATAGAATCCTCTTCTAAAGTGATGAACAGATTTATAGATCTAGTCATCTTTATGTCTCAGACTGCTGTTTATTGCTAGTTATTTTTGGCTTTTAAAGTATTTCAGCAGTAGCTCAAATGACTAATACTTCTTTCACCAGCTTTTAGTTTCATATATTATTTGTTTTTCATTGGTAAAGAGAGAAGTTGAGCAACCACTAGTGAAATAAATCTTTAGACTTACAAGTCTTTGCCTGCTGAACACAAAAATAGTTCCTCACTTCTAAATCTTAGTGATTTGCAGATGCTAGTGTCTTATATGGTGGACAGGATAGTAACATTTTGATCAACCAAGGCTCGCTCACCTGAATGTGATCTCGGTTTGGATTGTCTTTGCCTTTTCATGCTCCTCTCACCTTTCTCTGTTGTGATCATTATAAATAAATGGTCTGCTGGGGATTTTAAAGAGAAATTACAGGCCACATCAAATGCCAAAATGGCTATGCAAGGTCATATTTTTAGGCAGATGTGCTTTCTAATGCATGACTATTGTTAAATATTCCATGAGCATAAATTTCTTCTTTGAGTGATTGCTCATGTCCATTCCAAGTAGGTGTGTGGGTGCCGCGTGCACAGTCGCCAGAAGGTTTTTCTCCATCGGGTCGACTGCGGAGTCCCCTGGAGTCGTGCCTTCATGGCAGTGAATATAGGTCCCTGCCAACCCACCAACTCTTCGGTTCCTTCTTACCACCAGTGACGGTCGTTGAAGCAGTTCCTCTCTTGCTAACAGCAAGCAATTCCCTAGTGGACTTTTTACTCCTTGTTACCGGTAAATAGTTAAAAAAACTTAGTGTCAGTTAGTTAAAGTAGTTTTAGTTAGATTTAGATAAGTTTCAGTTGGTGGTTCCACCCACACCCACACACATTTCCCCTTCCAGGGACTGGGGCATGCCTCGGTCTCAGGGTTTCAAACTGTGCGGGTCCTGTCCGAAGCCTATGGCAAAGGAAGACTCACATGACTCCTGTCTGAAGTGCTTGGGGGAAGCCCATCAAACAGAAAAGTGTAAGATCTGCAGAGGCTTCTGCCCAGGGACCAAGAAGGAGAGGAACTTCAGGCTGAAACTACTCCTCATGGAGTCGGCCCTTCATTCCCAGCCCGGCACAGGTGGCATCCGACTCCAAGCCCAGCACTTCGGTGCGCAGCGCACCGGCCTCAGTAAGAGAGGCCGTGGCACCAAGAAAAGACTTGGGCTCCATGGACCCTCAGCACCGCCATTCCCCAGTGCCAAAGACCTCCTCCGGTGTGAGTGCCTGGCACTACTCCCATTCGCCGGTGCCGCACAAAAGAAAGAAGACAGACAGTCGGCACTGTTGACTCTGGCCTGACAGGAAGGTCTTTGAGTCCGGTTCTAGGGGACTCCCCGGTGCGAGAGTGTCAGGAGAAGGACCTAGAACTTTCCTTTATGCTGGACACCTTTAAGACGGCTAGGGACCTCATAATGATGACGGCACAATCCCCTACACCGGCGCCGCAAAGGGGTACCATGCCTTCTAGAGGCAAGCTGACAATGATGAGACATGGCTCACCCTCACCTCGGCATTGCTCCTCGGCATCGTCTCACTCCGCACCGCCTTGGTCACCAAGGTCGGAGTCCTCATTGGACTCGGAGGCGGAGTCATACGCCTCTAGGCGAAGCTGGCACCACTCTCGGAACCACTCTAGACAAGAGGAAGGGCAGCCACTACCCATGATGTCCTGGCCTTTGCAGTGGCAGGTGCTGGCTCAATGGCCCTTCTTGACCCCGGCCTACCACCAAGCCCAAGGGCCGTGGTCAAGATCCTTGTTGGTGGCTTTGGAGGCACGGGTCTGGTCCCTCCATCATTGACCTCAGTAGCCCGGGAACCGCCACAAGGGCAGGAGATGGGCACGCAGGCCGGCACCAAAACTGCTGTGGGACCCAGAACTGGGGCCAGACCCAAGACAGGCGCGTGCCCGGAAACCAGCACCACTCCCAGCACTGCACAGGGCTTTTCGGTGCAAGGGGATGGATTCCTGCGAACCAGAGGGTCAGGAAGAACTGGTGCCCCATGGGCATCTTCTCATCCTCAACGGATTAAGTGGTAGTGGGCACTTCCACCACACTGCATGCCATGGACAACAGGGCACACCAAGATTTGCTCAGGAGGGTGGCTCAAAATTTGAGCATGCAGACAAAGGAGGTGTCGAAGGAGACTGACCCTATGGTTGACATTCTGGTCCCTGAAGATCCCTCGAGGGTGGCTTTGCCCCTCGTTAAGACTGTCCATAACACCACTAAGGCATTGTGGCAAACACCTGCCTCTCTTCCCCCATGACAAAAGGGGTGGTAGGTAACCGTTTTTTATTCTCTGTAGCAAAGGTCAAGAATATTACAGTAGCAGTGCATTGAAATGTAAATACCATAAATGTCTGTGTATCCTCTAGATTATCTCTCTGTTTCATAGGGCACTTTTAATCATATAGTCTCTGGATCTGGTGAATAATTTTTTAATAGATGGATAAGGTGTATACTTTGTATTATATTGACATACTCTTCTCTATATTATTGTAGTTAGGGTTGAAATTAGCTTCCAGTTATAAGGCTTACTTTGACATTCTGCCCCTAATTTGAACAAAACCAAACTATTCTTTCTGAAATTACACAGACATGATCTTTTGCCTGCCTAAATCTTTTTTTTTTCCTGACGGGTTTGGGGCAAATTAGATAAGATGTTTGAGTAGTTTCATGATGAATAGTATTTCAGAGATGTTTTTCTAGCTTATTTTTTACTAAAAATGTTTTGGGCTATAAACTCCAAATTTGTTTTAATCTGCTCTTCTTGGTGAGCACTGTCCCTCTGACTTGTTCTTTGGAATTTGGTTGAGAAATTCTTTCCTCTTTGAAAACAGCTTCTGCATGTTTCTGAAAGTTTGCATGACCCTGATTTTGATATTTCAACATGGTTCAGACAGCTTTCATCTGGCTAGCCCAAATTTCCTAAAAAATCTTGAAGACATATTGGTGCCTAACCCCTCCCAAAAACACATGTTCTAAATTAAGTATATGGCTCCATGCCGATGTCTTGAGTTTGTCGCAACTCAGCCATGGACTGGCCTTAATAATACTTTGCACTTGTATAATACTTCTGAAATATTTAGGACTCAGTGCCCCTGTGAAGTAAGCAAATACCATTACCCCCATTTTATAAATGGAGGAACGGAGGCTGAGAGACCTGACCAAAGTTGATATGTTAATATTTGGTCATTGGAACACTTATCTAGGGGTATGGTGGATTCTCTATTACTTGAAATCTTTAAATTGAGACTGGATGTCTTTCTAAAAGACATGCTCTAACTCAAACAGAAATTATGGGCTTGATGTAGAGATTGCTGGGTGAGGTTCTTTGGCCTGTGTTGTGCAGAAGGTCGGACTAGATGATTATAGTGGTTCCTTCTAGCAGTAGAAATCTATGAAAATTGACCAGGCTGATCAGTTTCTCAGCTGTCATTCAGAATCCTTATAGCAACAGTAAAAATTGACAATAATGATGTCAATTGCACTCTGTTAGGGCTTTAGAAAGCTCTAAGAAGCAACATCAGATGTGTGTGTGGGGGGGGGGGTAGTTTGTTTTTTGTTTGTTTTGGTTTGGGGTGGGTTTTTTTGTTTGTTGGGGGTTTTTTGTGGGAAAACACACAGGAAAAAAGGAGTGGTGGAAATCACCTCTTCCTATTCCCGCCACCCGACTACCACTCCCCCTGGCAGCAGCCAGGAAGACGGGAGAAGAGTCAGACAGCAGAAACGATACACCCCAGAAGGAAGATGTGATAAAGGGTCAAGAAAGAAAGAGAAAACTTCTCCCTGTTAGCAAGAATTTGTGGTTGTGATGGGATGTCCACCCCACACAGGACTGAAAGGGGTTAAGGTGGCCAGGCAGGCCAATTAACTCCACAGGCTGCACCTGGAAGGAGAGCCAGGGAGCAGGGAATTGATGGTGAGCAGGCTCAACTGTGCAGGATAAGCAGGGTCTATAGAGCCCAGGAGCTAAGAACAGGTGGGATCTGGCAAAGGCTACAGGAAAGCAGGCAGCAGGCACTCCCTGGGAAGAGGAAGGAGGGAGTTGGTACTCTGGGGGGCAGGAAGAGTAGGAAGCAGTCTGGAGAAGGTGCAGTGAGGGCTGAGAGGGTAGAGCCCAGAACTACTGACCTGAGAGTCCCTGGACTGGAACCCGAAGTAGAGGGTGGGCCTGGGTTCGACTACTGGCCAATGTGGAAGTAGCATCATCAGGGCAACCCAGGAGAAGGCTGCCTGGGACTGTTTGCATAGAAAAACTTTGGGGTAACCCCGGAAGGGGGAAACAGGGATGATAACCCGGCTGGAGGGCCGAGTCATGCAGAGGACACTGCGGTTCCTGGAGTGAGGTGAGTCCTCAGAGTGAGATGACGACAGGAGAGTCACCAACTGGCAGAGCTAATCCCCAGGACGGCCAGCAGGAGGTGCCACTGGATCCGTGACTGTGTGCTTCAGATTTATCAGGCACCTGGTAGTCAGAGGCTGGTACGAAAGATGGAGGCAGCATGGACTAGTGAATAGGAGACTGGACTGAGAGTCAGGAGAGCTTGGTTCTGCCGCTGATTTACTGTGTGACCGTGGCCATGTCACTTCACTCTCTTTGCCTCTGTTTCACCTCCCATCTTTTACCTGTCTGGTCTGTGTAGATTGTAAGCAGTTTGTCACAGAGGTCATTATGTGTTTGTATAGCATAGTGGGTCCCTTATCTTTGTTGGGGCCTTTATGTGCTCCATAGTAATGGAGCTCCCAAGCAGCGTACAGGGACAGCATTCTGGTAAGAATTCCAGAATCTTCCCCTTTTCCAGAAGTTGCTGGTGAGAACTGAGGTCCAACCAGACTGATGTCTCGGGGCCTCATCTTTTTATACGACCTTCACTTAGTAGGTGTTTGGTAAGTATTTAGGAACACAGGAATTTCTATAGCAGAGGAGACCAATGATAATTTAATCAGGTATCCTGCCTTCAACAATAGCCAGCATCTGATACTTCACATAAAAGTACACAAACCCTTGTAGAGGATATGGGATAATTTTCAAGACCTTCCTGTGACAATTTTGGCAATCCGTCTGTGTACACCTTAGAGAGACAAGGTGGGTGAGGTAATATCTTTTATTGGACCAACATCTGTTGGTGAGAGAGACAAGCTTTCAAGCCACACAGTGCTCCTCTTCAGGTCTACAGAAATAGGTCCAATAAAAGATATTACCTCACCTACCTTGTCTGTCTAATATCATGGGACCAATACGGCTTCAGCTACACTGTGTACAACTTATGAATTCATGTGGATGATATGCAATGGTTGTATCATGAAATGTCTCTGTGGGTATGTCTACACTGCAGCTGGGAGTGAGCCATCCAGCCCGGGTAGATAGATTCACAGTAAAGGGGCTCGAGCTAGAGTGCTAAAAGTAGTGCGGATGTTCCGGCTCAGGCTGAAGCTCTGGTTTCTCTTCAAGTCATGTCCCTTTGGGTGCTCCACATCAGAATATGTGCGCATCCGTTCACTAATGATCAGAAATTTTTGTCAGCGGTGTCACCAGGTCCGTTCCAGCACCCTAGACACCTTTGTGCCACAATACAAGAGTATATAGAGAGGAGCATTCCCACCACCACTCCAGTTCCTTCTCAACTGCCAGCAGCTTGAGATGGAATGTTGAGGTGTCTGTTACCTGAGCCAGCCCTCATCCACAGCCTCGAGTACAGGTTATGCCCAAGACGCCAGGCTTCCAAACCTTGCCAGGCCTGCCACGGGTCCTTTCCGCACAGTGACAGACATTCAAGCTGCCTGCGCTGCTTGGGAGAAACCTATATTCCCTCTAAATTTAAAATCTGCCTAGGATTTTAAAGCATTATGTTCTCATGCCTGTCTCTAGGACTGACATGGCCTGCGGTGCCTCTGTCCTACAATCCGTACTGTATCTACTTCCTTGGCATCCTCCTCCATGATGGAGGTATTACTTGGGAGTCTCCTGATGTGGAGCAGCCATAGGGACATTACTCGAAGAAGGAGATGGGTACCTTGTACAGTAACTAGAGTTCTTTGAGATGTTTGTCTCTGTGGGTGCTCCACTACCTCCCCACCTTCCCCTCTGCTTTGGAGTCTTCTTCTTGGGACTTAACGTGGTTGAGAAGGTGTGGTGACAGGGCACTGGAGTGGTGACAGGGCACAAGTGTATCTAGGGTGCAGGCGTGGACTCGTGGACACTGCTGACAAAAATCTCCAACCAAGAGCGCATGGGTGTGTACATACCCTGATATGGAGCACCCAAAGGGGGGACACATCTCAAAGAACTCAAGTTACTGTACCAGGTACGTTACCTCTCCTTCTCAAGCCTAGGAGGTCAGGTAGGTTTGAGAACCTGAGCTCCAGCCTGAGTCTTAACATCCATGCTGCTACTTTTTAGCATGCTAGCTGAAGCACCTATAGCATGAGTTTGTCTGCCTGTGCTGGGAGGATCACTTCGAGTTGCAGCATAAACATACCCTTAGTAGATGTTGAATTCACCATTTGCTGACAGGGATACAGCAAGTCTCTCTCAGAGCCGAGACAATGGAGATTCGTTAACCTTACCAACTGTTTTCTGACCAAAAAATTAGCATGTTATGGAGGTTGGCTGAGGCTGGGAGAAGCTAGTCCTTCCATCTCCTCTGCAAGGAGGGGATAGTGGAAAATCCCAGCCATGAGAACAAAGAGCCTAGGTGTTGGTATGGAGATATAAAAACTCGAGAAGCCCACAGGGACAGACAAGGTTTGGGCAGTGGAGAGGAAGAGACAGGCATGTTTTGATAGGAGGGGGGTCTGGCTTAACTGAAGGACCAGACAAGGTCAGAGCAAGCTAGCTGAGCTGAACAGGCTCAGTGATTCTGAAGAGAAGTCATGAGCTGCAAGAGGAGGACACCCTGGAGCACTCTGCTCAAGCCCAAAAACTCCCAAGAGTAGTAAGGAACCTGAGGCAGAGAAATGCATATAGGTGTGTGTTGTTTTGTACAGATCTGTGTGTTTCTTATCCTAATAAATGAAAAGTAATGGTGTTTTAGAATCGTGTGCAAAGTATGTCCACTCTGTCTGTTGGCTTTCACTGTCAAATACCCCTGATGAGGTAAACCACACAGCGGAAGGCTCATACCATTGATGGGTTTCTGGGGAATGTGCAAGAGGTGCTGGGGACGCTTGAGGGAGATTATACTATTTTCAGGGCCTGGGCATTTGGGCCATAGAGTCCCATTGCCAAGAGGATCTGCACTTGGAATGTGTGCCTACAGGCCCTAACCCAGGGATAGTTCCTAAACTCTACTCAGCCCCAGAAAGCTAAAGGCATGGGGGATTCAGCATTTGGATCCCCTCACAGCATCCAGCAGTGGGAGCTTGAGCAGATCAGATCTCTGACAGTAGTTCCCAGACAAGTCACTTAAAACTCATTTCTGTCTTTACCTGCAAAATGAGAGCAACAAAGCTTCTCCCAAGTGGTTGTAGACATCTTGTATGTTTTTTGGATTTCACCTACGATAAATATCTCACCCATTTTATACATGGGTAAAAAGAGAGACAGGTTAAGTGACTAGTCTGGGAGTAGGGTTGCCAGGTGTCCGGTTTTCGACCAGAACGCCTGGTCGAAAAGAGATCCTAGTGGCTCCGATCAGCACCGCTGACCGGGCTGTTGAAAGTCTGGTTGGTGGCGCAGCGGGGCTAAGGCAGGCTGCCTGCCTGCCGTGGCTCCGTGCTGCTCCCAGAAGCCATGGCATGTCCCCCTTCTGGCTCTTATATGTAGGGACAGCCAGGGGGCTCTGCATGCTGCTCCCGCCCCAAGCACCAGCTCCGCAGTTTCCATTGTCCAGGAACTGCGGCCAATGGGAGCTGTGGGGACGGGGCAGCACACCGAGCTGCCTGGCCACGCCTCCACATAGGAGCTGGAGGGTGGACATGCCGCTGCTTCCGGGAGCTGCCTGAGGTACGCGCTGCCCAGAACTTGCACCCCTGACCACCTCCCATGCCCCAACCCCCTGCCCCAGCCCTGATCCCCCTCCTGCCCTCTGAACCCCTCAGACCCAGCCTGGAGCCCCCTCCTGCACCCCAAATCCCTCATCCACACCCCCAGCTGGAGCCCTCACCCCCTCCCACACCCCAGCCTTCTGCCTCAGCCCTGCCTCCAAACCCCTTGATCCCAGCCCAGAGCACCCTTCTGCACCCCAAACCCCTCATCCCCAACCCACCCCAGAGCCTGCACCCCCAGCTGGAGCCCTCACACACACAGCACTCCAACCCCCTGCCCCTGCCTGGTGAAAATGAATGAGTGGGAGAGGGAGGGGGGATGGAGTGAGTGGGGGCGGGGCCTCAGAAGGGAAGAGGGGTGGGGGTAAGGGGCGGGGCAAGGGTGTTAGGGTTGCCAACTTTCTACTCTCACAAAACCGATCTGGGAGGCACTAGGTGGTGTTAGATTAGATAAGAAGCCTTGCTTCTTACACTGGCTAGCTCTGTAAACTTGGTCTTTGCTTAACTTCTCTGTATAATGGGGATGATAATTTGGAGAGAGCCTAATCTCACCATCCTTTAGGTCTATATAAGATTTTCATTATGTACATCTATATTATATTTTCTGGGCTTGTAATATATCTTCCCAAACAAAAACTGTGTTTATACGGAGTTAAAATTGAGAATACATACCTGTAATTTAATAGTACTCATTGCAGGAATGTTGTAATTCTCCCTGGAACAAATATTACGAACTCAGGAAGTTCAGATTTCAGGTTGTATAGTCACTACAAAGAGCTAAAATTATTATTAGTGTGCTTTAGTAATTTGGATTTGATATTAGATTAAACTAATTTTTAAAGATGCATCAGTGGGCTTTTTATTCTTTTTTTTTTCTTCATGATATCTGTCTTATATAAAACAATTCATATGGCGGCTGTACGTGTGTGTGTGTGTGTGCGCACGCGCACACACATGACTAACTTGTGTACTTGCTTCTGTGTAGTGTTGAATATGTAATTATAACATCTAAAACCTCCCAACCGCCCAGTAAAATTTATCCAAAGAAAGAAAGCTCTGTTCTAAATTGAATGTTGATGCTATCAGAGTATGCTTTAAGATGATCCACTCTGTTCTAATCTTCACAATTTGGAACTCTACCCAAGGAGGCAGCTCACTTCGTTAATCACACCTCTTTTGACAGATATGTAATATAATCTACCTTTTGTAGGACTTACTTAAAATAGGCATATTTCCAAGAGTGCTGCTCACATCAAACAAACCAAGAAACTGACCTGATTTGGTGGAATTGGAATTATTTTTCAGCAAACCCCACCTTTATTAATTAAATGAGCATAGGTGTTTTTAAAAGATGTCCCACCTATATTTTTATGTGTCTTAAAGAAGTGTTTTTGGTTACAGATTTTGAAGATATATGTAGTCAATCATGGCGAATGTAGTGTGCAGAAAGTAAAATCAGAGGAAAAAATGTGAAGTCTATTAATCTTTATAAGAGATGCCAACTGTAATATTTTTGAGTTGCATCACCACCTTTTTTTTTTTTTCTATAGACCTTGGAATTTATCCAGCAGAGCGTAGGTCTGCAGGAGCTTGGGGCTAGAACCTGTTCTCTGAAGTAGGATAATATGCTACACTCATCCCCTCTGCTACTTTCTGTATCGCAGGTGCTGCATTCTCTTTAAGTTAAATGAAGTGCATGCATCTCAGCCAGGGTGGATTTGATTTAAATCACTAGCCAGGAAGACTCGATTTAATCATAGATTTCTACATAAAAGTGAATTCTTCTTGGTTGTTATAACCTTAATGCATATTCTTCACAACTCACAGACAGATGTACGTTTCATTTTTAGAAGGTACACACTATACATTTTTTAAGTGATTTAAAAATCACTGCTGCCATTATAGGTTTTCCCTTCTAGTGAGAGACTGGTATGGTAGATCTCAAATCAATGAAGGCTACACTCAGACCTCAAGACTTCTGGAATATGCTGCTCAAACAGTTTCACACTTGTTTCTACTGCCTGTCCCTCCCTTCTCACATTTATCTCCAGACTTCTTCTCCTTGTCCAGATCTATTCCGCCCCCAACAATCGTCTATTCATTGAACTTTTTGAAACTTTGCACTTTTAGAGAGAAGTAAGGGATTGACTCTGTGTACACAGATTTGCAGAGGGACAATAGGTTTGAGGTCTGTTATTTCTCACCTCTATATTTTTATTTATTTAAAAACATTTTTGCTGTTAACAAGCATGTTATCTCTGGAGACACAAATCCACAGTTTGAGAACTACAAAACTAAGCATCTCTGATGGTATCTTCTAGACTGAGCACTGAGTCCCATTGGGTAGTGTGATAGACCCAGACCAGTTGGGAACAGCAGAGTAGCAGAAGGGAGATATACTGGCTACTGGATAAGTAGTTTTCTGTTCCCTGAGTGACCAGAGCAGGGGCTGCTCCAGGCTAATAGACCACCTGACTCCAATTAACCTGCTAAGAGTCAGGTGAGGCAGTTAAGCACCTGACTCTAATTAAGGCCCCTCTGATGCTATAAAAGGGCTCACTCCAGTCAAGCCAGGGGAACCAGAGGAGAGGAAGTGTGTGTGAGGAACTGGGAGCAAGAGGTGTGCAAGAAGCTGAGAGGGAGTAGGCGTACTGCTGGAGGACTGAGAAGTACAAGCGTTATCAGACATCAGGAGGAAGGTCCGGTGGTGAGGACAAAGAAGGTGTTGGGAGGAGGCCATGGGGAAGTAGCCCAGGGAGTTGTAGGTGTCGTGCAACTGTACCAGGAGGCACTCTAAACAGCTGCAGTCCACAGGGCCCTGGGCTGGAACCCGGAGTAGAGGGCGGGCCCGGGTTCCCCCCATACCTCCCAACCCCTGATCAAACACAGGAGGAATTGACCTGGACTATAGCATCTACCAGAGGGGAAGGTCTCTGGACTGTTTCCTGACCCACAGGGTGAATCTGTGAAACGAGCAAATCCGCCAATAAGTGCAGGACCCACCAAGGTAGAGGAGGAACTTTGTCACAGTAGATAGAAAGATTAACCTAAATAATCTATACAGAAGCCCCTGGAACTGCATAGAATTGGGTCCCTAATCCATGAACTATTGGAACTCGTTTACAAAACTTTTCTTAAACATTACATGAATATATGGTCTCATACTATAGAATTAGAATTTATAATCCCTATTCCATGATGAGATATCTTTGAGCTTTAATGTATCCTAATTAAAACTATATTTAGATAGCTTTTTTCCTCAAAAAGCATTTTATCAAAAAATCTGATTTGAATAAAAAAATTGATTTTTTTCATATATATTTTTTTAAAATCATAGATTTTTATCCACCCTGATCTCAACTAACTTATTGCTAAGACCTATGGCTATACTATTTCTGCTTGAAGGAAGGCCTCTTGGTTGTAGATTGCTTTGTAAATTGTAGGTGCAGTGTTTTCCATTGCCACAGATCCCTACCTGTCCATGGAAGCTGGAGTTCTTCTTTGAATGCTTGTTCACGTTAATTTCAATCAGGTGTGCGTGCGCCGCATGCCCGGTTGTCGGAAAGTTTTTCCCTTAGCAGCTCCCGTCGAGTCGGCTGTGAAGCCCCCTGGAGTGGCGCCTTCATGGCGCTCAATATATGACCCTGCTGACCTGACCCCCCTTCAGTTCCTTCTTACCGCCTGTGACGGCCATTGGAACTGAGTTCCCTTGCCTTGCAAGTGCTTTCCTTATCTTTCTTCTCCAGTTTGTAGTTTTAGTCTAGGTTTCAGTTATTCTAGGTTTCGTGTACATAGTGTATATAGTAGTTAAGGTTAGGGAACAGTGTCCTCCCCTATCCCTTACCTTCCCCTCGGCTCCAGGGCATGCCTCGGGGCCAAGGGTTTAAACCTTGCAGGACCTGCAGTAAGCCCATGCCAACTGGCAACCCCCACAACACATCTTTTGAAGTGTCTGAGGGAAGACCACCAACCAGACAGGTGCAAAATCTGCAGGCCTTTCCGCCCTAGGATGAAGAAAGAGCAGGATTTCCATCTGAAACGACTTCTGAAGGAGTCCGCTCTCAGCCCACCACGGAGTGCCAGGATCAGGCACCAAGTGCATTGGTGCGGAGCACTCCGGTCTCTATTCCAAGAGACCCTCGGCACCGACGCTCCCCAGCAGTACAAGCCGTGCACACGCGGCACCACTCTCATTTGCCGGTGCCGCACAAGTGGCACAAGAAAACTGATAGGGGCCGTTCCCCAGTGCCGACGGCAACCCAACCGCCAGGCGCAACAGCAGTGCGTCCCTCGAAGGAGCACTCGGCCCCCAAGGAGCAGGAGTTGGCGCCATTGACTTCGGTTCCCCGGAGGGGACTGTCGAGTCTGGCACCCAGCGATGACTCGGACAGGCAGTGCCACTTGAAGCCACCAGGGATTTAATAGCGATGACGGCCCCTCAAGCTCTGGCTATCAGAGACAAGCCTCCGGTGCCGCTGCATCCGGCGCCATCTAGAGGCAAGCCGGCCATGATGCGGCGATCACCTTCTCCGGTCCGACACCACTCACCTCGGCACCGCTCTGGTTCAACATCACCAAGGCACCGATCTCCAGCTCTGGATCCTGTGTGCGGTTCCCCAGCACCAACGAGACAACAATCTCGATCTCCGGCACCGACGGAGCCGCACCAATCTCCGGGCACCGGTCTCCAGTGCAGGCACATTGCCATCGGTCCCCGACGCAGGCACATTGGCACCCAGTCCCCGGTGCAGTACCGGTCGGCGTCGCCGTGGTCGTCACAGTCCAGATCAGTGTCATCTGACTCGGATGGGGACTCATTTTATTCCCACCGTAGCAGGCGTAGATTGGATAGGTACAGAAGTGAGTCACCGGCAGCATGTCCTCCGCATTGGCAACCACAGCTTCAGTGGCTCTTTTGGACTCCCTGGACTTATCACCAGGCCCAGGGCTCATTTTCCAGGGCCTCTCAGTCGGTGGTCTCTGAAACCCGAGCACCCCAGCCAACTAAAGATCGCCCAGGAATCAGAAACGACGACAGCACAGGGTTCACAGCCTGTCCCGATCACCACCAAAACAACCATGGCGACTGCCCCGACAGCTGGCCAGACCACCGCTGCTGCAACAACGGTCAGCACAGAGGCCCCAGGCACCGACCAGGAGGACACTAGAGAGCTGGAAGGTCAGGAAGACCCTGTACCTTCTCTAGCCTCATCCTTGTCCCCGGACAAGGCGGTTGCAGGGGCTTCGGCCTCGGGTCCTCCTCCGATAGATTACCGTGCACACCAGGACCTACTGCACAGAATCGCCTGTAACATGGGATTACAGGAGGAAGAAGTTATTGAGCCAGAGGACCCCATAGTCAATATCCTAATGCCAGAGGGTCCCTCCAAGGTAGCTCTGCCCCAATAAAAACTATACAGAGCAACATCAAAACGCTGTGGCAAACCCCAGCATCGATCCCGCCTACAGTGAGGGGTGTAGAGCGCAAGTACTTTGTCCCATATAAAGGGTACGAGTACTTGTTCTCACACCTGCAGCCCTACTCCCTCGTAGAGACAGCAGTCAACAAGAAGGAGAGGGACAGCAGAGGCTGGCTCCAAAGTCCAAGGAGTCTAAAAGATTAGACCTTTTCAGTAGAAAGGTCTACTCAACAGGGGGCCTGCAGCTGAGGATCGCTAACCAACAAGCTATCCTCAGTAGATACAACTTCAACTCGTGGGCCTCCATGTTGAAGTTTAAGGAGCTAATCCCATCAGACTCCAGGGCCAAATTCACGGTCATTATTGACAAAGGGAAGGGGGTGGCACGAACCTCCCTACAAGCCTCTTTAGATGCGGTGGACTGTGCTGCCTGACCCTCTCATCGGGGTTAGCCATGAGAAGGGGTTCATCGCTGCAGGTGTCCGGGCTGCTCTTCCCCTCCCCCCCCCACCGTCAAGTGCAGCAAACCCTGCAGGATCTGCCGTTTTAAGGTGCAGGGTTATTCTCAGAGCAGACGAACTCCAAGCTGCACAGCCTGAAGGACTCCCGGGCGACCATGAAATCGTTAGGTATGCACACCCCAGCAACCCAACATAAACATTTTAAACCGCAGCCTCAACAGCAGCGCTCCTGCCCTCCTCGACCCAGACAGGACTTCTACAGATGGAGGGGTAGGAATGGCAGGCGCAAGCCTTCCCGTCCCCCGTCAGGACAGGGCCAGGGCCCGGGCCCAACCAAACCATCGTTGGGCTCAAAGCAGGCCTTTTGAAGGTACGCCCAAGGACAGAGTACTCACTACGACACCGGATCCTTCCCTTTGCTTCACGAATCGGCTATCCCACTTCTACCTTGTGTGGTCCCAAATAACATCGGACTGCTGGGTTCTTCACACGGTAGAAGTGGGATATTCTCTCCAATTCTGCTCCTCTGCACCCCATCCCCATCTTTCTTCCCCGTCCCTCTTCAGGGACCCTTCTCACGAGCAACTACTTATCCAGGAGGTGCAGTCGCTCCTTGCCATAGGGGCAGTGGAGAAGGTTCCTCAGGAGCTAAGGGGCAAGGGATTCTACTCCCGTTATTTCCTAATCCCCAAGACAAAGGGTGGGGGTCTCAGACCTATTTTAGCCCTGTGAGGATTCAACCAGTTCATGCTGAAGTTGAAATTCTGCATGGTCTCCCTGAGCACAATCATCCCTTCCCTGTATCCAGGAGACTGGTACGCCGCCCTCGACATGAAGACTCGTAATTTCACATAGTAATTTGGCCTGCGCACAGACGATTCCTACAGTTTGTGGTCGACCACAAACATTATCAGTTCACGGTCCTCCCGTTTGGTCTATCGACGGCCCCCCAAGTGTTCACCAAGTGCACGTTGGTGGTAGCACCCTTCCTCCAGAGAAGGCAGGTGCAGGTATATCCCTACCTCGAGGACTGGCTACTACGGTAGCAGGTAGAGCCTCAAGTCCGATTAGTCAGATCCACTTTTGAGAGACTGGGACTCCTCCTCAACGTGAACAAGTCAATCTTATCACCAAGCCAAAGAATAGAATTCAACGGGGCGGTGCTGGACTCGGTACAGGCAAGTGCATTCCTGCCAGAAACCCGATTCCAAGCCAAAACAGACATTATTCAAAACCTCAGGCAGTACCTGACCACTACAGCAAGGGTATGTCTGAGTCTTCTCGGCCACATGGCAGCCTGCACTTACGTGGTCCGGCATGCCAGACTGAGGCTCAAACCACTCCAAGCGTGGCTCACTTTGGCCTATCGCCTGGGGCACGACAGCCTGGACTCAGTGGTGACGGTGTCAGAGCAAGTACTCGAGTCCCTCCATTGGTGGCTCGACCCTCGGGCAGTGTGCGCAGGAGTCCCCTTCAACAGCCCACAGCCCACCTTGTCCCTGGTAACGGAAGCGTCAGCACTGGGTTGGGGGGTACATCTGGGAGATCTCCAAACACAGGGCCTATGGTCACAGGATGAGCTCTCACTCCATATTAATATCCGGGAGCTCAGAGCGGTGCGACTGGCATGCCAAACTTTCCAATCCCGACTGCAAGGCCAGAGTGTGGCAGTGTTGATGGACAACACCACTGCCATGTTTTACATCAACAAACAGAGTGGAGCCCATTCCTCCCCCCTATGTCGGCAAGCCCTCCAGCTATGGGAGCTCTGCATACCCCACTCCATTCACCTGGAGGAGTCCTATCTCCCAGGCGTACAGAACGAAGTAGTGGACCACCTCAGCAGATCATTCTGCAATCACAAGTGGTCCATCCGTCCAGATGTCATACATTCCATCTTCCAAACATAGGGGTTTCCCCAGGTCGATCTGCTTGCCACCTGGAGCAACAGAAAGTGCCCAACGTTCTGCTCCTTCCAGAAACACAGCCCAGGTTCGATCTCGGACGTGTTCCTGCTACCCTGGGGAGACCGCCTCATGTATGCCTTTCCATCAGTCCCACTTGTGCACAAGGTGCTGCTCAAGATCCGCAGAGACAAGGCGAAGGTAATCCTGTTGGCCCCAACGTGGCCCCGCCAACATTGGTACACCACGCTTCTGGAGCTGTCAGTGGACACCCTGATCCTGTTACCACTCTACCCCGATCTGATCACACAAGACCACTGTCGCCCTCACCACCCAGACCTCCAGTCCCTCCATCCCATGGCCTGGAAGCTTCATGGTTAAACCCGATGGCGCTCCTGTGCTCGGGACCAGTAAGGGAGGTCCTACTCGGCAGCAGGAAACCATCCACCAGTGCCACTTATCTAGCTAGTGGAAGAGGTTCACTTGCTGGTGCACCCAGCATCACACACCTTCACTCCAGGCGTCTATACCACTCATCGTAGAGTACCTCCTGCATTTGAAACAACAAGGCCTCACAGCATCATCCATTAAGGTACACCTCGCTGCTATCTTGACCTTCCATCCGGGAACGTCTGGACGTTCCGTATTTGCCAACCCCATGGTAGGGCATTTCCTCAAGGGCCTGGAAAGGTTATATCTACAGACTCAACAACCTGTGCCTGCATGGGACCTTAACCTGGTCCTCTCCAGACTCATGAGGCCCCCTTTTTGAACCGTTGGCACCTTGCTCCCTCCTCTATTATGATGGAAGGTGGCCTTCCTGGTCGCCATCACATCAGCCAGAAGGCTGTCTGAGTTAAAGGCACTAATCTCTGACTCCCCCTACATGGTCTTCCACAAGGACAAGGTACAACTCAGACCTCACCCAGCCTGCCTTCCCAAGGTAGTGTCTCAATTCCACACCAGCCAAGACATTTTTCTGCCTGTCTTCTATCCTAAGCCTCATACCAGTACCCAAGAACCAGAGGGTGAACTCACTGGATGTTCAGCGGGCGCTAGCATTCTATATCGAGCGCACTACGCTGTTCAGGAGGTTGAACCAGCTGTTCGTGGTGGTGGCAGACTGGATGAAAGGACTCCCGGTCTCTACCCAACGCATTTCTTCCTGGATCATGGACTGCATCCACACATGTTATGAGCTGGCCAAGGTCCCAGTCCCTGCTATTACGGCACATTCCACAAGGGGCACAAGCCTCGTCCGCTGCTTTCCTGGCCCAGGTCCCGGTACAGGAGATCTGCAGAGCAGCAACTTGGTCATCGGTGCATCATTTACCTCTCACTATGCTATCACCCAGCATGCCAGAGATGATGAGGCATTCAGCAGAGCGGTGCTCCAATCAGCGATTCCTTGACTCTGACCCCATCTCCAGGGTAGAGCTTGGGAGTCACCTGATTGGAATTGACGTGAACAAGCACTCAAAAAAGAAGAAACATTTGCTCACCTCGTAACTGTTGTTCTTCGAGATGTGGTGTTCAGATCCATTCCAATACCCACCCTCCTTCCCCTCTGTCAGAGTAGCCGGCAAGAAGCAACTGAAGGGGGGGTCAGGTCGGCAGGGTCATATATTGAGCGCCAGGAAGGCGCCACTCCAGGGGGCTCCACAGTCGACCCGACGGGAGATGCTAAGGGGAAAACTTTCCGACGACTGTGCATGCAGCGCGCTCACACCTCATTGGAATGGACGTGAACAACACATCTCGAAGAACAACAGTTACGAGAAGGTAACTGTATTTTTTTTTGTTTCTGCATTATAGAGCAGCCTTTTCCTGATTGTTGTTCTCTTTCTCACTGTCACTGTGTCTCCATTCCCACCCCATTTGTTGCCTCTTTTCCCCTCAAAACAAATCTGGTACTAGCTTTAAAAGAGCTCATGATCCAGAGAGCTGTTCAAAATCAGGTTCTTTAAAATACCAATATGCTATTCTGCTACTGTCAACTATTCTTCTGTGTTGAAAATATTTTCAGGTCACCTTCACTACCTGCCAGCCAAGTTCTCTTTCTTACTAGATGATGATTTAACTAAAAATAAAGTAAATGGATTATCCCAAAGGCAGTCAAATAAAATATATATTTTATTATCAAAATCAGGGATGTAACAAACTTCACCCCTTACAGGCCAGCACCATAGTCCACTAGTATATGTGGTGTTTCAGAATCATGCAGTCTGGAAATGCTTGGATGGTAGAACTTGGCAGCACATCTTTGGGATGAAATGAGGGGGGAAATGATTATTTTAAGTGATCAATGTGCTGAATGCTTAGCTGCACCTTGCTGTCTGAAGTAGAATGATTCTGCATAAGAGAGAAATGTTCAGACTCTGCAATCCTCTGTCTCTGCTAGTAGGGGCCCTGTCCAATGCTTTATAAAAACCTAGCTAGCTGTTTCAGCGTAAGTGTTAAATTCTGCTCACCCAGTGAGATGTGATGGTCACAGTGTTGTAGATCTGATGTAAGGGTGAAGAGGAGAGAAAAGTAAAAAGCAAACATGGGAGTCAAGAAGAGATTCTTGGGCTTGGAGAGAGCCTTTGCCAGATGGAGGAATCTTACTTCATTTGTCTTATTCCCAATAAGAAAGATGTATATTTAATCTAGTCTGTGTGTTAATGCTATCTGTGCTTTCCTTACCCCACTGCTTATATCTATGAGGTTCTGCTCTGGTGCTAAAGATGTTACAGTGGACTTTTTGGGGTGAGAGAGGGATTTTGTCTGAATATAAATTTCTAAAATTAGCAATATATTCAGAATATTCTCAAGTGCATTAAAGACACAGATCACCATCTTTGTCCCTTGTTCTGACCACTTAACTCCCCTCAGCTGCTAGTCTTGTGTCTTTACAGTTCCTTGTAAAGGAGACAAAATCATGTATGTACATATAATCTTTATGTATCACATATCTGTATTTGTTTTTGATTATATTGTTCTATTTGTAGGTGATTTTAAAAAAAACTTTAGTCACTAATATCCTCAGTTTCTCACATTTTGCTCATGTTGAATAATACTTTACTCTGCTGATTTCAGTAGGGTTCTTTGGGGAGAAAGTGAGGGTGCCAGAACCTGGAACAATTGTAAGTGATCTGAATACACATAAGGGGAGATCCTCACCTTTTCTGTGGCCCTCTTATGCCAGATAAAAGTGCTAGAATTGCATAAAAGAGCCCTAAAACCCTGTAAATGGCTGGGGAGAATTCCTCTGGCACAAACTGTATTGGAAGACAGCTATAAATCTGTCTTCTGAGGACCCCCTCACAAGCCCTGGCATAGGGAGTATGCCCCAGGGATGGCATGGCAGGGCCCAGGCCACAGCACTGTGGAGATTCTGGACAGTGCTGCAGTACATAGGGCAGCCCAGGGAGGCTACCCTAACTTGGACAGGTCCTTAGGACTGCCTAAAGTTATGCTGAGGCATCTCCAGCTCCGAGAGCAGCCCAGGACTAGGAGGGTACAAAGGTTCGCTGGGAAGGTACAAAGCCAACTTAACTTCCCTCTTCTCCTTCTGGGCCAAAAGTTCTGTGCTGCAGCTCTTAGGGATTGTCTACAGAGGGACACTCAGCAAAGTTAAAGTGAAAAGATGTAAAGTCAATGCACATAAGTCAAAACACCTTAACACTTCCCACCCTTTTATTTGACTGATTGATTGGAAGAACTAATATTTTTTTTAAGGTATTCAACCAGATCTATAACTAGTCAAATATAAGTCACTGATAAATATTAGTGAAAATTGTCAAATAATATATTTGACAAATATATTTTCCTGCTATTCAACCAGCTCTGGGAGTAAGTTAAATTTTAAGTATATTAAATAAGCTGATACAAAATGTTAGATACAATACACAATAAATGTACACAGCTGTTTTTGTTCTTTAAACAGCGGAATGTGGCTTTGGAAAGGTGTGAGAGCACAGATCTTTTTCACCATGGTTAAAAGGATTAATCTTTGGACTAGTAGATATAATGTGAAATGTTCAAGCCTGGTACCTTGCTACTTTTCAGAGTAGAACAGAACTTTAAAAATGTCTGACACTACAGTGGGCCTTTTCTTCCCATCCCGAGTAAAAGGAAAGAATATCAGCATTTTCTTGTAACTTTTGAAAGATCAGAAAAGTTACAATGTTGAGCAAAGATGGAAGTTTAGACAAAGGACTGTCTTATGTTGTACCGGAGGAGTCTCATGACTATATGATTGCACCAGCTGAAATATCCAACTTCTCCTGCTGGAGATGAACAGATGCAAACCCCAGAGACTCAGAAGCTCCCAAAGCTAATAATAATGTATTTTTTTCATGTCAGAAGTATTTTTGTGTTTGTGGAAAGATCCACTTGCACAGCCCCAGCATCTCTCTCTGCCGTGCTTGGAACAGATGTGCGTGTTGTAATATAGACTGTGAACATTGACATCCCATGTGGTTCTCATTCCCCTCATTCGTCTTTGAAGCTAATTGGTTCCATCCATTTCAAATGTGTTTGGCTCACCACAGTTATTTGTACTTTCACTCTGTTTATAGTTCTAATGGTGTGATATATATATAACATGAAATAAACTCTCATGACTCGAAAGTCTGAAGAGACAGATACACAACACTCAAATTCCATTCTGATTTTTTTAATTTCAATTATGTTCTCTGCCAGCTCTTCCTTTGCTTCTCGGAATGCTATAGCTAGGCTCTTTAGTGATAGCTGGTATGGTCATTGCTAATTCTATAGTGTGTGTGTGTGTGTGTGTGTGTGTGTGTGTGTGTGTGTGTGTGTGTGTGTGTGTGTGTGTGTAATTATGGAGTTCAGAGAATAAAAAATGGGAAGGCTGCAGGACAGTGTAGACACGCACCTCTGTCTCTCCCTCTCTTTTTCTCTCTGGGACAATGGAGGAAATTTTGCAATGCAGCTGTCTGCACTATACCTGACCTTTTGGTTTCTTCAGAACCCTTTCATGTTTCTGTAGTGAAGTGTCTTTCTCCTGGATCTGAATGATTTGTTGGACAGCTTTATAATGTTAGTGAAAATCTTATTCTTTGTTTTAATATCTTTAGTATGTAAAATTGCTAGAGCTGGCCAGAAAATGAAAAGCCCTTTCCACAAAAAAATTTGTGGTTTTGAAAAAAAAATGGTCCCAAATTGGGACAAAAATAAAAAACACAACGTTTTTTTTATCGGCCAGGATTACAAGAAAAATTCTGTATTAGGGAAACCCAAACAGAATTTGAGACTTCCCAGCTGCCAGCCTAAACGGCTCTTGTTAATTTCAAAAGTGAAATTGATTAGAGCCTTTCAGCCCAGCAGCCAGAGAAGCAGAGTATGGGATGTTCAGCCTCCTCCCAGCTCCAGGGCCAGAGAAGCAGAAAGCTGAGATGCTCAGTACGTTCGGAGCTGGGGAGAGGTAGGGAGGCTAAGTGCCTGGGTTCTCTGCCTCTCTAGCCCCAGTTCTGGGAGAGAGGCTGAAGGGAGGTAGAAGTCAGGTGAGCAGCCAGGGAGCAATAATTTCAGTTTTCCATTGGATTTTTTTTCCAAAGCTGAAATTATTCTGCAGTGAAATTTTGGTTTGGAGCTAGCAGATACTGTTGGGGGTTCTTCTCACAGCTTTCTTCATTGTCAGAGGTAAAATTATTATTATTATTTATTCCTTTGTCCAGGTGCCCCAGTCAGCTTGTTCTACCATTGCTGACCCCAGATGGCTTCCTTTCCCTCTCTCCACCTCAGAGAAATACTATAGTTCCCTTCATATATGGCTCAATTCAGCAAGCTGCAGAGCACAAAGACCCTAATCCAGCAAAGCATGTACCTGCTTATAAGCAGACAAGCAGTGATGTCAAAGGAGGCATTTACAAGTTTCTGAAAGTGACTCCTTTCCCCCCACCACTGTAACAGAGACTGGGGTTCAGTGACTAAAAAGGAGGTTGCAATATGTTCTTTAAAATCTGGTATCTGAAGAGGATTTTACTAAATATTAGGCCAAGCATTAGTGAAAAATAAGCTTGTATAAACTATATTCAATGGAGTTTTGAAATCAGAGTAGGTGCCTCATGAATTGTTAACATTTTACAGCTGGCCGAATTAGGGTAACTTCCAGTATTGTAGAAAAAGTGCTGGCTTTTCCCCACCACAACTTGTAGGTGCAACTCATTTGTTCCCTCCTTCCCTTTCCCGAAGATGAGAAGGGTGCAAAAGAGTTGTTGTTGAGTGATGTATTTATTTCTCCCAGTACATGACCTCCGTTTAGAGGAGAATTCAGTACTATATCGCTGTTCAAATCAGGATTCTTTGGGATTTGGCCAGTTAGCCCTTGGGCTTTGTTTAACAAGAGAACAAGGAGATCCCTGCAGTCAGACAGCACTAAATTGTGATCGATATTCACATGTAAGTGTGTCTTTTAAATGGACACTGTCACCTTAATAATCAAATTATAACTAAAAATTAAAGAAAATACTGTGTTTTCTCAATGTTTACTTCGTGTATTTGACAACACTTCTTATGATCAGTTACAATGTTTCCCCTGTTTAACCAAGTACATTTCCAGGTGTGTGTGGGTATTTCATGTAACTTAACAGGGCAAATTTAGTACCCGAAACTGCTATTAACTCACTTTTTAAATTTGATTAGACTTCAGGTTGATCACATTTAGGAGCTTAAGTCCCATTTTCATAAGTGCCTTAGAAGTAGAGCTGTACAAAACTCAGAATTTCCATTTAATGGGAAATGTCAACTCTTCAAAATTTATCACTCCAAATTGGAACGAGTTGTGCATATGATGCACCATTACTACTGACTTCATAAAATAAGGTAAAAATAATAAAAGTAATAAAAATTAAAAAGCAAAATGAATTTTCGAAATTCTAATATGAAATTTTGAAATTTTCCATCACTTAAAAATGATTTGTTTAGATGTGATTTCCCCCCCCCCCCGTGGAATTTTTGTCAAAATTGATACAATTCTGCAACAACAACAAAATCATTGACTTTTTTTTTTTTTTTTTTCCTAATGAAAGAATGTTCAGACAAAAGTTTTGCAACTGGTTCTACTTTAGAGTCTAGCCTCCACTGAAACTCAATGAAACATAGGTGCTTTTGAAAATGTTACTCTTGTCTTTTTCTTCAAATTCATAATAAGCTGTCATTAACACTTATTGTCATCAGTACACTGTCAAAAACCCTTAATTTTGAGAGTTCATAACTGAAAATGTCCTTCAGTTGAAAGGTGGTAATTAATTATATATTTGTTGTAATAACAAAAAGTTGGAAAATAAAGCATATGCAAGTATAATTATTAAGAGGGATGAAATCCAGCTTGAATGATATTGTGGTGTCACTTTTAAATGTAATTCTATAGTATTAATTTGACATGTCATTTTACTTTCGTAAGCATTCCTGAATTATGATAAAAATGCTCCTGTTGCTGGAATGTTAATGACTCTGACAAACCAGTTTTCTGGAAAGAACTTACCTATGAAGTTTGCTTGTCCTTTCTTTTTTGGCTTCAGTGCACTTCAGTTTATTATCCATGTTATTCCTTTTTTGCCCAAGAAAGAGGAATGGAGATAACGAGGTGAGGGGCTCTTTGAGGGAATCATTTTGTTTGTGTTGCCAGCTTTTTCTCTTCTCTTTCTCCATTCAAAACTCAGTTTTGTTTTATTTTTATTATGTTCTTATTTAGAATTTGTTGGACTTACCTTGCTATTACCATGAGAGTCTCTTTATGGAAGAAATGAAATTAAATAAATAGCATAATCTGCAAATCTTTAACTCTTGTGAAAGTTCTGAAGCCAGACAGTTGTTCAGTAAAGTCCTTAACTTTTATCATTAGCAAAGTATAATTAGTGTTATGGCCCTGATTCAGCAGAGTACCTTAGCACATGGTTAATCTGCATCATGTAAGAGCCCCGTTGAAGTCCAGGCACCTGCTTACGTACCTTAGTGAATTGGAGCCTGGAGGAGCATATGTTGAGCCTATAGGTTCAATGAGCATATTACCTGACTCAGTGGTATAGCTAGGACAGGAAAACTGAGTTGGCTCTGGCTTTTGGGTGGGTGGGCAATGATGTGGGGTGACGGGAAGGGGCGCAGGAGGGATCGGGTGTCCTGGGGAGTGGGGCAGGAGGGATACCCCCCCACCCCCTTACTGCTCAGTAGCCACCATGAGGTGGAAGGGGGCCCTGCCAGGGCTCAAGCTCTGCCCGCCCCTCCTGACCCCAGCTTGGTCTCCGTCAGCCCCGCTGCATCCCCCTCCTGTCAGCGCCGTGCGCTGTTGCCCTGGTTTCTGCTCCAGCACTAACCCCGCCCAGACCAGTTCCCACGAGGCACACCCCCCACTGGACTACTGCTGGGGTCAGAGACTGGGGCAGGGGTGCACAGCGCCAGCAGGAGGGTGATGCGGCTGGGCTGACAGACATCGAGCCGGGGTCGGGAGTCCCAGCCTGTGGATTTGGGGGGCTCCGGCCCCGATTTGGATGGGCCTGGATGCTAAGGTCAGCAGACTCAAGCTCGCAGGGCTTGGGTTCCATGGCTGGAAAATGTGCAGTGTAGGCACTGTGGCTTAGGCTGGAACCCGAGCTCTGGGACCCTCCAGCCTCACAGGGAGCCAGAGCTCGGGCTCCAGCCTGAGCCCAAACATCTACACAGTGGTTTTTAGCCCCTCTGCCTGATCCCCACGAGCCCAAGTCAGCTGACTCAGGCCAGCCGGGGCCATGCTGCAGGTCTTCTATCCCTGTGTAGACCTAAAATAAGCAGTGTTATAGCTGCTCTTGTGGCTATAACTTGTGTGTATTGGTGTCTGGTTTCTGTTCTCTACATCAATGGTCTCCAAAGTGGGGTGCACGCAGGATCCTTCGGAGCGCGCGGCAGGAGGCGCGCTGCTTTGGCAGGTCAGGTGGCTTTTCTTCTTTTCCTTTTTTTTTTTTTGCTTCGGTAGTTCGGGCGGGAGTCCGAGCGCCTTTTTCTTTTTTTTTTCCCCCTGCTTGGGGAGGCAGGGGGTGCGTGGTCAACAAAATTTTACTGATGGGGGTGCGCGATCAAAAAGTTTGGAGACCACTGCTCTACATCATTTGTTCAAAGCCTTTCTGGCTAGCTGTGCCAGTTTACCAGACCTCAACTGTATTGCCCATTACCTGCTATCTCTGATTCAGTTATACACATAATTTGCACTGGATCTTAAACTGCTCCAAATCCCAGTCTTGTGAGTGGCTCAGGTTTTCACTGTGTATTATAATTCATATAGTTGAACACGTAGAGGACAACAGGGTCACACTGGGGCCCAATATAGAAGCAAAAGCCTGAAATAACCCTGCTCTGTTTGTCAGTGCATTGACACCTCTAAGCCAGTGGATCTCAACCAGGGGTACATGTACCCCTGGGGGTACTCAGAGGTCTTCCAGGGGATATATCAACTCATCTAGATATTTGCCTAGTTTTACAACAGGCTACATAAAAAGCACTAGCAAAGTCAGCACAAACTAAAATTTCATGCAGACACTGACTTGTTTATACTGCTCTATATACTATACACAGCAATGTACATACAATATTTATATTCCAGTTTATTTATTTTAAAATTATATGGTAAAAATGATAAAGTAAGCAATTTTTTAGTAATGTGGTTTGACACTTCTTTGTATTTTTATGTCTGATTTTGTAAGCAAGTAGTTTTTAAGTGAGGTGAAACTTGGGGGTGTGCAAGACAAATCAAACTCCTGAAAAGGAGTACAGTAGTCTGGAAAGGTTGAGAACCACTGCTCTAAGCTACCATTTTCCCCAGAGTTTCATCACTGGTTCTAAAGATTTAAAACCTAACATGATGTATATGAGCACGGTCACATTATCAAGCTCTATAGGTGATAGTTTAAGAGGCTATAGACAGGTCTATAGTATCTTTCAGTAGAGGTCAGTTATATTGAACTTCTCCTTAACAGGGCACTTCATTAGTGTATCCAGTTTCGTAGTGCTGTATCTTTCCTCTTTGTTGCTTAAGACTGGTTATAGAAAGAATAATATTACTTTCACTCTGCCCACATGATGGAGACTGCTAAACTAAATAGGCTTCTATACCATGTCTGTCACTGCTGTGTCTGAACACAATACAACAGGGATCTCAAACTCAAATCACCATGAGCGCCTCATGAGGACTAGTACATTGGCCCAAGGGCTGCATCACTGACACCTTTTCATATAAAGATACAAAAGTCTCCCTCCCATCTGCCCCCGGCCCCGCCCCCACTCCACCTCTTCCATGAGGCCCTGCCACTGCCCTGCCTCTTCCCACCCCTCCCCGCCCCCATTCCAACCCCTTCCCCAAAGTCCCCACCCCAACTCCGCCCCCTTCCCCAAATCCCCGCCCCTGCCCCACCTCTTCTCCGCCTCCTCCCCTGAGCGCGCAGCTCCCTGCTGCTCCCCCCTCCCTCCTGGAAAGCGCTAAGTGCTGCCAAACAGCTGCTTGGCGGCGGGAAGCGCCTGGAGGTAGGCAGAGGAGCGGGGACACGGCGCGCTCGGGGGGAGGGAGGGCGGCGGGTGAGGGGAGCCTGGCGGCCACAAGAAATAACTCCGGGGGGCGGGGAGCTTGGTGGGCCGCAGCAAATAACTCCGCGGGCCGCATGTTTGAGACCCCTGCAATACAATATGTGCCTAAAAATCACCTAGTGAATTGTTATATTAATGTTCATCATATCTTCCAGCACCATCATAATCCCAATACTTCTGGAAACGTTTTTGTGGAGTAAGACTTGAAATACAAGGTCTCAGTCTGGAGGAAGGGAAATGTATAGTGTTATTCCAGAGAAATAGGGATGGGGGTTCAGGTCTCATCCCCAGAGCATGAAGGAGGAGAATTTAAGTATTTAATTTTGTCATATAGTTATGCTATGGGAGTCAAAACTCAATAGTTTTTGTGTGATTACATTTTTATTAATTTTCATCAAGAAGCAAACATTAAAAATTAAAAAAGGTAAATGGTTTACCTTGTGGATGTGTATGACGAGGATTTATCACAGCCCTTAAGAGGATTTATCACAGCTTGTATCTGTGACCAAATACCACACATTTCATAGAATATTAAGTAAAATTATGCAGTTGTGCAACTTTACAACTTGTCAAAGCTGCAATACAAAATACACCTCTACCCCAATATAACGCAGTCGTGGGGAGCCAAAATCCCTACCACGTTATAGGTGAAACGCCGTTATATCGGGGTAGCGGTGGCAGGGCTCCAGCGGTGATTTAAAGAGCCCAGGGCTCCGGCCGCGGGGAGCCCCAGCCCCTTTAAATCGCCGGCGGAGTCCCGCTGCCGCAGCCCCAGGGTAGCAGCGGCAGGGCTCCAGCGGTGCTTTAAAGAGCTCCGGGCTCCAGCCGCTGCGGGGAGCCCGGGCCCTTTAAATCGCTGGCCGAGCTCCGCTGCCACAGCCCCGGGGTAGCAGTGGCAGGGCTCCAGCGGTGATTTAAAGGGCCTGGGGCTCCCCGCAGCAGCCGGAGACCCGGATCCTTTAAAGCGCCGCCGGAGCCCCGCTGCTACCGCGCTATATGCGAACACATGTTATATCGGGTCGCGTTATAGTGGGGTAGAGGTGTAGACAGTATTACACAGCCATAATATGTTAGGATGGGAGTTAACAAAAAACAGACACACGCAAAAAAGAAGGAAGAGGGGATGGGGTGTGGGAAGAGGGAAAGAAAAAGCATAGAGGTCAAGTGGAAGTGGCATTATTTGAGCTATCTCGGCATTCTTTATCCAAATGTATCAAGAAACGAGGTCCAAATTTCTTTGAATTCATATAATTGTTCTCTTCGTCTATAAGCTATTCTTTTTTGCTGCTAACTTAGATAGGTCCAAATACCAGTACTCTATTCTGGGCACAAGCCTACTCCTCCATTTTTGTAAAACCATGCACTTGGTAATCATTGTGGCCTTCAGTCTTTGTGGTGGAGTTAAACCCAGCATTGTAGGTATATAAC
Organism: Emys orbicularis; assembly: GCF_028017835.1. NCBI lineage: Eukaryota > Metazoa > Chordata > Testudines > Emydidae > Emys > Emys orbicularis. The sequence goes on from NC_088691.1 coordinate 26,244,733, forward strand.
CTAGGATATAATTTTCAGTTGAGGTTTGGTTGCTGAAGCCAAGCAGTATTTTCACTCTAGTGTCCACCTATTTCCGCAGCTGCCTGATTGCTGGACAGTTCCATTGCATGTGGAGAGGGCAAGGCCCCCATCTTGCATAAGCTCTGTGACATTTTGAATAGCATATTTTCTGTAACAAGCATAGCCTGAGATCCACAGAGGCATTTTTAACATTCCATAAAATGCTTTGCCATTGGGCTTCTTTTAAGGGCTGTGATAAATCCTCTTCATAAACATCCACAAAACTCCAGACCAGTGGAGTTCCTCTTCACTAGTAAACATACATAGTAGACATGGGCAGATTACCCCTTGCGATATTAAAATGCCAGTAATGATTCTGGTGGACTCTGCCTATCTCTTGTTCCCCTGGATGATGAAGCAATACACCAGCCACCTTGACAGCACCAAGCAAGGATTCAATTACCAACTCAGCAGGTGCAGACTGAATTATAAGAATCACCATACTGGGTCAGACCAGTGGTTCCTCTAGCCCAGTATCTTGTCTTCCTATAGTGGCCAATGCCATATGCTTCAGAGGGAATGAACAGAACACGGCAATTTATCGAGTGACCTGTCCCCTGTCGTTTAGTCCCAACTTCTAGCAGTTAGAAGTTAAGAAACACCCATACCATGTGGTTACAGCCCTGACCATCGTGGCTGATAACCATTGATGGACCTATCTTCCATGAACTTATGTAATACTTTTTTTTTTTTTAACCCAGTTATACTTTTGGCCTTCACAACATCCCCTGGCAATCAGTTTCAAAGGTTGACCGTGCATTGTGCGAAGAAATACTTCCTTATCTTTATTTTAAGCCTGCTGCCTATTAATTTCATTGGATGTCCCCTGGTTCATGTATTCTGTGAAGGGATAAATAACACTCACTTTCTCCATACCATTCATGATTTTATAGACCTCTATCATGTCCCCCTTCAGTCGTTTCTTTACCAAGCTGAATAGTCTGTCTTTTTAATTGCTCCTTCTATGGAAGCTGTTTCATACCCCTAATCATTTTTGTTCCCCTTCTCTGTTCTTAATTTTATGTTCTTATGTTTGCTGACTGTAAGCAGCCAGACACAAGGGCCATTACAAGAGCTCAGCATGGAGCTATGCAGTTAAAGGAGGCCTTGAAAGAGCATTTTAATGGTCAGCCACAGTAATCTGTTGTGTTGGACTGTGCTCTAGCCCTGCAGTTTTGGGGACTTTGGGAATTATGCAGTATTCACTGTACATTTGTAATTAATACATTGTGTGTTTCACTGAACCAGAGTTCTTTGAGTAGTGTCCCTGTGGGTGCTCCACGTCAGGGTTGCCTGCAACTTTGATCGGAGATTTTTGGTAGCGATGCCCTTCCATTCCACACATCCACCCCACACATCCTCATGCCCTGCGCTGAGGCTATATAGAGCTGCATGGGCTAACCACCCACAGTTCCTTCTCAACCACCTTCAGCCTGAGACGGAATCTCCGCAGACCTGTTCTCTCTAATATTTCAGCAATGTATGTTAGTTAGCATATAGTTAGTTACCTTATAGAGTTTATAGTTGTTGGAAAAGGTGTTCCCTTTGGTCTTTCCCCCCCCCCCCCTTTTTCTTAAAAAGAAAACAGAAAACAAATTTTATCCATAAAAAAAAAGTTAGATAGTTGTTACAAGCTTCCCTTTCTAGAGATTTTTTTTGTTATTTGACCCAGGAATGCCAGGCTTCCCAGTGCCTTTCCTGCCATGAGGCTATTCCAATCAGTGACTGGCATTCCAAGTGCTTCCGCTGTTTGGGTGATACTTGTATCCCCAGTAAGTGCAACATCTACGTGTCCTTCAAGGGTAGATCTCAGAAAAATAGGAAGATGGCGTAAGCTTTACAATCCACTTCGGATCCAGGGGCAGAGAAGCCCCTCTACATTGATCTCCCAGTACCACTAGTGCCCCGTCCATGTCAAAATCTCAGTCACCGGCAACCGCTAGAGATCTAGGGAATACTGCAGGATCGAGTACATCTATGGTACTGAAGTCCTCAACAACATCTTCCTCTAAGGAAAATGAGGTAAGGAGTACATCCTCAAGAAGTTGCCAAAGCACAAGAAGGCTACATAGACCTCAGGTCCCAAGGGGAGTTCCATGCAGGCTCCGAGTGATGTTGGTACTGCCACAGTGAAGAGGAGCCAGTCATCTATGACAGACTTGGTACCAAATTCGGGTACCTGTACCCAGAGCATCAGAGACACTGTTGGGAAGAGGTCTAAGGCCATTCCCGAACAACACTCCGTAACAGTAACACGAAAGTCAACAATACCAAAGACTTATGGTACAGATGGGATCACAGCCAACTCACTCCCATGCCAAGTGCTCAGTACCAGCTGCATTGGTACCAAAACTGTCCTCCACAGGTTCTCAATTGACCCTATCTTTGATACCCATCAATACCGCAAGAATTTAGATACCCTAAGGAACTGATAGTACCTTTGGAGCTGGAGTCTTTTCCTCAGCCAGTCTCCAGTTTCGTATCTCAAACTACCTAGCGCTTATGACCAAATATGACTTTTTGATCTATTGGCAGATGGCGGATATTGCAGATAAACTACCTTAGCAGCATCATGCCTGCTTCCAAGCTCCTCTACCTGTTTGTTGTACCATTGCCTCTAATTGTATTAGTAAAACAATGAAAAGTCAATACCCGTGTCCTGCTAACTTGGGGGTGGGCTGGGTGCCATCTTCACATTTAAAAGTTGTAAGGAAAAATACGTGCAAACATTTACCCAAGGTTGCTTCCCCATTCATCTGGCTCATCCATTGGCAGCACTGACTAGACTACAGTGGAGTCTTAAACAGGTCCTGGTTCATGGCATAGCTGTACTCTCTCTCCTGTCCCCACCCCACATTTCCTTTCTCCTCCTCCTCCTCCTCCTCGCTGTTCATGGCAGGGGTTTCTTTAATACGGTTGGGCCACATCTTAATAGAGTTTCTCATGTACACCGTCCATTTTGCGATTACACGGGCCATCTTCACTCACACTGTCAATCACATAACTTCCCTGTGGAAAGTACAATTACTGACATGAACAAGTAATATTAGGAAATTATATATGCATTTTCAGCATTTTTTATTGCATAATAGCAGCTGGAAACAAGGAGGAGACCAAGCACCATGTGACCAGCCATTTTTTCACAGATATCAAATATTCCACAGACAACAGTCTGGAAGCCACTGCTTCAGTAATTTATAATAGACAAAATTCCTTCATCTTTCAGAGCAGCAGGTGAAAGCACACCAATGTACAAAAAGACTTAGCTACATTAGATCACTGGTTTCTCTACAGGTGCTGGAAAATCTAATAAAGAGCTTAGCAAAAAAGCTTTTCATTGGAGTTTCTCAGAGCAATATGGTTTCTCAAAGCTTGCAAAGCGCTAGCTCTGGTTTCCCTTTGGCAAAAGTGAATATAGTAAACCAAGCTTTTAGTGGAGCGTTTTGTGACGGGTTTGACACTGGCTGGGAGGGGAATATGGTTTTAATTACTTAGCTCTAAAGAAGGTTCAACCTGTCTGCACAATGGGGAAACTATTATTGGAACTCCTCAAATGTTTAGAAACAAGGGATGTGGGGAAGAGTAGGTGAGGCCGGGAATGTGAAGTCTGTGGAGTGCAAGATGGTGTTTAAGAATCAGGCCAACACTTACATACCTGACTAGGTGAAAGTTCTTGAACGTATAAGTTCAAAGGAGTTCTTAGGGTTGTTTTCTTTACAAAGTCATTCGTGAGAAATTAATCCTATGATCTTACTGACAGCTGAAAATGTTGACACTCCCTTTAAGTGTCCATTACGTTAAATTAAATTAAAATGGAAATTCATATGTCACGCACATGGGTCATAAATGAATACATTATGACTATGCAGTTATAGTGATGACCAAATTCATTCTGAGAGGGAGCACTTAAAAATTAAACTTCTTATCTGTCACATTTTTTAAAGAGCTTCAACCAAACTCCAACAGTTGAAGTGTACCAAATTTTTGCATGCACATGGAGAAGCATGATCAAAACCTATGTGCAAAATTGTGGGCAGTTTAGAGGTTGAGGTGAAAATTTGTCTATATGTGTTAATAGAACCATGACTCAAGGGATGAAAAGTATTTTCCATCATAGAATTGCTGTAGTCCAGAAACAGATGGTAAAAGGAAAAGAGAAATTCTGTTAGAAAGTTTCACCAAAATTCACTATACTGAGTTCTGATATCAACCATCATAGTTTACAGATCATCAGTTTGAGAGAAGGCAACGCAGTAGGAAGATTTCACATAAGTGCCTGGGTCTAACAGATCATTTGATCATAGGCCTATGCTTTCCACAGCATTGGCTTACCTTGCTATTTTGTTTTTGCGCTGAATCACATTCCAGCCACCTTCCTTGTTTTTTTGTTATAGAGGGAATGCTTACTGTGAATTTCAGTATCTTTCTTTTCTCTTTGTAGGTCCAAGTTCAGTTAAAAACAAGAAAAAGGGTAAGTTAAAAATCTAATTTAATTTACTTGCTCACTGCAATGACTTCTCTCTAGCAAATGAGAAGCTACTTTTGGCTGTGAACTTTCTCTGATGAATATGAATACCGGACAAGTGGCATTTTTACTCTTATCAGTCTAGGTATACTTTGCCTCATACATACATATATATGTATGTATGTATGTGTGTATATATATATATATATATATATATATATAATTTTCCACTTCTGTTGTAGTGATTGCATCATTGAGCAGGTTCATGTTTAGAAAGATAGACATTTACTAATTTCCCCCTTAAAAGCTGGCACATCAGTATTCAGAGGAGGCAGTGTAGGGGATGGAGTTGTAATTAGCTGCATAGTATACAAATAATTCCCAAGCTTTCATATTTGTAAATGCAGTTGGCTGGGTCATGGGCCAACCTGTCATTGGTTGCTTGTCCTTCATCATGTCATTTTCACTAAAATGATTTTCAGGATAATCTCTGATTCTTAAAGTTTAGTTGGCAATAAGCCTAACTTTTTAGCAAGCATGTCTTTAGTGATATGAGCCAAAGTCCATTGACTTCAGGGCTTTGGATCAGACTCTAATACCACATCCTTCAAGCTGTTCAAAATGTTCAGTAATATATTTTAAAAGTGCTTATTAAAGAGTTTATTTTATATTAATTAGGTAATTTAGCATGTTAGCCCAGTTGAGCTGCAGTGGTATATAGTACCTGAGAGCTGCTATTTTGCAGCCCTCTTTTGAAGTATTTATGTTTCTGCACAGACTTTTTGTTAGGAATCTAACAAATCAAAACACCTCAGTTGCCTACCAGACTCCCTCTCAAAGGTCTGATGTCAGGAAACTGGTTTCAAAGAAGCAGTGCCAGCCTACCTACTTCGGCATCTGAAGAAGTGGGTATTCACCCACGAAAGCTCATGCTCCTATATGTCTGTTAGTCTATAAGGTGCCACAGGACTCTTTGCAGCCTACCTACTGTTACTCTTTCCTTTGCAACCCTTGAAGTATCCTTTTTATGTATTCTGTAAACTCTTGTGTACATTTACAGAACATTGTAAGTTTGAAAAAAAATTGCTGTGTGCAGTGCTTGCGTTCCTCCAGATGTAGCCCACATGCTTCAAAGAGAGTGCAGTACTGATCTAGGATATGATTCAGCAAAGCATTATTCATGGATTTAAATTAAGCATATGCTTAAGTCCTTCCCTGTTCACCAAAGAACTTATATGTGTCCTTAATGTTAAACATATGTGTAAGTGTTTGCTGAATAAGAACTGAGGTAAGCATGTGCTTAAAATAGGGAGACCACCCATCCCTAATTGGGTGGGACAGTCTCAAAATGTACATTTCAAGTCCCAGTCCCGGGCTGAATGACTTTGGGAAAGCATTTGTCCCGGATTCCCTGTGGCACCGCTTCATGCCTGCCTGAGGCTCAGGGCAGCGCCAGCCTCTTCCCAGTATGGGGCTGGCCACCCGCCACAAGGCTCCGCCCCCCTGTCATTGTGGACAAACAATCTGAAACTGTGGCTGATGCTGGCTACAGTTGAGAACTCTGTCTATGTTTTCTAGGAAAGGCGCCCTAAATATTATATTTTCTAAAGACCTAGTTTTTAAAAAAAATCTGAAAACTTAATCCCTCTCATGTAGGATCAGTAGAACTAGAGGCCTCATAGGAAGAGATAATTATGACATTTTAACTGCTTTGGCGCAGCAGAGGAAAAAATGGTAGTGCTGTATTAATCAATATTTTTCAGTTTCTGTGGTGCTGCCATATTTTGCAAAAACAGTGATTGTTCGTTGGTTGGCATGACCTAAAACAGAAAAAGTCTCCATTCCCCCTGCTTTTAAGAAAGGAAGTGTCTGCATACTGCCTGAAGACAGAGTTGGCAAGCTGGGAATCAGATAATCAAAGCACGCTCTATAAAGCTCTTCTGTGGCGGTGTTGGTGATCGCCTGAGGACCCTGTGAAATCTAGCTAGATTTATGGTATGTGGCAACTCTAGGCAAGGCATCGTCTGCTACGCAGGAGCCATGCAGATGCCATCTACTAACCATAAGTATCAGCTTTCTCTTTTGGCTCACAGTCAAATACTGAATACTTTCAGGAGTTTTTTGAGAGGATACGCCAACACATTTCCATGTTGTGATTTCTTCCCTTGTTTTATATGCACAGTTTCAAGCATACATGCGTTCATGCTCGCTCACTCTTTCTCAGTAACTCTGGCTCATTTCCTGTGGGCAAAGGGTTTCAAGTATGGGTGGAATGCTGCCCAAGAAAGTGATTTATGTAACATGTTTTGTGGTGGAGATAGAGCAACTAAGTACCTCATCACCCCCCACAAGTTGCCTGCTTGCACTTTTTACCAAATTTGAAGAAAGTTCTTGCCCATCTTCCAGATGCAGCAATTCTTATACATCTCTTCAGCTCTGGAATGATCACCTCACTAGAGGCTGAATCAAGAGTCCTCACAATTTACTGTACAGCTCTGTTTCTACTTTGTAGGTTAGCAAGTAAGATTCACTGCATAGTGGAAAATTCATTTAAATAACTTGATGCACCATGTGCTCATGTGCTGCATCAGAATTACAGGTAATTGTTTTACACCTGAAGTAGCAAAATTGCCCTATGGGGCAGGATTTAGTTAAAACAGCTGTAATGTGTATTCCATCTTGATTCCCAAGGCAGAGCAAGGACAGACAGCAGTGAATCTGGCGTAAGTGCACATTTGATCCTGTATTAAGGTAGTCTAGGATAGAGAATGATATAAATCAAAGGAATTTAATAAAAATGCGTTACGGGAGATGTGTAAGGATTTGAATTTTGATTCAAGGTGATAATTTCAAAAATGTGTAATTATCCTATAGGGGAGGAGAGCTTGGGGATTGAAAGAGTACTCAACCACCTGCCAGCTCAGATTGGAAGAGGCATGCATGCTAATTGGGACAGAAATACTACCAACAATATACTTTGTCTGCTTTTACAACTTCTGCCCACCCTCCTAAGACATGTACCTTTTCATAAAATAATTTAAATCAAATTTCTGCTTTAAAAATACTACAGTCTAGTTTTTAATTTTCTTATAACTCAAAATACAAGAGCAGGCCCAGGGAACATGGGGGAGAGAATGAGAGAATTCTAGTATTTCATAAAAGTAGTCAGCTCTCAGTTCTGTATACTAACATGTACAAGGAGTGGTGACTGTCTAACTTCCATTTCAGATAGAGACAAGAAATGAACTTTTGCGCCACCTAATGAAAGAAAAAAACCTGCATGTTCCATCAAACAACTCAGGAAAGGCAGTGTGATCAGTTGTAGGTAGATAGCACAGCAGCTCTGATTCTAGGCATCCTTGTTAACTGCTAGGCAGTGGTGTGTGATTAGAACATACCAAAGGGGGGAAGCCCTTCCAACTTTGTGCTCACCAAAAATAATGAGATTATTTAATTTTGCACCATGACATAGATAGACAGAAGTGCAGTAACTTCCTTAGAAACAATTCTAGTAGTCTTTATTTCCTGTCCTAAACTACTGTTGTGGTCTGATTAACAGTTGTTTATATTCTATCCCAGAGATGGCTGCATTTCCTTGGTGGGTAAAGAGATTCCTATAAGCTTGTAACACTCTTTAAAATAAGAGTTGCTATAAAAATATAATTTTTTTTTTTAAACTTCATTAAAAGAAAATTGTTTACATCAAACTCTGAAAAGTTAGGAAATGCCAGAATTAAAGTTGCACAGACAGCCATAGTTAGGTCCCCTTGTACATATGCATTATGATGTTTTTTACTTATTCCCTTTTTATTTTATTGCAATCACTGCCTCATCCAATGTGCAGGCTGGACAGTGCTCAGGGAATGAGACAGCTGTTCAATATTGGTATCCTCATCATGCTGCTAGTAGCCCCTGCCTTGTTTACTGCACATCTTCCAAAGCCTGCAACTAATACTAAATTATTCATTGCCTCAGTCTTTTTTCTAAAGCACTTATTACAATAGTATCTGAATGCCTGGCAAACATTCATGAATTTATCTCCAGTACAGTATTAGAGAGCATTATTATCCCTATTTTATAGATGGGGAAACTGAGGGGGAAAAGACTTACCTGAGGCCACACAGTGAATCAGTGGTAGAGCAAGGATTAGAACTCAGGCTAGCTTGATTCCCAACCCGCTGCTCCTTCCTATAGACCACACTACCTTACTGGAAGAGTTATTGAGTATCCATAGCTCCTGTTGACTTGACTTGTAATTGTGTGTGTTCCATTTTTCTGTACATCAAGCCCCCAGATGTCTCAAGTTGGACACTCAGAAAATGAGGGATATGCAACTAACTAGCAGCCACATGCCAGACTTTTGGTTTAAGTGACTTACTCAGTGTCACATAGGAAGACTGTGGATGGAATTTAGTTTGTTTGGCATTCACCTGCCTTAATCACAAGACCATCTCCTCTCTCCTTCCAATCCCCTACCTTATTCACTGCACACCCTCATCTTCTGCAACAAATGAAGCAGGAACCTACAGTCAGCCTCGTTCATCACACAATTCTGATTCATCCCCAGAGCACGTCCAGCTTGTGCAGTGAATGAGACATAGGTCCTGTGGGGAAAAATAGAGCTGGTCAAAAATTTCGTGACAGAAGTTGTCTACCGGAAAATACTGATTTGATTAAATTGAAACATTTCACAGAATTTTAATCAGAATTTTCATAGGAAATTATCTAAATGTTTAATTTTGACTTTCATGTTATAATTTTATCATCAAAATGTTTTGACCTTATTGAAACAAGCTATTTTAAGAATATTTTGTTTCACGAAAAATTTTGAGATTTTGACTTTTTGTCCTGATTTGGGACAAAACCAAATTTTGAAATCTCTTAATTTCCCTCAGATTGGAAATTTTGAGTTCAGTCACCTCTACATGTGCACAAAGAGACTGCATTAAGGTTCAATGGGCAATGTAATTTCCTATGTTTTAAAAAAAACAAACACAAGTTATATTATGTACAACTGTAACAACCACCACACACACACACACAATCTTGGGGGGTATAAATCTAGATGAGCCCTTAGCAGGTCTTGAGCTATAGGACTAACTACATTAGCAGGCATCAGGAGAAGGCTGTTATTATGGGGGGAAGTGGCCCACTTAGGTTCAGGGGGTGCTTGGAGAGCCCAGCCAGTACTCTCTGTTCTCTTATCCCTAAATGATCAAAGGAGCTTCTTCTCCATGCAGTGCCCCCAGACTGTGGATGGGCTATTTGGACCATGTTCTTCAAGGAAGTATTTTGAAGCCTCTATATTTTTTCCAAATGTACCCTAGTCAACCAGCCTGCCTTTCCAGAGCAAATCTGCAAATCTAGAGCACCCAAATTTCATGCTCAGTGCATGTCCCACATATGAACACAATACAACAGGATTTCCAAGCAGGCAGATGAACTGGATCTTTATGATAGAAGGTTCAGCTCCATGTTTGTCTGAGGATTCTTGCTCCAGGACAATAGATTCCCTCTCTCCTCTTCAGTCTAGATTACAGAATAGCCTTGTAGAATGTTTAGTCCTAATTAAAAATATTTATATACATCTCAAGGAATTTGTTCGATAAGGGACCTGCTCCCTTCATGTTCAGTTTCTCTCTTCATATGGTAAGCCCTGCTGAACCCACCTTGTTCTACCCAACAAGGGCTAGTGCAATCACCTGATAAAAAGGCCAACCATTGGTCACTATCTGTCATCCGATCCAGATTGTCTCACACCATAACATCACATTCTGGGCTGAATCACAAAATCTGAGCTAGCTGTTTGATCATGCTTTTAGCTTATCTCTCACCAGCTCCAACATGGCTGACTGCTGGAATAGAATGTGAGAACATGATCCTGGCTCTTCCTTTTTCTCACTCACTAGGAAGCTACCTGCTGTTCTCTTATGGGAGGGTACAGGGAAGCCAACTCAGAGCTTTTTAGTGCCATGCTCAGTAGGCAGAGGGCCTAACACACTATCTTGTGTTTTTCAGGTAAAAAGGCTGGTCCTCCAGGACCCAATGGTCCTCAAGGGCCACCAGGACCTCCTGGACCCCAGGGCCCCCCAGGAATCCCAGGGATCCCTGGAATTCCAGGCACAACTGTAATGGGACCTCCTGGTCCTCCTGGTCCTCCTGGACCCCAGGGACCACCTGGGCTTCAGGGCCCTTCAGGTAGGTGTTTATTTCAATCCTAATTGGACAGATGCTTTGCAGACCACAGTGATGAGGGGAAATACCATGGTGATGGGAGTGGCATAAAAACTGAATAGAACCTACCCAGAGACCTCTCCTTCAGTTCTAACCTGAGGCAGTGGGGCTGCACTGTTATTATAACAGTATTAGAAGGTTCATTTTCTAAGTGCCATGTACAATCTCTCATCAGGATGCAGACACTAGTACTCCTAACTAGAACTGGAGAGGGAGAAAAAAGAGATTAAAAACCCTCTTTGTCCTTACCAGCTCAGCGGGACAGGTTGGAGATGGGCTACTATGTCTGCCCCAGCTAGCCTAACTAGTGCTGCTCCACTAACTAGTACTGTGCAGTGCATAGATAAGCCTGGCCTTTCACAGACAAATAAGACCTGATCCCTGCCCCAAAGAACTTAGACTACGTTTCGACATAACACAGTGAGTGATAATAAACAATGAAGGCAAGAGGATCATGTGGTTGTTCTGGTTTGCTATAGGTTCCACACTGTTTACATTTGTTCTATTTGCAAGAAAAAAATGCTACTTAAATTCCCCATCCATAGTCATTCCACTGGGTGAGAGTAGCAGTGAACTGCCAGGAGCTAGTATCCTAACATGACCTGCTATGGGACTAGCACTATGGCTAAATAGTGCAGCCAAAGGAAACTAGGTTAATATCTACATATAGCTATGTGTTATCAGTTACTTCTGTCTCTCTTTGAGAAGCAGCATTGTCTAGTGGTTGAAGCATGGGACTGAAAAACTGGGTACTGTTACTTCAATTCCCTGTAAGGGCTTAAGTCATTTCCTTTCTCTTTGCCTCAATTTCTCAATTTGTAAAATGAGTGTAACACTTGTCTACCTCACAGGGGGTGCTGAAGCTTCATTTTTGTCTGTAAAGCACTTTGCAGATTTCTAAGCATTCTCTCTGAAGTTGTCAAAGTATTTGTTCCCATTAACCTCCCAGTGAGCCTGAATTTCATTGGTACTGAAGTCTACAATCAGCTGTAACTCCTATGTATGAGTTGTCAGATGGATTGGTTTGAGGCTGCCCTGCTTGTAATATTGGTCAACAAGCTAATCTGTCCTAATCCACATATCTGATGTGGTAAACCATTGGGAAGGACATGACTGGATCAGAAAAGCTGCTGTCTGAGACAATTGTTAAGTTAGTCTCAGAATAGTCACAGGCAGCACGTCTGTTTGCCTCTCACCTGGTTCACATGAAAATATTTTTTCCTGCACTTCCCATTTTCACTTCACTCTCCCTATATATTGTTTTAATTCATTTTCTGAGATAACAGAACATTGAAACTTCCTTCCTGAAGACAGACAAGGTTTACTACCCTTTCCCTAATGGGGCTTTCAGAGAAAACTGACTGGCTTTCAGTCTGTATACTAGGAGTGGCCAAAATGCAGCTCATAGGCAACTTGCAATCCTTAGTTCTTCTACAGTGCAGTCCACAGCGACCCTTATCTTTATTAAAGAGATCTGTGTCACAAAGATAACAGGTCCCATTGTGTGGTCTGGCTGCCCAGAATGAACTGGAACATTGCAGTATGGAACCTGTAGTCTTTGGAGGATGCACCCCCATAATCAAGATGAGGGTTGCTGCAATTCGTTCTATTTAATGAAAACAGGTTGAATAAAGTTTGGGGACTCCTGATTTGTCAGATAAAATTGCAAACCAAGAGGAAAGATGGAATGCAGCATTTCCAGTTTAGAGACCTGTTAATTGTTAAGCTCAATGTCACTCGTTGTCTTTCTTCCTTCCCACTGAAGATGTGGTCCCATTAGGAAAACCCCTGTTTTTTTACTCAGTAGACAGGAGATCTGCTCCATCTGATTTTGCAGAAGTTTCTCAAGTGCCATCTTTATTTTGTGGATATTATATTTTGCAGGTGCCACAGACAAAGCTGGCTCCAGGGAGACACAGGTTGGTTGATTCTGTCTTGGGGGGAAATGTCAGTTGAGTTGACTAGATTTTTTTTTTTTTTTTTTAATTTTACAAGGGTACATTTTCTAAATGTCCATTTTGTGGTAACTTTCCTGAATAAATTAACATCTTGTGCTAAATGGTTGTTACACTCACATGAATACCAAAAGAAATGACCAGAATCGCCTTTACCATTGGAAATGCCAGAGGAAGCACTTGATTTGCTGCTTACTGAACAGTTTGCTACCTTTTCTCACCTTCTTAAAATACCTTAAAAAAATCTCGTCATTGGTTTATTTTAACCCACTCCATCATTTACAAAAAGCGTTCCTGATGTACAAGGAGTTTCAAATGGAAAAGGTAAAGACTGTATGAATTGTACTCTTTAAATATAAATGAATGCACTCAAATCCACATTGACACAAAGAAAATAATAATGAGTCCTCTTGCCTAGTTGTGCACAGTCAGCAATATTCTGGAGGTCTGCAATGACTACTTTGAACTTTATATCCTGATCATCAATTCCACCGAGAGATAAATAAGGTTATTTAGTAGAATAAAGCGGTGGATCTGGATAATTTTAACTTGCTGTACTCTTATTTGCAGCCAGCTGTGGTTCATCTCCAGGGCCAAGGGTCAGCAATTCAAGTAAAGAATGGTAAGAATGACAAGAGATTGTCATCCACTAAAAGGGTCCCATCCTGCACCCTCAATTTCGTAGCTGGGCTCTCTATGCAATATACCACATAGTATGAGACACTAATTCAACTCATGGTCTTCTCAATATGGTCCTCTGTTAGTCTTACTGTCACTTAGGGAGGTTTTCTGCTGCCTCCAGCCCCATCAATCCAACTATCTTTTATGCCTCATCCATCCTCTTCTCCACTATCATAAAACACACAAATAATTCTCTGTCCCAATCCATCCTCTGCCCACTTGCTGACCTCCAAATAGATTATCTGCCTCCTCAAACCAACTGAACAATCAGTCCCCATTCTCCCCTCCACAGACTAACCAGTCCTCTTCCCCAGTCTATCTTCTGCCCTCCCTTCAGTCCTGAATGTATCCTATGCCTGCCTCCATTTTTCAGCAATCCATCCTCTGTCCACTAGCACCCTACTCCATTCTATAGCTCCCAGTCCCATCAATACATTCTCTGTCCCTATCAATTCTCTGTTCCCTTCCCAAAGTTCCCAATCAGTGGACTTTTCTACTCTTCTAACCCCCTAGATTCCAAATCAAATCTCTACCCACACTCTTCACTTTCACCTCAGCCTCCCCAAATCTCTGACCTCCAATCTATCAAGCACATCAGTCCAGCTCCATCTATCCTAAGTACCCACCCCTCAGCCAGTTGATCCTCCCATCCAACCAGTTGATGTTCTTTTCTTCCTCAAAACTTACTAAATCTTTTTTCATCAACTCACCTAGCAAATTGACCCTTTCTCCATGTACTCACCTTCAGTAAATTTGACCTTGTGTTCTCCTCTGCCGGTAAAACTGATCCTGTATGTGTTGCTGTTCCCTCCAGTAATTTTGATCCTGCAGTAAAATTGAGCTTATGCTCTCTTCCCCCTCAAAACTGATCCTATGTCCCTTTGCAATTTACATGAAGGTTTCTTTTCTCTCTGCCCATAAGAGGGTCACAAGATTCATCAGATGCCTCCTTTTTCCCTGTGGTTCAACTCCTGTGGTTGTGTTGGAAGGGGAGAAATTCTGTGATAAGTGCTCCCCTGCCTGGACCCAAGCCAAATCACTGGAACACTGATCATATTTCCCATGTAGTATCCCAAGACACTCATAAGAACATAAGAATGGCCATCCTGGGTCAGATCAATGGTCCATCTAGCCCAATATCCTTTCTTCCAACAGCGGCTAGTGCCAGATGCTTCAGTGGCAGTGAACAGAACAGGGCAATTTATCGAGTGATCCATCCCCTGACATTCAATCCCAGCTTCTAGCAATCAGAGGTTTAGGGATACCCAGACCATGGGGTTGCATCTCTGATCATCTCGGCTAATAGCCATTGATGAACCTGTCATCCATGAATTTATCTAAGTCTGTTTTGAACCCAGTTACACTTTTGGCCTTCACAACATCCCGTGGCAATAAATTCCCCAGGTTGACTGTGCACTGTGTAAAGAAATACTTCCTTTTGTTTGTTTTAAACCTGCTGCCTATTAATTTCATTGAGCGACCCAAGTTCTTGTGTTATGAGAAGAAGTAAATAACACTTCCTTATTTACTTTCTCCACACCAGTCATGATTTTATAAACCTCTATCATATCCCCTCTCAGTCATTTCTTTTCCAGGATGATTAGTCCCAGTCATTTTAATCTGTTCCATACCCCTAATCATTTTTGTTGCCTTTCTCTGTACTTTTTCCAATTCTAATATCTCTTTTGAGATGGGGTAACTAGAACTACATGCAGTATTCAAGGCATTAGCTTACCATGGATTTATAGACTGGCATTATGAAATTTTCTGTTTCCCCCTTTCCTAATGGTTCCTGAAATTCTGTTAGGTTTTTTGACTGCTGGTGCACATTGAATAGATGTTTTCAGAGAGCTATCCACAATGACTCCAGGATCTCTTTCTTGAGTGGTAACAGCTAATTTAGACCCCATCATTTTTTATGTATAGTTGGGATTATGTTTTCCGGTGTGCATTACTTTGCATTTATCAACATTGAATTTCATCTGCCATTTTGTTACCCAGTTTTGTAAGATCCCTTTGTAACTCTTTGCAGTCTGCTTTGAACTTAACTATCTTGAGTAATTTTGTATCTGCAAATTTTGCCACCTCACTGTTTAACCCTTTTTCCAGCTCATCTATGAATGTGTTGTACAGCACTGGTCCCAGTACAGATCTTTGGGAGTCCCAGCTATTTACCTCTCTCCACTGTGAAAACTGAACGTTTAATCCTATGTTCTGTTTCCTGTCTGTTAACCTGTTACTGATCCATGAGAGGACCTTCCCTCTTCTCCCATGACTCCTTACTTGGCTTAAGAGCCTTTGGTGAGGGACCTTGTGAAAGGCATTCTGAAAGTCCAGGCACACTATATCCACTGGATCTCCCTTGTCCACATGTTTGTTGACACCATCAAAGAATTCTATTGATCGATGAGGCATGATTTCCCAAAGGCTGTGTTGTTGACTCTTCCCCCAACAAACTGTGTTCATCCATGTGCCTGATAGCTCAGTGGTTTGAGCATTGGCCTGCTAAACCCAGGATTGAGAGTTCAGTCCTTGAGGGGGCCATTTAGGGATCTGGGGCAAAAATCTGTGTGAGGATTGGTCCTGCTTTGAGCAGGGGGTTGGACTAGATGACCTCCTGAGGTCCCTTCCAACCCTAATATTCTATGATTCTATAATTCTGTTCTTTATTGTAGTTTAAACTAGTTTGCCTGGTACTAAAGTTAGACTTACTGGCCTGCAATTGCCAGGATCATCTTTGGAGCCTTTTTTTAAAAATCAGCATCACGTTAGCAGTCTGCCAGTCATCTCATACAGAGGTTGATTTAAGCAAGGCCAACTGAGGACACACACAGTAGCTACAGCTCAGCATCCTCTCCATTCACACACAGGAGGCTGCTGCAGAGTGCTCTGAGGGCTGCAGGGGAGGTAGTGAGGAAGGAGAGGGGAAGTGGGCCCCTTACTGCCTCTTAGCTAATATAGGTAGAGCTGACAGCAATGTTTATAGTTAAGGTTGCTCCATACTATCCATTGAAAGAGCGTATTTTCATTTCTTTATAACATTGCCAGACTTTAACCATTGGTGCTAAAATTTCTCATGCCAAGTTTCTACCTCAGGCTGAACTTTTTCTGAAGTTTCAGAGAAATGTTACAGCTATTTCTGATAATTATATTAGGGGAAAACACATTGTTTTGCATGTGATGGTTGTTGTGTTTTAATGTTTGCAACTTTCATTGAGAGGTTCCTGCTTTCAAGCAGGGACTTGAAATATGGCAAGTGGGTCACCCACAGGTCAAGAGAGATCCCCTTTGGTGCATCCAAATTTCACCAAATTATAAGCCTTTGAAAATTACTGTTTGTACATTCTCAGTAGAAGTATGCACATTTGGCAGTAAAATTCTCTGAACATTCCATCTGTACTGAGCATGCTCCATCACCACAGAGCTCCATGGCAACCACAGTGAGCATGCTCCATTCCCATAGAACTTATGAATAGGAATTATCCTGCAATTGTTCCTCCCAGCTTCTGGAGGCTAATGTGCCTGGCACCAAAAGTGAGAGCAAAGTAGATTCACTCCTGCATTCTCAGAGGTTCCCCCACTGCCACCCAGCAGCCTTGAAGAGAAGGAAGAAACATTGCCTTGAATGTAGACAGGAGAAGAAGGGAAAGGCAGGTTTGGTGGGGAAGGGATAGGAGCAGAGAGAGACTGGGACAAAAGAATTAGGCATGGGAGAACTGGGTAGAACCGTCTATAACCACTAGAGCACATTCCCCCACAGAACCTGTAAGTTGAAACCGTATTCGTGGATCCCAACAGTCCCCTGCTGTCAGCAAATAGCTGTGAAAAGAACCAGCAAAGTGTGTGTCTCATCCCCATCTAGTGGCTGGCTCATATAGAGGATAACAGCCTACTACTGCTACCAGTTACTCCATTAAGTCTAGTGGTAGAGGTCTGTGTTGTGGTTCTAAAGGTTCCAGCCTCATTAAAGACTCAAGTGTTAGACAGTATAGTACCACATGATGAAATTCTTGTTTTTATTTTGATTTTTTTTTTTAATCTAGAAAATTACATACAAAGAAAACATCTTAAAAGAATGTTAAGGTTGCAAAGTCAAGCATTCAAAAGTTAGGAAATGCCAGAATCAAGGTTGCCCATGCAAACTTAATTTGACCCCCTTGTGCATATGCATTTATGAGACAGCCTTTAGTTACAGGATCACATACTATTCTTCCCATATGACCTCACTTCATTCAGTGCATAGGATGTACCTCCTCTGGGGATGAATCAGGGTTGTGTAATGAATTAGGCTGTTATCTATAGGACTTTGCCTCATTTGTTGAAGAAGTTAGAAATTCTGCAGGGAATGAGGCAGGAGGTTGCAGGAAGAAAAAAGATGGTCTCATGGTAAAGGCAATTGAATGCTGCCCTGGAGAATAGAATTCTACCTGTCTCCGCCACAGAGTTCCTATGTGATGTTAAGTAAGTCACTGATACCAAACTTCTCACAGGAGGCCACTAATTGTATGTTCCTTTATTCTCCAGGTGCCCAACATGAGACACCTGGAGCCTGAGTTACAGAAGTGCAGAATTCTCAGAACTGCAGTTGAAGTCAATGGGAGCTGTTCTTTGAATACATAAAGTGCTATGTAAATGTGAAGTACTCTGAAAAATCAGGCCTTAGATGTCTCAAGTTGGGCACCCAAAATTAGTGGACATTTGATAATTTTGGCCTTATTCTCTCTGTGCCTCAGTTTCCTACCTCTAAAATGGGGATAATAATAGCACCTCTCCTCATAGGAGTGTTGTCAAAATAAATTCATTAATGTTTGTGAAGCACCTAGATTATGGTGAGCGTTCCACAGACACACCCAGGAGGAAATAATCATTCTGTATTCAGTCCAGACTATGAATGATGTACAGTTAATGAGGCCTAGGGCCATATACTGAATGCTGAAAAGAAATATTGAATATCTACCATTCAGTGAGCACCATCCACTGTTACACTGAATGAGGCAGGATGCTTGTGCAAGAAATAGTATAACATGAAATTAAAGACAGTATCATAAGGCTTACACAGAAGGGGGCTGAATTAATCTACTGGCATCCTTAATTCTGGAATTTCCTAACTTTGAGTGCTTGACTTCGCAACTTTAGTATTCTTTTATTTTATATGTAAGATATCTGTAATCTGTAGTTGTGTTTGTGTTGCTACTGCGCTTTTCATTCTGACGGGTACTGAGTGACTGCCATTTTCTCATACTGAGATCTTTCAGGTGGAGTGCTCAATGACTGGTCTCGCATCATTATGAACCCCAAGGTGTTTAAGCTGCATGCACGCAGTGGGGAGCTGGAGGTACTGGTGGACGGCACATACTTCATCTATAGTCAGGTAGAAGTGAGTACGGTCCTAGGCCTAACTCCTATTCCTGTATTCAAAATGCAAAGCCTTGCATGAACCACAAGGGGGCTCCAGAGAGCCAGCAAAGGCCAGGAACTTGTATGTGCTCTGAACCATTTCATGTTGTAGGACGTGAGTAGAGGAGGAAGATGTAAAATTTTTGGGAGTGCAAGGTCATGTATTATACCATAATACAAGCTACAAGGGATTAGTTACTGCGCATACATGCAGACTCGATACAAAATTCCATGTACCGTAAATCCTGCTGGTTTTTTCTCCATACATTCTATTGTGCAGTTACTCGCATTCCAAGTCAGTACTGAACAACAAGCCCAGAAGGAAGTTAAAGGTCACTTTGCTGCTGGAAATGCTGTCTTTTAAGAGATATATAAAACCAAAGTCCTGACTACTTATGATAATTTAAGATCCCATGTCACCGTTTATAAATGTAGGACTGTTAGCCCTGCTGTCCTGGCCAAATTCCAAGTTAGGTAATTCCATTCCGCCTCCCAATTTCCTCCTGTGGTTTTAAATGGATACAATACTCTTCCAAAATCATTGTGTAGCATGGCTGTGTGCTGTAAAACAGCTGCTGCAGTTCACTCCAGAGATGAATGTAGTGTATGTATGTATGTAGTCTGTAAAGGGCTTTGGAATCCACCAGGATGCAAAGTGCTGTGTAAATAGAGGCTGATGATGATTATGATTATACAGTACACTTCTTAACATGGCATCTCCCAGAGAACTGTTTCCTCCACCCAAGTGTTATTCAGGAGAAGGATTGTTTAATTGGGATGTCTCAATATTCTGATAACCCATATCTGGGAGCTTCTGAACTCCACAGGAAATGAGGCAGCTGCAGCACTTCTAAACTCCATCCCACTCCCTCCATAGGGTCTGTATTGACCTCTGCAGAGAAAAGCTATATAGATACTGGAACAGATTTTAGAATCTCTGCAACTGGCAAAAGGGTTTCCATGAGGCTCCATAATTAAAATAGCTTTACTCCAGACTTATAGTATCAACTGCATCTTCTTATCACTTGTCTGTCTGTAAGTAACAGTTCCAAGGCAGGCAATGCAGACTCCAGACATCAATGAGTTAATCTGAGAGTCTCTTCCATGGAACTGTGCATCAATATATAGGCGGCAAATTGGAGTAAAATTGTTCCCTTAAACTCACACTGACAATTGCTGGCAACAGCATTTCAGCACTGAAGACTTTGTCCTGTGAAAAAGTAGAGCTAACTTTTTTCTTTGTTTGGGGCAATATGCTAGCAGTGAGGTGGAGATGAGCTTCTATTAGGCAGTGTCTGTGCAGTGATGGGATTTCCTTTTAGCCGTGCATCAGCAGGATGGGATACAACTCAGTGAAAGTCCACAGACTATGGAAAACTAACAAATACCCATTGCCTCCAGGATGACTGGCTTCTCCTCATCAGATGGATAAGCCCTGCCATTGTCCTCTGAGATCACCACTCCCCATACAGACTTCTACCATACGTCCTTCAGTTCTTCAGTATCAATGTTTTAAAGGGAGTGGAACAGCTTTTGCAGGAAAATAAAAATAAAACAAGGTTAAAACTGAAATGTCCTGAATCAGTAACAGAATCGCTGGGTGGACTTAAAAATAGCAGGTCTATTAATATTATACACTCAATCCAAGTATTTGAAGATCATTTCCCCTTTCATTTACCTGCCCAGGCCTGAGCTCAAGAGTCTGTGTATCCCCTATAATAGCAGATGACTTTGAAAGCACCTCAGATAGTTCATCCTAGAGCATTATTAATGGCAGGTTATAGGGGGCTCTGGGATCCTGAAAACTAGACTTGGCAGATAGGTCAAGGAGGACCTGAGCTTAAAATAGGCTCTTTTAAAAGGAGAAGCTATTTATAATGGTTAAGTCTGGTTGTAGTTTTCTGTTAGTGGCATATTTTAAATATATTTTATTTTACAGCAGCACTTGAGTTGCCTTTTTAATAAAAAGAAAGCTATGCTGGTCCCTGTCAGGATTCTCACCTAGATCTTTGCTTCTGGGGGGGTTGCCTCCATTCACAAATACTTCCATGCTTGCTCACCCTCATGTTTGTGTTAGTAGGAGATGCATATAAAAGTCTTGTATGTGCTGCTTGCTCAGAGTGAGCCAGCCCACTGTAGATGTAGGTATAAAGGGACTATGGAAGTGATCCGTGTTTAATTGAGGAAAGGTGCACGTGCATGAGTACATTTGCAGCAAGAAGTGGGTGGTTTCCTGGTGCACAAACACACCTCTGCCTCTCCATAACACCATTTCTTCCTCCTGCTTCATAGGTGTACTACATAAACTTCACAGATTTTGCCAGCTATGAGGTGGTGGTGGATGAAAAGCCATTCCTACAGTGCACCCGGAGTATTGAGACAGGCAAGACCAACTTCAACACCTGTTACACAGCTGGGGTCTGCCTCCTCAAAGCCAGGCAGAAGATTGCAGTGAAAATGGTCCATGCTGACATCTCCATCAACATGAGCAAGCACACAACTTTCTTTGGGGCCATACGGCTAGGAGACGCACCAACATCTTAGATGAACTTGGCATATACCTGGAGTCTCCCAGAACTGCACAGTGCTGCTTTTCATAAGAATATGAGGGGGTTCTATAATCCAGCCACAAAGAAAACTGATCCAGAGCTATTTATTTCTTTACGTGGATACAGGAAGAGTAAGGTCACCTGTGATTTGCATGGAGACTGTATTGGAAAGGCAGTTGAGAAAGCATTATGAGGAAGAAAGGCTAGCATGTCCTTTCTTGCCTCAGTGTTTCAAGTATTACTGCACTGATATTCTGCTCTGTGGTCCTCACCAGAGATTTGTGGTGAGAATGATATGGGTTTCCTGCTTTTATGTTGCACTAGCTATAGCATCCATGGCAGTGGCAGAAGGCGAGAAAAGACAGACTTTCTGATGAGTTGTTCTCTCTAGGCACTCATGCGCTGCTGCCTTTGCACACTGAGGGCAAGAAACCTGTGGGGTTTCTCCACCTATGAGGGAGAGTTCTATTTTAGGGCAATGGCGTTGCAGTGTGAAAGGTGAAAATGAGCCCTAGTCAGTGGTGTTCAGCCTCTGGACTGTAAAAATAAGTAGGTTGAGTGCTTCTGTACCGGGCTTGGAAGCAGGCTGCAAATGTAATGAGCATTTGATGAGCATTAAAACATAGTCACAAAATAAAATGATACCACATAAAAAACTCTCTCAGCATTTTGCAAGCCCAGCATTGAGATGTTCTAGGCAGCAATGACCACGAGATGTTTCAGTGCCACTGGTACTTTTAAGCTCCTGCCACATGCCCAGAGGTTTAAGTTGCTCTAATGGGCACTTCCTGGAAGTGGTGGTGTTGCAACAGCAACTTGTGATTTTACAAAACTAACATGTTGCATATGAGGAAATATTTACATAGGCTTCATAGTGCAGCATGCTGCAAACACGGCTACTCACACACACACACACACACACTCACTCACTCACTCTGCAGCATCCACTGAAATGGGTATTTTTACGATTAACATATACAAGCAAACAGGGAAATCTTTTCTGTGTTATTGGCAATTATGTGCTGGGTTTTAGGTGCTTTATTCTTTTTCTATACTAGTGAAGAATCTTTCATTTCTTGTCTGCCCTTCTCTATCAGAAAGACAGTGTAATAAGTGGTGATTAACTATTTTCCAGCATGACCTGTACTGAAAACTTTGGTCCAATGCATACACACCCTTCCCACTTCTCTTTTCTCTGGACTCAACTGATTCTAGTCCCAATGTACCTTTTAGGCATTAATGGATAAATTAGAAGACTGTGTTTCTTCAGGCTTTCTGAGCAGCTCTTTCCTACTATTTCCATTTGACTGGTGAGATCTAAATCCAAGAGCTGTACTTGAATTCGGGAAGGGGAAAGGGCTTTATTCACTCCTCTGTATCATACCCTTTTAAAAAAAATAAACTGGCCATCTTTGAACAGAGCTTTCCCCCAAAATACAGATTATATATGGGAGGGTGATAGCTCAGTCAATATATTAAAATAAAAATGAATTTCTGGAGATTGGAAGAAAATCCTAAACAGACAGCCTGGTGCTACCTTCCTCTTTACCAATAAGGGCTACTTGACAGTGATAACCTATTGGCATTTGAAAATTACCCTCTATCAGCACCACAAAGGCAGTAATTGGATTGGCCAACTAAGGTTCCAACCTATACTCTTCAGCCCAGAGTACCCTTAGCTTCACTGTTCTTCCCCATTCATAATGAGCGATGTCAATGTATAAGGAGAAAAGCACCTTCCAAAGACTGCCATTCCTATGAGAGAAATGCATCATAGGGGGAACTAGCCTTTGAGTTCAGGCCTCACTACTCATTGGAGGGGTATAGTTATGCCATAAGTGCATGACAAATTCCCTATTATTCTTTTCTTCATATGATCTGCCTCCTTTCCAGCCTCAACATGTTGGACTAGCATGAGCATTAGGACATTTAACTAGTTTTCAGTGGTTTGTTTCCCTCAGAATCAATTGGAAAGACATATTCTTCTGATAACAATGAAGTTGGGAAATGTGTGTGATGGGAACCTCTTTAACCAACTCATTAACAACTATACTTTCGAATATAGTCTACTTAAACGACAAGATTAGGGACAAGCAAAAGTAGTTAAATGACAGGGAAGAGCATGATGGAGTTAGTTATGCTCTTGTGTCCCATTCTGCTAGGCCCCATGATTCCCAGTTGAATGATAAGGCTTCCACTAAGCAGCAATATTCCATCTGTGCAAAGGCAGAACACTCACTGTGGGGAGCACCATGTATCTCTGTCTAGCACTCCTCCTGGCATGTACATAGAACAGCAATGAAGGACTCCGGAAGGAACAGAATAGCGCCTTCCTCATCAGCTTTAATTTCTTGTATGTTCAGTTAGTGGAATGCACCTTTTCTGATTTTGCATTACATCAAATGGTGAATTCAGTATAACTTGAGTTCCACAGCATCGAGCACAGGAGACTGGGGAGCACATGACCTGAAGAACTCTGATAGTATGTTAAGGGCCATATTCATCACTGGCATAAGTGAATGTAACTCCATGAGAGAGTGAATTGAGCTATAAAGAACCTTTTTATAAATGAAAACCCAATGGCTTCTCTAGCAGCAAAATCTCATTAATGGAGTATTAGACTACATTATTAAAATGACTAACATTGTAAGTTCACCTAGGTCGGGGTGGGCAAACTACGGCCCGGCCTGCGAGCCATTTTAAACCGGTCCGCGAGCTCCTGCTGGGGAGCCGGGTCGGGACGGCACCACGCGGCTCGGCCCCTCTCTGGCACTCCAGCTGAGGCACCAGGTCGGGGGCCACACCACGCGGCTCCTGGAAGCCACGGCATGGCCCTGCTCTGAGGGTCAGGGGCCGCTCCACACCTAGGAGCCGGAGAAGGGACATGCCACTGCTTCTAGGAGCCGCTTGGAGCCTGCACCCCAAGCCTTTCCCCATGCCCCAACCTCTTGCCCCAGGCCTGATCCCCCTCCCACTCTCCAAACCCCTCGATCCCAGCATGGAGCACCCTCCTGCACCCCAAACCTCTCATCCCCAGCCCCACTCCAGAGCCCGCACCCCCAGCCGGAACCTGACCCCTTCCCGCACCCCTGCCCCAGCCCTGATCCCTCTCCAAACCCCTCGGTCCCAGCCCAGAGCACCCTCCTACACCCCAAACTCATCCCCAGCCCCACCCCAGAACCTGCACCCCCAACCAGAGCCCTCATCCCCTCCCACACCCCAACCCCAATTTTGTGAGCATTCATGGCCCGCCATATAATTTCTATTCCCCAATGTGGCCCTCAGGCCAAAAAGTTTGTCCACCCCGACCTAGGTTATAGCATGGATTCTTTCTGAGACATCTCAGGGCCCCTGTTTAATTTTCTGATGGTGCAAAGAAAGGAGTTGAGCAGAAGAGGTGTGAGACCAGATTGTAGTCACCAGGGCAAAAAGAGGCACTGTGAGAGAGTTTAACAAGATACTAGGGAAAATAGGGGCTTGCTTCAGTCATCCACTGTGATGTCTTCTGTTCTGACAGGCGTCAGTTGCTAATCAGGTTGAGAAAAGGGAGTGCTTCGTTAATGGACAAATGTCGAGCATATCGGGAATTCTGGTGTGTAGTGCTGTGCTCTGCAAATGCAGCCCCTGCTGCCTTCCTGTTTGTGTCTCAGCCTTTTCCCTTTGAGTGGCAATCTACTTCCTCCACCCTTACCGGTGAGCCTTAACTGTCATTTTATTGCTAGCTGGACCCTAGTTGCAGAAAAGTAGCAAATGGTTACTGATTTATAATATACAATTTTAAACCTCCAAAACTCTTTCTGTGGAGACAATTTTTAGAGAAACTGGAAAAGCTGCTACAGTCAGGCCATTGTTAAAAGAAGCAAATATCTGCAGTAGATGCCTTTAGTTGTGAGCTGACTACCAGCGAATGATTGACCTGCTGCCTTTGCTGTCCCCAAGTGCCTTTCTTACACAGATAAGCAGGTTGCCTTTTTAACCTATTGAGGACTCAAATAGCCCTGCTCCTACTGACAGTCGTGCCTGGTCATCACTGGACTGCGATGTTCCTCTTAAAGAACACTAGAAATTAAAATGCTTTGCTGGAAGAGTGCCAGCATTTGTGTTTAGAAAAGCATTCTGAATTGAACAAATTAAGCTAGATGGTTCAATTTTTCTCACAACCATGGGGGAGCCATCACAGGTTGGGAGATCCCCCTCGTCTCAGCAATTCTGCCCTTTTATCCCTCTTGGGAGAGACCGTGAAGAAGAGAATTAGTGTCAAGCTTCCAAAGCTGTCCAGCTACTTACTGGTCTTTCCAGTTTTAGTGCCCATTGCCTCCTGCCCCGAAATAGAATCCTGTTGCTATTCTCCAGCACACAGCAGCATTGCCACAAGTTTCTAGAGCAAAGAGAAGCAACTATGTATTTTATGGTAGTCTAAAGGTCACCCCACTGAATTGAGGATTTATCCACAAGTGCTGTGTTCAGGCTAGGCATCTCACTGAGATGCTTTCGAATCTGTTTGGAATGCAGAAAAGCTGCAAATAAGTTTGAATGCAGGCTAAACACGACTTGCTGCATACAGAAGCTCACTCACTGTTGAAACAAATAGCAGTGTAGTACTGGTCTCATTATTCTGTGCCTCCATCTCTTCCAGCTATCTCTTCTGAGAGCAGACTGTGCCTGTTGGGAGCATTGGGAACAAAACCCTTTGGTGACTTGGAATAAGCAGTGCCAGCCATCTAGTTTTTGCAGGCTGAATCTGAGTCCATCATGCAGCAAGGTCCCTCCCCCCTTTTTATTACCCCCCATCATCCTGCAGATAAGTGTTTCTGGCTCCTGGATTGTATACTCTACCCACTTGAGTTTGCAATAGGAAGCAATAATGTATTTTGTTGCCATTGTTGCATACCTTTACAAATGTACCCCCTACAAGATGAGGTTTATGTGTCATTTCCTTTAATTGAGTAAACGGTTTATGAATCATTGCTTCCAGCAAACCTCCACTCGGGCTCGTTAATGAAAATATTATGGCAGAGGAGTTTTGGTCAAAGATACAGCAACTCCGAGCCCATCTTACTGTTGTGTGAGCTGCACAGTGATACAGTGATGCTGAGCTGTGAGTCAGCATCTTCAGTCAAGACACTATCTGTATATAAAATATACATAATGTATATAAACCGGGATGTAAGTTTATGTAAATTGTCAGTATTTTCTTTGCAAATAAAGCTTTTTCCTGATCTGACCTAGTTCAGTCACGGCTGAAACACTTATTTTTTTTCCCCTTAAGAACCTTCTGTCTGATAGCAGTTTTGTGTTGCCAATTCTCACAAGTTTATGATGAGTCTCCCCATATCTGGTATTTTTCTTAAAGCCCCAGCTACTGGGATTGAGATTGTGTGAGAATCACAGCTTTTATTTAAAAATGAAAGTTTCTAGTATTTATGGTTGCAGAGAAAATGTTGAAAATGTGAACTGAGTGCACCCTAAGTGCTCAGAAGATAAAAGAACCCCCCAGATTTATATTTTTAAATCTCATGACTTTTAAGCCAATCTTATCATTTTGGGGGCCTGCCCTATGATTTTTGCATTCTAGGGCTCCCTTGTGCTGCATTGTTTTAATGGTACAGAACCCTGACCTCTGCAGAATTGTTCAGTAATGGTCATTTGTCTCCTCCCTTGGATTCGTGTGGAGCCAGATGATACTATACTCAGGACTGGTTCTAGGGTCAGGCAAGCAGGCGCCTCCTTCCAGGGCACTGTACTGCTATTCCACTTGGCTTTTTGTTTTCCTCAGCGCTGATTGGCTGGCCATTTTTGCTTGCTGATTGGCCACTCAGGGCAGGAGGGCACCAAAAATGTTTTCTGCCCTGGCTGGCAAAATGGCTAGGGCCACTCTTGACTGTAATCGCCCCATAGAGAGTGACTAGCAAGAAGGGAGCCAGCCTGAGAGAGAAGCAGAACTGGCCCATTACAGATGAACAGTAACTCCCTGATATATGGCTTGGGGAGCAGGATCTAGAGCAGTTCACAGCTCACACTCAGGGCCCATTCCCTAAGATGAGTGTATCAGAGCTCCCTCTGCTCGAAGCCTGGACACCAGAGAGATCTCACAGTGACTGGGGAATCCCAGCCCTCAGAGATACAGGCCATCCAGCTGGGAATGGGCATTAAGTAGGCAAAAGAAGGGAATGAACTGTACCCCCATTAGCCAAAGTCCCAGGGTAGAGGCATTACTGCAAAGCCAGGAGCCTTATTTTCAGTCCAAAGTGAGATGGTTGTGCTGATGGGAGGTGCACACTCCATTCCCTGCCAGTGTGCCTTACCCCTAGGCCTGAAGAGCTCCCACTAAGTGGGAAAGGGGGACTCAGTCTCCTTGGCCTCTCTACTGAGTCTGTTAACAAGGGGGCTAGTCAGAGCCAGATGTGATGGTGTGTGTTGTGATAGACACCTTCTCACTCTGAACCATGCTGGGACTCAAACTGGTGGGGGAGAGATTCCCTGTGAAGTATCTGGGCTTTCTGCTTTGTGCTGTTTGTTTTGCAGGTGCTGTTACATCCTGGACCTGACGACAGGTCACCTCATTCAGAGAAGGAAGGCTGTGGTGTGAGGCAGGGAGCCTAAAGTTACCAGCTTATTCCTGTATGCAGAGCATGCTGGCCCATTACAGTACTAATGCCTGTTGCACTGCTGGTGAGTGGCCACTCTTCCCTTCTCCCCTTGACTGGGCCATGTTGCTGAAACCATTAGAACAGCCAGATCCAGGATCTGGGATCAATACCATGTCTGGCCAGGTACTGCCCAGCCACCCCAGTCTAGCTCTGTCTGAGAAACACCCAGAAGCAGTGTCAAGTCACAAGAGCAGATTCTCTGTGTATTCCCACTAATGGGATTCAGCAGCTCTGATGCTGAGCTGTACAGAAAAGCAGTTGCCCCTGGGGGGTACAGTAGCACGCTTGTATTTGGAATGGCATCACTGGCTCCATCTGTATAAGGGAGTGCACCCCCCTCCCCGCCACCTCAGTTCCTTTGCCACTTCCACCAAAAACTAACGTCACTAGTTCTCTGGTCTATGAGTCTGTACTCTTTGGATAGTCACAGCTAATTATTGTTAGTTTTTGTTAGTGACCAGTTAGTGGATGTTGGCCTTGGGTTATCTCCATGACCATGTCGGATCTCAAATTCCGTATGGGGTTCAAAAGATGAGCACCTTGCTCAGCCATCTTCCCTGAGACAGATGCACGTGTCCCATACCCCAGGCCTGGGAGAATCACACATAGTGTCCCAGTGCACGACTTGCCATGTTGTACTCCTCAGACAAGGAGGGACAGGTAGCTCAGGCTGCAAGCATCCGAGCAGACTGACCTGATACTCCTGCAGGAGGCCTGAGGTCTGCTTCTGTGTTGAGGTCTTCTCTAAAGAGGCCAGAGATGCACCTAGCCACTCCTGCCTTGGTACTTCCCTCAATATCAGGCCCGAGGTCCACCTTTCCGAAGCTAACGCTTGCAGAGGCTGAGCTTTCCATCTGGCACCATCCTTCACCACAAGCTCCATAGACAGTCCACACTGGCACAATGGTCTGTGACAGCACCGAAGACTCCTTTGGTCCTGTTAGAATAGATGCTGGTCAATGCTGTAAGCAAAAGGCAGGCTTCCAGATCTCCATGTGACCCTGCCCCAGAGAAAAAGGAGAAGAGGAAGCATCCAACTTGCAGAGAGGGGTCAAGGAAAAGAAAAACAGGCATCATTCTACTCCAGCACCGACACGTTTCCTTTGAGGACTCCTTTCCAGTGCTGCTGTCACCTTTGGCACATACTCCTCCTCAGCTCAGGCCTCCAGTGCTGGTACCACCACCACCATCAATTTCGCCTCTTGTTGGAGAACCCCCCTCAAAGCTGTTGACTACATTGCCATTGCTTGAATCCCGACAGCAGTATTTGCCTCCAACTTCAATCCAGAACATAATGGAAGAAGATGGGATCCCCTCTGAACCAGCTGTGTAAGTTCTTCTGACGCACTCCAGAGAGCCCAATTCAACTTGCCTCGTGAAAGATATTATGCAGGGCCAGGTTCAATTACTCATGTGGCCCTACATTCAGGGGTCCAAGCAGGCTCTTTTTCATGCTGCCAAACTCATCATGGCACTATCTTCAGCACAGGGAGTAGCACAGGCACAAGATACCTCTTCTAGCACTACAGGTACCTGCACTGGCACAAAGATATTTCCCAGGACGGAGCCTACCCCAGGCGCTGTTCCCTTTGAGTGTGTCTGTGTTCCAGATGGTGCAGATATGCCCAGCACTATTGCAGCTGTCATTGGTGCCAGCACTGACACCTCTTCCTCTTCCAAAGGGCAGAATAGATATGGATAGGCACAGGGAATTCCCAGCCTTTGGATGGAAATGCTGGGGATTCTCCAAGGAGTACATGAGTGTGCCAGAGTCTGATCAGGGACTTTCAGTTAATTTCACCCTAAAGGCCTTAACCAGCTGTTTAAAGTGCACAGAGGAGTTTGTTTGGGTTCCCCCATCTGACACTCTGGAGATGTGGAAAAAGGCTAGGGGATGCACAGAGCCTGGGTCTTGTGCTAGGGAGTTATGTCACCCATAACCAGAGAGGTTAACTTTGTTCCCTTCCCTGTACTCCCTTCCCCCTCCTCTGCTCCTTGCTAGGGGCAGGGCCGGCTTTAGGCCAATTCAACCAATTCCCCTGAATCGGGCCCCGCCCCTAAGAGGGCCCTGTGCCCAAGCCCTGGTACGGCGTACCGGGAAGAGCCGGTATGCTGTATCCGGGGTAGCCAGGCTTCCCCAGGGGGCAATTTAAATGTCCTGGGGCTCCCAGCAGGGGCTGGAGCCCCAGGCCCTTTAAATTGCCACCAGAGCCCCACTGCTGGAGCCCTGGGGTAGGGCTGTGGGGCTCTGGGGGCTATTTAAAAAGTCCAGGGCTCCCGCTGCTTCTACCGCCCCGGCCCTTTAAATAGCCGCTGGAGCCCCACTGCTTCCCCAGGGCTCCTGAGGCTATTTAAAGGGCCCGGGCGGTGGAAGCAGGGGAGCTCCGGGCCCTTTAAATAGCCCCTGAGCCCCGGGCTGCTGCTGCTGCTGCTACCCCGGTGGGGGAGGGAGGAGGGGGCACTTACCGTACAGGGTGGGCTGTATCCGCACCCTCTGCCCGCACCAGCCCCGCACCCCCTGCCCTGCCCGCAGCCAGCCCCTGTCTCCAGCCAGCCCCGCACCCCCTGCCCTGTCTCCAGCCAGCCCTGCACCCCTGCCCTGTCCGCACCAGCCCGTCTCCAGCCAGCCCCGCACCCCCTGCCCGCAGCCAACCCGTCTCCAGCCAGCCCCACACCCCCTGCCTGCAGCCAGCCCCTGACGCACCCCCTGCCCTGCCCACACCAGCCCCGCCCCCCAGCCCTGCACCCCCTGCCCGCAGCCAGCCCCGCACCCCTGTCCGCAGCCAGCCCCTGACGCACCCCCTGCCCTGCCCGCACCAGCCCCGCCCCCCCGCCCCGCCGCTGCCCGCAGCCAGCCCTGCACCCCCTGCCCGCAGCCAGCCCTGCACCCCCTGCCCGCAGCCAGCCCCTGCCGCACCCACTGCCCTGTCTCCAGCCAACCCCTGCAGACCTGCCCGAAGCCAGCCAGCCCCACACACCCCCTGCCCTGCCTGTAGCCAGCCCCGCACCCCCCCTGCCCTGCCTGTAGCCAGCCCCGCACCCCCTGCCCTGTCTCCAGCCAACCCCTGCCGCACCCCCCTGCCTGAAGCCAGCCAGTCCCACACTCCTCTGTCTCCAGCCCTGCCAACCCCTGCCGCACCCCCCTGCGGCCCTGCCTGAAGCCAGCCAGCCCACCCCACACTCCCGTCTCCAGCCAGCCCCGCACCCTTTGCCCTGCCTGCAGCCAGACCCTACCTCCAGCCAGCCCCATGTCCAGTGGTGCCCTGCTGTTCCCAGGGCAGTAACCCTGCACACCTGCTTCAATGAGGGGGGCAGGGAGCAGCTGGGACCACACATGTGCACACACACCCCCAGGGAGTGGTGGGGACCCACACATGTGAAACGGAGCTCATTTCTAGTTCAAGCCCATCTTTTTAAAAAAGAACTTTAGGTAGGGTTAACATACATCCGTATTTTCCCAGACATGTCAGGCTTTTTGGTTCTTAAATCGCCGTCCGGGAAGAATTTTTAAAATTTAAAAATTCCTCCCGGGAAAATACGGACGTATGGTAACCCTATTGGTACAATAAATACATACTGTGGCACATCCCTTAAATCAGAACTTTTTATAGGGAACCGGTTGCTAAGAAACGAAAGGCTTTTTTTTTTTCTTCCATGTTTTTTTTTTTTTTTTAGTCATCCCTGATGGGGCCCCACCGAAAATGTTCGAATTGGGCCCCGCACTTCCTAAAGCCGGCCCTGGCTAGGGGTGGTGAAGCTGGATGGGAGGAGGTGAGCTTCAGAGCTGCAGGCCAGTGTCTCCCTAGATGGAGATTCCACGTTTTTGAGCTGTACACGTTTTGTGACATATTTTGATTGTTTCTAAAGAACAATAAAGGCTTGTTCTCTCTAAGGTCTGTGTTTGCCTTCATGGCCTTGAACCCAGGCCTTCAATAGAACCAATATGAACAAGCAAGGTTTAGAAGAGCTGATGCCTTCAGGGGCCCTGCTCCCAGTGAGGACTGACAAAGAAGATGGGTTTAAAGCATTGTACCTGGTTTTCCAGTCCAGAGACTAGAACTTCCACAGGATTTTCTACTCACTCATAAGAGCCCTGTTTATTCACTGAGATGCATGTGACCCTCAGCACTGCATTTTGCTTGAGCCCTGAACCATAAGAAACAAAGAGCTTTCCCACAATGTAAACCAGCAAGAGGATGGAAAAATCTAACATGCAGGCCCAGCTCAGCTCAGTTCCACTGTGCTCCACCTCCTTTTAAGACTACACCATATTCCTTCATCAAAGACACCAGGAGCTGGGGAAATAGCCTGTTAGGAAACATCTAAAACAATTGCTGCAAAATAAGCTCTTGTGCAAACTGGGCAGTGGCAGTGCTGCCTGCTGCAGGAAAGGAATGAAGAGTCAACAGCATTGAGCCAAACCAACAAAAAAGTCCACTTAGCAAAATATCCCATGAACTGTCCCAGCAGCCAAACATTCTTGTTGTGATATGTATGGACCAACCAGTAGGTGGCAGAGTGGCCCTGGATATGTGACTACAGAAAAAATCTTTTTTGATATATGCTGGTACTAGGGGAGCTAATATGAGTATGGTGACCAGATAGCAACTGTGAAAAAATGGGACAGAGGGTGGGGTAATAGGTGCCTATATAAGAAAAAGTCCCCAAAAATGGGACTGTCCCTATAAAAACGGGACATCTGGTCACCCTAAATATGAGGCTGTCATAGGAAAATCCCCTCTCTCTCCTCTTTCTCCCCCAGTGCAGTGTAAATACCAGGCAATCATCTTCCAGCCATGCTTCGCACCATCAGGCTCCCAGGAGGAGGGCATGGTGATAATGGGCAGTGGCAGCACAAGTTCCCCCTCCCATCACCCACATATACCCCTGGCTCCAGCCCGTGCCTGTTCCACCCTATACTAAGCCCCGCCAGGGAAAGACAGGTGGTCAGTCTCTGTGGCCCATTCAGTTCGGGGCTAACTGGGGGTGAAGTGATGTTGTGAACACCTATTTGCTGAGCCCTGGACTAAGACTGCCGACTCATTGTTCACTCACCCCAGTGATGGCTTCTGTTCTCTCTGCACTGCGCTCTACACTGGAGGTGAAAGCCTCTTGCTGGCTGCTGCTCAGAGCTGTGTGGTTGGGTTGGGCATGTTCCCCTTTTGGTACATTTGTTACTGTCTGGGGGGCAGGAGGGGAGGTGGAATGCCAGGGGTTTAAACAGAGGCCACCTCTCTGAGCCCATCTCTTCTGCCCTCGCCTCTCTTTTGATGTAGCTCAGGGAGGCTCCATCCCTTTGGGAGTCTTCTCTGATCTTGGGAATAGAAGCAGCCCATGGGCTGTGGGAGACTGGGCACCCCCTAGCAGAAGCACCAGTGGAGCCCATGGGATACTCCAGGTGCAGGAAACCCCTAGTGAGGGTGTGAGCTGGACTTCACCTCAGGACTATGCTGGGTGACTCACTCATGGGAGCTGGATGGTAAAACCCTTGGTGCATTCGCTCCCCAGCAAAGGGTCAGGTATTACTGTAAAATTTCCCTCTGCGTGAGCTGCAGTAGCCCAGAGAGGGAGAAGGGAATTCCCTCTCCAGGCTCACTCCAGCCTCGTCTCCCCCACCTCATGGAGGAAGGCATGGCCAGTTGTGCTGAACAAGGACCCCAGTGCTGTTTATCACCACAGCAAGGGATTCAATTCCCCTCAGATGTCCAGCACCTCCCACCTTGTGACTATTCCAGCTTGGGCAGCAAAGGGGGCCCTACTCTTCCAGTTTACATTTTGCCTGGTGGCACCATCTGGTCTTAGGTGCTAGCCTGAGCCCAGCATTTCCTACAGTGTCAAATTGTTCGCTTGGGATCCCTTATCCAAGCTAACCAGGCTTAGCTATGAGTTCTGACCCAGAGCACAGCAGGAAGTGGCTGCAGATAAGACCCTAGGACAAACCCTTTGGACAACAATGTGGTTTCCAAACTGGGGAATCCCCACAAAAACTCCTCTTTCCCTGGGCCTTGTCTGCTCCATTCTCTAATATTTATTTCCTTTATAGTTTCAAATAATCACCTGGAAGCATGTGCAGTGGCATCTCCACCCCCGTTCCCTAGTTTCTCTTTCCCTTGTGGCTTCATGCACTGTTTTTCCCCGTCAGAGGCGTATATCTTTCTTTTCCCAGTACTGTAGCTGGGACTCCCACACACTATCTCCTTCCCCAAGCCCGCACTGGAGCCTATTTATATAGAAGTCTTCCTCTCCCTTAGCCCATATGAAAGCACTGAAGCAGTGGGAAGGGGCTGCTTGCTCCTGGAGCCCATCATGTTTCTGTCAGAACACCGGCTGGCTGAAAGAGGATATTTGCTGCTCTGGCTGCTCCCATCTGTTCTCAAAGCCCAGCCTAGTGCGGAGGTGAGCCCAAAGCCTCTGCCATGCCAGCAGGTAAGGCTAATTGCCCAGGATCCTTTGTGATTTAATAGCCAAACGATGCCCCCGGTGGGTCTGAGACAGGAAGTGCTGGTTGTGCTCATACCCTGCTGTGATACTGAAGGGGGCAAATGAAAGTTTAAAACCAGATTTTGAAAATCTTCCCCCAAAACTCTGACCACCTCAGCCTAGCAGCCACCCCTTTAATAGCCTGTCTTTTTAATGTCCCCTCTTACACTTTCTTGTCTCTTTCTGCTGCAAGGACTTTCAGACCTTCTCTTCAAGCCTCTCTCCCCCCCACCTCGGCCTTGTAATCTCCCCACTTTGACCATTAGCCTTGTACCCAGGTGCTTTCATTTTGTCACCCTGTGATATCGTTACCCCTCATCTTCAGACAGACTCTGTCTTGAGCAGCTTTTTGGATACCATGTGTGTGAGTGAGGCTCTACACAGCACTTGTATGTCCAGGCCAGGAAATGCTAGATACCTTGGACACATCTTGTCACCCTGTATTGTCTGTTCCTCCCCCACTTTTCTGTGACTGATCTCCAGGGTGGCTCCCCTTTGGGGACCAGTTGGTGAAACACCAGATCTATAGAATTAGAACGTGGGGGACAGAGCAGAGAGAGGAGGAGACCATCTGGGCCCCTATAAGCAATGAGAACGATGGCTTTCTCCTCCCCTTATACCTACCCAGCTTCTACTCCCTGGCTGTCTTGGCCTGGAGAGCAAGGGAACATGGGCCTGAAATCAAACCCAGTCTCTCCAATGACAGTGAGAGCACTAACTCCTAGGCATCTTTTTTTCTTGGCCAGGCGCTAAAGCTGGATCTAGCTCCCAGCCAGTCACTCAAGTGAATGACAAACTATTTAAAACAAGGGACAGAGGTCATGGCACTGCTTCCTGCTTGATCACACCCCCTGGCGGGGTCTTTTCCTGCTCACTAAGTGATAGGCTGTGGTTAGAGTAGGTGGGATGGATCACTTGAAACTTGAGGGAGGATTGTGGCTGCCAGAGGATTGAGGTTTCTCATTGTGGGATAAGAAATGACTAGGCAGGTCCCAATGGGAACTATTCTTACTTCCCTGTCCCCTCCTTGAATATGTGCCTGTCTGAGGGCTGTGCTTGGGGGAGTGGTGCATGGCAAAGTGGAGCCATCAGGACACGCACCCCACTGCAGCCTAGGCTCTGGGATGCAGCTGGCAGACTCCACGCAGTCTCATACCCTTCTGCAGCCCAGTGAGTGTGGCACAGACCCTTGCTGGTAGAGGGGAAAGGATGATTGGTCAGTGATGATGGTACCTGAGAGCAGCCAATGAACAGTGGTGATCTAGCAGTTGGGAGCTTCTGCCTCCCTCGTGCCTTATTTTTGTTCAGGAGAGGGAGCAGAGGTGCTGTGTGGTTCCTTCATTGAGTCTAAGCTGTGATCTGCTGGCCCAGCATAGGTGCATCTGTGTCACCCAGGCTGGAGGGCTTCAGCAGCACACACCAATAACCTGGCCTTCTTCAGGGGCTTCTCTGAAGGTAATAGTGCCAGCAGGACCCTCCCTAGAGGGGTGCGGGGCCCGGGGCAGAAGTGACGAATCCGTCACTTCCGGGACTGACCTCACCGGCCAATCGGTCCGGTCCGCGAGGGCCCCCAAAGCATACAGCCCAGAATGGTCACCCCGATTCGCCATACCCAAGGGATGGCTCTGAGTTCCAGCCCCCACTGTACCTCAGAAAGCCAGGTCACAACCCCCTACAGCTCTGAAAGAGCTTCCCACCCACAAGGTTTGATTTGTGATTATGCTAGAAACTGTGTGTGAAGGAGCTTATGCCTTGATCTCAGCCCGCCACGGCCAAAGTACTTGCCTAAGGGGGGGTGCATGCTTGTGTCTGAGAATGTCTAGTATAAATTCCAAACAGCAGTAAGGTGTGTGTGATAGGAGTGGAGCCACGTCTGAAATGAGGTGTGGGCTGAGCTCCTTCACTCTCATTGATGGCTTTCCTTGTTTCTCCATAGAGCTCAGTTCAGGTCTCATGCCAAGGTCTTGGCCTCCGCACATTTCCAGAGAAGCTTGGCCATGGGGTTAAGCAGCTCGACCTCTCTGACAACTTCATCCAAAACCTGACGGAAAGCTGCACATCAAAGTTAGGGCAGCTAGAGCACCTCAACATGCATTTCAACCAATTGGCAACTGTGTCAGAAATGGCCCTGACTCATCTAACTCATCTTCACTCTCTGCTCCTAGCTGCAAACCACCTTGATAGGAATTACTTCACCAATGGAAGAGCCTTTGGGTCACTGAGGAATCTAAAGGTCCTGGACCTTTCTGCAAATAATTTGGACAGTGATATGGCAGCCTGGTACTTCAGCAAACTCACCTCTTTAAAGAAACTGGATCTGTCCTGGAACAAGATGACCAGGCTGCCAGGGAGCATCTTCCAGGGAACTCTAAAGCTGAGAGAGATCAACCTTAACAATAACTACATCACGGAAATAGAGGAAGGAGCTTTTGAGGCTCTATTAAATCTAAAAGTGGTGAATTTAGCCATGAATTCCCTTCACTGTATCTCGGGCTTCAGCCTCACACAGCTGCAAGTTTTAAATCTCAGTTACAATGCCCTGGAGTTCTTTGTTACGGAGGAGAGAAAGGAACACTACCAGCTTCAGGTGCTAGATCTGAGTCATAACAAACTGATCTACTTTCCAGAGCTCCCCAAGGTGCATCGCCTCACACACTTAAACCTCTCTGATAACGCCATGGTCTCTTTGGCTCCAAGTTCCACCAATACAGCAGAGTTCAGACTGCAGTATGATGAGATGGCAAGACCTAACATATCCTTGAATATTTACAATGCAGCAGCTAGACTGTCAAAGATAACTGACTTAGATCTCAGCAGTAACCTGTTGTATTTGTTCCCAGTTACTTTCCTTCACAATCTGAGCTCCCTCCAGAATCTCAATATGGCTAAGAACTGTCTCCATAATATAGCTGTGGAGTCATCTCCTGGTGATATGGAAAGCAAGGAGCCAGGCTTGATGCATGACAATGCCTTTCTGTCGGTGCGATCACTGGATCTTCAAGGCAATTTCATTCATTCCTTGCCACAGTGGTTTTTTGGTATTCTGCCCAAACTGGAAACACTTGACCTTGGTTCTAACAGCCTCCAGCCTTGTGAGAGCCAGAATGCTAATAAAAGCGAGATCCCAATAGGTCATAACTCAGCTCAAAGAGGTAACTGTACATCCTTCTGTGACATACCGCACCTGAAGTATCTGAGTTTACGTAGGAACAACATTGTGAGGCTATATCCTTACATGTTCAACCAAACCTCTTTGGTCTCCCTGGATCTGTCTGAGAATGAAGACTTGTTCATGCCAAAAGGAGCTCTGGAGGGTCTGGAATTCTCTTTGCAGAAGCTCTCTCTAAGAGGAAATCAGATGGACAACAACAAGACAGAGTTCCCTTGTCTGAAGATGCTGAAAAAGTTGGACATGTCAGACAACAAGTTGAGTCTTTTGCCCCCTGATCTTGTCTGCTCTCCACTGGAAAATCTGGACATTCGCAATAACAATCTCCAGGCCTTAGAGAAACCTGCCACCATGAGATGGTCCAGCAGCCTCAATCATCTGAATGTTGCTGGCAATCCCTTTAGCTGTTGTGCACTGAGCTGGCTGGAAATTCTACAAGCTGCCCATGTGAGTGTGTTGGATCTGAATGAAACTCTGTGCTCTTATCAGGACAAGAACAGGAACTTCTCAGCTAAGATAGCCAACAAGACCACGTGGCTTTGTCCTCATCAGATAGGAAATCGCTACCTGATGGTATTGATGGTGGTGGTGATCACTCTTTGCTTTCTGTTTCTCAGCTGTGGGATATGCTGTCGTCTGAAAAAGAGTCAGAAGCTGTCAAAGTATCTGGGATTCAGAAGCAACAGGGTGGACCCCATTCCTTATCATCCAAATAAGGAAAAGAGAACTGAACAGATAGCAATAGACCGAGTTACAGAAGTATAGTACAGGACAGGAGAGGGAGAATAATATTTATTGTATTTTAGGCACCTGCCCCTCACTAATACATTAAAGGTTTCACAAACAAGACAATAAAACATTCAAAATCAAATCAATATGCTGTGCTCCCTCTTGATGCAAGCAGCCTAGACACATGCTGTAGCCTCCATGGGCCATCTCTCTCTACTGCTTTTTTTGTGTGCAAGGAATAACTGCTCATTGTGGGAGACTTGGAAATGTTTTGTTGTAGTTAGAAAGAATTCCCTGATGGGTTTCCTGCCCTGAAACAAGGCCGGTGCTCTTTGAATGGATCTCCCCCTCCTGCTTCTTCCATCGCTCAGGGCTGAATCCATCCTCTCCTGTTTGTGAGCAGATCGTTATCTCCACAGCAACAGAATTGTTATTCTACAGAACTGTTGTTCAGCATTGTCCAGGAGTTGTCACCCAGCCTTTCAATAGGCGAACTAAATACTTGTTACTTGTCAACCTAGTAAACAAGAAGCCCCCCACCTCTGCTTTCCCCCCTGCAATATGAGGGCTGCAGAGTCATGTGAAATGCCCCTTGTAAAGACGTGTTAGGCCTGGTCTACACCTAAAACTTAGGTCAACCTAGCTACAGTGCTCAGAGGTGTGAAAAGTTCACACCCTGGGAGATGTAGTTAAACTGAGCTAAGCCCTGATGTAGACATTGCTAGATCCTCAGAAAAATTCTTCCATCAACCTAGCAACCACCTCTCAAGGGAGAGGATTTACTGCAGCAATAGAAAAACCCTTCCATCACCAAGGCTCTTCCATTCCATTGCTGCAGCTGTTTGGCTGTAGCACTTGTAGTGTGGACAAACCCGTAGTGTATTCTTCTGTAATGGCCCCAAACACAACAGCTTACAGTATCAAAAATGGCCTTGTGGGGAAGGGGGAGAGGGTGATTTCTGTAGAATCCCAGGATATTGTTTTAAAATGTGACTCTCCCCTTTGTTGACACTCCTGTCCCTTGAACTTTCATCCAAATCTTTGTGCTGAGTTGACACTTCTAAATGGCTCTGAGCAGTGCAGATTGTGCCTGAGGGCAGCTTGCCATGTTCTTGGCCATTGTGATAGGAATGAATCTACCTCAACAAAAAGAACCTGAGTTGAAAATTCTCAGCCTCTCTGTCTGCTTTTAAGACAAAACTCCTAAGCTTTTCAGGTCAGCGTGCAGGCAGATGGACATCCTCAGAGCTTGAACTAGGACAGCCAAGCCACAATTTCTGAACTGTCATAAACCTGCAGTGACATCTTCCACAATGATAGGAGAGTGCAATCTGGCTGTCTAGCTCCAGGGACAGCTGGGCCCCCCCCATGGAAGCCATCAAGGCAAAGAGCTCCTAGTCACTGTTCTAACCAGTAACACTCTCATCATTGGTGCTCACGCTCCCCAGATAATCAGCAGATGCTGCAGGAGCGGAGTCCTGAAAGCAATAAGACATGCTGAGCAGGGCCGGGTGAGTAGGGGACTCTGCTCCTGTGGTACTGAGACTGCAGCTCTCTTGCTGCCAGGTTACTCCTTCCTGGACTCAGGAAGCCAAAGAGAAACACTCATTAGCATCATGGGTGTTGTGCTTGAGCGCAGACACATTCATTTTCCACTCTGTCGCTGCCAGGATTGCTGTGACAAAAACCATTGCTTTTCAGGTTTCCTCAGTTCTAGTCTTTGTCACCCCAGCCAGCCTGGCACTGATTGTAACACCCAGGAACGTTTACAAGTCGAGCTCTACACGTCTGGTGCTGCAGAGTACTGCAGAGTGAATGGGGTTTGGAAAAGGGTTAAATTATTCATGAATTGTCATTAAATGATTTATTGTAAAATAAAGGACACTTTGCTCTAAAGACGGTGCTGCCCTCTACCTCCCCCCAATCCCTGCCACCTGCATTGTGTCTGTATGTCTGCAACTACTGCCTTATGTGCCATGACAAACTGACTTTCCTAATGAATGGGAATCTATGCCCATCTCATTGGATGGAGCTGAGCCCATGTTTCCATGTTCAGTTCGGACTCTTTGATCCAGAAGGGTACTGTGGTCATGTCAAGATCGGCCATGGGATTATGCTGTTCTCTATTCCACTGTGCTTCCCTCCTTACCCACCAGGCTCTGTTGTTGTCTGTGGATTTATCCATCTCATTTACATTTGAAGCTCCTTAGGACAGGGATGTATTTTCTTATTTGTCTTTAGAGCACTGTGTCCACACCACTGGTGCTATATAAGCAGTCTGGCTGCTCCCAAGAGCTGTGATTATCATGCAAGAGAAGGTAAGGGAGAGAGGGCTGGTTGCCCTGTGCATATCCAGAGCATGGTTACTTCAGAGGGTGTTTCATGATAAACAAAGCCCCAGTTGCAGGTGCTGTTGTTTTTTTGACAGGTGTTTTTGAAGGTGTAAATGTGCATTTTGGGTGGCCTCTTGGTTAGGAATGTTCCTCATTTAAACCACATACTGGGCTGTACTTTCCTCCATGCATTCCACAGTATGCTGCTTTGGCCTTCACCCGGTTTATTCATCACCACCTTCCGCTGCCCCATGAAGAAGCCTTCAGTGTTGTACATTCCATGCACTCTAAACCAGGACAGCCCTGCTGTGCCCCACTGAGAGCTTTGTTAGTAATTCACCTGGTACCCAAGAGCCATACCTGCTGGCAATGTAAAATGGAACCAATTACAGGCACCTTCACCTTTAATATGAAAGGGCAGCCCAGGGAGTCTACAGACCCCAGTATGCCTCCCTTTCAATCTGAGTGAATGGTCACTTGAATTGAGCTGGAACATTGCATGCTGGGCCCTTTAGTCTTCATTAGACGTACTTCTGTATTAAAGGTGACTCTGGTTGCAACCACATGCAAAAGTCTCGGTGCTGCCTTTGTGCCCGAAGCTGCTCTTTCAGATGACGACCCTGCTCCAGTCCTCACAAAGATGCAAGAAGCAGCTTTCAAAGGCCGGAGATTCTTTGTTCTCTGTTGCTCAGTGTGCCAAGCACAGCATCTAAGAGACAGGGAGGGAGGAATGTTTTCCCATAATCCCTAGGGCTTATATAGTGCTGTGGCCATTGAACATTTCACAGACACTACAGCTGTGTATTCACTAGGAAAAAGGTGTGTTATGTTCTGTTCTTAAGTTAATGAGCATGAGGTAAAATCCTAGTGAAGACAAGGCAGTTGTAGTATTAACGCACTTGAACAGGTCAAAGTAAACCCAAGGCTCCCTCATAGTCTAACTCAACCTGCTAGCTCATGTGAAACCACAAATTGCCTTCTCT
Source organism: Emys orbicularis (assembly GCF_028017835.1). Taxonomy (NCBI): domain Eukaryota; kingdom Metazoa; phylum Chordata; order Testudines; family Emydidae; genus Emys; species Emys orbicularis. Next base: position 26,286,418 of record NC_088691.1, read on the forward strand.
TCTCTAGGATTTTATCCCGTGTTAGCTAACTCGAGTTGAGAATGCACCTTTTTTCCTCATGAAGACAAGGCCTAAGTGAGCCTCCTGTCCCCTGTGCAGCAGGTGAGGGAGAGTGGTGTTGGAGGTTGAGTAACTGAGGCGAGTGGGAGACTCTTACACTATGTTCTGGGGTCGAAGGATCTTTGCAAAAGAAGCTCATGAACCTTTTCCCTCTAAGTTTACCCTGTTTCTCCCCCTGAGGGAGATTGAAGTTTTCTAAGCATTTCTAGGTAAGGTGATGCTTGTTCTGTGCATTAGGGACAGAAAAACCTGCCATACCATGCATTTGCTCTCCCTCCTCAGAACTCAGTGGGCCCCACTGGGTGCCCTATATATGGAAGAGGGAGACTATTTCCTTCTCGTTTACACTGGCACCCATTGCGGTCCCCGCTGCCACTCCTTTCCACTATCTCTTAATACCGCTTGCTTGTTCTGTGTGACTCAGCAAAACTCCCCTGACAGCTATTTCTAATTAGAGGTGCTGGGTTTTTTGTTCTTGGCACTTCCTTCCTCTGTGATGGGGCTCAGTAGGGACTAGAACCTGCCACAGCCCAGCCAGTGCGGCATCTTGGTGGGAGGGAGATTTCCTCAGTGGAGAGTGACATGAAGGCAATTTGCAAAGTCTTTCCTGCTTTGCAGCCTCCTTTTAGAATCTCCCTCCTGGTGTGTCTGAAATCTCCCTCGCTCGCACTGTCCCAGCCTGATGGTCCAGGAAAAGCAGAAGTGAAATTGTTCTCGTTACATTGGCATGTTTTCCCTAACTGCTGAGCTTCCATCAAAGGAGATGGGTGGGAGCCCGGAGATGCAACCAGCCAGGTAGCCCGAACTATGGATTGTGCTGCTGTAGGTGGGCATGGGCTCAGGGTCGTGCGAAGCGCTGTCTCTGTAACAGTGTCCTAGCCCTTTGGGATCCCTTACAGAGTGGCATTACAAACTTCTCCAGCCTCTCCAGCTAGTGCTGGGGACAGTCCCCCTGCCCTTCAGTGCCTAGCCCATGGGAGGAGGCATTGCTGTTACAGTCATCTGGGTGAGCTTGCTGCTCAGGGCTATAATTGGGCTGTCTGAGTTAGTCCTTGTGTGAGTTCACCGAGTATGGGCCGGTTCTGGAAGGTCACTGCCTCCCACGGCCCACTTCTTAGTATCTTTTCTGTGGTGAAGCCACGAGTTCAGCCAGCAAACCAGAAAGAGGAAGGAGGCCTGGCCCTAAGCGAAAGGCAGCCCCTCCCTCCTGGAATGTTTGCCTACAGTCTCTTCTGCCCTGGGTCACCTACCCCCTCCGTGAGGAGCTCTGGGCTGGGGAAGTGGGTACTTGCCCCTAGTGGATGCGAAGTGTATGCAGACCGCCCCCACCCAAGGATTTGTCTGCACTAGGTCAGTGACAGGGGAGCTGCCTCACTCCTGAACAGTGCTGGGGATGGAAGAGTCACCGCCACATGACAGCCTGACACTTCTGGAGTGTTGGTGGCTTTACGTCATTGCAAAACAGAATCCTCAGCTATTGTAATGTCATAGGACAAGCTACTCATCAAATACCACCAGCAGCCTCCCTCCGGCTACCAAGGGGCTCTCTCTAATCTCTGTCCCCATTTCCCTTCTAGCTGCTGGATGGGAGAAGGATTCCCTCTTTTTCCCCATTCTTGGGCAAACACTGTACAGGGCTCTTTGCTCAGCTCTCCCCATTGCCTCGTGTGGGTAAGGCAGCCCATGGATGTTGGCATCTGTGACCTATACTTTGGTGAGAAGCACCAAGCCAGCCAGTGGTGTGTGCCAGAGTAATGCAGGGCCCTGAAGGGCACCCAAAAATGGGTTAGGGCACCCCTAAGGGCCCCTAACTCCAATAGTTGCCCTTTTTCCATCATCCTTTGTTCTGGTCTGCCTATCCAAGCCAAATTAATGTATCAGCGAAGATTTCATGAGAGCTATTATCAAATCCTTTGATGAGCACAGCTCTATCATCCTATCACAGAAGCAATCAAGTTTCCCTAGCAAGCTCTCTCTGTGGCCCCCTCAATGCTGTTTAGCTAATGCTCACAGTTCCCTTAATGTCCAGGTATTTCATAACCTTTTCCTCTCTCTCTATTCTTCCGCCCTTTCACTCAGGAGGGCGGTTACAGAGACTTGCCCTGCCTACAGAAGTTTGACCAATTTAACAAGGTGTGATGTGGCACTGGATTAATGGAATGAGGGCAGCTTCTGTGCACAGACAAGCCAGCCTAGTGACAGGTTGCAGTTTGCCTGGATCCCTCTGCTGTCCTTCCTACAAGATTTCCCCAGGGAGACAGTCTGTCAGCTGACTCCCTAGACATGTTATCCAGACTGGCTGGTTTGGACATAGTCATATTGTCCAAGTGTTCCCTTCCCTGTTTTTTATCCTTTTATACAGGCTCTTCCGCCCCTCCCCACATGACCCACAGACCGGTCACAAGAACAGCACCAGCTACTCTGGTGGGTGGCAGTGGTTACTGTGGCTCCATTTCACTTTCTCCATGACATCCCCCCCCCCCCCCAAAAAAAACACAACTTTGTGTAGAGTCTATATAGAAAAGTGAAGCCTTCCTCCTGACCTGGGAAAACCCCTCAGGATGGAGTGTGACACGGAAGTGGACTGGGTATTTTTAGCACTTACCCTTTGTTCGTTCTCTGGTTCAGGTTGGAAAGAGGAACTGATCTCAACTGAAGAATGGTGTTTGCTTTAAAAGGAAGCCCTTGTTTGTGGGCCAGTCATTGCAAGACTCATCTGCAAAGGGGGTGACCTACAAAGTCACCTTTTTAGGAGGCAGCATGTTCCAGTGGCCTGAGCTTGGGAACAGCTCAGCAGCTGAACTGAGCCAGCAGCTTCTGAATTTTAACCCGGACGCTGACACGGGCTCATTATGGGAGTTTGGCACTTACCCTCTTTCCCTTATTTTCCCCATCAGAGAGTCAGGGAAGGTAATAGTGATCTTCACGGTATGCTATTAAACAGGCAGCATTTGCCAATGGCTCCTGCACAGTAACCAGTGACTGCAGTTTCTTCCAAGCCTATGAAAAACTGCCATGTCTCGGCTAGCACTGGGCCGTGTCCGTCTGCAAATGTTGCCCCTAATTGGCAACTACTGGGTCTCCCGGGGCAGATACGAATTTGAATTAGCTAATGTTAGTGCAGTGCTGTGTGAGTGCTCAGCTGTAGTAGTAGTATTTCTGCCTCTTCTAACACACGGCGGCTCAGAGCCAGGCTCTACACCCTGTTCCATTTTATCCTTAATTCCCAGCAGACTGACAGCATTACCACTTGGGAGTGCTTCCCAGCCAGACCGCAAGCTCCTTTGCTCAGCTTGTGCAAACAACTCTGAAGAGTCCTCCTAGTTCATGAAGCCTCCTGATCATAACAACCAACCCCATCCTATGTCTGTCTGTCTGCCATACTGTGCGTGTACCCACAGGGCCTCCACACTAACTTATTCCAGGAGAGGATCCTGTTCTGTGATTGGGACAATTAACGTCCTGTCAAATAATAACAAACCACTGTGCCCCCATTTTGGTTTCTGGTGGCTTTTGCTACTGGCTACTCCTGGCTTCTACTAAACCCCATTATCCAGCTCTTCCTGCAATGTATATACTCTGCTCATTGCTACATCTGCTTCTTGCTGGGCTTCTCTTCCATAGCCACCAACCACTGGACAGGCGAGAGAAGAGCCCAAGGCATCAGGCAGCCATTTCTTCCACTGGACCTTTTAATCCAATCAAAACAAAGTAGTGAAACATTGCTCCTTTGACCTGGTAGGAAAGTTTGGTCCTTCGGGGGCAGGCCTGTGACTCTAGAATTGCCTGTGGAAATGGTGTGACTCTGAGACTTGTGTTTGATCCGCTGCTAACATGCAGCAAAGCCCCTCTCCCATCCGGTCACAGCAGAGATGAGTAAATGTTTTTACCTGCTCTGGTGTTCATAGAATATCAGGGTTGGAAGGGACCTCAGGAGGTCGTCTAGTCCAACCTCCAAAATACAACTCTGGTGGGTCTCAAACCCACAACCTTTGAATGGCTTCATCTATCACCGATCTAGAAGTCCAATGCGCTATCCATTGCGCCACAGAGCCTGTGGCTGCAGAGACACTATGTGGCTGCATTGCAGGCTTCACTGAGGTCAGGGGTCAGACAGACAAAATTGCTGCATGCTGGCTGCTTCAAGCCTCTGCCATACTCCATACCCTGAGTAATACTGACAGCGAGGCTGGCTCCTCAGTGTCAGATGCATAAGTACCTGGATATCATACTCACCAACTCTCCTTTCCCTCTCCCTTTCAAACTGTCACTGGCGTTGATATTTGAGTGCTTTGGGATTTTAATAGCTTTGCCTGCTAATTACTTGATTTTAGATTCTTGAGTTTGCCGAGTTTGCCAAGTTGCCAGTATAAAGTACCAGCCATACCCAGGGCTATCTGGGTGAACTGAAACCAAACAATGATTTGGTGTATCTGGGCCAGGATGCATCAAACAGGTATCAATCCAGGGCAATGGGGCACAGAATGCCAGTCTGGGATCTCTCACACTCTGTCAAGGGTGACAAGCTAGCTAGCTAAGGCAGTTTGTACCAAGGACAGGCAGAGGATGACTCCAAGATCAGATTCTCTGCCTACCCCCTGGGAGGAGACAAACTGGAATGGGGTCCTTGTGCCCCCCGGAAGGGACTCTGGGATCAGTACCATGTAGGGACAGAATCACCTGAATTGAGAAAGGGATATAAACATGTCTTAGCTGTACTGAGGCATGTCTATTATATGCAGAGCATGTTGAGATCCTCAAATGCAGGGCACTATCCAATGCTCTGTGTAGACACATTCTTATTTCTGTGCCTCCTGGAATGGGCTCTGGACAGGAGCTCTGCCTCCAGTTTTAATGCACCAACTAAAAAAATTCTTTTATGTCATAAATTGCAATCTGCCAATGCCAGCACTGAATGCATGAGTGCAATGAAAGTGGGAAGGCCCAACTGATGGGTACCAACTGGACTCTCATTTTGCCTTTATTTATGTTCTGCAGACCACAGTACAGAACATCTGGGAATCCTGGGTATGTGACTATGTCCCCCACTAGATAGTACCCTCACCTTATATTTTCATATGATCTCTGATTGTGACTGTAGAGGGTTCTTATGAGCTAGCTTTTTCATAATTCAAGATAATGAGCCACTAGGCTGGTATTTGGTTCTGTAGTCTGTTTGGGTGGGTTCTGGAGGTATGCCAAATCAGGACTGGAGTTTGGGTGTAAATTCAAAGGCAACAAATTTTGGTGAGCTGTTGACATGAGATTTCTCCCCTATCTTGGGCCAAACCCACCTGTTCTCTCATTAGTTCAATCATCTCCAAGCCAGAACTGAAAAAAATCACACCTGGACTCCTGACCAGATGCACCTGGTGCCTCCTGTGGGCATTCCTGCCTGTGGAGACTGAACTCTGAGGAGCTGACCCCTGGACAGAATGATGTGCAGTTACACTTGCCATAGACACCAGGCCCAGCTGCATGTCTGGGATGTAAGCTGCCCCACTGCCAGAGGGTCAGGAGCCCATGGTCTGGAATCCTCAGGTCACCAGTTCATACTTTACAGCCTCATTGAAAAGGAGATGTGGAGAGGTTTATGGTGGTCATAAAGGTGGTGAATGGGAGAACAGAAAAGGAGGGGAGCTGAGGGGGAGCCTGTGCTTGGGTGTATGCAGGGGGGAAGGGACTGCTCTCACTGCACTGTCCCTTCTCCCATCAGCTGGGGATGTGGGGCAGTGGGAGAGCTTTGAGTGTGGGGAGGGGAGAGGCGCCTCAGCTGGAGCAGGAAGCAGAAAGCCTGGAGAATGGAAGAGGGGGTCTCATAGGTACCAGGGAGTCAATTGTATTACAGATTAGCAAATTACGTGCTGGTGAAAAGGGACAAATCAGCCATAGGGGCTCTCCACGCAGTGGGTCCAGCCCAGGCAGCTGCAGTGCAACCTTCCCATGCCCACCTCACCAACATGCCTCAGGCTGCCCTGAGCTCCATCCCTGTGGTCTGTCTGCTGAGGGGCGAAGAGGCCAGTTAGTGCCAATTGTGGAGGGGTTTTATCAGTGCGGACACCTGGCCACTAGGAAGTGGACTGAGAGGCATCAACACCTCCCACATTAGCAAGGTCAGTGCTTAGGAGCAGGAGGCGTCTGTATGGCTGGGGCTCCCCTGTTTGGCTGAGGGTGTTTAGGAGCATCCTGAAGTTGTCTGTCAGGGACCTGCATTTGGTGTTTGTATTGGTTGGGGCCTTATGCTGCAGGCTGGGGGAAGGTGTTAGGTCCCTCTGGGGCCCTGTCAGTTTGCATGCAGCCCAGGGTAGTCAAACCCATTTCTGGTCATAAAACTCCCCTGGAGTTTCTCTGAGAACCAGATAAACCAAGGAGCAGGGGTCACAATACCCGGCTGGTGAGGGTGAGTCACCTGCCACTTAGCATCCTAAGTGCTACTTTCCTGAAGGCTTAGGGGGGTTCTCCTTCCTGTCTCACCCTGCTGAGAGTCCTGCTCCCTCCCTCTGAATGCAGGAATTCTTCTCACAGCCGCTTCTCAAGTGTTCAGTGTGGGGCCTGCCAGGAGCACAAGGAGCTCAGAGCTAGGTAGATGAGGCAGTAGTTTCCCATTGCCCAGGAATCCCATCGCAGGGCCTGCTGGGAAATTGCTGATCTGTCATGTTCTCGAGTGGTAGCTGCTGTTAAGAGTCAAACATCCCTTATCCCTGTATTTATTCAGTTAATGAACCCCACAGCTCGGCACTCAGGATTTGGGGGAGAGGAAGCTGCATGAGTAGTTCACACTCTGCAAAGATGTGGTATTTTGCTAAGCCTGCCTTTGCATACAGGCTTGGGGCAGGTTGTGGGAACGCTGGGGCATAGGTGTTGTGCTGGCAGTACCTTTCCTTGGGGTCCTGTGGTTCCGTTAGACTCTGGTAGCTAATGAAATTAGCCCAATGAAATCACCCAGTGAGGTTAGGGTCTCTGCCAGTTTTCCTAAAATCTCCCACTGTTCCTCTCATTGGTGCAGCCCCCCCTAGTGACAGTGTCATGAAGACCTGTTCAGACCTGGGTTAGGTGGCATAGAAGTTAAAATGCTGGCACCTGCCTACACAAGGACTCCCAACAGCACTCACACGAGTGGAGTTGCACCGGTGGGAGATTTTAGAGAAACAGAGCCAGTGTAGATACTGTCCCATTAAGCACGTTTTGCTGGGTGCAAGGCAGCTCTGGGTGCATGAGCACAGAGCACAATGACTTTGAAACTGGCAGGGCTGGGGTCCAGTTCGGAGGCTGACAGAGCTACTGTGCCCCTTTGGATGGTGCTCAGAGGGTGCAGGGGATTGTCAGCAGGCTGGGAGAATATGGAATGCTCCACGGTCTATGTGATTCTGAAAATTTGGCTAACTGTATGGGATAGGCACCTACGCTGATATGTAAAACAACATAGCAGGCATGCCCAGTGCAGTGGCTTCATTCACTGATCACTTCATGACTCACTCAAGCTTAGCAAAACATGCATCTCTGAGGGCTAAACATGTGATGAATTTGAATTGGTATGTTCCAGTTGGTTTTGTTATACCAGCATGAAAAAGCACCTGGACAATTTTTCACAGCTGAAAACCCAATTTTTCATGTTCAGAAAACTCCAAATCCATTGAACAGATTTTCTTCAAACTTTCCTCCCCACCTCTGGACCTAGAACAAGCACAAGACACTTCAGCTCAAAGGGGAACTTATGAGGAAAGTTATTTAAAAACACTAAAAAAGGAGGTTCAGAATGAAAATAATATGTGAGCCATAACTAAAGAGAAGTGTGAACCACACATCTGAGCTGTGTTCAAGGTAAAAACTATCAACACACCTATGCTTGTAGGGTGTGAGAAAAGATATTTACAGACATCCAGAGGCACAACAAGTAGCAACAGGATGGAACGGAGCAAAGAGACCTGTAGGCTGATTATCAGGAACCATTTTGACCAATTTGACCTGGATTTATCGCCCAAAAGAATTGATGGAAGCTCCATTGCTTGAATAATTTAATAGTATACAGGACAAAGCACTGGAGATTATACTGTATGGACAAATCCTGCATCAGCCCCCAGGAGAACAGGCTAGCTAGATGGGGCGTTTCCAGTTCTAACTTCTGGGATCTTATCTTGTGTACTATCCAATGTGTCACGGATTTAAGGGACCAGTTTCTCTCTCATAGCTCCTGGGAAAGGTTGAAGTTCATGGACCAGATTCATGTTGGGCGTAAGCACACTGAATTCAAAGAAGTTATAGGAGCAACTGGTCCAAGGGGGAGAAAAAGATTTCACATGCAGTGACAATACTCAAGTCCTCAGATAACACAGGGCAATGCCCAACTGCAGCCCAAACATTAAGTGGAGCAAATGACAGCAGCGCCCATTGTTAAATAGAAGGGGTGGCCTGAGGAGACTTTGGATTGATAAGAAGTAACTGAGCTGGGTGGAGGATGCTGAGGCTATTATAAACTAATGTAAAGATCATTGTTTCCTGCACCTGCAGTGCATGTGTTGTTCTTTATGATGATTATATCACCACCTCCCAGCCAGGAATTATGCCAAGGCTGCCTCAGGGCTCTGGATTTCTGTGGGAGGTGATTCCCTCTGGCTGATCTCCTGGGACTCCCCTGAGATTCTCCTGCTATGCAGCACCTAGCCAGCTCTTCCTTCCTCAGCAGTCCCCTTACACTGCCCCATGCTTTCCTCATGAGAAGAAGCAGATCTCACCCACGCATGCCTCCATGCATTTCATCTGAAACCAGCCAGTGAATTTCATCACAGATAAGATCATGCACATTTCATGGCCTTGGAAGAGGCAAGAGGAGTTGCCGCCTTTCTGAGAGAGACACATACAAGGTATAGAAGAGGCTGAAGTGCCTGGAATGTGTCCAGGGCAATAAGGAAACCCAGGGGCTATGGTATTACCAGGCTCTCTGAACTCCACTTGGGTCTGTCTGGATTAGGAAATGCACAGGGATGCAGCAGATCATAGCTTTCTCTCACCTGTTACCTTCCAGGGCCTTCCATCAGGGCTTCCTTCACAGTTGAACTTATTCCTTTATAGCTGAATTGGCAACATAGCCAATGTCTTAATCTTTCATAAGAAAGAGCAATCGATGGATTGATGGTCCCTTCCCATTATGCTGTATCTTGATCCAAACAGCCAGGAGATAGAGGGAGAAGAGAGGATGCACTGATGGAACAAATGAGAGAGAAGTGAAGGACTAGCAGTGGAAGAGGCTGCACTGATGTATGTGCTGGAGCTCCATCTAGGTCAGTGACTTGGGATTCTCATTAAGTAGCAGGCAAGCAGAGACAATACCAGTCTGAGAATCAAAGCCATAATAGCTGATTTGTCTCTTTATCTTTCCCATTCTGTTTCTTCTCTCTTCTGGCCATCAGCTGGAGCAAGGCAGGGCAGTGAAGAGGGCAAGAAATCTGTCCTCCTGTAGCTGAGACATCTCTTGATGTCACTGTTGTGTCTGAGGCTAGTTTTGTAGTGTTCCGTGATGACCACACATTAGAGAGGATTCAGGCAAGGCAAGAAGGGAAGGCAGGAGAAGGTGGCCACTGCTACTTTGTTTATTCAGATGCTTCGCTGAAAAACATTGATTTAAAAAATAAATAGGCAGCTTAGCCCCCAGTTCTGGTAAGAGTCTGATCTTTAAAATGGAATTTAGAGCTCCAGAAATACGGGACAGGCCAAATCCTCCAGCCAGATCCAGCACACTGCATGGCACTTCTTTGTCTCCGAAATGTGCAGCACAAACCTACTTTCACCAGCAGGAAATCTTCCCCATTCAGAGATGCTCAGGGAGGATTTTCAAAGTCCCTACTGCACAGGAAAAGAAAAGGCCATTCTCCCTCTGATACAGAGCACTCAACCCTTTGGTTCGACCTCAGAACCTAAAGCAAGATACTGGCAGTGTTCTGTCAGAGAACACATGGTAAATGGAAACTGGTTCTGTCTTGTGCCCTGATCTGAAGTGCAGAGATGGACCAGACTCCTCCTCCTCCTGGAACACAGTGAAGCAGAAATCCATATGCAGGAGGGTATCTACTGGCCTACATATGAAGGGGTCCTTGCAGAGACATCCCAGCTGTGCCTTTGTTGGGCAGCCGTGTGAAGCAGCTTTCCTCCCTTTGAATCTCCCACTCCCCTCCTGGGTCTCTTCTCCCTCCACTCTGCTGAAAAGTCATTCCACAATTTACCAGGGTTTGCTGAAAGCCCCATGGTTCAAAACCTAATCATCAGGGAGAGCCCAGGAGCAGAAAGGCTAATGAGATGGAAATCAGCTGATTCCCGCAATAATACAGTATCAGCTAGATTTTCTCTTTCTTTTAATTTAAGCCTCTTTTATCTCCCTTTGGGATTTGGGAGTGACCTTATCCCCTCCCCAGTAGGTACCTTCCTCATGGACCATTACTCAGACACAAAGCACTAAATGCCTTTTCATCCCAGGGAAGTAACTGGGGAAGGTCAGCAATCCAAGCGCCATTATCGTTTTATTTCACATGATGGCAAGTCAAAAGGAGGTCAGGGGGAAGATATTAACTACCCATCTAATTATGGCCAGTAAAAAGAAGCTTCCTTCCATTTAAAGTGGTGATCACACAAGAAGGGGGAGAGTGAAAAAGCCCGAGGCAGAGGTCTTATAACAGGGAATATTTCCAAAAGAAATTAGCATTTGACTTCACAAGGCTGCTGGCTCCATCACAGCCCATCTGTTCCAGTGGGAATCCTTCCCCTCAGCCCTGCTTTGCACTGGAGCAGCAAATGAATCTACGGTGGATAAGAGCCCAAGTTAACTCTGCAGTGATGGCATACCTTCCTTTATATTTTCCCCACTTCTTTTTTTCCCCTCTCTCTTTTTGTCTTGCTAAATTCCTGAGTATTATATGCATGGTTTTACTCAGTTGTGTACATTGCTCGGCAGGGCCTCACTCATTGTAGCAGTGGAATTTAAGATGCTGCTTCTGATCCAGAAAGCCTGCTGTGGTTTGGGACCTGCTCTGATCCCCTGCACCAGTGCTGTGGCTGAGATAGTTGAGGTGCTTTAGCTATAATTTTCCCAGTGTGCACTCTGGGATACTACTGGAGGCAGGAGGGTATCTTATGTGATGTGCCACGTTCTGGAATTCAGTCCATCAAAGCCTGATCTTCATTGTGCAGTGCAAGGCACATTGCTTTGGTCAAGCATTTGCCTGGCTGGATAATTGCTGGTTCTTTTTATGGCTGGTATGGGCCAGTGCAGAAGGAAAGGGGTTCATTGTGCTGTGAGACTAATTGCAGCATCATGCTGAGTTAGGTCATGCTGTGGGCAGATGTTTTGGTGATGGGCATAGAGGAAGTTCAATCAATCAATTAGTTTTAAGGCTGCTGTGTATTGTGCATAGTGTGTCTGTTCTCAGTGCTTGTGTATATATCGTGTGCCAGTGTTATGGATTCCAAAATGATGGTGGAAGCTGCTTTGCCTTCACACAGCTTCTGGAAAGGTGCTTTAATGGGATTACAGTGGAAATGTTTTTGTTGGCAACATGCTGAGAGCTCTCCCCAAGCTGGTCTGACACATCCCCAGTAGGTGTCCCCAAGTAGCTCTCCTAATCACACTAAACTTCTGCAGATTGATCCTCATACAGTTATGAAACCTATTAGCAGCTCCTAATATCCTAAGCAAGTCAAACAGGTAGAGCAAAGGATTTGTCTCTAGGAAAAGAAAGGGGAAGGAGGTAACACTGAGAAGTCAATGGCCAGTGGCAGGACTTTCCCACGTTCAATCAGATTCTGAGGAATCCCTATACTGAGTTTCAGGAGGGGACTCACTGGGGAGCCCAAACTCCTAGCCCCAAATCCAAAAGAGGGGATCTTTGGGCTTCCCTCATTTACTTTCTGCCCCCTTTAAGGTGGGGTTTAGCTTGCTTTTATTGGTAACACGGGCCAGAGCTGGTGCTTTTGGCGATAATTTGGCCCCACATGTCTCTGCCTTTCCCAGAGGGCTGGATTCTCCCCGCTGGTGAGGCTTAGTGAGATGGTCTCTGTTTTTGATTGACTCGTATATTTGGATAGTCCTGCTGTTTAAACTGGGGGTGGGTATTGCCACTGAGCTCCACTGTAGGTAACCTGGAGACTGGGGTCACAGCAGAGGGAAGGGGGTGCCCAGGTCTCTAGTCCTCACTAGATCCAAGGGGGGGAAATGTATAAATACAATGTATTTTTAAAACATCTTTCAAACAAAAAATAAACAGCCTCAAAAAGAAAGGAAGGCAGAAGTTGGGCTCCAAGATCTGCCCCCAGAAATACTCAAGGTATGGCACTAATAATTGCCAACCGGTTGTATTGTTGAGCTATTTCCTCCTATTTAATATGCAAAGAAATGCCCAGGGATTTGATTTGTTGCTCACTGTCCCCTCCCTTGTATTTTTGTCCACCTCCACAGGTTCGGCCGATCGCTGCTTCCAGTGGCCGCGGTTCGCTGCTCCAGGCCAAAGGGAGCTGCTGGAAGCGGCCCGCGCCGCTGAAGCAGCAAACCGCGGCCACTGGGAGCCACGATCAGCCGGACCTGCGGACGCGGCAGGTACACAAACCGGCCTGGCCCGCCAGGGGCTTTCCCTGCACAAGCGGCGGAACAAGTTTGGGAACCACTGACCTAATGCATCATTGAGCTATTTTACAATATCTGGCTCACAATGGACAGATGTGACAAGGTGTGGGTCAGAGGAAGTGGGGGCAGGAGAGAAGGATAGGACAGAAGGTCTGAAAACACAAAGCAAGTACTTGTGTAGGGTTACAGGATCATTTTATCCTACAGAGCAAAGGGCCAAGAAGAGCACCCCTTGACTTTGTGCCCTATTGCCACTGGCTCTGATGTTCACACCAACTGTTAAACCATGACATAATGCTGTTTCCATCATTTCTAAACTTATTCCAGACCTATGATGAAGTCAGCACTGGAATAAAACACTCAGAGGCAACAGTGCCCACTGGATTATTAAGAACGCAATGGAACACAGGGCTGGGGGCTAGGAACTGCCAGAGTTCAGTTCCCATTCACAGTCAAATCCCACAAGGAGATGCCATCAACTTGAAATTCAATCAGTTAAAAAAAAAATTTTACAAGTAGTTTCAACCCTGCCTGAGATAATTTGTAAAGCCACCTCTTGGTTCTTCTCCTTCAAATCCCTCAAGGCTTGACCTCAGGAAATGCACCCGTTAATCATGGCTAGATTGAGGGACAGGTGGGGAGAGCGGATATTCTTTATTTATGAGCAAACACATATTTAAAGTATTCAGAACCATCAAGCTGTGCACATAGTAACCTGGAGTTCTTGTTATTATCACCCTCACTTTTCCTTCCCCTCTACTTCTTGCATCTTGTTGAGACTGTAACCAGTAACTTCCGGATAAGGAGTGTCCTTGTGTGTGTGTCCCCCCTACCAATGCCCAAACAATAAATATTAACTCAGCTCCTACATCTGCTGCTGAACTCCCCTGCCAATCTCAAAGGTTTTACTATTTTTGTAAACCATTTTTCTCAGCAAAGTCCCACTCAAACTAGAAAAGGAAGGCCCAGATCCCAACCCCCATTGGTTTCAACTATTTAAATGGATTCAGATGATTTCAAGGACCTCTGAGGATCTGACCCTAATTGACTGCAGGGGAAGGTGGAAAACTGAAGATTCACAAAGTGCTGTCAAGTCAATTAACTCAAAAATTCGGCTTTCCCCCCTCTAATCTGTCACCTCTAGGAGGTGTAATTTAGAACTACCCTAGGTAAAGCAAATCACCCAGAATGTGAATACAATGTAAATCGACAGCAGCAATTTAACTCGGTTTGTCTCCCTCTTCCTATCTGCAACAGGGACATACTAATACGTAATCGTCTCCCCTTCGAGGCAGCTCAGTAATCCTAAATATTTGTACACTGTTTGCAAATGCAAGGCGCTATGGATATGCTAAACCGTGGCTGGCAGTGGACTCACTGGCTGGCTCTTCTACCTGTGCACTGAACAGGAAGAGGCCGCCACGCTCCAGCTGTTCGCACGCCTTGGTCAATCCCATGGGCGGTTTGCAAGCCAGGAGGTTTAAGGGTTTGAAGCAGCGGTGTAACGTTACTGGCCTTTGCTCTAATCTGCGGGGGGTTGTTCCAGAGCCGCCTGGGAGCGGGGACCGGGCAGTGCAACTGGGGCTCCCCTTGGTTTTGGGGACGAACCCGTCGTGAGCTCCTAGAGGGATAGCGCCCCCAGTTGATTGCCTTGATTCACAGCAATTCACATGCAGATAAACCGGAGCCGCCTAGTTCTCATTTCAAAGCGCCTCTTCAAAGGGGCAGCCAGCTCCTCGCTACTCCCCGGGGAAGTGGAGATTGACACAGTCTCAACACCTCTGAGAACTGCCTGAAATATTTGTCTGACGCTATTTAAATGCGGAGGGGGATGTTAATGCAAATAGGCCTGGCCAGGGAGAGACCCCTCTGCGAGATCAGCCCCGTGCACTGCCGTGAGATCCTGGGCCAGCCCGCAGGAGAGCGGCCCCCAAGGGGCAGCGTTGGGGAAGGCTGGCTCTGGGCACAGCCAAGGGGCCCCAACCCCTGATGCGCCAGGAAAAGGGAGTGTCCGCGAGTCAGTCCCCAGGCTCTGCGTCCCCCAACCCCACACCCTCGGCCGGGCTCTGCGCCCCCCAACCTCACCCAGGCCGGGCACTGCGCCCCCCCCCAACTCCGCTTCGCGCCGGGCTCTGCGCCCCCGGTTTCCCCTGGGCCGGCCCGGGGTGGCGAAGGCGCGGGCACTGCCGCTGACTCGGGGTAGCTACGGGCAGCCCCAGGACACCTGGCCGGGCCCTGGGGCGGGGGCTCGGCGGCCTTTCCGGGGGAGGAGCGGGTTGTGTGGCTTTGACACGAAGCTGCGAACGGCCCCGCGTGTCCGGCCGGGAGCGGAGCCGCCGTGTGAATGGCACCCGAAACTCCCATTGTCCGTCCCCCCGGGGGGTGCCGCGCCCGGGCGCTTTAAGAGCCGGGGGCTGCCGGCCGCCCCCTAGCCCTGCTCCCGGACTCGCCTCGCTCCTCTCCTGAGCGCCGCCTGCTCCTACGATGGGCTCGAGCTTCCCTGCCCCGCTGCGGCTCACCCTGGCGCTGCTCTGGCAGCTGGGACTCTCGGCGGCGATCCAGTGGCTGTGAGTAGCTCCTCAGGGCAGAGGGGTGGGGGCGCGGGGCTGCAGCCCATGGCAGCGCACCCCTCCCCCGGCAGCTGAGAGATACCCTGCCCGGGGCTCCCCAGCTCAGCTGGAAAATCCCTGTTCCCAAAACTGCTGCCTGGGGACAGGGCAGGCTCGGCCACCCTCCAGGGGAGCTGAGAAGCTGAGCCCGCGGGGAGCTGGCTCCCTTTCTCTGTCCTCTGCTATCTAGGCAGTCCAGCCTGGGATAGGGACACTTTCTGGCCACGCTGCAGCTCCTTGCACAGGCTGTGTGCCATTGTTCCCCTGCCGGATTTTAAACTCTACACAGCCATCCCTTCCAAGCCCTTTCCCCTTCTGGCCAACTAGTCACTACCTGCCTTGGGGCTAGCATGGAAGGATTTTACGTGGATGGCATCTCAAATCAGACTGACATTTGCCCCTCAGGATACAAGTGTTAGCTGGTCTTTATAACGGCTTAGATCCACTGAGTTCACACATAGCAATAATGGGTCACATGCAGCCTTGGGTGGGTGGGAGCATCCATTTGCTCCAGTTTGGCCCTTTTTGTATATAGAATAAATAAACATACACACGTATGTGGCAGTTTATAGCCCAATTTGCAGATGTTCTGGGCACCAACACTATTTTAAATCAACAGAAGCTGTGGCTGCTCATCCCTCTGGAAATCAGGCCCTGTGTGTCTATGTAACAAAAGTGTGTGCTAGATGTATACGTTTTAAACCCCACATGCTGTTCACACTTATTCCCTACAGTAGGGAATGCCTCTAAGGGTGGAGTGCCACCAGGACAACTCACAGCGCTGACGGCAGCAGGACGGACCAGCTTCCCAAGTGCACTGCCCTACAATGTACCTCAATCTGGATCTGGAGAGGGTGCCTCTAGGCACAGAGGGGAGTTTAGCTGTCAGGTCTATTCAGTCCAGGTGCCTCTGCTGAGGATACCAACAAAGGGATGCAATTAGTACCAGCTATGTTTGTTTTAACAATGTTGATACCAGGCCTGAGACCCACCACCTCTTTTCATGTGGGGGACCGCTTAACAGCTGTCACTGATTTGGACTATAACCAGATTCCTGATCTAG
The DNA here is from genome assembly GCF_028017835.1 of Emys orbicularis. Taxonomy (NCBI): domain Eukaryota; kingdom Metazoa; phylum Chordata; order Testudines; family Emydidae; genus Emys; species Emys orbicularis. The sequence continues at coordinate 26,302,757 of NC_088691.1, forward strand.
AGGTGAAAGGCCCGGTATCCAGTTACCAATACTCAACATATGGCTCATCTCTCACCCCCAGTAACATCTCTGGTCACAACAAGAGTGGGCTGGACTGGATTCTCTATCCCTGTCTCACTTGTTTATGGTAATTCCTCTTTCATGACAGAGGGCTGATGGTGAATGGCAGCAGGGTAGCCTGGAACGAGACTCAGCACTGTAAGATCTTGGATGGGCTAGTCCCAGACCAGTTGCAGCTGTGCCGAAGAAACCTGGAGCTCATGCATAGCATTGTACATGCAGCCAAAGAGACCAAGGGAGTCTGCCAGAAAACGTTCTCGGATATGAGGTGGAACTGCTCTTCCATTGAGTATGCACCCAGTTTCACCCCTGACCTCATGAAAGGTAAAGGAAGCTCTGCTAGATCATCTGGCATTTCTATACTCTGCTTGTCTAGCCACTGTATTTTCATTCTCCTGCAGTCCTTTCACATGCAAAATTCCCATTGTAGTCAATGGGCCATATTCTGATGTTGGATACTCTAGAGTAACCATATTGGAGTCACTAGAGATGTACAGAATTTACACCAGTGTAAATGAGATCAGAATCTGGCCTGGAGCGTGCAAAGAGACTGCAGGATGCAGTCTCAGAGCTAGCTCTCTGTCTGGGTGACTGACATTAACTTCCACATTAAAAAAAAGAACAATTGCTAGAGACCCACAAACAAGAAGGGGAGAGTTAATCCCAGGGGAAAGTGAAGAACAGAACAAAACAGGGTGAAAAAAGATAGCACAAAGAATAGAATCAGAATGGGATGCAGATGGGCGGGAGCACAAAGGAAGTATATTTTCTTAGACCTGTTTTTGTCCAATTGCTATTGCCTCCTCAGGAATTTTGCATTCTTGCTCCTGTGAAAGGAATTACTGGCTAGAGGGAAAGAAAGTAGCTTTTTGGAAGGAACTGAGAGGGCCCTGTCTCCCTAATCTAATAGGGCTCTGGCCCTAATGGCTGGGGTGGAGTGGGGTGTGGGGGGAGGGTGCTACTATAATAGAAATAATACATCTGTCAGAGGAGATGTACTTGAGCAGTTAAAGTACATCACTGAGTAAACCATCCTGGGTTCTGTTTCTGGAGCTGCTGCTGTTTTGCTGTGTGACTTTAGCAAGTTGCTCTAACTCCCTGTACTCCATTTGCCCTTTCTGTGAAATGGGGAGAATAATGCTGACCTACACCACAGTTTTGTGAAGAGTTTGTGAGATTTCACTAGAGAGAGTGCGCGTGCATGCTCTGAGATCCTTGGGTGAAGAGAGCTGTAGAAAACCAAGGTACTAATTGTAAACAGCACTGCTCTCTCGAAGGACCCATGTAATGAGGCTGAGGAGAGCGAGCCACTGCTCACTCTGGAGCCCAAATCAGTGTTGCCTGGAGCATCAGCCAAAAGGAAATGCTTCCCTCATGCCCCCTCATCCCAGGTCCTGAATTCTGATTGCTGTTGTGCTGCCACTATCACCGTGCTGAGATCCTTGTGAAACGTACAGTTAGCATCAAATGAATGAGAGGTGGGGATGATTCTGAAGAGTACATGGTGATTTTCTCTGTATGAAGAAAGCTCTGTGGCACTAGGAATCCCGTTGGTGTGTCTGGGATTCAGGACACTCTGGGATTCTTCCTTTTTCTTTATAGGGACCAGGGAATCTGCATTTGTCTATGCATTGGCTGCTGCTGCTGTCAGCCATTCCATCGCTCGGGCCTGTGCCTCAGGGGAACTACCTATCTGTTCCTGTGGATCTGTCCCATCTGAGGTGCCTGGGCCTGGCTTCAGGTGGGGTGGCTGTGGGGACAACCTCCGCTATGGCCTCCAGATGGGTTCTGCCTTTGCTGATGGTCCCATGAAGTCCAGTAAGGCAGGAGGACAAGCCACCAGGCTTATGAATCTACATAACAATGCAGTGGGCCGACAGGTGGGTATAGTCACTGGCCACAAAAATTGGCAAGACAGCCACAACCAGGGCACCTCCTTTAAGAAATAACTGGTTATTCTGGCTGAGTTGCGGAGGAGGGCTGCAGCCTCTTGCCAGATTGTTGGGAGACTACGCATGAATAAATTGGAGAGGCAATCGATGGGCTAAAGTAACTTTATAATGACCCATGCACACAAACACATGCCTTACAGAAACAGGGCAGAGTCCCTGTCTTGCTAACCTCCAGGGAGATCATTGCTGGCTATTTATATCTTCCCAGTGATACACTGAGACCCATCCTAGCTTTGAACCTGCTTTACCCCAGGAACTAACCTGCTATACTAAGAACTGCATGTTTTTCTGTATGTCTCTGCAGACCTCCACTCCTGGTAGCTAATGGACCTGTGGTGACCAAACTAACCCAACCAATGGCCTTGCTGACAATTTGCCAGGAGCCCACAGCTGGCACCTAATGTGCAAAAATGGAGCAAATAGCAGCTATCCCTCCTGCTTAATACTATGGAGGGATGGCATGCAGAGACTACAGGTCTCCATACGTAGCCAGGCTATTTGGAGCAAGATGGGAAACATCCCACAGCACACCCCTGAATTAATGAGGGGAAACTTCAGGCCCCATTGCAAACTTATTGATGGCACTTGTCCCAAGGACTACCCTCTTGTTACAGGGACAGTAAAGCATAGTAAATGAGCCCTTGGATTCCCTGTTAGTCTTGATGCAGGATTTCATGTTTGGCAACACAGGAAAGCATCCCCCATAGCTACTAAGTGAGATAAGACCTCCTGGGTGCCAATGACTGGCCATGTTTTCTCATATCCTGAAGCCTCCTGTGGATGCTCTTCAGAGATCTTCTTGGGATGTATGGGCTGTGTCAGGGAAGGATGAATCCCAGCCTTGGGTTCCTTACTGATTTTATTTCTTTCCAGGTATTGATTGACTCCTTGGAGACTAAGTGTAAATGCCATGGTGTTTCTGGCTCCTGCTCAGTTAAGACTTGTTGGAAGGGGCTGCAAGATTTGAGTGAAATAGCCATTGACCTCAAATCCAAGTACTTGGCAGCCATCAAGGTGACCCACCGGCACATGGGGACCAGAAAGCAGCTGGTGCCCAAAGAACTGGACATCAGGCCAGTGAGAGAGGCTGAGCTGGTTTATCTAGTCAGTTCTCCAGACTACTGCACAAAGAATCCCAAACTGGGGTCTCTGGGGACTCAGGACAGGTAAGGACCAGCTACAGATGCTGTAGCTTCCCTATGTTATAACTCTCCCTCTGATATAAGGGTCTCTCATTCTACCTCTGCAGTCCAACCTAGAAACAGTCTCTCTCTAAATCCCTTCTTGTCTGAATGATGTAATCTCTGCTATAACACACATAACATGTCCCATTGCCAGCTTGATTGTGAGTGCATAGGGAGGCTGTAATTGCAAGAGGTTCTGAAATCTCCCTGCATCCGCTTTAATAAACTCCCGAGCCCCTCTCTTGTCATGCACGCCCTACCACAGGCAAACCTTGTAACCATGTAACTCACTGCAGACTTGAAGACAGTTTGAGGGAGGGGAGAGGATGCAAAAGGTGGAGAGAAGCCCCTTCTCATATGGTATGGTCTTACAAGGGGCCTCCCATGGTCTAGATTGGGCCCCATCCATCTTCTTATTCTATCTGTTCCACTAGAGCTGATACTAAACCTTGAGTGTTTTGTGGGGAGGAAGAATTTGCCAGTTAGTTAGATGGCAGACCCAGCAAGTGTGGGGATTCCCATGAAACCCTAGCAGCTTGTTTATCTCCCCTGGGTACAGGATGGTAGGTGCCCCCATATTCAGGATTCAGCTGTAAAGGCAATGGAGAGCCCAGTAGATTCAACTAGTCCATTCCTCAGCCCAGCCCTGCTGCCTGGCATATGAACCTGCTATTCCAGTGGGTCTCAAACTTGTGTACTGGTGACCCCTTTCACATAGCAAGCCTCTGAATGCGACCCCCCCCCCCCATTAAATTAAAAACACTTTTTTGTATATTTAACACCATTATAATTCTGGAGGCAAAGCAGGGTTTAGGGTGGAGGCTGACAGCTTGCAGCCCCCCATGTAATTCCTTGTGACCCCCCCTGAGGGGTCCCAACCCCCATTTTGAGAACCCCTGTGCTATTCAGTAGGTGGAGTCAGAAGCATTTACCCACCCCACCCTGATGAGTCTTGAGGATAATGGTCCTCCAGTCTAAACTCTTCCATAGCCCTTCCTGCATCAAACTGCTCATCATTCCAGTGTCCCTCAGGGAGAAACAGCCCCTCCCAAACTATTCTCTGGTGCCCATGTATGTCTTTCCCTGGAGGCTGAGCAAGTCGCTTCCTAGACTGACCCATCTCAACTCCTATGCCATGACTAGCACCTTGACACAGCTGGGCCATCACATCCCTAAAGCCCCTCAATGCCCTCATCTGCTTCCACTTTGGCAGGCAATGCAACAAGACCTCTGTGGGCAGTGACAGCTGCAACCTGATGTGCTGCGGGCGTGGCTACAATGCTTACACTGAGAGTGTGGTGGAGAGGTGCCAGTGCAAGTACTATTGGTGCTGCTATGTGATGTGCAAGAAGTGCCAGCGGACGGTGGAGAGATACGTGTGCAAGTAATGCAGGAGGCCCTGAAGCAGCCCATGCACTGAGAAAGCACTAAAGGACCTATGCTCCGAGACACTCCAGAGCATGTCTGGATATTTAATTAATCACAGGGGAAGCTGTGAGCTTTGGCTAGAAAAGGGGCCATGGTGGAAATCCTCATATTGGCATTACCCAGGAAAACACACTTTTTTGGGAAAAGACCAGGCCTGATGTCCTTAGCCTCACCCCTTCCAGAGCAAGAGAAACAGCTGCCTCCTGGGGCTGACCTGGTTTGTTCAAATTCTCAATCTCCAGCTGGGGACAAATAATTTATCACCCTGCATGCATGGATCTCTTTCTCCCCTGAGCTGCCAGCAGCCATTGTCTCTTTGTGGGAAGCTTCTGAAGGTGGCCTGAAAGCCAGGAGTGATGGATGGAAAAGGGTGTGGGGTGGGGAGAGACAAGAGTGAATTCAGGGGAAGAAAGAAGTGCTGCTCCTGAATAAGCATGCTGAGGAAACCATGGGCATGCACTTTTGGGGTGGCAAGCTGACCCAAGGCCACCAGATGCTCCAATTTCAAGACAGGTACATGTTCATTGTCTTCTGCAGCATCACACTTTCTCTCTAACATTAGGATCAGGCTTGGGTGTAGGCTGGAGAAAGACCTCTGCCACCCTCTCCACTATCAGTGAGATCCATTCCTCTGTCCTTTCATAGCAATGAGAGAGGCATTCTAATATCATGGTGATGGGCATGCTATAAAAACTGAGACAAAGGAAAAGTCCATAGGGGATGTAGGTGGAAATAGTAGGATGGAAAGCGCTATTGAACTTCAGCATGAACCAGAGGGGTCTTGGTAAGGACCAGGCCTGACGCTCCTGCCCCCGAGCTCACACCTTGTGAGGTGGAGAAGCCAGTAAATTGGGTGGCATGTTCTCATTCTCACATCCTTTTCTCCCCTCCTCTCTTGCTCCTCCACACCAAGGGTGGCAGCCTGTCTGCCTGCCCCTGTCTCTGAACCAGGCTCACTCACGAGTGCTGACAGTGAGTGCTGAGTACATTTGGCTCCAGGGCCCCTTTGTAGGGTTTGGAGATGAGACTGAATTTTTTTATTTCTGCTTATTTATTTGGTGCCTTTTAAATAAATGTGTTCGTGTCTCTGCCAATGATGGCCCTAAGCCTCATGTGTTACCCAGGAAGGCTCCCCACTCAGTACCCCCCAGAACTGGGCTGGCCGCAGAAGGGATGAGGCAATGCTGTCTCCCCTCTTTGCCTGGTAAAGGGACTGCAAAGCAGACATTCCACATCCTTTCAGGAGATGAAATTGCAGAGGTGGCTTCATAATTTAAGGGGATGTTTATTTTCATTTGAAGATGCTTTTTTCCCCTCCTCCTGTATCTCCTCTGGTACTGATTCCATACTACATTTGGCTGTTGTGACCAGACACAGGTTTCCCTATATGCACATAACAAGCTTTGGAACATTTTTCTGGGTTACTGCAGATCTAATCTCCCAGCAAAGCACCCCATCTTCTGGGATTTATTCCTAGTAGCAGAGAGCTTGAGTCTGGGGAAATGATCCCTGAGTTGTTTCTGAGCTTTATAAATCATGGGTCAAACTGACCTCTGTGAGAGCTGGCAACTGGAGGAGAGGTCAAAAGTGAGCGTAACTTTCCAATGGACTGACTTTGTCTCCTCCCCCTGTTGTCTGTGGGTCACACTACAGCTAGTGCTGGCCCCAACAGCCTCAGTTCTCTCAGAACACACATCAAAGCCAAGATGAAAGCAGAGAGACACCAGCTGCGGCTTTCACAGATTCCTCTTCCTCTGACTGTAAGGGGAAGGATTTTTCTTTTTTCTAAAAGGCAATATGCTCAGGACATCTGTAGGGTGGGGCATGCTTGAAAACTTGATCAACATTCTAGGGCAAAGCTCTTGTGGCCCTGGGGATTCCGTGGCAGCTGCTGATACATTTATTGTTTTAAAAAAATTGTGGGTTTTTTAATTGAATTAAATATGGAAATGAATAATTCTATTGCTTCACTCTCTCGTGTCATGGAATCCATTCTAACACTTTACTGTACCCAGCCTCTAAATGTTAATATGCTGCAGGTTTTGTATTGATAATGAAGAGCTGCATCTCACCAGTTCTCAGCAGAGATCTGGAGGTAGTTTGAGATAAGCAGATGTGCTAGAAGTTAAAATGATCAGAGGTGAAATAGCTAACTGTTTACAATGAAATGCATATAATTAGAGTTCAGCTTAACGACTATTGTTTCAGACAATCTGCAGCCTCAGCCAGATATCTCTGCATCAGCTACGCTTAGGCCCTATGTAGATAGTTTTCTTCACAGCTGTGAAGGTTAGCAAGTTAATTTTCTATTTTTAAACAAAAGCTCAAATCTGGAGCTGGTGTTTGTTCTCACATAATTTTATTCACAAAGAGAAGGGAGCTTTCAGCCCTGCGGGTTATAGAGGGCTTCCCACTGTGACTGAGGTGCTGGGTTTTTTGCACCTGCAACCAGCAAGTATAGCCAGACCTACCCTCCTTTATTCCAGTGAGTTAATGTTGGTGCTTAATTAGTAACTTAAATGCCTCCACCATAACCACTTCATTGCTGAATAACTACCAGATCCAACCAGCAGAAGACATGGCCATGCCAGGCATACCATGAGCTGGAAATGCAGGTTAATAGTGTTAAGGAACTCGGTGGATACTAAATAGTGGGAGGAGCTATGAATCCCACTGAGCATGGCAAAATGATTTAGTGATGCCAGAAATGTGAGTAGGAAATCACAGAAGGAGATAGCACACTAGATGTGAATCTCCAGTGGTCTGAGAAAAACCAGACTGTTGTGTGCTAAATCTGGAAAAGCATCATTTCTGGAGCGGTTAGAGGATCGTCCCCCTCTATCTGGCACTGGTGAGGTTGCACCTGGGAGGCATCATTCCGTTCTGGGCCTCTCACCACCAGACACATTGGCAAATTGGCAAAAGCTCCAAGTAGAGCAACAATAACAATTGGGGGTTACAGGGACTGATTAATGAGCAGTGATTGAAAAGGTTAAAACTCTCATGTGAGGGGAACACAATACATGTGTAATGGAATGAAGGGTGCAAACACTTTAAGGACTTATTTAGGGAGGTACAAGGGGATATAAGTAGGTGTCATGGGCTGAAGCTGAGCGGGAGTGTGTAAGAATGTGGGGGTGGGGGACAGACCCCAGTGTCCAGTCCCCCAGCTCCAATGACTCTTCTTATTTAGCTATAGTGGAACAGTTTCAGCAAGAGAGGTTGAGGGAGCCCTGCATCACAATATCCCATAGCTCCCCTGAGAGGCAGGGGAGATCCCTGCTCAAAAATCTTTTCTCTGCCACTGGCAGAGAGGTAGGCTTGTCTGTTATAGCCCAGGTGAGTGCTCTAACCACTGGCCTACAATTTATGAAGTGGGCACTGGCACTCCCACCACCTCCTCTGGCCAGATTTTGAATAGGACCTGATCTGGTAGACAGCCTCTGAGCACATCTGCTGGATTGGGTCTGATTTAGGCAAATGAACGCCTCTCTTCCCCCAGTTCGTGAATCACGCTGGGGGTCAGGCAAGAAATAGATCTCCAGATGCCTAGAATGAGACAGCAGTGTGGATGCCCAGAGACAGAAACTTGGGTGCCTACAGGTGCCTAAGCAGGTGTTTTGTAGACAGCTAAGTACCTTTGTGGATTGGGACCAGTGTTTAAAGAAAAAACTCTCCATCTCTGTTCTCCTTTATCCCATCACTTTCGGGGTGGACAGCAGCACCATGACACCCTGCTAAGATCATGCAACAAGAGGGATTGTCCCTGGGGATCTCCAGCTGAGCGATAGCAATGAGTCAACATAGATGAATAAGATAGAGAAGGGGTGCTAGGTCTCAGCCTGGAAGAACTTCTTTTGTTCCAAAAGTAGGTGGAAGGGGCAGCTAGTGAAATGGCCTTGGGGAGGCTACCAGAAGACAAATACCCTTTGGGGCTAGGCATGAGTTAAGGACCACCACCTGTAGCAGGGCAGGAATCCATTCCTGATCTGAGTCCCCTGTCATAATTACAGGACTAGCTAAACCGCTGTCCCCTTTGTGCCTGTCTTTGAGTGTACTCACTTCAGTTGTACAGAACACCCCCTTCAGGTGCTGGGCCTCATGCCTTTACCTTTCCGGGGGTAGAATTCTGCAATTCTCCCACTTTTTGACTGGGCTGTAGGCTATCCTGTGTATCCCCCATGCTAACCTGACAGGTGCGTCTGAGTTCAGCACCTGCAGTTCTTCCCTTCAGGAGTCTGTGAACAGAGTGACCAAACAGCCTTCTTAAACCAAGTGTTTTTATTTTAGCAATAGGAACAAAGCATTGAGAGAAAAATGTAACTATGTTCAAGCACATGGCAACAACTTGCTCCTGGCCATAGTAAGAGTGGGCTATTTAGTGCCCTGGCTGGAGACCTGTCATGCCAGGAGCAAGGGCTTGGTGAATAATTATGCCATGAAAATGGCTTATGATAGTAAGGAAACAACCAACAGCTGGGACACCACCAGAAATAGTATCCACTGAGATGCTGGCTCATCTGACCGCTCTAGTGGACAAGACAGCTGGAGACAGCAAAGTGTCTGCAAGGCCAGTTCAAAGATGGGATAAAGAGGGAGGAACCAGCAGAATATACCCCCACAATCTGTAGCCTCAGGGGAAGTCTCTTTCCAGAGCTTATTGAATGTTGGTTAGGTTTACAACTTTCACTTGCTGCTCAGTTCACTGGGAGATGAATCCTGTCTGCTGCACTAAACTAGATTACAGGGTCTTGGCTTGAGGAGGGTTGTAAGGGTCTGGAAGGAAAGGAAACCTCCTTTTCCAACCAAAGGCAGCTAGTCAGCTGCCACTGCAGCCTCAGGGCTGTGTGTCACCTTTCTTCCCCAATACGGGAATAGATAAAGGATCTGGGTAGTAGTGGATCCCTGGCCCTCATTCCTCCACTGATGGTAGTCCCACAGAGCTAGAGAAGGTAGGTTTGTGTGTGTTGGGGTGGAATTCTCTTTTTACTAGAAATCTTTAAGCAGCCCCTCATTTGCATAAAATAGAGCAGATTGTAGCTTCTATTTGTTTACTCCTGCAGCTGGAGGCTCATCATAGGGTGAGCAAGAGCTTGGTGAATGATTACATATATGTGCAGGAGAACCATTTTTGCTTCTGCATACTATGTTCATTATTTAATATGAAGGGGCAGCCTGTAAAGACATGTCCCACTAGGCAATACTCAGTCACTATCCAAGCACTTAGGCTGCATTCTCGTACTGGTAGTCGTAACTGGCTGTGCCTATGTTGAATATAAAGGCAGATACAGGCCATATCCAGCCTAGAGCCCATACTTTGGCCACCCCTGCTGTAAGTGGCTCTGTAAATCTAATCAAGAGTCCTAAAGAAGAGCTAGATGTAGCCTGAAAGCTTGTATCTCTCACCAACACAAGTTGGTCCAATAAAAGATATAGGGTTACCAGATAGCAACTGTGAAAAAACGGGACGGGGGTGGGAGATAATAGGCGCCTATATAAGAAAAAGTTCCAAAAAACAGGACTGTCCCTTTAAAAATGGGACATCTGGTCACCCTAGATATTACCTCACCCACCTTGTCACTGAAAATCTAACTCATTTTAGACCTAGGAGGGCAGCAGGTGAAAACAGGAGCCATAGCTCACAGTAGGGGAAGGGCCTGGGCTCCTGACAATTCAACAGCACAGGTAAGAGCCTGCCCACACGACTGGGCGGACCTGCTTGGTCACTCTAGACAAGGCCTGGGGGGGCATAGTCTCAGCTTCCTATTATTTCCTTTCATCTCAATCTAGGATCCATTTGGCTAATGTTGATAATGCTCCTCTAGGCCTGTTTGACCCCACCCCAGATAATCTACACTGAAACTGCTCACACACAATGCAAAGGGGTGGGGTGCTATGCCTGATCATCAGCATGTTTGCAATTAGCCAGAGAGCACCACTTCAAAGAGGGAGCATCAGATCTGGTGAGCAGTTACTGAGCCTGATAAGAGAACAGGCACTTCATGGGATTTCCTTTAGTTCTGGGCAAGGGATTTATTCTTGAAGGAGCTGGCAAGTTCCAGTTAACAGACAAAGCAAGGCCATCGATAGGAAAGATGGAAGTGGCCTTCATCTTCTCTTCCGTTTCTAAATGGAGCAGGGCCCCTTACCCTCCTCCCAAAGGCTTCAGCTCTGCAGAGTGGGGGGCATCCAGCTTCCTTCAACTCCCCCATACATTGTTGTTGTCCTTGCAGAATCATAGAAGATTAGGGTTGGAAGAGACCTCAGGAGGTCATCCAGTCCAACCCCCTGCTCAAAGCAGGACCAATCCCCAACTAAAGCATCCCAGCCAGGGCTTTGTCAAGCTGGGCCTTAAAAATCTTTCCACCTCCCTAGGTAACCCATTCCAGTGCTTCACCACCCTCCTAGTGAAATAGTTTTTCCTATTATCCAACTGCGAAATAACTCAGTTGCTACATGCCAACAATTGTATCTTTAGGGCAGGTTCTGTCATGCTGCTTTGTTCAGACTCTGTGCTAATTTTTAAACAAGACTTGCCCGTAGTGACATCCACTCCATAAACACCTTCTGAAGGGTCCCTGGATTCACTGACAGGGGCAGATTTGCTCCTACCATGCAGACACACATACATTTGGGGGTGGGGAGAGTTGTTTCACAGGCCTGGAAATCCTGCTAAATTGAGAACAGCTGAGGCTTCCTCATTGGGGGAAGGGGGAAAGAAAAGAGTTCTGCCTGTCCAGGTGGAAGAAATTAAGGGCTCGACTCTTGTTAATACCAAACATATGCCTCTCTGGTTTAGCTGATCTAGGACAATAAAATGACAGGGTCCTCATTACTGAGCTAACCTTAGTACTCAGAACTCTAATAAGCTGGAGGAGCTGTTTAAGACAGAAAAACAGATGACCCTATGAGAAAGGAAAGAGCAGCTCCCTGCCTCCATCTCCCCACCCCAAGCCAAAGGGAGACAAACAAATGACTGGCTGAAGTTCTACAACAAGTTGACTCCTGCTTGCTGTTTCTTCTGGCTGTTATCCTGCTGAGGCTCCACTGCAGCCAGTCTGAAGACTGAGTCTGTTTATGAACAGACTGGTGGGAGTTGTTTCACAATTCATCGCTTCTGTTGGCTGAGTTCACACGATGGGCTCATCTTATTCCATCCTATAAACTCCCTGTGGGCCACTGTCCCATCCCTCTCTATTTCAAGGGCTCCCTGCAACTCCCCACCACCCTCTCCCTCATCCCTGGAGCTCTGTGTGCACCCCCATATTAGGGTCCTGTATTCTCTCCCCCTATGCCAGGGGATGTGAGCATTTATTTATTTTAGCCTCACCCAACCCTCCTGAGGGTAGGCTTAGGATATGCAAGGCTCACTGACCTGATTTAACAGCATCAGTACACAGGTGTTTAGGACAGGAAGTGAAGTAGAATCCTTTATCCAACTGAAAATGCAGGCGGCATTTAGGGAGCTAGAATTCATGCCCATTGGAATTTGGCCAGGAACCTGGGTTCAGTATGATGACTTCTCAGAAAACGCTATGAGTAATCAGAGGCTTGGTTTGATGTCCTCTGAAAATTGGCACCTTTAGCAGCATGATGCTCCCAGCTCCAGGATGGGGTTGTGGTAGAGAAATAAAACTGGCAAGAGATTGGGTCTGTACTGGTCAGGGCCTAGCTCACATGTTATTGCTGGGAAATTGGATCATACTAGTCATGCTCTCTGTGAGGCTTGGGACCAACTACTATGTGTAGATCTCTCTGATTCTGCTAAAGTATCGTGGGCACCTAGCAGTCTGGGAAGGAAGAGTCTGTGTTTACACTAGATTTTTTTCCTAACATTTCCCACTGGTGCTGCTAGCAGTTAGCCTCACCAGTGGGAGTATAGTTGCAGGCCAGCTCCTGCTGTTCTAATCACTGTGCTGTCTAAACCAGCTCAGAGCAAGTCTAGGTGACACAATGGTTAAAATGCTGGAGGAGCCAGTCTACCCTACAAGTCCTTCTGTTGCTATCATCTGGAGCGCTGCATGTCCTAGAAGAGGATTACATTGTTGAAATCCCATTTCTAGAACTAACAGTGGGTGGTTCAATGGGAGGTACTCTCCCCTCTTAACTAATCGATGTGCTGTACAGCTAGAGATGCTGTCTTTCTGATGAGAGAACTAGTTGTAATGCCACATTGCATTCTGTCTCCTTAACCCGCCCCCACCCCCACCTGCTTCAGTTGGATATAGGATTCTCCTTCTCTTCTTCTCCTAGTCTGCTGTCCCACTCTAGAGATGGCTGCATTTATGCAGTGGGTAAAGTAATTAAATAGAGAGTGTATAATTCATTAGTAAAGAGGTTTGGGATCCATTTGAATGACAGGCTACAGAAATTTAAAATAAAATATTACTTTTAAGAAAATCTACACCTTTCCGGGGCTGAATCCATGTCTGTACTGGATTGTCTGTGTCTGATTTAGATTATGAGCTACTTATTATTATTTATTATTTTATTATTAATAATCCGGTACAGCAAAAACCTCTTAGCAAAATCCTGCAGCAGCACAAGCTCTAATACAGCAGCATCAAGGTATTGCTGGTGATCTTGCAATAGGTGCTTCTGGCTTCTTCAAGGGAGGGGAGAGGCCAAAACCTGAACCCACACCTCACCAAGAGTTACTTTAATCCCTGGGATGAGACACGGTATGTGGGGGAGTTGCACCACACTGAGAGACCAATCGCAAAGGCTACTGTGGTCTTGGTTGGCTTTTCCCACCAAATCAATGAGCAGCAGCAGTTCGGTCAGGCATCTCCTGCTCTTTCAGTCTTGCAATGAATTAGCTCCATCCGGTGAAGTGTAACAGGCAAAGCATGTCAATGGACCGTGTGTCTGTGTCCAGCATGTGCTTCTAGTACGGCCGATATGTGATATTTCAGTTTTATAAAGCTTTTATTGGAAACGATTCCCTGCTCTTCTCCCATCACACAGTAGGACTATGGGTGCAGCATCCAGATTTTCATTTTCACTGTAATTTCTTCATGGTAAGGTTAATGTGGAAAAGTGAGACTAACAATGGTCTAACAAATACATCTTCAGAGAGCTGTGTAAAGGAAATTGGAGCAAAAATCATGGGAAAGGGTAAGAAAATTAGCTTTGGGAAAGCTAGGTTTTTTCTGCATTAAAAGTAACATTGGTTTAAGATGGGTACCCTGCTACTTTGCCCATTTTGCTAACAAGGGAAGATGCATAGCAAAGCTTGTAAATAAAATTGTCGACAATAGATCATTTTCACCTGTCCACCAAAAGCTTGGGGCAGATACACAGCCCCCATATAAGGCACTAACATCAAACAAACAGGCTTCCTGACTAACAGTGAAATGCACAGAGCACTCTGTGGGACCATGAGAGCGGGAGTCATGACCAGGCTGGCAGGAACAGGCTTCTCTCAGAATTTTGCCCATGGAAACTTCCTGAAATTCACAGTTAATTTACCTGAACGTACAGAGGATGAGACTTTGCCCTGTACATGGGCAAATGGTATATTCCTGAGGGGAAAATGTTCTTTGGTAATGGTCAAAGTTTAGAAATGCTGCTCCAGACATATACAAAGATACAATTTATTTAAAAAAAATAACCACCAAAATGTTAAAACTATGGCAATAACTCATAAGGTGAAGTATACATTGACACTATAGAAATCAATATATTGGTGCTTAGATACAAGTGATAGGCAGCATCCAAAATCCTAATAGACACTTTCATCTTGCCTACACTAGGATTTTTGAGCCTGTAATTCCCAACTGGTACAGTTCCACGGGTGATAAAACTGCTGGAAGCTGTAGCATCACCCAGGCCTGGACACTTTTATCACTGAGTCATCTAACTCTGATGATCTGCTCCAAACAGAAGTGTCTGATCATAAGAACATAGGAACTGCCAGACTGGATCAGACCTGTAGCCCATCTAGTCAAGTATCCTGTCACACTGGCCAATACCAGATGCTTCAGAGAATGGCATAAGAACCCTGCGGTCGGTATATGTGAACAATCTGCATCCCACATAGGTCTCATCCTGATTTCTAACAGTTCAAGATTGATGTAAAACCAAAAACACAAGGCTTAATAACCATTCAAAATCGTAATGAATCATTATTCTGGATATTCTTGATATCTATATAAATTCCCAAACCCTTTTGGAATTTTGTCAAGATTTTAGCCTCCATCTCTTCCACAGCTTAAACACATCATGTGTGAACAAGTATTTCCTTTTAACAGTTTTGAATTTCCTACTTTTTAATTTCACTTACTTGTTCTTAGATTATAAAACAAGGAGAATGGAAGCCCTTGATCTACCTTCCCTATAACATTGATACTTCTATAATATACCCTCTTATTTGTCTCCTTTGTAAGGTAAATAATCCTAGTCTTTTCTATCACTCCTCTCATGAGTTTTTCCATATCTTTGATCATTCTCATTGCTCTTCTCTGACCCCTGCCTCCAGTTCTGCAATATCCTTTTTGAGATGGAGTGACTAGTACCATACACAGTATTGCAGGTGAGGCTGCACTGTTGATTTATATATTCCACTTCAGTGAACTGGAAGGTATCACTGGGGATTTCCAGGACCTTGAATATTTGTCTCCGCTATTGCAGAGAAAAGAAAAGAAAAGAAAAGAAAAGAAAAGGGGTAGGTTCTTTCACCTCAAAGGGACTACTAGGAAACGAAGACCCTTCCTTCCTGGGGCAGGCATATCAACCAAAACCAACACTGAAAACAAAAAAGAAGGGGCACAAACAGCCTCTCTCTGATGTTCCTGGTCTCTGACCCTAAACAACCCTCTGGGGTTTTCCATGTATTTACTCGGTTCACTGCTTTCTTGCACTACAGAGTATAATTAGACAAGTAACAAAACAAAATCTCTTTCTGAGATCCTTTACCCTTCCACGACATAATCTAAAACTTTCCCCTCCAGTATGCTGTCAGTACCATACTCAAATCTTAAATAACGAAAGGAAGACCCCTACAAACAACTTTTTTTGGAAGCTGGCGCCAAAGGTACTACTAGTTAATTTTTTTTCCCTAGAGCAGATATTTTGACCAAAATCCTCATAGAAAAGCTAAAGGAAAAAGAAGAGGGAACACTCAACCCACCCATTTCTTAAGTGTTCTTGATCTTGGACTCTAGAAAGACAACCCACAAAGTGTTTATCTATATTCACTAAATTACCCTGGTTTCATAGTCTTTTTTCAAGAGCACAATAACCCTCTCCGAGACCATATAGCCTCAACTCAAGGAGACAACTGCAACCCCATGCAGTATCTTTGGGGACCACTGTATTAAATATATGAAGACAAAAAGGGGGCGGGGGCTTTTGGTATAAAAAGGCTGAATTAGGCTGACACAGGATTTTCTTTCTGATCCAGCAAAATTTTTGTCTAAGGGAGTTCCACTCCTGCTGAAGGCTTGGAAAGGCTTTGGCACAGTAAGTAGAGCCCTGCATGGATACCAAATTTATATCTGCAGGTGCGGATACCCGAGGAGCTGCAGGGCTCTACCGGGAATGGCAGCGGCAAAAGCAGCTGCACGTCTGGCCACCGCTTGCAGGAGCCAGCGCCCCGTGCAGGCAGCTCCTCCGGTGTGGCTGTATCACCCATAGCCTTGCCCATGGGAGTGGGCACCAAACTCAGTGACTTGCATGCTCCCGGTCTAGCACGACCAGGGACAGCTGCCACTGAGCCTGGTGCCTGCCGCAGTGGGCGGCGATGGTACAGCCATGCCCGAGGAGCTGCCCACATGAGGCGCTGGCTCCTGTGATCGGTGGCCAGACGTGCAGCTGCTTTCGCTGCTGCTGTTCCCGGTAGAGCCCTGCAACTCCTTGGATAGCCACTTTCTATCTGCATCCGCGGATATACATTTGGTATCCGCGCAGGGCTCTACCCATAAGACTGATGGGTGAATCCTGGTATGTTTAGTGTGTGTTTAAACTTATTGTTTTTATACATTTTTTCTGTAATGCTTTTACCTTAAGAATAAAGGTACTGCTGAGAAAGCTGCGTGGTCACTTGTAACTGGTGGCAATATACTGATCATTGTCCATGGAGGAAAAAACACAGCCCAGGTGCTGGCCATTAGGCAGACTGACTTGCAGAGAACGTCACAGTGTAAGGCAGGGGGCTGTGTAGCCTTAAAACCTCCCACTCAGAAGGGAGTGGAACAAGGGTCTCTACCCAGAGACAAGTGAGAGCAAGAGTCCTGAAACCTAAGTGGCCACTCCTGGAGTTTCCATATCTACATTTGTAGTTTACCCTGAAACTGACACAGACTAATGCACAGAAATCATTTAGCTTCTCAGCAATGTCCTTACTACCTTCTTTAATAGTCCAGTGGTCCAAACAATTCTTTCTCAGGCTTTGTCTACACCACATAATTTTGTCAACAAAAGGCAACTTTTGTCAACAAATAGTGGAGGTGTACACACTGAAATGCTCCTCCTACTCATGTAACTCCCCTGCTATGCTGACATCATAAAACCATCTCGATGAGAGGCATAGGGCTTTTGTTGGTGTAATTAAGGCGACAGTGTCTGCGTAGACATTGTGTTTCTTACATCGGCTGTTGGCTGTCATTCTTGTAGATTTCATGGCTAGGAGTGGGAAGGCGAGATCCCGCAACGCTGCTCCCGGATGGGAACACGGAGATGAGAAGCCTCAGGGAGCAGCTGGGCTCCCGGTGGGGAGCTGTGCAGAGCTGAGAGTTCTGGGTCTCAGTTTCCCACACTGCCCCTCTTCAGTCGATGGAAGCGCTCACTGATGAGGATGTGTTCCACTGACAGAAGGAGGGTAGTGTGGACTATATGGTGGACTTATGCAGTGGCTATAAGTCGACCTAACATACGTCGATTTAAGATTGTAGCATAGACATAGCCTCAGGCTTCCTGCTTCTGATATAAGGTATTAAAACAAATTAGATTCTTTAGCTATTTGTTCTTCATACTCCATTTTGACCCTTCTAACTTCTCTACTGCTTATTGCCTGCAGTAATTTATGCTCCTGTTTCTTGGCCTCATGAGGGACAGACTTACAGATTTTGAAGAATTTCTGTTTGGTTCAAATAGCCTCTCAAACTTTGGCCTTTTAGCTATACTGGTTTCCTCCGTGCTTCCTGGTTCCTTTTTTATCCACCAGTATACATATCTTCTGAGATTCCATTATTGTTTTTTCTTAATAGCATCCCAGCCACCTCTAAGGATTTTATTTCACTTTTAGCTTTAGGGCGTTTTTGACTAACCTCATTTTATTGATAATTTCTTTTCTAAAGATAGTCTGTGGATTGTGGAAAGCAATGTCATGTGTCAATATGAGATGTGTTACAGGCATGGTAGTGATCCAAAGTCATTAGCATGTCAGATTTTTCTAGTGTGAAGATGGTCATGGAGTTTTAATAAAAACTAAGTTAAGGAAGGACAGTCTTCTTTTTGCTGCTGCTCCTATAAGGAATTTATAAGTAAGGAAAGGTAAAGTACACATTTTCCTGGAGGCTTTGTAGGACTGTAGAGTCAGCCAGAGTTTGCTCAACCACTATACAATTAACAGTAATACATTCTAGTGGAGTTGATCATGGCTGACACACCTGTTTCCTATGAATTGACAGGGTTGTTTTAGGTATTTGTTGCAGTCCATGGAGGGGCGTTAGTGACGGGTCTGGTAAGTCCGATGTCAGTGTGTGCTGCTACAGCCGGCTCAGCACCTTTGGCCAGCACCAAGTTCACTTTTACAAACATTCCTGTACCTGTCTCTAGGGTGCCGAGGCCTCCAAGTGCACCAGCTATTAACAAGTTCACACACATACAGAGAGGGGTGAGTATTGTCCTCATTTTACAGCTACCAAGACTAAGGCACAGCGAGGAGAATGGACATGCCTGTGGCACACCCCAGCCTGGGAACAGCTGGCCATGGAACCCAGGCGTCCTGCCACGCTGGGTGTAACTCACGCTTTCTGCCGGGCTGGGCCCGAGGCACCGGCGCCTGCAACACCTGGAACCCAGGCTCAGCAGGCGCCCTTCGGCCTGTGTGCGGTGCTAGGCCACTGTTGGTGCCAGAGGCGCGACAGCCCAGGAACATCAATCGGGGCAGCCTGGGGCCCCCCCCCGAGCTTCCCGCCCAAAGGAGAATCTCCGGGCTCGGCCTCAGGCCCCGAACCCTCCGCGCAACACGCTTCGTTTCGTCAACCAAGATGGCATCCGGGCGCTTAACTTGAGGGTCGCCTCTACTAATATGGCGGCCGGGCGCTGCTCTGCCACTCCCGGCCCCGGAAGGAGTTGCGCATAGGCACCGCACACCTTCCTAAGATGGCGGAGGGGACAGCAGAGACGCCACCGCGTCTCCCCGAGCTGCTGGAATCGGGCTGGCGGCTCTTGGACGAGGTGGACGCCAGTACCGAGCCCTCCTCGGGGGTCCCGGCGGTCCAGGACAAGGTCCGGCGGGGGCTCGATCTCCTGCAGCAGGCAGCCCGCGGCGTAGCGCAGCTCGACCTCTTCAGGTGCGCAGCCGAGCTGCCCTTTCGGGGGGCGGAGGCATCAGGCTGCGCCCCCTTTCCCCGGCTCTGCGGCCCCCTCCCCTGGGCAGCCGGCCCCGCCTGGCCCCCCTTTTCCCCGGCTCTGCGGCCCCCTCCCCTGGGCGCCCGGCCCCGGGCTCTGCGGACCCGACCAACTAATCGGGCTACCTCGGGCCGCGCACTCGGTGGACGAGCCTGCTGTATGTCGCTTGGGCGGGTCGGGCGGTCAGTCTCGGGGCCTGCTGTCGGTCCTGGGAGCGCAGGTGTAGACAGGCCGCGGGTGTTTGAAGCCCCACATCATCGAACCCTTCCCAGATCTTAAAATGCCCCCGATAGGAAGCAGCTCCCTTACACCGGGCCTCTGGCTGTGGTAGGAACCTGAACTGGTGTCACTAGCAGTGGGAAGGGTTTGCAAAATATCCCTAATAGAGGCAAGATTATGGAGAGTTCGCAGCAGAGCTTTGGTTAGGATCTGGGACTCCCAATGTTCGGATCACTGAATCCCGCTTCTCCTGTAAATACAGTTTCCAAGCAGCAGGTATGAATGAAAATCCCAGATACACTGTTTGTGGTAGGTGAGAGAGAACTCCTGCCGCCACCTCTGTGGCAGTTTAGTGGTTAAGTTTTACAGAATTTGACAAAGCATTTCAAAGCATGTCAAAACAGATTTGGCTTTGTGCAGTATTATAAGATGTGTATATTTGCTCGACTTTATAAAGTGCAATATTAAAAAAAATATGGACAACGTTCTTGATAGAGAAGCAAAAAGCTACATACTAGTTTTATACTACTTTATTTTTCAGAGCCTGACCCCCCTATTCCCCCCCCCCCCAATGGAGAAACTACCCTGTAATGTAGCCACCACCTTGCAGATGAGGGGCGTTTGCTTTCATAGCCCATCATTTCTGCAACTTGTTCTGTCAGAGGGATTGCTTCATTGTGGCATGAAGTGCTAAGCATCCTGCATCTATTTTCTTGCTGGTCCTGTTAGCAAGAGATGAAGTTAGAGAATTAAAACTGGCCCTCATTAATCAATGGGCTGGTCTACGACTATTTTAGAAGTGCATAACAATCCATAGAATATGGTGATGCAGAGAGACCTAAACCAGTTGATAAAGAGCATTGTATGTTGTGAGTATTACTGCTCTATCTGGGCCCTTGTCTAGGCTAGGATAAAAGCTATGGTGATATAAAATATTAGCTAACACATTTTAAAAACCCATCTTTTATCCTAGTTTAGACAAGGCTTCAGAGCTTGCACTCCAGGAGCTGTCTTCAGCTGAGGAAATGTGTTCCATCCATCCCTTCCTTTTGGTCCTCCTCCCATTGCAGAGATGTGGAGATTACAGTTCTTCCTATACATGCCATAGGTGTGAACCCAATAGGGCAGAGGTACAGGAAGATCTTATTTCTCTTTCAGCCAAAATGAAGACCTGGAGGAGATTGCATCTGCTGACCTGAAGTATCTGCTGTTACCTGCTTTGTTGGGAGCCCTCACCATGAAACAGGTCAATCTTAGCAAGCGTCTGGAGCATGTGCAGAGTGCTCGTGCCCACTTCATGGACTTCCTGAAGCTCTGCAAGAACTACCAGATTGGCAAGTTCCACCTTCCACCAACACCAGAGAGTCCTAATGAAAATGAGCCTACAGAGAGTACTTCCGGGGCTGGCCCAGCTGGCAGACAGTCCAGTCTGGTGGCCATGGCATCTAGTAGACAAGCAAAAATTGAAAGGTAGATTTCCCCCCCCCCCCCCCCCATTAAAGCAGTTGCGGATACAAAATTAGGGGTGGAAAAGTAGAATATTTCATAGTACAAAATGTACAGTATGATATTATAGAAATGAATATAAAATGGTAAAGAGAATAGCTTGAATTGTAATTAAAGTGGAAAAAAGTTTTTCATCATTCATTTATTAAATAACATATTCACCATGGGTATCATTTAATGCTATTAAGTTCTCCCTGGGCAGGAGAGCCCTTGATTTACTATAGCATTCATTAATAGGCATGTTGATTACAACTTCTATTCAGTAGTTGTAATCACTCGGGTAACTAAGACCCCATCTTGCACAGAGAGGGACCATTTGTGCAGTATTTACCAGATTGGAGCCTAAAGTTGTAAATGAGAGGAAAAGAAATATTACCAGAGCCTCTATTTCAGGGGTGGCCAAACTTACTGACCCACTGAGCTGCATACAAACGCATGGTCCCAGCCCCAAAGAGTTCATATTCTAAGAGAAATGGATTTGGGATGGTAAAATACAGTAGTATCATTTCACTGATCCAGTTGTCTCCAAAGCCATTTTACTGTGAGAGGAAAAACACCATACACTTATCAAAGTCCTCAGTACTGCTACCTCTTTTTCAGCATCAGCTTTAGTACAACAATTTAAACAATACCTATTTTTCAAATTGTATAATAAGATATAATGTACATATAAGGTCACTTCTTGCTGTGAGACCAAGGTTGTTGGCAACAATATGTATATTGGGGAAAAAGGCAACATCTTCTCTGTAGATTCTGTTCAAGGGCAAGCTGCAGTCTGTTCTCTGATCTGGGAAGTTGGCTTGATGTCAGCAGTGAGGAATCACGTTGACTTTGATAAAGACAAGCATAGTTCACACAGACTGGGCAAGATTTTAAGTGGATTCACCAATACACCTCAGTCCAGATGAATGGCACCTCCTCCTTATATTCCAGGCCTGCAAGTTCCCGCCACCTCTTCCCCCTCACCCTCCATCATGGAGACCCTCAACAGTAACTGGTAGGAATGTGGTAGAATTCTAGAGTCTGGGGAGTAGTAATAAAAGGTGTGGTGTCCTTGGAGTATCTTATTTGAAGAGCATTGTCCTACTTCAAAGTATAAAGGTCGGCTAGGATGGGATCACTTCCCTTGTACTGCTCCAGGAGGGAAGTTGGAGGTCTAGTCCTTCTGTTGCTTAACTTTATGCTTCTCCAGCCCCTCAGTATTGAATTTAGTAAGAGATTCTCCTGAATGATCTGCCCTTCCAACCCCCTTAGTTTCCCTCTCCTTGGTTCTTAATGTTTTATTCTGAGGACCCCAGAAACGATTCCCTAGCTGAGTTTGTTAATCACTGAAACTGGGCCTAAGGGGCTAGCCTTAGAAGCATATTTGATTTAAATAATAATCCCATAAAGTAATAAAACAGCTCCCTGTTTTCTAATTCAGGTGTCCTTTTGCACTTTGAACTCAAGGATTCAGACTTTGAAGCCCAGATCTCTGTCTAGCTAGGAATTACTGCATCCTATAGGATCCCTTCTGATATCTTTATTTCCTAAGAAGGGTCTAATTAGCTCTCATGTTGGTGGTCTCTCAGCAGGGGCACTAAAGATTTTAGGCCAGGAAGTTCGAGTGCCCCTTTCCTTCAGGTGATCCCTCCATTAGGAGTATTGGTTGTGTTGTGTGGGGGAAACTCATTGCCTCTGCCCATGCACTATCCATTCTATGCATAGGTGGCTTTAGCGCAGCTTCTACCATAATAAAATTTACTTGAGAAAAACCAAATGACCTTTGCTGGAATATTTTATGCACCATGGGTGGTTTTTTCTATTTGGTTTTTCCACCAGGTACCCATAGTGGCTATTGTTGGAGAAGCTCCTGGGTGTTAAGTACTCCCTTATTTGCAGTTATTCACACATCCTGTCAGCATGACTTTTCTCTTTAAAGAGCTAATTTCCTGAAGATGGCACTGTACCCACTTTAAAATTGTATCTCTGGTTTTCGTTAATGGTCAGCAGGCTTCTTGGCATCTCAGCCAGCCTCTTTGAAATATATCGTATTCAACAGCAAAGTGGAGATACCTGCAGCCAAGGTCTGTTCTTGCCCACACTGCAGCAATGAGCCATCAAAAACTGCCCTCTTGTATATTTTTTTTGAGTTCCAAAAATTGTATTAGGAACCTCACAAAGACAGGTGAAGATCCCGTGCTTGCTCCAAAGAGCATATAATCTAAACTTGATCTGACATGTCAAAGAAGGATCATAACCAGACATAGTGAAGGGGAGAGGAAAGGGAGACTGTAGCAGATTTCCCTCTTGTATTGTGCTATATGCATGTGACTGTTTATATATTCTCAGTAGCCTCAAAGGGGAAAGGGAAGGCCTTTAGTCAAGAAGATAAATCCACCTGCTGGATGCTGCTTAGTACTGATTAGTATGGGAAGAGTGTCCTTGTACTCCATGTTAGGGTTCTCAAACTGTAGTTTGTGGGGCACTTTACTGATGGTCTCCAGAGAGTGG
Organism: Emys orbicularis; assembly: GCF_028017835.1. Classification (NCBI taxonomy): domain Eukaryota; kingdom Metazoa; phylum Chordata; order Testudines; family Emydidae; genus Emys; species Emys orbicularis. Next base: position 26,326,176 of record NC_088691.1, read on the forward strand.
GCTGGCCATAAGGTGCTGACTTGTATTGACATATGTTACTTTACTTTTCCCTGTAAACCACTGCTGTAGTTCTGTTGGGATGTGTTCTAATTCTGAACTTCAGAGCTACTTGTTCCAAAAGGTAATTTCTCTAACAAAGTGTGATCCACCCTATGACAACATCCTGAACTCTCTTTGCTGTACAGTCAGCTGTGTCAGAGTACCATCTGTTAAAAAGTTGTTTGAAAGAGGCTCCTTAAATGGTCCTATCTCTCTCCCCCTGAGGCAGATATAAGCAGAAGAAGGAAGTGGAGAATAGGTTGGCCTCCATGAAAGCTTTTGTGGAGAGTGGCCAGGCGGAGGAGGAACAGATACGGGAATTCTACGTGCTGCAAATCCAGAAGTGGATCACAACAAGCCTGGACGAAATCGAGAGCATTGACCAGGAAATGGTGATTTTGAGAGGAAGGAATGCACTAAAACAGGTATGAGATTTGGGCTATGTCGTGGGGTGTGGGGCTTGTAGGTTTTGTGTACAACGGGTTGATGACGGACATTGGTGAGCCTGAAACAAAATGAAAGATTATCAGATGGTTTCAATGGCAGAGCTTAGTGTACTTTCATATGTGAAGTCATGGGTTAAAATCCTACATAGATCACAAGTGAAATGAATGGAGGGGGTCTCTGTTTAATGCCTAATGGATATTTGTTTGTATTAACAAACCAGGACCAAATTTCGCATGACCTTTTCTAGTTGTGGGCAGTCAAGGCTTGAAACAGCAGAGGATTGCACATCAGACTAGAGGTACTTTAAAGACTGCTGGAGCAGGTTTGCCCTGTTTCTCTACACTATGCCAGATTATCAGTCCGTCACTCTTAAAATAATAAATCTGCCACAGTTAAAATAATAATCCAGTGATCTTTTAAGCATGCAGTCTTGGCTTTCAGAATGTCCAGGTGCCATCTGAAAGGAGTGACCCTGTTGAACAGTAAAAGCCCCTTCAGCAAATGCGACATCTGTATCATACAGACTGATGCTGTTTTCAAGAGTTCAAGCTTTGTGCTGTTCACTTAAAATGTCTACTGGTTAGAATTAGAAACACATTAAATGGATATTGCATAAAATATTCCAGCTTTATTTGGGACATAAACTTGTTTTGTGCACTTCAGTGACCTGTCCCTGTAGCACTGTCAACTGGGGTGACAACGCTCTGCTCAGCTGCAGTGCTCTGAGGTGGTAGAATTACTGCTCGTGATAGGATTTACTGAGTGGCAGATGTGCCAGGTTTGGTCTCTGGGAGAAATAACTGTTCTTGTTTCTTTCCTCCAGGTTAGTCTAGCTCAACTGCAGCTGCCTCATGTTTTATCAGCTTCTTGCTTTCACCCAGGATGGGAGTGCCTGAGGCACAGGGAAGTGACGTCACATGCTGAAGCTCACCTAGGAAGTTTATGGCGTAGCATGGGTTAAGGCCGGAACTTGTCAGACTCATGGTATGTCTACACTGCAGCTGGCATGTGATTCCCAGCACCAGTAGATAAGTGCACTTGGTCTGCTTGAGCAAGTATGCTAAAAACAGCAGTGTGGTCATTGCGGGGCGGATGGTGGCTCAGGCTAGCCATCTGAATTTCGACCCAGGGGATCAGGCGGTCTTGGACTCAGGCAGGAATCCCGAGCTGCTGCCTGTGTCACAACATCCATCCTGCTGTTTTTAGCACACTATCCCAAACAGAGCTAGCACAAGTCTGTCTCTCCTCGCTGGGAATCACACCTCCCAGCTGCAGTGTAGACGTACCCTCAGTACGTTTCTCTGACTGCAGAGGTGGCGCTCTTCTCATGCTCTGCACTTGAGGACGTGGAGGGGGATGCATGGGAGGTTATTCTGAAAGTAAATCTTTTTGCCTTTTGTTTCCTATCTCAAGGCTTCAGCACCTCCTCAGACTTCTCAGCATCCCAGGACTGCAATGAAACCTTTCATTCTCACCCGAGACGCCATGCAGGCTAAGTATGTTGCACCATAATAACGTTAGATTCAATCTCTCTCATACGGCTCCATTTTCCTGGAAGTAGTGAGCACAGCGCTGCTTGGAATGTGTTTACAAAAGGCTACGCTGGGCTCAGGGCATTCTTCCAGGTCCAAAGGAAATATTTCTTCAAGACCTGCACCACGTCAGGATGGCTTTTATTGTATGTGGTGGGGTGGGAGCCTGTAAGATACCTCCTCCCACTTTTCCTTTTCTTATTTCCCCTCTACCAGCATGCTCCAATATGCTGTCCTAGCATCTCTGTGGAGTGCACTGATCCAAGAGTCCCACCATATCTATGCTCTGTTTTCTTTATATTTGGTTAACTGGGAGGAGTTCTCATCTGGCAAGGCTTCCTTTGCCCCTCTCTGAGCCCTCAATGTGTCATAGCAGCATCACTGTTGCTACTCAAGCAGTGTGTCTCTTAGCACTTCCTTTACCAATCTAGGGCTTAAAACAGAGCCAAGAAAGGAAAGACGGTTGGTGGCTAGTAGGCAGTCTGAGTTGGCCCACTATGCTGCTCTTTGCTTCACCTTTGTTACAGTTCCCTTTTTGTCCTGTGTTTAAAGGAAATTTTACTCCTGCAAACCTTGAGATTTTGGATCTATCCCTAGGAGTGAGGTGCATGTTTGTGCTCAAAGGATCTGGGTAACTCTGTTGTAGTTTGTCAGTGTCAGTCTCTAATGTGAAGTGTCAATGTGTTAGAGCCAGTGAAAGCTGTGACTTCAGAAGCAGTCTGTCCATCAGTCTAATGGCAAACTCAGGAAAAGACTGTCATATAGCCAAAATAAATTAACCTTGATAGTGAAGCATAAGATGTTATCTACTAGAGAGGTCTGCTGTGTTTCTTGAGAAACACATATAACTCCTTAATTCTAGCTGTTAACAGGAAGTGCACTGAATGGGGTCAGGATTTTATATTTCCATACCTACCAGTTAATTGTATCGGAAGGAGTATGGTTCCCAGGTCTTTTGTCACCATCCTGTGCCTAAGCTTTTTGCCATGTTCACAGTATGGCCTTTGTTGGGATCTTAGAATGTGTTTATTTTGCTAAGTAAAGGACTGGATTCTGAGCTTGGTTCCTAGTTGCGTGGTGTTCTACAGCAAGCATGTATCTAGGGGTGTCGTCCATCCTTATCCTTTGGGGTGAATGGATGCTGCCTCAAGGGTCCTAAGAGCTGAGCAGGTCTCTGCCTTTTAGACTTCTGGGATGGTCTCTGTGGATGTAAGGTTACTGGAGAGCAAATTGTTGTAGGCTTGAACTCTCTGTAAATACACTAGTTCCAGTACAAACCATGTTTATGTCCTGCACAGCATTACAGGATAAATATAAGGTGTCCCAAAGTAGGTATATGTATCATAACACATATTAGACGTTCCTAGCCATTAGTGACTTGAACTGCAACTGCTGAGAGCCCCAAATCCTCAGAGAAGGTGTTGATTGCAACTACTTGTGCAGAATAACAGCATATATCCAGAGTTCACAAGTGTGTGTGTGGATTAAGCCATAGTGGCAGACTCCAGAATAGAAGTAGCTCTCTCCCAGAAGATGGCAAAGTGTAGTATGCAACCAGTTTGCTGTTTCCCTATCCTTTTTGATAAAGAACCCCACAAGGTCACATTACAGGCTTTGGGACAGAACAAGACAGGAAATGGAGGAAGAGACATTTCTAGCCTTATAGCAATATTACTGTAATGTCCAATTTGAGGGGGGAAATTTAAAAAAAAAAAAAAAAGGGAGAAAAAAGTTTCCAGAGGTTGGTGCTTGCCCCTTTGCTGTTTCTAGTGAGCTTAAATTATCTTGATGGGGCAGTGACACAATACTGCAGGCGCTCTAGGAGATGGAAGGGTATGTGTGCAAAGTTACTAAATGGGAAGATTGTAGGAATGGGAAATCAATGAAAGCATCCAAATCTGTGTTCTGTACTGACTGATATAGTAAATAAAATGGATTGTTGCCAGATCTTCATTATGGTCATTAGATGCAAAAATGAATAAGCCAAATAAATGGAACTGAGCTAAAAGCAGCAGGAGACTGCATCGGTTATACCCTGACTTTGACCGATGAGCCTAATAATGAACAAAAGCAATAAGGATTCAGTAGTCCTGGGATATTGTCAGACCAAGAGCCTGAAGAAAACAAGAGCAGGCTGGAGGGGAACAAAGTGTATATTGTAGAAAGAGAAACATCTTCAGTGGACTGGAGGAGAGTCTAAATTATTCTCTGGGGAGCAGTTTAAAGCAAGGCTGAGAGTTGTTATATCCTCAGATGTAGGGCAAGCAGCCATGGCCAGAAGCTATGGAATCAAAATGCTAAGTCAGAGTAATGTGTTAGTGGAACAGACTCATTGAGAAGGTGGCTGAGGCACTATCCTTGCAGAATCAAGATAAGGGAAGATGAGATGCTGGTGGGAAGGATTCATAAAGTTCTGAGTGATGATCGAAGTGGCCTTGTCTGGCCCTTCTGTCTTTCTGTGGAACTCCAGAACACGGTTCCTTGCTGGGACTTCAGTTAGTTTACAAGAAAACTGAAAGGAGTTTGCTCTGAGGAGGGATAGAAGAATCTCTAATAGTACGGTGGTCAGGATGACCTCGTGGTTCACAAAGGATCCAGAATAAAGACCCTGAATACAAGGATCAGACTATAAATTCTGGCTGTCAAGCCAGTGGAGTAATTAGAATGATTTATGCTGCTTTAACTAGACAACACAGAGATCTTTGCAGGGATGGAATTCTAAGGCATTCTGTTCTAAAGTCCTTAACTATCTTCTGAGGATGTCATTCTGGGGCCAGTCTTGTTAGTTTGATATGTGAATGGACCTAAGCTCATCTTATCATTTTTATAATAATTGTGTGTTTCAAGTGCTCCTCATGCAGGAAGATCTCAAACAGCTTTGCAAATTTATTAGCTACCACCACTGAAATGAAGTCACTTTGTGGAGAGAACATCAGCCAGGCAGATGATTTTCTGTGCACTGCAGCATCATAAGGGAAGAGCTTTTTGGTCCATGATACTAGGTCTAATCCTATCTTTACCAAATGGGCCAAAAGGAGGTTAATAGCTGTATAGAACTTACAGGGTCACACTTTCCTTTTATTTTAAATATTCTACTCAACATAACAGGAAAAATAACATAGACGGTACAAATCAGGAGGGTTCATTTAAACAGGCAGACTAAGGACTCTCTTGAATGGGAGGTGAGAATGTGCTTGATAAGTTGGGGCTGCCCTGGAAAGACTGTCGTCTTGGTGTGTTGTGGGTACCTGCGATATGAGGCCGCAACAGGAGGATTAACTTGACATAGAATGTGCACTGTGTATGTAGCTTTGTTAACTATCTATTTCTTCCTGCAGGGTGTTAGGAGCTGGCTATCCTAGCCTGGCAACTATGACAGTAAATGATTGGTACGAACAGCGCTGTAAACAGGGCATCATGCCCGATAAAGGCAAACCCCAGACAACAACAGGTATGGAGCAGTAAGGAAAATGTAAATGGGGGTGCTAATGATCCTAGGAATCACAAACCAGTGTGCATTATTGCAGTGTCAGGAAAATTGGTTGAAACAATTATACACAATTATAAAACAACCAGATAAACATAATACGATGGAGACAAGCTGAAACATCTTTTGTAAAGGAAAAATCTGATTCTAATCTACTAGTGTTCTGTGAGCTTGTTAACAAAATAGGAACAGACATGCTTTTTGAAAATCCAAATACGCTGTAACCTGTTGTCCTTCAAAGTCTGTCACAAGAGGCTATTAAAACTAACTAAGAGGCAGTAGGGTGACAGGCAAAGTATTGTCATGGCTCTGAAACTGGCTGAAACAGAAAACAAAAGGAGGGGAAAAAACAGTGAAGAATGCAGGGAACTTCAGAGGGACCCAACAAACCTAGCTGAATAAGCAACACCATGGCAGATGAGTGGGAAATGTAAGCTAGTGTACCTCAGAAGGAATCATTTGAACTCATCATGCATAGAACTGGGTTCTTAATTAACCGGAACCACTCAGGAAAGGTATTTGAGTGTCACTGCAGACATCTCAGTGAAAACACCTGTTCAATATGCAGCAGTAGTCCAAAAAGCAAACAGTGTTAGGATGTATAAAGAGTTGGATGGAGAATAATACTGAAAACATATTGCCATAATATAAATCAGGGCACACCACCTCTTAGATCAGAACTGAACACACTTATTCTATCTTTTTTGAGATGGGCTGACCAGAAATCGAAGGGTCTGTATATGGGCAACAAAAGTGATGAAAGGTTTTGGAGAGACTTCTATTTGAAGAGGTACACGGTGCAGTTTAGAGAAGAGAGAAATTAAAGGGGATATGATAGTTACTTAAAAATAAAACCCAAGATACAAAGAAAGTAAAGGGTACACAAAGGGTAAATGGGAGGACCCATTCTCAGAATACAAAAACAGGGAACGCTTAATGAAAGTGAAAGGTAGTCCCAGCCCCAAAGAACTTATCTGTAAGTTGGTGAAATGACTAGCACCATGGGGCCCTGGACTGTAGGCACTACTGTAAATGAATTATAAAGTAATATACTAAACTGCCAAGGACTTTTTTTTTTTTTTTTTAACATTAACCACTGGAACTCACTGCCACATCGTCTCTGAAGTAAGAGCCTAACAGGCTTAAAAAAAGGATTAGACACTTATATGAATGAGTATATCCACAGTTATATTTGAGTAGAAGAACAGAAAGGATATAAGCCTTTGTGCTTGAGGGCATAAGTCAGCCATTAACTGAGGGGGGGTTAGAAAGACACTTTCCCTATGGGTGTGTTTGTTTCATAATTGGCCACTGTGGACTTTCTTGCACCTTTCTCTGAAACAGACAGGCTACCAATCTAGATAAACCATTAGGATGATCCCATATGGCAAGTCCTTTGTTCTTAAAGATCATATTCCAGGAGACATCGCTACAAATAACTTGACTGGTGATTCTCATTTGTTTCCGTTTCACTGTGTGGTAGCTTACTCTTTTTCTTGACCGTCAGCAGATCTTTCTGAAGAGGAGCTGCAGAAAGAGCAGCAGGAGAAGAAGGTGGAAGAGGATGATGAGGAAACTCTACAGAAAACTCGAGCCTGGGAGGACTGGAAAGACACACACCCAAGGGGATTTGGCAACCGAAAGAACATGGGCTGACTGTCGAAGGGATGAGTAGAGTAGGAGAGTCTCAACTGAGTACACTCCATGATATAGCAGGAGTATATAGCTGTACATATGCAGGGTGGTCCTTGGTTTCTGCTGGGGGCTCACCTGTGGAAGGGGAGTGAACAGGACAGTTTGTCTTGATTTACATTAAATATCAGAGAGTGCACTTGCCATGGAGTGATGGTGATGTGGCAAAGCTTCATCAAGTGGGGGGGCCTTTACTTGAGGGATCAGAGCAAAACTTCCCTGATCCTCCTAATCAGAGGGAGTTGTTAAGCAGAAAGTCTATTAATTTGAAAGTGGCTCTTTGTATTGTTGATGGCTGTATTTATTTTTCTCTATTTTTAAAAGAATAAATTTCCTTGTGCTGCTTAATCCGTCACGTAAAGTCTCTTGCTCCTGGCCCCATCCTCTACCCATGTCTCTTTATCATGCTGGTGTACCCTTCCGAGGCCGTGGACAGTATGGGAAGTGAGAGTTTAGACAACGATTTGTAGGAACAAGTTATCAGTTGAGGCTCTGAAGGGGGAGTTCATAAACGTATGATTCATCTTTTGTGAAGGGCTGTAGTTACAAAGAGGGCCTCCTGTGCAACCAGCAAGTGATGAAGCTGCTTCCAGTGTCAGACATCTTTATTCTTCCCCAGGTGGCTCACAGAAATGCTGTCTTCCTGTGTAAAACAGGCAAGATGTCTTAAGGACACTGGCTTTAAATGATGGTAAAAGACCCAATACCACTGCCACAGTAGGGATGTCAGTCTCCAGCACTGCTGCAGTCTCCAATTAAATTCAAAATGGAGACTTTGTGTGGCTATAACACTTCTCTAGAGAATACAAAAGAGCTGCCTGTGTCTTGAGACCCACTTCTGACCAATAACTGAAATAAATGTAAATATCAAGGGGAGACCAGAACTACTTACGGGGCTGCCAGGGGCTAGAATTAAGAAATGAGGTGATATTAAATGGAAATTCTAGGCCGTTCATTGAGACAAGCTGTGTGGTGGAGGCCTCCTTGTTTGGATTGTTTAAAGCTAGTTTAGATAGAATACATAATATAAAAAAAAAAATGCTTTAGGGAATAATAATCCTGTACTGGCTGAGAAGAGGGGATCGACTAGGTAACATAACTGCTGTGTCACATTCGGCATGGAGTTGCAACTGCAGTAGTGACTTTACTGGGTAGGGAATCTAAAAAGAGAAATTGCTTGCCAGCAGCTCTGCATTATACTGCCCCCTCCCCTTGCAGGTTTGTCAGGGATCAGTAATGGTTTCTGAACCTGCTCTATAACTGTTCTGCTACTGAAAGCCTTGTTACAACTATTTGGCTTAACAATGTTGGCTAAATTTCTTGTCTGCTAACACGGTCAGTCCTGGGTACAGAGCAGGCCATTAGGTATTTGCCACCTCTGATTTCCAAGGTTCATCTTGGAATTTCCACCCACAGCCCAATTAATTTCCTGTGTCTGCTTACCTTTTTGGGAATGAAGTCTGATTTTTAAAAAGGCTTAGTGCTCATTCTTTATATCTAGTAGTTGGTACCAAAAGTAGCTAGAGTTCTGGTCCTGCTTGGCAGAGTCCTGGGTGGAGAGAGGCTCAGTACTGGGTACTGAAATTCACTCTTACAAAAGCAATTTTTTTAGGAGGGAAGATTCTCCATGCTGCTGCTGTCAGTGTGGTCAGTGCTGCACCTGGACTTCCCTTATCTCTACACTCAATACAGGAGGCTCTGTACTGTTTTGGCTGACCTAAAAACTCAGAATGGGATCCTAAGAACTAGTTTTAATGAGAAAGTAACCCTGTGCATGGACAAACCCAGTTTGCTAGAGTTGCACATCTGTGTCTTGGAGTCTCTGCTGCAAGCATGTGGCCCATGCACACAATGAAATTCTTTTGGTCATAGTGTTTGTTGGGGCCGTGTCTGCACTCTAGGTGTCCTTCAGCACCAGGGCATAAAGGATGGAGGAAGCCCAATTGTTCCTTAATTCTTTCTTGCTGCAGCAAGCAGGGCCGGCTCCAGGCACCAGCCTGGCAAGCAGGTGCTTGGGGCGGCCACTCCGGAGGGGGCGGCATGTCCAGCTATTCGGCGGCAATTCGGCGGACGGTCCCTCACTCCCGCTCGGACCGAAGGACCTCCCGCCGAATTGCCGCCGCAGATCGCGATCGCGGCTTTTTTTTTTTTTTGGCTGCTTGGGGCAGCCAAAACCCTGGAGCCGGCCCTGGCAGCAAGATGGAACTCTTGCAGTGTTTGCTTCTCTGTGACTCTATTGTAGTTAGTGTTAGTTTAGTTGGGTTTAGAAAAAAGGGGTTGTACCCATGTTATCAGTACTAATTAGGCCTTTGGTCAGCAGTTGAGACATTGAAACTATCTACTTCCCCTACCCTAGGCAGAAGGGATGCAGGAGTGCCCTAGCACACCAGAAAGGGTAGCCTCACCATCTTCTCCATTAGGACACAGTAGAGACTTATCTCCTGCTCATCCCCCATCCCCTCCATTGGGTCTTTCCCTGACTTCCCAGTGTGGAGCTGAGACTGCTCTTAAAACAGGAGATGGCATGTATCTCACAGGGAGCAAGTCCCTGGCACCCTCCTCAGTGTCCATCAGTCCAATATCCATATGCTTGAGTCATGATCCTGGGCTAGGCAGCCACATACCTGCAAGCCAACATCCTTTCCCCCTCTTTTAGGGTTAAATCCTCTTATCCTAAAAGGCAGTATAGATCTTCCCAGCCAGGTCAGTTAGTGCAACCATAGCTCCTAGAGAGAGAGGCAAAACAATTGATCCTAATGGCAATTTTGATGAAGCAGTCAATCCCTCTATGCTAGTGGTTTTCAACGTTTTTTCATTTGCGGGCCCCTACAAAACTTCAAATGGAGGTGTGGACCCCTTTGGAAATCTTAGACATAGTCTGTGAACCCCCAGGGGTCAATGGACCACCGGTTGAAAACCACTGCTCTATGCCTTGTCCAACAAATGACTTCAACGCGTTCCAAGACCTGAAATGTATTGTCAAGACCCTTAACGTTCCACTGGAAGTATTGAAGAGAAGTCACACAAGCCGCTAGATATTCTGCATCCTTCTATACCTGATAGATTCATCATGTCTATTAACAAGGGATTGTTAGAGCCTGCAGAGGACAAGAGTGGGATCCATGTGGACAAATACTTGAAAAAGTAACTGTTCTCTCCCTTACAGCAATGGTGGTTCTTCAGCATGGGTTGTCCACATGGATTCCACAACCATTTTTGCTGCTGCTAAGGAGTGTTACACTTCTTCTATCCTGTATTGGCAGAAGAACTGAGGGGTGTTGGGCACACTTCACTCTTTATGCCCTCAGTGTGGAATAAGGTCATGTAAGGCCCAGGAGTTACACCAGTGGCTGCTGCTGGCCAAAATAACCTGATCTCGCATGTATGGGGTGCATGTGCATCAAGAGAAGGAGCCATATGGACAAAACCTCTCAAAGAACCACAGTTACTGTAAGGTAAGTAAGTGTTCTTTTTGGCTGACTCTCTCAAAGTAGAATACAAAACTCTGTCCCAGTTGTTTAGGCTAGAGCAGCCTAGCATGTGCAATGGAAAAACAAGTTTAAATCTTCACAATGCATGGTGTTGACTTGGTGGAAGATGCTAATTTGTTAAATCTCATCTATAATTACCAGGATTAGATGTAATTTTGAGAAGAGGATCAAAATGCAATACCTTTTCCCAACTTCTCGAGACCCCTGCTAGGAGCCAGTCTTAGCTGGAGGTTCATCTGTATGTACAACCTAGTCCAAGGGAAGCACTGCGCTGCAATAGCTGTGAGGCTAACACCTTGTATTTAGAGGTGGAGACCAATCAGTCTGTAGTGAATATACACTAGTGACCTATAAAAATCTAGAAGTCTGACAAAGAGTCCTGTGGCACCTTATAGACTAACAGATGTATTGGAGCATAAGCACGAAAGCTTATGCTCCAATACATCTGTTAGTCTATAAGGTGCCACAGGACTCTTAGTCTGGATCTGTAAAAAGCAACAAACACGGCTACCCCTCTGATACTAGAGGTCTTACAGACTCAAATCCAAACCAGTCTGTAGCAAATAGAGGGTAAAAAGTAACCTAGTGCTAGCTTTCTTCAGAACTATAGATACAAATTCCAAGCAATCATTAGCAAATGTACAGCATGCATACTTTCTCCTTGGTTTGTCAAGTTTCTCTCAACTACCTATCACACAACAGTCTAAAATTCCTCCTCAATTACTCTTTTTTCAGTCCTTTTTAAATCCAAATATAACTTCTGACGCAAGCTGTGGTTTTGGTGCTAGAGCTGCCTCTTTTGGCAATAGATGTTCATGTGCAAAGGCTTGTATTTTTATCAGTGCTTGGGAATGTGACACAGAAATATTTTCTGTTTCTGTTGGTGAACGTAGCTTTTAGCAGCAGTAATGGTTAAAGTGGCATCCATTCTTCTGAAGTTAGAATTTGCCCATTTAGAAGATATTTTGCCCTTTTTTAACAGCAGACGTGGAACTTCTCTTCTTCAGTACTGAAATTCACTCTAATTTACAAAAGCAGATTTTTTTAGGAGGGAGGATTCTGCATACCTGCAACTTTCTCCATGCTGCTATTGTCAGTGCCGCACCTGTGAAAACTGTGGAAAAGTGTAAGGCAGAAGAGGAAAAATAAGTGTCCAGCTAGGTACTCTGATCGCCTAACCAGCAACAGCTGAATACCTAGCAGGGCACAGCCGAGAGCGAGAACATCCAGCGGCAACCTCATGCAGTGCCTGACCCAGAACATCTTTCCCCAACTCTGTAGCACTTAACATAGCGTTGCCTGGGAACCTCTTTCAATAACTATATACTATACCTAGGAGTCCACTCCAGCACCCAGAAGGCAGTAGAAAGATTCCTATTGATTTCAATGGGAGTAGGATCAATCCTGGGATACCACATCCCAGAATTCTGATTCTGGCTTCAGACTGTCTTCTTTCTGCTTCTGTGGTTCTGGTATGACTTCTAGTAAGCCTTGGAGGAGATGGGTGATAGGAAAAGCATTCAGAGTGTCAAGGATGCCTAGGACAAGGAATCAGATCTTCTACGTCAAGGTATAATCTCTGCTACAGTGAGCAGGAAGGAGCCTTTTCCCCTGTGAAGCCTTGACCAATTTGCCAGGTGCATTGTAGAAGGGAGTGAGGCAGTTATGCCTTCTTGAATATATTGGGTATTGGCTACTGGATTTAACGGTCTGAGCCAGTGTGGCAAATGCTACTTTCCTGTAACAAATGGTGATTTGAGTTTGACTTTTTCACATTTTCAACTTGCCTTTAATTAGAATCCCACCACTAATGTCTGGGCAGTAGTTTGTGACATGCCCAGGAAAGTACCATTCTATGCAGGGGGGAAGACAAACTCAGGCAAGTGTCTTCTGATGAAAATATCCAGCAATGTGTACATTTGTATAAGTGGGTGAAGGGTGCGGGATCCTTTATGGAAACAGCCACCTGGGACTTTCTGCTAACTCCTTTTCCTTCTTCTTAATACCACAGGGTTTTCTTCTTGCTTTTTCAAATGAAGGGCAGGGTTTGTCCACCACCCCTCCGGTGCGGGCAGTTTACCTTGGGCCTGACAGTGGAGCTTCAAAGCAATTGGACACACAATCAGTTTCACAGGTTGAGATTTGCAAACCTGCCTTTTAACCTGCGGATCCAAAGTCTGGGAGAGAACTTGTTGCCAACATGAAAACAATTATTGCAGCCTATTTCCAAAATCGTAGTGGTAAGAAAATCGCAAAGCGTATTTGAAGTTATTTATAATGCTCTAGACTTGCCAGTTTCTAGTCCATTGATTAGTATTTGTTTTGTTTTAGGCTGTTTAATAAAAGGGGAAGGCTTTTTATAAATATTGTGTAGCAGCAGCAGGGCACAAATCCCTCAAAGTACTCTGCAGGAATGAATTCTCTGAAATTGACATTGCAAAGGAGCATCAGGTAGTTCACCAAAATAGGGGGCTTCAAAGGGTGGCAAATTCTCCCTGCCTGAGTGCTAATTCAGACCTGTAGTGCAAATCAAAGGAAAGCATCTAGCAACTTACTCGGGAAAGATTCCCGCTGATTTTAACAGGAGTGAGAGCTGAGTAAAGTGTGTTGGATTTGGCCCTCTGTCAACTAAAGGGCAGAACTGTGGGGTATGAGATTTCTGGGAGATGGTGTGATACATTGGGGAGTCTGTCTGGCGTGCATCAGGGATGAGTGATGGATTTGGCAGAACTTGATAAACTGCTCTGGGGAAGAAAACTAATGCATTCAAACCCAATGAGAGCTCCCATATTCATTTAATTTCCACTGCCCTGTCTCTGGAAGGGATGAACCCCCAAAATTGGATGGGTCTGACACAAATCTGGATTTGGTGGCTTTTCTGTGACTTCCTGTTCCTGGCTTTCCTCTGATCCAGCACAGCAATGTATGCCGGGGCCCCCCCTCTGTTCTAGCTATATAGATACATGTCTTGGGGGTTCTTAAAATTAGAGCACCTGCCAAAGTTATTTTCCCAGTCACGGAAAGGCCAGCTGTGGCTCTGCAACTCTTCTGAGTGCCCTGTGAGCCAGTTGCCTTGTGTCAGGCCTTGGTGGGACGGGCCATTTGGCACATGGAGGCTCTCGCAGCTCAGCCCAAATTCCTCACACAAACACTGAGCCCTTCCGTGGCAAGGAGGGGATGGGTGTGCACATGGAATTTGGAATCTGACTCCAGTCCAGAAGGGAGGAGGGATCGAAAGCCCCTCACTGTGTTTGCTGTACCATCAGTGGGAGTTAATCGTTCACCAAGGTTAGCTGTGGGGAGGAGAAGTGAAGCAAGTTAGTGCTGTTGAACTCCCTCTTTCAGGAATCAAGGCCGGGGGCAGGGGCGAGGTCCCCTTATCAGTCATTGCAGGACAGGACCGTGAGCCTGGCACATCCAGACTCGTTTGTCACTAGTTCAGACGCTCCTGCCTGCTGGGACGCTTTAGACGGGTGCGTACTTGCCGCCTGCTTCCCATGACTCCTAGCTCAGGCTTCCCCAGCACACATCTATAGGAAGGATGGCTGCTGCCTGGCATGCAGCAGAGTGACCCCAACCTTGGGCAGAATCTGGCCTCCCTGGGAGTCTGGCCAGCTTTGAAACTTGAATGTTTTGCCAAACTCCTTCCCCATGAGGCTGAACAGGCCCAGGGAGACTCCTCCCCAGACTCTGGAGGAGGCACCATTCCCCTCAGGATCTTGGAACGGCCTAGGCTGTGCTTCATTCACCTAACAGCACACCCTCATCCCCATCCCAGCACGAGTCCCACTGGGCCTTGCCCTCTCTCCCTCTCTGCTCTGAGCTTCACATTCATCTTCTGCACCTGTTGTCAGCCTGGGCTACTGGAGACAGCCACTGAGGAGTCGGCCCTGTGTGTATGTGAAAGGGCCTGCAGGTGCACATGTATGGGGAGTGGGGTGACTATATGTATTGGTGCGTGGAGTGGTTTGTGCATGTGTGTGTCAGTGCATTTGATGGGGGGGACTGCGTTTGTGTGCATGCATGTGAAGGTGTAGGTGTGCATGGGATTGTGTGTGTTTTTGGGGGTTGTGTGTTATGGGGGGGGGAGGGGAGAAGAGGCTCAGCAGGTAAGTGCAGCATGACCAGCAGCAGGCTCAGGAAGTGATCGATCACAAGTGCAAACCAAATGGTGTGTGTGCTTTGCAGGGAGCCGTGCCAGCATCCAGGCCGCCCTGCATACTCTGCTCACCGTGCCCTGGCCCTCGCAGCGGGAGTTCCGAGCATGCATCCAGCTCCTCTCAGTTTTACAGTGGGTCCTCAGCTTCTTGCTGATGGGTGAGTAGACCCAGCTGGCAGGAGGGGGCGTGCCGTTCTCCGTCTCTCTCACCAATCCGATTCTGCTGTGGGGTTGTTGAGATTCTGCATTGGGGTCCGTATTATTTGTTACTATCTATCTCTAGCACCATGGTTGATGATTTCACAAAAATTCAGGACATTGGAAAATCCAGCACTAAGGCCCGAGGGAATGACCAGGTTCAGAGCCAGAACAGCAGCCTTCCGCAGGGGAAGAAGGGGTGCAAGGTATCTTTGCTGGTCAGTGGGGGAAGGATTTTCAGATGAGACCTCAGAAAAATACCCCATGACACTTTTCATAAGAGCAGAGGTCTGTGTGATCCTGAGCCAATATCTTTCCCCTCACGGCTGTGCAACGTGGTGTGCCCCCTTGGGCTGTCTGCTTCTCTCCTTGCCTTCTGGGGCTGCCTTTAGAGCTTGCTGAAGGACCAAGTGCTTTAGGGTAAAGGCCCCTGTATAGGTGGGGTTAGCTGCATTCAAATTAGGCCTGGCACCAATCCACCTTCTCAGGAGTTGTGCGACACAAAGGGCCTGCTTTTTTTTTTTTTTTTTTTTTAAAGTGCTGAGCACCCAAAATGAATGTCAGTGACCCAGAATGTTTATACCCTCTCCTGCTGTGCACCCACCTCCTCCCCGCCCCCCAGAAAAAGCTTAGATTGTGGATTGGGGTGGGAGGGTGGGGCAGAGACTATCTCCGTATGTGTTTGTACAGTGCTTAGCAGGACAAGGTCCTGATCCTGACTGGGGCCTCCGAGCACAACCACAGATAAAATAGCTCAGAATCCCAAGCAGGAATTCAGCTCCTTCAACTTGCCTCCCACTTACAAAGGGGATGGGAAGCGCCTTGGCGTGCGCACCCCTCCCCCCCCCCCCCCCCCAGCTGCACTCTGTGACAGGAGACTTCCCGTTAGCTTAATTATTGTATTCTGCAGAATTCTGGTTTGGAACTGTGACTTGCAAATCCGATCAAGTTAGTGCTTGTTACAGAATAATTGATTTAAAAGGGAAGGGAGGATTAGTGGTAAATGACTTGAGCTTTTCAGGAGACTGAATTTGTAGTTGAGACATGGGGCTTGTCTACACTGGCACTTTACAGCGCTGTAACTTTTTTGTTCGGTTTGTACAGTGCCTTGCACGATGGGGCCTGATTCTTGCCCGGGGCCCCGAGGCGCTACTGCAATAGAAATTATACTAATATGCACCTGAACGAGTTCTACAAATATGGGATTAGTTTTCCACCATTAGACTCAGTGGTAGGCAGGCTGCATTTTGAGACCTCTGGTGGGTCTGCATATGCACAGTGAGGCACAGTCCCAGCACGTGTGGTTACTGCAGTCTAAGCCTCTCATGCTCTTTCCCCGGCTGCTCCATGTGCTGGAAGTGGGCTGTAGTTTGAGTACACGATATACATGGGGGGTCAGAGGGGCTTGGGTTCAGCAGGCTTTCTCATATCTGAAGCTGTTTGGCCAGTCATAGTATCCCCTTTAGAAGCGTCTCCTGCTATCCAGAGCTGATGCTCAGCTTTGGCAGCGTGTCTCTGACCTGGGGAGGCTCCCACACAGGCTGCATCTATACTAGGAAAATTGGAGCCTGTAATTCTCCATCAGAGTGGCTCCAGCATAGACCAGGCTCTTGAGGTTTTACTACTGTGGTGCCTAGACAGGCTGTACAGTTAAAGATGACAGTAGTAAAAAGGCCTGAATCTTGTCTACAACACAGCCTCTTTTCAGGGAGCACCACAGGTAATTAATTAGGGCCCCAAATTTTACTAGTGCAGCAAAGCCAGGCTGGCTGTTGTTCTGCCCTTACAGATTCAGCGTGGAGGCTTAATGGGTCTGGATTGGTTGGTCAGTGCTGAAACACAGCCAGTCAGAACACACACAGCAAATAAGCGGGCATTTTGGCCTACAGCCAAGTGCTGGGAATCAGATATTTTCTGGGGTGGGTGGGAAGATCTGCCCAGTTCTGAATTGGCCCAAAGAGGATGGGATTCACTGTGGGCACTCATCTCATCCCACATTAGAACTGGGGCATTATGGGATGCTGCTGTGAAAACTCAATCTCTAGAGAACAGGAATTGATGGGGTAGGGCATATTTCTACGCAGGGATATGTGAGCTAATCTCTTGCTTGTGATACCTTCAGGAATCGTCTTCCTGTTTCTCCTCGTCTATTTGGTTTTCACCAGTTTCTGGCCAGTTTCTGCTCTATACTTTGCCTGGGTAATCTTTGACTGGGACGCACCGGAGCAAGGTATGGGAAGGTACAGCCTAATTTACTGAGTACATGTATGCATAGCAGGACAGAGGGGAGACAGACTTGCTGGAGGATTCAGATGTCTGTCCAACCCCTTGCATGTATGTTCTTGTCTGAGAGTATGATCTGTATATGTTGGTCTCCAGGCCCAGGTATTTGCTAAATCACACTCGCGCTAAAGGCATTTCCCCAAGAACAAGGGGAAATAGGTCCAGAGACGCACACAGGGAGTAAACCATAAAGTTTACGGCAGATTGTGCAAAGATCTTTGTGTGCTCTTTGCTGTTTTTTTTCCCTCTCATCTTCCAATATTTGCTTGCTTATTTAATGATCTTTAGTGACTGGCCCTTCCACAACATCTGCTCAGTGTCACGCGTGGTTAAAATGTGACTGACAGCACCCGGGCCGGAACTCTGTTTAATTTCATTCTGTTTCTCTGTATTGTAACACCTAGCAACATTTACAGCAGCAGCGGGGATAGTCCAGAAGCACAGACTCCTGCCAGCTGAAATTAAGGAGACTCTCCTTTATCTGTTAGCAATACAGAGCCTATGACATAGTTCTGGGCAGTTGTGATTCCTTCTAGTAGGGCACAAATATGCACAGAGAATCATTACATCAGCTGGGGCATAAGCAGCCAGAGCAGGTAAGATTCCCAGAAGAGCCAGCATCCCATTTACCTCTTCATTTCTCTGGCCTAGTGACCAAAACAAACTACAGAGGTGTAGGGGTTCCCCAAAAGAGTCAGTCTTTCCAGCAATCCCCAGTGTGGCTGTGATGGATGGTCACTGTATGAGGTCTCGTTAGGGACTACACTCCAAAGTTGCAGCAGTCTGTGGTGGTCCCTTGTCATTGCCTGCCTGGATTGTGGCACAGCTATTTTTGCAAAATATCAGAGGGGAAAGCCAGTTAGTAGTGGGAACTTCTGCAAAAGAATAGGTCTGCTGTATGACACTAGAGGGCAGCAGCCCATAATATATCCAGGAGATACTGGCCCTGTGAGAGGATACTCCTAGAGCTGGCTTTTCATGGCAACTTCCAAGGTTTCAAAAGCTGTTTTGTTCCTCGCTGCAATAAAACGACCTTTTGGACAACTGATCTAAAACTGAATTGTGCCGAAATGTCTGTTTTCACATCAGAACACACGTGTCCGTCCTAGTGAGTAAGGCGCTGGCCTGCGGTGTGGGAGACCCAGGTTCTAATCCTTGCTCTGTGCCTGATTCAGAGCACAGTTTTTCATCCCAGATCACTCTGAATCAGGCAGAGCAGGGTCTTGAGCCTGGGTCTCCCACATCCCAGGGCAATACCCTGGCCATCAGGCTGCACAGTACAATTTCTCCTCCCTCCCCCAATCTTTCCAGTGAAAACTGCACATCTCTGCAAACTGTTACAGCAAAAAAATCAGGTCGTCACCTATGTTCTGACTAGCTCTGGTCTGCTGGGAGGCAAGGGCTAAAAGGGAGAGGAAGTGACCAAACTCCCAGTGGAAATGGAGTCTGTCCTCACAGTGTCAGTGTCTGTGTGAGATCCTTGCCCCCACTCCTACTCCCTCTTGTGTGGTTTGCAGGTGGGAGGAGGTCGGCGTGGGTGCGAAACTGGCCTGTCTGGAAGCATTTCCGAGATTATTTCCCTATTCAGGTAAGCCGTGCTGGGCAGGTGTGCCATGCCTTTGCTATCCATACAGTATGTGCTGAGTGCTGTACTGTAGAATTTCTACTTCCTGCAAACCTCTGGACAAGCTTCTAAGTCTCTCAGGCATCTCTGTTGGGCCCCTTGTCTGAATAAATCTCTCATGTCTCTCTGTATACGTCCATCCTGCAACCTGGCTGCTGGCAGCTTCATGGGTGCCCAGTACATCCACCTGCCCCTGAAATTGCACATGCATTTTTCTGTAGATGCCAGGCCAGACCCTGCATGGAGCTCCCTGTAAAGCCAATAGAAATTTGTTTTAAAAATCGATGGTGGAATTAACGTGACCTGCTCCTACCCCCTAGTGGACATTTGAAACAACAGCCACCTTACTCTTCACAGAATCTTTAGGATCACATCCAGTGCAGATGCTTGCCCCCAAATCAAATCCCGGCCCCCACAAAATTCATCAATTCAATAGCTGTTCAGCACAGATTTATTTTGGGTGAGGGAGTAACTACTGAGCACAGGTCAGCTCAGGAATGAAAGGAAAGGCTGCTATATGAAGAGAGATTAATAAGACGGACTTTTCAGCTTGGAAAAGTGACGACTAAGGGGGGATATGATAGAGGTCTATAAAATCATGACTGGTGTATAGAAAGTAAATAAGGAAGTGTTATATACTCCCTTCCCATAACACAAGAACTAGGGGTCACCAAATGAAATTAATAGGCAGCAGGTTTAAAACAAACAAAAGGAAGTATTTTTTTCACACAACGCACAGTCAACCTGTGGAACTCCTTGCCAGAGGATGTTGTGAAGGCCAAGACTATAACAGGGTTCAAAAAAGCACTAGATAAATTCATGGAGGATAGGTCCATCAATGGCTATTAGCCAGGATGGTCAGCGATAGTGTCCCTAGCCTCTGTTTGCCAGAAGCTGAGAATGGGTAACAGGGAATGGATCATTAGATGATTACCTGTTCTGTTCATTCCCTCTGGGGTACCTGGCATTGGCCACTGGTGGAAGACAAGATACTGGGCTAGATGGGCCTTTGGTCTGACCCAGTATGGCTGCTTTTATGTTCTTATGTGTTGTTTGTGGGTGTGGGTGTGTGCCAGGTGGGGGTTGCCATGTTGGTATTTATCCAGCACTGCCCATCTGCAGTCATGTGTAGAGACCTGTGACCCAACCAGGATCCTCCTTCCCTCTTCCCCCACCAGTCCCTGCCCTCCCCATTGATTATGTGTCTTCTCCCTCTAGTTAGTGAAGACTCACAGCCTCCTCCCCGGTCACAATTATATCATTGGCGCACACCCCCATGGGATCCTCTGCGTTGGGGCCTTCTGCAACTTCATCACCGAGTCCACTGGCTTCTCTGAGAAGTTCCCCGGCATCAGACCCTTCCTGGCCACACTGGCTGGCAACTTCCGGCTGCCTGTCTTCAGGGAGTACCTGATGAGTGGGGGTGAGCATGCTCAGGGAGTGTCCCTCGCACAGGTCCAGAGAATCACACCAGAAGTGTTGCAGATGTGGCTAATACAAGAGACCTAGGAGATCTGTAAAATAGCCAGCTCCTCTCTTTTTTTTTCTTTCCATCACTGATCACCTGAGTCCCTTCCCTCTGCAGCGTCTGGCCAAAGCCCCTTTCAGACACTCTGGATACTGAATCTACTTCTGGCGACGACATTCTGTTCTCATGTGCTTCTGTTCTTTTTTTTCCCCCTGAGACTAAAGCAAATTTTAGTACTTGCCAAAATGTCAGCTTGACATTGCTGCCTGGGCCAGGCTCAGTGCAGTCAGCGGCTCACTGAGATTCTCCCACAATGCTCTGCTACTGCACCTCCATCCTGCCCCACACCCAGCACTACTCCAGCCTGCTCCCTCCCACTCTGCCATTGCTCCTCTGCCTGGGTTGGGTGATGGAATTCCATGCCGCTAGAAAAGGAAAGACAGGGGAACGCCACAGAGCTCAAGTATTTCGTGGGCTACATAGGTCTTTCCTAGGGATTGTTTCTTGCACCATCCCTTAGGAAAGCTCAAAGACCTGAGCAACTGTTATCTTTCATGCAGCCCATACATGAAGTGTGCCCTGCTCTATGTCCTCCACTCCCCGAGTGCCAATTCCCAGGCTCAGTCACTGAAAATGGCACCACAACGGCATCCCCTGGGAAACTGCATTCTGCCTGGCACAGCTGGTGCCTCCCCGGGCTGCCAGCTAACATGGGCGTTCAGGAGCCAGGGTCCAGTGAGTGCCCATTTTGGCCTCAGCTCTGCTGATCCCCTTCGCCTATTGCATCCTCCAGAGCAAGAGACCCCATGGCTCCTGGGTAGACACAAGGTGTCACCTTTATTCCACGTGTTGGGCTCCTGGGCAGGGACATAGGTCTGCCTACAGCACAGGGCTCTGGGCAGGGCTCAGCACTCCTAACTTTGTGCTGGGAGGAAGGAAAGAATAGCTCCCCTGCACCTTCTGCATGCCTTAGTGGAGGGCACCCGATCATCCACCTGCCCTCATTTGTTGGGATGTTCTCCTCAAATCCTAACTGTAGGCAGGTTTCCAAGCCCCCCAAACTCATTCAGAGATTGGGGCCAGGGGTCTGTCCCCCAAGTCAGCTGGTGAGTCAAGGGGTTCTCAGGTGGGGCAAGAGCTGGTTTCCATTGCAGTTCTCCTCATGCTCCCTTGGTGCTCTTCTCTTTAGGCCTGTGCCCTGTGACGCGCCAGGCAATAGGGTACCTGCTCTCTCAGAATGGCAGTGGGAACGCTGTGGCCATCGTAATTGGAGGTGCGGCCGAGTCACTGTCTTGCCAGCCAGGAGTCACCACATTAATCCTCAAAAACCGCAAAGGCTTTGTTCGGATGGCGCTGCAGCATGGGTGAGTATCATCAGCCAGACGCTGTCCTGAGAGGCCTCCAGCTCCTCTGCTAGCACCTCCAGGAAATTGGGCTGGGGCCAGCCACCCCCAGGACCTGCCAAGCGAGCCACTTGACCAGGAAACAGGGTCTGGCACTCTCCCCTGTTTGGGATCTCCCCAGGCAGCCCATCCCTGGACTACCTTTCAGTAGGACCCAGGATATAGGAGAGTGAGTGTGCCTCAGCTGCTACTTACTGTGGCTCCCAAGGGAGGCTGGTTCAATATGATCAAGTTTGTAGCAGGGCCCCATGGTGATGAGGCGCAGTAGCGAGCATAGATGCTGGAACTAGGGGTCCTGAGTGTGTGGCCACACCCCCTGGCTTGAAGTGGATTCCATTATATACAGGGTTTACAGTTTGGTTCAGTGGTGCTCAGCACCCCCACTAGACAAATTGTTCCGCACCCCTGGTAGCGAGTGCTACCCTGGGAGGGGGGCGTGCTGGCTGCAGAGGGCACTCATGCTACAATGCTTTCTCCCCCAGGGCACACCTGGTTCCTGCCTTCTCCTTCGGTGAGAACGACCTCTTCCGGCAGGTGGTTTTTGAAGAGGGCAGCTGGTTGAGGGGCATTCAGAAGAGGTTCCAGAAGCTGGTGGGCTTTGCTCCCTGCGTCTTCTATGGACGGGGTTTAACCTCTATCCAATCCCGAGGCTTCCTGCCCTACCCGAAACCTATCACCACTGTCAGTGAGTATCCCCTTACTCTTTTCCTATGGCTTTAGCTGCTCCAAAAGCCCCGGCACTGGTAGGTGGTGGGGGTTGAGTCCTGGTTGTCTAAGCCAGCATTTTTCAAATGTGGATACAGTGGCCGCATGCGGCCACCAGCGGCTTTTCTTGTGGCCACAGTCTCCTGGGCTGTGATTTGGGGGGGGGGCGGGGCAAGCAGCAGCCCCTCCCCCTCCCTTTGCTCCTGGATGCACCGCCTTGGTGTTGGATACTAGGGCTGCAAGCAGGGGTCGAACCCTGCCCCATCTGGAGACAGCTGGGGCACAATGCTGGAGGAGCAGGCAGCTGGTGAGTTCCCCACCTCTCCAGGGGTGGTGAGGCTCAGGCTTTGGGATTCACTCCTGGGGTGGTGGGGCAGCAAGCTCTGGCCGTTGGTCCTCGGGCTCCAGCCCTGGGCTCCGGCTGCACAGCCGCAGATCCCAGGCTCTGGCCATGCAGCTTTGGGCTCCATCCCCCAGCCATGGCATTTTGGCTCTGGCTATGGGGCATCAGGCTCTGGCCCCCGACTAACTCCCCCGGCATCCCCAACCCAATCACCCCTGGCTCCTGATGGCTCCCCCGACATACTTACTCAGCCCCGGCTTAATTTGTCCCCAGGTTTGTTGGGGCTGAGTAAGTCTGCTGTGAAAAGTGATATTTGTATGTTTGTTAATATCACTTTTAAAAACAGACTTATTAGCTAGCAATAAATAAATTACAATGATTTGAACATGCATATTTGCATATTTATTTGTTTTTCCTGAAGCTAATTAAGTATTTTAGGAAAAAAATTGAGAGTGGCCACCAGCAAGAGTTGGTGGCAGCACTCTGAGGCCACCAAAAATTTGTCCTGAGAACCCCTGGTCTAAGCTGACAGAGGGTTCCACTTGCCATTGAGTTTGTGGCAGGTGTGGAAGCCAAAAACTCATCATGATGTGAGGAGTGAAATCCAGCAATTGGCAGAGTGGGCCCAGGGAGCTTGTGAACCTGCAGTTGGTGGGTGCTATCCCAGGGCACAATGTGTTCTCTTCCTTCCCTCTCTGCCCCATGCCTGTGGCCAGGTGCTGTTGCTGTCTCTGTGGTACTACTGCCTGTATGTAACCGTTCACTAGGAAGAAAGTTTGGCATTAGCATTCCAAGGCCCAGCTCATTACGAGGGGCAGGGAGTCCTCCCAGCTGTACCAGCTGGTTTATTCCAGGTGCTTAGGATTCACTCTTCCACCCTCTTTCTGGCTCTGGCAGTAGGAGAACCTGTGACGGTGCCCAGGATCAAGGAGCCGAGCCACGAGACGGTGGATCTGTACCATGCTATGTACATCCGCTCCCTGCTCAAACTCTTCAATGACCACAAAGCCAAGTATGGCCTGTCGGAGGCGGACGAACTGAGGATCTTGTGACTGAGGCCAGAGAGAAGCCAGGGGACTTTGGGCAGCCAAGCCCTAACTCTCAAGGGCTGCCTGCTCTTGGAGGTGGGAATGGCAGCTTACCTGGCAGGATGGGGGCTCTCAGGGACATACTGTTCACCCCAACTACTGCTTGCCCTCTACCCCAGTGCCTTACTCACTTGTCCCCTTGGTGCTGCCCCAGCCTCTGCCTCTGTTTGTTCCCTCCAGAAGATGAATGAAGGAAGGAGGGAGCTCCCTGCTTGTCATATCCCCGCGTTTCCTGTGTGCTTTCTGCTCGCTCCCATGGGCAATGCAGTGAGTTGTCTTCCTCAACTCCCAAAGCCCTCTCAGGGAAGGGGAAGGGAGGAGCACAGGAAGGACAGGTGCTGGGGCTTGGAGGGGATGGGGAGTGTGCATGTGAGCAGAGGGACATGGGGGAACGTGTGTGGGGACATTTCTCCTCTGCCCAGACCCCGCTCTCCTGGAGGGAGATGAATAGTAGCTTTGTGCTGCTGCTAATGGAACAGAGGAATGCAACCCTGCAGGCTAAACTCTGCCCAGGGCTCCATCTCTGGCTAAGAAGGAGGGAGGGTGAGATGGATAGAATGGGGGAAAAGAGGGGAGGGAGGAGAAAAATGGAGGGAAAGCACATTGTAACAAATGTGAAAAACAGGGTTACCAGAGGAGCCTGCAATGCCATGCAGGGTGTGTTGTGAGGGGCAGGGCCCTGAGACTGAGGGTCTCTGAGGAGCTGGCTGCTGACAACTCCTTGCCTAAGGAAAGCTGGGCAGCTATAACTCCTTATGGCCTTGTGTCTGTCCCTGGTGCCCATGTAGAATGGAGCCTCCTGGGAGGGTTTGTCCTTCCATCTCTGTTTTGCTGGCTAAACGTGTAGCTCAGAAGCGGGCATGTCAGGCTGTTTACCCCCGAGGGGACATGTCATCCCTGCACCGGGTTGGAGAGTTCTCCCTGTGGTGGTTAGCACAGGCAGCTTTGCCTCAGCCTTAGAATCAGGGCAGGGCCATGGCTTCCCTTCCCACAATGAGGAGGGATGGACAGTCAGGGGGTTCATGGGAAGCTTGGTGAGACGCTGGCCAGGACATAGCCAGGATGCACAAGATTTTCCCTTTGCATCTCCCCTTCCCAACACATCTTGTTCCCTGCCTGAGCTGTGGCCATCCCTGTGTTTTCCCCATGGCCCCCGTATGTGCCACCTACCACTTTCTTCACTCGTGGGTCCCAGCCCCACAATTTCTTGTCCCTGTCTCTGTGAGTTGGCAGCAGGAAAGGCCAGTGCACCTGGAGCTGCATGTGGAGAGACACCAGGTCCCAGAACAGCAATAGCAGAGTCTCTGGGGAGACCGCACCTGGGAGTTTGCTGTGATTTGTGGGCACCATGTGACCAGAAAGAGATTGATCCTAGGAAGGGGATCAGAATAGAGCAAGAAAAACTACCAGGAGCCTGGAGGGAAAGCCTAGAGTGACAAAGTGGGGTGGGCCAAGTCTGCAAACCTGACAAGTGCCTCCCCTGAGGGAGGGCAAGAGGTTAGTTACGAGTAAAGGCAGGTGGAACTAGGAGGTTTGAAGGCGATTGATGATGAGAAAATACAGACTGTCTCTCAGGGATAACTTCCTGTCAGTGAGGTTACTGAGCTTGGGTGTTGTCTCCCAAGGGAAGGGGTGTGAGCCCCAGGACATGGGGCATTTCAGGCTGGGTCTGGACAAAACAGTAGGACTGGACTGTGCTGCAGGGGCCAATCCTGCTTTGGCTTCAGGGCTGGATGGGACAATCTAATGGGGCTTGTCCATCGCTCACCTCGATGATTTTGTGTTGAATACATTTTTATAAATCTCATACTGACATGGCCCACGCTGTGTGAGAAGAAGGCAATTCTGCAGGTGGGGAAGCACCATGCGGTAGTCCATACACATACATACATACATACATGCCAAGAATCTAACCATGCATGTGCCTGGACATCCCCCTCCACACCCAGACATGCACACAAACACACACTGCTCCTTACACACGTGAAGGTTCACATACACAGATACATACACCCCTCCATGCACGAGCTCAGAGCACACACTCCGAAGGGCTTTCAAACACACCTCATTGTTCTTTGGAGAAGAGAGGCCACTGCATGTTGTTCCAAGGATTCAATAAGATTCAGCCCAAAGGGGTGCACTAGCCCTTCCCTGCTGAAGACAGCTCTCTTGAGCAGTGAACCTGGCTCCCCCTGCAGGTCCTTCCTGTGCTGGTTGAGGGGGCAGCTAGCCTGCTGCTCCCACTGTACAAATGACAAAGGGTCTATCACAAGCCCCTGTGCATGGTAGCTTAATGGGATGGCAGGGTTGCTCCTGTGGTCACAGCTTCTATTGCTGGGCTCCCTTCCAATTGCCTGGGGCCCTGTAATTCTACTCTGAGCTACCTCAGTGGCTCTCAGCTGTGCTCTCCTGCTCTGCTGCCATGCCTGGAGGCCCAGAATGTGGGGCTGTGACACCTTATGGGAGCACTGAGTGGAGGGTCCTGGCCTAGCTCTAGGCAATTTGTGGTGAGAAGATTCTAATGATGCCAGGGGAATGTAACGGGGTAGCTCCCCAACCCGGAGCTTCTGCACCCAGCCCCTGGTGCTTAGCTCAGGTCCCAGGGGTTAGTGTGGTTTTTTTTTCCCCCCCCCAAGCCGAGTGAGTAACATCAGGTAGCTGGTACCAGCGTGGGGAAATCCCAGCATTGAGGCTGGGATTAACCTCCCTGAGGAGCTCGACTCCATAAAACAAAAGCTGCTCTGCTACTGCCATCACTTGTGAGCAAAGCCTCAGCCTGATGCCTGCTGGAGCAGCTGCTGAGGGCCTCCGAGTGGGGAATGTCTGAGGCCACCCGTACTGCAGTATCAGAGGCAAAGTAGTGCATGGATTAGCCCCGCTCGTGGGACATGCTGGTACTAAACCCTGGAGGATGCAGATCGGGCACAACACAGGCAGGTACTGCTTTCCATGGAGGCTGTGAGGAAACAGGGCTGAAACAGTGGTAATAATTTCCTCCATTTCCAAAGCTCCCAAAGCAATTTGCATGCCCACAGCCCCACTGAAATTCAGCACCTCTGAGGGGGAGACATCGGCACCTGGTGCAGAGCACCCGGCACAGGAGTGAGAGAACCAGGCCAAGAATAAACAGCTAGGAAACTTGTTTTTGGCCTTGGAGAGTATTCAGGGGTAGAGGGCAGCTTCTGCACCTGACCCTCCAGCCTCTGCAAGCAGAGAAGGTGATGGCACAAGACCCATCCGTTAGCTTAAAGCTTTTGCTTCACTGTAGGGAAAGTTGGTGATTGGATAGTGCCCAGTGCTGGGCCCAGGCCAGGGGCATCCTGGTGAGCTGTTCCCTGGGCGTAGATGACAGCAGCTTTGAAAGCAAAGATCACCCATGAGGCCAGGCTGAGTCATATGAACACAATCCTGTGGGGAGGACAAAACGGCTTGCTTTGCAGCTCCCCTCTCAAATTCCCATTGGCAGAGATGGTCCTGCCCCTGTGCATGTCTCCCTTCCTGCTCCAGCTCTGCTCCCCCCAGAAGGCAGGCTGGGCTCATGAATTCTAGAATGTGGAATATCTAATTCATTACAACCTAGTGCGTTAGTATCATCCAGCATTATCGCTGGAGCACTTCACACACTCACCTGTATACTTCCTTGCGGATAGCACCATATGCCCACACAATTAAACAATAGAGCTATGCAAACATTTCAAAAGTAAATACCAATAAAGGAAACATTCTAAAGAGCTTGTTAACTTCCTATTATAGTGCCTCTAAGTACTTTACACTCCCAATTTCCTGGCTTCCCTGCAGAAATGCTAACACAGGTGGTGCCACGTCAGGTCGCGCTAGGGACTTGTCGGGGGCTGGGGGAAGCTTTTCACTGGCTTTAGAAATGCTTGCTGGAGTTTGGCTAATATCTGGCAGAGAAAAATGGAACATTAAGTGGTGAATCTTCCTTGCCTCTTGACTCTCACCACGAATCTAAGGGGCATATTTCAGAGGCTGAAATGCCAGAACCTATGTAAACAAGCCCATCCTCAGTTGGGCAAGAGGCACTGAGACATGGTGGGAGTGGGGGTGGATGGTGCTGGGGTGTGTGAAAGCCATTTCAGGTATGATCGGGTGGGGAAAATTAGCAAAAAGCAGGGAAAATGCCCCCTTCCTACCACAGGCCTTTCTTCTTGAGTCTCAAACCTTTCATTTGAATACTTGAGCCCACTAAATGCAGATCTAAAGGGACTGGGGAAATTGCCCCAGCAGGAGCAATGTAGGTGTAAAACATGCTGAGCTTGGAGTCTCCATTCGGTACAATACCAACCTCACAAATCATCTAAGACCTGCTTTGGAGGCCCTGGGAAACCACCTGGGCCTTCCCCTCTGCTACCCTTCCCCTTTACAAGACCTATCAGGAGGTAGCAGGTGTGCCCTCAGTTATTTCCCCACTCTGACTGCAGTGGAAAACTCACGCTGGCCATTTCCAAGAGTCCTGAGGGGTGAAACTGGCTCTGAACTCTCCGGAAGCCCGAAGGAAATGTGCCAAGCCCCTGAGCCCGGGCAGACGTGTCACCTGGCATTCCATCCTTTCTCAGCTTTCAGCAATGGACACGTCACAGCCTGGCTGAGCCAAATGGACCTTCAATGAGGCATTTAAAAGATTCTCATGCATGCCAGTTCTCTCCTGTTTATTGATTTCCTGGTGGCAATAGGGAGGGAAACAGTCCTGGGCCTTAGGAAAATTGCTCAGGAAAACATTTTATTTGTGGATCAATTAGTTGCTTTCATGGGCTTCATTGCCCTGGGGGCTCTGCCCACCCTCCAACCACCTGGAGCTAGGAGAGTTGGGAGCAAAGGTGCTGTGGTGCCTTCTCTGTGAGTTATATGGTGAGTCGCATGACTCCCATACACAAAGGGACAGAGACATGTAACAGCATCTACAATACACACACAATTCCATGGCCACTGCGCAGGCTTTAACTCGGTGTGCATCCCTACCCCATCACCTGCATTCTGCCAGAGCCAGCCCCAGTCTCTCTTCTGCATTGCTAGAACCAGTGCCCTGAAAGTGCTTCCTTGCCTGCCCTGGCTGCCTCGTCCACTTGCGTCTGAAGCAGGGAATTCGCTACCTGTGAGTCTCTCGTACTCTTCATAAGACAATCCCTCTGGCCTCCTCCATTTCCTTATGGGACGTAGGGGTCTCTTCTCTCTGCACTCCCATTGGCATTACTCTGGGCAGTCCTCCCATGCTGTGACAAGACAGGGAATATCCCTGGCTCTGAGATAGATGTTTGGTCTGTGTGAGGGGGTGGAGCATGCTCTGAGAGTGGGAATGTAAACCTAGTTCAAAAGCATTCAGAGGTTAAACCTGGTGCCAGAATGTTTGTGTGAGAAGCAGACACAGCACAGTGGGGAAATAATTCACAGAGATTAGGAGGAGATGGAGAAGACCTCCGTTCTGGAGTGAGGCTAACCCAGCAACTCTACTGGCTTCCCTAATGCTGGTCCCACATTCTGGCCTAGATGCATACTGGCTCCCCAGGCTCTAGCCCTTTCAATACCCCTTGCTGCATCCATTGTCTGTCAGTTTCACCCCCTTTTCTCAGGCATCATTGATGGAGTAGCTGGCACCTCGGGAGGTGGAGAAGCCATTCTTCTTGAGTTGTGAGACAAGGGCTAGAGTAGATGGGTTCTCAGATTTGGGCATTTTGAGCGCAGCCCGACGCAGCCTTCCCCTGTACTTATCCCCAGCCAGGAAGTACAGGATGGGGTCTATGCAGCTGTTGATGCTGGCCAGAGGCCGTGTGATCTTGTAGGTGAAGTTGACGATGTTGAGGGTCCTGCAGTTGGCTTGGAAGAGCCTGGCAGTATAGTACAGTGTCCGTGTGATGTGGAAGGGTAGGAAGCAGATGGCAAAGACTGTGATTACAATGATGATAATCTTGATAGAGCGTTTCTTGTAGACGGGGATGCTCTGGTTGGAGCTGGATAGGCTGGGTTTCCAAAGCCTCTTAGCCATCAGACTGTAGCACACAACGATCACCAGAAAGGGGATGCCAAAGAGGAGGGCCATGATTGAGGAGCTGTAGTGCACATAGTGGTCAAACTCTTCGGGCTTGGTGGTGTCATGGCAAAGAGTGTTGTTGCCGCTGGTGCTGGTGGTGACAAAGATCAGGTTGGGTATGAGGCAGATGGTGACAATGAACCACACACCCACGCAGATGAGGCGGGCATGCTTGGTCTTCACCCACCCGAGCGATTGAATGGGGTGGCAGATCCCCACGTAGCGGTGCACGCTGATGCAGGTGAGGAAGAGTATGCTACAGTATAGGTTGGCATAGAAGAGGAAGCGCACAATCTTGCAGAGTCCCTCCCCAAAGGGCCAGTTGTTGCGGTCAGCATAGTAATAGACCAGGGTGGGGAGAGAAAGCACGTACAGAGTGTCTGAGACAGCCAGATTAAACATGTAGGTGGTGGTGGCGTTCCAGGGCCTCATCTTACAGATGAACATCCACAAGGCCCAGGAATTGAGCAGTAGCCCCACCACAAAGACAAACCCATAGGACACGGGCAGCAGGATGAATTTAAACTCCTCATTGAAGACGCAATTCTCCTCACCTTTGCTGGTGGTATTTGCTGTCAGCTGGAAAGTAGGTGTTGGAGTCAACAGAGCAGCTGGGATTGTCCCCACCGAAGTGGCCATTGCCTGAAGCCAATCTCTGAAAAGGCAATAATAAAAACATCTGTTAATCACTGATCTCAGCCGCTGTCAGATATGAAGAATCCAGGGGGCCAGATCTTCCTCTCCCAGGCACTCCTGCTGCTTTGATGATCATTTGTGGGGGTTTTCCAATGCCTCCCGCCTTTGGGCCTTTACCCAGCCAAGGAGGATTTGATAACTCCCCTTTCTAAGCCCCTTGAGTGACACAAAGCACCTATGAAACCCTACAAGTATGCGTTAGAAGAAAAGCCTGTTTCTCCCCCCCCCAAACTCTAGCAGCTACTCAGATAATCCCACTGTTTTCCTAACAATGAGACCTTTGTGAGCCATAGCAGCCCCACACTCGATGCCAGCACAGCCTCTCAAAAATTGATTCAGACTAATTAGCATGTCCTCAATGATGCTGCAAATCCCAGAGGGGTGATTTACAAAGGAAAGAGTGTAGGGTCACTGGAGTGGAAAGAGTCTCGCCTGGAGGCACATTCTGCTCTGGAGAAATCCCTGAGGAGCTGCTAAAGGGGCCTCTTGAAAGAACATTGTCCATCAGCATTGAGAGGGGCCTCAGGTTCCCCCGAATTGGAGGCATTCCCAGTTCCAGAACATTGATCTCTGAGCCACACAGAGAAGAGTCATTACAAAGCTGAGTCTCATCCCAGTGCAGCTGTGAGCTCAGAATCCAGGTGGGATATGTCCCAGGTTGCACATCAACAGCAGGGGCCCAGGAATTGTGTGTGTCTGGCAAATGAATCCCCAGGGCAGGGAAAGAGCCATAAAATGGCTCCACTTGCATCTCAGAATATCTACAGCCCAGAGCCCTGATTCTCCCCTGCAGGAGATGAGTAACTTGCATCCACTAGCTTCATCCCATGGGGGCGTCGGGCCCCAGAAGGTTCTAAGTACCTCAGCAGCCCCCAGAATCTCCCTAAAGATTTTGAAATTAGCTCATTTCCCTGCCTGGCATTTTCAGAAAGGCAGCAGCCCGTCCCCCAGGGCACCAGCTGCAATGAGGGACCACAAGCAGAAATCAGGAGAAGGCAACTGACAAAACTCACCAAAAGCTCCCAGTGTCACAGAGGACAAAAGTGCAGCTGACTGAAGCAAAGCAGCTGCTCCAGGCAGGCACTGGATGACCTGGGCACACTTGCTTTACCACCATGGCCCAGTGCCCGTTCCACTGTGAAGCCAACACTTGTGTAGCTCCATTAACAAAAGGCCAAAGTCACATCAAGGGCAAGGCCAAAAGGCATAAACTGCTGAATGGTGTGCTGGGTGACAGGGCCCCCTCCAAGAATAAAGGGTATCTACAGTATTTGGCCTCTCAATCCCAGAGCAGGAGCTCAGGGTAAGCGGTGCCCAGCAGGCCCCAGTGCTCTCAGGATTGCCACTAAGTCTGGACCACATCCCATCACCAACCAGACTAACATGGCTACCACTCTGAAACCTGAATCTACAGACACCTGCTGGTAATCCCCCTCACAATGGATTGTCCTGCGAGCAGCAATCTGCAGAAACCGTCTCTGAAGCCCTGTTGTGAGGGGCAAGCTTCTTGCCAGAAGCTGGGGATGGAGAAAGTATATATTTTGGCTGTAAAGGGCACTAACTTAGATCTGTCTTTTGCACCAGTGACTGGTTGGCTGGTCATTCCCACCACCATTTGCAGCATCAGAGGATTAAATGGATTAAAAATGGTTACATGATAATCTCACAAAATAACCGTAAACAGGGAATAGTCATCCAACGTGGGTGTTCCTAGCAGGGGCCTGCAGAGCTCTGTTCTTGGCCCTAATGTTATTAAATAGTTTTATCAATAATCCGGAAGAAAAGCTAAAACCACTACTGGTAAAATTTCAGATGACACAAAAATTGGTAAATAATGATGGGGACAGACCAGTTGTACAGGCTAACCTGGATCGCTTGGTAAGGTGCTATCATTTGAATAATATGCATTTTAATACAGCCAGTTGCAAGTCATATTAGCAACAAAGAATGTAGGTCACATTAAATGATGGGACACAGTATTCTAGAATGCAGTGACACTGACAAGGACTGAAGGGTCATGGCAGGTAACCTGGTTAACATGAGCGCCCAGTGCAATGCTGTAGCAAAAAGGGCAAATCTGACCTTAGGGCATACATGTAGGAGTAGGGAGCTGGTATTCTCTCTGCATGGGGCAGTAGTGAGACCACTACTGGAATAGTGTGTCCAGTTCTGCTGTCCACTTTTCAAAAGGAATGTTGAAAAATTGTAAAGGGTTCCAAAAAGAGCTAAAAGAATGACTGGAGATCTGGAAAACATGCCTTAGAGTGAAAGCATTAAGAAGCTCAATCTATCAAGTTAACCAAAAGAAGGTTGAGAGGTGACTTGATCACAGCTATTAGTATCTACATGGGGGGAAAGATTTTTGATAGCAGACAGCTCTTTAATCTAGCAGAAAAAGGCATAATGCGATCCAAAGGTTGGAAGGTGAAGCTAGATGCATTCAAATTAGAAATAAGGTGCGTATTTTTTACAGTGAGGTTAATTAACCACTGGAACACCATCCTTAGGGATGTGGTGGATTCTCCATCACTTGAAGTCTTTAAATCAAGACTGGATCATTTTCTAACAGACATGCTATAGTTATGTGCTTGATACAGAGTATATTGGGTATGGTTCTCTGGCCTGTGTTATACTGGGAGTCAGACTAGATGGTCTTAATAATACTTTCTGGTCTTAAAATCTATGACTTAATGAAATTGCTACATTCTTCTCATCAAGAGCATGATGCCCAGAGAAGCTGCATGTGGCTCACAACTGTAGACATGTTCAGAAGAAGACAAGGTGATAGTGCATGGTAGTGGGGATGCTGGTTTACAGTGGTGCAGGGCAGAAGCCTGCAGTAGCCAGACCTCTGTTTATTTTGTTATAGCAACCTCCCATCCTGTTTGTCTCTTTCATCCACCTGTTTTATCCTATCTGACAGTAGATTATGAGCTCTCTGTGGCAAGGATTATCTTCCTCATTACTTGGCTGTACAGTGCCTAGTACAACGGGGCCCTGATCCTTGACTGCGGTTCCTGGACCTACAGTAATAATAATCCTGCAGGTGGACTGGGATGCAGGTGAGACTGACATGCAGAGGGTGCATACGAGGCTGCTGTAGGTTTCCACCTGCAGGACATCCAATGCTAGTGTCAATCATATCTCTTGATTGCAGTATTTACTTGTGTTCTAGATGGAACTGGATCTTGAAGCCCAAACTAAACACTCTCTGCAATTTCCCTCCAGCTACCAAAGGTGCAGATTGCTGCACAGGTTTATTACAGAGCTAAATTATATTTAGTATCCTTGGAGAGCAAACGCCTTGAGTTCAGAGGGCAGACAGGCCCTATCAAATATTAACAAATGGAGCTCAGCCAATTCCACTGTAAACAGATGAGAAAAATGGGAAAGTAGGAAAGTCTAGCAACCTTCCCAGAAGCTGCTGTTACCAGATGTAGGACACTTTTGCAAGCTGTGACTTGGCTTTCCTGTGGGGAATGCTGCAGGATGGTAGCATTGTCTTTGGTTATAATAACTTCCTTGAGAAAACACCAAGGGAAATCCAGACACTACAGGAAATGTTGCTGGGGATTTAGGAGGTGGCCCTTGTCCCTCTGAGTCCGTGCTAAATCAACACCCCACTGTGATGCCAGGTGACTGTGCTGTGGGAGGCATGATATTCCAGAGGAGATGAAATGCTGAACCACCTGTGATACTTTTCACAAGAATGTCAGGTTCTCAGCCCCCTAAGCAGGGCGGGTGCAAGGATGTTTCCCGCCCTAGGCGAAACTTCCACCTTGTGCCCTCTCCCCCCCCCCCCCCCGAGCCCTGTGGCAGCTCTCCGCTCCGCCCTAAGGTGCCCCTCCCCCCGCGGCAGCTCCCCACCCCACCCCCCTCCGCCCTGAGGCACCCCCCCCCCCCCACGGCAGCTCCCCCCGGCCCAGGGAGCCGTGCGGCAGCTCCCCGCCCCAGCTCACCTCTGCTCCGCCTCCTCCCCGAGCACGCCGTCGCCGCTCCACTTCTCCCGCCTCCCAGACTTGCGGCACCAATCAGCTGTTTGGCGCCGCAAGCCTGGGAGGGAGAGAAGCAGAGCGGGGCGGCGTGCTCAGGGGAGGAGGCGGAGCAGAGGTGAGCTGGGGCGGGGAGTT
The DNA here is from genome assembly GCF_028017835.1 of Emys orbicularis. NCBI lineage: Eukaryota > Metazoa > Chordata > Testudines > Emydidae > Emys > Emys orbicularis. The sequence goes on from NC_088691.1 coordinate 26,361,007, forward strand.
CCCGTGCATGCCGCCCCCCACCCCCTTACTTGCTGCAGGCGGCCCTCCCCGCGCCCCCCTGCCCCAGCTCCCTCCGCCTAAATGCCGACGACAACCGGGGCGGCCGAAGATCCGGCCGCCGCGGTCACCGCCAAAGGACCCGAAATGCCGCCCCCCAAATGCTAGCGCCCTAGGCGACTGCCTAGGTCGCCTAATGGGTTGCACCGACCCTGCCCCTAAGCTGACTAGTTTACGTAACCTTGTGCCTCCCTAAAATTACTCTGCAGTTTCTATTGGATCCAGGATTCTTCTTTCTCTCCTCTCCTAAAGTGCCGTAGAATGTTGATATTAATCAGCAATCACTGTGATGAGCGTGATATAAATACCCAGTGATCGATTAGATATCTTCAGGTTCATAAATCAGTAGTGCTCTATTGAAGTTAATAGAAATATGCCAGTTTACACCAGCTGAGAATCTGGCCATAGAACCAGCTGCCATGTCCCACCCCAGGGCTCTGTCTGTCAATTCCTTTTTGAATATGCACAAGGTAGAGGCTTCCTGTGAGTGTTTACTGGCTAGAAGATCCTTCTGGGTCAGGTGAAGTTTGATTTATTTTGAAGTGGTGCCCACTTCAACCAGGCATTTGGTTTGGCCGGTGTGTCCCTGGGAAGCATTAAACACTTTCTCTCCTAACTGAAGGGTGGTGTAGATCTGGCTTGCTGCCCAGACAGAAGCTGCTCTATTGAACAGTCCTATACAGAAAGGAAGGAAGAATAAAATGGGGTGAATGGAACAGTGGGGACCAGCCTGTGTCCATTCAGCTGCTAAGGAGCGGTTGGAGTTTTCTTTCTAGTAGTAACCACGTGGAAACCATGGGATTCTCCCAGGCAGTCTCTGGACTCACACATGCAGCCAGACATATGTTGAAGCCTATCTTCAGTCTAGGACTGGATATTGGAGAGGTCACCATCATACACTTCCTCATCTAGGCAGAGACCAGAGCCATTCCACAATGGTAATGAACAACCAAAGCTGGTCCACCGCTGAAGACTCCTGAACTCCCTAGGTTTTCAACTCGCCCTAGGAGAAAAGCCACACAAACACAAGGCCAAAGCACCAGTGAGTTAGTACAGTACAATCACCTGTTGTCCACTACCATCGGCACCCAACCCATCCATTCCCCCCACCCCCGACTGACCAAGAAGACACAAGGGTTGACAGATGAACTACAGCAGTTGAGGCACACACGCAGAAAGTTCAAACTCCAGAGATGCAAAAAACATTCTGAATCCCTAAGCCACTGCAGTAACAGAGTCAAAATGAGCCTTCTACTCATCAACAATCAATGCAGCAGAATCAGGGCCATCAGAGCTATTCCATACAGTGAACCAGCTAATCAACCCCGACTGCGTAGCCCAGACTCCAGAGCCAAGCATTGACCATTGTGAAGAACTGTCAGCATACTTCACTGATAAGATCAGCCGAATACCTATGGAGCTAACTGGGACAGAAAATTCCTCCCTGACATGATTTGTATTACCTGCCCCATGGTCTATGACTGAGTCTGGCTTAATCACACAAGCCAAAGCTCAAAAAGCCCTGAAACATATTAGAGCCACAGCCTACGAAACAGATCTATGCCGCTTCTGACTGGTACAAGCCAAAGAATAACAAGTCTGCCTACTCCTAATGGAAATAGTCAGTGCCCCTCAGAGATGCACGCCTACCAAACTCCTTGGAAAATGCAATAGTTCACCCAGTCGTCAACTATAGCCAACACTTGACCCTGAAGATCTCTCCAGCTACCATCCTGTCTCCAACCTCCCATACCTGGGCAAAATAATTGAGAAAATAGCTCCAACATATGACATCAGCCAACACACTGGATATCTCAGAATCAGGGTTCAACTCAAGGCACAGCACAAAAGTCACTCTAGTTACACTAAAAGACAATCTTCTCATGGCCATGGACACAGGTCAGTTCTCCATGCTCACTCTGCTGGACCTCTCTGAAGCCTTGGATACAGTGGACCACAAGGTGCTACTAACACACACCTATGTGACAAAGCTGGAGTAGTCAGCTCAGCATTACAGTAACTCCAATCATTCCTCTCCGACAGACCCAGAGTGGTGATGGGTAGTGGCTCTTCCTCTCCAAAGGCCTCACCTGCTGGGTCCTGTTGGATCCACACTATCTATCCCTGCTTCTCTTCACTACTTACATGAGACCACTGGGAGAGAGAGACAGACCTCAAGGGCTCAGTTGCCAACAGTATGCCAAGGACACAACTGTTTATCTCATCCTCAATTGATGCAACCACTGCCACTACTAAAGTGTCAGAATGCCTACAAGAAATAAGCTCTTGGATGAAGAGCAGCTTATTCAAGCTAAACCTGAGCAAAACCAAAAGGATGCTAGTTGGAAACAGGAAACACTTTGAAGAGCTGGCCAAGATGTTGTCTCCACCTTCCATTGAAGGCATGCAGCCCCCGTTGGTCAGAATGGTACAAAACCTCAGGGTCTTGTTAGATTCCTTGCTAAGCCTGGATAACCAGGCAGTATCAGTTTCCAAAAATGCCTTCTTTCACCTTCAGATTGTTAGGAAACTTAAGCCATTCCCCCTGGACAAGGACCTGTCCATACTAATCGATGCATTTGTCACCTCCAGACTGGGTTACAGTAAATCATTGTATCTGAAGCTGAATGTCAAGATGATGCACAGGCTCCAACTGATACAGAATGTGGCTGCCCGCCTTCTCCATGGCATGTGCTCATGGCAGCCTATCAGGCCTGTGCTCAAGACCCTCCACTTGCTCCAAGGCAAGTTTAAGGCCTTGGTCCTAATTTTCAAAGAAATTAATGGATCGGCTACATCGGGGACTGAATTTTGAACTGTGAATCATCATAACAGCTGTACTCCTCTGGAGCAATAAAAATCTCAAGGCCCTGGGCAAAGCACATGAGGGCTGGGGACAATGCATGGAACAGTCTTCCAGAGGTGATCAAGCAAATCCAGAGCCTGACTATCTTGAGGAACCACTGCAAGGTCTTCCTCTTTGAGAAAGCCTTTCCACTCTATGTGGTGCTCACAATATGAACACCACCTTCTATTTTCAAACCCTTACCCACTACTATCACCCCCCAAAACACAACCCCACACTCTACCCTAAAGAGTTTTGATTCTGAAAAGGGAGGAGTGTGAGAGACTTTATGAAGTCCACTAAGGACTTTGCTATTGTTCATAGAATATCAGGGTTGGAAGGGACCTCAGGAGGTCATCTAGTCCAACCCCCCTGCTCAAAGCAGGACCATTCCCCAACTAAATCATCCCAGCCAGGGCTTTGTCAAGCCTGACCTTAAAAACCTCTAAGGAAGGATTTTATTGTTGATTTTATGTGGATGGTACTATAAAACTCTAAGATAAATAGTAACTACTCACTCCTCCTTTAGCCCTGGAGGCTGCAGAGAGCCTGAGATGGGAGAAGCAACTGTCAGATTCTGCACTGACACATCTTTCTGTGCCAGGGTCTCTCCTTAGTGGACATAACCTGGCAGTAAAATGTCATGACAGCTGGGAGATAGGGAACATTCCACAGCTCCTTATCTCAGAAGATGGAATGATTAACAAATGGAAACCCTGTAAGCTCTGCAATTCACCATGGGGACAGCAACATTATCTCACTGGTGACAGCACCTTAAGGTGTTTAGGATTTCACAGAGTGAAGAAGTGGATGTGTCTTCTTTACAAAACTGCACAGGAAACTCCCCAACATTGCACAATGAGCCTAGTTTCAGGACTGAAGGAATGAGTCACTGAGAATACCAGGCATGAAATTGCCCTGGGTAATTTGGGGAATCTCCCATATAGAACAGAGTAACACAAAGCTCCCCAGGGCTGATAGAGCTCAGCAAATCTAAGTTCAGGGCAGAGTGTATGTGGTGATGGGACCTCAGCTATAGAACAAATCTTCCATGAGTGGCTTAGGCTGAGCCTGTTCAGATCTCTGGGCAAAAACCATCTCTTCACTGAGGTCTCCCCTAGGAAAGGCATCTCCCTAAGAGAAGAACATTTCCAGGAATGGGAAGAGACAAAGAGCTGCATCATGCAAATGTTAGTTGTTTGACATTTGAATGCTGTGGTGATGGGCCTTATGAATCCCGGAGATAGATGCCAACTGCTGAAGAGGATGGAGCAGGGCCAGGGCTAGGAGGAAGGTAGGGAAGAGACATTTGGAATCCCTCTGCTTTGGGGCGAGTTCCTCCTTCAAGAAGTGTTACCAATAGTGGCAGAACAAGGCTCCCAACAGCTCATCTTCTCCTCATAGGGCAGAAGGGTGTGAGACAGTGACACCCAATATGACACGTCTGCTGCCAGCTCACAGAGAGGGATCCCGGCTTCTCTCCGTGCCCTGTCCAGCTCATCATCAAGGGGCACTCCCCTGCCTCCCCACCCTCACCTCCCTGCTGATGCCGTCCTCTCAGCCCTGCCCCTCCCAGCAATCATTCCTATCAGGTTTGTGCTATCCTGGGGCCAGAGCTCTATATTTGCTCTCACTGTTGACATTGGCTGTGAAACTGACTGGGGAAATGAGAAGATGCACCCTCCAGATGGGATGCAGGAAGACATTCTCAGGCCAGATGCAGCTTGGAGCAGCTCAGAACAAGAACAGGATTCTGCATCCAGCCAAGAGGATCCTCAGTAGCCATTCTCCAGGATCCCTCCCAGTCCCAGCTGCTCAGCCTAAAGTGCTCCCAATTTCAGGTGTCCTTGACAGGGCACTGAGGATTCATAGGTTACAAAGCCAGAATCGACTATTGTGATCATCTAGTCTGCCTTCCTGCATAACACAGGCCATAGAACTGCCCTGAATTCATTCCTGTTTGAACTAGAGCAAATCTTTTAGAAAAACATCCTATCTTGATTTAGAAATGTCCTCTGATGGAAAATCCACGACAACCCTGGGTAAATAGTTCCAATGCTCAATTACCTTCACTGTTAACAAACTGCATCTTATTTCTAGTCTGAATTTCTCTCGCTTCAACTTCCAGCCCTTGGATCTTGTTGCACCTTTGTCTGCTAGATTGAAGAGCCCTCTATTATCAAACTCCTGTCCCCATGTATACAGAGATATTGGAGCCAAGTCAGTCCCAGAATATTAGAGAAACAAGGCCCGTGAGGTAATGTCTTTTATTGGCCCAACTTCCGTTGGTGAGAGAGACAAGTTAGTGAGCTTACACTGAACTCTTTTTGAGGGCCCCTGAAGAAGAGCTCTGTGTAAGCTCAAAAACTTGTCTCTCACCAACAGAAGTTGGTCTAACAAAAGATATTCTCTTTCCCCATGAAGGTACTTATAGACTGATCAAGTCACCCCTTAACCTTCTGTTTGTTGAGCTAAATAGCTTGAGCACCGGGAGTCTGTTTTAATCATTCCCATGGCTCTTCTCTGAATCTTCTCCAATTTATTAACATCCTTCTTGAACTGAGCACACCAGAACTGGATTCAGTATTCTAGCAGTGGTGCCAAATACAGAGGTGATAATAACATCCCTACTTCTACTTGAGGTTTCTGTTTATGCATTCAGTGATCACATTAGCTCTATTGACCATAGTGTTGCACTGGGAGCTTATGTTCAGCTGATTATCCACCAGGACCCCAAGTCCTTTTCAGAGTCACTGCTACCCAAGGTAGCATCTCCCATCCTGTAAGTATGGCCTGCATGCTTTTTTCCTAGATGTAGGACTTTACATGTATAAAAACATATTGTTTGCTTGCACCCTGCTTATCAAGTGATCTGAATGACCTGCCCAGTTTATTATGTTTTCGGTCAGTTCATTGATAAAAATAGTAAATAGCATAGGGCCAAGAATTGATCCCTGCTGGACCCACTAGAAAACACATCCACGCATTCATGATTCCCCATTTATTTACAATTACATTTTAAGACCTGTCAGTTAACCAGTTTTTAATGTGTTTAATGTGTGCTGTGTTGATTTTGTGTGATACCATCTCAAATGCCTTACTGAAGTCTGTCTATTACCTCACTGCTATTACTTTTATCAATCAAGTTTGTAATCTCATCCAAAACAAAAATCAAGCATTGGGGGGGAGGGGACAGGGGACAGGGTTCAGGTCCCATACACTGCACAGAATGTGATCCTCAGAAACTTCTTCACTGTGGCTTACTGCATCTGAATGTGTCAGTGCTCCTGGCCCTGATACATGAGGAATGCCTACAGTGGAGCTGGAGGTGTAATTTCCAGCTCGGGCAGACATACCCACGCTAGCACCCTAAAAATAGCAATGTAGCCATGGCTGCATGGTCAGCAGGACGATAGCCAACGGAAGGAGCAGTATTGCCAGGTTCTGGAAGGAAATGGGCCCCATCTGCCTAAGAGAAGGGCAGAGCCTATAGCGGGGGAGGTGATGTAAGGGGTAGAACAGTGATGACCCCCCAAAAAGATGTTCAATCAGTGTCAGGCAATGCAGCATGGACTCCCTCTCATAAGCAGCCCCTATGGTTCTAACCCACATGCAATGCTGTTAGTGAAGCACCAGCCCCTGCAATGGCCATGCATGCAAATCTACAGTGTCCAAGAAACAGTGAGTGCCACAGCTGATGGAGGCACTAGGGAATGCCCAGTATCAAGGGGGTATGCACTGGCCTCAGCCCTTTGACACAGGAAGGAAATCTCCTCAACTGCAGACTGAGGCTCCAGGCCCTGCCTGTACCCCACCACCCACTCCTAGCCCTGCTCAGACCCCACTGCCCACTTCAAATACATTCTGCTGCCCAGTGGCGTAGCCAGGTTCTAAGAGCAGGGGGAGCAAACATTAAAAAGGTGCCCCCCCCTTGGCTCCTCCTCTGGCCGCTCCACGCCCCCCCCCCCCCCTTGGCTGGCTCCTCCGGCTGCGCTGCGGGCTGCCATGTGCTGTGCCCCCCCTCACTCCTCCGGCCGCGCCGCCCCCCCCCCCCATGGCTCCTCCGGCCGCGCTGCGGGCTGCCATGTGCTGCGCCCCCCCTCACTCCTCCGGCCGCGCCGCCCCCCGCATGGCTCCTCCAGCCGCGCTGGGGCTGCCATGTGCTGCACCCCCCCTCGCTCCTCCAGCTGCGCCGCCCCCCCCCCCATGGCTCCTCCGGCCACACTGCGGGCTGCCATGTGCGAGGCAACGGCTGAGGCTCAGGGATTCCTTCAGCCAGATGGTACAAGCCCCTGCAGGGAACCACTGCGGCGGGCGGAGCAGCGCCAGGGCTGGCCACAAGCTTCCCACCTCCCCACCTGCCCCACCACGGTCACCGGCGCGCAGCTCCCAGCCGCATCGCCGCCCCACGCTGGGGGCTCTCCTTCGCCTCCCAGGGCGCTGCCACTAGGCTCTCCCCGGGTGCTGCAGCCGGGAGCCAGGCACCATAGCCAGGCTCCCCACCCACCGGCTCGACTCCAGGGTGCTGAGACGGCCCCGGAGACTGAGCAGCTTCTCCCTCCCGCCAGCAGCGGCGGAGGCACCGGATACCACCCCGAGGCCCTGCTGCCTGAGCTGGGGAGGGGCCCGAGCGCTAGGGCGAAGCCCCCTCACCTCTCCAAGGCTCAGGGCGCACAGCGCGCAAGCGGCTTTCTGCGCTGAAAGCGCCTCCGAGCCCCACTCGCTCCTCTGGCCGTGCTGCCCCCCCCATGGCTCCTCCGGCTGTACTGCCCCCCCTTGCCTGCAGGAGCCCAGCGCTGGCCCGGCAGGCCAAGCTTCAGAGCGAAGTGTGGGCCCCGCCCGCTGGCGCCATGGTAACCCATAACTAAGGCGCCTCTTTTGGAAAATGTGCTGAGGGGAAGCGGCTGCTTCCCCTGCACCCCCCTAGCTACGCTACTGCCAGTGCTGCCCCCTCTCCCACGCCACGCCCTGCCATCTCCCACTGCCCATGTCAAATGTCTTCCACTACCCATCTCCCACTGCCTGCACCAAATGCTTCCTGCTGCCAAGTTTTAAATCAAGACTGGATGTTTTCCTCAAAGATCTGCTCTGGGAATTATTTTGGGGATGTTCTGTGGCCTGCGCAGTACAGGAGGTCAGACTAGATGATCACAATGGTCCCTTTTGGCCTTGGAGTCTATGAAACTCCCTTCACCTGCACTCACTGCTGGAAAAGGATACTGAACCCTACTGTGTGACTTTATTCCAGGTGCCTCCTAGTTTGTATAAATAACAGGAGTACTTGTGGCACCTTAGAGACTAACAAATTTATTAGAGCATAAGCTTTCGTGGGCTACAACCCACTTCTTCGGATGCATATAGAGTGAACCATATATTGAGGAGATATATATACACACACATACAGAGAGCATGAACAGGTGGGAGTTGTCTTACCAACTCTGAGAGGCCAATTAAGTAAGAGAAAAAAAAAAAACTTTTGAAGTGATAATCAAGATGGTTCAGTACAGACAGTTTGATAAGAAGCAAGTGTGAAAATACTTACAAGGGGAGATAGATTCAATGTTTGTAATGGCTCAGCCATTCCCAATCCCTATTTAGCCCTGAGTTGATTGTGTCTAGTTTGCATATCAATTCCAGCTCAGCAGTCTCTCGTTGGAGTCTGTTTTTGAAGTTTTTCTGTTTTAAGATAGCCACCCGCAGGTCTGTCAAAGAATGGCCAGACAGGTTAAAGTGTTCTCCCACTGGTTTTTGAGTATTATGATTCCTGATGTCAGATTTGTGTCCATTAATTCTTTTGCGTAGAGACTGTCCGGTTTGGCCAATGTACATGGCAGAGGGGCATTGCTGGCACATGATGGCATATATCACATTGGTAGATGTGCAGGTGAACGAGCCACTGATGGTATAGCTGATGTGATTAGGCCCTATGATGGTGTCACTTGAATAGATATGTGGACAGAGTTGGCATCGGGCTTTGTTACAAGGATAGGTTCCTGGGTCAGTGTTTTTGTTCAGTGATGTGTGGTTGCTGGTGAGTATTTGCTTTAGGTTGGGGGGTTGTCTGTAAGCGAGGACAGGTCTGTCTCCCAAGATCTGTGAGAGTAAAGGATCATCTTTCAGGATAGGTTGTAGATCTCTGATGATGCGCTGGAGAGGTTTTAGTTGGGGGCTGAAGGTGACAGCTAGTGGTGTTCTGTTATTTTCTTTGTTGGCCCTGTCTTGTAGGAGGTGACTTCTGGGTACTCGTCTGGCTCTGTCAATCTGTTTTTTCACTTCAGCAGGTGGGTATTGTAGTTTTAAGAATGCTTGATAGAGATCTTGTAGGTGCTTGTCTCTATCTGAGGGATTGGAGCAAATGCGGTTATATCTTAGAGCTTGGCTGTAGACAATGGATCGTGTGGTGTGTCCTGGATGGAAGCTGGAGGCATGTAGGTAAGTGTAGCGGTCAGTAGGTTTCCGGTACAGGGTGGTATTTATGTGACCATCGCTTATTAGCACAGTAGTGTCCAGGAAATGGACCGCTTGTGTGGATTGATCTAGGCTGAGGTTGATGGTGGGATGGAAATTATTGAAATCATGGTGGAATTCCTCAAGGGCTTCTTTTCCATGGGTCCAGATGATGAAGATGTCATCAGTGTAGCGCAAGTAGAGTAGGGGCGTTAGGGGACGAGAGCTAAGGAAGCGTTGTTCTAAGTCAGCCATAAAAATGTTGGCATACTGCGGGGCCATGCGGGTACCCATAGCAGTGCCGCTGACTTGAAGGTATATATTGTCCCCAAATGTGAAATAGTTGTGGGTGAGGACAAAGTCACAGAGTTCAGCCACTAGGTTAGCTGTGACATTATCGGGGATACTGTTCCTGATAGCTTGTAGTCCATCTGTGTGTGGAATATTGGTGTAGAGGGCTTCTACGTCCATAGTGGCCAGGATGGTGTTTTCTGGAAGATCACCGATGGATTCTAGTTTCCTCAGGAAGTCAGTAGTATCTCGAAGATAGCTAGGAGTGCTGGTAGCGTAGGGTCTGAGGAGAGAGTCCACATAACCAGACAAGCCTGATGTTAGGGTGCCAATGCCTGAGATGATGGGGCGTCCAGGATTTCCAGGTTTATGGATCTTGGGTAGCAAATAGAATGTCCCTGGTCGGGGTTCTAGGCATGTGTCTGTACAGATTTGTTCCTTTGCTTTGTCAGGGAGTTTTTTTAGCAGATGGTGTAGTTTCTTTAGGTAATCCTCAGTGGGATCAGAGGATAATGGCCTGTAGAACGTGGTGTTAGAGAGCTGTCTAGCAGCCTCTTGGTCATATTCCAATTTATTCATGATGACGACAGCACCTCCTTTGTCAGCCTTTTTGATAATGATGTCAGGGTTGTTTCTGAGGCTGTAGATGGCGTTGTGTTCAGCATGGCTGAGGTTATGGGGCAAGTGATGTTGCTTATCCACAATTTCAGCCTTTGCACGTTGACGGAAGCAATCTATGTAGAAATCCAGTCTGTTGTTTCGACCGTCCGGAGGAGTCCACGCAGAATCCTTTTGTTTGTAGTGCTGGTAGGGGGGATTCTGTGGGTTAGTATGCTGTTCAGAGGTATGTTGGAAATATTCTTTGAGTCGGAGACGTCGAAAGTAGGATTCTAGGTCACCGCAGAACTGTATCATGTTCGTGGGTCTGGAGGGACAAAAGGAGAGGCCCCGAGATAGGACAGACTCTTCTGCTGGGCTAAGAGTATAGCTGGAAAGGTTAACAATATTGCTGGGTGGGTTAAGGGAACTACTGTTGTGGCTCCTTGTGGCATGTAGCAGTTTAGATAGTTTAGTGTCCTTTTTCCTTTGTAGAGAGGCAAAGTTTGTCTTGTAAATGGCTTGTCTAGTTTTTGTAAAGTCTATCCATGAGGAAGTTTGTGTGGAAGGTTGGTTTCTTATGAGAGTATCCAGTTTTGAGAGCTCTCAAAACTGGATACTCTCATAAGAAACCAACCTTCCACACAAACTTCCTCATGGATAGACTTTACAAAAACTAGACAAGCCATTTACAAGACAAACTTTGCCTCTCTACAAAGGAAAAAGGACACTAAACTATCTAAACTGCTACATGCCACAAGGAGCCACAACAGTAGTTCCCTTAACCCACCCAGCAATATTGTTAACCTTTCCAGCTATACTCTTAGCCCAGCAGAAGAGTCTGTCCTATCTCGGGGCCTCTCCTTTTGTCCCTCCAGACCCACGAACATGATACAGTTCTGCGGTGACCTAGAATCCTACTTTCGACGTCTCCGACTCAAAGAATATTTCCAACATACCTCTGAACAGCATACTAACCCACAGAATCCCCCCTACCAGCACTACAAACAAAAGGATTCTGCGTGGACTCCTCCGGACGGTCGAAACAACAGACTGGATTTCTACATAGATTGCTTCCGTCAACGTGCAAAGGCTGAAATTGTGGATAAGCAACATCACTTGCCCCATAACCTCAGCCATGCTGAACACAACGCCATCTACAGCCTCAGAAACAACCCTGACATCATTATCAAAAAGGCTGACAAAGGAGGTGCTGTCGTCATCATGAATAAATTGGAATATGACCAAGAGGCTGCTAGACAGCTCTCTAACACCACGTTCTACAGGCCATTATCCTCTGATCCCACTGAGGATTACCTAAAGAAACTACACCATCTGCTAAAAAAACTCCCTGACAAAGCAAAGGAACAAATCTGTACAGACACATGCCTAGAACCCCGACCAGGGACATTCTATTTGCTACCCAAGATCCATAAACCTGGAAATCCTGGACGCCCCATCATCTCAGGCATTGGCACCCTAACATCAGGCTTGTCTGGTTATGTGGACTCTCTCCTCAGACCCTACGCTACCAGCACTCCTAGCTATCTTCGAGATACTACTGACTTCCTGAGGAAACTAGAATCCATCGGTGATCTTCCAGAAAACACCATCCTGGCCACTATGGACGTAGAAGCCCTCTACACCAATATTCCACACACAGATGGACTACAAGCTATCAGGAACAGTATCCCCGATAATGTCACAGCTAACCTAGTGGCTGAACTCTGTGACTTTGTCCTCACCCACAACTATTTCACATTTGGGGACAATATATACCTTCAAGTCAGCGGCACTGCTATGGGTACCCGCATGGCCCCGCAGTATGCCAACATTTTTATGGCTGACTTAGAACAACGCTTCCTTAGCTCTCGTCCCCTAACGCCCCTACTCTACTTGCGCTACACTGATGACATCTTCATCATCTGGACCCATGGAAAAGAAGCCCTTGAGGAATTCCACCATGATTTCAATAATTTCCATCCCACCATCAACCTCAGCCTAGATCAATCCACACAAGCGGTCCATTTCCTGGACACTACTGTGCTAATAAGCGATGGTCACATAAATACCACCCTGTACCGGAAACCTACTGACCGCTACACTTACCTACATGCCTCCAGCTTCCATCCAGGACACACCACACGATCCATTGTCTACAGCCAAGCTCTAAGATATAACCGCATTTGCTCCAATCCCTCAGATAGAGACAAGCACCTACAAGATCTCTATCAAGCATTCTTAAAACTACAATACCCACCTGCTGAAGTGAAAAAACAGATTGACAGAGCCAGACGAGTACCCAGAAGTCACCTCCTACAAGACAGGGCCAACAAAGAAAATAACAGAACACCACTAGCTGTCACCTTCAGCCCCCAACTAAAACCTCTCCAGCGCATCATCAGAGATCTACAACCTATCCTGAAAGATGATCCTTTACTCTCACAGATCTTGGGAGACAGACCTGTCCTCGCTTACAGACAACCCCCCAACCTAAAGCAAATACTCACCAGCAACCACACATCACTGAACAAAAACACTGACCCAGGAACCTATCCTTGTAACAAAGCCCGATGCCAACTCTGTCCACATATCTATTCAAGTGACACCATCATAGGGCCTAATCACATCAGCTATACCATCAGTGGCTCGTTCACCTGCACATCTACCAATGTGATATATGCCATCATGTGCCAGCAATGCCCCTCTGCCATGTACATTGGCCAAACCGGACAGTCTCTACGCAAAAGAATTAATGGACACAAATCTGACATCAGGAATCATAATACTCAAAAACCAGTGGGAGAACACTTTAACCTGTCTGGCCATTCTTTGACAGACCTGCGGGTGGCTATCTTAAAACAGAAAAACTTCAAAAACAGACTCCAACGAGAGACTGCTGAGCTGGAATTGATATGCAAACTAGACACAATCAACTCAGGGCTAAATAGGGATTGGGAATGGCTGAGCCATTACAAACATTGAATCTATCTCCCCTTGTAAGTATTTTCACACTTGCTTCTTATCAAACTGTCTGTACTGAACCATCTTGATTATCACTTCAAAAGTTTTTTTTTTTTCTCTTACTTAATTGGCCTCTCAGAGTTGGTAAGACAACTCCCACCTGTTCATGCTCTCTGTATGTGTGTGTATATATATCTCCTCAATATATGGTTCACTCTATATGCATCCGAAGAAGTGGGTTGTAGCCCACGAAAGCTTATGCTCTAATAAATTTGTTAGTCTCTAAGGTGCCACAAGTACTCCTGTTATTTTTGCGGATACAGACTAACACGGCTGCTACTCTGAAACTAGTTTGTATATTTACACAGGCAGTTTAAAAGTGTCAATAAAATGAATGAGCCCGTCAGTAAAGAGCCCAGATTTTCCTTTAGCAGCTCAAAGCTCCTGTCTCCTTCCAATGATATAATTCTCTGTTCTATCTGTGTGACGCACCTTTTCTTGGCAGGAAATTGCAAGGGCGTGTGTCCTAAACCAGCACTCCAGGGGTTGGAGTGCAGATTGCACTGTATACAGGGATGGGCATTTGGGAGCTGCTGGCAGACAGACAAGCATCTCAGTGATTTAGCAGCTGAGGAACAAACCCAGTCAGGGTCATCCTGTGACCTGGGTAGGGAGTAGGGTGACCAGATGTCCCGAATTTATAGGGACAGTCCCAATATTTGGGGCTTTTTCTTATATAGAGGCCTATTAACCCCCATCCCCTGTCCCAATTTTTCACACTTGCTATCTGGTCACTCTAGTAGGGAGGGGCGCACCTTCATCGTCTTCCACACTCCTCTAGGAAATTGCAAAACAAGAGAGGAAGTAATGTAAAAACTTCCTGTGTAAGGCCACTGGTCTGTAATCACTATGCCACAGTTCTGTCACAAGGGGAGCATGACCCAATTTCTCTCTTTGAGCCTTCCCTTCACAGCAGCAGCAAAAACAGGCACAGTGGGGCCAGGTCCCCAAGGACCTTTCCCTGAAGCTAAAGACACAGCCCAACATTGCCACACACGTCACACGCAGCCTGCTTCTCCCCACAGTGACCCAGTTTCTCAGCCAGGCAGGATGGGAGGTGAGGGCGCTTTCCTTTTCTCTGTCAGCAGAAAGATGCCAGGAGCCAGTGTTCCCACCCAACAGACCCTCATGCAATGGGATGCATGGGGATTTCACCCTTCACACGCCTTTTGGGAGGCAGGAGGGAACCTGTGCAGTCTTTCAAAGATCAGTGCAAGGAGCAAGTCTACCTTACACCAAGGTGGCCATGTAGGGTGAGGAAGAAGGTGAGGAGGTGGCCATGTTAGAAGAGGCAAAGAAGACAGCCATGTTGGGGTGAGGAGGAAGAGGTGGTGATGGCAGCAGGTGTGTTGAGTGAGGAGGGAGCCACGTTGGGACATGAGCCGGGGCTCTGCCTGGTGACACCACACATTGCTTTCGGTGAGTCATTCAGCTATTTCTATTTAACACCCATAAAACTCAGACCCCATCCCTAGAGAAGCTTGGGGACAGCTCCTCTTCAGGGTCAGGAATAGTACCATTGTGGCTTGCCTGCTGAGGTTAGCCCAAACCCTGCATGCCTGGACGTGGGGCCAGTGGGGCTGGGAGGGGATAGCTCAGGACTCCATTCTGGGGAGGGTTCGATTACCAGTGTTTGGACTGTGGTGGTGCCAGAGGCCCCCATCAGGGATCAGGGCCCCGCTGTGTTAGGTGCTGTATACACAGATAACAAAAAGATAACCTCAAAGGTTACAGTCTGTGTCTGAGCACTTCTTGTGTGGGCCCTGGAGTGAAATTTGTTCCCCTCAAAGTAATTGTCTCCCCAGTCCTGGCCACTGCCCCTTTGTTTTCCCCAGCTGATTTTGTTTTGCTGGTTGCTGGTTCTGGAGTGAACCCCACTCTCCAGGGCAGGACCCTCCCCCACTTGGGTTTATTTGCCTTTCTGAGCCTCTGGTGTTGATAGGGGGTTAGTTTTGTGGCAGCACGACAATTCATCCCATACCCCAAACACCACAGGATGGCGTAGGGCTCCAATACAGCTAGAGGATCTGGGTTTTCTCCCTCCCCCTCCTTTGTGCAGAAGGGTGACCAGACAGCAAGTGTCAAAAATTGGGATGGGGGTGGGGAGCCTATATAAGAAAAAGACCCAAAAATTGGGACTGTCCCTATAAAATCGAGACATCTGGTCACCCTAGTGCAGGTTCTTGCAGTACCTCTCCGTGGCCCTTTGGGTCAGCCTGGCCATGTTGCCACAGCTCCCTGCAGGAACTCCACAGTCTCCCCGCATGCCCAGCCTCACCTGCTCTCCCTGGTTTCAGGATCAGTTCCTCAGGTGATGTGTGTCCCTGTGTTGGGCTGGGCCCAAGCTTGATCCCATCCCTGGCCAGCCGGTGTTGCAGTTCCTCCTGGTCACCATTCAGCTTTTGTTCTCCCTGGGCACTTGCAAAGTTTCAGGCTTGCTCTCTGAGCAACGTGCCAAGGAGAGGGAGGGCCAGGGGTGGGGAGAGGCGGGGACAGAAGCCAGAGGCTGTCAGTGCCAACTCCCTCCTTCCATTCAGCTCACCAGCTCAATGTGCACGTCTGAGAACACCCCCTCCTCAAGCCTGCCTATCCAAGGGGCACAGACCCAGCCAGAATCCCTGATCTGCAGCCTCATCGCTCCCCGCTTATTCATTCCCTTTGCCCTTCCTCTGCCCCATTTCATACACTCTCTTCGCTGCCTCTTGGATTGACCAACAAACTTTCTGGTCCTTTGTAGATTCACCACACTGTGACACTCCCACTGACTAGACTAGAGGGGGGATACAGGGGCTGGGAAGCTGCAGGGGAAATGGGTGCCCTGACTCAGGTGCCTGCCTGAAAAGAAACTGCACTGCAATGGAGGGCAGTGAGAAACTTGTTGGGGGAGGGGAGGAGGAGGGAGTG
Source organism: Emys orbicularis (assembly GCF_028017835.1). Classification (NCBI taxonomy): domain Eukaryota; kingdom Metazoa; phylum Chordata; order Testudines; family Emydidae; genus Emys; species Emys orbicularis. Next base: position 26,377,172 of record NC_088691.1, read on the forward strand.
GAAGTCACTGGCTTTTTGATCCCCCATCACAAGTAGGTGAGCCACCACCCCTCCTTTCAGCTTCCCTGCCTCCCTTTGCCAGCACTGCCTTCTCCCAGCCCCAGAAGGGGACCCGCTGGATTCCTGCTGCAGTGAGACAGGGCCAAAGGCTCCTGGTTCAGGAGAAGACTCAGAACCCCTTGCTTTGCTGCTCTTTGTTGTGACGGCCCTTGAAGATTGGTTTTACTAATGATGCTCTGCATTGACCCGCTCTCTTGACACCTGCTGTCCAAAGGCACAGCCGGCATTTATGTTGAGCCTTAGCATTCCCTTGTCTGACATTTGGGCCCCAATCCTCCATGCCCTCTCTGCAGCCTCAGATCTCCTGCCCCTCCGTGCTGTCTTGCCTGTGGCATCTGGCCTGGCCATCCCATCACCAGACACCTGATCATCAAAAAACAAATAGTGCATCATTTTAGAAAATTGAACTGAATAATATGAGATTCCCATTTGTGGGACTAAGGTGCCAGCTGCTTTTCAGCCTCGGCCCCGTGCTACGTTCCTACCCGGTGCTGTACCATACCCCTTGCCTGTGTCACACCCGCTACTCAATACCACTGCCTGCCCTGTGCTGAGTCCTACCCTACACCACTCCCTTTCGCCAGAACCTTGGAGCCATACTGCCAGTAAGGACAGCCTGAAGTGTTGTTTGTCCCTAGCGTTAGCTAGAGTTGCCCATCTGCAGCAGAACTGAGCGGCAGGTGAGAAACGGGCAGATACAAGGTGTGGGTCACAGCTCTGACTTGGAGCAGCAGGTGACACATGTTGGTGCCCCCTACAGGCTACAGCCTGCCAGGGTTCTGGGGCACCTCACAATGCCGTCAGCTTCTGTCCCTGAGCCAGTGAAGGTTGGACACGTGTAGAGCTGACAGGCAGGCCATGTCAGAGTCTCCCACCTGTGGCACATTCTCCACAGGAGATATTTCCCCCGCTTGTGAGCACCAGGTTGCAGGGGTTGATATCAGGGGGCAGTGGGGAATTTGATGCAGCGTGCATCACTGGAACCATGTCTCTAGGTTCCACCAGGACCAGGCACGTGCAGGAGCTGGGCAGGGCACAAAGGGCCAAGCCAGCATTTCCCCACCATTTTTTGTACTGGCTATGTCAGTATATAGGAGCTGTAAGTCTGCCATCAGTGCCCTCTGAGCAACCCCTGCTGTACAGAGCAATCAGAGTCAGTGGAGCCGGTGCTAACTCAGCCCCCAGCACCTCCAGTAGTCCATGTGTCAGAGCAGCAGGGGCTGTGGCTGCTGCATTCCCACACTCTGGTATTCACAGCTGGCAGAAAAGCCCACAAGCCATTGACAGCTAGGGCAGCCCCTCAGGAACTGTTCTAACCTGTGCTGGCGGCTGCCTCAGCTCCCTGCACCTTACAGTGGTTTCTCCTCCTCCATGGTCCCTGTGCTAAGCTCAGCTCCAGTGCTGCTGAACTGGGCCCAGCGGCCCTGACTGCCCTCCCACTTAGCCCCACCCGACAGCAGAACTCCGGGGGGGGGGGGGGGCGGCTCAGAGGAGTTACTCCTGATTCACACCAGTGCCAGTGAGGCCCGACCTCTCCCAGGGTTATTCCTGGGACAAAGACTAGTGCTGCCACCTACAGGCCAGTCTGAGAAGAGTGCCTTAGAATGGGTATCTGGGGCAAGTGTAGCCAGCAACATTGCCAACCAACCTGCATGTTTCAGCCATGCTATCCCACCCTGGAGTCAGACAGGCACAAACACGCCCACATCCGGCTGACATGGCATTGAGTAGAGGCTTGACTAGATGCTCAAAGGAAACCCAAATATTTGCTCTATGTCCACCCTGAAGCTCAGTGTTAAACAATACACAGAGGCTTGTGTGACCTAGGCCCATCTCTATGAATGGGCAGGGCGCAGCTGGACTGCTCAAATATTAAGAAACAGATTGCTCCATGCTGGGAACAGGAAAGAACCTGTTGGGACAGAAAGCACCAGCAGCAACATTGCAAATGGAACCAGTGTTTCCTCCCAGACAGCAAAGTCACCACAGCAGAGGGTGTGGGTGTGTGTGGGGGCACATACATCACCTACGCACACAAGCTCCTCCAGGACAGCCTTCTACAGTGTGTGTGACACAGACTCACAAGCACCTCTCCCCGCCATGTCTGTCACCAGCCAACACTTGGCTCTGATTAGGAAAGGTTTGGGTGTTGTTGCTCGGGCTGGAGGGGCATAGGTAGAGCTCTGTGGGAAGACCAGGACTAGCAGGAGGGCTGCAGGTCAGGGCTGGGATGGATGTGTTGCTAGAGCTCGCTGGAGGGAAAAGCTTCGACCAGCCTTGTTCATAATTTGCCTGGTTCTAGCCAGCACTATCACCCTCTTCCTGCCTCAAGCACCAACTTCATCCTGTCGCCACAGGGTCAGAGAAACCAGAAAGTGGACTAGATGTGGAGCTTCCTCGCAGCTTTGGGGTTTTATTGTTAATTGAAACAGAAAGTGCATCTCACAAGAAACCAGCAATATGGAGCCTATAAAAACTCCATGTGGCAACTGCAGCTAAACACAGTGTGATTGAAGGCACATGGCAGGAGGATGTGGGGTGCTCTGCAAACACCTAGCTGCCATCTAAGGGGCAGAGCAAGCAGCCTTGTTCTCCCACAGAGGGACCAGGTCTCTGCCCCCAAGGGTGGCTGGACTCGGAGAAGCTGTTGTCCATACATAATAAGTGCATTAGACTAGAGTGTTCTCCCCTGTGACGCACTTGGAGGCCCCATGATGCTGCAGCGCTGGGGCTCTGTCCTCCATGTGATGTTTTAAGGTTCAGTTCAGACCCTAGAGAAATCAAGCCCTTGTGACCAAGCTACAACGCACATCTGGTGCTCCAGCACCTGTGTGGGCAGAGACTGGGAGAGGTGCCCAGCCAGCCCAGGTTGTAGAGTCACCACCCACATCAGCTGTATCAGACTCAACAAGGAAAGTCTCAGCTCCAGTGTGATGTGGCCACATGGACTGTTGCTCCCACCTCCCCTGGCTCAGAGTGTATCATGCCTCTATGCTGGGTGTAAGTGGAACAGGGCTCAGCATTAGGATCCATGCCCACCAGAGGAGAAGTCAGGCCCTTTCTGTGGCTCAAAAAGGGAAGGAAGAAAAGTTAGTGCTGGAGTCTCAGTAGCTGCTGGGGCTCCCCTGTTACGTTCTGGCTACTCTGAATTCCCAGTCACCCCTCCATGAAACCCGGCTAGACAGTTTGGGGTTGTGGCCAGTTTCACCACAAGGCTAAACGTCCTTTTGGGTCCAGGCCTTTGGCAGAGCCTCAGCCAGATGCACAGGGCATTTCTGCAGCTACCGCCAGGGGAGATTATGCACGATGACATCAGAGTGACAGTGAAGGTTGCAAAGGAAGGCAGCAAGGGGGATATTTCCAATCCAGAGGCTTAGCTCAGTGACCCCAGATCTTGGCCCTGTCCCAGGGACAGAACATCTTCAGCAGCGCTCCACCTCCTGCACCAGGCAGCTGTCCAGAGGAGATTAAAAAGGCACAGAGGAGTCTGAATGCCAGATTCACTATGGGTTTGGTTTCAGACTGGGTCCCTGCTGCGGGCTCCTGGGGCTGCTCTCGTGGAGCTTGGCTTGGATGAGCTTCCGATGAGTGGGGCTCAGCACGCCAGCGTCCAGCAGGTCCTGGTCAGTGATATTTCTAGACAAGGGAGAGAAGGAGAGCAACTGAAGGAGAAGCCAGCAATGCAGTACAAGGCAGGGAGGAAGGGGACTCAACCACCTATGACTATTGGACACGGAAGGACTATGGGACTCCAGAGGTCATCTCCCCCTAGTCTCTGCCCTGTGCTCTGCATCCAGGGCTCAGCTAGGAGGCCCCAACTCTCCTCCTGCCCCACGCTGAACTCAGAGCTCTTGCCAGGATGTCCGTGGGGCACACGAGCTGGACTGTCATACTCCAGTAAGGCACAGTGGTACACATGAGCCAATGAGCCCTCACACACCACTATCCTTACGATACCTGAAGAACTCCAGATCATCCCAGCCATTTTCATACAGCCCCGCCTCATACTGTTCCAGGCCCAAGCGACTCAGCCACCTGCCAACGCTCCGGGGGTGATCACCACTGTCACAGGGCCACTAGGAAAGAAGAACCAGGATATGGCCCAACAGCGTCACGCCAGGGGACTACAAAGCAACGACTCTAGCCCCAGCTCTGCTGAGTCTCCTGAATCCAGTCATCCCCCATCACAGCTCTGCTAAGGTGCCTCCCTTGTGACCTGCAGCATCCTGCTGTTCCAGCCCCAGGCCTTCCCTGAGCCAGACTGACTGTGGTGCCCAGTGTGGACAAGAGAACTAGGATGGGAGACCCCCAAGCTCGCTGATGCCCAATCAACACATTTACACATAGGTCTCCAGAGACTTGTGCATTAACACCCTCCCTACGCCTGGAGCTCCTTCAAGGCCAACACGAAGCCCTCGCCAGGCTTGGGGGTGTCTTGTCTTGGTGCATCATGTCTCCCTGGCACATAAGCCAGCTGGTGCTTTCCAGTGTGGGTTGCCCAGGACATACCTCTCCGGCACGGTTGAGTCGGCGAGTGTCCCGCTGGGACCTTGCCCCCTCCCAGCAGCTCTGCTGTGGTGGCTCCAGTGCGCTGCGGGTGTGGCGCAGCAGGTTCTTCCGGCCCTCTGGCTGGCTGGGGCCCAGGCAGCTTCCTCTCTTGGGGGGCTCTGTGTCCACATCACTGAGGCACCAGGCCATGTGCAGGGCAGTGAGGGAACAATCACCTGACGTCTGCGGATCTCTCGTCAGAATGGCTGACTTGGGCCTCTTGTGCCTCCCAATCTGAGAGAGGCTGAGCTGGTGCCCACAGGAGGTGGTCTCGGACACAGGGTAGTGGGGGCTTCTCTGTAGCTGTTCCTTGGAGGAGGAGTAGGCTTGTGCTCCTGTCAGGCTCTGCAGCCTGCGGCACGGAGAATGGCCCGGGTGCCTGTCAGCCTGCGTGTCACTGGCCGGACTGTACGGAGGCTCAGACAGGCTGGGACACTGTGCCCAGGTGTTGGGGACCCCCTCAAATATGAAATAGGCTGGATTGGTGTAACTGCTGGCTGCATCCGGGAGGCTGAGGGGCCGGCTCCTGAAACACACAACAGTCGAGTGGGTGTTTTTGCCCAGAAAGACAACTCCAACAGATAGATAATCCCAGCACTCTGGGACAAACCCAACCCCAGTTCCTGGCAGAGACAAACTGACCGACATCCCAACACCGCGACAGAGAGACAACCATGGCATTGTGGGGCAGATGGACCGACAATCCTAGAAGACAAACAGACAAGCAGCTACTTCACCCACTCAGAGTGTGCCCTCATTCGGAAACCAAACCAAACAACTCCCATCACGAGCCCTGGACTGGCAGCACTAAGTGTCCTAGCAGATTAATGGCCAAGGTGCGGCATGCTGGCAGTTACCTGACGGCGCGCAGAGCTGGCTTGGAGAGGGTCGGGAAGTCGGACTCCGTCTCGTCGGTCTCAAAGCTGATCCACTCTGCACAGAACAAAGACTGTAAAGGTTAATGGGAATGCAGCAAAGTGTTTCTACTGAACTGTTAGCCCAGATGGCGGGAACTCCCAGCTGCTCCAGTCCCAGCCTCTCCCAGCTGGGAGCTCTAGAGGGAAGGGGGCACAAGGAATGGCAGCAGGGGAACTCCCACTTATTCCAGGCCTGTCCTGTCCTGGTGCCTCCTGGGGCAGGAGAGATGGCTGCAGGGGAGCTCCCCCCAGCTACTCTGGGTTTTCCCTGGTCCCCAAGCAGGGAACTGGAGCCCATATCTCTGAAGCAACAGCAGTTCAGTGACATGGCTGTATTACCGTAGAGCCTCTCGCGTGTGCTCCGCCTGTCCTTGGGGACTCGGACCTTCATCCAGCCACGCATGGAGCCCGTTTCTTCACCCCGGTGGAAGAGGAAAGTCTCAAACTGCTGGGCCAGGCTGCCAATCATAGATCTCATGGCAATGCAGCACTCACCTGCCCAGAGAGCACAGCATCACCTCAGAGGGCGGGGCACCCCATGGTCACTCAGGCACCCACCGACAGCAGCTAGCATCGTCCTCCTCCCACACTCACACGTTCCCATGGAAAAGTACTAGGACCAGGGACTGGCGGATGCCACACCACAATGTGACACCCACTAGGAACATGGAGTTGTTCATATACTTAGAGCTAGTGTCCATGGGGGGGTGGGGGTAGCCTGTCCTGCCAAAACTCCAGATGTGCCTCTAGTTTCCCAGTAGCTTGGAGAAACCATTTTCTCCTGAGGGAGACAAGACTCAGTCTCCATGGTCACCACATTCAGGCTACAGCACATGTCTTCAGTGAGGCACCAGCCTCTCCTTTCTGGGCCTGCTCTGGTGGTCAGGACCCTGCACTATCTACAGGCCCCCAGGTCCTCCCCCTGAGTCCCAAGGGCAGCAGGGGCTGAAGGACAGTGCCCTGCACTGCTGGGAGGAGACTTTGCTGCTGCCCCTGGGTCTAGTCTCTTGCTCCCTGGTTCAGGAGGGAGCAGGTGAAGCCACAGGGGGACCTGGACCCTTCACTAATGTAGGTGCTCACCCTGATCCCCCTGGTCTCCTGCTCTGGGCTGCTCCAGGATACAGGAGCCCTGTAGAAATCACCTTAGCCCTCTGTGGGGTTCATGTGCCATCCTGGCCACTCCCTAACACTCCCCCTTTCAAGAGGAGGTGTTGGACACACACCATATGACTCGCAACTGTCCATGCCCTTGATGCTGAGGAGCAGGTGCTGGTCCAGCAGGTACTCCAGGTCCGACAGGATTGGGCTCAGCTGCACAGGGAGAGACAACAACTCTCAGAAGGTCGGCAAACCACCAATCCAGCCACACAGCCATGGGACCTGAGCGCTGGGCTTAGGTACAGAGACATCACAGTGACCCCACTGTCCTATAGTACAAGGGCTAAAGCCCCAGTGCTCACCACTGGGTTCACTCTGTGTGCAAAAGAACTTGCTCAGGAGATCAGCCAGGAAAAGGGAGCACCAGGGAGTCAGGACAGAGGGAGAGGATGGGTATGCCAGGGGAACAGGGGATGGGGGTGTGTTTCAGAGCCAGTGGGGTGGGAAGTCGGGGACAGAGAAGGGGTGGAGGAGCCAGGGAGTCTAACAAAGTCTACAGGCTGTCACTCCTTATAGTCTGCCTATGTCCTTCTCACTTGCCTCCCCTTTGTTGTGCCAGCCCCTGCCCATGCACATACCCACCAGCCTGCACCCCCCCACCCCACCCCACTGTGCTTACCACTGGCAGCTGTTTAGCTGACCAGCTGAGTTTGAGGAAGCCCGGGATGTCGCTGCTTTGGGAGCTGTTCTCCCCACTCCGCTGAGACTCTGGCAAGAAACCAAGAGAGAGAATTACAAGAGCAAAGCTGTGTCCTGCTGCCAGGGCCGGCTTTAGGCCAATTCCACCAATTCCCCCGAATCGGGCCCCACGCCTAAGAGGGCCCCGCGCCCAGTGGCAGGGCCGCCGGGGTGGGGGCAAGTGGCCGAGAATCCCTTCCCTGGCTAGAGGCTCCTTTTTAATTTTTACTCACCCGACGGCGCTCCGGGTCTTCGGTGGCACTTTGGCGGTGGGTCCTTCACTCGCTCCGGGTCTTCGGCAGCACTTCGGCGGCAGGTCCTTCACTGCCGCCGAAGACCCGGAGCGAGTGAAGGACCCACCGCCAAAGACTAGGAGCGCCGCCCGGTGAGTACAAGCCCCACGTGTTTTTTTACATGTTTTTTTTTTTTTAGTCATCCCTGCCGGGGCCCTGTCGAAACTGTTCGAATCGGGCCCCGCACTTCCTAAAGCCGGCCCTGCCTGCTGCCAACCTACCCACCTCTCTCTCTCCACCTGGGTACGAGCCTCCCTCCTCTTCTCTACCAGCTCCAACCTCTCCTAGGCACCAACCACATTGCGATGGGGAAGGCGGGTGGACTCAACCCAGGACAAATCCCAGTTGTTTGTCATCGAGATAGAGCTGCCAGCCCCATTGCCCCCAGAAAAAGAATCCCAACACATGAACAGACTGCACGGAGATCACATCACCCACTGCTGAAATGCAGCCACCTCTGAGGTGAGATGTAGCAGCTGCTTATACCACGCACAGTGCACAACCATTTAGGACAGGAAGTTTAGAAGAGGCCTAATCCTAGTGAAACTAGAGGTTGTCACAATCTAACCCAAGTGTGACACCAGCGGTACACCTCAATCCTTACACAAAATGTCCTGGGATATGTAATGAGCACAAAAGGCCAGAAGCTTGGCTTTCCATCTCACTTGAAAAACGGCACCTCCTGCAGCACAGAAGCCTGGGCCCTGAGCTCAGTACTGATTCTGGGGACAGCACCCCCTTCCGAGGAGCCCTCTGCAGCACAGCGCCCCTTAGCACTGCACTGGGGCATTGGGGTCAGCACTGACTCGGTGAGGAAAGTCACCTGTGCTGCTCCCTGCAGCACTAGGTTTTCCTTGCTGGTCTCCCTTCCAGGTGCTGGACAGGCTTGGCATGTGGCCAGTAGAGACGCCCAGGCAGCTCTCACCTTCCAGGCAGTAGGAATGGAACTCAATGTAGCACTTGCTGCGGCTGGCTGTTTTCACAATCACCTCGATGCTGTCCCACTCGACGCAGGCCAGGGACTCAGGGCTGGAGCCAGGAGCTGCCAGCACAGAATGGCCAATCAGTGTATGCTGAAGGGGCCCCACCCTGTCGCCAGATCTGACCCCTCAGATGGGCTGTTCTCGTGCTGGCTGATATGACCCCTTGAGGACCTGGGCAGGGTGTCAGATTGCTACTACCCCAAAAGTAGCAGGGAGGGGTCAGTCATAGCTCAGGTCTGTCTGCGGAGTTAGCAAAATGAGTTCCCTGGATCTTATTCCCCAGGCAAAGACTGATCTATTCATCTCCCCACTAACAATGCTAACTAGCACTGCTGGCTGGTAGCCCTGTGGCGACATGTGTTGGCCCTGAGAACACTGCTGTTTGGAAGTGATGGCAGAACCTACTCAGCACATACGGGGCTAGGACTGCAGCACTCCTGCCCTAGATCCACCAGGGGAGCAGGCCCTCCCCACCCTGTCCAGTGGCCAACGGGGGCAGCCTCCTTACCCTTCCTAGGCACGAACTGAGACGTCACTCCCACCTCAAACGTGGCAAAGACGGGCGAGTGGTCACTGGTCACAATGTCATCAGTGCAGCCTGAAACACCAAAGAGGGAGCCCCGTCTGCCACAGAAACCCACTGTTCCATGCACCTGTTCCAGGCTGGGCCTTGGAGGTGCCAGACTAATGGCCTTTGTGCTCCCAAGCAGCCCCCGGGGCTCCACACTCACCATACGAGTTACAGAGCACATGAGTCTCAGGGCGTGACTTCCATAGGATGCGATCACACCACGAGGGAACGTTGATTCTCACCTGCAACCAAGAGCAAAGAAGCTTTAGGTGCATGGCTGAGCCTGGTTTGAGCTGCCTGGATTTCCCTGCAGCCTCCCACACTCCCAGCACATCTCCCCTCCCAGCTGAACTAGGGAGGTTACCATCCTGTTTGTTCCCAAGGGCAGGGTACTGATCATCCCAGTGTCACTGAAGGTGTGGGGTCCCCCGCTGCTCACTGTTCAGTGACAGCACAGATCACAGTGCGAGAGAGGCAGGGAGTGTAGGGTGAGGCAGTGTGGGCTGAATACAGGGCTGGGAGCCAGGAGTTCTCGAGCCCTAACCCCAGCCCTGCCATTGCCTCGCTCTAGACTTCCTTGGTCCAGCTATTCCCTCGTGGCCACAGGCAGCCAGCACAAGCCAGAGGAGCTTCAGAGACCCAGCCTGAGAATAGCAGTGGCTCAAAGCCACTGTGTCTTCATCCTTACCCTGAGTGCAACTCAGCTGGAAGACAGAATCGAGCCTGCTGGCCCAGTCCTATTCCCTCTCCCAGCCAGGTAGTGCCATGGAGCACCTCACCTGGGACAGTCCCGCATGGGAACCCTGGCCAGATCCCAGCCCCTTCCCCTCGGGGCCAGACACTCACCCCTGTGGTTTTGAACTTCTGCCAGACGTAGCTGTCCCGGGAGCCCCGTTCGTATCGGTATGTGGGGGGGAAGGAGATGTCTTCCTCACCTGGAAATGGAGCAAACAGGAAGACATGGAGGCGAGACCGCGCCAGGCAGACACTGCCCGCAGAGCTGATGGCAGGGCCAGAGAAACCCAGCCAGATTATTCTGTCAAACTAGAAAGACCTCCTTCTCCTCCACTGACACACACAGATCTACCATTTCCTCTCAGCCCTGAACTTCATCCCTGCTCTTGCTCTGCCAAAGCACTTCCACCCTGGCCTGTAGCCCCTCTGCTATCCAGTCCAGGGCCTCTCCTCAGCACAGTGAACTGTGTACAAACATCCCCTGGGGACTAAGCCGAGCCAACTACCTCACTGAGCTTACCACCTGAGGCTGGGTTTCTTTTGTGCACATCAAGGTTTCTAGCATATTTAGACACTATGTAGCACAGCCCTGGCTGGGAGGTGACACTAGACTGTTCATGGCTGGGCTAGGGGACAGAGTGATGGTTTGGATGGGTGAATCTGTGGCGTCTGGGTGTGGGGGGTGTAGCGAAGCTCATTGGCCCGTAGCTGTTATCTGCATCATGGCAGGGGTAAAACCCCAAACACAGGGCAAAGCCCCATCCTGGCTGTGCTGTATCTGCTGCTGATGGAGACCTGGGGGCTCCTGTCTCTCCTGCACATTTTGGCAGCAGTTGTAGAGCTTGTCCTGCCTTAAAGCATTGTTGAACTGTGAGTGCAGGAGGTGGCGATGGGGGCATGGTATACGGGAGCCTTGCTGGGGGCGAGGCAGCAGACAGGCAGGCAGTGCTCTGGGAGGGCAGTGTGGGCTCCCCATCTGTCCCCATCCCACTCACTAAATCGCAGGAACACCTTGTTCTTCTCCCGCTCCAGGGTGAGCTGGTCCACGGCCAGCAGGGCCTCAAACTCCTTTTTGTTCACATGAGCTAAGATATCCTGAGAGGGAAGAAAGAAAGGTCCATAAGCACTAGGATTTGCAGGGCTTTTCTGTACTCTTCCCCCAGCACGGGATCCCACCACAGGAGTCCTCAGAGAAGACAAGGAGCTCCGTGTTCACAGTCCACACCCATCCCCTGCATGCCTTTGGGGCTGGGCTGGGAGGAGGGACTGAGCTGCCTGCCCCAAGAGTGTTCCCACAGGTGGCCTGTTCTCGAGAGCAGCTGTGTGGAGCTCAGCAGCAACCCTGGGCACAGATGGGACCAGTGTCCTACCTGGACCTCCATATCAAGGCGGTAATTGAGGTCTCCAAACCAGAAGAGGTGGGTGAAGCGCAGGGTGAGGTCGAAGCTGCTGAGTCTTTTGTCACCCAGGACCAGAGAGCGCAGAATGTCACTGTAGTTCTGGTTCCGCCTGCACCGGATGAGGGTGGCACAAGGCAGAGAAAATCAGGGAGATCCCCCAGGACTCCATTGCCCTGCAAATCCGCAGGACCCCACCTGCCTCCACAGATCCCACCCTGACCCCTACCTGCCTCCACAAATCCCCCCCCAGCATCCCATTGCCCCACAAATCAACCTGGGACCCATCTCACCCTGACACCTACCTGCCCCCACAAGGCCCCCTCTCCCTGTCCTCACCGATTCCCAGCCCCCACTTTCCAATTTGACAGTGATCAAAGTGACACTAACCCCAGCCCCTTCAAGCCAACACCTTGGCCTCTCCCCAGCCCTGCAGTAGGCTGGACAGAGTCCCAGCCCTGCACACATCTACCCCAGCCAGCTGGAAGAGTGCAGTCGTTGGGTGAGCATGTCCAGCCCAGTATCCAGCTTGTCTGGCCATGGCAGGGAGGCTGAGATGAAGGCTGACCGTGGCTGAGACAGAGGAAAGACCAGGAAGTGGCTAGTCAATGCAGGAGGTGATGCACTGGCTATGGGGCAGCTGTGCTGGCATTCCCAGCCCGCTGAGGGTCTCATGCAGGCACAGGGGTCAGGAAGCAGCCCGCCAATCACCTGTGTGTCTTCTCACTCCCTGAGGCCAGGTGGCAGTTCACAAACCCAAACGACGTCCCGTTGAAAAGGAAGGAGACGCCCACAGCCCCTTTGTTACCTGAGGAAACACACCAGGTCCAGTCAGCCCTCAGCCCTGTGTGTTCCCCTTGCTGGGGGCTCCTCACAGGAACTGGCTGTCCCCATATGCTCTGATCCCCACTGGGACCTGAGACCTCCTCACCCCCTGGTATGGCGCCCAGAGCACTCCCCTATGCCCCAGATATAACCCACAGAGTACTCCCCAGCTCCCCTCCTCCTGATCCATATACAGACCCCAGACCATTCCCCTGCCTCTTCCCCAGATATGGCCCTGGAACATGTCCCTCCTCCCACCCCAACATAGCTCTTCAAGCACTCCCCTGCCCCCCAGTGTTCTCCCCTCCTCTCCTCCCACTCCAGCCCCCAGATGCCCTTCCCCTTCTGCTGTACCTAGTGTGTTTGCAATTCCTGTTTTCACACTTGACGTGTTCACATGGCTGATCCGGCGTTCATGCTCTGGTTTCACCAGCACCACAATCTTGATGCTCCAGAGGCACTGTAAGGCAACCTGCAACGAGATTGGGGAGGGAGTGAAACCACCCCGAGCAAGAATAGGGGAATGAGAACACACTGTCCTCTTCTGGAAATCACGCTGCAATAGGCAACCCTCCAGCAGCTGGGCCAGGTATCCCTGAAGCCTTGTGTACAAACACCCTCTCCCTGGGCCCAACGTCAGGTTTGGGTTTGCTGGGTCTGGCCTGGACAAGACTCCATTAGCTCCCTCCTGGGCTGTGGGCAAGGCCTGCTTGAGCTCAGGCTGTGGGGAGATTTCTCAGGCCTGCTTCCCAGCTCTCTGGGCATGACCATGGCCATCCGTGCCACAAGGCCCTGGCTGCAGAGGCCACAGCCTGGAAAATGGCACCACACAGATGAGAGAACGTGTCCTGCCTAGGCAGGCACCAAGGAGGATGGCTAAGAGAGAATTCAATTCAACTGTAGAAATTACTCTCCCAATGGGGAGAGAGGGCGAGAGAACCCAGGGCCGTGAGACAGAGAGAAGAGGACACAGGTGAGAGGACGATCTCAGCTTCCCCATCTCCCACTGGAAGCATCTGTGGGTTCCTGAACTGTTCTCCAATCCTTCAGCCAACAGGTGGAAAGGGGGATGGTGAAGGAAGCAGAAAGGTGGGGTCAAACAAGCCACCAAAGTGTCTGAGCACCAGGTCCCAACAACAGGCTTGGGGAGGGCGTCTTTCCTGCTTGTCAAGGGCTCTGGTGGTGTTGGATCCCTCTGGCTTTATCTTAGGCAGTTGGTTATGGGTGTAACAGCCCAAGGACAATTTGTTGCTGAGCGATCTACTTCCAATAATAGTTGGATGAAGGTAAGTCTTTCCAATAGGCTCTTAACTGAGTGAGTGCTGGCAGGCACCACTCCTTACAAAGCCAGAGAGGGCAGGTAAGGTAAGGAGAGTCAACAGGGACAGGGGATACTAGGGACGTGGGCACAGTCCCTCCCTCAGCATTGCGTGAATGGGGTGGCCTGGGCCCATACCACTCGGAAATCTATGGACATCAAGGTCTTCAGAGAGGCTCGCAGGAACTCCACCCATTCGCGGTCCCCCAGCGAGTTCTCCTGGGTGCCAATAACATAGATGTCATGCGGGATGCCAGCTGTGGTCTCATCCTGAGTCCGTCCCAACCCCCTTGATGTCAGCCATGAAGCCATGGACCTGGGGGGTGGAGCGCTGCCTGGGGGGAAAGGAGAGATGGGATCAGATTGCTACATTTCATTGCCTCCCCACCCCTGCACCAACCCAAGCACATTGGTGGAATATCATGTCCATAAATTGGAACCACGCTGGATGAAGTGGGATTTGGTTACCTCTCATTCTGTGCCAGGACCTGGGGGGGTCTAATAGGTCCCCTGTCAAGGATGGAAAGTACCATGGCAGTTCTTGAGTCCAGCCAAAAGACAGCTTGTTTCTGAGGTTCGCTGACATGTCCCACCACCACTGACCATATATCAGCAGCTCTATTTACTCAGCAAAAATACAAGGTGTGGCAGGTGCATCATGATATTGACCCACCATAGTGCAGACAAGCCCAGGTAAGGCCTGAGCGCGAGGGCTTCTCCAACCTTCTCACCTCACCAGGACTCAACAAGAATCTCAGAACTCCTGGGCATGGCTCCCTTTGGAAATCTGCAGAGATTTCAATTCCAGAACTATCCCTGGATTCAGGACAAGAACCCGTGGTCACGCTGGAGGTCTCTGAACTGTCCTTACTCCTTACCCATGTTCCACGTCCCAACATACACAGAAATGAGGTCTGGCTCATCCAGGTTGGAATGCTGGATCTTCATGAGCTGCAGCAGTTGGCAAAAGGCCTCTCGCTTCTGCAAGAGAAGAACACGACTATCTGCTTGGGTCCTGACACAGAAGGCAGAGTTCAAGAGAACATGGCGCCCAAGCTGAGCCACAGGCCTGTCCCCACAGAGCTGCAGACTGGTGGTGGCCAATGTTAACTACCAGTCTTCAGTGCAGGGCTCATCTGTATTGCTCCGGAGCATCCCTAAAGCCTCATAGTGGTGGACAATCCTGCATTTAGCTGTAACCCCCATGTCTAGTGATGATCAATGGATGTAACTGTCCTGCGACCCACTTCTTAGGAGAAGAGCACAGGAGGAAGGGCCTCCAGGACCACAGTCAAGCTCACATGGGCATCATGGAAAGAGGCAATGAGAATAAAATTTGACAATGGTTGGGCTGCTGGTGTGGCAAGACCACTGTCAGTCGTGCTGACCAGTATTGTCTCATTGTGTCCTAATTCTCCCCCATCTGTCTGTCCGCATCCACCTGTCATCTCTTGTCTTAACTTAATGTGAACTCTTTGGCGCAGGGACTGTCTTTTCATGTTGTGTGGTACAGTGCCTAGTACACTGGGGTTCGGGCCCACTATAATAATAAACCTCAGGGACCCCAAATCTCTAGGCTCCTGCCAGCTAAGGAGTAGAGGGAGAGGAGGCCCCATGCTCCAGCAGAAAGCAATGGAGCACACTGCAGCCTCACAGGCCAAGCCTCCTTGCTGAATAGTTCAGAGTCTAGGGTTAGTCTGTGATTAGCTCTCTTCAGTGCACCCCCCAGCAAAGTATCTAGGTGATGCATATAAGTGCCATGTTCATCAGCCACCTGTAAACACACAGGGCAAAGCAAACAAAAAGGGATTCAGGATACTGGCCCCCTCTCTACTGGATACCAGTAAGCTAAGGGCCAGCTCTGCCGACTCACACCAGAGATGGAAACAGTGGTGCCTGAGAGGTCTCTCCCACACCAGCAGAGGGCAGTGTTGCACAGCCACATGAGCATCAGGCTCGGAAGATGGGCTGAAGCCCCTTGTTCCCCTCTCTGGTTTCATGGTGATGTTCCACCTCCTGGGTGCTGAGGGAAGCCCTCACCCACCTTTTCAATGATCCCTTTGGGGGGAACAGAATACCCCCCATGTGTCACTCAGAGAGCTTGCTCTCAGGCCCCTGCGCTTTCCACGCGAACATCCCCTCATTGCCTACACACAGCAGAGCATAAGTGGGTTTCCTACCAGGCAATTCTCAGAGGCCAGGCAGAGAGAGCCTGGATGCCAGCCCACAAGCAGGGCTAGTCTGCACCAGGGGCAAATACTGCCCCGTGGTCTGAGGCCTGGCCCTAATCTTTTGCTGCAGTGAAGCTGGCGGGAGCCCAGGCCTTGGGAGGACCCCTTACCCGTGCGTTCTGGAAGATGAAGTCCCTGGTCAGGCTTCTGTGCTGGTCTCTGTCATACACCAGCCTCACTTTGCTCTGCATGCTCTGGTATTTAATCAGCTGCAAGACTGAAGACAGCCACACCAGCGACAGTGAGACACAGAACGGCACAACCCCCAAAAGCACAGCCAATACACCCCTAAGGAAGGGCACTGCTGCTGCCTCTCAGCATGACACAGAGGGGTGTGGTTACGGCTGCCCCTCACTCCCCCAGGATGTCACGCTGCAGGAAGGCAGCCAGCACTGAGCTCAACAAGCGGGGCTCCTGTGTGCATCCAGTAGGATCTGGCTTATCCCTCCCGTCCTTGGGATAACTGTTCAGCAGATTACCCTGGGTGAAGGAGCCCATCGCCCTGGCTTCAGCCAGGAAGCCTAGTGGTGGTCATGTTCCATTTGTGCACCACAGAGTATTCTTGACCTCTCACTGCTGCTTCTCCCAGGGGTCTACTTCCACAATGGGCCAATTACTCAACAACCTTCCAAGGCCTACTCCAAGTCAATGGACTGAAGGGATTTCCCCTACTTTTGTCCTGAGAGATGGTCTCCTCTGGAGAGCTGCAGCCCCTCTTTGTGATGGCTATTGTCCCAGACTCCACGTCCACTGTCAGGGAGGCCCTCTGTGTTTTGCCCACTTTCACCTGCAGCACAAGGAACTAGGTTATTGAGGCAGGTGCAACTAGGTTGGGTGCAACTGAGGGCAGGAGCAGGGAATGTATGCCCCTTTATCTCTGTATCTCCCTGGCGCATATAATTGGGCCGGGGCTACCCCTCTCCTGGAGGGGCACTGCTCGCATGGCACCCTGCTGAGCTCACTAGGCAGGTGCTGTAGCTGCTTGGAGGCTAGCTTCCTCCACACCCTGTGTCTGAACCCCAATGTATTGTGGCAGGTATAAACCAGCTCTTCTCATGCTAGCGCCCACTGTCCATTGGAGAATAGGAGAAGGGCAGCCCCACAGACTTCCTGCCCCTCCCCCCAGATTGGCTTTCTCATCTGCCTGAACGGGAAATCACACCCCATGTTGACTCTCCTACAATCCCACTGCCCAGCTGGCCCACAAGCTGCAGGCCCCACATTATGTAGGGCCCAAGCTAATCATACCCACTCTAGTCTCTGCCTGTGCTGGGAAAGGCCCCATCAAAGCCCCTGAAGGGAGCAGTGCAGTGAAGCTCGCCACACCTAAGCACCTCTCTTACCTCAAAGTTCTGCACAGCCATGGGCTTGGCGGCAGGGGGGTGCGCCACAGCCACACTGGGAAGAGCCAATTTGTGCTTGGTCACTGTCTCCTGCAGTGTCTTCAGCACCTACAGAGAAGGAGTCAGAGACAGGCAGGTGTTGAGAGACACAAACAGAGAGACCAGTTGTACAAGGGAGAGGGTTCAAATCCAGCTGCCTTTCCAGCAGGTGAACTAGGGTCTAGTGGGAGCAGGAGATTCTAACATGTTGCTGGCTGCAGGGCATGGATGGGGCTTCCTGCTGAGCACAACAAGTGACAGGGAGAACTTTGGAATTGGGTCCTGATGAGGTACCACTTGCTGTTTGCTCTGTGTCTGCACAGTTTAAAGTGAAGGCAACACCACCTACTAGTCAGGGGGGAGACTGGAGCCCTGGGTTCTGTTCCTGGCCCTGCCACTGACTTGCTTGCAATCAGTCACCTCTTTTGGTGCCTGAATTTACCCATCAGCTATTGGCACTATCTGGCATGTATTGACTAGGCAGTGCTGGAGCCATCAGTGTGAAGAACCCAGGCAACAGTCAGCAGAATGTGCTCCCTCCCGCCCAGCGCTCCAATCACCCAGGGAGGGGACAAGGAGAACAGCTCATGTTTGAGAGAGCCATACACAGACTCTGTCAGCTTCACCATGGAGGCATCCAGACCAATGGCTTGGCTACAAATCACAATGCCCTGCTCTAGGAAGGAGGCAATGACACAGATCTGTCCCTCATGGCTGTCCCGCAGGAGTGGCAATGTCACACTGCTTGTGATAGAAACCTCAGGGATCTCAGCAAAAGTGAGCAGGAATTGGGAACCAGGTGCCCCAGTGGGCCAGCACAAAGAGCATGGAGACCCAGAGGCAGAGGTTGGTTTGTGAAAGTGTTAAATTGGTAATATGTGTTGTGAGTAAGGTGGAGGAGGCTGACTGGCTAGAACCTGTTAGAGGTGGGACTAAGGAACTATAAAGCATGCTCCAGGTGGAAAGAATTCCCTTCACTCCAATTTAATGAGAGGCCTGTGCCCTTCCTGAAGTGGTCTCTAATGTCTGGGAGCTCAACCTCATAGAAACTTGCTCTGTCTGGGAGTTTTAATTTATCCCAGGAGTTTGCTCAAGTTTAAGGAGCTTATTTTAGTCTGGAGAGCTAGGGGACATTAGTAAAGGTTGCAAATAGTAGCTCTTCTACCCTTCGTGGGGGAATTTATAAAGGGGTATTTCTTCAGAGGTTTTTGCTATAATTCTTGTAATTTAAGTTGACTTCTTCTAGGATCTTAAATTCTAAACCTCCCTATATTTAATGGAATTCTAACTTCTGCTTTCTTTGCCTTCTTTTTGTAGCTTAATCCATGACAAATGCACTGCTCATGTGCCATGGTTGCAGTGTGGCAAACTTGTAACCCTGGGCTTCTTTGCAGAGTAACGGTCTCAAGCCCTAGCAATGTGTGCTGAGATTACAAACTCACTAGGCACCTTTTTCTCTAGAGAGGAGAGCAGGTGGTTGACAGTGGAGATCTTGCTGAGGAGCAGTTCAAGGTCTGGATCGCTGGCCAAGAGACCCTGAACAGAAAGAGAGACAAATTCTGATACCTGGTGCTCTTAAAGCAGCAATGACAGATTAAACTGTAGTGGACATGTCCATAAACCTTGGCGAGTTTCCAGGGTCACTTCAGTACCTATGGAGATTAGAGCTGCATGAATAACTGTTTTTCTCCCCCCAAGTTTGGTAGCTAAACTGAAAAATCTGGAAAAAATCATTGAGTCAAAACTGATTTTTTTTTTCTTATTAAAACACAAAAACATGTTGCTTGGGTCAAATAAAGCATTTTGGAGGTTGACGTGAATTGAGATTTTTTTTTAACCATTTTGACATTTCTGAAACTTAATTTTAGGTATTCTCAGCCTAAACTATTTGCTGAATTTCTGAATAGTTTTGGTGCCCCACAAATGCATTTTTCAGAAAATTTACTATTTGCCAAACTAAAAAAAAAAAAGGCTCTCTAATGTAGGGTGACCAGATAGCAAGTGTGAAAAATTGGGATGGGAGTGAGGGGTAATAGGCTATATAGGAAAAAGCCCCAAATATTGGGACTGTCCCTATAAAATCGGGACATCTGGTCACCCTACTCTAATGGTTATTAACTACACTTTGGATCACTAGCAAGGAGTTGGGAAGGTCTGGAGACACTTCTCTATGGAACTAAAACATGCACACGCAGTTTAGCACAATTAGCACCTTTGTGCATAGGTCTGTGCAGGGAGCTGCGGAGCAGGACTGAGGTGCACATCAGAGCAGTGAGGGCAGGCTGGGGCTGGAACAGCATGGGGGGCTTTGGCTCAGGACACAGGTCTCCACTCCCAGGCAGATCTTAGAATCATAGAATATTAGGGCTGGAAGAGACCTCAGAAGGTCATCTAGTCCAATCCCCTGCTCAAAGCAGGACCAACACCAACTAAATCATCCCAGCCAGGGCTTTGTCAAGCTGGGCTTTAAAAACCTCTAAGGATGGAGATTCTACCACCTTCCTAGATAACCCATTCCAGTGCTTCACCACCCTTCTGGTGAAATAGTGTTTCCTAATATCCAACCTAGACCTCCCCCACTGCAACTTGAGACCATTGCTTCTCGTTCTGTCATCTACCACCACTGAGAACAGCCTAGCTCCATCCTCTTTGGACCCCCCTTTCAGGTAGTTGAAGGCTGCTATCAAATCCCCCCTCACTCTTCTCTTCTGCAGACTAAATAACCCCAGTTCCCTCAGCCTTTCCTCATAAGTCATGTGCCCCAGCCCCCTAATCATTTTCGTTGCCCTCCACTGGACTCTCTCCAATTTGTCCACATCCCTTCTGTACTGGGGGGACCAAAACTGGATACAATACTCCAGGTGTGGCCTCACCAGTGCCGAATAGAGGGGAATAATCACTTCCCTTGATCCGCTGGCAATGCTCCTACTAATACAGCCCAATATGCCATTGGCCTTCTTGGCAACAAGGGCACACTGCTGACTCATATCCAGCTTCTCGTCCACTGTAATCCCCAGGTCCTTTTCTGCAGAACTGCTGCTTAGCCAGTCGGTCCCCAGCCTGTAGCAGTGCATGGGATTCTTCCTTCCAAAGTGCAGGACCCTGCACTTGTCCTTGTTAAACCTCATCAACATGCTCTGGGTCAGTCCAGCTGAGGTGTCCCAGACCAGATCCCTGACCTGCCCCATCACTGAAGTATTCTTCCTCTCCCAGGTCCCTGCATTGCAATTTCCAACCTTCACTGTAGCATCTAGCCTGCTGCATCTGAACTCCCTCTGGATTTGAGCTTTAGCACTTGGTTCATGAACATAGGCAGCTGGCTGGGCCTCGCTCCAGGAAAGGAGCATGGTGCCCTCTATGGGTACAGATATGCAGGAAAACCAAACCCGAACAATGAAATCCCCCATGACCAACTTCCCCCTCCAGGCCAGCCTCAGATGCAGAGACGTGCTGTCGCCTACCATGAGGCTCCCTGCCCTGGGCCAGCACTTTGGGGAAGGGGAGGGCTCACCTGCTCTCTTACGGGGCTCCGAGGGGAAGCTGGAGGGTCAAACACTTTGGCCAGAGTCTCTAAACCAGCCAGCGTGAAGTCAATCTCACTGCAGAGAGAAGAGCACTGAGTGGGGAAGCTCTGTGTGGTCCGAGGAGCCGGTCACCAGGACACCCCTGCTGGTCCTATCCCAGGTCCTGATAAGCCACCAGTCACATCCATTCAGAGAAGCTGGGCTGGGGGCAGCAATCCCACATCAGGCCCCTCTGTCTTACTGGTGGGGACTGCCATCAGGTGGTGCCACCTGACACCACAGTGCCAGGAGCAGGTCCTTCCCACCAGAGAGTGCAGCAAACCAGAGACACTTTCAGTGCCGGAGGAGTCTAAGCAGGGCTGGGCCTAAGACTCCACAAAGCTCAGGGGTGGTTGGTATCAGGCCCCTCCCAGAATCCCAACAGGGACAGTAACTGCCTAAGAAGCCCCATCACAGTGCCCTGCAGCTGACTCAAAATGAGGAGGCTGCTGAGGGCTGGATTACAGACGTGCCCTTTCCTGGTTTGCAGGGCTCAGGGAAGTGGTGCAGGAAGCGAGTTCAGCAGCCTCAGGCCGGTACTGTCTGAGCTGGAACCCCTGCTGCCCTGAGCCTTCCAATCTCCAGAGGTGGCTGAGGCCTGGCTGCGGCATCTTGCCAGGGCCTCCAGATTTAAAGCCTTGTTGCAGGGGGACTCGGCTCTGCGAAGTGGGCGTGCTTTGCAGTGACTTGCTAACACAGCTGCTGTTTAGGCACTTGAATTTGAAGGATGCAGCCACTGAGGGGGAGGGGGAAAGGGGCTGTAATTAGAGCTGAGACCAAGCAAAGGGAACAGCATGAGACCTTCCGGGTAGGGATTTCTCGGCTTGTGGATGAGCTCAGTGAACCACACTCCCCCAGCACCCACACAAGAAGAAATTCACACAGGGGTTTTGTGGAGGCCAGCGGCTTCCAGGTGCTCTGGATGCAGGAACTGGCCTGGCTTCCTAGCAAAGGCCTCATGCAAGCTGCCTCCTCGCAGGGGGACCATTTCTCACTGGCTGCAGGACACAGAGCCAAACTAAAAGGGCAAAGCAGCGGGTGCCATCTGTACCCAGCACATACGAGACCCCCTAGGGGAAGGTATTCAAAGCAGCAGATGCCAATTTTACCCAGCAGAGAACAGCCTGCCAGCGTTTAAAGTAGCAGACAGCATCTGTACCCAGCACAGATGAGATGCCCAGAGGAAGGACTGAGAGGGCCGGATATGAGACAGATGTCCTGTCTCTAGAGAAACCTGACGTCCTGTCTCTAGAGAACAGACAGGAAAGAACAACCCAGCCCTGGGACCACATGGGGCTTTTCTGCCTCTGACTAGGATGAGTCTATCCCCAGCCCACTTCCTTTCCCTCCACTGCTCACCTGTGCAGCCCACGGCAGGCGGTCACTAAGGCTGTGCTCAGGTGTCTCAGCTGCAGGTTTCCATTCCTCAGGGCCTCCAGGTCAAGCTGTAAGTGGTGGCTGAGGTACTCGGCCATGAATCCCATGAAATCGCTGGCCGGGCTGCAACAGGTGGGGATGTGTGAGCGTGTGAGTGAATTTCTTATTGAGAGCCCCAGCTGCCTGCCCCCCGTTGTGCTGATGCAGGTACTGCCGCTGGCACCACGATGGGGAAAGTCAGCGGATATTGCAGACCTCAGGGAAAAGACAGGGCTGGCTGCCAGTCACCCCGAGCTCTCCAATCTCACTCTCACCATGTGGGGTTGGATGAGAAGGGGTGTTCTAGTGCCACCTGTGGGCAAAGGCAGTTGCTAGAGGTACAGCTCCCACTGTGTCCTTTAATCGAGCTGTCCAATTCCCCCTCTCACTGCTGTGGCCTCGCCCTTCCCAATGGGACAGTTTCCACTCTCCAGAGCAGGAAGGGAAGCTCTCCTCACCCGTGCACTGGTAACTCACTCCAGCAGCCTCTGGACATCCCAAAATATAGGGCTTGCTACCTGCTCTGTGAGGTGTGGAGGTGCCAGGCAGTACCTGCTGTGAACCTGCTCCTGCAGCCTCAGCTGCAGCTGCTGAGATATCTGGGCCTTGTTTGGCTGAGCGGTAACCCACCCACTGGTGCTGCCTGCGATGTTCCCACTGTGAGGCACCAGGCTTGGAGGGTGGCTGGCTCTGCCATCTTCACCATCTGCAAACACAAAGGCACAGCATCTTAAGAGAGAGAAGTAACCGGTTTCTCCTCCCACAAGCCCACCCCTGATCTCCCCATTGTGTCCAGCATCCTTGCTGGGTCAAGGGGGTGTGGGGTGAGTGGAATGTTACACCCCATTTAAGCCATGACCCCCAGGCACAATTAGGTGCTGGGGAGACTATAATTCACGCTCTTGGGGAGCTGAATGGCCGATCTGCACCCTCCACATCCCCCCATTTCATTTCTTTCCCTAGCCCATGGCTTCATCCAGCCCCCCAAATGCTCCCCTCACCACACACGCACCCCCCAGTCTCTCCAGACTCACCAGAGTCCTCATCCACTGGCTCTCTTGCTCTGTTCACAGGGTAGAGCAGTGGGATCACCAGGCCATTGTTGGGCTGCTGGTAGGCCCCTATTAGATCAGTCAGGGTGCGGAAGCATTTGGCCTGGATGCCCTGGATGGTCTAAGGGAAGAAGAAGAATGGCTGTTGCTCTGGCACGTCCCACCCCAGACTCTGGATACCCACGGCATCCTGCAGCCAGCCCAGGAAGGATTCGAAACATACAATAACTCTCTGTTACGTGCAGCTAATGAGCCTGACTTGGCTCAGGGTACAATGGAAGACCATTCCCGTCCCAAGGAACTTACACTCCACAAGACCCAGGGGAGCTGGGGAGGGCGCTCACTTAGAACATTAAACAGCCTTAGATTTCTCTCCTCTGCCCTGACATCGTGCTGGGGAGGGAGGGAGTTTGCCTAATGTGGGTCATTGTTCATGGGCATCTGTCTTTAGGAGAGATTTGAGTGAGGAGAGGATGGGGGCCCTGGGACAGGGAGATCATTCCACACACAAGGGGGCAACCTGGCAGCCATCAGAAAGATGGGAATGGGAGGAAGACCCAAAGAGGCAGGGAGGCTGGTGCCACTGGCACAAATAAGGGGAGAAGTGGGGACATGCTAAGAGCCAAGGTCTGATCTGAGTGGGTGGAGCCGTGCAGGGCTATAAAAGGGAACACCTCTGGGATGGGATGTGATCACTATTTTCTGAGAGCTGTCACCCAATCCCACACAGCAGTTTAGGACAGGAAGTGAACAAAAATCCTGTATCCAGCTGAAACTGAAGATGGGTCAGAAAGGAAATGGGGAGGAGTAGATGTCTCTCTAGAGCTACCCCAGTTATGACAGTAACGTCTAATGCAGGCATGCAACATCAGCATGGAGCGGCCAGCGAGCTGCATTCCCAGGCTGTCGCTGAGCGCAAGGCCGTACCAGAGATGAGTCTGAGGCTGTGACGCACTGCATCTGTGCAAAGGAAACACATCCTGTGGGCTCTGAGCACTGTAGGTGTCTTACGCTGAAAGGAAACCACAGTGCTAGCTTGTGGCTCCCAGCAGGAAGGGAGGCACATATACCCCCTAGTCCCATCCCCAGATGCTGCCAGTGCTGTGTCCCTCCCATTTGCACCTGCAGAGTAGAGGGTGAAGGCAGGGCCCTTCCACATCTGCTTCCTGTGCAAACCCCAAATTATGCAGCCAACAGGGGATCTCCACACCTAGAGGCCATGGAGAGAGGTGCCTTAAATATACCCGAAGGAGAGAGATTCAAGGGACAGCAATACTAGTGATTGGGGCATCTCTGCTACAGCTGCCTCCTTCCCACCTGCAGCCAGTGGACCCCACTCCACCCACCTGCACAGATAGCAGCCCCTCCTCATCGGGCAGGATCCTATAGGTGTGCACGTGTCTCTGGAACCTAGGAGGAAACAGAACAAGGTATCAACACCAGATTTCCACCCTTGTGGCTCTAACAGTCAGGTGGGGCCAGTGATGGTGGGAAGAGCCTTTAGCCCATTAGGAAGGCAGGGAGGGATCACAGCAGCACCCATGAGCTCAGCTATATCTGGATGAATCTGGAAACCAGTTGTTCTCAGGGAAATGAGGGACAATAATACTCCCATTCTCCCAGCTTCTGTCTTGTCTGGGGAGCTTGTAATCTCCCTGAGGCAGGGACTGTCTCTCACCATGTGTATGTGAGTGCAGTCCCTACCCAACGGGGCCACAACACAAATACATCATAAGTTTCTGTCCCATTTGGGAGCAGCAGTCAACGATCCCCAGCACTGTGATAAAGGGCCCAATTGGCTCTCAGAGCATTACCCATCATTAGTACCTGGGACAAAGGGGGCAGAGAAATTAAGCTTCTAACCTTGGAAATAAAAATATCACCGTAGGCCCTAAGCTGTAGTAACTGCCCCCAACCCAGGCCACACAACAGGGAACCCCATTGATGGACGGATGCCCTGCCCCCATTGAAGCCTGAAGCTAACTTGTCACATGGATAAACATCCTTGTTTGGCTAAAGAACCCCCTACAAGGCCATTGCAGCTGGATACTGGTTCTGACTCAAGCCCTCACTCCTGGTGTGTGGAGGGAGGGTTTGAGTGACACGTGTCCCTCCCTCCTTCTCAAGTGACAGGCCAAGTACAAAAGGACTTTATGGGCAAAGTTTTCAGGAGAGGCCACTGATTACAGATGCTTCCAATTCTGGGTCTCAGCTGAAGTACAGTGGGCCTGATTTTTCAGAGGCGCTGAGTCCCTGCAGCTCCATTTGGCATCAGCAGAAGCTGTAGATGCTCATGCACAAGCTGTCTCAATTTGGGTATCCAAAATCTGAGCCACCTAAAATTAGCTGCCATTGTTGAAAATAATGAGGAGTCCTTGTGGCACCTTAGAGACTAACAAATTTATTTGGACATAAGCTTTTGTAGGCTAGAACCCACTTCATCAGATGCATGGAGTGGAAAATACAGGAGCAGGTATATATATACACAGGACATGAAAAGATGGGAGTTGCCTTACCAAGTGGGGGGTCAGTCTAACGAGACAATTCAATTAACAGTAAAATACCAAGGGATGAAAAATCACTTTTGTAGTGGTAATGGGGGTGGCCCATTTCAAACAGTTGACAAGAAGGTGTGAGTAACAGTAAGTGTGAGTAACAGTAGTAAGTTCTAAGATACAACCGCATTTGCTCCAATCCCTCAGACAGAGACAAACACCTACAGCAGTAGTTCTCAAACTTTTGTACTGGTGACCCCTTTCACATAAGAAGCCTCTGAGTGAGACCCCCCCTTATAAATTAAAAACACTTTTTTATATATTTAACACCATTATAAATGTTGGATGCAAAGCAGGGTTTGGGTTGGAGGCTAACAGCTAGGGTGACCAGACAGCAAGTGTGAAAAATCGGGACGGGGGTGGGGGGTAATAGGAGCCTATATAAGAAAAAGACCCAAAAATCGGGACTGTCCCTTTAAAATCGGGACATCTGGTCACCCTACTGACAGCTCACAACCCCCCATGTAATAACCTTGCGACCCCCTGAGGAGTCCCAACCCCCAGTTTGAGAACCTCTGACCTACAAGATCTCTATCAAGCTTTCTTAAAACTACAGTACCCACCTGGTGAAGTAAAGAAACAGATTGACAGAGCCAGAAGGGACCCAGAAGTCACCTACTACAGGACAGGCCCAACAAAGAAAGTAACAGAATGCCACTAGCCGTCACCTACAGCCCCCAACTAAAACCTCTCCAGCGCATCATCAAAGATCTAGAATCTATCCTGAAGGATGATCCCTTACTCTCACAGACCTTGGGAGACAGGCCAGTCCTCACTTACAGACAGCCCCCCAACCTGAAGCAAATACTCACCAGCGACTACACACCACACAACAAAAACACTAACCCAGGAACCAAACCCTGCAACAAACCCTTGTGCCAACTCTGTCCGCATATCTATTCAAGGGACACCATCATAGGACCCAACCACATCAGCCACACCATCAGGGGCTCGTTCACCTGCACATCTACCAATGTGATATATGCCATCATATGCTAGCAATGCCCCTCTGCCATGTACATTGGCTAAACCAGACAGTTTCTACGCAAAAGAATAAATGGACACAAATCTGACATCAGGAATTACAACATTCAAAAAACAGAGGGAGGGGCTTCAATCTCCCTGGACACTCAATAACAGACTTAAAAGTGGCAATTCTTCAACAAAAAAACTTCAAAAACAGACTCCAATGTGAAACTGCAGACCTAGAATTAATTTGCAAACTGGACACCATCAAATTAGGCCTGAATAAAGACTGGGAGTAGATGGGTCATTACAAAACTTAATTTTACCATACTAATTTCCCCCTACTGTTACTCACACCTTCTTGTCAACTGTTTGAAATGGGCCACCCTCATTACCACTACAAAAGTGATTTTTTCCTCCCTTGGTATTCTACTGTAATTGAATTTAGGGTGACCAGGCAGCAAGTGTGAAAAATCGGGACAGGGAGTGGGGGGTAATAGGAGCCTATATAAGAAAAAGATCCAAAAATTGGGACTGTCCCTATAAAATTGGGACATCTGGTCACCCTAATTGAATTGTCTCGTTAGACTGACCCCCCACTTGGTAAGGCAACTCCCATCTTTTAATGTCCTGTGTATATATATACCTGCTACTGTATTTTCCAGTCCATGCATCTGATGAAGTGGGTTCTAGCCCACAAAAGCTTATGTTCAAATAAATTTGTTAGTCTCTAAGGTGCCACAAGGACTCCTCGTTGTTTTTGCTGATACAGACTAACACGGCTACCACTCTGATTGTTGAAAATGTGGTTCTGGACGTGTCGGGGGCAGGGCTAAGTACCCCTATGACAGCCAGGCCAGAGGCAGCAGACACTGACCCATGTTGTTTTGCTGAAGAGCCGGACTTCCTGCAGCTCATGTGGCCACTCCTGTTCAAGTGTGAATTAAACTGCCCACAAAAGGACAGCCTAGGCCTGGGCTAGTGAGAGGACGTCCTTCTCTGGGAGCCTAAACACCCCACAGCTACTCAGAGCCAAGGCAAGAGCTTTGGAGAGAAAAAGTGCTTAGCAGTATCTAAGCCCCTGCAAGTTCGGGGGGTCTGGGCAGCTCATTGGTTAAATCCCCAGCATGCACTGCGCCTCCCACACTCCTCAGGACCATGTGTTTGTAATTTGTACCATGCTCTGGGCCAGGAAAATCATCGGAAATGGAACGGCATCCTTCCAAGGCTCTTAAAGGAACAGCATCTTATTCCTGCAGCACCCTGACTACTAGCTGAGCTTTCAGTGAGTTATGCAGACGTGTGACTTGGCGGGGAGTCGGGATCATTGTGGCAGCTCAGTCACTGACAGCACAAAGGGACACCTGCCCACTCAGATCACACCCAGCAATCAATCTCCAGCCAAAGGCTTTAAACCATGTTTAGGTAAATCTGATACAATGTTGTCCTCAGGAATACGAGCAATTGGACAGCACTGGCTAGCCAAATGCAGTGCAGAGCCCTGCTACTACATTCTGATCCAGAGCTGCAGCACCCCTGGCTAGTCCAGCCCTGAGCTCCCACACAGATCTGCCAATGCTCTCAGCCCTGACCTACCTAGTCCCTGCTACTCCAGTCCTTGCACACATGAACAGCTTGCTCTGTCTGCTAGTGCAAATTTTAAATTGTGGTTACGATCAGAAATGCGACTGTATAAAAATGGCTCCTCCTTACTCACCAGATCTGAGCGCCATGCATGTCAGAGTCAGATCTGCTGACTTCAGGGACAAATTGGTTTTCACAGTCTTTTACTCCTGTAAAGCCTACAGGAGCCAGTGCAGCTAGAGTAGAGGGAGCTGGCTCAGTGGTAGCTCCTGCATCACCCACACAATTCTTAATTAACTAGCCAATTGCAGAACCTTATTGCTGGTAAGCCAGAAAGAGATCCCAGGGGAGTTTGCAGCGCTGGCTGCTAGAAAAAAAACGACAGCTTTTCACTTCCAAACTGAGCTAGTTTGATCTGGAGTTAAGATACAATGAACATGGGATTCCACATTTGCCATTTGTACACAGGCATGTTTAGAGCAGAATGCCACTTTAGATTTCAGGGCACCAGTAGGGTCTGGGTACCAGGGATCACCTAGCACAGAGTGAATTATTAGAGGGATTACTAGTACGTGGAGCATAGGGGAAATAGGCTGCCCCCATCAAAACTCCACTCTGAGTTACCTGCACATAGTGTCCTCATCAGGGACCTGTCCTTTTTGTGCAGTGCCACGCATGGGTGAGGACTTAGCAAACACATTCCCATGCCAGGGATGGACATTTAAAGGATCTCTGTGCCCTGGAATCTAAAGAGTTAACTGTGTGGTCTGGCTGCTGCTGAGTTTTGGGGTGACTTTGTTTTTACAGAGAGTGGATTGCACCCGCCTGGGTGACTCACTCCCTCACTCACTCACAGCACTAGCAGGGTCCTGCAGTCTCTCACAGTGCGTAGTGGCTCCACTGGACACCCACATCAGAGGCAGATGCTGCTAGGACGAATGGGGACACAGTTGGGGCAGGCTCTCTGGAGTCTAAGGACCTGATTCTGCTCCTCCTTACACTGATGAATTGAACATGGTGTGAATGGAGAATCACACCCGAGAGTCACTGCCTCCGCAGCCACATGTCACAGATCCTGTTCTCAGAGCAGGGCTGCTGGCTTACAAACCAGGCAAAGCCACTTGCACTCCAGGCCCCCTTAGAAACAGGATTTTCCCTTGCATGGGGAAGGGCCGGTGGTGATAGGTATATCTCATTTGCCCACTTCTCAGAAAAGAGGGTTCCCAGGCTACATAGCTCCCGGTGTAGCCAGGACTGTCTTACAGTCAGGCTGTGTAGTTACTTCCACTAGAAAGACTCATGCTTATTCCATTGATACAGCTGCACTGTGATCTAGGGGTTGGAGCATGGGTTAGGAACCAGGGACTCCAGGGGGCTAAACCTAACTCAGCCACTGTCTCACTTTGTGCCCTTGGCCAAGTCATTTCACCTCACTGTGCCTAGTTTCCCCATCTGGGGATACAATCCTTACCCACTTGGTTAATGTCTGCGCAGGGCTTTGAAGGCTATCAGCGCTCAGCAATATTATTAGTCACTTCCACGATGAGCAGCCTGGAGACACCACAGCCAGATTCTTACAGCAATGTGTGAGTGTGTGTGCATGTTTACACCATAGGATCAGGTGGCCCATAGTTAGAAAAGGGCATCTCATAGACTCATAGACTTTAAGGTCAGAAGGGACCATTATGATCATCTAGTCTGACCTCCCGCATGATGCAGGCCACAAAAGCTGACCCACCCACTCCTGGAATAATTCTCTCCCTTGACTCAGCTGTTGAAGTCCCCAAATCATGATTTAAAGACTTCAAGTCGCAGAGAATCCTCCAGCAAGCGACCCCTGCCCCATGCTGCGGAGGAAGGCGAAAAACCTCTTTGTCATTATTCCCTATTGACCTCTCCAAGAATGATCCAAGGAGTCTTAGCGCACCATCCGAGACAAAAGGGATTAAAAAGGCTGGCACCAGCCTGAGGTGCAGAGAGATCTCTCCAGGAACCATTCACCCAGGTTCAGCCTGCTTCTCACCCTGGGTCTGGGCACTGGGGATTTGGGCCTCAGGGTCAAAGCCTTTTGGCAGAACAAGCAGGTTTGTAAGTGACAGGTGTCAGAACCTGAAAAAGGAAAAGGGACAGAGAGAGACAAAGATGAGAAGTGAGATGGGCACTTACAGCAGGCAAAGGGCGTACGCCCCAGACACGGACTCGCTGTCTCGCACCAGGAAGCACCCATCCTTCCCAGCTTTGGCCAACAAATCCTCAGCCACAACACGACTGATGTCCCGGTGATACCAACTTGCTGCTGTCATTCTCTGCACCAGTTGGGCATGGACTGAAAGTTGTCCCCAAAGGCAAGTCCACCCTAGGGATCCTGCTGCCACAGAAGCTCTGGGATCAGCACCTGCTGTCAGTGATCAGGCCAGACTAGTGGGGTCCAAGCCAGAGGGTTCAGTACAGAGGCAGTGAGAGTTGTTGAGGCGAGAAGGGCTCCCAGCCCTTGGATAAATTAGGGGCTGAAGATCAGAACACAGCTGTGCCAGCTTCAAATCCGCATGTCCTGCATGTGGTCTCTGAGTCATCTGTTCCGCCCATTAGGGGACACTGCCTTGGATCTGCACGGCCATGTGAACCGAGCCAGGCGGAACCCCCACGAACATTTAACTTGGTCCAAGCAGAGCCAAATGGGGCTGAAGTTTGCTGAGGAGGGTTGGTCGTCCAGAACGCTGGTACACTCTTCATCTCAAATCATTCCGATGGGCCTGCCGGATAGGAGAGGGAACGAGCTTGGGAAGGTAAAGACAAAGGGGCCGGTTAGCAATCGCACTTCTGCCGCAACGACTTCCAGTAACCGTCTACCCCAGGGAGCTGCCAGGCCCCTGCCTGATCTTCGGTTAGGGGCCTCTGGTCCCCGTGAGAGCCTGAACAATCTCTGCAGCAGTGAATGTGACCGTATCACAGGATGACAAAGAGACCCATTTTGCACAGGAGTCCAATAAAAGCAATTTCCCTTTAATAGGGATGCTTAGAAGGGGGAGCTGAGTTCCAGCCCGGGATTCCCTGGGACTGTCCTGGGGAGCAGGATCTGTGCTACAGTCAGAAGGGGAGGGAGTTCCCTCAGACTGACTGGTCCCATGGCAAAGGGTCTCCATGCTGGGATTCCCTGGGGTCTGTCCAGGGAGCAGCCTAAGGACAGGGCCCATTCACTTCATTAGCCAGAACACACCCAGGCAAACTCCATACAGGGATTTTATGACCTCTCCAAACATGTGCCCCATCCAGAGCTTGGGCCATTTCTCCGGAGCACACGAAGCCCGTCCCCTGTGCCTGTGGGGCTCTCAGTCACTCCCTGGGGCAACTTAGTCCTGTGCACTCCGGAAAGCCGCCTGAGCCCCGCTAACTGCTGGTAGCTGTGCTGAGTGCTAAATGTCCACTTGATGATTTCAGTTTCCCCCCGAGCCCCTGTCTCCTCACTGCACCAGGCATACACCCCAGCCTGCTGCAGCTCCCTGCGGGACCCCTAGCTGCTGCACCAAAGCCGGACACATCCCAGACTAAGCTTGGACGCTTAGCCCAGGCCCCCACAGTCCTCCCCTCAGGAACACCCAGGCCCAGGAAAACTTTCTCCGGTGGCTCTTTACCAATGTCCCGTGGAGCAGGAAAAACAGCATCACCCTGCCTGCTGGATGGGTCCTCCGTCCTTCACCTGGCTACAGCTGGGCCTGGCTCCTCTCCGCACAGTCTGGTTCTCTCGCTTGTGCTCCTCTTCCTTCTTCTCACCACTTTTCTCTCCTCCGAGGCTGTCAGGACCAGCCTCCTCCTTCCCCCTCCCCCAGGTTCAGTCACTCTGCAGCAGGCACAGCGGCAGCCGCTCTGCTAGAGGAAGCCAGTATTAGTCATGTGGGTGCAGTACTCACATGCTGCCTCCATTCTCACAGCTCCAGTGGCTCAGGATGCAGCCCTGTTTGCAAGGCAGCCCCAGTCCTGTGGGGAGAGGCAGCCAGAGAGCCCCTCGTGGGGCCAGCTGCTGAGTCCTGGCAGTGTCTTAGCCTTTGCTTCACAGAATCCTCGGGGTTAGCAATGGAAACGGGCACGGCCCATTGGAACACCCGGCTCCTCTCCCAGGAGCCAGGGCAGGGTTGTCTCCTGTTGGACATTGTCAAATGCTTTCTTCAGCATAGTTCAAAAGGTCTCAGGCAGTGAGGCATCCAGCCCATGCCCTGGGGAGATCACATCACAGCTTGCTGGCTTGAAATGTTTTCTCACAACCAGTCTACACTTTTCTTTTCATTGGCCATGTCTGCACTACGGGGACTATAGCGGCTTATCTAGGTCACTGTGGCTATGCAGCATAATCCACTGCATAGACGCAGCTTACAGCAATGGAAGGGGTTTTTACATCGCCGTAGGAACACCACCTCCCCGAGCAGTGGTAGCTAGGTTGACAGAAGCATTTTCCCATCAATCTAGCTACGTCTACACTGTGGCTTAGATCCGCATAGCTACAGCGCTCCCAGCATATAATAAATATATGGAGATATACCTATCTCATAGAGCTGGAAGGGACCCTGAAAGGTCATTGAGTCCAGCCCCCTGCCTTCACTAGCAGGACCAAGTATTGATTTTGCCCCAGATCCCTAAGTGGCCCCCTCAAAGACTGAACTCACGATCCTGAGTTTAGTAGGCCAATGCTCAAACCACTGAGCTATCCCTCCCCCTAGCTACAGTGCTCACCAGCATGGATTTTTCACACCCCTGAATGCTGGAGCTTTATCGGCCTAAACTTTAAGTGTTGACCAGGCTTTTGTTTCATCCCATTTCTCCTCGTTTTACCCCCTGGTACACCCTAAATAATTACATTCCTTCCTTGGTGTTGACACCCTTTATGTACTCACAGATTGTGAGCATCAGATTTCAGCCACTGTGGTAGCCGATGACCGGAGCCTCCTTTTCCACTGGTGGAACAGTGGGCTATCTGGGAGCAGACTGTACTGCCCTCGTATGGATTCATTATTCACATTAACTTGGTGAATACTTGCCCTATGTGGATTGATCGCAGCATGCAATACTCAGTATTTGTGATTCCAGTGTCTTGGTTAGTTTTGATTGCTAGAGCATTCATGTGGTATTATTTCCGATCCCTAAGTAGATAAGCATAAGAGAACTTCTGATATGAATACTCACGCCTGTGACTTGGCCAGTTGCTTTCTATGAACATCCAGGCAAGTAAAACTTATTGGATCAAATGTTTTCAGGGAGCAAATACAGAGGGGGCATGCAGTGCTTAAGTTGTACTGAAAGAGATGCTGGGACTCAAGCAATTTTTTTACATTAATAAATGATGCGGCAAGCTCAGAGGTGCTGGGGCTATGAACTGCCAAGCCTAGAGGTGCCGGGACTCAGCCCTGGCAAGCCCTGGCACAAATTAAGCACTGGGGGCATGAGCTTAGTCTTAGTCAGTGAAAAACTCAAGCATATATTCCCAGAGACTATTTTAGAGCATTCCTCATCACCCCCTCGTGTTCACACTAGGAAAATTACCTCTTGCTGTTGCCAGGTGTCAGCAAAACATTCAGCTGAATGGGTGCTAGTGCGGCTTAACTGCAAATATAGACCAGAGCAAAGCCATGGTTAAAATTTGCTCTATGCTCAGCTCCAGCAAGAGGAGCCTGGTTCAGCCACCTCAGGAGTAATGATGGGTTCCTGAGGGGATCACCTCCCAGCCAGAAGGGTGGGTCTGCCCAGCATGGGGCTTTCAAGGGAGATGGGAAAATAAAGGAGAAAATAGGGAATGGCCCCCTCCCCTACAAACCGACCTCACCAAAAGGAATGGAGAACCCAGCAAGCTCTGCCTGGAGCAAACAGCAGAAACAAATGAGGGAGCAGAGACGGGCTCTGCTGACTGACCTCCAAGGGTCCCATGGGGTAGGACCTGGTCAGTGGGCCAAGCTTCCCACAAGGTCTGCTCTGTGACTCTGCCCTTGGGACACGTGCCAAGGGAGGCTGTCCACATGGGAAGAGAAATTCTCAGTGTGTTTGACATCGGCTGTAATCACACTTATGATGGCACCACATCCCCATCCTCTGGGAGTGGGGAGGGAAGACATGAATGAAGGGCTTTGGGGTCCTCCTGGAATTTGGGTGAGAATGAATGGTGCGGCTCATGGGAATAGGTAGGCAGGGCAGAGCGGCAAATACCGCCAGAGCTTCATAGGCTCTTCCTAGCCAGAAATCCAAGAGCTTCAATCAGCGCAGCTATAAATAGGCTGTTAGAGGGAGTCAGTGTGTGTGTGTGTGTGTGTGTGCGCGCGCGCGCGCGTGCGCAGTGCTTGGTGGGGGAGGTACTCTGCTGTGGCCACTGGCTCCTGAGAGAGAAGCTAATTAGGGTTTTGTTAGGATGATTATCAGCACAGAGTTCAATTAATTACAGATGAGCAACAGCCACCATCTGTCACTGGAGAGGCTGTGGAAAGGTGAGACCGGAAGGGCAAAGAGAGGGTGATGGGTGACAGCCAAGGCCCAGCAGGAGGAGGGGCCCAGGTCTCAGGCCAGGAGAGGTGCCCCTCTGCCTTAGAACCAAGGCCTATGACCCTCCAGCAACATGGGATGCAGCAAATCATAAAGCCAGCTCTGCCTCTGAGCCTCTTTAGACCCCTTACTCAGCCCTTTTCACTGCAGAATTGCCACGTGCCTTCAGCACAGGACGACTGTACCTCCCGCGCTTCGTTTTACTGTGACTGCAGGAACCACAGGGACTATGGCTTGGACAGCACTCATCTGCTCAGTCTTCTGTAGTGAGCAAGGCAGAGGTTCTTAGGGCTGAATGAGGAGTATGAGTGAATGTCCTGGTCCCCCGAGGGCAGGCTGGGGGGGGGGGGGGGGGAGGGAGGGCTGAAGAGGTCAGGGTGGGGAGCCCTGTGCTAGAGGACCTTGGAAAGCCCAGGAGTGAAGGAAGCTGGGGACTGAGGCCCTGAATCTCAGCTGCAGCTGGTGTAGTCCAGAATGTAGGATGGGCAAAGGTGGCTGTGCACCCCCTTCACAGTTCCTGGGTCTGCTGGGGACAGGTTTAGCCTCTGCTGTTAGCTTCACCAGACCCAGCCTGCAATGGTCCCCAAGGAACTCTTTAGCAGCTCAGAGCAGCCATGCCCCATCCTTCCCCAACACACCTTCTTCTTGCTCTGGGCCTACCCCTGAATTGGGGCCCGTGGAGGGCAATTCCGCTGACCCTGCAATCTCCTTTACTCCAGGACTATTCCCAGCAGGGAGAACACAAAGGAAAATCAGGATTCTACAACCATTTACATAAAACTGCAAGATCTGAAGTGGCCAAAGCTTCTTTCCAAGGGTGGCAGCATCATGCTGCTTCCTGTACACTTTGGTTGCTGTCACATTTACCCTTTAACATCAGTGGGAGGGTCTGTGGGCTGGTCTGCTGGGAGGTTCCGGAGAACCTTTGCTGCCTGCTTTGTTTTCAGTTGGTGGCTCCCTGGGTTGTGAGCAGCTCTGCTGTGTTTGTGTCTCTGACCCCTTCGGGACAATGGTGAGGGAGAGACGCTAAAGAGTGATACTAAGTCCTCTGGTGATATAATGTGTGTAAGCAGGACAGGCTGCTCACCAGTTACACAAGCCACCAGGATCAGAAATAGCAATCAATGGACAGCCAGGAGACTAGCTGCTTAGGGACTCTTTCCATAGAGTCACAGAGGAAGCTGCCCAGGGACCCTCTCCAATACAGATTTGGCTAGTAGGGGGGGGCTTATCTCCCCTTTTAGACAAGCAGGGGTTATTTAACAGCATTGCACTAATTTGTCAGACCTAAGAGGATGCCCAGATCTGGGAGCAGAGCTTGGTGATTAATGCCACTCACACGCCTTAATCCAGACCAGAGAAGGAAAGACAGTTTGAAGCTTTGAGGGACTTTGGGAAATGACGAGAATCTGAACCAGTCATACAATGGCTCCAGCACAGGAGCTCTGTAGTGTTTATGTAACGATGGGGGATGCATGCACATACAGACACCATGGCTGTCAGCTGGGATCATATTTCGGGCCTTGAGCACCAGAAGTACAGGCTTTTACCGCTTGAGTTAAGGGAGAGCTCCATTAGCTGTGAGACAGTAGTAGGCTGTTCTGTCACTGGAACCAGCTACTATAGGGATACCTGATCACACACACACACACCAGTGTATTAAATGCAGGCTCTATTTTAGGGGTGGCCAATCTGTGGCTCCGGAGCCACATGTGGCTCTTCAGAAGTTAATATGTGGCTCCTTGTATAGGCACCGACTCCGGGGCTGGAGCTACAGGCACCAACTTTCCAATGTGCCGGGGGTGCTCACTGCTCAACCCCTGGCTCTGCCACAGGCCCAGCCCCCACTCCACCCCTTCCCGCCCCCTCCCCTGAGCCTGCCATGCCCTCGCTCCTCCCCCCTCCCCCCCAGACCCTCCTGCATGCCACGAAACAGCTGACTGGGAGGTTCTGGGAGGGAGGGGGAGGCGCTGATCGGTGGGGCTGCTGATGGGTGGGAGGCGCTGGGAGCAGGATGGGGGAGCTGATGGGGGGCTGCTGATGTATTACTGTGGCTCTTTGGCAATGTATATTGGTAAATTCTGGCTCAGGTTGGCCACCCCTGCTCTATTTGGAACACAATGTGTTATGCACTGGGTGGGTGGCCACCTCAAAGTGAAAGTGTATTGAGGAGAATAACAACATGGGGGCTCTACATTCAGAGCTGGGCTGGGCTGGCCTGGTAACTGGTGAGAGGGCAGGCATGTTAACACCTTTCCCAAGCTGCCATTTGTGCTCCAGAATCTCAGCTCGCATTTGTCAATAAAGTAAATCTAAAGCTGCTGTGGTTGCATGTGAAAACGTGTGAATGGAGTGTAAAGGTTGTAGTGATTTCTGCCTGAGTCTGGAACAATGGCTCTGAGAGGTGTGAACTGGCCCATGCATCTCAATGAGGGGTTAACTCTGATGCCCAGTGAAGATTATTTAAAAGCTAGCATTGTAACTATTCCATTGTTCATTAAAATATGTGGGAAGGGAAAGGTGGGCTGTGGGGGATGAAGGTCTCTAATCTCCACAATCGTCTGGGAGTGGCATCTCATTTTGGCACCATGGTGGATGGCATTTGGGAGATACCAATACTGGCTTTCTCTCCCTGTCAAGGAGCAAAGCCCTGGGAGCCTAGCGGAGTTCAGGAAGGCATTCCAGCCCACCAACGGGGAGCCATGCTCAAGGAGCCCAGTGGAGCCAAGCAAACACCCATAGTCATATTCCAAACATCTACTCAATCTGCAGTGAGTGGTGCCTCATGTGTGTGGAGCTTATTTTGTGGGGTGGGGCTTGGAAGAGTACCATCACCTTTTTTTCACCAACTTGACCCCTGAATTAATATGTTAAAATGTGAGTTTTCCAGGAAGCTTCCAGAGCCCCCTGTCACCATGTTGCTCTCCATAGCCATGCAAGGCATTGGGGTCTCCCAGTGAGACTAAGACGTCTGGGGTGAGGATGGAGGATAGGATTCAGAAAGGGCAAGCCTCCATTTGAATGCAGAGGAAAGCAGGAGACTTCCAGAGGGAGTTATGGCAAGTTGGTTAAACGCCTTACTACTGGTGTTGGTTGCTGCTGTGATACAGAGCTGACTTTGCAGAACTTTGAAAGTCCCCTGCTTAGCTCTGCATTCCAATGGGAGCTGCACTCCCTGAGACAAGCCTCAGTCTACCTCAGAGTCTCAGAATATCTTCCTGGTGGCTCCACTTTGGCTGTTCATTGCAATGCTATTGCTATAGGCTGCACAATGGTTCCCTCTGCTCTGTGAGTCAGTGTCATAAGTGGGCTCTCTTTATATGTCCCTGCATTTTTCCTGTAGCCTCAGTTGGCTTTTATCATAGCCAAGGGATCAGATGTGCCTCCTGAGTCCTTGTACCCACTGCTCCCACCCAACCCTGGTGGCACTTCATCCTCTTGTCTGCATCTCCTCTGATGTAGACCTTACACACCCAGAGTTACAGCTCCTCCGAGTGGGAATCGTGCACAGAGGGAGCGAGCAGTGCATTCTCAGAGCCATGTCATCCTCCCCAGTGTAGCCATGTGCCCTGAGGTGATCTGCCAGGGCCGGCTCCAGGCACCAGCCTACCAAGCATGTGCTTGGGGCGGCACCTGGAGGGGGGCGGCGCTCAGGCCCGAGAGCGGGGCCGCGACTGGGCTCGCCGCCCTCCCCCGGCGCTCCGGCCGGCCGGGGAGAGCGGGGCCCCAGCCGGGCTCTCCGCCCTCCTCCCGGCGCGCCGGCCGGTCGGGGAGAGCGGGGCCCCGGCCGGGCTCGCCACCCTCCTCGCAGTGCTCCGGCCGGTCGGGGAGAGCGGAGCTGCGGCGGGCTCGCCGCCCGGCGCTCCTGCCGTCGGGGAGAGCGGAGCCGCGGCGGGCTCGCCGCCCTCCTCCCGGCGCTCCGGCCGGTCGGGGAGAGCTGGGCCGCGGCCAGGCTCGGCGCCCTCCCCTGCCACGCTCCCCACCGGGGAGCGGGGGGCGGCGGGAGGCTTTTTTGCCTGGGGCGGCAAAAAAGCCAGAGCCGGCCCTGGATCTGCACAGTATCACAGGGACCCCCTGCAGGACCAGCACACACGCTCCAGAGTAAGAGGATCCGAGAAGGGCAAGACTGACAGCTTCTGTCTTATCATAGATAGAATCAGAGAATATTAGGGGTGGAAGGGACCTCAGGAGGTCATCTAGTCCAACCCCCTGCTCAAAGCAGGACCAGTCCCTAGACAGATTTTTACCCCAGTTCCCTAAATGGCCCCCTCAAGGATTAAACTCACAACCCTGGGTTTAGCAGGCCAATGCTCAAACCACTGAGCTATGGGGGTGGGATATGGAGCCCCCATACACACGTCAGACTCTGTTAATGGGGTTGGAGCATGGATCCTCCATACACATTTCACATGCTGTTAATAAGTATAGCAGAGTAAATGGGGCCAACTCCTGGTGCAGACCAAACCCTTAATCCTGACCCTACCAGAGGGAGCTAGAGTAGTTTGCGGGGAAGGGACAGCACCAGGACCAAAGGAATGGTGAAGAGTTTTCACTGGTTTTATTTTCTGTACAGCCCAACCTTTGTCCTTCCAGACTCACGAAGGATTAGTGCCTCCAAAAGATCACTGAGTGCACCCTGCCAACCTGCACAGTACTGTCACTGCAGAGACCCTTGTCCCGTGGAGACCCACAATGCTCCAGCTAGCTAGTTAGGGGCCTCTCAGCACCCAGAATCAATTTCTGCTCCTATGTTGCATCCCTTTTCCCCCACCCTTTGTCTGCCTTGTCTTAATTATAAGCTCTTCGGGATAGGGGCTGTGTTTTACTATGTTTTTGTACTGCTTCTAGCACAATGGGGTCTTAATCCTCATTGGGAGGCACTATGGCACTAGATAGATAGATAGATACATACATACATACATACATACATACATACATAATACCAGGAAGATGTTGTCAGGTTGGATGGATTCCATGGGGTCTGAAAAGATTAGTCTGTCCATTCTGGCTATTGGATATGCTAAGAGTCTGGAAGAACCTGATGGTTGCAAATGCCAAGAAGGGGGAGAGACTGTTTATTAATGGGGCCAAACTAGGAGGAATGGAATGGAAAATCCAAAAGAAAGTCTGAGAGGCAATCAGGAAGCATTGCCAGCCTGTGAGATTGATCAGGCTGTGGAATCATCTCAGAAGAGAAGGGCTGGGAAATGCAGACCTAGAGACATTTAAAACTGGACTGGCAATGCCCTGGAAAATCCACTGTAGGAAACAATCTTGCACTAGATGGGACCTAAGTGTTGATACCAATGGATTCAATTCTTCATTGATAAGACATCAGATAACTCAGCTCAGTAAGTGTATTGAGCATAGATAAATCATCACAATACAGAAAGGGTTAAATACTTTACCCAATCAGGAGAACAGGCTTGCAGCTTACATCTTCACTGTCCCAAATGGATTACAACTACCTGTTTTTATACCCCACTTGTTTACAACAGATAGAAAATTCTACAGATTCCACTTCATTAATTAAAGCACTTACACACCTGTTCTGATCTAGTTTCTAATTATTTTGCAGGTCATAAAGACATCTGAAAGCATCTTATACCAATTATCCCTAAAACTAGCACTGTTCATATTTGGCAAGCCTTAACAGAACATACATCTTCTTTTTGTTGGTTCCTATATGTACAAGGAACAGGTGTCATACACAGTTTACCTATTAGTACATTTCTACTATAAGCTTAGCATGAATTGAAAAGCATGACAGAAGTATGTTCATAGTTATACAACTTAGCATATGTGATATTGTCTGACATACGGCTTTTCTCAGGCACTCCCTTTCAGGCACTTCTGGAAACTGGAGCCCCTCCCTCATGGGAAGGGCCCTGTGTAAATTACAATTCTATTTTATTTTAATTTTTTTAGAAAATTCATGACAGTGTAAACAGCAAAGTGTTGAATTTTACAGAGTTTTCATGGAATCAATTTTACAACTAAATTTAATCAGTTTCAGGGACAAAAGCCCACAGTTTGGGGGCACTTTCACGATTTCCATGCCCTCCATGAAATTGTGGTTTACACAAGGCCCAACTGATGGGCAAATGGAGAGACTCCCTGCTATCTGAGAACGGAATAACCTCAGATATTGAAACCAGCTGGGATGAACTACCCCCAAGACTACTGTTGGGCGGATCTAACATGTCATTAGTCTTTATTACCAGCAGGTGTCACTGTCCTCAACTCAGGAATAAAAATGAGCACACTGAGAGCAACTAGGAAATAGTTAACTCGAGCACCTATACCCACCCTGTCCAAGCCAGCCTCTGCACTATCACAAGTCTGCTCAGTGAGATGCCCTGATACACTCCCTTATGTCTAGGGTGACCAGATAGCAAGTGTAAAAAATCGGGAAAGGGGGTGGGGGATAATAGGTGCCTATATAAGAAAAAGCTCCCAAAATCGGGACTGTCTATATAAAATCAGGACATCTGGTCACCCTACTTATGTCTGCACACACTCACACTCTAACACAGGCATGACAGAGCTGCAGTCACCTATTCAATCCCTTCAGTCCTTTAAGCGAAATGGGACAAGGACGAGGTCTTTGTATCTGCACCCAGATCAGATTTAGGAGAGGGTCTGAAGGTGCACCAGGGTCCGAGTTCAGATTCCATGGCA
Source organism: Emys orbicularis (assembly GCF_028017835.1). Classification (NCBI taxonomy): domain Eukaryota; kingdom Metazoa; phylum Chordata; order Testudines; family Emydidae; genus Emys; species Emys orbicularis. Next base: position 26,418,604 of record NC_088691.1, read on the forward strand.
CAGAAATTTCAGCAGTTATTCTCAAGAGATTTGCCTGCATCTGAACTGGAACCAGAAAATAGGCTTCTTCTGGGTTTGATCCAACCCAGATCCCAAATGGAGGGGTGGGTTTGGATCTGAGGAAGCTCTTAAGGGGTTCAGATTTGAGGATCCAGTTCCAATCTCGACTTTAAACAGTGTTTGAATTTGGGGGAAGGGGTTCAAGTGGGAGGGATGTGCCCAACGTTGCTTCTTAGGCATGGTCTACACTTAAAACTTAGATTGACATAGCTACGACACTCTTAGGTGTGAAAAATCCAGACCCTTGAGTGACGTAGCTATGCCAACCCAACCCCTGTGAGATCCAGCTAAGTCAAAGGAACTGGTAGGGAGGTGGCAGAAAAACCCCTCCTGTCACTGTAGTCTGCATCTATGGTTCAGAGTTACAATGGTATAGTCACGACACTGTAGCTATGCCACTATAGCGCCTGTAGTGCAGACATGGTCTAAGGTTGTATACTCTTTGGGCAGTGACTGTCTTTTTGTTCTGTGTTTGTACAGTGCCTAGTACCATGGGGTCCTGGTCCCCGATGGGCTCCTAAGCACTAGAATCATACAAATAATAATAATTATAATAAGAGAAAAAAGGTGGAGCTCTTCATGGAAAATGCACCCCTTCTACCCTCCCACTCCAAACCCTGTCTTTCTTCTACACGTTCCCAAGGTGTCCATCTGATTAACACTGCTGAACTTTTGCCTTGTTGGATGATAAGATCCTTGGCTGTTGGCAGTTTCTTCCTCTATGTTTGTTCAGCACCCAGAACAATAGGAACCCAATCCCGGCCGAGGCCTTTGGATGCTACCAAAATGCAAATAAATAACAAAGAATCATAACTGCTTAGACAAAATGTAAATGATAATTAGAGAGAAATGCTAAGGATAGCTAGAGGAATGTCAGCTAAGGAGGTTAGGTTGAAACGCGGTGCGGGGGACGAGGGGGATTTCATGCACTCACATGGATCGGAGTGACCAGAAGAGAATACATTGTTTTGTGCTTGCTCAAAACAAAACAAGCCCACAAAGATTTGGCCGAAAGCTATTATCTCTGAGAGTGCAGATGGGAGTTCAGACTGGAAAGGCCAAATCAGGTGTGTGCATCCCTGCACTGATACACATGCTTGCATACACTAGCAAACACACTGTCCTGTGCCTGACTACAGTGGGCTAGTGAAAAGCCTGAGATGTTTCTTCTAGCCGACCTATCCCCCACACTTGGTCCATAATTCAAAAAAAGAGCCATTGAATACAGTTTATTTGTTTTAGTCAGGGAAATAAGTTCTTCCCTACTGGATCCAGATAATGGGAAATAAACTGAACTGAACCTCTCGACTGTGGTTCCTGGCATCCTGCCTGGACAATATTCCGATTGATCTATCCACCTTCATTTTCTGTAGTGTTCATGGCCACTGCACTACTGAAAGAAAGCAGGCTTTAAGGGCTATCCTAAGAGCCTGAGTCTCAGGCCAAAACCTTGAGATTAGGCAGCTTTGATACATGCTGAGGGTTCTCCATCCCCACTCATCACAGGTGCCTGTGTAACTACCACCAAGAACACAGACCTGCCCACTCCTATGGCTACAGCTCTACCCACTACATCTGTGCAGAACAGGTCTCTCAGGAGTGTGCATCCTGTTCCCTGCAAGACTGTCACTAGAAAGGTCACAGTTCATGTGTCCTCCTGACCTTGATGGAAATAGCCAGTGCTAATCTACAGACTAAGCAGCTCTCCTGTGTACAATTACAGGATCACAAGCCCCAGCGATGGGCAACGTGTTCTGACAGATAAAACCCTCCCAGCAGAGGCTGGCCTGACAAAGATGCTTCTTTTCAGCTTACAGAGACCTGAGAGCACAGGTGGGCTTAGGGTGACCAGATGTCTCGATTTTATAGGGACAGTCCCGATTTTTGGGTCTTTTTCTTATATAGGTTCCTATTACCCCCCACCTCCTGTCCCGATTTTTCACATTTGCTGTCTGGTCACCCGAGGTGGGCTAAGCGTGAGGAGGGGGTACACAGTGATTAAAGGCTGGCGACAGAGTTCATGAGCACCAGAGGTCCCTGGCAGCCCTGGGAGATGGGCATAGAGGGGTCCCAGAGGCAAATCTATGAGACCCAGAATCAGAGATCTTTACAGTCCAATATTCCACCTTCCCTACTCCCCTGCTGCTTTTGGGAGTCAGCTACCTTGTGAATGCACCAACCGTGAAGCACAATGGCAAAGCAATAAAAATAAATACAAACGCTCATAGGACCCTGAGCCTCAACTATCTACAGTAGTGCTGGAGCCCTGCAGGGCTGTCAGAACAGGGTAGCAGAGGCCTAGGAGCTGAAACAGAAACAAAAGCATACTTAAGGCAAAAGGATATAAAGGTCTAATAAAGCAACCTAGGCCTGGGATTGTGTCTGAGCACAGACCCTGGTGAGTTCACTCATGCACTATACCTTGCACGCACAAATGGTAGCATGTCCGTGCACAAACCCCACTAGTGCTCAGTCAGTCTGTGCTGGATTTGTGTTTGCAGAGGCATTTGTCCTGCCCATCTTTCAGTGGTGCCTGCGAAGCTGCACAAGCACAAATACAGGCCACATTCTAAAACACAGGACAAGGACTGCACTTTGAATTGACAAAGTGGCAATAAAGCCCTTGGCCTATAGTTTTGGCACTGTTGTCATTTTTCCAGTCTGCCAGACAATACAGTAGTTCTTGATCCTATAGCTTAGTTGTGCTCAGTGTAATGCTTTGCGAATAACATACACGAGCCCCAGAGAATTTAGGTATCAGGCTTACGCTGCTGCACATCTGATGCTGTGCAATCCCACCACAAAAGAGCTGCTTCTGTTACAGATGTTGATGGCTGGGAGGTCTCTTTTCTCATCTCCCAGTAACAGCGCCGACATAGCCAGGCACAAATGATCTTTACTGCATTCAAAGTCTTCACACTTCCCCAGATTTGCTATTTGATCAGATAAACAGACAGGCTAAACCCTTATCTTCTACTTAGCAGGTGGAATTTGCAGGGTATATATTCACCCTGTGGGATTTTTTTGTTCTTGGGTTTTATAAACGCTAAACTGCTCCATAATGGCTGCCTCATAATGGGCACTTCTGGCTGGGTTCTGATAATAGTCCTTGGGATCTGAGCTTCATTCTCAGACCAGAACCCCTCAGTGTACAAGCACATAGTCTTGTGTTGCTGTGAGTGCAGTCACTATCCTGCTGCCAGGTGCAATCACAGGAACTCAACAAATCTCTCCTGGTGGGAGAGGAGACTTTGGCGCACTCTGTATGCAGAGCGATCAGCACATGTTGCAGCGCATTGCAAATTGACAGAAATCACCAAATTTTTTCCCCAAAGAAAACTCATTCCAGGAGGATTTTCTTGCTGAAGGAGGGAAGGAGACTTTGTTGTTGAATTTCTTTTCCTGGGGTTTTAGCTGTGATCAGAGGCTTTTGTAACTCTGAACTCACACTCTGTCAGAGGCCAAAGAGAATGGGCTTCATCTAGTACTTTAGCAAGACCTGCCTCTCTCCCTCCCTCTCCCTTTGGCAAAATATGTCACCCCATTTGACAACTCTGACACCCTGGGACTGCGCCAGCTGATAGCCAGACAGATAGTGCTGTAGAATATTTCCCATGAATGAGCTCTAGTGGCTCCTGATCTTGCTGCTTCCTGGGGCCTGGCACTCCCTTCACATTGACTGGCAAATCAGATTATGTGCTGTTATTAATATAGCATGATCCAATGGCTGGAAGCTGAAGCTAGACAAATTTAGACTGGAAATAAGGCATAACAGTGGGGATAATTAACCATTGGAACCATTTATGAAGGGTCGTGGTGGATTCTCCATCACTGACAATTTTTAAACCAAGGTTGGATGTTTTCCTTAAAGCTCTGCTTTAGGGATTATTTTGGGGACGTTCTCTGGCCTCTGTTATGCAGCAGGTCAGACTCACAACAGTCCCTTCTGGCCTGGGAATCTATGACTCTATAATCATGTTCAGACGTACACATTGGAGAGGCAGCCTCAAGGGGAGGCTATAGAGTTTGATGAGTGTTTCACACTAAATGTAAAGCAGATTCCAGCAGATTGATAGGGCAGTCTCACCAGGGGGCTCAGGGTGACGCATATGATTAGCATTGAACTTGGCCCTGATCTCACACCTGATCATCCACATTCTCCTGAGCTTCCCACTTCCTCAGGGAGATGCCTACCTCCCACTTTCCTTCTGGGCTAGCTGGCTCTCTCCTCCTTTGGGCCTCCCGTGCATGAGTCCATCACACTGCGAAGAGAGCAGGACAGCCAAGCACTGAGCAGCCCTGGAGGAGTCACCTAGCCTGAGAAGCTTCTCATCAGGAGAGTGCCCCCTTATCCTGGCAGTAATGGGGACAAGAGAAACCAGAGGGAGACTCTGGAGTTGCAGTAATGAGAAAGGGCAGCCTTGTAGCAACCAGGCAGGTGAGGGTACCAAAGGGGCTTCCCCAGCTCTAAACATAAGTTTGGAAACATCCTTTCATCACATCTTCAATTTGGAATCGGGCACTCTCCGTCTGTTGGCCTGTCTCTCCCTCTCTCTTTTGGGAGCCATAGGATGACACAAGGCCAGCCCTTCTGAGAGAGGCTGGGGAAATTCCTGCTATTTGGCCCAGTCTGTAAAGGCAGAAGGAAGTTGGGGGTGGAGGCTATTTTGTCTCATAAAACAAAGCCACCTTTACTCTTGCAAGAGTTTTCCATTCACAGCAGGAAGCCATTGATTAAAGGCATTGTAATAGGATCAGCTGAGGCCAGCACGTGTTGTTATGAAACCAGTAGGGACATGTGAGCCACATTCTTATAGGAGTATGCTGGCACTGCCATATGGGAGAGATCATTGGCCCAGCTAGTCCCACCTCCTGCCATACCAGAAGCGATGATTGGCCCAGCTAGCCTGATATCCCACCTCCAGCAGCAGCCAGTACCTGCTGCTTTAGAAGAAGATGAAAACATCTTGATAAATTGGAGAATTGGTCTGAAATCAACAATATGAAATTCAGTAAAGACAAGTGCAAAGTACTGCACTTAGGAAGGAAAAAATCAAAGGCACAACTACAAAATGGGGAATAATTCACTAGGCAGTAGTACTGCTGAAAAGGACCTGGGGATTACAGTGGATCACAGATTGAATATGAGTCAATAATGTGATGCAGCTGCAAAAAGGTGTATTATCATTTTGGAGTGTATGTGTAATGCCGACAGACCCCGGTCGATAACTGGTGTAGCATCTGTTAACCACCTTGTCTGTCTATCACCCACAAGTGTTACCACAGCGTGTGTCTCAGTCTTGAACCCTCTGTCAGAATACACAGAATATCCCTGATTAATGCACTCAGGTACTCAGCACAGAACCAGTGGATATAAATGGCAAAACCTCAAAATGAATAGGAGTCACACCCTATTTCTGCCCTAGCTTCTGCAACACACATTTTCTTCCTATGTGTATCACAGAAACAGAGTCTTCAAATTAACAGAGAATCATATTCTTTTGTTCTCCCTTCACCCGCCTCATATTAGTCACATGACCAAAGATTCTAATAGCCCTCTTAATATCTGCTGTACTATCAACAGGGGACACATCAGTGACCAAAATGGTCCTATAGGAATCTAACCCTAACTGTATATGAGTTTCTATTATCTTAATAATATTAATACAGTGCACAAATTCAATAATGTTCAATAACACCACATTCTTTTATAACTAACTGCAATATTCCTCAAAAGAATTCAGAGGTGAGTTCTGAGCAATCCTCAAGTCCCTGTCTGTTCGAGCACAAATTTGTAACCTTTGTGTGGGCTAGAGTTCACTTCATTTCCCATCTCCAGTGCCTTAAAAAAACCCAACTCCCATAGAAAGTAGCTGGAGACCAGAGTTCAGTCTCTAAGGATTTTCAGCAAGGATTGCACAGGGTCAACCTCCCCATATTCAAGTCCCAAAAGGAACTAAAGAAATGAATTTAATTAAATAACTTTATAAAACCTTATGATAAAGAAACATATAATCTAATTTTTACAGCATGACATGGCTATTTTATAATCCACAGACATTACCTTCACAGTTATACATAAACATAAATAAAGAAAACAAATTAAAATCTGAACAGTTCAGTCCCCACAGAAATACAGTGAGAAGAAACTGAAAGTTCCCAAAAGCTTAGGTTTTGTTCACCTAAGTCTCAAGTAGCGTCTTCAATCACCAAATCTATACAGTCTGCAGAGTTTAAAACAGTGGTCATCAACTGGTCGTTGCGACCGACTAGTCGATCCTAGAGGATCTTCCAGTCGAGCGTGATCTCCGGCGGCAGTGCAGTGTGGCTGCCACTAAGGCAGACTCCCTGCCTACCCCGGCCCCACGCCACTCCCAGAAGCGGCCACTGCAGCCCCACAGCCCCGGGGCGGTGGCAGGGGACTCCCTCCGTGTGCTGCTCCTGCCTGCAAGCACCACCCTGCAGCTCCCATTGGCTGGGAGAGCTGCGGGGATGGTGCTTGCAGAGAGAGGCAGCGTGCAGAGCCACATGCCCCATTCCCCCCCCCCAGGGGCTGCAGGGACGTGTTGGCACCTTCCGGGAGTGATGTGGGGCCTAGGTAGGCAGGGAGCCTGCCTTAGCCTCACTACACTCGCCGCCGAGCAGGAGCTACTGGAGGTAAGTGCTGCCCGGCGGGAGGCCACACCCCAACCCCATTCCTGAGCCCCATCCCGGAGCCAGTACCCCATACCTCCTCCTGCACCACAAACCGCAGCCCTGAGCCCCCTTCCAAAGCCAGCACCCCGTACCCCCTTCTGCACCCCAAACCCCAGCCCTGACCCCCCTCCCAGAGCCAGCATCCTGTACCCCCTTCTGCACCCCAAACCCCAGCCCTGACCCCCCTCCCAGAGCCAGCATCCTGTACCCCCTCCTGCACCCCAACACTCTGCCCCAGCCTGGAGCCCCCTCCTGCACCCAAACTACCTCCCAGAGCCTGCACCGTGCAACCCCACCCCCTGCCCCAGGCTCAGCCCTGAGCCCCCTCTCACACTGCGAACCCCTTGGCGCCAGCCCAGAGGCCGCACCCCCTCCTGTACCCCAATCCCCTGCCCCAGCCCGGTGAAAGTGAGTGAGGGTGGGGGAGGAGCGAGTGACTGGGGGGGGATGGAGTGAGCAGGGCAGGGCCTCAGGGAGAGGGCGGGGTAGATCCTGGGTTGCCCTTAGGGCTGGTCTACACTTGGGGGGGGGGGGGATCGATCCAAAGTACGCAAGATACGAAGTATCTTGGATCGAATTACCTGGGGTCCACACGGCGCGGGATCGACGGCCGCGGCTCCCCCGTCGACTGCGCTACCGCCGCTCGCTCTGGTGGAGTTCCGGAGTCGACGGTGAGTGCGTTCGGGGATCGATATATCGCGTCTTAACGAGACGCGATATATCGATCCCGGATAAATCGATTGCTACCCGCCGATACGGCGGGTAGTGAAGACGTACCCTTAGATTCAAAAAGTGATCTTGGGCATAAAAAGGTTGGAGACCACTGGTCTAAAACAACATCTTCCCTCCACTTGCTTGTAGGCATCTTCAGTTGGAATCCATGCAGACTCTTCCTCTACTGAAATCACTGCTAGCCAGTCAGCTAACTGATTAACCACTCAGTTAAATGTATAGATTTAAAGAAACCCTGTTACAAGAAAATACAAAACTGAGAAGAGCAAAATAGAAATGACTCTTTCCCCATTACTACATTTAAAGAAAAGTTAGTGAATCAGACTAGTTGAGGCAATTTAACTAGAACAGTTTGGCTAACATCAAAACAACATTCAAAGCATACAACTAAAATAGAAGTTATTTTTCCCTCCCAATTTCCCTTTGCTGTAATTAGCATTGCCCAGGCTTCTCTGTTAGAAGGTTAACATTAACAATATCACTAACCTGCTGCAAAATGCTTCAGAGTTAGGGACAACAGCCTGCTTTCTGCTCCTGGGTAGGGCTACCAGATAGCAACTATGAAAAAACAGGACAGGAGTGGGGGGTAATAGGCGCCTATATAAGAAAAAGTCCCAAAAAATGGGACTGTCCCTTTAAAAACAGGACGTCTGGTCACCCTACTCCTGGGTTCAGCTTCTCCCAACTCACCCAGGGCACATGGCCTTCTGCAAAGCAGCTGCCCTGACAGCTCACCCTCATGGAGCCTGACCCCAACAACATGGAACCTATTGGAGCAGACCCAAAACTACTACACCCAATTCCAGAAGCTTCTGGATGTGGAGTGCTTAATCTGCCTAGCAACAATGACCCAGAAGTGTCTTCCGCCTCCAGGCCCTGCAGAGGCTCATTAATGGTGCAGGTAGTCCGGCATGTAGCGTACGGGCGCGCGCCCTCCTGTGCCACTTCTGAGGGCTCCGATAGGACTGGCAGCTCCTTTATCTCCATCCGAGAGGTCTTCCGTGAGACTCTCTGGGCTGCTGGTCTTCTACCAGGACCTCCTCTGGACCTGGAAACTGCTCTTGGTGACCAGGTCCGTGGCGGCCACCGAGGGGGTGGATCTGCTCGCGGAGCCCATGCTCCGTGTACAGGTGGTGGAGTCCCCCTCGGTATGCCAGAGGTTGATCCTGGTAGAAGTCACCAGAGTCGGAGACCTCCTGGACTACGATGGGGAGACTGGCTGGATCCCTTGACGTTCACTCAGCGCATGGGGCTCTCCAGGCCTCGTACTCTCCGGCACGTATTTCAGGAAGTGAGGGCCCCTAACCACCCACTGCTCAGGGTTTCCTTGACCAGGTCCTGCGAGAGGGCACGCCCCACCCATCCTACACCCCAGGCCCTCTGGACCTTTTCATCGGGCTCCTGCCCCATGGACCTACCTGGCCATTGCACCCCTTTACTGCAAGCCGGCTGCACAAATTGCAGCCAGTTCCATTCCGGACTGCACCAAGGAAACATCTGTACACGCTCATGCTCCACACTCTTCACATCCTCACCCTCGCATCCCACCCCAACACGAAGTGGTGGGACCTCCTGCCACCTCTGGAGGGTGAGGGGCCCTGGTGGGCCAGCCTATATTCCACCCTGGTCCCGAGGCCCGCCAGGGACATCAGCTGGCGGCTCCTTCATGGAGCCGTGAGCACGGGCATGTACTTGGTGTGGTTCACTCCCCTCCCAGACACCTGGCCCTTTTGTGGCATGAGGGAGACCCTGGCATGCGTATATCTGGAGTGCGCCAGGTTGCAGCCCCTATTCCAGCTCCTCCTAGATATATTATTACGTTTTTGGTTGCACTTTTCCCCTCACCTTCTCATCAATGCACTTCCTATCCATGGCCCCACAAATTCACAGGTCCTCCTTGCCAACCTCCTCCTAGCCCTGGCCAAAATGGCCATCTACAAAACCAGGGAGAGGAGGTTGGCCAACGGGGTTTCCTGCAACTGTGGGGCCTATTTCCGTTCCTCAGTCTGTTCACACATTCGGGCAGAGTTCCTCTGGGCGGCATCCGCTGGCTCCCTTGACACCTTCGAGGAGCAGTGGGCATTGCCCGGAGTTCTCTGCTCGGTGTTCCCGTCTGGTTCCCTTCCTTTAGCCCTGTGACCTCACTCCTGTTCCTGTTATATCTTTAGTTGTCCCCTGCAATTACTTGGAATCCCGGACTTGTGGATCCTACCCCTAGGCTGGGGGGAGGTCCTTTAGCAGTGGGCGGGCTTCCGTCCGCCCACTTCCTGGATCCCAATAGGAACAATGACCCAGACACAACTCACTCCTACCTCCCCCCAATTGGTCTCTTAAAGAGATATCTCCCTATTAGGTACATGGGTTACATATGACCAGGACTGTCATATGGAAGACATAGGAGGTAATTGTCCCACTCTTCTTGGCATTGGTGAGGCCTCTGTTGGAGAACTGTGTCCAATTCTGACCACCACAATTTAGGAAAGATGTGGCCAAACTGGAGAGAGTTCACAGGAGAGCAACAAAAATGATAAAAGGCTTAAAAACCTCACCTCTGAGGAAAGGTTAAAAAACTGAGCATGCTTAATCTTGAGAAAGGACGACTGAGAAGGGACCTGATAAAAGTATTCTGATATGTTAAGGGCTGGTATAAAGAGGACCTGGTCACTTGTTATTCATGACTATTGAAGGTAGGACAAGAAGTAATGGGCTTAATCTACAGCAATTTAGGTTAGATATTAGGAATTTTTTTCTAACAATAAGGACCATTAAGTTTTGAAATAGGCTTCCAAGGGAGGTTGTGGAATCTCCATCATTAGAGGTTTTTAAGAACAGGTTGGACAAACACCAATCAGTGATGGTCTAGTTTTCCTTGGTCCTAGCACAGTGCGGGGGGCTGGACTTCATGACTTCTCAAGGTCCTACATTTCTATGATTCTATGATTGAAGAATGCCAGGAAGAAACAAGGACCACAAAGCTTCCCCATTCTAATGTCAGCTCTCTCCCGGGGCTTCCCAGGGCTCCTCGCCACACCTCTCCCTGCTAGCTTCTCAAACCAAGTCTCCTAATGACCTGGTGTGATTTTGCAGCAGTGCAGTGATTGTGGAAACAGGCTCCCAGCATTGTGCAAACTTCAAATGTGCAAGAGCAAAGCATCCATCCTAATTACAGTACCATCATCAGGTTTTAAGCCTGCTCTACCTATCTCTCTAATCTGCCTTCTCAGGGCTCCAGCAGAAGCATTATTTATAGCCCACTCTTACTTACTAAAAGTCCCCCAACTAATAAAGTAATAGGATTCTAGCCTCAAAATACTCCCCCTACAATACGCACACACACACAAATCACATCTCCAGTCAAAGCCCCTCTGGCAAGAGCAGCCTCCAGGGGAGGGACTAACAAGGAGCTATAAGAAGCCTACGAGCAGAGAGCAGAAGCCTCCTAGTAACTTGGCTACAGAAGAAGGGGCTGGAAGAGGAGCTGGGCTCTGTTCACTCATCTCACAGGTAAGACCTCTCTACCTCCCTTTTTCTCAGGCTGGGAGAGGGAGGGGCTGATTCTGTCCCTCCCATCCAGTACTCTGGGGGAAGGTCGCTTACCCTGTGTGGTTACGTTATGAGCTCACTGGGATAGGGACCCTTCTGGGTCTTGTAAAGTGCTGCGGACCAGTAATGTTAATAATCAATAGCGGCTAGGTAGGTGGGTAGCGCCTTCTGGCCCGCAGGGGGCTAAAAGAGGGCTGCCTGCCTGCTGAGACTCTAAAGAACTTTGCCGACCCCAAGCAGGGAACCCAGGAGCCTGCATGTGGTTGAGCTGGAAACCAGAGAACAGAAGTGTTAATATATCAGAGTAGGAGATGCCCCATCCTAACCAAGCCATAATATGTCTCCAAATCCCTAGTGCACCCTTCCTCACTGCGGCCTTAGGAGAAATAGGAGGGGACTCAGCTCCTTTCTTCTCTGGCTTCCTCCTTCCACTTTCTTCTTTAATTCCCATCACATCCCGCCACCAACATCCTGCCACAGCCCGGCCTTGTCTCCATCTGGGGAATGGATGAGGCCCATAATATCCTCCTCTGCTCCCTCTTTCTCTGGACTCAGGATAATCTGCCTGCCACTGCTCCTCAGGTCTAGCTAGGGCAGGTGCCCAGGGTTTCAGAATCCCAGAGCTTTTCCACAGGGCATTAAAGGCACAGTCTGCTGTTAAAATTAATTACCTGTCTCCCAATGGGGCAGAAGGGGGCTCATCCCTCTTTCCCCCAGAGTTCTGATTTATTTTTTCTCCTGGGTTTCATTTCAATTACACTAAAAAAAGCTCTGCCCACATTCTGCCCAACTTAGCAGTTCTGCCTGGGTTCCTAGCCCACCTGGCTTAAGCAGGGCTATCCAAGTTTAAGATACTGAGCTCATCCCTGCTAAGCTCCCCGCAAATCAGCTGATTACAACTGAGATGTTTACAAGTATAATTCTGGCTGCAAAGACTGATCAAGTAAAACTCATTCAGATGATGAGAAGATCTTGAGCATGCCCCTGAGTGCAGGGCAAAGCCAGAATCCACTCCATGTTGGCACAACACTACAGTGCAGGGTTTACCTGAAATTGTCTCTGATGATTAATGATCACTAAGGCAGTCTATGCTCTCAGACCATTCACTGGGGCAGAGGGAAGGAACCGGAACTGGATATCTATGGTCCCGGGAATTGACATAGGTTTCGCACTCCCCTGGAATGGACTTTGGGACCCTGGCCCTGCACCACTAAAACCATGGAAGTTTTTATGGATTTCAGTAAGAGCAAAAGCAGTCCCCATAGTAGCTATGTAAAGAGTGAAGAGAAAGATGATGGATGCATGAATGGTGAGAGACAGATCTAGAGGCAGAAGTGGTTAAATATGGAAATGTTCAAAGCAGAATGGTATTTTCATTTCCGACAGGCTGAATTATAGGAAAGCCCACTGTGTAGACTGTGAGCTTTTTGGGGCAGGGACTGTGTCTTCCTGGGTATGTGTATAGTGCTAAGGACTAATGAGCAATGATAGTGGCAATTGTGCTTTCCCATTAAACTGATGTGGGGGTAGAGACAGGAGAAATAATTTCCTATAGCAGCAGTATGAGATGGATCTTACCTGCCCTATTTTTGTGCCTTCTCAGAGTAATAATAATTAACAATACTTAGCACTTAACTAGCACTTTCCATCCACCGATCTCAAAGCACTTTACAAAGTGCGATCAGCTTATTATCCTCATTTTACAAGGAACAAGCTGCTGAGGAAACTGCGGTGCAGAATGTAAGGACAACAATTTCAGAAGTAGCCCTATTTCTGGCTGCTTCAGCTTTTGGGCACCCAGTTTAAGACATGCAGGATCTAATTTTCAGAGGTGCTGAGCCCCCACAGCTCCCATTGACTCCAATGGGAGTTACTTGTATCTTGTCAGAAGAGGATAGGACCTAAGGAAGAGACTTCTCTTATGGGGAAAGCCAGCTCTTTGTCCTTGTTCAAAGACCCCTTCTTGGGAGGTTGTATGTAATTAGTGGCTTGAATATGCATTGGTCTTGACTGCGCTAAGCTTGGTTTCCTAGCTCCCTTTATAGAGGGCTGGCAATATAGCAACCAGCAGCTTCCTCCTAATAAGTCATTACAGCAAATTTCTTGCAGATAAGGACTTGCGTAAAATGCTAGCTCCTCTAGTATCTTCATTCATTCATCCCTCTTTCCCAGCCCCACAGACGCTCACTCAACAGTCACTCGCCATCTGGATGGTCCAAAGTGGTTCTTCTGTCACCTTCTAACATCTGTCCTGCCCTACTCATCACTCTCACCTTTTCTGACCCTCATTTTCTTTGCTGCCTTTCAGTGTAACAGAGGAAGAGTTGGATGCTAGGTCTGTTCCCATCTGGGTTATGGGGGTATCCTCAAACCACAGTTAAACTTGCATCAATGGTGCATGCACCTAGCCACGTCCACCAAGTCCTTAGGGAATCAGGAGCAAACCTGGGCTGGGAAACAGAATGCCCTAACCCCCCTCATAGCCTGCTCCTCTGCTGTCCTGAGACGTATGAAAGAACCAGTGAGACCATAGCCTGAGACCCCAGGCTGAAAGAAGGCCCTGGCCTATCCTAATATCATAGTGTCCCATCAAACGTTGGACCTGTCATTGTGAGAACTAGGGCTCCTAGATATCTCACCCTGCTGACCCTAGGCTGTGGAACCAGGGGGCCGCCCAGGCCATGGCCTGGCCACTTTTTGGCTGGGCCAAACCTGAGTGGCACTGTGACCCCACGTGCCAGGTTGCAATGCGCAACGCCACTCACTCAGATTTGGAGGGGGTGGGTGTAGGGCAGGGGTTCTCAAACTGAGGGGTCAGGGGGTCGCAAGCTGTCAGCCTCCACCCCAAACCCCGCTTTGCCTCCAGCATTTATAATGGTGTTAAATATATTAAAAAGTGTTTTTAATTTATAAGCGGGGTCGCACTCAGAGGCTTGTTATGTGAAAGGGGTCACCAGTAAAAAAAGTTTGAGAACTATGGTGTAGAGGCTCATGGGCCAGGGGAGTCAGGCTGCTGGTGGGAGGGGGGCGCCTGAGAGGGGAAGAGGAGGGTCAGGTGGGAGGAGCGCAAATCTATGCTCCCTCCAAACTTTAAAGGGCTCTCTGAAGCCTCTGCTGCTGACTGTTTTCTTTTGCTTCCTTTTGCAGAACCCCTGCTGTGCAACGACTGATTGAAAATGTCAGACAGCTCCAAGTATGTCTTCCTCTTCCTTCTCCCACTATGTATTGGATTGGGGCACTGCAGAGTGCCAACATGCAGCACCCTTCACAGGAAAGAGGGGACCCCAAACACACTGGGTTAGCTCGCCCCAGCCCTAGTGGAGGCAGCCCATGCCCTACAGAGATCGGATGGAATGGGGTAAATGCCCATTGTTTTGAAGGCCTCAGCCCCCTCCAGGGGCAGTCCTGCAACCAGCCCATGTCGCCCTTTGCTCTCTCTCCATGTGGGACTGGGACGTGCCATCCTCCAGGGATGGGCAGGAGTCTCATGCACGTGTGTTTAGCAGTGGGTGACAGGGACTTTGCCTGGCTTTGGTGGCCCATCCGTCTCTCTGTCATGCATATGCAATGCCATCTGCTGGCATTATGCAAGCTCTCCCACTCTGTATCCAGCCCAGAGCACAGCCTGCGTCTGAGGGAAGCTAGGTGCTTAATGTTAGACTCGATACAAAGGGAACATGGGATTATGGTAATTGGAATTGACATTGAAGTCACTATCAGCTCCTTAGCATCAGCCTCCAGCTGGCAAGGATGTCCAAGGCAACTTTAATCCTCCAGAGTCTGGGCCAGGAGCCAGATGGACATAGGACCAGAGGAACTTCCAACCCAGTCAAGTGTCCCAGCTCCTGCCAAAATCAATCCAGTCCAGTGGTCCATTAAGTCCAGTGTCCTGGCCCAAGTAGTGGCCAGTTCTTGATACTTTAAAGGAGGAGGAACCCCACCATCACAAAAACCCGGCCCTTGTGGTAGGTCATATGTGCTGCAGTGTTCATGTGTAGTGGCTGGGCCCAGTGACTATACAGCCTGCATCCATCTCATAGATCAAGCAGTTTAACTTTGTTGCTGAAGGTCCCAAGTCCAGTCTCTTTTGATGAGAGCGGTGTCTGTATGCGTATGCAGCCACATCTATGTACATGGGGGATTCTCTCCTCACCACTGGGTGATCAGTCCATGCCAGGAAACAGGAGCATTGGAAGCCCATGTAACCTTTTATCCTGACTGCAGATAATGTCTAAGTGGGATGGGAACTTGCCCCACAGCATAAGCTTCCCTAAAGCATCAGAGTTTAGAGTTACTAAGGCCAGGTCTACACTACGGGGACTACAGCAGCAGAGTTATGGTGCCATAGATAGACTGGCATAACCTGTAGTGTAGACGCATCCTACAGCAACAGTAGGGTTTTTCTGCCATTGTAGGAAAACCACCTCCGCAGCTGCATTTACACTGTGGGTTAGATCGGCATAGCTCACCTGGGTGGATTTTCCCCATCCCTGAGCACATGTTGACTTATGTTTTAAGTGCAAACCAGGCCTGAGTGTTTGGCAACAGTAGCTCCCCGTCCTGTGGAGAAATCCACTCCCCAGTGCCAGCAGCTAGAGAGAATTGGGGGAATGCAGCAGCCCTACCTGAGGAACCTGAGACAGGAGCAGGAGCAGTGCCTGGCTGGCTGACCATATTCTACAGTGAAGGGATATATACACACAGCCTCCCTAACCCCAGGAGCTGTTCACTAGCCAACACTCTCACATTGCAGTTCCCTGCTTTCCTCCCCAGCCTCTAAAATATGGTCTGTGGCAACAGTATGTCCTCCACCTCTCCCCACCAGGCATATTCTCCTCATGATAGTGGGCAGAGAAATCCACAGCACAGAGAGCTCAGGGCATATGATATCTCCCTTCTCCCCAGCCATTTGAGTCTTGACCAGGCAGAAACAGGCAGGGGCTCAGTTTGGGGTCTGACCATGCAAGGGACTGAATCCCCAAAGATCCTGAATTCACATGCCCACTTCTCCGTAGCCAAGAGTTCTGGCTACAGACTCAGCCTCGCTCCCCGACTTCCTCCTAACTACCAGGTGAACTGACTCCCCTTCTCCTCCCTTTCTCTGAACACAGCACTTTGGCAGAGGCCAGCCTGCAGGGACTTGCAATCTTTTCCCAGACCTTCCCAACCCCTTTGTGTTTGTTTCCTCTGCAGGGTTTTTAAGAAGACCAGCCCCAATGGGAAGGTAAATACACGCTGAGCTTGGGCACGCCTGGGGGGCTGCAGAACACAGGCACATGCACATTTGTATCCCAGGACACTTTACCTGTTGAACTAAATTATATCTGATTTATCCAGGCACTACTAAGAGAGACCTGCAGGAACATGTGTGTCAGAGACTCCATACCAGGGGGATTCCCAACCCACCAGGGGTGCATTGTGGGGAATCCCTCCCCCTTCAATCTCTCTCTTGCTCTATTTCTGATACACCTGGCATGGTGCTATCATGGAGCTTTTCAGGAAGAATTTTTTTTTTAAATATAATGAAGTCCCTAAGTAATTATGGCTGTTCTGATAACTTGAATAATCACAGTATCGAGAGATCTCCATTCCCTGATCCCAGCCACAGCTACAAACTTGAAACTTCCACTGATCAAATGAAGAACAACAACCTGTTTCTTTGCTGTTCTTTTTTCTTTTCTCCCACCTCATGCTGCCTCCAGTTATCCATCTACTTGGGGAAGAGAGATTTCGTGGACCATGTAGATTCTGTGGAACCTGTAGGTGAGTGACGTTCTCTTCCCCATCCCATTCTGCAAGCCAGTATCCTCTTCATGTGACACTGCAGCTGATTGCTGTGTAGCTGGTTGTCACGTTACAAACAGAGGTTTCATGAGGCCAGATCCTCAGCTGGTGTAAAATGGCTTAGCTCCATATGTTCCAGTGGTCAGTGATTTTCAGTGGGAATAAGCAACAGGAGCAAGCGAGACTTGTGAGAAGCAAAAATTCTGGTTTCCTGCAAATATCTGTAACATAAGGCAAAGGTGGGAGAAACAGAAAATCTAGCCCGTAGGAGCAGGCAGACAGACACGTACTAGCTCTGCTCATGAAAATAGAAATGTGCCCATGACAGCATGAGCAGCTTGCCTGAGTATGTACCCAGGGGGTCAGGCAGAACTGTATATGGAGAAAACTGATCACTACATGGAAATGGTTTTGGAAGTATTTTAGGAAGCGGTAGCAGCTCTTCAACATGCAATTTCCCTATGGGATGAGCTAATGTCTCTGTAGATGGAGAAAGGAGCTACTTTTGTTGACTAAATTTTATGGATAAAGCGCATTTTTAAAAGGACATTCCCACCATTTGCAGCCCCACCTGTTGCGAAGGCTGAGCTCACCTGCACCTCTTGTGCTTATTTGCAGATGGTGTTGTCTTGATTGATCCAGAGTATCTGAAGGATAGAAAAGGTAACTCTCTGCAGCAATAAGATGCAAATGTTGAGGCTATGATATGCCTTGTGACTGTAGTTAGGTTAAAGTGCCTAGTGATCACCAGTCTCCCTATTCAAAGCAACCATTCCTGAGCCAGAGACGAAAGACTGTCTTTGTTTTCTGCTCTTCTCTTCTGTCTTGGGGACTGATTCTGAAGCTACCAGAGGCTCGAAGAAGGATTTCATGGATCTTCCTATCTTTGCACTGGGCTTTAGAGACCCAGCCCTAGATAATTGGGTCAGATTTTTGCCTGCACAAAAAAACTGCTTTTAATTTTGAAGAGTCATTAACATGGTCTCTTCTCTCGTCTCAATCCCGCTCCTCCACCTGCCCTTTCCTTATTTCCATTCCTTCCTTTTGCTCATCATCTTTTCTCTCTTTCAATTTCCATCTGTCCTGCCCTGGCCCCAGTGTATGTGACCCTGACTTGTGCATTCCGCTATGGCCGAGACGACCTGGATGTCATTGGCTTGACCTTCAGGAAGGACCTCTATGTCCTGAGCACTCAGATTTATCCTCCTGTGCCAGAACAGACGCCAACTTCCCTCACTCCTTTGCAGGAAAAGCTGCTGAAGAAGCTGGGCGAGCACGCTTACCCCTTCACTTTCGAGGTAGGAACTTCTCCACACACATGGCTCTTTCCATTCACACACTCCAGTATCTCTTGCTGTGCACAGTCTCTCTGGAGCTGTGAAGCAGTGGCCACTTCTCATGCTCCCCAACAAATGATCCAGGATCAGTGGCAACTAAGTCAAGGAGTTAACTCATGGTAGTATCCTTCTCAGCTACATCAGCTCAAAGGTGCTCCCATATTGCTGGGGGAGCAGTCTTGGGATTTTGTCCCTTGGGTAAGGGGTTGGGGCAGAACAAGCACGAGCATCAACTTGAACAGAAGCTTCCTATGGACAGACATAAAGCCCATGTCATAGACAGTGGCTTAAGAAATTATGAAGAGACTATGGGGCCCCAAATGAGGTGCTACCTTGAGGTGTGTGTGTGTGTGTGTGTGTGCATGAAGTTCCTTGCTCCATTTATGCCTTAGGGTGCTAATCCTCAGGCACACTCCTTATCTGAGCCTATAGCCATGATGGAAGAGGAAACTCACCTGCAGAACTCTGAGCTACTACCAAAATACCTGCCAGGGACACATCTATCCCACCATAAACCCCAAGCCTCAGGGGACTCCAGCTAGGGCTTTTGCCATCCTGACAGCCCTCAGTGCCAGGGATCACTGATCTGGAGTCAGACATTACAGTGAGTGAGGAGGAACCCGAGCTCTGATCGTGCTGTTCCGCTGGGTTGGGTTTGGTGTTCTTGGTAAAAATTTCCTCTCTCCCGCAGATGGCGACCAACTTGCCCTGTTCAGTCACTCTCCAGCCAGGACCAGATGATCTTGGAAAGGTGAGCTTGAGTTCTGCGTTTCATACCTATCATTGGCCTGAAAGAAAGACACAGGGTGGACGGATGAATTAAGAATCTGTCTCCAACAACTTCCCCCAACTTTAGGGCTCCAAAAATCACAGCTGCTTCCATTGTGGTGTCAAGCAAAATGGTACAGCCAGTTGAGGGGCAGCTCTGAGAGGGAGGTAGCACAGCCACTTCATGCAGAGACAGGGTCTTCAGAGAGGTTGAGGATACACACTGATGTGATGAGGAAGGGAGGTGAATAAATGTAACTATCAGCACTTATTATCCCTGGTGGAAGTTAAGGGGCCCTGTTCCATCCCGAGGCCTATCACAATAACCTTGTAGCCATCTGTGTTTTCCTCAGGCTTGTGGTGTAGACTTTGAGGTCAAAGGATTTTGTGCTGAAAATCTGGAGGAGAAAATTCACAAGAGGTAATTCCAGTGCATCCCTTCTTCCCCCATCACCCTAAAGCAAAAGAACCAAGTTTCTCCCCTCAGGCCAAATCCCTGCAGGAGGGCAGCCCTGGGTTTAGACTTCCAATGGAGGCCACAGGCTTTAGCCTCCATCATCCCTGCCTCATGCTTTTTGATTTAAGGGTGCCAGCCTCTGTTTCCATTTCTAATGCTTCTTAAGAGCAGACTTTCGTTTGCCCATGCACCCTGGTGCAGGGGAATAAAAGTGTTCATCTGTTTAAGCAAACAGACATTTTCCTCCATTCTTTTAGATCTAGCTGGGGGAGAAGGGTAGGTTATGGGTGGAACCCCCTGGGACAGACCCAATATCTCTGTGCTTACAGGCCTGGCCATTTCTCATCCCTGCAGGAATTCAGTGCGACTGGTGATCCGAAAGGTCCAGTTTGCCCCAGTAAATACGGGCCCAGCACCAAAGTCAGAGACTACCAGGCAATTCATGATGTCTGACAAGCCCCTACACCTCGAGGCCTCCTTGGATAAGGAGGTCTGTATTGAGTCTCTCCTCTGTACTCTTGCAAGTAGGGTCTGTCCCACACAGACTGGGACATGCTGGTCTTTCCCTTTGCTGCTGGAGACTGATTACAGCAGAAATGCTCAGCTGTGAAACTGAGGCTCCAGAAGAGGCTCTCGCACCCACTCCAGCCTGCTAACCTATTGTGCCTCTCAGCCTTCCAGCATCCATCATTCATTTGCGAACAAATCTGGGGGCTTCATCCCAGCCTGTACTTTTTAAGACATGATTTACCCAGGTGTGAATCCTCAGGAGTTTAGTCGGGCTGGAACTTTCTCTTCTATGTCTGTATTTCTAGTGCTTGGAAACAGACCCTCTCCACAGACCCAAGAAGACAAAGGATCCCCTCAGATCTGGGCTGTCCCCTTCTTGGAGAGGAGAGGTCCTGGTGCACATTGCATATGCATTCCCTTGGGTCCCTGCATCCTAGCTATTACAGGCCTCTCTTTCCATGGTGCCTCAACTTCTACTTATCTATTTAAGTCCTTACTTTGGTGCCCTTCACCATAGTATCTGGTTACTTCCTTAACTCCTGTTAGCGTGCAGTGTAACCAGATCCATTCTGATTGCAGATCTATTACCACGGAGACCCAATCACTGTCAATATTAATATCAACAACACCACCAACAAGATTGTGAAGAAAATTAAAATATCAGGTGAGCGAGAGCATGGTGCACATCCCCAGGCCTCAGCTTCATTCTTACCTCCTGTGCCCCACATTCTTCCTTTTGCCCTCTGCCCTACACTTGGCTCATGCCCCACACCCTGGGGCAGACCTTTAAAACACCTCTGTGAGAGTCAGGTTTTATAAATAAGTGTGCACATGGGCCCAATAGGCAGGGCCGGCTCTAGCGTTTTTGCCGCCCCAAGCAGCAAAAAGCAAAAAAAACAAAAAAAACCCGCCGCGACGGCAGCTCTACCGCCGCTTCATTCTACGGCGGCAATTCGGCGGCATGTCCTTCGCTCTGAGAGGGAGTGACGGCCCCGCAGCTGAATTGCCGCCGAACGGCCGGACATGCCGCCCCCCTCTTCATTGGCCGCCCCAGGCACCTGCTTGCTACGCTGGTGCCTGGAGCCGGCCCTGCCAATAGGTGAACTGTGCTGGTTGGGCACAAGGCCAAATGCCTCACCCTCTTTTCTTCCCCACTCTCCCAGGCCCAGAGAGTAAATCCCTGTGCCTGCTTCTCCTCTCGCTTGCACCAGTTCTACACCTGTGTAGTTCCACTGACTTCAGTGGGGTTATACCTCCTTTAAACCAATGCATGGGAGGGAAGAACCAGGTTCTCTGTATGGTTTAGGGCTGCGGTTTAGAGACACAATAGTTTCATAGCCATCATAGAGCTCAGACTGTTAGGGGAGGGATGAGATGTAAAACAACGGAGAGGCCAGAAGCAGGGCTGGCTCCAGGCACCAGCCTGGCAAGCAGGTGCTTGGGGAAGCCACTCCGGAGAGGGGCGGCAGGTCCAGCTGTTCGGCGGCAATTCGGCGGACAGTCCCTCACTCCCGCTCGGAGCGAAGGACCTCCCGCCGAATTGCCGCCGCAGATCACGATCACGGCTTTTTTTTTTTTTTTTTGGCTGCTTGGGGCGGCCAAAACCCTGGAGCCGGCCCTGGCCCGAAGCCTGCACTACGTGTGTCATGCTCCAACTTTATCAAAGCTGTAAATTTAGTGGTTGAATGACTAGGAAAATCCTTGGGAAGCCCCCTGATATTCCACTGATTTAAGGAACTACCTCCTGAGATGCTATAGAGCTGCAGTGTCACAGGGGCATGCACAAGGGGGGGGGCAAGCAGGAGCATACCCCCCCCCCTCCAATCTCAGTGTGTCTCTACAGCCCAGGGAGGGAAGAAGCAGCAGGGTGGCTGGCTGCTAGCTGAGCTCCTCCTTCCCTGATCCCTGCAGGTGCAGTCTGCGGCTTCTCCCTCCCTGCTGCTGGAATCCCAGGTGTTGTCTCTGCCTCTAGCCCTGACTCACCTCAGTGGGTGCCTGCAAAGCAGGCAGCAGTGCTGGGACTCCAGCAGCGGGGAAGAAGCAGCAGTGTAAGGGGAGGGGGAGGAGGAGTTCAGCTGGCAGCCAGCCGCCCTGCTGCTTCCTCCCTCCCCAGGGGCATCAGGGACACAGAGAGTGCAGCTGCCAGGGGAGCTGCTGCCATCTTGCTGCTGGGCATCCCCGCCAGGGTGTCCTGAGAAATCTGGAGCGGGGGGTGTCACGCGAACCTTTCATTTGTGTGTGTTTAATGTGCCCCTCCGAAAGCGGTCAAATTTCAATTCCTGCGCTTGCCTCTGTATAGGGCCAAGGACAGTGTGTGCAACATTCTATGTGATACGCATGTCATTGCCATGATAGAATTGTGTTCCTTTTCTCTCTGATCAGTCGAGCAGATCACGGATGTGGTTCTCTATTCGCTGGACAAATATATGAAGAACGTGTGCACAGAAGAGATAATGTAAGTTAGAGGAGGTAGCAGCTCATATACCACTGGGCTTGGCTGGCCAATAGAGTGATGGAGAGAGAGAGAGAGTCAAGGAGTGGGAAGAGAAAGATGGGGAAAGAGAGGAGACAGGAAAGATGACATTTCAATGCGGAGCAAGAATATCCAGAGTTCTAATAGTAAATAGGAAAAAAGCAACAGAGCTTTGGAAGGGATATAAACCCCCATGCATCAGGGCACAAGCCACTGTCTAACTACTGGGGGCTAGGAGAAAACTTCCCTGGGGACAGATTGTCACACGGCTGCCCACAGCAGGGTCCTTGCAACTTTCTCTGGAGCATCTGGTGCTGGCCACTGTCAGAGACAGGATACTGCGTGGACTAGATGGGTCACAGGTCAGATCCAATCTGGCAGTTCCTGTGTAAAAGAAGAGGGATAAAGAAAAGGGGAGGAGGAATAGAAAGGAGAGTGGAAGAGACAAAAGGAGACATAGAAGCTGGGGGATACAGCCAGCAGGCGTGTGTGTGTGTGTGTGTGTGTGTGTGTGTGTGTGTGTGTGTGTGTGTGTGTGTGTGTGTGTGTGTGTGTGTGTTGGGGTGGGAAATAGAGATTCTCCTCTTCCTGGGGCATACAGACAGCAGGGTTGGGGGAAGGGATCAGGTAGTGTGCTGTGGCCTTGCTCTGCCCAGACGCATCTGCTCTGGGTCCATAATCACAAGCCGTTCCCTGGTGCAGCAGCAGGCAGCTCAGGATCCTAGCTTTCCAATGGGTTACATGCAATTGTCATTACTCTGTTCTCTGTTGGGACTTTGGTGGCTGTTCTGAGCTTTCCTCTCTGCATCCCTTTCAGTGAGACTGTGGCTGCCAATTCCACATTCTCCAAAAGCTACACAGTGACTCCCAGCCTATCATCCAACCGTGAGAAGCGTGGCCTGGCACTTGACGGCAAACTCAAACATGAGGACACCAACCTGGCCTCCACCACCGTGTAAGAGAAAGGCCTCCACCCTGCCAACCATGTTCTCCGGCTGATCTCTTTGCTTCTCTTATCAGTCTCTGCCAGACAACCACTTCCCACACACCACTCGCACTTTGTACCATCCAGTGCTGCTTGCCAGTACCTAGGTACCCAAACCTTGAGCTGCAGCCTCCACTCCTGCTAGTCCAGTCCTGGGCCCCTACACACTGCTTACGTACCTAGATCCTGTCCTGCCTCAGTCCCTGCAGCTCTGTTTCTAAGACCTTCTTGAGCAGAGACTGTTAATCATGCTGAAGAATTTGTTGAGTTTGTGATGAGGATGCCACACCCACTGATCCATCTTGCAGGTGAGAGGTAAACCCATGGGCCTGACCATGATCTTTAAAAGATCCCATCGCACTTTTTCCAAAAGCAGGTGCATCAGCCCTAGTGTCCTGATAAAATTCCAGCGGAGGTAATTACCATCTACCCCCAGAAATTCCTCCATGCTTTCAGCTACATTAGTCTTCCCTTCCTTTGTGCCATATGGCTGTGCAGTTAAACAGCTACAGTACTTCCCTCTGCACAAGATGGAGCCCTATGGCAGTCACAGATTATAAGATTTTTATGGCATTGTTGTGGTGGCTTAAACCTATCTCAGTAGCTGTCATCCTGATCATCAGGCAACAAATTCAGCCCCCTCTGATCACATGGCATCTCATCCCAGGTCATCTTCTGACCTCTTTTCTGTGCTTTTTCTTGTAGACTGAGAGCTGGGATGGACAAGGAGGTATTGGGGATCCTGGTGTCCTACAAAGTGAAGGTCAACCTGGTGGTATCCAGAGGAGGGTGAGCATCTCTCTGGTACATAGAGTGTAACTCTTTGGTGTAAGAGTTGTGTGTTTGAACAACACCTAGCATAACAGTGTCCTAGTCCATGACTGGAGCTCCTAGGCACTACCACAATACTACTACAGCTAATCATAATAATACTGACATGTACTGACCAGGGAAATAGCTAATAACTGGATTTCTTAGTTTGCCTTTGGGGCCCCCTCTGTACCCTACAAACACTTAAGCCAGGGGTACTCGAACTACATTGCACCGCGACTCCCTTCTGACAACAAAAATTACTATACAACCCAAGGAGCGGGGGCCAAAGCCTGAGCCTGCCCGAGCCCCACCGCCCCAGGTGGAGGGGGCCAAAGCCTGAGCC
Source organism: Emys orbicularis (assembly GCF_028017835.1). Lineage (NCBI taxonomy): Eukaryota > Metazoa > Chordata > Testudines > Emydidae > Emys > Emys orbicularis. Next base: position 26,443,105 of record NC_088691.1, read on the forward strand.
CGCCTGAGCCCCACTGCCCCAGGTGGAGGGGGCCGAAGCCTGAGCCCGCCCGAGCCCCACTGCCCTGGGTAGACGGGGCCAAAGCCTGAGCCCGGCCGAGCCCCACTGGCCTGGCTGGAGGGGGCCGAAGCCTGAGCCCGCCCGAGCCCCACTGCCCCGGGTGGAGGGGGGCCGAAGCCTGAGCCTGCCCGAGCCACATCGTCAGCCAACTGCTCCCTTTCCCCCCAGCACCTTCTGCCCACTGCAAAACAGCTGATCGTGGCGGGCGGGAGGCGCTGGGAGAGAGGAGGAGGAGTTGATCGGAAGGGCCACCAGTGGACAGGAGGCGCTGGGGAGGGAAAGGGAGGAGTTGGCTGCTGATGGGTGCTGAGCATCCACTAATTTTTGGAGCACCCACAGAGTCGGCGCCTATGCCCAGGTGAGGGGCCTGTAACCTGAGCCCCGCCACACAGGGCTGAAGCTGTCGGGCTCGGGCTTCTGGCTCAGGCTTCGGCCCGGGCCCCAGCAAGTCTAATGCGAGACCTGGCAACCCCATTAAAATGGCTTTGCGACCCACTTTGGGGTCCTGACCCACAGTTTGAGAACCACTGACTTAAGTCATCCGGGCATTGACTTGGGTCATCCACATGGCTTCCATTCTTTGGATTCTCAATGATTCCCACCCCTTTGCTCCCAGGTCACATCCTCATTTATACCACTGCACCTCACTTTATTACCAAACATTCTCTAATGCCCCACATTCTCATAAGCAAACAAGGGAGATGTGGTGGAGATAAAATTCCTATAAGGTGAATGCATAACTGGTTAAAGACCATACTCAAAGAAAGAAGTTATCAAAGATTCATTGTCAAACTGGGAGAGCGTATGTAATGGGGTGCCACAGGAGTCAGTTCTAGGTCTAGTACTATTCAGTATTTTCATTTATGATTTGGGTAATGGAGTGGAGAGTATGGGACTCTTGACACATCACCACAGGATACCTGGGTGCCATGACAGCAGGGACCTGTGAAGGGTGTCATTCACCTGCCCAAGATAACTGTGACACGAAATGAAAAGCCTCATTGTCCAGAAGGGGACATTTTCCACTCATTCATTACGTTTGTATTTGTTGTACTGTTCTTTAGCTGAATTCTGTGTTCTTTCTTTCATCCCCACAGCATCCTGGGAGATCTCACTTCAAGGTAAAGAATGAGTCAGTTGACAGGTGTCTATCAGGAATGGTGTCCCTGCTTATGGAGCTTTGCAATCGGATGGTGCACGGGGCCCAGAGACAATGAATCCTCCTTTCACTGTACAGGAATGAATATCAAGCCGCCCCCACAGCTTCACACCTCCAAACACACACACACATGCACACACACTTTCAGACACCTTGCGTGAAGATGTGATTGTCAAGCCCCACACCGCCTGTGTGACACCTTCCTGTGTCCTGCTAGTGGGTGGCTCCTCTTCTCTGGGCTCTCATATTCCCTGCTCAGCCATTAGTGCAATTACCCAGCAGATGACTTGTGCTAAGAGAACTTCACTCAAAGTTGAGGACACAGTGGATCAAGTAGAAAATCCAAGGCCTTTTCTGACCCAAAGCATGATTTGCAGCCTGACCTCTCTCCAATCCACTCTCTGAGCTGTATTTTGCAGCGCCATTCAGGGAGTTGGATGGTGTTTCTAATGCAGAACACACAGCTGCTCCCCACGCTGTCCTTGTCCCACAAAAGTTAAGGTTACATTTTAACACATATCAGTTTTAATTACGATTTTGATTATCTGATTGTTGCAAAGCATTGTGGGATGTTTTGATGACTGCCAGGGTGCTATAAGCAAGCCTGAGCAGAGACAGCCAGACCTGTACTCATGCCCATTGAAAAGGCCATCAGTTCCGGAGGATTTAACATATTCTGTGCTCTTCCCTCACAACTGTCTCTGTGTAATTTTCCCCTTTAAGAGATGTGTGCTTTTCCTTCCAGCGATGTTGGTGTTGAGCTGCCTCTTATTCTGATGCACCCAAAGCCCACTGATGGTAAGTGATCACGCTGGAATACAATTTTCACTAGGGAAGCAGCAGGGAGGAAACGCATTCACATTCATGAAGGTGTCAGAAACACTAGTGATATCGGTTATCCCTAAGGCCAGGTGAAGCAGTTCAGCTCAGAGAAGACCCAACCCAGATGGAAACAAACCTCAGAGCCTTTCCAGGGTGGGATCAGTTCATTTGCCCTTTTCTCTGTGGCTCTGTTCCTTCCAACATGGCCAGGCCTGGAAACTCTAACACACCCTGAAAGAGAGAGGCTTGTATTATTCTCTCTCCAAACCGAGCTTCCACACTTTCTGAAACTGACCCATCACTGGGTCAGTTCCCATGATGTACTGCACAGTGTGCCAATGATGAAAAAGGCACAGGCTGTGCTTTCCAAAATCCATTGTTTCCAATGGATTTGGAGTCAGTCAGAGCTGTTCCCACTTACATTTTAGCCATGATCTGTCTATGGCGTGCAAGGGGGGGTCTCCCGTAAGTTTGCCACCTCTCCAGATCTTGACAGGACCATCTCGTTTCCTGCAAACTTATCTTGCAGAACACGCAACTACATCATCACACCAGTATGCTGCATTGTGATGGCACAAACATCACAACTTCATGATGCCATGGGTTTGTAGTGGAGGACAAATTTTTAAGGGTGGTGATCCAATGCCCACCCAAGACTTGAGGCTAAAGCTCTGCTGGAGCAAAGGTCCTATTTTGCAATTGTGTGTCTGAGCCACTAAACACAACACATGTAACGGGAGAGCTGTGAACTGTGCTTAATGTTTATTTAGCAGAATTGAGTGGAGTCATTTTATAATAAACACAAAACTCCACAATGTGTGTAGTGTAGTGTAGTGGAAGATTTGACTTTGTCTTGAGATCTAGACTGAGAAATATTCACAAGGTTGTATGGTGTCTCAGCCACATGTCAATTACTGATCTTCCACAGTAACTCTGCAGATAAAACACACAACCCCTTTCAGTTATTTGCCCCAGAATATGTCTTTCCAATAGAAATATCCCAGTAGTAAGAACATGTCCTTTTGAAATGCCTGTTTCAGACTAACCTCTGTGTGTGTCTCTCAATCTTTCTCTGCCTCCCCGTGATGTGTTTATAAATGGACTATAGACAAGCCAAGGTAAGGAAAAGGTTTCTCGGCCTCTACACCAACACTTTCTGTAAGAAATCTGTGACATAAACGCATTGGAGATAGATGCAATACTAAATAACCTGCTCCCATTTCAATATGGAGTCTCCTGTAAGTGTCTTGGACCAAAAGATCCATCATAGATCTCAGGCTCAGGCCCCACAAACTTGTGCTCTCTACATCACAACAGACACTATGACATTACAATGTGATGTCACTGCTAAAATGAGCATTGTCATAGCGGGAGGAGAAACCAGAGCTGGGAGAGAGGCATGTTTGCAGCTTAATTTTGTTTATTTTATAGTTTCCTGGCTTTTCTTCTCCTTGCTAAAATCACACTGGCCCCTGTTGTTTCAGATCCAAACTGTGTTGTCTATTTCAATGTTACTTCATTATTTTCTGGAGGGAGTTGCTGTCACGGACTTGGCTCCATAGATACATGCACTGCTCTGTTGCTATGATAGATGGCCCACTGATGGAGATTTCTGTCCCTTGCTCCAATCAGCACAGCTCAGAACACAGACTACAGCTTTCCCAGTACTGTTGCTTCCTTGGTAATCTCAGCTGGCTCCAGCTCACTTAAGCTTAGTGGCAGCTGGAGGCTGCACTCCAGGCACTGGACTACAGGAAACTGTAACCAAAACAAAATCCAGAATATCCCTAGAGAGAGGGCACTTGCTGAATTCTTAACAGCAATAAATCCTGTAACTACCTTAATTGGTGTAGGAAATGACTAAAGCATCCAAAAACTATCCCAACAGGACACAAATCCACCAGGATTATTAGCACCAAATCCTGCTATGTGCCAATGAATTATATATTGAGAGCCAGCCTCATAAGATAAAGTCCTGTGTTGCCCTGGTAATTCTGTTTAGCTCCAGAACACTCTAGCCAAAGGACTCTAATGGTGAAATCCCACTTCCCCAGCTGGCAGCAATTTATACTGACCAAAACACCAGGATGGAGTTGCCACGCTTACACGTTTGCCCACTAGGAAATCTCACAATGCCAAATCCATCCCCCACTCCGAAGTCCACCAGCTATGAATTTGATCTGTAGTTACAAGACCGTGAAAGACCCATTTTTGTGTCTAGTTATATCCTGCAAGCTGCTGCTGCGGGACACTGGAGAAATGCATGAAAATCAGAACAGTACTTTGGGAACAGGCAGAGTCCAGGAGCTGCCTGTGCCTAGATAAACTACTCACATGTTCTCACAGCAAAGAATGTGCCCTTTATAGCCCCTCTGTGGGCCTAGTCAGGATATTTCAAATTTCTCTTAGGAGCACGGAACCCCCTGATCGGTCCCTTTCCTACCCACTTGCACTTCATGCAGTTTGTCGAATCACTTTGTATTCTTGACATTTTGGAACCTGTTTTGCTGAATTTTCTCCTTTTTTTCCTTCTGTTCCCTTTTGTGCCTCTTTCTCTGTTTCATGGTGTCATTTTGCATTTCCCTCTTGCAAGGAGGTAATTAATCCTCTTTATGTCTCTCTGTCTCCATTTTTTTTGTTTGTTTTATCACTGTGTAAAACTTTGTCTTCAGAAATCTCTTTAGATGCAGGTTTCCCCCCTCCATACACACACCTAGCTGAGTGTCCTGGGCAGAATTGCATTGCTGCTGCTGGTAAAAGTCTCAGCCACTTGAGTAGCTATTTACTACTATTTATCAGCACATCTTGTGGATTTCCTTCAGTAAATGTCCCCCACTGCACTGTCCTTATCAGTTAGCACTCCGAGCCTCCTGGGGCCAGGGCTGAAATATGTACAGAAGGCAAAGCACTGTTCCTCAGCAGAACATGTGCATTGAGGAGTCCTGTGAGGCTGGGTGTCAACAGAAAGTGGACATTGTCTCCATGGTCCTGATGATTTGAGCAGGGACTTCACCCTTTTGGGACTTCCACACTGTGACCCTCCCTCCTCTCCCCCCCGAGGCAGATGATGTGTGTAGTCACCAAAGTCCCAATTTTGAGACCTTATCATGCTGTCTTCTTCTCTCCAGTGAGGAGGACATTGTGATTGAGGAATTTGCTCGCCAAAAACTCAAGGGGGAGAAAGACGACGAAGATGAGAAGGAGGAAGCTGACAAAGACGAAAGCTAATCTGCTGCCCTGCCCAGCCCAGCCAAAACATGCGGTAGTGACCACTCCAGTGCACATAGATTTTTTAGAGCAGTCCCTGATGTACCAATCTTATATGTGTGGTGTGATACAATCATCATTTGTTAGCAACTGTAACTATTTGAATGCTGTCAAGGAAATGTGTTACATTCTGTTTATGCCACTCACTGGAATGCTGCAAAGTTATGCAATTTCTTTATAAATAAAACTGTATAAACTGAAATGTGCTGGAATCCATTTATTTTGGCTTTGGTTTTACTCTGATCACTTCCTCACAAGTCATGGAAGAGCTTACAAGCTAGAGGCAAAGTTGGTGCACAAGTCCCTGTGTCTCTTTCACAACAGCACCAGCTAGGTGGACACCACCCCAAGGCAAGGGTCAAGTCCAAAACAAATTGTTTTTTATAAACATGTTATTAAATGAGAATGTTCAGCATATGCTGTATATACTATTCTTGTAACGAGTTCAGATCTGGAACAGCCTTCCAAGGGGAGCAGTGGGGCAAAAAACTTAATTTGTTTCAAGACTGATCTTGATAAGTTTATGGAGGGGATGGTGTGATGAGGTTGCCTAAAATGGCATATGCCACCCATCTGCGACTGCTATTAGCAAATATCTCCAATGGCGAGAGAGAGGACCCTAGATGTAGAGTTACTACAGAGAATTCTTTCCCAGCTGTCTGGATGGTGGGTCTCACCCACATGCTCAGAGTCTGACTGTCATAACTATAAAAGGAAGGGTAACAGCCCTCCTGTGTACAATACTATAAAATCCCTCCTGGCCAGAGACTCCAAAATCCTTTTACCTGTAAAGGGTTAAGAAGCTCAGGTAACCTGGCTGACTCCTGACCCAAAGGACCAATAAGGGGACAAGATACTTTCAAATCTTGGTGGGGGGAAGGCTTTTGTTTGTGCTCTTTGTTTTGGTGGGAGTTCGCTCTTGGGACTAAGAGGGACCAGACATCAATCCATGTTCTCCAAATCTTTCTGAACAAGTCTCTCATATTTCAAACTTGTAAGTACAGCCAGGCAAGGCGTGTTAGTTTTATCTTTGTTTTCTCAACTTGTAAATGTACTTTTGCTAGGGTGTTTACCTCTGTTTGCTGTAACTTTGAACCTAAGGCTAGAGGGGGGTCCTCTGGGCTCTTTAAGTTTGATTACCCTGTAAAGTTATTTTCCATCCTGATTTTACAGAGATGATGTTGACCTTTTTCTTTAATTAAAAGCCTTTTTTAATAACCTGATTGATTTTTCCTTGTTTTTAGATCCAAGGGGATTGGGTCTGGATCCACCAGGAGTTGGTGGGAGAAAGGAGGGGGGATGGTTAATTTCTCCTTGTTTTAAGATCCAAGGGGTTGGATCTGTGTTCACCAGGGAGTTGGTGGAAGAGTCTCTCAAGGCTACCCAGGGAAGGGAGTTAGCCCATTGGGAGTGGTGGCAGCGGACCAGATCTAAGCTGGTAGTTAAGCTTAAAAGTTTTCATGCAGGCCCCCACATCTGTACCCTAAAGTTCAGAGTGGGGAAGGAGCCTTGACACTGACTGATCATCATGTTTGAAGTCAGGAAGGGATTTTTCCCCAGGTCAGATTGGCAGAGAACCTGGGGAGGTTTTTTTGCCTTCCTCTACAGCATGGGGAATGGGTCACTTGCTGGTTTGAACTAGAGTAAACAGTGGATTCTCAGTAACTCAGCCAGAGGTTGTGGGTCTATTGCAGGAATAAGTGGGTGAGGTTCTGTGACCTGCGATGTGGAAGAGGTCAGACTAGATGATCATGAGTGCCCCTTCTGGCCTTAAGGTCTATGAGTCTATGATTTACACACAAAACCCTTTCAAATCTGCCACAGTCCAATGACGTTAGTTTGCCTGCTCTGGAATTAGGTGATGTCATTGGGGTTGGTCTCTCTCTCCTCTCATCCCAAATGCCCAGCCTGCATCATTTTGCTTATGCAGACCAACATAAGGACAGGAGATTGTATTTACTGCACCTGCTCAAGAAGCTGAAGTCGCTGATGGCTGGTGAGGTGCAAAACTGGATCTCACAGGACCTAAAACATGATAAGAGTGAGCTTTGAGGTAATTATGTGCTGACTACACTTCAGCCAGGCCATTTGGCACCAATTGCAGAAGAGGATGGAACCAGCAGGATCATATTTGTCATCCATGTTTAACTGTGATTGTGACAACAGTTGACCAAAACCCCATAACAGCATTACAGTCAATATCTAGTGCTCTGTGGCAAGCAAGATCTAAATTCTGCAACAAGGTTCCTTGGATTTTCTGAAGGGTGCAGAGACTGGAAATTCTGTGGCAGCTAAATTTAAATGTTAAAAAAGATGTTTAAAATTAAATATGTAAAAGAATAATACAGTCAATACTATGCACTCTTTTTTATTGTGTTATTAAACTCAATGTATTTTTACCCTGGCCCCACATGTTCTGTTTGGATTGACAATGCATAACTTCATCATAGAAGCTATGATGAAAATAAGTTCCGGCAGCTAGAAAGGCATTGCAGTTTGGGAGCTGGACATTGCTGCTAAAATGAACAACAGTGATGTAAACTGTTATATTTAGACTTCAGAGTTAATACAACATTAAGATGAATGGGGCATTTCACACCTCAGACCTACTGCTTGAGTCTGTCTGCAAACTCAGGCAGTTATCATTGCCTCAGTGGCAGTCATGATTTGTTTAGATTAGGGAAATTTGCACCAGTGCAACCATATCAATGTAGTTACACCAGAGCAAATTCCTTATGTATTGCATTGATGCAAAAGCGGGCTCGCTTCTATGCAGGTAGGTTTACATTGGAGAAGCTCATTCCGTGTTGCACATGTACAAAGGGAGGTTGCATTGGTTTAGTTACATTGGTGCAGCTACATAAGTGTAACAAAAGCCACGTTTAGACAGGACGTCATTTCCTATATTTCAGATTTTCCACTACAACCATGGTTATGTTTGCACTAGGAAAATTCAGACCCATAATTTACGACCGGGGTAGAAATGTTGAAAGTACTGTACTAGTGTGTGCAGGACATCAGCATTCTTACTATGTGACCTAAGTATTCAAGGCCCGTGAAGGCTAAAAACACAGTGTTGTTCTTGCAAATGGAGGTTTATAGTCTACAGTACATTTGGGCAGGGAAGGGTAGGTCCCGGTAATCCATCTGATGGGTGGGCCCGTTATAGGTGGATTAGGGGGAACCCTGGTATCCAGCTGGTGCGGAGCCCCTGGTATAGGTGCATGGGAGGATTTTAGGTAAATATCTGAGGGGGGGTTCCTGTTACAGATGCAATGGGGGAATCCCCATTACTCATCTGGTGGAGGGGTTCCTTTTACAAGAACATTGTGTTATCCATCTGGTGGGAGGTCCCTATTATAGATGCATGGGGGACCCCGTGTTATACATCTGGGGGGGTTCCTGTTATAGGTGCATGGGGATCCCCCTTACCCATCTGGTGGGAGGTCCCTATTATAGGTGCATGGGGGACCCCCCTTACCCATCCAGGGCCGGGTGGGGGTAGCTAACAGTCTGGGGGAAGGGTGTTTGATTAACGCATCTCAGGCATTTACTGTGTTGGGGTGTGAAACTCCCACCCTTGACATCAGCACCAGCGTGCCAAGTGACGTCACATCGGCACACGGTGCCGTCAGACGACGAGAACTGGCAAGCTGGTACGTGAAGACGTCGCTCACGCGCTTGCCTGGATGAGCCCACGGCGCAGGGGGATGACGGTTTCTGTCTCTGCGTCTGCGGAAGTGACGCCCGAAGTGGTGGCGGTGGGTGGATCCCGGAGCGGTGGGAGTTGGGCAGCGTCTCCTTTCCCCAGTCCCGGCTCGGCCTCCCCGCTCCGCCATGTCCGCGCCCGGCAGCGGCGGCGAGTTCGGGAACCCGCTGCGCAAGTTCAAGCTGGTGTTCCTGGGCGAGCAGAGCGGTGAGCGGGGCGGGGCCATGGCTGGGGTGGGGGCGCCGGGGGCAGGGTGGAGCGAGAGGGGTCCGTGCCTGGGCGGGGGTAAACCCGGGGCGGGGGAGGACTTGGGGGCAGGGTGGGGTCCGTGCTTGCGGCATGGGGGGGTGTCTCTCTGTTACTGGGGGGGGGCACCCGGAGCTGGGGGCGGGGGTCCAGGCCTGAGGCGGCGCAGAGCCGGGAGTGGGGGTGCGGTGTGGCCAAGTGGAAGAAACAGACTCAGTGGCTGCATCAGTGGCCCAGGGTGTGGCCCCGTGGGTTTCCGCAGGAGCTGCAATCATCCCGTCCGTGATTTCTAGCCTCTCGGGGCGGGAAGGGCGCTGCTGTCGTCCACCTGGTGCTCTTCGCACAAGGCCAGACTCAGATTTTAGCCCAGCTCACCGTTCCTGGTAATGGCTGGCTGTGTCCCTGCCACTGCTGCCCTGAGCTGCTGTGTGGGATGTCTAGCCAGGCTGTCAGCTCTCCAGTCCTTAGCCATGGATAAGACCTTATCTGCATCACTGAAATCCGCTGTTCTGACAATGATATGCTCCTGTCAGCACACTTCTAACATGCTTGGTGACCAGGCACAAGTGCCCCAGCCAGATCACCAATGTGGATGGAGGTGTTTGGAGTTATAGTATGAATGTTGCAAATAGTTCTTCTCTTACTCTTCTGCAGTGCACTGGTTGTGATATCCCCAAATACACAGTTTCTGTCAGCTGTGTCAAGAACTGGGAGTGGACACCCAGAGAGTAGTGCAACTGAAATGGCTTTAAAAATGGCCTAGTGTGGATGGGGGACAAAACTGCATTGGTTCAAAATATGATTCAGTGTGGACAGTGTAGGCATACTGAACTTTTTATATTAATGGTGGTTCAGTCCCACCAGTTCAGTTGTTCAGTGAAGACAGCCCACTGTGTTTGCTGTTGGCATTATCCAGCTTTGCAAAATTCTGCTTACTCACTTTTGAGCAGGTGAGTTTAAAAAAAGCTCACTTTTTTATCACAGGGTAAGCAAGCAGACTTTTATGTCTTGGCTGGCTAATGTTCATAACGTGTGAGGTTGCAGTAACATATGTGCACATATAAAGCACTGAGATTACTATTGAGGTTCTTAGTGGGAAATCGGTCTCTCCACAGGCTGAAAACGACTGGGTTTAGAATAATTCCACATTTCTGGGAGCTGCATGTGGAGGGTGGTGTTGAGTAGGGTAAAGAGATTTCAGGAATCCCACTCTCTGCACTTGTGGGAGAATTGCATTATCTTGATGCATTTCCACTAGACCGGTTGGGGGAGCACTGTGCCCAGGTGCAAACAGTCAGAAAAGGCTTTTTCTGTTGCTCTGCTGAAAGCTCACATTTTTGAAGAAGGATGGTCAGTGGTTCGGGCACTAGCCTGATGCTCAGGAGACCACGATTCACAGGCTTTCTGCGTGACCTTTGGGAAGACATTTAGTGTCTCTGCCTCGTCCTCATGTGAAATGAGAATAATAGTACTTCCCTACTTCACAGAAGGGTTGCAACTCAAGGATAAATATTTAAAGATTGTGGCCCTGCCGCCCTAATTTCCCACAACGGTGAAAACTGAAATGGATAAAAATAGAAAAAATATTTAAAAATAAACATGGATATTGTCAGTCAATATTTAAAAAAATTAAATTCTGTCAAGTGTAATTATGATCCAAGTGCTATAATGTTGTTTCAGATCTGTGTGGACAGAAATTACCATTTCATAAGTGTTAATAAACTGTAACTAACCATGGTTTGGTAGCTATCTACACCAAAATATGGTTAAAGCACTTATGGTGACTTCTGTCCAGCATTGTAGAACACAATTGCAAAATATGATTATCCCCAAATGTGTTTAAGCAGCTGTTTTTTAGCATAGACTAGGGCTGAAAGTGCAGTGTTAAGAAGCTCTATGAGGGAGCATGGTCCAGCTTGGGAAGGCAGTAGAGGGAGGGTCACTGCAGTGTAGGGGGTTGGGGTGGTAAAGGAGAACATGAGAAAATCGAATGATCGCATAAGGCAAATTCCCCAGTGGTGGTCTGCGGAGTGCTTGGTTGTCCATGGAGAGCTGATTAGTGCTGGCTCCTCCCCCATTCAGCTACTAAACAGTGCTTAAGGAAAGCTAAAAATATATTGTTTTCCTAATGTTACTATCTATGTTGGCAATGGCTGTAGTTTCCACAGATAAGTTAAGCAGTTGTGAATGGATAGGAAGGGATCCATATTAAAATGTGGACCCTGTTATGAAACCACTCGATAGCTCCTGTCAAAAAATTATGCCCTCTTCCCATGAAGGGAAAGAGAGGGTGCTCAGAAGCATTGGTGCAACTGAGAAAAGTAGATGCAAGTGAAGAAACAGAGAGCCTGATTTCATACCTGGTATAAGCAGGTGCAATTCCCATAGACATCTCTAGGTCAAACTCCATAGTGATGTAAATGGGATATAAGTTGCATATTGGTATTAAATAGCCAAAAAATAGCATAAGTGGTATAGTAGTGTAACTTATATAGCCGCTCTCATCCCCTCCCATGCAGTTCCACTTAACCTCTCCCTCACTTCTGGCTCTTCCCCTCACAACAGAGGCATACTTTATCTAGTTCCTCCCATCTTAAAAAAAAAAAATCTTTATCCCAATTGCCTTTGCAGCTACCTCCCCTTCTTCCTTCTGTCTCTAAGCTCTTTGTAAACAGAGCAGTCAATCGCTGTCTAGAGTTGCTTTCCAGTCTGGCTTTCTTCCGCTTGCACTCTGCTGAAACCACTCTTGTGAAAGTCTTTAATGATTTATTCCTAGCCAAAGTTCTGAACCAGTACTCCAGCCTCATCCTCCTTGACCTATCAGCCACCTTTGACATCACAGACCATCCTGTTCTTGAAATGTTGTCCTCTCTTAACTTCAGTGACTGTCTTCTCCTGGTTCTCTTCCTACCTCTCATTGCTTCCTCAGCATGTTCTTCAAAGGATTCTCCTCATCCCCCTTTCAGCTAGTTGTGGGGGTTCCACTGGACTCTGTTCTTGGTCCTCTTTTCCATCTCTGGATTGTCTCATCTGCAAACACAAATTCAGCTGCCATCTCTATGCTTACGACTTGGAAATCATCTTCTTCTCCAGACCTGTCTCCAAACTAAAATGTCAGCCTCTCTCTGACTTCTCATTGTAGCTGTCTAGTCATAAGCTCAAGCTTAACATAGCTAAAACAGAACTCTTGATCTTCCCTCCCCAGTACCTCATTTTTCAATCACTGTGGACAACACCACTGTTCTGTGTATCTCACAGGCCCATAACTTGTGCATCATCTTTGACTCAGACCTGTAGCTTCTGCTGATTGTTTCTGCTTCGCATCTCTGAGATACAGCCTCTCCTATCCATCCACACAGCTAAAACTCTCATCTTGATTACTGCAATATCTTTTTTGCTGGCCTTGACAAGTGCAAGCATTTACTTCACTCCCTGGTTCAATAGACCACAGAGGTCCTTAGCTGAGCTTAGAATTTACCCCACCTCTTTCTATCAAGGGTATATGTTTCCCATTGATGGTAAATCCCAGTAAGAGCTCTTAGGTTGCTCGGTATTATTCCTCCATCTTCTTAGATCAACCATGCCACTGGATACCATAAAGATGACCTTCCTGGTGGAGCTTAGCTTGTTTGTCTTCTGTTATCCTACCATTCTGCCCACTGAAGCCATTGAGATTTCACAGCATTTATTATTTTTGGTTCTTCCGTGACTTTCTGCAGTTCCCTGTTAGATCTTCACCACACAAACTTGCCCCCACTCATATCCATTCAAAATATTACTGGAAAGTTCACTTTACTAGCCCATTGTTTTGACCATATCATCCCTCTCTTTGCATTTCTTTACTGGCTCCCACTTTTCTATTGCATCACACATGAGCTTTTTGTCTTCATTTTCAAGGCCCTTCACGGCCTGTCCCTACCCTCCCTATCATCTCTCATTCACTATTGAGATGTCAGCTCCTGCCTCTAATCGGCCCATGATACCAACCTCCATTACCCACTTGTTAAATTTTCAAACAAGCAGCTTCGTGTGCTACCCCATATACTTGTGAGGAGCTCCCATAAGTATCGACAAAGCTACCTCGTTATCTACTTTCAAATCCCTCCTTAAAAAATTCCTTGTGTGTGATGCCTACAAAAAATGGTTAGTCTGCTAGTGTGCTGAGGCCACTGCCTATCATGCTGTCCAATACTGTCACACTGTTTCTTTGTAATCCACCCCACCTCTGTCTGTATCCATTTGTCTCTAAGTTAGATTGTGCACAGTTTGGGGGCAGGGACTAGCTCATTGTTCTGTTTGCGCAGAGCCTAATACAGGGGTAGGCAGCCTATGGCACAGTGCCGAAGGCGGCATGCGAGCTGATTTTCAGTGGCGCTCTCACTGCCCGGGTCTTGGCCACTGGTCTGGGGGACTCTGCATTTTAATTTAATTTTAAATGAAGCTTCTTAAACATTTTAAATACCTTATTTACTTTACATACAACAATAGTTTAGTTATATATTATAGACTTATAGAAAGAGACCTTCTAAAAACGTTAAAATGTATTACTAGCAAGCAAAACCTTAAATTAGAGTGAATAAATGAAGACTCGGCACACCACCTCTGAAAGGTTGCCGACCCCTGGCCTAATACAATGGTGTCCTGGTCTGTGACTGGGGCTTTTAGGTGTTACAATACAAATAACTTACACAGATTTGGCACTGTTTTGGGTGAGCAAAATGAATAATTTTTAGATCCCATCAACACTTCAGCTAGAACTAAGTTGAGGACCAGGTTACAGTATACTTAGTAATTAACTAGTACAACCTTGAAAATATCATGTGACTTGGTTAGGTCTATTCTACACTATATTTTAACCATGTTGTGACTGGGTTCTTTGTCTAGATATTTTGTAGTATAGACAGTTCCTTACAGGCCAAAGAAGGTTGTAGCAAGAAGAGCAACGAACATTGAGTTTGGAAGCTTTATCATTTGAATTAACAGTGCTTTGCGGGAAGCAGCCTTACTCCTTTTCTACCACTTGAAAGTAATTATTTTTTTCTCTCCTCCTGCAGTTGGGAAGACATCTCTGATCACCAGGTTTATGTATGACAGTTTTGACAATACTTATCAGGTGAGTGGGAGCCCAGTAAATGCTTTCTTTTATCAAAATATATCAAATTCCTTCATTGTTTGGGAAGAACTGACCTTTCAAGAACTGTGATAAAAGCTACATTAGCCTAGGATTGCATCCCTGACTATCTTGGCTAATAGACATTGATGGACCTATCCTCCATGAATTTATCTAATTCTACTTTGAACCCAGTTATACTTTTGGTCTTCACAACATTCTTTGGCAATGAGATCCTTAGGTTGACTGTGCATTGTGTGAAGAAACTTCCTTATGTTTGTTTTTAAACGTGCTGTCTATTAATTTCATTTGGTGACCCTTGGTTCTTGTGTTATGTGAAGTTAGACGCATGACGTTTCACATAGGTAGGTGCTGATATCTCAGTGCCATATGGAGATAGATAAGATGTGGAACCTGTGTAACTCTCCCTCCTTACGGTGGCTACACAGTTCCCTGCCTACACTGAGTTTCCCAGCATGTCAGACTGCCTAGACAAGTCAATATGAGCATTTTGCTTTCTTCTCAGAGGCTATAAACCGCATAATTGCCCACCGTTATGAGTTCTCACACAGCCCATTCTAAGCAAGCACACTTAGTCTTAAGGTGAAAGCATTTCAGAGAAAACATATTAAACAATAAAAGAACCTACACACACCAATAAGCTTTACCAGAGAGAATTCAACTCCCACAAGGGCTCTGGCAGGTGATCAGTTCTTCAGATCCCACCAAGGGTTTTTTCTGTGGTTCATAACAGCTGTTAGCTCAGAACAGGCACTCCCATGAATTTGTAGTTTAGGCTTTGATCTTCAGATTCCAGGAATAGGTAATCTGCAGACAATGGGTTTCTCCTCAGGCCATAGCTTCAATAGGTTGGATCAGGAGGTGGGAATTTGCATTCACCTCCTCCCAAGCATTTCCTAGGAAACCCACTTAATTTTGTCCCAAAAGTTCCTTCTTGTCTGGTACTTTGTTTAAAATAGTCCTTTGACGCTCAGAACGCTTCCCAGGGTTTACATTGGTCACATCTCCTCCCTAAAGAAGTTATGCAATCCCACAATAAGAGATAAGGTTTGCATGTATACTACAATGGATTCCAAAGCTACTTAAACTTAATTCAATGAGGTCTTGCAAAGCTATTGCAGAAAATTGCTGTATCTATTACACTTTGTAAGACCCTCTCTCATGGACAGATTGAGGCGATAAATGCACATGAACAACTTTAATTGGAAGATTTTTTGATACTAATAAATATAATACTTTACAAACCAGTATAAGCGGATAAATTTCAGTTTACTAAGACTTTTTTTTTTTTTCTTCTTTTCAGGCAACCATTGGAATTGATTTCCTGTCAAAGACAATGTATCTAGAAGACCGCACGGTGAGTGAGGACTCTGTAATTAACCTGGCAAATGCAGTCACAAGAGCAGCAGTTGCCCACGTACACAATGTTTCTACCTGGTTCTTCATGCAATGGCCATTCCTCCAAACCCCACAGCAGCCTTCACAGGGACAGTGTTTAACAGGAGTTGCCAGACCTAGTCAGGCTAGTAATCTGTCTTGCATGGAATCCTGTTTCCTGTTGTACTGGCTCAAACTATTGGTCCTGTTTCTGGTACTTGTGATAATACTTGGTGCTTCAGAGGAAGGTCAAAAAAGCACTATGCAAAATTGGGTCAAGTTCACAAATCCATATGCTTGGAGAAAAGGGCTGTCTTTGTGTTGTACTTGTTGCTGATATATCACAGGCATAACATGCTCATTCTCATAAGTGGCTGCAATGCTGCCTTTGGGACTGTCAGTATAAATGGATCTAAGTAGACCAGGGTGATTCTGCTCTGTGAAGTCACTGAAGATTTCTGAGGATAACAAGGTCACTTCTCACAGGACAGGTGGCTAGATAAGTCAGTAACATAATTCTAACCTACAACATTCAGATAACAAACATCTCTCTGAATAAAATCAGTGATGGAAGGAAAATGTTCAGTGAACCAATACAGTTAAGTGTGTAGGCTACGTGATGTTCCCTGTGCATAGAGAGGCCCCCTAGATTTCTCTCCCATTCCTTTTGGTATATTTACCTGTTGAATCTCAAATGAGTACTCATCACTGGCTGAGCAGGTGAAACTGGCCTTCCTTTGGAGACAGTCGCTGGTCCTGAGTGATGTGATGCTAACCCTTCTGGTTAGGTGACACTGGGCATGCTGCCTCTGCACCTGATCTTCAAACCAGAGCAACATCCCTCTCTCTGGTCCACTGTGGCAGAGAATGAATTTCCTAACTGCCTTCCTCTCGCATTATTTCCACTGTTAGCTTTCTGGGTCATGTAGGGGGACCACCAGAGGCCATAAAGCCTGTTAAGAGGGCAAAGATGGCAAAATGGGAGATGAAACAGGAGCAAAAATACCTGCTCTCAGGTTGTCTGCATGTCTCTTCTCACAGGGCCTTGTAAAATCTAGCAGCAGCCAAGTCTGAGACAAGGCTCTGGCTGCCATGCTGGGATAGAAGCATGACAGGGCCTTGCTTGTACGTGGGCTAATTAACATTTTGGTGCATACTTGGTTTGGTGTGTTGGATGTATCCTCCCTTCAGAGCTATCCTTGTTCCAGATGCTCAAACTCTTAATCCATTCTGCGTTGCCTGTACCAGTGAACAGAAGAAACAACTGTCTGTAGCCCCTAGTGCATGTACTTTTCATTCTCAAAATCAGCCCTAAGTAAATTGCCAAGAAAAACACTCACGGGCTTTGACTGTGGGAAATAGAACACAAACATGCTGCTTACAACTCTTTGCTTGTCGGGTGGATGAGACGCACCAAATTAAATGGAGTGTTGAGGAATCTCATTTACCTTAATGAGTACCCATAACTGTCAGACAGAGCTCCATGTCACGCTACAACCTCAGCCTGGGAGGATGGATGGAACTTTGTCCTTCACCTCTCAGTATTGCTCACTAACAGGCTGAATTCTCAAGTACAAGTTCAAAGCTTTGGGGCTTCATTCTTCATACTATGAATCTTTAACTTGTGTGATCCTGGAATGGAAGAGAGGAATAGGCTGCTGAGGTGTGGAGAGATTTGGCCTGGAACTGAAGCTCCGCTTGCCCTCAGCCATCACAGTGTCTGGGTGCAGTTCCCAAGTCAGCATGATTGGTAGGTTTTTCTAGATTTTTTTTTTTTTAGGGCTTGTGAAAACTGGTCCCACATGGCACAACCTTCATCAAGAGGTAAGGAAGAGCCCAGTTCTATGGCAGCAATGTCAACTGTTAGTAAATTATCTTAGGATGGTGTGAAATCTGAGTGAGCACAGAGGGCTTGCAGGTGGTCCTGCTTTTTAGGCTCTCATGTAATGGCTTCCAGTGTCATCTGTTGTATGTATTCCCTTTTTCCACTGTGGGATCCTCTGTTCTGAGCATGAGTGATGACGGTAAGCGAGTTTGGAGGGTGTTTGATAACACTATATCAGGAGAGCAGACACCCCAGTTGAATGTGGCTGGGGCCTCACGCATTATCCTACCTTTGTGCTTTAGACCTTATAATGAGATTAAACAAAGTCCCTCTTGGCTCCATAATGAGCTAATCTACGACAGGCTCCAGGATGATTTAGTCCTTATTTATTAGGTGTGACTGCATACAGCCATATGTAGGCAGCAAGCATTGTGGATAGCCCTGTCCTGTCTGACTGCCAAAATGTAGTGATACAGGTACACATTAATGATTCATCTCTGGTGGATGCTGTTAGAAGTGATTTTATGAGGGATGTTTTGGTTTTCCACCGAAATAGGGTGTGTCTCACAGGTCAGCAGGTAGAGGTGGAAGCTGAGTGATGGTTCTGCCATGTTAGTTGCGGCCATTGCATGGAAGGGATGGAGAGGTACCTTCATCACTCTTCATTCTTCTGCACTGCATTTTTGTTCCATTTTAACTTTCCTTTGAATGTTTGTTTGCATTATTTTTTGCCTTGCAAAATAGTTTTTCTTTTTATTTCACTTGGGTTTTGGTTTTATTTTGTTTCCATTTTTCCTGCTCTTCCCCTTCCTCTCCCCCCCACATTTTTCCATTTCCCAGATCAGGCTGCAGCTGTGGGACACAGCCGGCCAGGAGAGGTTCCGCAGCCTCATTCCCAGCTACATCCGTGACTCTGCTGCAGCTGTCGTTGTCTTTGACATTACAAGTAGGTACTGAGCCTGAGCTCCTGCAGGGGCCTTGCTGTTAACAGGTGCCCTCTAAGTGGAGGAGACAGCTCTGTTTTTGGAAGGGGCTCATTTCCATATGAGGTGGGGCTAGGCTCGCAGCTAGAGCCCTGCAGGTGTTTTGTGGGTGGATCTGCTGCCTCTGGGAGAGGTAGCCGAAGTCTCTTCTTTCCCGCTTCCAAAAGTAATTCCATGAAGGCTGCTTAGGGAATTGGGAAATCATTGATTTCTATTTACTCATATCTCAAACCTTAAAGATGACCTACAAAGGGTGTGTACGTGTGCGAATTGGATTTATGCCTTTTTATATCCCTCTGTGTTATTAAAAAAGGCCTTAAGGGTTTTTCAGAAGCTTTTATCTACTTGTTTTAATACTAGAACTGTAGGATTTCTCTGGACAAGTAGAGCACTAGAAGGAATTTGACAAAGATACCAAAGAAGGGAAACCTGAGTGGGGGGAGTAACTTTTTTTTATTTTCAAACTGTCTGAAACTATAACACCAACTTAAAAAACTGCACAGTGCATGTCTGGGTTGTCCAAAGAGCCTTCTAACAAAAAGGGAAAGGCAAGACTTAATATTCCTGGCATTTCTAAAGAATAAACAACTTTGAAGGGAAAACACCCATCATTCAAACTTTCTCTAAATTAAAATGGTTTTGTCTATATGGGAGGTGTAAACTAAGGGGTGAATTTAAATTGATAGTTGTACTGGTATAACCCCTGGGGTAGACACTTGTTCCAATATTAAGAGTTCCGTTTCTTGGTTTAGTTTATCACTTGGGAAATCAAAAAGTGATTTATATCTGAAGAAGTGTCCACATGGAGGGTTATACCAGTATATCCATATGGTATAGACTAGACCTAAGTAAAATAAAAAACACTGCCCCAGTAGTTTTTTCTTTCTAGATTCACTTTAATCTAGAGTTTAGGATACAGTATTCTAACTTCTAAGGTTTTATGGGTGGGGACTTCCTTTACTTTTGTCTTGCACTGTGCTGAGTACATAAATATTTAACAAGTAAGATCACTTTTCTGTTTGAATTTCCCCCAATGATTTGTAGTGGGGACAAGCAATTGAGGTCTCTGTAATTTCCAAGATTACTCCACTTTGGGAATGATTGTCTGAGACTTCCTTCAGGGAAAGGCCTCTGGGGTGGCAGAACATACAAATGTAATGTGCCATAGGGCACCATGCAGGAATTTGAGGGGAAAACGAGGACAAGTCTGCCTTCTGGACATAGACATGGACATGCTCGGATATACATTGGGAACAGCTCTAGCTGAGGTTGGAGTTTGAGAGAAGAGGATGCGCACTCTGCTAGTCTGTGATGACATCTGTCCTGGGATGGATATTGTGAGGGGCATAACATGCTATTCAGCCTGTTCTGCAGCAGGCTATGGGAAGCTTCTAGTTCTGTTTGGACTCGGAGTGAAAGATTGTGCTTATGCAGCCCTGGCCACAAATGAAATGGTGAGAGTTGGGGATAGGAAGGATGTTACAATTGTTTCCCTTATTCTCCCCACACACACTAAAAAAAAAAGACGTGCATATATGCAGTCTATCCCCACAGCAACTTCAGCTTCTCCAAACAACTTAGGCTCCAATAAGTCAAAACCAGGGGTTCTCAAACTGGGGATCAGGACCCCTCAGGGGGTTGCGAGGTTATTACGGGGGGGTCAACCTCCACCCCAAACCCCACTTTGCTCCAGCATTTATAATAGTGTTAAATATATAAAAAAGTGTTTTTAATTTATAAGGGGGGTCGCACTCAGAGGCTTGCTATGTAAAAGGGGTCACCAGTACAATAGTTTGAGAGCCACTGGTCAAAACAGTCTAGCAGGTCAGCAAAGCTGTGGCACTCCATACGACATACTTGGGTGCCTGCTGAGACAAGCTGGCAGAGCGGGAGCTCAGCTGGCCTTGGGGGAGTGGTGAGGAATAAATCCAGAATGAGTGCTTGAACCTCTCAGTAACACCTTCTAGATACGGAGGAACATGAGTGGCAGCCGTGTAAGTGAGGCAGCTTAAACTCCATCTTGTTTGGACCCTGCCTGGGTGAATGGGAGGTGGGCAGCAGTGATGTGGGGACCACCATGGAGGTGCATCATGAAGCTAAGGAATGGGCCTAGGGTACAAGTCTCAAACCTGAATCTTGAGGGCTGGTATACAGTGTAGCCTAGGGGCTGGGATTCACTGTTTTGGATTTCCTCTGGCACTGGGGGATGCTAGCACAAAGCAATGCCCTTTATAGGAGAGGGAAGGGCACCAAGGAGTTGAACACTTAAAGTTAGACCCCAACACACCTGAAGCCACAGGGCAATGGAGTGGATTCTAGTGGTGGTACCATGGGGGTTTGGAGAGGTGGTCTGCCAAAGCTTCTCCAAGAACAAGTCTCTTCCTAAACAGAATTTGGCAGTCTGCCCTTCTCTTTCCTTAGTAAAAACTGCCACCTTCATCTTATAGCTAGCGTTGGGCACCTGCAAGCTCACTCAACTAACATGCTCTTTCAGGCATAAAAAGGCCACTGTTCCGAACTGCTGAGCAATTAGCATTTGTGAGCACATCTAGCCTGCTCGGATACTCCTACTAGGTCCTTTCTGGGGCTTCCTCTAGCTCACACTAAACATGTTTGATCACTGAAAATGTCAGTAGCAGGCTTTTCTTGCCCCGTCAGACTGTTCAGCAGAGCAGTGCTGCTAACGGGATGACAGTTGGCAGCATTTTGGGGAGGGGGAATGGGAAATCTGAGGTGAAACTACTTGATATATTTTATTAAGCATTTGTTCACTCACCGTTGTGGTGTCTCGGGGCCTTTTTTGAGCCCTGACACTTCATGTAGGTAGGACACACCTTCAACCAGGCATAATCATCGTTACTTCTTTCTGACCTCCCAAGAACCTGTGGATGTGAGGGTGGAGTGGGGGAGGGAGAAATAACATTTTTAAATTGTGGTGTCTCTTGTAGCCCCTTTTGTGCTTTGGATATTCTGACTGAGCTAATATGGCTGCTGTGCTAGAGACCAAACTGTCCTCTTCTTACTAAGTAACTGGTGCATGTTTCTGCTTTTCATGTTTTCCTGCAAGGGAGCATCGAATGCCATTTGTGGGCTGGGGCTTGCTGCGTGTGCTTTTTTTTTCTTCCTGAAACCTCTTGACCTAAGCTTACACGAAAATCCCCATTACCCTTTTTTGGATGCTTGATGCTGAGGAGAATGTAGATGCTATTTCACTACGTGGTCTCCTGAAGAAGTTGTCCCTTGTCTTTGCATTGAGTGTAAATCTGAGAATTACACAAGGGGCTCAGATCTGAGATTCTAGCTCCCTAGACTAGGCCCTGCTCTACAGTGGGGGGGAGGATCGATTTAAGTTACGCAACATCAGCTACGTGCATAGTAGCTGAAGTCGACTTACTTAGATCGACTTACCGTGGTGAGTCGACTGCTGCCGCTCCCCCGTCGACTCTGCTTGCGCCTCTTGTGGCGCTAGAGTACAGGAGACGACAGGAGAGCGCTCGGGTCGATTTACCGTGTCTAGACTAGATGCGATAAATCGATCCCCGCTGGATCGATTGCTATCCGGTGGGTAGTGAAGACGTACCCTAGGTGTGTTAGGGAGGCAGCATACTCCTCCCTTGGAGGGAATGGTCAACATGGTAGGTTACTTATTGGCCACCTTTCACAATGTTAAATAGTGTTGATGGGTACCAGTGGGTGTCCTTTTTGGTTGGAATGGCACTAGCCTCAAGGTAGAGCTCATGGGTATGGGGAGTGGAAGCGTGTGAACTTCATGGGACTCCCAGGCACACAGAAGGGGTAATTAAAGTAGGCCTTCTTACAGCCTGAAATAGACAGAACAGCTGGGTTCACTGCTCTTTGCGTGTTCAGGGGGCTGGTCAGCAAGGCAAATATCCAGTTCCCAGACTGAGACCTGTAAACAGTTAGTTCTGGCAAATAGCCTTTTCTCTAAAGGACAGTTTCCTCCTTTCTTCTTTCTCTCTCTCTCTGCTCTTTTTGCTCTCCCTGGCCTGGTACCAGCAGGTTCGGCTACAGCTTTGGGACACAGCAGGCCAGGAGCGGTTCCGCAGCCTCATTCCCAGCTACATCCGCGACTCCACCATTGCTGTGGTAGTCTATGACATTACAAGTGAGTGGTGCTTTGATGTCTCATTGTGTTTGAAATGCTACACTTGAGCGAGGGGCTAGTAAGTGTACAGTCATGAGTTATTACAGAAAGATAACATTAGAAACATAACTGTCTCTTCCCTTCTGGGTGGACAAGAAGCAATCCAAGGATGTCATCTATGCAGTGCTGGGGGAATTGGCAAAGCATAGGGGTGAAGACACAGGTAGTTTTAGAAGTGTTTCATTATCCCCTTGTTTGAAAGAGCTTCTAGTTAATGTGTTCAATCCTCCCCTCTTCACACAGATCTGAACTCGTTCCAGCAAACCTCCAAGTGGATTGATGATGTGCGAACAGAGAGAGGAAGTGATGTCATCATCATGTTGGTGGGGAATAAAACTGACCTGGCAGACAAGAGGTAATGGAGGGGAATTGGTGACCTTGCCAGTTTGACAGCAAGTAGCTGGTATACTTTTTAAGGGGACCACTAACTGTTCTTAAACCCAGACTACAATGGCCCTTTGGGGCTTAAGTAGCCTGTGATGAGTGAGATTCCCACTGTCCTTGCTGTTTGTTCCATAACATATGTAATAGAATGCCCAAGGTGCTTTGTCTTGTTATAAACTGTACAAATCATGGTTAGAACAAAGTCAACTGAAAAAGCTTCTCAGGCTACCAAAACAAGCACCTGCTCCACACTGTTTGGTACAAAACACGCCCCTAATAGGGAGATAAGACTGAAAAAGTAACTTCACAAAAGTCAGGAAATTCTGGTTCCCACAGCAACATTAAATGGGTCTTTGTGCATGGCAAATGTAAGAGGCCCTGTCAAGTCTAATTTGGCATCAGATGTAGGTGTGTGGAAAACAGATTTTACAAAATCTGAGATCAACAGAGAGGCTTCCTACAAAACAGAATTCCCTGCAGTAGCACAGCACTGCAGTGTTTGGAACCAGCAAATGAAACAAACTCACAATTAACCAAAATGAATCTGGCCACTCAACTGTCCAAAACGAGAGATGTAAAAAGTAAGCTTGACTCTTCAAACTCAGTCAGGTTTACTAATATAAAATGCTACTAGTATGTTAAAGAAAGCAGTTCAGTTTTTGAAAAATATTTTAAATGTGACCGTGCCACTTCAGCATGTGCAGTAGGGTAGTTAGTATCCTAAGGGACCAGAGGCTTGCATTCCTGAATCTCTTAACTTCAGATTCTCATCCTTAATGTTGAATTCAAGCTTATTCCATTGATTGAAATTTACTTTGTATAAAGGACAAAGTGCACTGAGATTCAAATGTCACATAAGTACCATTATGATGGACACAATAGAAATACTGTAGATACAAATAGCTTCTGTGCCTTTATTTCATGGTGTATAACCTCTTAAGCATGTTTGTTCATGTATATCACGTGCTAGGCACTTCAGCACATTGTTAGTGAGGGAAAAATTAGACTGCTCAGTATTTTTTTAACTATTAATTTCAAAACTGTTACCTTCAACTGTGTCAAAAGCACTAACTTTACTGAGTTCTGAGTTCCATGGAAAATATGCTTCAAGTTAACCTATTTGAGTTTAGTGTACAGTAAAAATCTAAGTTGCTGAACTGGGGAAAATACTTGGAACTTTCACAGCCAAATGCAGTCTTACCAAACTAAAACAATTTACCCCAGGCTGCCCACAAGATACTTCTGTCTGCTGGGTGAGTTTCAAGCCATAAGAGGAATTTAAACAGAAATGCTTTGTCAAACATAATTCTTTCACCGGTGCGGTAGCCATGCTAGAAAAATTTTAAACATTCAGCCAAACACTGTCAGTTGGCTATTTAATTTCCTCTGCTTTGACGTGAGGCTCAACAAGATGTCTGACTGTACAACTCTGTTAAAGGGGTATTTTTAATACTTTAGAATTTTTAAATCTGATTTTTATTTTACCATTTCCATGAAGTATAAAAATCATTTGAGTTTACTGCGTGCATTCTCTGCTTCCCCCGTTGTGTTGGAGTTATATAGTGCTCATGTGACATGATACTCAACCTTGCAAGTGCATATTGCTGCCATGAGAGTCTCATTTTCTCTTTGGCCCTTGTCTACCCTTACCACTTCCCCTTCACTGGGGAGAACATGCCTTGCTGCTGTGTTCAGCTTTCCAGCCCCACTGGGAAGAACATATGCAGTTCTGTTAAACCATCTTGCAGTGAGTTACTAACAGAGGCTAGGCTCCTACACACTATGCCACCTTAGTAGTGGGCTACCGACAGATGCTCTGTGTCAACTGAACTAAACCATTGTCATGTCTTCTTCATTCCCCTGTAGCTCTACTATAGTTCACTTCTGTTTTCAAAGCTCCTTTCTACTAAGGTTACTTTACAGAGTCCCAGCTTCAGTGGACGCCACCATAAATGATGCCTTACCATACGTACCAGGAATATTGAAAACTCTTCCCACCCAGGAACAACTTAAACTAGGTTGTAATTAACACACATCAAATGGTCTGGACTGAGAAATCTGGCTGACAAGGATTCCAAGCTGCCTCACTTTGGATCAGCCAGGGAAAGTGACTACTAGATAAAACATGAGAACCATGCTCTATCCACAATAACAGTATGGCCTGAGCAATTAGTACTTTATGTCCTTCCTGGGTGCCCAGAATAATATTAGTCATCTGGCTCTCAGATTTTGGGCTTTCTAATTTTTAGCAAGCTTGTGGAATCTGCCACTCTTGTCTTTTTCCAGCACTGGAAAATACAGTAGGAACCTCATCAGTCACAGGATGACTGATGGGACAGAAGTGTAGGGCATCCTGTGTATGCCAGCTCATCATTTGTACCAGCCCTAATAAAAAAGCCAGAGACTTTGCCATGCTTGCAGTATACCTGTAGTTGGAGTGCATGTGGCATTAGAAATTCCCTCCCAGTGGGGTAATCTAGGTGGTACCAGATGCTTTGTCTAGACTAGGAACTAAAGGTGATGATGTTAAATTGAGCTAGTTAATGTGATCCAACACCTAAAACTCTGGTCAAAGCAAGAACCTGCCTTGTCGTGCCTAGAGTTTTAGGTGTTCAGATCATGTTGGTTAGTTAAAATACTGCATCTCTAATCCTAAACTAAACAAAGCCCTAGTGTCAATCTGAGCCTGGCCATGACTTCTTTGTCTTGATAAAGCCCTCAGGAAACTGTTAGCCCTTTGAGAAGAACCAGGTACTGTCCTCTAAGCTGTAGTGTCAAACATGTTTGAAGAGTTGAGCCATTTATTTAATTTGTCATTTTATTTTGTGTAGTCTGTATGTTATCTTTCCAAGCTAATGTTATTTCAGTTGCTGGCCAGTTCCTTTGTGGTTTATTTTAATTTCTACTACCATTTCTGTCTAGTTTTCCTTTGTTTTGGTTTCTTTTCTGTGATTTGTTCTCATTGCTGTAGACAGGTTTCTATAGAGGAGGGCGAGAGAAAGGCCCAAGAACTGAATGTGATGTATATTGAAACCAGTGCTAAAGCAGGATATAATATGAAACAGGTATGTACAGGGCGTTGGTCAGAGATGCTCTTGCAGGTGCTTAGCTTCCAAGCAGCAGCTCAGTACTTGCTGTTGAATTTCACCTCCTGCTGGAGCCTTTCTGAGACCTTCCTATCACCTTATGGAGTTTCCTTCTGTTGACTTGGGGGACTTGCTTTTTGCATGGCTGCACACTGATTCTGTTGCATTAGGTACAGCTGAAGAGGGCCCTTCCTTCCCCCACAAGGAGGCTATGAATGAGACTTAAGTGTGGTGTTACATGAAACTCACCCGGTGCAGACTCATCCTTATTGGTTATTATAATCTACATATTCCCTCAGCTGCTCATTTGGATTGGTCCTGTCTTAGCTGGAGCATAAGGAGGAGGTAAAGGGAGGGAGGGGCGTAAAGGCTCAGAAGCCCTACGGTCTCCCTTCCTGGACAATGCTCTACTATTCAAATCCTTCACTGAAGAGTGTTTCAGTCACAGAAGTCTCTAACTCATGCCTTCTCTCTCCTGTCTATTCTTCCGTCTCTTGCTCTTTCTTTCCTGTTTGCATCTGTCTGTCCAGGCAAATCACTACGGAGGAAGGTGAGCAGAGAGCCAAAGAGCTGAATGTGATGTTTATTGAGACAAGTGCGAAGACTGGATACAATGTGAAACAGGTAGAGCAGCACTGTGCCCTCAGGATGCAAATTCTGCACTTTCCACTTCACTGTGATCAGGGAGATGAGCTGCTTTATGGGTTTTGTGCTGCATCAGATCTTCACTTCCCACTTCACCCTCTGCCTCTATATTCCCAGCCTCTGAAATTCTTCCCTTTAGGCAGTCAGTGTGTCATTTAAATAAAGGAGGCTCCCTCTCCTGCCAAGCCAAGGGGGCTCATTCAGGTAGAATGCTAAGGGATCCTGTCAGCAGCTGACGTATCCTGTTCCCAGACCTGTGACACCAACAATACTTGTTGCTAAAGCATGTCAGAGCTTTGGAAACAAAGCACCTGTGTTCCCTTCAAATCACAGCTAAACTAGTGTCTTGTGGAATTTCCTTTCCCAGGCGGTGGTGGTTTCTGCTGGGACAGAATTAAACCTTGTTCCATATTTACTTTTAAGTACACCCAACATCATTGCTGTCAGGAAATTCTTCATCTCTGATTTGCACTAGTCACAACATGCTGCAGGGCAACAGGTTTGGCAGAGAACCTCACACTTGGGTTTGGGGACTTCTCAAACAGTAACTTCATTTTACTCTTTAACTAGATCTCTCTGCACTAGTGTAAAATTCTGGGCCTACTCTACTTGATAGCATTGCTTTATTTGCCTAGCAGAAATTTGTAATGCATGAATTTCTGTGATTCTCTAGTGCTGCAAGGTAAGTCCAGCTTTGTGTGTTGTGGCCACAATTACCATCCTGCACCTGAGGCACTATTCATGATTGTCTAAGGTGGGGAAGGAAGAACATGAATAGATAGCCTTTAAGGACAGGCTCTTTTCTATGTGCAGCACTCAAGTCAGCCCCTCCACTCCTGGCTCACTGCCTCAGAGCTTGGATTTCTTTTAACTTTTAAACACCACGTCCCTAGAATCCTGAGCTCATTCTGGAACAAACTAGATCAGTTTAGTGGTGGATAGCACTATCCAGTAACAAAATCAATAACAGCTATGCACAGAAGCAATGGGGTTGGAATGGTAAATTGCTGCCTCTGACTTGCTTCTCTGTTGAGTGAGTGCAGGATTGAATTATTAGCCAGCCTGCTCTTAACATCCTGGCATTTTGTGATGTGTGTGGAGCAATGGTCTGGTACATTTTAAAGAAATAAAAAAGCTGAAGCAAAATCCTGCACCAGAGGTGTGCTTTGTAGATATTCAGTAACTTACTAAGCTTGATAAAATATTTGGACTGGGGTTGAATAAAGTCCTTAGAGATATTCTTGTGAGGACTGTGTTAAATACTGCAGTGCTGGCTAAAATGTGTATATAACTCTTGGCAAAACCTTGGCTTTCCAACAGCAGCGCTAGAGAGAAAATTGAGGTTTCTTTTACTTTCTTTGACAAGTTCTGCATTCACCTGTTACTTTGGTTGCTGCCTTTCAGCTTTTCCGCCGTGTGGCTGCTGCCTTACCTGGGATGGACAGCACACCTGAGAAGAGCAAAGAAGACAGTATCCTTGTCTGCTATGCAGTAACTTTCTTATTTCAAGAGTTAGCAAGTTTTCCTTGTTGCCAGGTCTGGCTTGCTGCCTTTGACAGATTGAGGGCAGTCATGGACCTCGATTCAGTTACATCGCTGCAAAGCATAAGTAGCCTTTATATTGTAGTGCTCACTTGCATGTGTAAACTGAGGATCTGCAGCCAAATGTCTTGGCCGCTTCTACCACTGGGGCCAGTATTGAGCTTTTGCTGTTTAGGCTTGGTGTGAAATGGGTTTTGATTTGTAATGATTCAGTATGATCTAATCTTTTCTGATTCTGTATTCTGCAAGCAAGATGGCCTGGGGCGATACAGAGATCCTTCTGACTGGCCTGTCCCCTTCAGAGTGCTGGGTGAAACTAGTCCCCCCCCCACTCTTGCGCATCATGTCTGCTTTTCAGTGTACAGTACATGTTTTGCTAATGCATCTTCCCTTCTCCGGAAGGGTGACTGAGAGGCTATTCAGAATTACAGGAGAGAGAACTGCCAAGTGGGGCTTAGCTAGAACCCATCAAACTCAGCTCCTAAATGACTGTCTCAGACTGAAGGGCAGGAACATAGTCTCTGCCAAAGCAACAGTCCATAGAAATTCATTACTTGCCCATGTATCCAGCTAATGCCCTAACAGCAACTGGTGACTCCATATGTGCACACATCTGGTATTATAGCATGGGGTGGAGACGGTCAGTTGTTCTTGAGAAGCATGCTTCGTGGGGCTAGGGGTTTGCCATGGGCTATTTATGGAGAAAGACCAGTTCAGATTTATAGTAAAAATGCCCCAAATCCCAGGTCACGCTAGTTTAAAGCTACAGGTAGTTGCTAACATGCTGTAGTCAAAATGTTGGCTTCTATCAAGGAGAGTAGGTGCTGTACTGGGCAGTGCATGCTGATTCAACTGTTATCGCAGCAGCCTTGGTTGTCAGATGTCAAATCTATAGCTGTCACTACAGTACTTCTTCCTAGCTTCAACCTTCACAAAGGCAGCAGCTCTCTACCAATGCCGTCAGACAGCTGTTGGTTCTGGAGATGTCTGCTTCAAAAAACAAACCTCATAGTTCCTGGCATTGATGCCTATGTACCAAGCCACCTAGGTGGCTGCACTTGTTACCCAGTTCTTAACTGTGGAAACCCCCAACTTTACTCCTGGGTTAGGTAAGGTCTATGCTTTGTCCTATGTGTTCTACTGGGCTTGAGTTGTATTGTGATGCTTTGCCCATGACCCTGGCCAGGTGGCTTCCTTAACTTGTCTTTTACAGTGATTGACATCAAGCTAGAGAAACCTCCTGAGCAGCCAGTAACGGAGAGCGGCTGTTCCTGCTAAAGTGCCCGTTGTATAGCAACACTTTCCCTGATTGGCCAGTCTCACCGAAGAGCATCACTTCTCATTGGCTAGGCAAACCTACTTTTTGTGAACTGAAGAAACAGCTAATCAATCTACTAAGTCAGCGAGCTCCCTGTTAGCTGGTGGGGAACAGCCCTGGCTGCCCCTCCTATTGCATGGTATGAGCCCTGAGTGCAGAATGAATGTCATGTCGTCCTCTTTTAGTAGTGCACTTTGGCACCCCGGTGCCCTTTACTCCATCCCACACCTTGGGCCTATCTGCACAGGTGTATTTTTCTGTGAATGCAACAAAAAAGCTGCCACGTTAGGGAAAACAAAAATAAAGCTGGGGGTTGGTTCTCCACCTCCCTAATTGCCTTGCATCTTAATCAGTTTTCCTTCCACTCCAGTAATTTTTTCTCTCCCATGCACCACTTCCTTTTTTTTATTTTTTTCCCCTTCAGAGGCTTCTCCTTTAAAACTAGTCACAATTTGATTTGGCCTTGCCTGTTTTGAAAGTTGGGGGTGATCTGTTCTCCATGTCCTGCTTCCTGCAGAGGTTGCACAGTACAGGCTTCCCAGTCCCTCCCTCCTGTGGTTGGTCTTAGCCAATTCCTGGGTCTTCTCTTTTGAGGTTTGGGAGAAGGAACTTCCCTGCCCTCCTCACTTCCTGCATCAGTGTGAGTGAGAGCTGAGCACTGGCCATTCTACTCCCAATCTGCTCTAGCACAGGCCACTGATCTTGTTTGCTCCCTTTGTCCTGTGGTGGGTAGAACTCCCCAGGATCACTGGCTTCAGTTGGATTCTTTACCCTGGGGAATGCTGTCAGCTGCAGGGGAGGAGGTTAGACAGACTTGCTGCAGCATTCAGTCTCTGTGGGAGAGCCTGCCTGACTTCATCTGTGGATGACCTGGGCTCTATCTGCAGGCTGCAGATGGAATCTAGAGTTTATCCCTAGGATGGCAGTATTAGGACTGGGCATCCCAGGTCCCATTCTGGTTATCTTCACCTGCAGACATACTCCTTTTTCTTGTGGAACATGCACAACCTACTGTCTGCTAGCCAGACATAGGATACAAGCTACACAGTTACTAGTTATGCAGAAATGGGGCTTGCACTGCAGAAGTGACTCAGTCCAGTGCCAGCAGCTCCAACCAATGTGGTGGAAGGGCAGCTGAGCATCTTGTATTCCACTAGATTGAATCTGGGTAACAGCAGTTTTATTCTTTTAACTATCTAGTGCAGGGGTCGGCAACCTTTCAGAGGTGGTGCGCCGAGTCTTCATTTATTCACTCTCATTTAAGGTTTTGCGTGCCAGTAATACATTTTAACATTTTTAGAAGGTCTCTTTCTATAAGTCTATAATATATAACTAAACGGTTGTTGTATGTAAAGTAAATAAGGTTTTTAAAATGTTTAAGAAGCTTCATTTAAAATTAAATTAAAATGCAGAGCCCCCCGGACCGGTGGCCAGGACCCGGGCAGTGTGAGTGCCACTGAAAAACAGCTCACATGCTGCCTTCGGCACGCGTGCCATAGGTTGCCTACCCCTGATCTAGTGTGTTGCCTATGAAATAGAACATGGCTACCCTCAACCTTGCAGCTGCCTTTGCTGGAGAACCTCCCCAACCCTGTATGTGGAGAAAATGCTAGGTCATAATGTTCCCAACATTGGGACAAGCAGTAGGATGGGTTTGTTCCCACCTTCAAAGGAGGGGAAGATGGGATTAAATAAAGGGAAACGTTGCTTTTTGTGGCTGCTTCTGTTCCATTAGCTTGGGTTGAGGGAACATCTCCTAGTGACTCTTATGATCATTTTAAAGGGGATTTTTTTTAAAAGTGATTTTTGCCTCTGTGCCCACCCACAACCCTGCTGTGATCAGGCTTGTCCATTGGCTGAGAGGAATGTACAGGGAAGAGATGGAGAAGTCCTGTTAGATCATCCATTTGACCACTTGGTCTGTGTAGTGGTGTCAGGGTACATCCTAAAGGGAGGGTAGAGACAGTGCAGTAGAACAGGGGCTTGGGGGTGTGCAGCAGCATAAATTGCATTTCCCCTGGTATAATGCCTTGTTGGTCACCACTTCAGCTATGTACTCTTTCTGTGAACCCTGTGGCCCTATCCAGGGAGAGGAATGAACTGTCACTCTTACCTGGATGAACTAACTTGAACCCTGATAGCTGGAATTTCCCTTTTGGGAGCACCCAATTCATGATGCCAGGGCTGGCTCTTCTGGTTGTGTTTACTTAATGGCCATGGAGTACCCTGCTACTGGTTGTTAAGATAGATACATTTGGTATGTGGTCAGCATTGTCCCTTCCTCTCCATGTGAGTTGACCTGCAGGGAGAAGCTGGGATGTTTTGTTCTTTGTTTCTCCTTCCTATTCTGGAGTGTTCCCTTTTTCCTACCTGAAGCCCTCAATGGCCTAGTCTGAGTCCTTTAGAACCCACCCCCAGGGTGAAGCCCTGTCCCATACTATGTATATACTCCCTATTGTGTGGGAATTGCTGATGTTCTGTCAGTGTGTCTGTGTCTGCAGTAGAACAGGTTCCGCTCTCCCCTTCTTACAGGCAGACATACCCTGCCACTATGTTGTATTGTTCTCTCGAGTCACTGGACTTTCTTTTTTTGGGGGGAAGGGGGTAGGAGGGGGAGAATAAGTAATCGGGAGGGAAAACCTAGTGAAATAAAATAGTTCACTTTCCACTGCCTTCCCTATGAATGTGCATAATAGTGAGTGTGTGTCTCTGGCCCTGCTGTCTCCTAGCTGTTAGCCAAGTAAGTGTGACTATTAATATGAATAGCGACTGTCTGACCACAGCCGTGTATCACACTAAATAAAGTTATTTCACCAACACCTTTTCTATGTTTGTTTTGGGGAGAGGACTGCTGCTGCCACCATTTACTTTACTCAGAGCCCCTGCCCATCAAAGGCCGACACCAATTTATCTGTGGAAGAAACAGGTAACAGGCTGTCCCATCTAAATGCATTCTTCAGCTATTGATGCTCTGTGAAGCTTAAGGGTTGTCTGGGAAATGTCTTCTGGATTCTTTATGCATCTTAAAAAGAACCTACCACTTTGGCCTTTGGGGTTTTTTAATCACTGTTTCTTCCTGGAAGTTGTACAGTCAGTAATGTACTTAAGTCCTATAACTCTGCTCATTCTGATGAGACACATGCATGCAAAAAGTAAATGACCCAGTTTCATCCACTGATGAGAACTATGAAAGAATGCCTAGAAGTTACAGTTTTAAAGCACTTTACAAACCAATTGTGAACAGAAAGTATTGTACTTTCCAGATGGGGAAGCCAAGGCTCTGAGAGAAAACTACAGTGCCCTCAGATGATGGTGAGTTGGTTATAGGTTTGGGAGTAGGATCCTGGAGTCCTGACCACTAGCCCCAATACCCATTGTCTCCTGCTGTAACCAGTATGTACCACTTTTGGGGGGAGATAATTTGTATGTGCCAGTTGCCAAAGGACGAAGGAAGGAGGGGCAGAAATGTTTGCTCATTTCCAAGTGACCCCTGATAATCAGAGTAGGGGGGTGCTGCCAACAAGCAATAAGTAACAGGTGCTGCTGCTGGCACTAAGAAATCTGCTCATCTAGTCTAGCTAAGGCCTATCACCTGTCTTCCAACATGCTGTGAAGTCAGATAAGTCAATGAGTGAAAACACAAACAAGAGGAACTTTTAAAAGTTCTTATGAGGGCCCATGTAAACCGCTAGCTCCCGATGGGGTATATTGTGTACTTGCAATGAGTGAAACTCACATAAAGAAGGGATTTGTGCAGTAGGAAGTTGGGATTGCTGCAAGGCTGTATACTGTTTAATACATGATACTTTCACTGATATTACCACTCCTGGCTGAGGGATGTTGCTCCCCTTAGGAAGTTACAGTTGAACAAATTTAACATATTCGGAGATGCTTCTTTACTCTGTTTTTCCAAGACTTGAAGCTGAGTGAGTAATGGGGAGCACTGGAGAATGAATTTCAGTATTACCCCACCAGTGAGGAAAGCATCCCTCTGAACAGCAAAAACCAGACTTTGCATGGCAGACATCCTTTTCAGCCATAGGTCGGGTCCTACCAGTGAATTGCCAGCTCTAGAGTTGCCTGTCATTACATTCTAGTCATGAACATGAGAAACTGGGCTTTTCTGTTGGGCATGGAATAGTCTGCATTATGTACAACCAGGATACATCGCTAAGTTTGTAAATCCACTTCCTGGATAAGGATGTTGATGGCACTTCAGGGGCCTGTGTGAGATGAGTAGGTGGGCTTAGCATTATAGATAGGGAAGGTAGCACCACCTATTAATAAGGTTGCCTGACACTTCCCATTGTAAGACCCTGTTTTCAGTTGCTTATAACTTTGCCAAACTATAACCATTGGAGCTGAAATTTTCTACGTTGAGTGTCAGGCAGAATTATTTTTCAATTATTTTGGAAATTTCAGCCAAAATAGTTCAGCTGTGTCCAAGAATTAGGGTAAGGAAAAATGTTTTGCCCAGTTAAAAACATTTTGGTGATTCCTGCTTTACAAAGCTCTAGTGCTCCTATGCTGTGTAGTAGGGACTGAAAATTTGTCAAAGCGTGGCCTGTGTGTCACTAATGTGCCTTTTGCTGTCACCATGAAAATCCACCCAAATTTGATCAAATTATAAGCCTTTGAAAAATTGCAGTTTGCACATGCTTGGTACAGACTTAGCAGGTAAGACTCCAACTGCAATAGGCATGCTCCAACCTGAGGTTCAGTGAGATTTTCCCTATAATTGCCGTTCTCGATTGATGCAGACCTGGCTGGGTCCAGGCACACCTACTGAGAGCAGGGAGCCTCTCTCTCATTGACCCTCTCTGCTGGGCTCAGGTGGCAGAGAGGAGGAAATTAACTGATTCAAGTATAGAGGGGACAAGAGCCAGAGCTGGGGGTGACTAGGACTAGCTGAGTAAGGAGAGTGGGATGAGGAGTTTGGAGCACTTGCTGGGCAAGAACACTGGGACTGGAATGAGACAGAGATGGGCCAGGGATGGAAACGAGACAGGACTGGGCAGAAGAGTCTGTGCCCATTAGAAGAACACTCCCTTCCAAAGCCTGAAATAGAACCCAACATTCCCAGGTCAACCATCCCTCTGTTATCAGCAAATAACTGTGAAACCCACTGACAGTGTCCCATTCCCTTCTAGCGCTAGTCAACATAGAGGATGACAGCCTATTACTGCTATCAGTTCTTTGGTCAGCTCAAATGTCACACGTCTGTGTGGTGGACCTAAAGATTCCAAATCTGCTGATGACCCATGTGGGTGTTAATATGATGCTGCATGATAATTTTTTTTCTTTTTCAGTTTGCTTTTTTAAGTCTAAGAAGTTACCCACAAAAGTATTAAAAGAACATTAGTAAGCTTGCAAAGTCCAGCACTCAAAAGTTAGGAAATGCTTGTGTAACCTTAATTCAGCCCCCTTCTATCTGTGTATCATGATACAATCTAATTACATGATCACATATTATGCTTTCCACAGGAGCCCTGCCTTATTCAGTGCACAGGCTGTTCCTGCTGTGGCGTAAATTAGGATTGTGTAATGAAAGAGACTTGTCTGTAGGACTCATTTATTTGTTGCAGAAGTTGGAAAGTATGTACTTACTGTGGTTGGAGAGAGACAGCCGGCTTAACCCAGCCGTCAGCTGAGTGAGCGTGGCCATGGAACCCAGGCCACAATTAAATACTGGGCACAACAACTGAAAAAACAGGGATGGAAGTGAAGTTCAAAGGGCAAAAATCAGAACCGCAAGGGGACACCAAGCAGAGAACCTCTGACAGCGTCCACTGCTCCTCAAAGGTGCCTAAAAAGTCAGTGGAACTCTGCTTGGAGATATGATATAACAAGGGCTTGAAAACAGGCCTCACAGAGCACCCTGCTCCATCCAGCTTCCTCCTTCTGGAGTGATAGATGGCCATCTTGGCCAGCACCAGGAGGAAATTGAGGAGGACATCACGCAGCTTTGTTGCCATGGATGAGGTGTGCAGCGTTGAGGAGGCGCATGGAGAAGTGCAACCCAAACCTCTTACATAGGTTCTGGAGGAGCCGGAAGAGGGGTTGCAATCTGACACACACTAGGTAGATGTGTGTCCAGGGTGTCCTCACTACAGAAAGGACAGGTGTCATGAGATTGTGAGCTCTGTCAGGCAAATACCCATGCTGATGGATCCTTGGAGGAGCTGTCAACTGCTATCCCCAGCAGTCCATGAACACAGAGTGAGGTACAGGCTGGCCAGCCAGGGTTCCTCGCCCTCCTCAGGTGGCAGTAGGCCCATCATTTAGGGTTGGTGTGGGACATGAGGGCAAGGGAGTGGATGATGTGAAGCATGAGCACGTACAGATGTTTTCTGGGCACAGTGTGGAAATGGACCATCTGGCCCTTGTTCAGCCAATTTAGGGGATCGGGGTGTACAGAGGCTTGTGGGACAGGGGTCCACTGAGTTCTGGAGGGCCAGGGGGAGGAGAGAGGACCTGCTTGAGAAAAGTGAGAGAAACAGGAGGCAAGGATAGCTTCACCTGGAGCACCCGAGGGGGGAAATA
The DNA here is from genome assembly GCF_028017835.1 of Emys orbicularis. Taxonomy (NCBI): domain Eukaryota; kingdom Metazoa; phylum Chordata; order Testudines; family Emydidae; genus Emys; species Emys orbicularis. Next base: position 26,479,367 of record NC_088691.1, read on the forward strand.
CAGGTGGGCAGCCCATGCGCTGGCTGAGCACCATAGGGTTTACCTAGTCCCTCCATTTGTTGGCCAGGAGGGCTCCAATTCTGGTGGCACCAGCCAGGACCAAACCTCCGGTGCACCAAGGGGGACTCCACCACCTGCACGAAGAAATGGGGGTTGTGTAGCAGGGGTTCCATGAGGAGATCTTCCCACTCGATGGCCACTATGGACCTGGTTGCTGAAACTAGCTTCTAGGTCCGATAAAAGACAGGTAGCTCAGAGAGTTCTCGCTGGAGACAAAAGAGCTGCTGGTTGTATTGGAGGTGAAGGAGGAAGGCATATATCAGCACACACTGTGCCAGCCTACCTGCACTACCACAGTCTCTGCAGGGTCTGAAGGTGGAAGGTGTGGACCTGGCTACAGTTGCATACCAGGCCCTGTCTGCCCTCCCCCAGAGGGAGGCTTAGGACACCTGCAGAGAGCCAGTGCAACCCTGGCTAGAAAAACTCCAGAATCTTCTGCTGGAGGCTGGCCAGGGTCCCTGGGGGTTGGCTCATGGTGTTGAGCTGGTGCCAGAGCATGGACTGGACTAGCTGGTTGATGACCAACATCAGCTCCAGCACCTGAAGGGAAAGGCACTGGAGCAGCCCTGTCCACCTCCACAACCCATCACACATCCTGGCCTCTAGGTCAATCCAATTCTCCAGCAGGGAGGGACCAATGGCAGTAAAGTGATACCAAGATAGAGCAGTGGACCCCACAGCTGGCACACTATGGGTGGGAGGGAGCCTTCCTGCTACCTGTCCCTGACTATCAGACCAGCGCTCGACTCAGTTGACCCAGGCAGAGGAGGCTGCCAAATAAATGGCTTGGCATGCCTCCACCCGTGCTAGGTCTCCTGGGTCCTTAACCACAAGAAATACGTTGTTGGCATATGCCAACAGGCCCACCTGCAAATCCAGCTCCTGAAACACCAACCCAGTCATCCTCTTGCAGGGCAGACGGAGGAATGGTTCAATAGCACTGGTATAGAGCTGGCCGGACAATGGACAATGGAGACAATCAGGGCCAAGAGGCCGTGGGAGGCAAGAAACAAACAGTGAAGGAAAGGGCCTGGGCACGGAACAAACAGCAAAGGTTGGGGCTTGGGCAACCTAGGGAAGGCAGGCAGGCAAACAGATGGGGCAAGGCAGGGGAGGCAAGTAACAAACAAGGGGGAAGCCCGTAACAAATGGAAAGGGGAATGAACTGCAATGAGAGGGGGACCACACAAGACGGGGGGCTGCAGTGAACTGCAAGGGGAAGGGAACAGAGGAATTGGGGGTGGGGAGCAATAAACTGCAAGTGAGATTGGGGCCTTGTGAGATGGTGGTGGGGGGGGGAACGGGTTTTGCAAACCATGAGAGGGAGGGCTGGTGGACAGGCAGGAGGAGGAGGCCCCCCAGCCCAATGCAAACTGAGGGGAAGGGAGGTGAGGGGTAGTCCAAGGGGGCATGTGTACCCACATGCACTTGCAAAATTAGGGTCTCTGCTACAGCAACCGCACCCACAGAGTCACAGGTGTGTGCAGGGAATGAGACAAGGGAAGAATAGTGTCATGGTTAAATCAGTTGAATGCTGCCCCTGGGAAATGGATTCTATCCCTGCCACTGCTGCAGAGTTCTTATGTGATGCTGGCAAGTCACCTAAACCAAACTTTTCACAAGTTGTCACTAATTGTGTGTTCTTAATTTTCTAGTGCCTGACTTGATACCTGATTTGCAAAAGGGTTGAGCACTCACAACTCCAACTGAAGTCAATGGGAGCTGTGCTTTGAACATATGAAGTGCTATATAGTGCTAAGTACAGTACTTTGAAAAATCAGCTCCTAGGAATCTCAAATTGGGCACCCAAAATAAGTGAGCACCTTTGATCTTAATCTATTTATGCCTCACTTCCCCATTTGAAAAAGTGGGATAATATGCACTTGTGAGGTTTGTAAAAATGGATGTATTAATAGTTGTGAAGCACTTAGATACTATGGAGGGAAGTGCATAAAAAAAGCCCCAGAGGAAATTTTTAAAATCTGTCTTGTGAGCAGATTTGAATAGTTTGCAGTAAATAAGGCCTGGAGTCACGTATTGAACAATGTGGAGAAAACAAAATATTGAATCAATAAGTGAGCTCTGTGCAATAGCACTGAAATAGGCAGGTTCTTGTTGAAAAAATAGTGATCATGTAACATAATGCATACGTACAAGGGGGCTGAATTAAGGCTGCACAGAGGGAGGGCTGGTGGGTTGCACAAGCAGTCTTAATTCTGGTCTTTTCTGACTACAGAGTACTTGACTTTACAATCTTAAGAATGTTTTTTTAGTGTTTTGGGTGTGTTCTTTGTTTTGTTTTTGTAATTACAAACCATTAGTTCTTATGAACTGGCCTCCTCCTTGCTCATGCACAGAGGAGAGAACAAGAACTGAAACATACTTTCTTTGGCCTTGACTACACTTAGTTACAGCGCAATAAAGCCACCCACAGCGCTGTAGCTCACTCCCCGTCCACACTGGCAAGGCACGTACAGCGCTGTATCTCCACGGCTACAGCGCTGCTTGTACTCCACCTCCCCAAGAGGAATAAAGAGTATTGCGCTGCCGCTGCTGCGCTGCGGCACCAGTGTGGCCACCCAATGCGCTCTGATTGGCCTCCAGAAGTATTCGGTAGTATCCCACAATGCCTGTTCTAGCCACTCTGCTCATCACTCTGCTCATCAGTTCGAACTCTATTGCCCTGGCCTCAGGTGACCAACCATCAGACCCGCCCTTTATATTCCCCGGGAATTTTAAAAATCCCCTTCCTGTTTGCTCAGCCAGGTGTGGAGTGCTATCAGCGAATGTTTCCAGGTGACCATGCCTCCACACACCAAACGAGCCCCAGCATGGAGCAAGGGCGAGTTGCTGGACCTCATCAGTGTTTGGGGGGAGGAAGCTGTCCAGTCCCAGGTGCGCTCCAGCCGTAGGAATTACAATAGCTTTGGGCAGATATCAAGGGCCATGATGGAAAGGGGCCATGACCAGGACACACTGCAGTGCAGGATTAAAGTGAAGGAGCTGCGGAATGCCTACCACAAAGCCCGCGAGGCAAACCGCCACTCCGGTGCTGCCCCCATGAGCTGCAGTTTCTACAAAGAGCTGGACGCGATACTTGGGGGTGACCTCACCTCCACTCCGAGCACCACCATGGACACTTCAGAGCGGGGGGAGGAGGAGGAAAGCGGGAGTGAGGGTGCTGGGGCGGGGGGAGACACCCCAGAATCCCTGGAGGCATGCAGCCAGGAGCTCTTCTCAAGCCAGGAGGAAGGTAGCCAGTCACAGCAGCCGGTACTTGGTGGAGGACAAACAGAACAGGGATAGCTCAGTGGTTTGAGCATTGGCCTGCTAAACCCAGGGTTGTGAATTTAATCCTTGAGGGAGCCACTTAGGGATCTGGGGCAAAATCAGTACTTGGTCCTGCTAGTGAAGGCAGGGGGCTGGACTCGATGGCCTTTCAAGGTCCCTTCCAGTTCTAGGAGATAGGATATCTCCATTAATTTAATTTATTTTAATTAAAAAAAAAGGAGCAGGTTCCCAGTAAGTGGCTTTTTTGGGGGGGGAAGTTTTTTTTTTGGGAAGGAATTTTTTCAGTGCAGGCTCTTTGGGAGAGGAGGGTTAGGGCTGCATGCATGCCTAGATGCGGTCTATCACATCGCGGTAATCGGCCTCGGTAATCTCTTTGAAAGTCTCATCCAGAACGTGGGCAATGCGCTTGTGCAGATTTATTGGGAGAGCCACCGTGGTCCTTGTCCCAGTCAGGCTAATGTGTCCGCGCTACTGTGCCGCAAGGGGCGGGGGGACCATTACTGCACACAGGCAAGCTGCATATGGGCCAGGGCGGAAGCCGGATTGCAGTAGAAGACCCTCCCTTGCTTCCCAGGTCACCCTCAGCAGCGAGATATCTTCCAGGATAAACTCCTGTGGAAAATGTTGGGACAGTGTTCAGTGTAGGTGCCCCCTGCAGCTGTTGGCTCTCCCCAAGGCACAGAAACCCAGAGGACAGTACAGCCCTGAAACAATCAGTCCCCCTTACTCACCATTTTGGGGCTCCCGTGGGTTATGTGCGCTCTCTTTGGGACGGGAAAATTATGCTATTGTGTAGACTGTGTGTGCACTCCTTAAGTGCGGGGGAATCATTACTCTGTCTGGTATAAACAATGCTGCCTCTGTTAAGTGTTGCATTTTGCCTTTACAGACACAACCTTGAGATCTCAGCCGTCCGTGTTATCACCGGCTGAGAGACTGCAAAAACTCCGGAAGAAATCGCGAAAAAGCAAAGAAGACATGCTGCACAAAGTGATGCATCAATCTCTTACAGAGAATCGAAAAGCGCAGGAGTGGAGGGAGAGCAAAAGCAGGATCCGCAAGGAAAACGCAGTGCACCGGAAGCAAAGCATGGATCAGCTGATAAGCATCATGGAGCGCCAAGCGGACTCTATCCAGGTGCTCATAGCCATGCAGGCGGAGCACTACCGCCCCGCCCCTCCCCCCCGCAGCCCTTGTCCCAAAACTCTTTCCCTTGTGCCCCCATGTCACCTCCAACCCACTTCCTCCAACATCCGGGTTCTTACCGCCACCAGCTGCCTTCAACACCTGTATCTTCACCAACCAGCCCTGAGAACTATGACCCTTACCCTCTGCACTCAACCCCCATCACCATGCAGTATAGCCATCCTGAAGTGCAGCACTCATTGCACAGCACTCCAGACAGGACATACACAAATCTGTGATTGTACCGTTCCCCACCCCACCCCCTTGCCCTTTCTGATTCCCAAACAGTTGTGTTTCGTTCAATAAATGAATTTTCTTTTCAATACATGGATTTTTTGGCTTTGAAAACATTCTTTATTATTGCATAAAGTAAAAGATACCTTAAAAGATACCTTAGCCCAGGAAAGAAACAGGCACTGCAAATCAGCTTAGCAAACACAGATTCCTACTGACATTGTAACCACTGCACTTCACTCCCGTGCAGGGCACCAGACATTACTGCTGGTTTTCAGCCTCAAATTGCTCCCTCAAGGCATCCCTAATCCTTGCAGCCCGGTGCTGAGCCCCTCTAATAGCCCTGCTCTCTGGCTGTGCAAATTCAGCCTCCAGGTGTTGAACATCGGAGGTCCATGCCTGACTGAATCTTTCACCCTTCCCTTCACAAATAATATGGAGAGTACAGCACGCGGATATAACCGCGGGGATGCTGTTTTCGGCCAAATCCAGCTTCCCATACAGAGATCGCCAGCGGCCCTTTAAACAGCCAAAAGCACAATCCACAGTCATTCGTCACCGGCTCAGCCTATAGTTGAACCATTCCTTGCTGCTGTCAAGGCTCCTTGTGTAGGGTTTCATGAGCCACGGCATTAACGGGTAAGCGGGGTCTCCAAGGATCACAATGGGCATTTCGACTTCCCCTACTGTGATCTTCCGCTCTGGGAAAAAAGTCCCTGCCTGCAGCTTCCTGAACTGGCCAGTGTTCCGAAAGATGCGTGCATCATGCACTGCGTTAATGTCAATGAAACGCCCACGGTGATCCACAAGCGCCTGGAGAACCATAGAGAAATACCCCTTTGTGTCCATTTATTCTTTTGCGGAGGGACTGTCCGGTTTGGCCAATGTACATGGCAGAGGGGCATTGCTGGCACATGATGGCATATATAACATTAGTGGATGTGCAGGTGAATGAGCCCTTGATGGTGTGGCTGATGTGGTTGGGTCCTCTGATGGTGTCGCCAGAGTAGATATGGGGACAGAGTAGGCAACGAGGTTTGCTACAGGGATTGGTTCCTGAGTTGGTGTTTCTGTGGTGTGGTGTTTTTCCCTCCGCAAAAGAATAAATGGACACAAATCGGACATCAGGAATGGTAACATACATAAGCCAGTAAGTGAACACTTCAATCTCCCTGGTTATTCTATTACAGATTTAAAAGTCACTATCATTGAACAAAAAAACTTCAGAAACAGACTTCAAAGAGAAACAGCAGAACTAAAATTCATTTGCAAATTTAACACCATTAATCTGGGCTTGAATAGGGACTGGGAGTGGCTGGCTCATTACAGAAGCAGCTTTTCCTCTCCTGGAATTGACACCTCCTCATCTATTATTGGGAGTGGACTACATCCACCCTGATTGAATTGGCCCTGTCAACACTGGTTCTCCACTTGCGAAGTAACTCCCTGCTCTCCATGTGTCAGTATATAATGCCTGCATCTGTAACTTTCACTCTATGCATCTGAAGAAGTGGGTTTTTACCCACGAAAGCTTATGCCCAAATAAATCTGTTAGTCTTTAAGGTGCCACCAGACTCCTTGTTGTTTTTGTATTAAAAATCTAGTTGGCCGTGTAGCAGGCAAGCTCCCTGCCTGGCTCTCGAGAAGCGGCAACACGTCCCGTGGGCTCCACATGCTGCCTCCCCCCAAGTGCTGGCTCCACGGCTTCCATTGGCCGGGAACCGCAGGGGCAGCACGGGGAGCCTCCTGGCTGCCTCTCCGACTAGGAGCCAGAGGGACATGCTGCTACTTCCCCGGAGCCGTCTGAGGTCAGCGCTTCTGGAACCTGCATCCCAAGCCCCCAGCCGAGCCCCCTCCTGTACTCTGAACACCCCAGCCCAGAGTCCCCTCCTGCACCTCACACTCCTCATCCCCAGCCCTGCCCCGCCCCGAGCCCGCACCTCCAGCTGGAGCCCCAACCCCCTGCCCCAGCCCGGTGAAAACGAGCCAGTGAGTGAGGTGAAGAGTGAGTGGGGGCCGGGGCCTCGGAGAAGGGGGGGGGGCAGGGGGCGGACGGACAGGCCACGGGGCGACACAGGCCTGCTCCTCGCAGGGTTCCCCCCCGCTGTTCCCTCTAGAGCCAATCCCCACCAGACACTCCATCCCAACAGCCAATCCGAGCCCTCCCCAGCTCCTAGCCACGTGGGGCGCGGCCTGTTTCATACTGTATCTAATTCCGAACCCGCCATTGATTTTTAAACTTTCACCCGTCACGAGGCGGCAGGTGTGTTCCGTGCGGGGAGAGTCCAACCAGGAAAAGAAGCCGCCGACATCGCGGCCAATCAGCCGGTAGGGCGGGGCAGGCGGGGCGCACCTGGCCGGAATCGTTGGCTGATTGGCGGCTGGTTCGACGAGGTGAAGCCAATGAGGAGCGGGGACAAGCTGGGCGAACCTGATAGGGGCGGGAGCTACTACGCCAACTGCGTATGGGGTGGTGAGCGGGTGGGGCCTTCGCCGGCACCTGTGTTCACCCGTCCGGCGCCTTCCGCTGCTGACCTCGCCGGCTCCCCAACGCCTATGGAGCCTGTGCAGGTGCCCGACGCCGACGCCTTCCGGGCCTTCCGGGCTCAGTGCGAGGCGGAGCGCGGCTGGCAGAGCAGATACAGCCGGGAGGGCGTCGGGGTGTGGGTGCAGCCGCCCCCGCCCGCCGGCCCCGCCGTGCACACGGTCAAGGTGAGCCGGGGGGCAGGGCACGGAGAGGGCACTTGCGGGCGCCTGGCGGCTGCTTTACGCTGCTGGATCTCCCCTGGGAGCGGGGCTCGCTGTGGGAGTTGTTGGATGGCCTCACGCCCAGATCTGGCACCGCAGGCTCCGCTCACCCTGAGTTTGACTATTTGTAGTCCTGGCTCCCTGTCACAAACTGAGGTCCAATGTAGTCTGGGCCTGGACCCTAAGCGGGGGGGGGGTCGGGGATCGTGTCACGTGGAGACAGAAACTGGGTACCAGAGGAGTTGTTGGGCTCCTGCCCCAGAAGGTGCTTGCCAGTGCCTGTGCCATGATTAGAGTAACTGATTAACTCTAAAATATGTAGTGGAGCCCATCTGTGCTAATTGTCACCATCTTGTATGGGCTTTGGTGTCCCTTTTCCCTGGTATGCAATTCACACAGCCCTTGTCTTTGCCATGTGACACATCTGTGACCCAGAGGCACTTGTCACTCCAGTATCTGGCTGCCAGGAATCTGATGTGAACTTCACAAGAAAGTGGCCAGTGAGATGCATTAATTATTCTTCCTATCCAGTTGTCTGCCCTGGTGATAGCCTTCCCCACAGGAGTCTTCTTTGCCCATGTGGTATAGAACAACATAGTGAGTGGTTGTGGAGTTGCACCAGCCTTGAGACTGCAGTCTGAGTTATGCTTTCTCTGTAAATCATTGACTCATATTGACAAACACCACTGTAAGTGGCTGAAGTCTGGTACAGGGTGATGGGATTGGAACTAGAGGTGCAGCTTCTCTGAACCAGTAACAGGAAAGCTATTCTTTCTGGGATCTCCCAGACCTGCTATTTGCCCCTGAATTCTGGTCAACCACAAGCCGTTGAGGGGGCCTACTGTGCATCTCCATGCTGGAGTCATCTGTGTAAGATTGGACACCTCCACTGTCTGCCTGGTTGCTTCTATCTGGAGATTGGAACGTAGTGTCCAGCTCTGACTTGCTCTGCTCACCTTTTTCCCTTCTCCATTCTTCTGCACCAACATGTGTGGTGGTACCTTAGTTATGGAAGCCTGTGCCATGTGCTTCTTGTTCATGATTCTGGTTGTTGTGTGGACTGGGATTTGTCTAGTTATGGGATAGGGGTTTTAACACTGATCTGTTTGCGTTTGTCTCTGCTGAATGTTTCAAGGGCAATAAGTATTGTTACTTTGGAATGGATTCTCTGTCCTTATCCCCGTTTTTGATCTTAGGTGAGTTGCTTCCCTCGCTGTTCATCATTTCCCCTCACAGTGGGTTGATATTTGCAAGATGTTTTGGGTGGAGGGTTCCAGTGATTTGTAAAGGGGTAGTGTTACCCTGTCTGACACACTTCCCCACAAATGGGAGCCCAGCTGAGAATGAGGAGCTCTTCCCTATACATGGATCAAGTCAGCTACTCCAATCGGTAGTATGGGGGTGGGTCCAGCCAGCCAGTGTCCTGACTGTGGTCCTGCTCCTGCCTGCAGTGCTGCATTGACATCCAAGATGTGCCAGCGGAGACGGTGTATGATGTGCTGCATGACATTGAGTATCGCAGGAAGTGGGACATGAACGTCATTGACACACATGACATTGCCCGGCTTGCCACCAATGCTGATGTGGGCTACTACTCCTGTGAGTGATGGCTTGGGGGCTGCTCTGATTGGCTGAGTGTGGCAGGAGGTGTGATCAACCCCAGAGAATTGAAATCCTGAGTTAAACAAGTGCAGGGTCCATCCAGTTTCCTTGAGTAGGAAGGAGCAAAGACTGAACCCATTCTGTATGCCCTGAATAGATACCATCTGGTCAGCAGTAGGGCAAGCTTCCCACACACCAACATGCCTCAGCCCACTGGACTTTCTAACAGGAGAGGGGAGTTCAGTCCCCCGGGTTCATTTCATCCTTGGCATCTCTGTTGAGGCTGCTAACAGAAGGATCAGCTGGGCTCTTAAGAGATGAGGGGAGGCTTTGGTGGCAGGATACAGAGAGATTGCTAACCTCACCTGAGGGGCAAGTGCAGGCAAGGTAGAAACCCCCTAGTGTGACTGCACTTCCTGCAACTCTTATCACTGGTGAGTTGAAGTGACTTTGCTTCCTTCTTGGCTAGGGAAATGTCCAAAGCCCTTAAAGAACAGAGATGTGGTGACACTGCGATCCTGGCAGGTTGTGGATAAATCTTACATGATCATCAACTTCTCTGTCAAACACCCGGTGAGTCAGGGGGTGGGAAGAGTTTAATTACATAGCCCCATGCTCCCACGGGAATCTCAATAGTGCTTGCTCAGATGCCTCCTTGATGAATGACTCCACCCCACAGCTACAGTCATGAGCTGGGTGGAGTTTGTCCGGGTTACAAGTTAAAGTAATGGAGATCTCCTATCTCCTAGAACTGGAAGGGACCTTGAAAGGTCATCAAGTCCAGCCCCCTGCCTTCACTAGCAGGACCAAGTACTGATTTTGCCCCAGATCCCTAAGTGGCCCCCTCAAGGATTGAACTCACAACCCTGGGTTTAGCAGGCCAATGCTCAAACCACTGAGCTATCCCTCCCACCCGTTAAGGATGCTCTGAGCAGAATGTGACTCTGGCTCTTATTAACCTGAGCTACACTTGTTTATCTACCACTCCTTACTATGCCTTAGAGTGTATGTAGTCCCTGTGTCCCTTTGGATGTGCAGGGACCTTTTATTATTGTGGGATATGTATTGCACAGCTAATGCTTTACAGACCAGGCACCGTGTCTGAGCCTCTAGATTAGTCCCATTGCCCTGTGTGTATAACACCAGGTCTGAGAGAGAGTCCAGGGAAGGTGACAGAGTTTGAGTGTCTGATTTCACCATACAGCAATATCCTCCCCGAAAGGACCTGGTAAGGGCTGTTTCTATCTTGGCGGGATACTTAGTGCAGTCGACTGGACCAAACAGCTGCACCTTGACTTACCTGGCTCAGGTGGACCCCAAAGGTAAGTCTGGCTCTGTATCCCTTGTGGGTGTGCAAGGGGATGAGGCAACTTCAGGTCTAGGTGAACAGAAATTCTACTCCCTTATACAGGGCATAAATTGTATTGCTTTCTTTCCACACATTTCCCTCCTAGGCATTCATCTAGGATCACTTTGCAACGTGCCATGGAAATGATCTTGCAGCTTCGCAATTGTACCTTGGTGAGGGGCTGGAGCATTCCATGCAGTTGCACCCTGGCATAAATGCAGCATTTTTCTGCCATGGCTCACTAATTATTCTCTTTCTCCACCTTTCTTTCTTGTGCATTAGGGAAACTGCCAAAGTGGGTTGTGAATAAAGCTTCCCAGTACCTGGCACCAAGGGTGAGTGAAGGAGCTCCTGAGTAGTGGGTAATAAGGATCAACCATTGTTCATGGTTAGAGGAAAGGGCTGGCAGTTAGTGGAGATCTAACTTGTCCTTAGACTTTCCAGCCCCTCCAACTTCCTGGTACAGGCCTGAGCAGTAGAGAGAATGGGGCATCCTAGGTATCCTTGGATTTGGTACTAAAATGTGCTGGCCCGGTTAGTCCAACTTCTGACAATGACCGACCTCTGATACATCAGAGAGGTGAAAAACCTGTGCACAATGCTTTGTCTTGGGGTCCCCAGCTTGTGACCACCGGATTCTGCATTCTGAGGTTCAGCATCCTCTGAGCTCTTGGAGTAGTGGGGAAGGCACAGGTCAAGATTGCAGGGCATAACTGTGGGGAACCTATTTGGCATGAGGTGTAGTTGAGACACAAGATTGCAGCATGGGTCAGCACCCTGGGTTCTGTCCCCAGCTCTGTCACTGGACTTGACCAAGGTGTCACATTGACTTTTTGGCTCAGCCTCCATTTCTCCATCTGTAAAATGGGGCTAATAATTGTCTGCCTCCTAGAAGAGAAGCAGCTGACGCACAATGAGATCCTTAGATCTATTGAAGATACTGATTGCTTATCCAAACAAATGGAAAATGCTCCTGTATGGAACTGTACAGTATTAGTCTGTCTATCCATGCACTCAGGTCTCCCCCCTTTACCTGACTCAGGTAACTGCACAGCACCCACCCTTTCCCAAGCATTAAGTACATACGAAAATGCAGGGGGTCTGGTAGTGGTCAGATTCTAGGCTGCTTCCATTTTCTTGGTCCCCTTTTTTGCTTTCTTCAGATGCTGAAGAAGATGCATAAGGCCTGCTTGAAATACCCCTCCTGGAAACAGCAGCACAATGTCAGTGTGAAGCCCTGGCTGTATCCTGAGCAGAACGAGCTCCCCACCATGATGCTGTCAGACCTGGCACTCCAGCATGCTGCCTCTCTGGAGAACATTGATGAGAGCAGCCTGTCGGAGGTGAAGGACGAGAGGGGAGACCACAGTGGCTCTGAGAACTGATGCTGCTTGGTTCTCTTCCAGGAGCAACACTGCACTAGACTCTGTTTGGACTCTTCCTGACTGTTTTACATTAAAGGGGGGAAATGTATTTTATGCCCAGGGTTTGTAGTTCTTCCTGTCATGAGCCAAGAGACCATGTTTAGGTCTCAAGCATAGAGGGGTGTCCGTTCCCATCAGGATGGGAACAGAGGACAGTGGCTGTGTGGGGAGCTTGGAGCACCTGGGGCCCATTGTGCGGAGACAGCTATCGCAGTGAGCAGGGTAAATCTTGGGAAATTATCAGTGACCTCTGATAGGATGGTATGAATTTCTTCTCCTTCTGCTCGATGATCCTTTCTGTACTGATAGGTTTCAGAGTAGCAGCCGTGTTAGTCCGTATCTGCAAAAAGAACAGGAGTACTTGTGGCACCTTAGAGACTAACAAATTTATTTGAGCATAAGCTTTCGTGGGCTACAGCCCACTTCTTCAGATGCATAGAATGAAACATATAGTAAGCTAGCTATATACATATATATATACACGTGTATATACACACACACACACACACACACACACACACACACACACACACACCCATGAAAAGGTGGAAGTAGCCATACCAACTCTAAGAGGCTAATTAATTAATAGGTCATCTTAATTAACTAGCCTCTTAGAGTTGGTATGGCTACTTCCACCTTTTCATGGTGTGTGTGTGTGTGTGTATATGTGTAATAGCTAGCTTACTATATGTTCCATTCTATGCATCTGAAGAAGTGGGCTGTAGCCCACGAAAGCTTATGCTCAAATAAATTTGTTAGTCTCTAAGGTGCCACAAGTTCTCCTGTCCTTTCTGTACTGTGACCAAGATCTGTTGCTTCATATGAAGGTAAAGATATCCATAATGCATCTGGCCAACTGTGCTGTTGCTTCCCAGAAGTGCTAATGCTGCCCCAGTCTGAGAGGTTTTGCCTGTGTATTCTGAGAGCCATTAAGAACTGGATAGCATTAGACCAAGTACCCTCCTACAGAAACGGGCAACAGGAGTGAGTTTGGGATGGATGGACATCCCTACCTCCTGGGGCACTTCTGGGGAGAGAGGATAAACATGTTTCCCTGTTCATGTGATGCTCCGTCAGAGCTGAGGAATTCAACTCCAGTGCAGGAGGGAGAAGTGTGCCCCAGAAAGGCCTTGAAGACTGACCCAAGTTTATTGCTGCTGTAACTCTGGATGTCAACCTGTTGCCCCAGGGCTGAACTTGACCCTAGCAAAGCAGGCTTGTATTGAATGGGGTGATGTAATAGGTAGCTGCAGCAGTGAAGCTGGAAAAGGACTGATGCAAATAAGTCTCAGGGGAGCAGATTGGCTTTGTTGTCAAGGTGACAGGAAATGGACTTGAAGTGGTAAGAACTGGGCTGCCAAATGAGTAAAAAAAATTAATCACAATTAATCATGAGATTAAAAAAAATAGTCTTGATTAATTGCAGTTTTAATAGCATTGTTAAACAATAATAGAATACCTTTTTATTTAAATATTTTTGCCAATAGTTTTGGTTTGGTGGGTATTGGAAGAGCACTTTCTTTTCCAGCATAGCACTTTTCAGCCAGCAGCAGCTGTTGTCGGCAGCACTCACTTCTGAGCTGCCAGCAGCAGCAGACAGGTTCCCCCGTTCCCTGGCCTCAGCTCAGTGGTGACCGGCTACATGGGCAAGGGGAGGGGAATACCCCAGCATCAGCCTCCACACCCCCAGTCAGGAGCAGCTTGGCCAGGGGCAGAGAGGTGGGATCCACAGTGGAGGAGGGTGGCAGATGGGGCACCCTGCCCCAGAGGCATGCAGCAGCACCCCCTGAGCATGGTGCCTTGGGCAGTGGCCCCCTTTGCCCAGCTGGTGCCTCCTTACCTGGCTACCACTGAGTCCTATCTGCAGAGATGTGTGATTAACGCTCATTAAAAAAGTGTTAATTTTTGAGTTAATTGCATGCATTAACTGAGATTAATTGACAGTTCTAGTAAGAACATAAGAATGGCCATACTGGTCAGACCAGAATCCATCTAGCCCAGTATCCTGTCTTTTGATAGTGGCAGGTTCCAGATGCTTCAGAGGGAGTGAACAGAACAAGGCAGTTTATTGAGTGATCCATCCCCTGTTGTCTAGTCCCACCTTCTAGCAGTCAGAGGTTTAGGGACAGCTAGAGTATGGTAAGGTTGGCTGAGTCCTGGAGCTGAGAGGTGTAAAATGGATGGAGCTAGTGCTGCACTTGAGGGTCCTGCTCTTAACAAATAGGATGAGCAGCTTGAATGTTCAGTGAGAATTTTTAGGGTTTGTCTCTGTGGGTTTGTGTTTGTAGTCATCTGTGTGCAGGTAAGTTAGGGACAGCCCATGGGCCTCTGGCCATAGGCCCCTCAGTGATACTGATTGGAGTCTCCTGTTAAGACCCTATGCAAATACACTTGTCTGTGCTGAGAGCACTGCTCAACCCTGCCAGGCCTATTTGCTCACTGCACTCTCCATTCAGCAATACATGGTAGGTGTTGGCTCTGAGAGGCTGGGTGTGGAACTGCTCATTGAACTTCCCCCTGGATGTTTGCTGTCTCAAGCAGGTGACACTGATGAAGCTAGAGAGAAACTAATCTTAACAGTTGTTGGATTTGTGGGGTGTGAGATTGGCTTGTAATGATAACACTGTGTTCCTTCTCCAGGCCAGTGGAACTGTGTCCATGGGTGTGCTATAAAGGCAGCTCAGTATGAGGAAAGGGCCTGGGCCCTGTGCAATACTTTCACCCATCTCTGCTGTGGAAATGCCTTGGGTTCCTTGTACCCTGGGCATTATTCCTATTGGCAGCAGCTGGCCTGTAGCAGTGAGGCTGCCAGCTCATGTTAGGTTTTGATAGAAGATTGTTACTGAGAACAAGTCATTGTGTTAGTTCTGTCCTCAGTTTTCACCTCCTTATTCCCTGGGTTGAGTCCAAAGCACTGGGGGTGGGGAGAAGACTGGCTAACCCGGGCCTGTAGGTGCAAAAGCTGGGCCTAGAGCTGCTTTTTTTCCTGCAGTTTGACCCTTTTGAAGAGACAGTCCCAGTGTTGCTAACAGGAGTGTTTACTAGAACTTCCAGCAGAAGTGAGACAACACCAGCTGCCACAGGGGGGCTAAGTGGCACATCCAACTCCTTGTCAGAGAAAGTCAAACTGACTCAGTGTTTAGCTTGGCTTGCACTGGGGTTCCCACCTCTGGAACTGAACCAGTAATCACAATGGTGGGCAAATGTTAGAAAGTGTCCCTATATGTGCCAAGGGTCCCTTCCAGTGCCTGCAGTTGCAGAAGTTAAGGACAGAGTCTTGCGCATAACTTTAGCCTCCAATGCGGATGTCAATTGAGCTGTGCTCACTGTACTTCCTCCATGTGTGGGATGGGTGGGTACAATTCATCAGACCACATTCATTTCCTGGGAGGGAATTAAAACATAGTACAGGAGCCAGACTTCAAAAGTAACTTTATTTTTATTAAGACTTTTAGGTGCCTACAAAGCACTAGAACAAATCCCAGCCCAGGAAGGCAGACCTAGCCCCAGATCCTGTTTGGCAAGAGCAAAGAAGCTTTGAGGATAATGACACCACCCCACTGCTGTGCTTCCTACCAAGAAGTCAGCTGCTAAGAGGAACTGCAATAAGCTTCCCCACATAGGGCATGGTGGGTTCTCTTTTGCTTCATAAACAGCCAACATCCAGTTAATGCAGTAGCAGGTTGTGTGACTTGCTTACATGGATGGAACATGAGGGATGGATGAGTGCAGGTACCTCCCCCTTTACAGCTGGCTGGGAATCTTAATGGGAGAGAATAGTAAAGGGACAAATGGTGTGATAGTGCAGAATGATGGATGTGTCCTCAGTAGATAATGTCCACCACATCATCAGCAGGAAATGCTTAACAATGAAAGCAGCAGTGCCACCTAAGGAGCCTAGCAGAACAGGTGTGTGTGTGTTTGGTGCTAGACTACAGCAAGCATGATTTGGAAACCAGTCCCAAGAATTACTCCACCGTTGGGGGTGTTAAATCATGATGGGATATAAATATATTCCCTAATCTTAAAATCCAGGAAGATAGCTGGACAGACACACAATACTAAAGTTCACTGAAGTTACCTCCTCTCTCTTCCGTGGATCCCAACCAACCCATTGCCCTAGAAAGGAGCAGCTGGGGGTGGGGGAGGATTTCTAGCCCTGTCCATAAAAGGGGCTGAACAGTTTGTTCACCTTCTAGAATTTGCGAAGATGGCAGTGTCAGGCTACAGCAAGTGGCCACTGGACAAGAACAAGGCAGAGTCAATCTCCTATGCAGTAACTGCTGTGCTGCCCCCCTCCCCCCGTTCTCTTACCACAGAGCACTTATTCCTCTTACCTCCCCAGAGCCCAAGTGCTTCTGTGCAGTGAACAAGGTACAGGGCCTACTTTTAAAGGAAACTCCAGTGGATGGTGAATTGTGCAGAGGCACCTACCTAGGCAATGGCAGACAGCAGCTTGGCTGTGCCTAATGCCAGGTTCTGCCAGCTACTTTCTCCCTCCAACACAGCAAGTAGTAGCTGCTTCATTAGTGTTGTACAATTTTGCAGTGCATGATGGATAGGGCAAAAGACATTTGAGACCATGTTGGAAAGAAAAAGCCTGCTCTGTGCTTGGCTTAGAATCAGCACCACAGCCTCATCATCTTGTGCTCTAATTCAGACATGGTGCATGTATACAGACCCACCCTCTTTGGCCTCACACCTCATAAGGATCTCCTTTAAAAGAAGCAATCACCTACTGGAAAAGACACTCACTCCATGGATACAGGTCTGGCTACAGAAGCCGTCCTCCATACCCCACTTCTCCATCAACCTCTGCAGTGCAGTGCCTAAGCCAGAAACTGTAGATTAGAGCCCAGCTCCCTGTCCTGCCACATCCTTGACTCCATGGTGTAAACAGCAGGAATAGGTTGGGTCCATCAGTACAGAGAGCAGAGCTGGGATCTTGTGGGAGCTGAGACCCACAGAGCCAGCAGGATAGTCACACCTCTGCCCGAAGCTGAAACTTGAAGGAAAATCTAGGTTAGTGTCAAATCTCCCCAATGCTGCGGAGAGCAGTCTTCCTGCTGTGACCCAATGAATTGCAGGGCAGAGCAGCCATTACTAGGGAGGACCTCATCAGGGACAGTGAACAGTTCTCTCCTTCTGCCTCTGGTAATCTGGAATGGAAAAGCAGGCATTAGTGTGGCCGATACAGCAGGGGACACAGAGAATGGGCTCAGGTGCTGCTATTTGAATGCAGGCATTGCTCTATATGGAACAATGTCCTGTCAGTAGTAGTGAGGAAATTGCTACTACTGTAAGGGTGACAAGTCTAAGGTCCAGGATCAGCCTGAATACAAGACTCACAGGACTGCTCTCTAGCAACTGATTTTAATGGCATGTTTGTTGGCAGCTTAGCCACTTCATTCCTAAATTCCTTCAGCACTCTTGAAAGTAGAGCAAAATCTAGGGATTTGGTGCCCTTTGATTTGTCAGCTTGTTCTAGTGCTTCCTTTGACACTCCAGTCCAGACACCTGATTTTAACTAAGGTGAGGCACTATCTCTCACCACCTTCCGTCATGAAGACTGATGTAAAGAAATCACTTAGCTTCACTGCAGTATCCTCATCCTCTTTAGCTGCCCCTTTTGATTTCCTGATAGACTTGTGGGGTTTAACACTCAGGCATCCTACATCTCAGAGTTAAAGGATATCTTTCTGGTTGTGGCCCTGGCTATTTGCTCTGTTTAACTTCCATCCAATTCGACTGCCATAGTTTGCTTCTCTCTGATGGCCTCAGTAGGGTTGGATTTCCATTTTCTGAAGGATACTTGTTTGGCTCCAATAACCTCGAACATGTCATTTGACCACCTGTGTTTTTCTTGCATCTTTGTACCTTGGTTGCTTAGCATGCGGAGTCCTAAGGCTTTAAAATTTGCTCATGTTGATTAGTCTCCTTTTTTAAAAAAGCTCCATTCTAAAGAGCCACCACTATGTGGTATCTTTCCTCCCCTGAGAAAGTTTAACAGTTGCATCCGCTGTTAGTTATTCAATTCCTGAGTTAAGACTAATTGCTGCTTGTGTGCTCTAGAACTAGCTGTTCCAAGAACCTGTTTAAGCTGGTCAGTTGTTTGTTTAAACCTTGTCTTGCTAGGACGTGACCAGTTTATATGCAGGTACTTTGTCACTCATTTACTGTTGTATTTGACTAGTGTAAAATCTTGAGAGATCAAAGCAGCAATTGTTTCTGATCAGCAGCCTGCTACTCTAATCCTATGTTTGACTCTAGATTTTTAGTATTTGTTTAGCTGGAGTCAGCACAGTCTCTTGCTAGGATGCAAGGCATCAGGCTTCACAATCAGGATGTCAGAAGCAGCTGAGTCATGGGAGAGGGAACTAACATGCACTTACTGTAGGGGAAGTAACGCACTCGCATGATGATCTCACGGGCAGTCTTGAGGATCTCGACAGCCTGGAAGCAGCAGCAAGGGAGTCACTAAGTTAACAGACTGGGCTGGCAGAAATTAGTTCTAAGGAACCTGCCCCAATGCCACCCCTCAAACCCAGCTGGAGGTTCCAACCCCCAGTACACAACTTGCACTGATTACTGCTGCTGCTCTAAGTGCAATGCTTTAGCATCCAATCAACTTCTGTGGGTCAGGCCTGAACCATAACCGATTAAGGAAGGGATGGTGGGCTTCTCCCCTACCCATCCTATAGCAGGCTTGTGATGACCAATTCTGTGCTTTTTCCCTTTTAGGGTTGCTCACTTCTTTAAATCAAGAGTGAGCTCTTACCGAAGAATCTCACAGTAGACAAGGATCATTCTCCTATTTTATAGGTGGGGAGACAGGAGCTGCCCACGGGCACACTGAGTCAGGAATAGAACTAGGAATAGAGGTCTAGGAGCATGCCTCCTAGACTTGCTCTAGCTAATGGACAAAGCTGTAAAGTAAATGCCACACTGCAGTTAGTGCAGGCTGGGGTGATGCTGTGAGGGGGTAGGATCAGCTCTCCTCACTGCACATGCCTCCTGCCTCACTTCCCTTAAACCCCTTTCTCTCTATGTATCTCCAATCGATACAAGCAGTATATGACCCCCTAGCAGCAGCAGGGGGAGCTCTTACCTTGCTGTGCTCAATGTCCTGGAAATCTACATCATTAACTGCCAGGACTTGGTCTCCCTCCTGTAGCCCTGCTCTGTGTGCATCTGAGTCAGGGATCACCTGGAAATAGAAGAGAAGAGATGGTTTGACTGACTTGACCAACATATCAGACTATGCAGAGCCACTAGTCCACAGTTCCCTCCCCAAACAGGTCAAGTCAGACCCCCAGAGCTCTGTAGTACCACTCAGCCTCTATATTTCCCCTTTGTGGTGTCCACCTTTGCTCCACTCAAAACAGTAGGGCATGGGGTTTGGGTCAGAACTGAGGTTCATTAGAGCTACAGGGATAAGGGGTTGGAATCAGATGTGCTATGGTCCAAGTTGTCCCCAATTGCTGATCCTTTGGCAGTTGGTAGTTCACAGCAATGGGTGCTAGAGCTCCAGGCAGTGTCTAAATCAGCCCCAAATAAGTAAACTCTGCTGGTTTAGCTTGTCCAAAAAGCACTAGACAGCTAGACAAAGTGGCAGAGAGAATGGCAAAGGGACTGATCTACCTTGGAGATGAAGATCCCCAGCTGGGAGGCCTTTCCTCCTCGAATGTTGAAGCCCAGCTGTGAGAAGAAAATAGGATTAGTAGTTGAGTGGAATGTGAACAACTGCCAGCTACTGGGACTTCTGCTCCAGTGGCAGCAGGGGAAGGCATTCAGAACTTGCAGCTGTTACCCATGGGTTCAGACAACACCCTGAAGCATTCAGGGTCTCTACTGGCACCTCTATGGCAACCCTTGCATCCCCCTGTGAAGCATCATCCCCATTTTACAGCTGGGGAGTAGAGGTCAGTGGCCCAGTTGGGAATTTAACCCCAAGCTTTTCTCAGTCCCAACCCTGTGCTTCAACCACAAGACATCCACTGCCTGGGGGGATAAGTGTCAGCCATCGCCCAAGAACAGGCCAGCAGAACTCTCATCCCCTGGCCCCCAATTTCTAGGGGCAATTTCAGTTTATTATCTAGGAAACATTTTAACAAGTGATAAAAGTAGGAGAGGGAGTCACCCTGGTAACAGGAGCCCCATTCCCAGGGGCGGCAGGTTTGTATAATTTTTGGTGATGCCCAAAATGGGTCCAAGTCTCCCCCTGCCCCTGCAACTGCCTAAGGTTCTGGGAGGGAGTTTGGATGCAGGCTCTGGGCTGGGGCAGGGGGTTGGGAGAGGGTGAGGGGTGCGATATGGCTCCTGGGCAGGGGTCTCCTCATGCTGCTGCCTCCAGGCACCACCCCCACAGGTCCCATTGGCCACAGTTCCAATGGCAGAGTTGGGGCGGGGGCAGCGCGCAGAGACACACCCGCACTCCCACGGGCCGCAGTGATGTGCCAGCCGCTTCCAGGAGTGGTGTGCTGCATGGAGTGAGGGCAGGAAGGAAGCCGCTTTAGCCTCGCTGTGCTGCTGGTGGTGGCGGCGGCCCCTGAGGCCCTTTTAAAATCGCTCAGGGGCTGGGAGATGCTCTGGGGGAGGCATGCAGGGATGGCGGGAGAGACCAGCCCCTGAACGTTGGTGGAGCCGAGCCCCTGTGCTCTGAATATTTCTGAAGCACAGGCACCACAGGTCCATACAACTCGCCGTCACTGCCTCCAAAATGTCTCCCTTAGCATGTGCAGAAGGATATCCTTCTCAGAGTGTGGTGTGGGGTTACCTCCTCCCACCAACATCTCTCTACATGGACTGGTCTCCAAGCAGGACTTTTCACCTCTCAGTGGAATGAGATTGTTGTACGACAAGGGGCTGGAGAGGTGAGCCTGAACTGATCCTTCACTGCCAACAGCTTCTCTAGGAAGCGGTAGATGAAGACAGTATTTGTGTATGACCCATATCTCCCATCCCCTGAGGCCATGGGGCATATTGTGCCTTAGAGCCCTGGAGTGAAGCAAACCTGCCACAGTAGAACAAGAACATACTAAAGCAGCAGACTGCACACATTGATGCCAGGCCTCAACCAGCAGTCAACCCTACCTGGGCCTGTAGAAAAGGCTAGTGCCATGCCCTCAGAGTTCTCACCTGAGCCCCAGGAGGCTTCTTCAGCACAATAGTGCGAGGCAGGTACTGGGTCAACTCATTATTGTAGTCAGGGTGGCCAATTCTCTGCAAAATGCAACAACTGCTGTAAGAGACCTGAAAGCAGGGAACATAATCCCCTAAAGGAGTTTTCTACACCCCAGACAGGAATTCCATGCTATCACTGCTCAAGATGCACTTTTGATACCTATGGTATGCTGCCAAGTAAAAGTGGTGAGGCTGGTGGCCAGCAGGGATTCCTCAAGTCATTGATATCAAGTGCTTATGTACAGCTATAGGAGATCCATCAAAGCCAGCTGACACTCAGCAAGGCTACATTACAGTGTGATCTCATCCCTATTACCGTCACCCTTCCCTTCCTCCCCAAAACATACACCGCCACTTGCTTGTTACCCCCACTTGCGTTATTATGCACACTTTTCCAGGAAAGGTCTGTTGTGTCCTATGTTTTTGTACAGCACCCAACACAATGGAGACCTGACCCTGATAGAGCTTGTGTGCGCTACCACACTACAACTAGTGTGACAGCCTTATTCCATCCAGGACAAGCAAGGATCTCTGCTGTCGGATACAGGCTGTGAGGGGAGGGCAGTGCTAGCCAGAACTCAGCATCACATGTTAAACCACTATAATTCAATATTAAAGGATGTGTTGAATCAGGGGGTTAGACCAGGGGTGGGCAAACTGTGGGCCATTTTAAGCCGACCCCCTCTGGCTGGGACGCTGGGTCGGGACCAGACCATGTGGCTTGGCCCTACTCCGGTCAGGGCGCAGGGTTGGGGCCGCACCACGTGACTCAGCCCCACTCCAGCGCTCCAGACGGGGCGCAGGGTTGGGGCTGCACCACGTGGTTCCCGGAAGCCGTGGCTTGGTCCTGCTCTGGCTCCTACATGCAGGAGCAGTGCCTGCAGATGGGACAGTGTGCAGAGCTGCCTGGCCACGCCTCTGCGCAGGAGCCGGAGAAGGGACATGCCACTGCTTCCAGGAGCCGCTTGAGGTAAGCGCCACTTGGAGCCTGCACCCCTGATCCCCTCCTGCTCTCCAAACCCCTCGATCCCAGCCCGGAGCACCCTTCTGCACCCTAAACTCCTCATCCCCACCCCAGAGCCCACACCCCCAATCAGAGCCCTCACTTCCCCCCCCACACCCCAATTTTGTGAGCATGGCCCACCATACAATTTCTATTCCCCAATGTGGCCCTCAGGCCAAAAAGTTTGCCCACCCCTGGGTTAGACCCTGATCCTTCAGGGCTTTGACTGGGCCCTAAGCAGACCACATATCTTCTCAGCCAGTTCCTTATAAAAGGCATCATCCCTACCCCAAAAATTAGGCTTTCTGGTCCACCCAAGAAACCCAAAGACCCCGCTGTCTAGCTCAGAGGGCCAGGGCCAAATAAAGTTGTAACCTCAGCATCTCCTTTAATGGGGACAACAAAACTTCACGGGATATGGCACAATTGCTGTAGATCAATGCAGTCTAGATGGGGGACCTGGGAGGACAGTAGGTCACGTGGTTTCTTCTTCCTCTAGAACAGGGGTCCCCAACGCGGTGCCCGAGGGTGCTGGAGCATCTAAGTGCACCCGCGTACTGGCCAGCGGACAAGCATCTGCCGAAATGCTGCCGACAAGCAGCGTCATCCAGAGGCGTCGCCGCCGCCGATTTTCGGTGGCAACACCTCTGGATGACGCTGCTTGTCGGCGGCATTTCGGCGGATGCTCCTCCGCCGCCACAGTCCTCCGTGGCCCGTCGTCTGGCCAGACGAAAAAGGTTGGGGACCACTGCTCTAGAACACCTTGGCACAGCATCACTTCCTGCACTCAGAAATGTTTGGTTCTTAATTGGCCCAGCAGTCAGGAAATGCTTTGGTCAAGTTTGAAAGAAATGGCTATGGGTGGAACAGGTTCCTTGCATTAGTCAAGGAGACTGGGTGTGGTGGCCCCAAGCAAGGCAGAGGACTGCCATTTTTACTCAAGGGATGCTCCTGTGATAGCCAGAGCTGGTCAGAAATCTGAGCAAATCAATGCCAAAAAGCCCCAGCAGCTGCTGCAAATAGGAACTCCATGGTAATAAAGGGGGACTGCAACCACTGTATTAAAACAGAAGGGAAGAGGACACTAGGAACACACAGAGGGGCAAGTTTCAAAAGATTATTTGGAGAGTTAAAATGTATCCTTTTAAAACAGATTTCTTCTGTCACTAATTAAGCCTGAGATAACTAGCAAAAATAAACTTTATGATCTTGTTTACTTTTTTTGCTTCTTGTTATTTGGATGGAAAGATCAGATTAAGCAGTTTGAGGTTTTAGTGAATTTCACCTTCGAGTTCTGTACTAGGCTCAATACTGTGAACACTGCAAAACAAGATTTAAAACAAAACATGGCTTTCACTAAGTATTTTATTTCATGGAAGTTTCTAGCAACATTAAGTTGTGGCTTGTAAGTTCTAGTTCAGCTTTCTGATTTATAGCAGGCTTAGCTCTTATTTAGGCCCCTGTCCTGCAATGAGTATGGGTGGATCTCTGTACTAATATGAACCCCCATTGTTTTTAATTGAGTTCCATGCAGAAGTCCATCTGCTGTTGTAGGATGAGGACCTTGAATTACGTGCTCCTGGGGCAGAGCACTGGTAGTCTTAGCCATCTGTAAGGCAGAGCAAGCTGTTGGTGTAAAATGAATTAATATTTAACAAAAATAGTTGATGCTTATGTTAAAAAAGGTTACAGACAATTATAATAGCTATTTTCCATCCAATTTGCCTCTCAATCTACCCAACCTGACAAAGGGTTAGTAAATGCTTAGCTCATTTTAAGAGAATCACTGGCACCACCTACAGCTGTAAAGGTTTATAAGAGATTTCTGAAGACTCCCCCAGGTTAAGCCAAGGCAGCTCACCCGGAACCGAGCTCTCAGAAGAACCATCATTCCAGCTGTAACGAGTTTCCCCAGGGCCCAGCACCCCAGTTTTCAGAGCGCCGGAAGCCACGCACTGACCTCGTGGGGAGGGATCCAGGCCGGCGGGTTCTCATAGGCCGGCAGGAAGACGACAGGGTAATCGTCATAGGGGATCCTGCTGTCCATCGCGGGAGCGGCTCTGCAGGGAGAAAGTGCGGCGTTCCGTGAGCGCCTGGACCACTGAACCCCGAGGCCACCCCCACGGCGCTTCCAGCTGCGGCGGGGCGAGAGCAGGCTACTGGCTGCCCCGCAGTCTCAGCTGATGTGGCCCGTCCCGCCGCACCGATGGCGGAGAAGCCCCCTCCTACAGCGCCCAGGCCCGTAGCTCCGCCAGAGGGAGCCCACCCCGATAACCCCTCACTGTCCGGCTTCCTCGCACCGCGCCCACAGCACGATCATGTGACCGAAACCGACCTAGATCATGTGACAAAGCGCGAGTCGATGACGCCATCTCTAGGTGCTGCCCCTGGTTACATGCAGAGCATGTCTCGTCCCGTACGTGGTGACGTATCACGTCGTGGCCCTGCCATTGGCAGGCGGGGCGGGTTTGAATGTTGGCGGTTAAAGCTCCGGGACAAGGAGAAGAATAAGTAAGTGGTGGCCGAAGGTTCAGGCAGGTCGGTGGCGGTTCTTTCCCGCGACCCTGGGCTGCTGGCGCCTGTTCGTTGTCACGGGGCCTCCGCGAGGGCAGGTATCTCTTCCCCGGGCGGCCCGGCCCGGCTTGTTCCCCGGTGGCCCGGCTTGTTCCCCGGTTGTTGGCTCGGGGGCCTAGGCTGCCCCCATGGCGTCCTAGTGACCCTCTGAGCGCGGGGCGGGCGGAGCTGGGCAGAGCCTTCCGGTCCAGAGCTCGGCTGTGTCCCCCGCCGGCTTCCCCACGGGGCCCCGCCTCAGCCCCTCGGGGTTAGAGAAACGGGGGTACAGCTAGGAGCAGCGTCCGCCCCCCCTCTCCCCGGCTTGGCTGAGCCCCGCCCCCCATGGCAGGAGCGGGTCCGTCTCTCTGCTGCGAGGCCCCTGCCAGCACCACGGCCCGCTCGCCATCTCCTCCCGCCCTTGTTCCCCGCGACACAGCTGGAGGCAGTGGAGCCCTGTGCCCGCCTCCCTGCCTGGCGCTGGTGCTGCCTGAGTCAGCCCAAGCCTGGGCTCTGCTGGCTTCTCTTTATGAATGTTATTACGCTTTCTTCATGGTCGGTTTGTCACGATTCCTCCCGTGGGAAGCTCTGGGGCAAGCAGAGCCATGTCTGCTGATGGTATGGCATGGCATGATGATGCTCTCTTCCAGAAGGGGCTTGGTTACTATGGTGACTGGACACAGAAACTGAGGCTCAAGGAAGTGAAGGTTGTACAGCACGTCATCATTTTGGGAATAGGGAGGCGAAAAGCTGGTCACCTCTCTCCAGACCCTCAGGTGACAAAAATGCTTCTTTCCTCCTGTTAAAACTGATATTTTTTATCATCTGTACTATTTTTTCTGAGAAACAATCTCCTTTCCAACTAAATAGCAATCTGCTGCAGACACCTTGTAGCAGGATATTGATGAGAGATTACAGCAAAACCTACAGCAATCCTTGACCAGAAGTGTAGCCACCACCTGCTGCTGAGGAGAGAGAATGGGGTCTTTACTACTCCACATGTTCCCTAGCCTTAGTGTTTTTGGTCTTCCTTGCTAATGTATAGCTTTCTGTTGTTGTTCATCCTTTTCTCATGCATTGTCAGAGTGAAATGATCTGATTCTGATTAGTTTCAAGGCTAGCCCTGAAACTCTAAGCAGTCATAAAACCAGTCAGGTTGTCATTAGTTACTCTGGTCCTTGGAAACGCTTTGAGCAGCAGAGGCCTTGGAAGTATGTTTATGTGCTTGGGTAGGTGATGCTGCTTCAGGTCACCTACAGCAGGTTTTCTTTACAATTCTGAGGGCTTGCCTACTACAGGTTATATCAGCATTATGCTGACCTCAGCACCGGTGTGGACAGCACAATGTCGGTGGGAGAGCTTCTCACGCCAACATAGCTACTACCTTTCATGGAGGTGGTTTTATTATGCTGATGGGAGAACTCCCTCCTGTCAGCATAGAGTGTCTTCACCGATGTACTACGCCACTGTAGTGCTTCTAGTGTAAATGAGCCCTAAGTGAAGCTAAATGTTAAATTATGCAGAAACTGCTAGCTTAGGGTTTCTCACTTACATGGGTAAATTTTCTTTGTGCAGTGAATGTGATATAATGGAATCATAGACTCTTTCCAACTTGCCAGTGCAGACTGTGTGGAAGCTGAATGTGTCTTAATGCCCAGAGCGGCTGTCAAGCCTGATAAAGGAAATCCAGCTGATGATACTTACAGTGAGACACACTTAATTTTATGTCTTTGGTTTTTTTAGGGAAGCTATTGTAATCTGAAATGGTGAAAGAGGATGAGAAAGTCATTCCTGTGCGTGTGGTACTCCGCTGCCGCCCCTTGGTCCCCAAAGAGATCAGTGAGGGATGCCAGATGTGTCTATCCTTCGTGCCTGAAGAGCAACAGGTAAGTAAATGATGTCTTGACTATGAAGGATCAAAATCTTTCACTTACACTAGAATCACTCCATTGAGTCAGTGGTGTTTCTGTAGACTTGCACCATTGTAAATTAGCTGAATTTAATATCAAGTAAATGAACCCATAAACTGCAATGTATGTGTCACTACTTGCTTTCTCATCTTTCCCACAGGTGATTGTAGGCAATGACAAATCCTTCACATATGATTTTGTGTTTGACCCATCTGCTGAGCAGGAGGAAGTCTTCAATACATCTGTTGCCCCTCTGATACGGGGCATCTTCAAAGGTGAGAGCCTGTTGGGTTGTTCATAGTAACTAAGTGAAATCTCTTTTTAAAGATGCTGTCAACTCTATCAGTTGGGTTCAGGGTGGCATCACAAAGTCAAGTAAAACAGCAAAAGCAGCCAGGAAAGATCACTTGGTTATCTACTTTGATTCCCCCCGCCCACCATACCTTTCCAAGTAAACAAAATGCTTCTCTGATTAGGAATCAATCCCAGGCTGCAATGGTGAGTGCTAAATCCTGCCTATTTACTGCTAGCGTGATATTCCACTTGGTCACCAAGATGACTTGTGCAGTCTCGCTGAGCTTCAAGGAAAGCAAAAATGGACTGATTGACTTAAAACACCATAGAACATAATGTTCTATGTTAAGATCCATTTGACTGCTTGATCTGCAGTCTGACACTTGAATGTTATATACTTCAACTTTGAGATTGGTTACCTAAGATGTTGGTGGGGAGGGGAAGGTTGACAGAGCAATTAAAAATTGTTTCTGGCATATTTAGTCAGCCATAAAATTAGGTTTAATTAATAAATCTCACCTCATATTTCATAGTCCAGATAAGGCATCTGGTTCTTTTCAGCTTTTTGTTCTTGATTTAGCAGACTATGAATTGTGCATTTATGCTGTGTAAACTGAGAGGGTGAGTGGCAATGCTTCTCTGAATTGGAGATTCTAGCTTCTGAGGACACTTCACACGGAAGCATACTAGGATACTCCAATCTGATAAGGTCTCTTCTTAGATGATCCCATCCTCCTCCTGATTCCAGGCATTCTCTACTTCTTCAGGGTATAATGCTACTGTCTTGGCGTATGGACAGACAGGCTCTGGAAAAACATATTCTATGGGAGGGACTTACACTGCTGATCAAGAGCATGAACCTACTGTTGGGGTCATTCCTCGTGTTATCAAACTGCTCTTTCAGGAAAAAGAACGGAGGCTGGAATGGGAATTCACCCTGAAAGTCTCTTATTTGGAGGTAAAAGCTATTTACAGTTTCAAAATACCTGGAATTAAAAGCAAACTTTGTAATAAAGTGAGGCTTAAATAGGTCAAATTCTTCAGGCAACCAGGCTTATTAAAATCCAAGCCTTGGGTCACACATTATGTTGGAGGCTTGGCTGGGACTGGAACCAGATTCCAGTAGGCTCCTAGTCTTTTTTTTCTAATCATAAAGCCTCCTTCTTGTGGTTGTTTAAATAGTCTGGTGGTTTTTTTTCTTTTGTAACACTCCAGTGAGTAGGGTTGTGGCAGCTGAACCAGGAGAGCTGGTATAAAGGGGAATCTAAAGGACTTTAGAAAGGGACCTATAACTTTCCATGAATGAAAGCCTATGTAGCAGATGGGACTGCATCCTTTTGTCCTCAGTGTGCATATCTGGCTGCTAAGTCTAACCTTATGCGTGCTACCTGGGAGAAGCTCCTAGAATGTTCTGTTGCAATCTATAATGGGGATAGGACTGCTGCACTTCTTCCTAGAGCAGTGGTTCTCAAACTTATTTGATCAATTGAGCGCCCCCCCCCCCCCGCCCCCTTCTTTGTGTCTGTAGTCGTTTACGCAACGAGTACATCTACCATCACACAGCTCTGAAGGCGGAGTGGAGAGCAGCAGCAGCGGCTGCTGGCTGGGCACCCAGCTCTGAAGGTAGTGCATGCCAGCAGCACCACAGAAATAAGGGTGGCAATGTGAAAAGTGAGATTTGTCAATATCACTTTTCACAGTAGATTTAGCGCCCCATTGCCACCCTTGCTTGTGCCACTGCAGGGCTGACAGCCAGAGCCCGCCACCTCTTGGTGAGGGATTGAGGAGGAGACTAGGGAAGGAGAGCCTGAGCCTGGGTGGCGCAGCTCTGGCTGTCCCCTTTATCCCTGCCTCCCAGGTGTGCACAGCCCTTTGGCATGAGCCCCAGCCACCCAGGGCTGACAGCCAGAGCTCTTCCCCACCCCCAAAAAAGCACACAGCTCTCTCCTCCCTTGACACATTCCCACGCCTCCCTTGGGAGTCCCACCTCATGGTTTGAGAACCGCTGTCCTAGAGAGATTTGCCTCAGATGAGCAAGGAGCATCTCCAGCATCACACTCTTCTCTTTTGGGAATTGGGGTGCTCAGGCTTGTGGAACTTTTGTCATTGAGGAGACCATGGGGATGGAGAGAGGGGCACATATGTAGAAATAGAATTTAATGATAACACAACTCCAACTCACAGGACTGGGGTCAAGTTAAGTCTGCACGTCTTAGTGAGTAAGAGGTGTGCAATGTCTTGCAAAGTTAGCCTGGTTCAGCCTAACCCTGTATTGTCTCTCATGCTCCATGCCCACTTCTGCCTGGACCACTTATTCTGAGTTTCTGTTCAAATACCTTCAGATCTACAATGAGGATATTCTAGACCTGCTGTCCCCATCTAGAGAACGATCTCAAATCAGCATACGGGAGGACCCCAAAGAAGGCATAAAGGTGCGTTGTTCCCACAGAGGTGGGCATGTTGGGGGCGGGGGAAGAGGTCAGAGTCCAGTGTTTCAATCAAACTCAGACACGCTTTTACAGTTCATAATCTTGCTGTCTCGGACTCTCTCTTGTGCTTCACTCTAGTCGCTGATACAAAAGCATGCTGACTTCCAGCTCTTTTCTAAATTAAATGTCTGGTGATTCTCAAACCTACTCTGTGGTAACTTCATTAGGATCTAGATTTCAGACCACAGCTAATTAAAGCTCTCAGTGAACTGATAACATTAACTCAAACCCTGATTTTATTTAAAGTAACTAACACATTACTGCAGTTCCTGTAGCCAAACTTCCTTGCTGCATGCCTTCTCCCAAACTTAAAAAGAGGAAAGCTACAGCAAAATGGCCATGGCAGGCACTGGCCGTAGATATGAAACTAACCTCTGTCTCGAAGTCCCCCAGAGTAGGCCTGAAGTCCATAGATGGGTTTGGGGTACGGTGTAGGGAAAGCTTGTGCTGCTGTGTCATTCTGCATCTGGTCTATGGATAAATTTAGCTTTTGTCTCCAGGGCTTGTCAGTCATACTTCATTAATATGAAACTCCATTTCCAGATGGTGGGTGGGTTGCTGAGTTCCACGCATCCAAAAACCTTGGCCATATGTAGTATGTGTTCTAGATGGATGCCTGGAATGGAACAATGGTTGTCATATGCAGCTTTGCATGCTGGCACCCTCAGAGGATTTGCTTCTGTATTTTAGATGAGGCATGACTCACGTTAGTGGCAGCATACTGGACTCATAGGTGGAAATTAGATGTGCTTACTTATAAGCTGTTAATGCAGCTCTTGGCACAAGTTTGGACCTCTTGGTGAGCATTAATCTTTCTGGTAAAGTCTGTTAGACTACAGCAGAGTGCAAGTGTGTTTTTCTCCTTACTCTTTTGGTTTGCTAGTTATGGTCACAGTGGCATAGAAGCAGGGACTTGGTCGGAGACCTAAAGTACACATCTGTGATGTAGTAAATAAAGGCTGAATATTGGGAGGCAGGGGAAGAAAATGAAATCCAATTCTTTATTCTTGGCACAGATTGTAGGATTAACGGAACGGGATGTGGCATGTGCCCAAGATACCATCCTTTGTCTGGAGCAGGGAAACAATTCCAGAACCGTGGCCTCTACAGCTATGAACTCTCAGTCCTCGCGGTCCCATGCAATCTTCACCATTTCAATCGAACAGAGAAAGAAAAGTGACAAGTAAGAAAGCGATAACTCCTTAGGTAACAGTTCTGATTCAACCCTGTCTCTTGTCAATCTGAGATTTCATACTTGCCTATCAAAAGGTAATCTTTTTAACCATTACTGGTTGACTCGCTCTAGAATAAGCTGCATCGACGATATACAGTCACTGGACTCTCCTAATTTCAAAAGCTAGTGGCAATACTTTGATGTGAAATGCACTCTTAAACCCATTCGATCAGCTCTGATGTGAAATCCCCTCCATCCTGCTTGTTGCTCGCATTCTAACTACACGTTGGCTCAGGAAGGTAACTTTTCTGTCTTCTGTAGGAACAGCAGCTTTCGCTGCAAGCTACACCTTGTAGATCTTGCTGGCTCCGAAAGGCAAAAGAAAACCAAGGCTGAGGGAGACCGACTAAAGGAAGGTAAGGAAGCACAGTAACTTCAGACAGCTTCAGTAATGCAAGCTTGTGCTCTTCACATCTGACATTCCTGGAAAGGACAAAATATAGCACACCACTCTGAAATCTTGACCTTAAAGGTGACACACAAAGGGGAAAAATACTTGTTTTTGCTGGGTTTTGAGGTATAAGGAGAGCTTGAAAGGTCTCTAGTAAAACGTTCTGTTTGGCTTTTATGTCAGGAATATATCCGGCTTTGTCTTCTGGACTTTGAGGGCTGATGGACTAGCTGGATCATGGCTTCCTAAGTGACTAAAACATATGCCATTGAGGGCGAAGCTTTTTGGTCTGATTATCAAACACCGTGTTATTCGGTTTTTAGCTCAAGTGCATGAAATGCTTTTGAAGAAAAGCTCTCTGAAAGATTCATATACCTTCAGTTTAGGGCTGATCTTCCATTGCAAATCTCCAAGGAATCCAGCAAAAACAAAGACCAAAAAAAAAATAAAAAAAAATCTTTTTATCCACTAGAGCAGTGGTTCTCAAACTTATTTGTGTCTGTAGTTCTTTGTGCACCTGCTCCCTCCCTTTCAGCTACATGTACTACCACTGAGCTCTGAAGGCAGAGTGGAGAGCATGCAGCAGCACAGAAATAAGGGTGGCAATGTAAAAAGTGATATTTGTCAATATAACTTTTCACAGCAGACATAGCACCCCGTGGCCACCCTTGCTTCTGACACCTGACGGCTGATAGCCAGAGCCCTGCTGCCTCCCAGTGACTGACTGGGTGTGGTGGGGGGAAGGAGAGCACAAGTGCCAAGGCTCCGGCTGTCCTCTTTATCCCCGCCTACCAGGCGTGCAGGCCCTTCTGCCTGAGTCCCGGTCACCTGGGGCTGACAGCCAGAGCTCTTTAAAAAAAAAAAAAAAATCCACACATTCCTGAGTCTCCCTTGGGAGGCCTGCCCCATAGTTTGAGAGCTGCTGCATTAGAGGACTCATCCAGTTCTTCCTCTGTAGTCACCTTTTAAAATCAGAACAAGATTCCTAGGGTTGGTGCAGAAGAAGGGGAAACTTGGAGGAACTCATGCTAGCCACTGAAGAGGAGTAGGGCTCTAAGTAGATTTGAAACTTCTATTCGCCTTTGATCATAAGGACGTTCAATGAGATCCAAAGGCAGCCAATTCAAAACTGATACATAGCTTTTCACACAAGGCAGAAGATATTACTGCTATAAGATATTGCTGAGGCCATTAGCTTAGCAGGATTCCAAAAAGCGTTAGACATTTTACTTGGATAACAGAATATCTTGTCAGGTTTCAGAGGGGTAGCCATGTTAGTCTGTATCAGCAAAAACAATGAGGAGTCCTGGTGGCACCTTAGAGACTAACAAATGTATTTGGGCATAAAGCATATGCCCAAATACATTTGTTAGTCTCTAAGGTGCCACAAGAATATCTTGGCTTTTACTATTATAACTCATCAGAGGGGTAGCCGTGTTAGTCTGGATCTGTAAAAAGCGACAGAGTCCTGTGGCACCTTATAGACTAACACGTATTGGAGCATAAGCTTTCGTGGGTGAATACCCACTTCGTCAGATGCATAGTAAAAGCTAAAAATAAACAAGATCTATGGAAGAAATATAAATCCTCAACTTTGGGGCATAAGACAACCTCTAGTGAGAACTTTTTCTGGAGCAAGTTATTCCATAACTACCCACTGTAGGGTTTCTTCTTCTGAGGCTGCTGGTGGTGTTCACAGTCAGAGATGGGTACTGGACTAGATGAGGCGTGTTGTCAGTTACTACATTCCTGTGTTCAACTAGCAAAGTACAGGGAAGGAAAATGTGCCTTGTCTTCCACTCTCGCCATCACACTGTAGCTGATGTCAGCACTGACGTTTCTGTTTCTGGGTGGAATGGATCTAAGATATAAGGGTAGAGGTCCAACATGCTAAAACATCACTGCCTGCTACGCTCTTTATGAACCTTTGACTGTACCAAAATAAGCCATCTGCTGCACTCTGATAATGGAGTAGGAGGTGAGAAGGGCAGATACTGTTCATCCTTGGCTCTGGTTTTTCAAAAAAAATCTAAATCTAGTAGGATGAGACTGATATTCATTGAGTCAGAAATATAGGGCTGGAAGAGACTTCAGTGAGTCTAGTCCAGCCCCCTGTACTGAGGCAGGACCAACTAAACTGAGACAGGTATTTGTCCAAACTGTTCTTAACCTTCAGTGAGGGGGATTCCACAACTTGCTTTGGAAGCCTATTCTGGAATTTAATTAGCCTTATAGTTAGTTTCCTAACATCTGACCTAAATCTCTCTTGCTGCAGTTTAAGCCCATTATTTTTTATCCTACCTTAGTGGACATGGAGAACAATTGATCACCATCCACTTTATAACTGTCTTTAATGTATCTGAAGACTACCATCAGGTCCCTCTTAAGTTTTTTCTTTTTCAAGACTAAATGTAACCAGTTTAACCTTTCTCACAGTCAGATTTCCTAAACCTTATATCATTCTTCTTTCCCCCCCCCCCCCCCTCCAGGGGACTCTTTCCAGTTTGTCCACATCTTTAATAAAGTTTTGCACCCAGAATTGAACACAGTACTCCAGCTGAAGCCTCACCAGTGCCAAGGAGAGCAGGACAACAACTGCCCATGTCTTAATATGACACACCTATTAATACACTTCAGAATTATATTGATCTTTTTTGCAACTGCATCACGTTGCTAGTTCATATTCAATTTGTGATCCCCTAAAACCTTAAGATGCTTCTGCAGTGCTACTGCCTAGCCAGTTATTTCCCCCTTTTGTAGCTGTGGATTTTTTCCCCCCTTCCTAAGTGCAGTACTTTGCACTTGTCTTTATTGAATTTCATCTTGTTGATTTCAGACCAATTCTCTAATTTGTCATGGCCATTTCAAATTTTAATCCTGTCTTCCAAAGTGCTTGCATCCCTACCAACCTGTCATCTGCGAATTTAATAAGCATGATCTCCCCTCTAGTACCCAAGTCGTTAATGAGAATACTGAACAGTACCAGATCCAGGACTGACCCCTGCAGGACCTCACTAGATATACCCTCCCACTGTGATAGCAAATCATTGATAACTACTCTTTGAGTATGGTCTTCCAACCAGCTGTGCACCCATCTTATAGTAATTTAATCGAGACCACATTTCCGCAGTTTGCTTATGAGTGTCTTGTGGGACTGTCAAAAAGCCTTATTAAAATAAACATAACATCTACTGCTTCCATTCCCCACAATCCCCTAGGCCATTTACTCTGTCAAAGAAGGAAATTAGGTTGATTTGGCCTGATTTGTTCTTGATAAATCCATGCTGGCTATTCCTTGTAACCCTGTTACCATGTAGATACTTCCAAATTTATTGTTTAATAATATGTTCCAGTATCTTCCCAGGTATCCAATTTAGGCTGACTGGTCTATAATTCCCTAGGTCATCTTTGTTCCCCACTTTAAAGATACGTACTGTGTTTGCCCTTCTTCAGTCCTCTGGGACCTCACCCATCCTCCAAGAATTCCCAAAGAGAATTGCTAATGGTTTAGAGATTGTCAGCTAGTTCCTTAAGTACCCTAGGATGAATTTCATTAGGCCTTGCTGACTTGAATACATTTAACTTATCTTAATGTTCGTTAACCCCGTTCTTTCCCTATTTGGGCATATTCAGTTGGAGCAAAGAGCAGGTCTTTAAAGAAGAGTTCCCCAGCCATTCTGACTAGGACAACATCGAAGGTTATTAACCTGCTGTGCTTCATATGATTCCACATAGCACATCTGTTCTGTAGCCATGATCATATCCTTCTTCATTAAACCTCTTATGCAAACCCGTGGGAAGAAGGCATAGGGTGGGATTTCCTTCTGGGAACTGGAGCTTTTCTATGAGGACTAAACCTCTCCATTTTCTACATTTTGTGGCCTTTGTTGGCAAGTATAGGACATAAACAGTAATAAAGCAAACCTCTCTATTTGGTTTAGCTCCTACTCACTTTGGATATTGTTTGTTTGTGTGCAGGAATCAACATTAACAGAGGCCTCCTATGCCTGGGGAATGTAATCAGTGCTCTTGGCGATGAAAATAAGAAGGGTGGTTTTGTCCCTTACAGAGACTCCAAGTTAACACGGCTGCTGCAAGGTAAGAGTATAGTTCTGTTCTATAGTTAAAAATAAATATGTAACAAGGGCTGTGTAACCCTCAGGCCAAGTGTTACATTCATATCTGGTCAGTAGGAACGTATTATTTGTGCTTTATTCCACAAACCTATGATCCTTAAGACAACAAAAACACAGAGGGATTATCTTCGACTGCAATTGCTTTGGGGTAGGGGCACAAACAACTCTAACTCTATCCTGCAGTGACACCATAAGGAAAAAACCATGAGAAACTCTAAACTGCCTTTTTAAAATGCATTAATCTGGAGGCACAATCACTAGTATCAACAAATCATAAGTGAATGGTTACTGCGCCATGTCACTACAGGGCAGAGCTAAGATGCTGTGTCCCTTAACAGTACATTTACACCTTAATGTGGTGTGTTTTTTTTTTTTTTTTTTTTTTATTTCTTAAGTTTAACCTTAACTCTGAATTTTCTGAGTTTATAATACTTGTTTTTGTGATACACATTACAAGAATGTTGTCATTTACCCTAAATTCCTGATCTGGAATCTTTAGTCTTGTCTTCATCTTAATGACACTTTAGTCTGGGAATAAAAAGGAAATAGCTTAATTTACTAAATTAGTTTTTCAGTCTTCCTTTTCACAGTACAGTAACTTGCTACATAAAACCATTTTTCATGGTATTTTATATCTTTCAAAACATGGACTGTAAGGTGCCATAATCTTCTTAGTAAGAAACCCAGTTGAGTGAGCTGAACTTGAGCAGGGCCACTTGTGCCCTTCTCAGGAGACTTATGGCACAAAGCTGGATAATACATATTCTGAGTGCAAAAGTAATAAGCCATGCTGGGCAGCTCATTGCCAGGGGGAGTATATTTGTTCAGATCATCAAATGTTTCCTTAAAGTGAAGAAGAATGAAGTCTGATCTGATGTTTTGGCTGTCCAGAGTATCCATGAAATTTCATCTTTCAGGGGAGCTGATGCCAGCAGAAGTAAGAGTACTTGAAACATTGATATTGGGAACTGTGTAGCTGCTTCACATGAGAATCCCGTCAGGGACGTGTGATGTCAAACACCGGCATTTGGAATAGAAACAGGAGGCAAAATAGCATATGTGGAAAATGTTCTTTAACTTCTTGGGGGGCGGGGGAGGAAGAAGGAGGTGGAGGTGACATATTTCTGTGGGGCTCTTACTAGTTGTAACCTGGAAAGTTGCTTTTCTTACCAGTGTTTCTTGTAATGGGAGAAATCACCTATTGGGTATTACATGAATAGCACGTTGGTCAAAACCTCTTGTCTGTGTTGGCTGTTGTGTTTTATGGGCATGGTGCACTCTTACAGCTCTGGGTTTTCCATCACTAACCCGCTTTGCCATTTTCACTGTCTCAATAATGCTCTGTCCCATTCTGTTTCTATTCAGATTCCTTGGGTGGTAACAGCCACACTCTCATGATTGCGTGTGTGAGCCCAGCAGATTCCAACCTAGAAGAAACCTTAAACACTTTGCGCTATGCTGACAGGGCGAGAAAAATAAAAAACAAACCAATAGTCAACATTGATCCTCAGGCAGCTGAGCTAAATCATCTAAAGCAGCAGGTACTGGACACTTCCCTCCTTCAGCTGGAGGCTGGAAAACATGTGTTGTGCATAGCAAAAGTGAGAAAATCCTCATTGCACCAAATTCACGAAAGAGAAATACACTGAACTCACTTAGCTATGGGTCACCTTAAAGAAAATCCTTAAATGTTTCTTTGTCTGTATGGAGTGGCCTCTTCTCTAATGCCACATGCTGCTTGAGATTCTCCACTATAAGTGTGCTGCAATTGGAACATTTCTTTTCTCCACTGTTAGGTTGGGCCTTCAAGGTCACGCTTCGGTCATGGCCAAGTGTTGGTGTCAACTACAATTTACATTTCACATGAATTGTGCACTGGACACACCATAAGAAATGTCACTCCCACCAAAGTGCAGCCATCTCTGGAGTGAAGTATGGCATCTAGCCAACACTACACAGCTATACTGCCCAAGTTTAGGATAGGAAACGTAGAAGGGTTCATATGCAATCAGTTGTATGCAAATCTAGTTAATCAAATTCTAGTTTGCCTAAAACATAAGGATAGTGCTTCCCCCTATTGTCCCTACAAGAGTACCAGGAGCTCCTCAATGAAGATGTGCTCATGATACACAAGATAGAGTTTATGTGAAAGGCAACATTGTGCCATCAAATAACATTGGAGCATTGGTTCAGCACTGATGAAGAGGGAAAAGCTCCCTCTTCGTCATTAATGTTAATTCCTGTAGCTCCAGCTCTTTCTTAGAGATCAGCGTGCTCTGGGCTGATTCAAAGTTGGGTAACTTTTTCTGTTTCCCTCTAGGTACAACAGCTGCAGGTCTTGTTGTTGCAGGCCCATGGAGGGACACTCCCGGTGTCTATCAAGTAAGAACTATAGACTAATGCTTAATGTAACTAGAGGCCTTGATTCCCCACATCTCCACCTCCCTGACTGAGACTAGATCTCTTGCACTGAGGCTCTAGACTGCACTTGGTGCTAAGATAGGAACTAATTTGCCACTCAAGTATCCGTCAAGGCCTCTTTCTCACTCCTTTGTTACGCTCACTAAATCTCATTGCACCAATGTTTCACTTCCACGTGCAGCAATACCCTCTGTAAGAACGCAACAGTCTAGCTGTAGTAGAGGAGGCAGGGGGAGGAACTTGATCGATAATGGTAACATTTTAGTAGTGTAAATATCTGCCTTTCAAGAGGCTGCTAACAAACACTATGAGCAACTGACTTTATTTCCCCTCTAGCTTAAAAAGCAAACACTAGCAAATCCAGGGAGGAAATGATGCGTGTATGGGTCTGTTTTAGAGAGTGCATCGACTCCTAAGTGAATGCCATTTCTCGATTTAACACCAGCCACAGTGATGCTACCTAAATAGTATCCACTTGTCTATGTGATACAGTAACTATTTAACTTTTATAGTGCTTGAAGGTCTTAAATTCAGGATTTGGGTTTTTCCAGTTATTTCCTTCTCTTAAACTGATCCAGCCCCTGTTTGTCAGAGTTCTGTTGGGAAATGTGCAGAGAACTTAAATCTCACTCCAAAACTTTACTAAAGTTGCAGTTGAGCTGTAGTTGGCCTTGTTTGACTGGCAGCTGCTGGGGTTACCCATAAAACTTCCCTGAGCAGGCATCTGACCCTGCTTTTTAAGTTGAAGGGTAGCATTTTACTGACCTTGTATTTCTCAGACGTATTGGATAAAATCCCTTGTACTTCCTCCTTCCTACAGGACACTTCTGCCATATAGTTTCTCAATCCATCACCCAAACTGTAAATTAAAAGTAAGCAAAGATTACTTTTCCATCTTCCTAGACTGTAAGCTTCTCAGTACAGGAGTTTTATCTCTCTTCAATTTTCTGTCACAGTTAAGGGTGACTCCACCTGCATCTCAGCAAGGATGCCTACCCTCAGGCTTCCAGCTCCCCAGCTGTTGCCTCTCTCAGGCGGAGATGTGTGTCTCACCCTTCTGACCAGGGTATTTCCAGGTTGTACAGTTTCCTGCCTTCATTGTGTATTTCCCAGCAAAGACAGTCTGCTTAAACAGACCTACTTGCTTTCTCTTGAGAGTCTGATACCAGAATGATTGCCACAGATATGTGACTACATGATTCTTTTTAAGCAAGCCTACTTTATTCTTAAGATTAAAAAGCATTAGGGAGAGAACCTACAACATATGCTAATAGGGGGTTTGGTAAGCTTAAGGTCATGCCTACATTACAAACTTACGTTGATTCAAGTCATGTTGGCACACAGCTGCTGCAGTTACTACATTGCTTGTGTGCATGCATACTTGGCTCCTTGTGTCAATGGTGTGCATAAGCACACCTGGTAAGTGTACTGATGCAGAGTGCAGTGCTCCATGGGTAGGTATCCTGTTGTACAACCTGTCACCGTTCAGCGCACTGTCTTTTGGGAAGATGCATGATGGGTCCGAAACAAGTCACACAGGAGTGACTGGGAGCATGGCGTCAACGTACCAGTTTGCAACTGTCTGCATCCCATACTTTTTGTGACTTTTGTCAAAAACCTGTGACCCTCCTTGCTGTCCGCCGTCTCTGACAGAAGCATGGAGCCTGCACAGCTCAGCACTATTGTCACGAGTGTTGCGAGAACAGGGTATGTGATCCTGGAGTATTTGCAGAGCCACAAGAAAAACTGAATGAGAGGGAACGTGACATTTCCTTGGAGGACAGATTGCTGTGGAACATAGTGAACCAATTCAAGGTTCTCCCCTTGCTCATGAAGTCATACACCGGCCATCTCGACAGCACCAAGGAATGAATAATCTACCAGCTCAGCAGGTGCAGAATAGCAATTGAATGGGCTTTTGGTCGTTTGAAGGGTTATTGGCATTGTTTACTCATAAGATTGGACCTCAGCGAGGAAAAAATCCCAATAATTAGAGCTGCCTGCTGTGTCCTGCATAATATGTGAAGCAAAGTCGGAAAAGTTTCTGCTATGGTGGAGCGAAGACGTGGAACAGCTGTCTGCTGAATTTGAGCAACCAGATATATGGGCTATTAGAAGAGCTCAGTGCGACGCTATATGACTCGGAGGTTTTGAAGACTGTTTTTAACAGAGAGCCAGAGTAGGGTATGGTGGTGTGGGCTGTCCCTGTTCTTTTGTGCTCTGGTAAGAATCATGTGGTGGTTGCTGTACATGTAGGAATATAACCTTGTCAATGCACCTATTAATTTTGTTTGTGAATGATCCTATGAGTTGTGTAACAAAAACAAATACATTAAAAACTTAATAAATTAAGAGAACAGAACTTCTGAAGGGGAAAGGCCATTCATGTCCATTTTGGCTACATACGTACAGCAACCTGTGAAAGTCACAGTTGGTGAATGTGAAGCTGTGATTGTCATTAATGTTCCCTGGAGTGGAATGGAAGGAGTAGTGCAGCAACCCCTGATGCCAGGTGGAATGTTGAGGGGGTGCATATTGAGTTCTCAATGGGCTGCAGAGGGAGACGAGCATAGGATTGTTGAACATGCATGTTCACCAGTGTGCAGCACCTGTGTTCTGCTGCCTGAGAAGCCCTAGTATGTCCTGATGCATCTCCCTCTCCTTTTCCTGCTGGGACTCCTGGGCCTTTCTCCTCTCCGCTCTTTCCTTCTCCAGAATGTCCACAACGTTCATCCTCCAGGCTCTGTGCTCACAGTCTGATGCAGCACTAGTTTGCAGGATCTCATTGAACATGTCAGCCCGAGTCCAGTTCTTTTTCCTCCTTATCTGGCTCAGGTGTGGAGCAGGAGACTTTGAAGGCCACAATGGCAGCAGCTGAAGATACAAACAGAGGTACCATTATCAGCATGTTCGCTACAGAAAGCAAAACTTAAAATAGGGCAATGGCACTGAATACTGGCACCATTTTCCACAGATGGTGACTTTAGCTAGCATCTCACTGCTGAGGGTAACAAAGGCAGAGAACACAGCTGCTGCTCATGTCCTGAAGCTGCCCAGACCCACATGCTGCTAGCTGGTGTACTGCAATAGTGTCTGCTGAAGTTATCGCTGAGTGGCATAGGAAAGTGTCCTATTGCGGAGGAAGAAATAAGGCAGCTCTCCCTAGAAATCTTTGGCAGAGTACTCCCATGAAAGTTTCATCATAAGCTCTCAGGAGGATTCAAGGGCCATCCCTATGTACATACATAAACTGCTCTGCATGCCCCCACATAATCCTGGAGGGGAATGAAAAGCAGATAGCAACTCTACCTCTTTTTTCTGGTTGTACCACTACCTATTCTACTATGAATAAATTAAGACTGTGTCCTGCTACTTTGAGGGTGCCAGCCTTGTAATTGAAAATAATGGTTCCTTCCCCTGTATCAGGCTTGCCTATGTTGGACTGTGGTGGAATCAAAACAAAAAACCCAGGTCCTGGCTTGCTGCGCAGCTGGGTTCCTTGGTCGCCTGTCCCCCATACTCCTCTTCATCTATCACGTCCTCACTGTTCATGGCAGGGACCTGTGACTTGGGCCCCTCAGAGGTATCCCCGGTGCTGTGGGGATTGGTGGTGGTGTCTCCATCAATATGGCATGCAGCTTTTCAGAAAAGCAGCAGGTCTGTGGCTTGGCACCAGATTGATCATTGGCCTCCCTGGCCTTCTGGTATACCTGCCACTGCTTCTTGGCTTCTCACACATCACTGCTGCTGGTTCCTGTCATACCTCTTCTGCATCCCCTGAGTAATCTGCTCATAGATGTCAAAATTTTTACGACTGGTCCATAACTGTGCCTGCACCGCCTCTTCTTCCCGCAGGCCTAGGATATCCACTATCTCCTGTCTACTCCAGGCATGAGTGCATCTGGAGCAGATAGCCGACATAGTCAGCTGGAGAGTTGCTCTCAACAATGGAGAGCTGCTAGGTGTGATCGCCAAGCCCGGCAGTCAGGAAAAGGAATTTCAAAAATTTGCAGGGCTTTAAAGGGGATTGGGGACTTCAGGATCTCTGACTCCTGGGCAATGGAGTTCACAATGGTGACTAAAGAAGTCAGCGTGGAGCATTGTGGGACAGCTGCTAGAGGACATTTAGTGTCGACATAAATAATGCAGTGTCTACACTTGCACTGTGTTGATCTAAGCACATTGATTGTCGCTCTATGCTTGTCAGGGAGCTGGTGTGACTATGTTGGCCTATCGGGTTTCTTACAGTGGTGGGAGACCGATTTTAAGTGTAGGCACATGCACAACTAGGTTGACATAAACTGCTTTGCGTCAGCCTAACTGTGTTGTGTAGACTAGGCCTAACGTGTATTTTGGCAAGAAGAGTCTTTCAACACCCCCCCCCGGGGCTTCCTTTTAGTTGCCAGTTCATAACTGCTTTAACTGAGAACAAGTACCCTCATGACATGTTTAGGCCACCCTTTATTATAATCCAGGAGTTTTTGAGCTGGAGTTTCCGGAAGCTGGTAATTAGAATACAATGGGTGTCTGTCTCTCTCTCTCTCCCCCCAAAGCGTGTCTTCAAAGGTTGGCTCTAGAGGGTAGAACTTGCATTCCCTCCACCTCAAGGTACATCCTAAGGAAATCTATTTCAAACATATTGTTCCAAAAAGACCTTTGAACTTCCTCATACCTTCCAAAGATTGCAGTAATATTTGTCTTCCTGCTAAAGAAGTTCCATAAAATCTCACAATAATACATAAACACTTTCATTTCCTATACAATGTATCCCACCGGTATTAACCCCAATTCAATAAGGTTTAACTTAATTCAATAAATTTCATTCAGGATATTGTTAGTCTGTGACAGTAAACACCTCATTGGCATTAAAATAATAAATACTTGTCTTAATTAGTATGAAGCCATCAGAGAATCTGCAGTCCCTCATGGAGAAGAACCAGTCCCTGATAGAGGAAAATGAAAAGTTGAGCCGAGGTCTGAGTGAGGCAGCTGGTCAGACAGCCCAGATGTTGGAGAGAATCATCCTGGTAAGGCTAAAATTCTATGTGAAGAGCTTTTAGCTACACATTACTGTTTCCTAACTGTTGGAAGCTGACCACTAACCGTGTTCTAATGCTATTCAGGAGCATCTGACTCTGGAGGACTAAAGCTGAATTTGAAGGGAACAAAACAGTAGCAATATGATGTTAGGCTACAGAATGCATCTGGTTCTGAAGCCTGCAGGTTTTGACTCAAATGTACTAGAATTAGAATACTCTACTTTGAAAATGCATCACTCACAGGAATATAACACTGAATACCAACTTTTCCATCTCCCAAGTTCTCCCATCAGTCACTGTGGCTCTGTATGTCTTGACCATTTGGAGGCCATTTGCCTGCAGCGGTTGTACTGCCAAACTTTGCGATTCCAGGGTTAAATAAGTCAAAATGTGTCTTGTATGCCAACTTCTCCCAAAACCTTCTAAGACCTGCTCTTTTGTGGGCTTTGGAGAAAAGTCCAAACTTACTTTCATTTAAAGGGAACTAACCTTCCCCGATTGTGCATAAACCCGTATCGAATCACAGTGCAAGTCACCTTAACAGCAGAATGACGAAGCAGCTATTCCTATAAAGAAGATAGCTGTTTCTTGCTTCTCCTTCTATAATTCAGTATCTAATTGACTTTTCTTTTCTTAGACAGAACAAGAAAATGATAAGATGAATGCCAAACTCGAGGAACTCCGGCAGCATGCTGCGTAAGTCCCATCCAGTTTCATGTGCTGCAGAAGTGCCCTGCAACACTGCTCATTTCATTTATTGGCTCTGCATTTGTTATTTCAAAGTCCATCTGTATGCAGGGAGGGTGAACAGTATGTTGGCAATACCCTATCTACTGAGGGTCAGACATGCAATTGCCAAGCAAAACCAGTGGACTCAGTTGCATGTCTGAATTTTTCAGGTGCAAACTTGATCTGCAGAAGCTGGTAGAGACTCTGGAGGATCAGGAGCTCAAAGAGAACATAGAAGTGATTCGTAATCTGCAGCAAGTGATAGTCCAGTTGCAGGTAAGAACTGACCTAGAAAATGGGAAGATCCCTGTGCCAAATGAGCTTCCTACTGAGAGGAACCCAGTGGTATGGTGCCAGTCTGCTAGGTAGTTGTTTCTTTATAGCCCTGCTAAATAAGCCCTCTGCACAGGTGTGTGGCTGTTAAATGGCTTTTGGCAAGTTACTTTAATATAGACTTACTGTTGAAACTTCAAAGCCACAAAATGACCATTTTATGCTCAGATAGCTGCTCACTCCAGATTAAATGAGTATCTTCAGAAGAATGCTGTGAAGTGAGACTATTGCACAAATTTACAGTCCAAAGACTGGGTAACGCAGGGCGCAAAAACAACTCTTGTAAGTTCAGGGCTTTAGCGTCTATATTTCTATTAAATGGTCGTATTGGAGGGAGCTGGAATTGTTTGAAAATTTCCATGTCCTTGTCTAATATATGACT
Organism: Emys orbicularis; assembly: GCF_028017835.1. NCBI lineage: Eukaryota > Metazoa > Chordata > Testudines > Emydidae > Emys > Emys orbicularis. The sequence goes on from NC_088691.1 coordinate 26,523,353, forward strand.
CTTCTATATTCCCCTTCCTAGATGTCCCTCAAAGCTCCAACCACCCCATAAGGAACTGGCTGCCAATTCTGTGTAGTTCAGGAAATGTCTGATAGGGAGTAACTTTGCCTAGTCAGTTGAGACTCAGTTCAGAAGAGGCATTCACTGCTGCTGTTAAAATGGGATGCCAGTGGCCTCCTCTTCCCAGAGAGGGGTGTTTTTTCAGATCAGAGGACAGAGTCTAGAGAAGCCTTTGCTGCTCTAAATGGACAGCAAGGAGCCCTTGTTAACTGCACTTCTTCTCACTGCTGTACATTAAAGTGCTCTGTTTGCCCTACACAGGATGAAAGTGCTGCCTGTGTGGCAGCATCCATGGAAGCTGTTGCTGAGATGGCAAACTCTGAGCAAGAATCTGACGCTGTAAGTGGTGGTAGGGTCTGATATACTGCAGATTTTGACTATGTAAATATTCTCATTCACTCAGTAATTGTATCTTTCCCGTTCCCTAATCCCATGTATTTGGCACTTAGTTACTTCTTACCATCCATCCTTCCTCCTTTACTGTACCCTTTCCTATTTTTTTTATTTTCTCCTTCTTAAAATTATGAAGTTATGTAAAAAAAATTTTGAAACATTTTATATTAATACTGCTGCTTACTTCAGTAGTATTCAACTGTTCTGCTATGTTCAAACTGCCAGTGCAAGCACTGAAGATCCCCTTGGAATTGGCTTCTTTTGGCTAATAATTGTGACTATATTCCAGCAAGCAGAAACCAGCCAGGACAGCAAGAGATCCCCAGATGCTTTCACCACTCAGCATGCCCTCCGCCAGGCAGAGATGTCCAAAGCACTGATAGAATTAAATAAAGCCCTGGCTCTAAAAGAGGCCTTGGCCAAGAAAATGACCCAGAATGACAGCCAGCTGGAGCCCATTCAGTCCCAATACCAGGTAAACGCTCCTTTCCAGGAAGGCCCATGGAAATATCTGTCCAGTGTTGTCCTTTCTTCACCCCATATGTGTGGGTTTTGTAACGCTAGTGGGGGAAGGGATTCATCAGGACATGAGCATTCCCTTGGTGGCTCTCATAGTAAGAACTCCATATTGCCTAGAGGTGTGGTATGAGAGGGCCGAGTCCTGTGACAGAGGCATCTCTGGAATGGTAGTCGTCTAGCTGTAGGTGCCCACAGGTGGCAGAACTATGGTGCCTAAATGTCTGCACGTGGTTCTACTAAGCAGACAGTCCTTGCTTCTTCTGATCGGGACATTGGCCACTGACTGTTCCATGTAATCCCAGTCTTCCAACTCACTCCTCAGAATTGCACTTCTGCTGTGGCACTGCTTAGCCTCCATGGAACTCAGCCACTGCTGCCATTGAACTGGCTTCCTCTCTCCTATAAGTGCTGGAATCCATTTTTGAACCCACCTGACTTATTGATCAAAACATGACTGCCAGACTAAAAGGCTAACTGCAGGTGTATATTGATCTGGCTCCTACAGCTGCTGCATGGGGAGGTCTTCTGATCCCTCTGACAACAGTGCAGTTGTCCAACCTATTGAAAGGAAACATGGCTCCCCAAGGCCTTATCTAGCCTTGTCCCTAGCCGCTGGGATTTCAAGACTTGTAACCTGAAGCTCTCTGCTCCTGTCTCCTTTCTAGACTAATATCAAGGGCCTGGAGTCAGAGGTGAGCAGCCTGCAAAAAGAGAAGGAAGAGCTGATCCTTGCACTTCACACTGCAAAGAAGGATGTTAACCAAGCAAAGTAAGGCTGGCTAGAAAGGCCAAGTAGATTGGTTCCAGTAGATGCTCATTTCTCTAATCAGTGGCACTTGGCCTGGCAAGTAAAGCCCTGCTGGCAATTGCTGCACATACTGAATACTGGAATAAAACATCAAATCCTAAATTCCAAACTGTTGCAATGAATGGGCTTGTCTGCTCCATGACTAATGTCCCAGGTGATAAATCTGCTAGCTCAGCACACTTCAGGTGCTGGGTGTAGTTTTTATCACCACACTGCACAATGAACCAACCTAGGGAATTGCATTCATACCCCTGCCAGATAATGAGGGCTCTGGGGAATCTCTTGTCCAACCTTAACTACTTCATTGAGACAATGAGTATGTTTTGAGGCTGTGGAAGGGTTCATGTTTGGCACTAGGAAGGGGCCTACTGTATCAGGTTTTTACCCTACAGACTGGCATAAAGTATGAGGGGGAAATATCCTCAGCTCTGAATGAGTAAATTTTCAGTTTCTCTTGTAGAGAATCTATTCTGATTTAGTGCATCCTGCTAGGAGTTGAGATGAGGAAGGGGAGGCCCTTGAGACTGAACACCCAGAACAGGGAGCCAAAGAATCATTCTTAGCCCTGCTACAGACTCTGATCTTAGGTAGTTCTCTCCCTTTTCAGTGACTCAGTTTCCGATCAATAAAACAAGAATAATGCATACTTGATTTAATTTGTTGGGAAGGACTTGTCAGACTTATCTATCTTTAAAGCGCTTTGCCGTCTGCTGATTAAAGAGGCTAGTGATAAGAATAGATTAGAGTATACTCCTGTTTTTCCAAATGGCTTGGAACAACAAGCTGAAACTTTTGGATAACCAGGCATTCAGATAAACAGAAGTACTATTTTGATCTGGGTTCTAGCTTTGGGCTGGGAGGCAAAGGGCTGGATACAGTGGGAGTTGCAGGCTGAAGTCACTCTGGGGAGCTGCTTTACCCAATTGGCTACTGTTGCCATTCTTGGCTATGAGCCAATGAGCTCTGTGTGTCAGCCCCTCTCCTGCACAAGTTGCCTGCCCTGGGCTATGGCCGGACACAGCCCCTCAGTGATGATTCCAGTGTCAGTGAAATTCCTGCATTAATGGTCACTGGGAGGGGTCGTGTCCTGGGCTGCAGGGCTCCATGATGGGAGAGGAGGGCTGACTAGAGATGCTGCTATGGCTATAACTAGTTACAGGCTTCACTTTTGAACTGGGTACAATGCTGCAGCCATGGAACCAGATTGTGAGTGGATCTATTGTTGCACTGGTATAGCATGAATTATACTCATTGCTGAATATTACTAAGCGTTAAGAGGTTAATTGAGAAGTTATTAGTGGGCTACCTGGGGGATGCACTGTGGATTCAGATAACCGAAAATTCTAGTTAACTGGGACTGTACTGCATTATAGTTCCAGGCTCTACTGGTATGTCTATACTGTCCAAAAAAAAAAAAAAAAAAAAAACCTGCAGCAGAGAGACTCAGAGCCTGGATCCAATGAATCGGGCTTGCACTATGAAGCTAAAATTAGCAGTGAAGACATTTGGGCTTGGACTGGAGCCCCGGCTCTGAAAACTGGTGAAGAAGGAGGGTCTCGGAGCCTAGGCTCCAGTCCAAGCATGAATGTCTTCATTGTTGTTTTTAGCTCCATAGTGTGAACCCTGCAAGCTTGAGTCATTTAACCCGGGCTCTGGGACTAGCTGCTGTCCGTCTCTCTTTGGGAGTTTTAAGTTATGTTTGCACTGCAGTCGGCTCTCATTCACCTGAAGGGAACTGATCTCATAGCTGAGATGTTCTTGGCTTGCCCAGGATCAACCATTCTACTTACACCCTGGGAAATAGATTTCTAGTGTGCATCTCCCTTCCAACCTTCCCTTTGGATTGAATGAGTTGCTGAGAAGCACAACTGGAGTTTCTAAACTCTGCTTTATACAGTGGTCAGGCAATGGGGTGAGTGAGGGACCGCAATTCTGGGTCTGTTTTCACAGTAAGGAGAAGGGGAGTCTATTCCTGGAGAACAGCACTACTAGGTATATATTTATAGGGTGATTCTTTGCAGGCTGAGTGAACGACGCAGGAAAAGACTCCAGGAGTTGGAAGGGCAAATGAATGAGCTAAAGAAGAAATTGAATGAACAGTCAAAACTCTTGAAGCTGAAAGAATCTACAGAGCGCACAGTCTCCAAACTGAACCAGGAGATTCGGGTAACTAACACTGCCATATGCAGCCTCTGAGCTCCATCTAATGGAGCAACTTCCAGCCAGAAGACAGTGAAAGCTTCCATTTTATTGGACTGGCATCACCTTGTATTGCAAGACTCATGTAATTGTAGTTCTGTGACTAGTGCTGCTAATGATGGAGTGGATAGGAGGCTCTTATGGTATAAGCATAGGCCTGGGAGTCAAATCTGGCTATACTACTCATTCAGTCCAAGCCTTGGGCAAGTCACTTGACTTTGTTGTAACTTAGTTTCCATGTCTGTAAAATTGAGATGGTTCCCTACACCTTTAAGTGGGGGTTAACAGGATGAAATCATTAGTCTCAAGCACTGACCTCCTCAAAAGGCTGGTGCTGCGGGTGGGCAAAGTTTTCGTAATATGTCCTCTTGTCAAGAGTACTTGACAAAACTATGCAAAGTGTAAGTATTGGAGTAACTTTCTCCTGCAGGAAATGAAAAATCAGCGGGTACAGCTGATGCGCCAAATGAAAGAGGATGCTGAGAAATTTAGACAGTGGAAGCAGCAGAAGGACAAGGAAGTGATCCAGCTGAAAGAACGGGTAAGTGAGCCATTAATCACCTGGACAGTCACTGCTGGCCATGAGTTAACTTACCTAAGGGGTTGGCTCGACTTGCAAATAAACATCTGAAAACATAACATCTCTACAGTGCCTTGAAAATAACAAACCAATAGGTCAAAAAGCCTCTTGTTCCATATATACCTGAGTGGCAGGCTGCCACCTTTCACCAGTTATATGTGTCAAGGAAAGATTGACGATTAGCTTATGTCTGAGGTTCCTTGATCTGCCAGCAGAGTGATCACAACTCAGATCTAAATCCGAAGTAAAAAATAACACCGCGTTAGTACCTAGGGGTATCTTTACCACAAAATAGAAGTAGTTGGCATCTGCCCTTTCAAGGGCGTATTGAGAATATACCACATGAGCAAATAGTTAAAGCTGTTACTATTACAGTAGTTAATGTAATCAAATTAGCTTGTGGCATTCAGGTCTAATGGGGCTTCTGTGCCTCTTGAGTCTTCATGTGTCCTTGTCTCAAGGTGTTGTGAGCAGAACAGTTCTAGCCCCAAAGGATGTAGGAGACCATATTCTAGAGCAGGGGTAGGCAACCTATGGCACGGATGCCAAAGGCGGCACGCAAGCTGATTTTCAGTGGCACTCACACTGCCCGGGTCCTGGCCACTGGTCCAGGGAGCTCTGCATTTTAATTTAATTTTAAATGAAGCTTCTTAAACATTTAAAAAACCTTGTTTACTTTACATACAACAATAGTTTAGTTATCTATTATAGACTTATAGAAAGAGACCTTCTGAAAACATTTAAAATGTATTACTGGCACGTGAAACCTTAAATTAGCGTGAATAAATGACGACTCGGCACATCACTTCTGAAAGGTTGCCGACCCCTGTTCTAGAGCAACAAGGGCCACTTGAATTTTGTCTGCTCAAGCTTACAGTGATCAGTGTTGGTCATAGAGCACATAGGATGTCTGTTTCATGCTCCCCCTGGACTAAACAAGTGCACTGTAAAACATGTCTTTATATGACTTGCAACTTTTTGACCTGCCTAGTTTGTTTCTCTTCAGGATCGCAAGAGGCAGTATGAGCTGCTTAAGCTAGAACGAGACTTCAAGAATCAGGCCAATATCCTCAGGCGCAAAACAGAAGAGGTAAGGAGCAAACATCTGCTCGGGACTCCTGATCAATCCCGCAAGGTCTGGAAGACATGACTGGAGTTTTGGCAGGGGACAGATCGAATTCTTGATATTCAGGGGAACAGTTTGGGGGTTTGGAGATGAATTGAGGATGTCAGTTCAGAGGGGGTGCATTGTGACTTTTTTCTTTCCCCCTTGAAAAATTTAGGGACTCTGCCTCTTAATTCTCACTGTCTCCTTCCCAAACCCAGTAACTCTTGATTGCACTGCCTGCCCTAGATTCTATCACCTGTTCCAACAATGATGGATAAGCATACTAGCTGGATCTGCTAAAACGATCACCAATGAGATCACTAATGTTTAAAGTGTTGACATTAGGCTTCAGACTTCTCATTGGCATGAGTGGGTGCAGTTAACACTGTGCAGAGCTTCTCTCAGGCTGTTTGCAGACAGGAGAAGACAGAACTGCATCAGTTTACTCTGGGTCCACTTCTTGAAGGTTTTCTTCAACCATAAGGTCTAGAAGCAGAAATGCTTTGATACAAAAATGCTTTTAAAATGGGAGCTTCAGTTCTGGTACACAACTGCAGTGGGTGTATTCTGGAGACAACTTGGCTGCAGAATCACAGGAAATAATGTACCCAGCATATAGACTCAATAGTAAAAGTGCATTCTAGAGGTGAACCAAGAGGCTTGTAATATGGCTAAGACCCTAGTTAAGGGGTATGCTCCTCCAGAGGCTATTGACATCAATAATTCCAAAAGCAGATCAGGCAGCTGTTTCCTTCATGCTTAATACTGCCCTGCGTGCAGTGACATCCCATCTGTATCTGCTCTACAAGTGCTCAGTGAAGGAAGAATGGATTCTTATAAATGTAGATATACTACTCCACAGCTAAAGCTAAAAGCAGCAGTGTTTTTGGTTAGCATGTCATTGTGCAGATGCTTCCTGACTGGCTTTCAGCAGCATGGAGTCCTGCACCCAGAGCTGTGAATCACATTAAGTTAAGCAGCCCAATAGTTTCTACTGTGCTAGGGATTCAGGGAGGGGAAATGATTGTATGTGTGGTGGGGGTTTTTGCAGGCAGCAGCTGCTAACAAGCGCCTGAAAGATGCTCTACAGAAACAGCGTGAAGTAGTGGATAAACGGAAAGAGAGCCAAAACCGAGGAATGGAAGGAGCTGCTGCTCGAGTAAAAGTGGGTATCAGTATAGTGGTGCACTGCCTGATGCACCCCTTTGAATAATGAGCTAGCAAAAAGGTTGCCTGACTAGCTCACTGATGGAGGCTGGGTTAGATGGGTGGAAAACAGAGAAGGGCCATGGAATTTCCTGTCCTGAATAGGAGTAAATAAGGGCAACCTAGTTTATTTGCCCCTAGATATGGAGGAGAGTTCAGAGGAGGAAGTGGGTGACTGAAGTCCCACTGTTGCGATGTCCAGTAGAGTTTATTACAGGGGTGGGCAAACTTTTTGGCCTGAGGGCCACATCTGGGTATAGAAAGTGTATGGTGGGCTATGAATGCTAACGAAATTGGGGTTGGGGTGTGGGAGGGGGTGAGGGCTCTGGCTGGGAGTATGGGCTCCAGGGTGGGACCAGAAATAAGGAGTTACGGGTGTGGGAGGGGGCTCTAGGCTGGGGCGGAGGGGGTGCAGGGTGAGGGCTCTGGCTGGGGGTGCAGGCTCTCGGGTGGGGCTAGCGATGAGGGGCTTGGGGTGTAGGCAGGTGCTCCAGGCTGGGACCAAGGGGTTCGGAGAGAGGGGGATCAGGGCTGGGGTGGTGATGCTTACCTCAAGGAGCTCTCGGAAGCAGCAGCATGTCCCCCCTCCAGCTCCTACACGGAGGTGTGACCAGGCAGCTCTGCTGCACACTGCCCTGTCTACAGGTGCCACTCCTGCCGCTCCCAATGGCCGTGGTTCCTGGCCAATGGGAACTGCGGTGGCAGCGCTTGGGGCGGGGGCAGCATGTGGAGTGGAGCCCCGTGGCTGCCCCTATGCATAGGAGATAGAGGGGGCACATACCGCTGCTTCCGGGAGCCGCACAGAGTGGCCCCTGACCCCGCTCCCCAGTGGGAGCTCAAGGGCCAGATTAAAATAGCTGATGGGCCAGATGCGGGCCATAGTTTGCCCACTCCTGGTTTATTATCTCTGTCCTGTCTTTCTCCAGAGCTGGCTTGCAAATGAAGTGGAGGTTCTGGTTAGTACTGAAGAGGCCCGGCGCCACCTCTCTGACCTTCTGGAGGATAGAAAGATCTTGGCCCAGGAACTCCTGCAGCTTAGAGAAAAGAGGGAAGCTGGGGAGACTCCACCTCTAAAACTTCGGGTGAGTGACACACGGAGTCATAGCTGAGAGCTACACTCACTCTCTGTCCCCTTACTGCTACACTTGTTCTCTCCTATTTGGGTCTGTGAAGTCCTATGACGAGTAGATTTCCACAGCCCCCCTGGCTGATGAAAGGAATAGCAATGAAGAGGTGATTGGAGCACAAGAGGTAGTGGGGATCTGGTTCTTCATGGTTCTATTCCCTAAAACAATTAGTCTGGCATCAGTGTCATGAGAGTGGGCCCCAGCCCCCATCAAAGGTTTCGTGTACAACCCCTTGTTCAATTGGGAAGGAGGGTGGTGTTTTAGCTGAGAAGAACTACTTGTAAACATTTGTCCTGGTAATGCAACCCCTATCTTAAGTGTTTAGAGTGTCTAAACTAAAGCTCAGACTCAAGCACGGGGTGGGGAAACTTTTGGGCCTGAGGACCACATCTGGGTATAGAAATTGTATGGTGTGCCATGAATGATCACAAAACTGGAAGTTGGAGTGTGGGAGGGGTGGGGCCAGAAATGAGGAGGGCTCCAGCTGGGGGGGTGGGGCCAGAAATGAGGAGTTCAGGGTGTGGGAGGGGGCTCCAGGCTGGCCAGGGAGAGGGGGAGGGTTCCAGCTGGGGGTGCGACCTCTGGGGTGGGGCTGGGGAGAGAGGCTTGGGGTGCAGGAGGGTGCTCCGTGCAGAGACCAAAGGGTTCGGAGGACGGGAGGGGGATCAAGGCTGGGGCACAGGGGTGGGGGGAAGAGGCTCAGGGGCGCAGGCTCCGGGCGGCACTTACTTCAAGCAGCTCCTGGAAGCAGCAGCACGTCCCCCCCTCTGGCTCCTACGCGGAGGCACGGCCAGGCCACACTGTGTGCTGCCCCGTCCGCAGGCGCTGCCCTCGCAGCTCCTGGAAGCAGCGGCATGCCCCCTCCCACTCCTACGCAGGCACTTGCCCCTGCAGCTCCCATTGGCCGCGGTTCCTGGCCAATGGGAGTTGCAGGGGGGTGGCGCTTGGAGCCCCCTGGCTGCCCCTACGCAGGAGTTCAAGGGCCGGATTAAAAGGTCCAATGGTCCAGACGTGGGCCGTAGTTTGCCCTCCCCTGCTCAAGCACTAGGTTGTTCTCACTCCCCTTCTGCCTCCCCAACCTCAAATTATTTCATAATTGTGTCTTGCTGCAATTCTCTTCAGAGACGTACATACTCGGTCGCAGACGTGCAGGCTTCAGAAATAGACCATTCCATCACAAAGCAGATAGAAAGCCTGGAAACAGAGATGGAGCTCAGGTAAGGGAATGTCATGAAACTTCTAACAGGCAGAACTAGCTCTCATTTTTATAGCACCATCATCCCAAGGTACCCTACACTTTCACCATTGCAGCCATTCTATGAGACCTGGGAGAAGTAAAGAATAGCAAATAGAACTGACCTGCTCTGTGTAGTTTCAGACAGAATATAGCTATCAAGTGAGAATTTCCAAGATACTGGGGCTATGAACACTATTTATGCAAGAGAGATGTATGTCCATTTTGCTTATCTGAAAGATGTTAGCACAGCACCTACCTGCATGATGCTGAAGCAGTGGCTTGGTACAGATTCAGGAGAATGAATTTCCAGCTGAGTCATCAATGCAGCTTTGCAGCAGACCCTACCACCGTACAAACAATCAACTAACTGAAGCTGCTTTCCATAGTTTTTGTAATGTTTTGGGAATATGATATTACTGTTCTCCACGAACTACTCCAAATTCTTTTCCTTGAGCTCAAATGCGTGTTTGTTTCCAAAGGAGTGCCCAGATAGCAGATCTGCAGCAGAAGCTATTGGATGCCGACAATGGAGACCGGGTGAAGCAACGCTGGGAAACTATTGCAACTATTCTAGAGGCAAAGTGTGCCCTGAAATACCTAATTGGAGAGGTACATTCTTTCTGCATTGTGGCACACCCATCTTCTTAGGATTGCTGCACTGTATTTATTAGCTATAACCATATCTGCCTCAAAGAGCTCATAATCTCAGGTTAGACAAGAATAGAAGGAAGTAACAAATGTGGTGATACATGACAGGGGAAGGGGTTGTGACAAGGGTCATTGGGTGAATAGTGCATTCATTTTGAAGGTTACATAGATGGTTGTTTTAACAATAGTTGGTCTCCTTGAAGTGGGTTGTATGGGCAGCCTAAAGAGAGGGAAGAGGCATGCTGGATCGGGTCAGAATGAGATTCCTGGCCTGGGGAGTAGCATGGAGGCAAGTCTGGGGGAAAAGACACATAGGATGCATCCTTGACAAATGGCTTGGGAGGTGAGACGCCATCCTTGAAAAGGAAGAACTTGAATCTGACACAGGAGGTATGGTGGAGCCCATGATGGTGTTCAGGGAAGAGCTGACCATGGTCATAGCTACAAGTGAGCCATGTAACTTTCTGCTGCAGAGTTTTGGAAGGTTAAGAGTGAGGGATGAAGTGTGTAAAGAAAGCCAGAAAGGAGCAAGTTGGATTAGTAAAGGTATGATACGATCAAAGGCTGATTGGAAGGATGAGTTGTGGAGAAACAGGAATTTATTAGCAATGTCTACGGTTGGGAGGTGGGAAGATAATTCATTCAGTCTCTGACAAGATGGCTTTAAGTTGGCATCGAGACACCCAGCAGGAAAGGGAGGTTTTAAAAAAAACAACACACACACAAAAATTGGACAGAAGTAAATCTTGGAGGCACTGGCCTGGAGACACTAATCAGATCTTTGTGAGCAGATGAGTTTGCCTAGGGGCAGTGAGGGCAGAGGACAAATCTCTGGGGGTACTCTGAGTGTGAGGGAGGAGGGGAAAACAGAAAGAGTCCCTGAAGGAGTAGTCAGCAATGAAAAACACAGTCTATAAAGGTCAGGCAAGGAGTTATTGTCTTTCTATGTGGTGGGTAACTTTGAGGGATAATAGAAGAGGCCACTCATAAAGGAAGCATAAATGGAGTGGAGGAGGAGGAAACCAGACTTGTAGAGAATCAAGGAGAGAGTTAAAAACTCAAGGCAGGAGAAGTAGATGTCAAGTCCAAGAAGACTGGAGACAAATGAGGTAAGTGGGATCAAGAGAGATCTGAAGACTGGGGAGACCATGGCATGCCGAAATGCAGAAACAAAGGTAATAGACGATGATGGAGTCATTCTAGTAACTGTTGTCAGTGCTGCCTATTCTGTCTGTTTCCACAGTAAAGTGTGTGCGCGGGGGGTGGGTGGGGGGTGGGTGTACCTGATAATGGCTTTCAAGTGTGTATAGCTTTAAATTTGACTCCAGCACCCTTGTTGCTGATGTCCAGTCCCAATCATATGCTGTGGAGAGTGGCACCCATTTTCCTCAATAGTCTCCTTACTGATGTCTTTCAGCTGGTTTCCTCCAAAGTGGAGGAAAGCAAACTTCACAGCAGCCTGGAACAGAGCAAAGCTAATTGTGCAGATATGCAGAAAATGTTGCTTGAAGAGCGAAACCAGGTGGCAGATATAGAGGCTGAGCTCCAAAGTCAGTTGGTGATGCAGGAGCAGCAACATCAGGAAAAGGTAAAACCCAGGGGTGAAGGAGTTCCATGATTAACACTGCATGGCTTCCGTGGGATTAAACAAATGCCTTGGAGCTGCTCCTAAAGGTCTGCCCATGAAGAAGAGTTAAGGCCATGATCCTAGATCCAAGTGCCTCTTTCCTTAAGAGAAAAAGGGTTAAATTAAAATCAATTTGCAACCTGTCTTTAAAAAAAACAAAAATCCCAAAACAAACCCAAACCTATTTTCATGAGGCTTTATTGGCCTCTGGCAGACCTGATATAATTACCCTCTAGGAAGTCTCCCTATCTGTCTTCTGATCTCCATTTCTAAAGTTTTAGTGGTGCTAAATGGTCTTGCTGAAGTAAAAACAGAACCATTTTATTCAGTTCCATTCAAAGGCACAAACTTGCTGCATCTGAACACAAGGTGTTGTTTCCAAGTGGGCCCAGACTACTCTCATGCTATGGATGGCAAAGAACTAGCTTATTTGTCTCTACAACCTGTTTCTCTACTAGAGATTGCCCACCACACCATCTCTTCACCTGCCCCAAAACCTCCAGGTCTACTGAGAATGTCAAGACTGCCAGGCATGCCTTAGGGGTTTATCCCTTAAAAGCATGTTTTGTCACTGTCTGCATCCTTTTCATCTATGCTGTGTTAATTTGCCTGTAGGTTCTGTACCTGCTTAGCCAACTGCAGCAGAAAGAAGCAGCAGAGAAGAAGCTGGAGGACTCTCTAACCGAGCACGAGCAACAGCTACTTGAGCGGCTCAAGTTCCAGGTAGATTGGCTGGAGGTGGACTCAGCTGTGGCAGGTTCCCTCTTCATGGAGGGGTCCCCTGGTGCAGGAGCATTTTATATGTGGGTGTAACCGCATTGCCCTGCTGTAGCAATGCCAGCTCCTTGCCATTGGAAGCGGGGCTTCAGAGTGGCTGAGTAACAATGGAAATTATTCATGCTGCTCTCCATCTGTAGATTAGACTTCTTGGAGAAGTTGCTAGTAGATGGCTGGAATATTGTGCCTCTAGTCTGTGTTCATAAATGCTCCTTCCAAAGAAGCAAACTAAGTGACAACAGACTTGCCTCAGACCAGTTCAGCTTCCACAAGACCAACATCAGCTGCTTTTCTGCATGCTCAGCCAACCAAAGGAATACGGTTAGCTCTATGCTGAGTGCAGCATCAGTCTGCCTTCAGTGATGAAGGGTCTTTCGGGGGGGATCCCACAGTGGGAATGTTGAAAGCACCAGCTCCAGGGTGGGCCCTACAGTAGCAAACAGCAGTGGAATACACTATCCTCTCCCTCAAAGCTACTAGAGTTTAGTATAGCAAATTGCTAGGGAAGAAGAGAGTTGGCCGAGCTACTGAAGCAGAGCTTTCCTAGCCTAGCTCCGAGATTGTCCCTGAAGGGTAGGGAAGGTGTTAAAAGTTGGCAGACTGTAACATGAGAAGAGAGAACTGTTGGCCTGTTTGGTAGGATAGAGGAAGTTAATTGACAGTGAGGCTTGTATTCCTCCTGACCTCAAAACTGAAGGTCCAGTCTCCTGGTGGAGAGGCCACCTCTGTGGATGTGGAGGCGCAGAGCACTCCTAAGCATTGAGCAAGACCTCCTCCTGACTTGAACAATCTGCTAGCAGTTTAGAAGCAGTTTCTACCTCTCAGACCCTAAATAACCCTACATATTTCATTCTTTTTCTTGTGAACAGGATGAAGAGCTTGAGAAAATGAGGGAACTTTGTGAGAAGAACCAAGAGCTTCTCCAGGAGAATGAGTCCCTCAAACAGGTAGGGAAGGGTGTGTGCATAGCCACCTGGCAGCTTATTGGTGGCACGGTTTGTTAGGTTTGGCTACTTACGATGCAATGAAATTCATCTTCTTTTCTAACAGAAATTAATACTCCACCAAATTGCCAGCGGACAGAAGCTCCGACACATTCAGCAAATGCCGACTCAGTCCCCAGATTCTCCCTTTGATTATATTCCACCCAAGGTAAACAACTGCCATGTGCTAATTGCCACACTTCTCTGTGGCTGATTGGGCTCTGTATGGATAAAGATACTGGCTAACAAATCTTTCAAACTTCCCTCTTACACCTGAGTTGCTTTATTAGTCTTCTTTGTTCTGAAGACTGGGGTAGATGCATCATCTGCCCTAGGCAGGCCCCAAGGATTCTTCCCATCCTTCTCTTTAGCAAAGAACTAGAATCCTTTTGTAACCGGTTGGCACTGTTGCTCCTCTTCTGTCTAAAGGAAGCTGTCACACCTTGTATGTTGATACAGTTTGCCTTGTCCCCACCCTCACAAGCAGGCTGTTTCCTCTGCAGCACTGCCAGCGTTTGCTGAGCCAGGGAGCAAGAAACCAGAAATCAAGTATAACCTATGGCCTGCCAATATGTTAACCACTAGCTATTGGAAGGAATAATGTGGTGATTTTGGATCACTTGTTATAGCTGTGTAGCATGGGGCAGTGCACCAAAGTTCTGCAAACTGTTTAAAGATAACAAGCTAAACCAGCTGCTGCTTTGAACTGTTAAGAATCCCTGCCAACCTGATGACTTGGCACCTCCTTGGTCCTGCAGTTCTCTTGGCTGTTCAAGTAAGCTGGGTGTGATGTGCTGCTGGGACTCTGGAGTAGTCCAAACTCTGACACATTTGAGGTCTCAAACCATCTAATTTCCATCTGTAGCCAAAGATTCGCCGTCAGACAACTGCAAAACCCCGTGCACAGACCCCAGAAATGGATGTGCAAGAGCTGTTCTCTGAATCCGAGGAGTCTGGAGGGGAGATGGAAGATGCAGAGTGGGTGCCGATAAAAGCAGCCAAAGGATCCAAGAAAAGCCTATCAGGGGTATGATCCAGTTACCTTTCTCTGCCTCCGGCTTGGGTTACTAGCTCTGACTGAGGGGACCACTTACATGTGTCATGATGCTGCCTGGCACATGCAGAATGAAACACAGCTGAACTGTGGGGTTTGCACTGGCATCCTGAAGCAAAAGCCACTTACTCCAGCAGCACCAGAGGGCATTTAGTTGTGGCCAGTAGTACTTTGGATGGATGGTTTGTCTGCCATCCACCTGAACACTTTAGATAGCAGCAAAAGTAGCAAGTGCTCCAGGGCAGCTGTACTTCCTGCGCATCAAAGGAGTTTGTAATTCTCTGAACTGCTATGCTCGTGCATGTGGCTGTTCCAGAGAGAAACTGGCTAGGATTGCAAAGTCCCCCTGCAGACAGTCCCAGCTATCGTGTGATGCAGAAGAAGCTGAGTAGTCAGCTTCTATGTGTACAGGGCTGCTGACCCCGTGGGGAGAAGATGGGTATGGAACACTAAGCACTACATGTAGAATGGGAAAGGGGGACAGAATAGAAGATGAGTGAGGTAGCGTGGGAGATGATAAAGAGGCAAAAATATTGATGACACTGGTACCATGCAGCTTTCTCCACAAGCGGTGATGGGTACCAAATGAAGCACGTGCATACAACTAAAGAATGGCATTTGGGAGGTAGAGAGATGCGTTAAACTTTGTGGGAACTTCCCCTTCCTTCCTGGTTCCCGTTGTGATACCTTGTTCAGGCTCTTGCTCTCCACTAAGATTTTTGAGGGAGAAGCAGTGTGGATGGAGCTTGCATGTGCTGAACACTTTTAAGTCAGTAAGAACCAATGGGCCATTCTAAGCTTGAATTTCCCCAAAGCCAGAGCTCTGATCCCCTATGAAGGCTGACTGCCTTCTCCCTCAAATCTTTTTTGACAGATACACTCTGACACATCTGCAAGCTACATGCAGGCTCCTCAACTGACCTGAAGGGTGGGGGCCATCCACATTGAAACTGCTGCTTGGCATCAAAGGGAGTCTGTAATTCTGAACTGCTGTGCTCAGACCTCATTTAAAACCTGGGCAGTTTCAGAACAGCCATTGCAGGGGTGAGAGTGGCTTATTGTACTTCACACTTAGAACTTAAAACTGTGCCACAAAACCAATGCAGCCCTTTTACTTCTGAACTGGGATGTGCATTGGCTTTATCTGGGAGAAACTCTCTAGTTTCATGCACTTAGACCTGTGAGTGAGACTGGCTGTTGCTGGCATGTGTAATGGGTACATGGAGAGGTCTCAAGCTTGAATTTGACCTGGTGAGGTGATGAAAGTTATTGTGATGGTGCTGAAACACCAATATTCAGAATGAACATCTACTCCAGGAGATGGCTCAGTGGGTCACATGCATCTCTTTTCTGGGGATAGAGTGGCAGTGAGGTGAGGGTCATGGTAATTTATGCAATTTGGTGTCCAGTACTAGCACTGGTAAAGACCCTCTGACTGCTGGGGCTATCTAGACACAGCCCAGCAGCAGTGGAACTGTTATTACCTTGAGTTCTCTTCTCTTAAAAGTGTTCCTGCCGGGGCCGATGTGGAAACAGGCAGTGTGGCTGCAGGAAGCAGAAGCTAGGCTGTACCGCAGGCTGTAACTGTGATGCAACAAAATGTAGAAACCGTGGTTCTGGCCTGCTGGTGAGTACTACTGCATTTGGCGCTTGGACCTTGGTGCTGGATGCACCCAACATCTACCCAATAATTTCCATATAATCTAATTCAGAAAGACGAACATGGGCACCCACAAGCTAGTGGTGCCTATGCACCTTGGCAACGTAAGGTCTATCCCTATGTTGGAAACAATTGTAAATGTCACTGCGTATAATCCACCTGGTGCATCTTGCCAGGTTAACCATGTTAGTAGCTCCACCTGCTTTGCCAGCCTGCAGCATTAAAGTATATGAATGTGGGAGTCTTCCTACTGGTCTCCAGTCTTTGGGGTTAGCTTGCTGCAATCTTGCAGATGCTTCTCAGAGGATAGGTAATGGTAGTCCCTTCTGCCTGGTAGCGGACATGAACTTGTGCCTCTGGTCCAAACTGTACAAAAAACTTACTCCACTCCATTTATTCATGGCTTTTTAAAAACCTCCAAAGAGGAACTTAGCTGGTTTTAGCTACCTCACAAACCATCCTGATCATTTATGATTCCAAATAGTAGCCCTATCTGCCTTTTGCATTTGAGTTTGACTAGCAGTCAGATACTGGGAGGCCTCTGCTCCAAACCTCCCACCCTGGTCACCTAGAAAGCAAAATTAGCTGATTTTTTGATCCCTTATCACCTTGAAGAACCAGTTGCCTTATAACATGTGCCTTCTAGTGCCCATGCCACTTTCTCTAGAGTTGCTGTTCACAGCAAGGGGAAGTAAAATATTAGGATCCATAAATCTATTTCCTGAATAAGATTTATTGATGGGGCAGCATTGGCCTAGACTAATGTGCGTGTTTGTCCCTCAGGATGGTCCTATGAGTGAGAACCAAACAAGAGATTCTGAAGGATCCTTCAAACTGGAAGATCCCACTGAAGTGACTGCTGGGGAGACCTTCTTTGAACCAATATGTATCACTCCAACCAAGAAGGTATAAATCAGAAATGGGGGAGCCTGGGTGGAATTGATTTCCAGCCACTGGCTGCCGTATCTTGTTCATGGCTAGCAGTGGGCACTAAATCAGGAGAAAATTCACTGAGACAATTTCACTGCCTCTGCCTCTTGTTTATCCCTAACCTTCTAAGCAGCCTGGGGGAATTAGACCTTTTTGCTCTCAAATAAGCCATTGACATGTTGGCCCTTTACCTGGCTCAACCTCACCCTAATTGATTCCCAGTGTCCTTATGCCAACTAAGTACACTAGATTCTGCTCCCTCTCACCCAACTTCTTTCTGCCCCATTTTATAAATCTCTTTAGAGTTTTGACATGTAAAGTAAAGAAAATAGAGTAGCTTTTGTGGATTACCATTAGTGACTGGGGAAAGGCAGCTTGCAATTGTGGATGTCTTCCAAGTCTCAGGGAGGGTTGGCTGGTTTCTTTGAGTGCTGTGGCAACTCAAGCTAATAGCTTCATTTTCTTATCAGGTCCTGAAAGAGATCGCTGAGCAAGATGTGTTTGTCAAGAAGGCCAACACAGCTGCACTCTTAATCAATGGAGATGTAGAGTCCCAGGAGAACCAATTGCCACTAGTGAAGAAAAAAAAGCGAATGTTGAGTAGTAACACCAGCTTCTTCTCTGGCTGTACCCCCATCAAAGAGGAGGACAACTGAGGGCAAAGGAGACTACCCATGACTTTTAATGTTACCATGTTGCACTTCCTTTCCCACCTCAGACACTAACTCTTACATGATTAACAGGATCTATCAAGTCTCAGCTGCTGGCCGTGATATGGGTGTCATGGGACAGCAGCTCTCCGGTGGTTGTTTCTCTAGATCTGCCTGAGCAGATGTTTGCTGTACCAGAACAATGGAAGGAAGAGCTACTTTCTCTTTGGAATATTTAGTGAGCAGAGTAGACTCCTCTCCTCTACCCCATGCATTCCAGTTGCATCCTGAACTGTGAACAATTTTACCTGCATTGTTCTTAGATCATTTTGAATTGCACTGGTTACTGGCCCCTTTCTTCAAATGCAGAAAAAGGAATTCCTGCCCAAGTTGCCATGTGAGCCCTCATGGTGCTTTTATCTCAGTGAGGCACTGTTTGTAGTCTTAAAACTAGCTAGCACAACAAACGTGTCAGTGGGTGTGCTCCCTCTAGGCCACTGGTGCCTCATTAATGAAATGACTCTCACTAGCCCTTGTGTTTGTGAATATTAGTAATTTTAACCTTTTTTTTAAAAATTTTGTAGCTTTAATAAAGAAGTATGAAAATGCATAAGCTCTCAGTGCATTATGTCCTGAGCGATTCTAACAGCACCTAGTCCACAGAGCCTGAGTAACTTCCTAACCCAGGTTGATCTGACTAGACAATGGAGTTTGATCATGTCAGTGGGATAACTGCAACTATCAAAGTTCTTCTCTGACTACATGCCCAATTGTACTGCGATGGATGTAGTTAGTAAAACTTCCAGCAACTGCTCCAACCAAGTACAGGGCTCAATAGCTAATAGTTTTGTGTTCAATAGCTATACTTTACTTTGAAAGAACAGGGAACACACATGGCATTGTCTTCCTCTTGACCTACAAGGAAAAAGTACTGCCAGCTGTACTTGTTCCTGTTTACTACAGCACACTGGGTTCTTACATTGTCCATGCCAGGAACTAAACTACAGGGCCCTCTGAGGCTGAAGCAGTGCAGCATGCTCTAGCTAATCTAATTAATGCACAGATGGCTCCTTTGCTAGAGGATGACTAGTGACTCAAATAAGCACAGTTCTTCGAGTGATTGCTCCTGTATATTCCACAGTAGGTGTGCATGCTCGCCACGTGCACTGGTGCCAGAAGTTTTTTCCCTTAGCAGCATCCATAGTGGGGGAGCACCGCTGCGACCCCTGGAGTGGCGCCGACATAGCGCGCCATAAAGGGGGCTGTGTGCTCCCCCCACCCTCAGTTCTTTCTTGCCGCCAGTGAAGGTAGTCGGAACTTGGTGCTCCAGCCTTGGCTGCAGCGTTTATAGCCTTAGTGGTATCCAGTTTCACTGAACTTTCTTTCGCTAGTGCCTGGCTCGGGGCATGCCCCGTGGCCCAGGCTTCAAGTCGTGCGACTCTTGTCGCAACTCTATGCCCAGAAGCGATCCACACACTCAGTGTCTTCGCTGTCTGGGCGAGGCTCACATTAGTGAGAAGTGTAAAATTTGCCGCTCCTTCAAGCTGCGAACTAAGAAGGAGCGTGAGATCCAACTCCGAGCTCTCCTAATGGAGTCGGCATTGGCCCCGGCACCGGCACGTTGAGCCGACCCCGCGCCGGGCACCGTGTCTTCAGCACATAGCGAAGCGCCTCCGGTGCACCATCCTCATTCCGCGCCCAGTACCGCATCGTCTGTGCGCAGCGAGGCACCGTCGATGAGCCGGCACCGCTCCCCTTCTAAGAAGCAAGGGAAGACTCGGCGGCGCCGGGAGAAAGAACAGGGTGAGGCCAGACCCGCGTTGGGCAGCCCACGATCCCCATCGGGACCGAGACCTCTGACTCGGGTGGAGCGGAGTAGTCCGGTGCCGTCCACAAGCGCCTCGCCAGAGGTGAGAATGCCTTTGACGCCGGAGGCAGCTCAGGCTGCGTGCGACATCACAACGCTTCCGGTACCGGGAGCGCCGCCTCAGTCGGGCCCCCGATCCCATGGGAAGCCACCGCTGAGTGCCCATCAACCTTCTCCGGACGTCTCGGCACCGTCCCGAGTTGAAGGGCCGAGCTGCGGACTACGGCGCGCCTCCACGCCGCGAGCAGGGCAGTATGCGAGCTAGCTTACCTCCTCCACTCCGGGAGGCACTAAAAGACGTCGTCGCTCCTCTTCGAGCCTTGCCCGCAGGGACAGGTCTCATCGTCGTCGGCACCGACGTTCATACTCCGGCACCCGCTGTGGAAGGCGCCATGCTCGGAGTTCATCATGGGAGTCCTAGGCACCGAGGCGTCGTAGTCTTAGGCGCCGGAGAGAATACAGGGATAGCACCCCCGACTCCTACCTGTCTTCCTCCTCCAGGGGCCGTAGACGTCATGTTCGGGACCGCTCCAGCCGTTCGTACGGCACCGTTCGTTCGTCCCAAACCTCCGCTTCGGCACACAGCCGTCCCTCTTCGACTCGCGCGGTGCCACGGGACCAGACAGTCCTCCTGGGCCCCCTCGTTTCCCAGGGCCAGGCCGTTCCCTGGCAGGCACAGTGGTGCCAGTGGGCACCGTGGCACCAGCACCGCCAGGACCCCGCTCCGTGGCGGGAGTGTCCCAGGCCCAGCCAATGTCGCTACCTCGGCACTGGGATGAGGCAGTGGGCACCGACCCTCCGGCACCGACTCGGGCCCCGGGTCAGGATGTCGAGCTACCGGTACCGACGACACCGCGCCACCGACCTCCTCGGCACCGGATGACTCCGTGGCCGCCCTTCCTCCTGTCTCTCAGGCGGATTTCCAGGCCCACCAGGAGCTGCTCAGGAGGGTGGCATCGAACCTCCAGTTCCAGGCCAAGGAAATGGAGGAACCCTCGGACACATTGTTTAATGTCCTTACCGCCTCAACGCCGGGACGTGTGGCCCTCCCGCTTCATCAAAGGGTGGCCAATATTACTACTGGCCTTTGGCAAACCCCGGCCTCTCACGGCCCTAAAAAGGCTGAGCGAAAGTACTTTGTAGGCACAAAGGGGCACAAGTACCTCTACTCCCACCCAACTCTGAACTCTCTAGTAGTGGAGTCCGTGAACCATCGGGAGAGACACGGCCAACCCACTCCCACCCCCAAGGACAAAGACGCTCACAGGCTAGACTCCTTTGGAAGAAAGGTTTATTCGTCTGAGTTTTCAGCTCAGAGTGACCAACCACCAGGCACTCTTGAGCAGATATGATTTTAACCTTTGGGGGTCCCTGCCCAAATTCAAGCCCTCTCTCCACGAGAAGTACAGGAAGGAGTTCTGGGCCCTGGTTGATGAAGGTGCAGCGGCGGCTAACGTGGCGCTTCAGGCGGCCTCCGATGCGGCGGACACGGCCGCCCCTTTGATGGCTGCGGCTGTCTCCATGAGAAGGGCGTCCTGGCTTTCGCTCTCTCGGCTGAGTCCCAGTCGACCATGCAGGACCTGCCGTTCGAGGGTTGGGCCCTGTTTGCAGATCAAACAGACACACGTCTACATAGGATGAAAGACTCCCGTACCACCCTGCAGACGCTGGGCCTGTACGTCCCGCCGGCCAAGGACAAACCCACGCCTCACACCTCCACTCTACAGGCTCGGGGTAGATATGAGTCCCCGCCTAAGAAACAGTGGGAGCAGAGGTGCAGGTCACAACACCAATCCCATTCGGCCCCTCGTCCCGGACCCTCTAAGGCCAGGAGGCCAGGGAAGCGGCGTTTTTTACTGGGGGGGCAATGGGCCTGTTGCCAGGTTAACCCGCCCCCCCCTCCCCTAGTTAATAAAGTTCAGGTTTGCAAATCTTTTAGCTGCCTTCCATCTGCAATCGTTCCGTATTACTACGGACGGCTGTGTCAACACTATATACTTGAGGAACAGGTTGCAGTTTGTTTCACCCCCTCCCAGTTGCCCTCCGGCCAGGGAGTCGGCGGAGGACCCGGCACATGCGCTCCTTCTAGATCAGGAGGTACAGCGCCTCCTCTCCCTGGGAGCCGTGGAGAGGGTACCTTGGGAAGTCCGGGGAAAGGGATTCTATTCCAGGTATTTCCTCATCCCGAAGGCGAAGGGCGGGCTTCGGCCCATCCTCAATCTGCGGAAGCTCAACCAGTTCTTGGTTCGCTGCAAATTCCGCATGGTGTCCCTAGCCTCCATTATCCCCTCTCTAGACCCGGGGGATTGGTTTGCGGTGCTGGACCTCCAGGATGCATACTTTCACATCCACATTGTCGAGGGTCACAGGCGCTTCCTCCGTTTCCTGGTGGGTCAGGACCATTACCAGTTTACGGTCCTCCCCTTTGGCCTCTCAACGGCCCCCAGGGTCTTCACGACGTGTATGGCGGTGGAAGCGGCCCACCTCAGGAGGAGAGGGCTGCAGATCTTTCCCTACCTTGATGATTGGCTGCTCAAGGGCAAGTCCTGGTCCCAGGTGCAGCAGCAGATAACCTTCCTGCTATGTATCTGCTCAACTGTAG
Organism: Emys orbicularis; assembly: GCF_028017835.1. Classification (NCBI taxonomy): domain Eukaryota; kingdom Metazoa; phylum Chordata; order Testudines; family Emydidae; genus Emys; species Emys orbicularis. Next base: position 26,545,388 of record NC_088691.1, read on the forward strand.
GCCTAGTCGTAAACAAGGAGAAATCCACGTTAGTTCCAGTCCAGTACAACATGCTTCAATGTATCCCCTTCAGAGAACCCTCTCCCACACTAGATCTAGTGTCGGATGCCTTGGACCTGGGCTGGGGAGCCCACGTGGGGGACTTCAGGATCCAGGGGTTGTGGTCACCCAAACAACTGACCCTGCACATGAATGTCAGGGCCTCCTCGCTCAGCCGGGAGCTCCTTCCCCGCCAGCAGGGACGGAGAAGCCGCTTTGCTCCTGGGGAAGATGCCAGCTGCTTCCCTCAGGCTCTGGGGCCACCTGCAGAGCCTTCTTCCTGAACCTCCTCAGGAGCCTGGACAGCCTGGAACCGAGCGGGGAGCAGGTGTGAGTCTGGGGTCAAGGCAGCCTCTCACTAACCAGCCTTTTTGGTCCCTCCCCATCCCTGCCGAAGCCACAGCCTGAATAAAGTGCTCTCAAATGAGCTCCAGACCAACAACAGTTCATGAACTGCGCAGAGACAATTAATGTAGAGAAGCAGCAAAATTCGTCAAACAGATGACTGGTTATGACTTATTTACTTGTTCTTAAAAGAGAACAAAAAGGCCCTGAGTCTCCTCCCTGTCAATAACCCCCTGCTCAACCAATCAGGGTAGAGTCTGAGGGGCGGGAGGCAGAGAGTTCTCACCAGAGAGCCCAAAGGAAGGCCCAGGTCACCGGTAGGGATCACTGTCCGAGGACTATTTCAGCCCCACTTTCTTGGGTGGACCTCCCACAATGGGAGATGCAGAGCACCCCCAGCAACACTCAACACACACACTCACACACACACACACCCCCCACTCCTGGTGGTGGGAGGGAAACAGGAGAAAGGACAAAAGAAGTAAGAGAGGAAGAGAAAGGAAGGAGGGATGGAGGAAAAGGTCAAACGAAAAGGACAAACCCAATATCCCCAGTGATTCTACGGGACAAAATCCCAGGGAGGGAATAAAATTCTGCCACCTTAAACTAGTGTTTTCCATGCCTAGAATTCAGCTGGCACCAGATGGATCAGACTGAGCAGGTTCCAAAACCTCTTGGAGGCTCTTACCTTCTAAACAGGGACGTCTGTTTTCTAGTAAAATCAGTAAAAGGAAAGGAGAAAACTCGAAAGAGGCTCCTGCTCGCACTCACCTACGTGAACCCTAATACTCTCTCAGTCCTCAAAGAGAGACCTCGAGAAGGAGACTTGCTGAAGCAAAGCCACAGGGGTCTCTGAGGTTTCCCTGGCCCTGCGCCCCTGTCCTGCCTGGCTGATGTCAGCATCTCTCTGTGAGGTCGTCACCTCCCTAACACCTTTGACTAATAGGCTGAGGTCCTGCAAAAGGCCTTTGTGATGTCATTGCCACACCCCCTCATCCCCTGAAGTGCTAATGTCCTGCTGCTGGCCTGACACTTTGAAGGTTTGAGCTACTCTCTGTGGATCACCCCACTCAATGCGTGTTCATTCTAGGAAGCAAGCCGGCTAGACAGTAAAACATCAGAGGCTGCTCCCAACGCTACAATCAGTTTTTCCAAAATTAGTAGACTTGATGGCCAGAAGAGACCTTTAGAACATCTAATCTAACCCCCTGCATATCATGGGCTTCCTGTATAGCACAACAGTTACTTTTTTGGAAAACACATTCCAGAAAGGCATCTAGTCTTCATTCAATGACATCAAGAGATGGAGAATCCACCACTTTCCCTTTTAGTGAGTGCCAGGGACCTCCATTTCCCCTTCCACTAGCTCCCCATTTACAGTGAGCCATAGCTGTACCTGCAGCAGGGAGCGGGAGTTGCTGATGGCCTCAGAGGCACAGCCCCCGCAGTGCCTCAGGCACCTGGCGCAAGTGCCGGATGATGCAGAGCTGGTGCATCACTTTGGCCGTGACGTCCTCCTGCTGCAAGGGAACGAGAACCTGTCAGAGACTCAAACGCCCCGAGGAATCGGGGAATTAAGGGCACCTGGAACCAGCAGCATTTCCACCCAGCACCTGCCCACCACTGAGGGATGGATTCACCTTCTGACCCCCAGAATGGAGTCTTTTTGTCCTTTCTAGTAATCTCCAGTGCCAACCCCCTGATACCAGACACCTCTGTGTTCTTGGGGAACCAGGGTGCAGTCTCCAGCCTGATTCATGAAAGACACCCCCGCCCACCTCTGCTTAAACTAAAACCCATCAGAGGAAAAAACTTGCAGAGAGCAGTGAAGGGCGTTGGGTGACACACCTAGACCCCTCCTGACAAGGGTGACAAGATTAAGACATCTCCATTAGCATACAGAATGGAGAGCAGAGACAACTCCCCTAGCCTCATCTGCATGAAAGATGAGACAGGAAGACATCTCAATTTACATAAAGAATGGAGAACAGAGAACCACACTGAACTCTGGGACCAGAAAAAGCAGGGAAGCACTGCATCATGGGAATCTCTGCTCCAGATGCTAATGAACCTATGGCTGCACATACCTAGCTCAGCAATTATCAGACCAATTCTAGTAATGAATCCTTAATTGATATCCAAATACTGAAGTAGCCTAGTTGCATTGTGAGCTCCCTGGAAGAAAACACCACCCATAGCCAAGAGTGATCAGTTCCTATTGTCTAGTCTAAAGAAAACCCTTGAGTCATCAGTTTACCTATAAACAAATCTAGTGTTCTCCCTTGAACAATTGCAATTTCTCTACAAAAATCCCTACTCACCCTCTAATCAGGGTTCTGATGCTTAGATCCAAACTATGCATCAGTTCCACTGGAACTCCATCTTCTCCTGACTGATCGTGCTAGCGGCTCTGCCTGTCTCCTACATTCAGGACCCTCTGCGACCACCATCACCTGGGAACCCCGACCAGTTCAAGCCTCATGGAGTGGGTGAGATCCCCCCTCTTTCTCTCTCTGTATTTTCCTTTCTACCTTAGGTATTAACCTTTAATAATGTATGTTATGTTGGTTTAGCTCTCCTTGTGTAGTTATCACTATTATTCAATACATAACTTTTATGGTTAACTTGGTTGCTTCTCTCTCTGTTGCTGAACTTTACCCTTTTGTGTGTTTAGCTTCCCCCATTCACTCGACAGCAACGCTTCTTTTACCTAAGCTAAAGATCCCTGCAGCGCCAAAAATACTGTGGGGTTTGCTCATCAAGTAGGTTACTGCCAGTACAATTGTGTTGGGGGAGTGGGGATAGGGACGTGCTGAATCTGGGACGCATAAAGGTAACAGCTTGAAAGTGCTGCTTGACCCAGTCCATGGAGCCCAGGGGCATATAAGGAGAGGTAGCTTGAAAGTGCTGCTTCATCCAGCCCAGTGAGTCCAGAGACATATAAGGGGTCAGCTTGACAGTGCTGATTGACCCGGTCCGCTCACACTTGCTCTGTTAATGTATGTGTGGGTGTGTGGGTGTTCATCCGGTTCTGGGGCTGGAGTAACCCAGCCCTAGGGAGCCTAGGTCCTGCAGGATAGCTCCATTGGGAGGGGACTTGCAGAAGGGAGAAGTAGAGCTTCATATGAAAACACAAGTGACACAAGCAGTACATTGATAGAATTACAGAACCCCCTTCCCCAGAAGAGTAACCCGAATAAATGAGCATACCCCAAAGAAATGGGCACATCTGGTAACACCCCCTCCTTGTAGGGTGAGCTCCTGCTACCTCCCCCTCAGTGCCCTTGACAACTGTTCCACCTCCAAACCACAGCTCAAGTTCTCAGAACCCTCTTCTCCAGCCCCACCCAGGTAGGGCAGGGAGGGGACTCTTGCAAGGGGGGCAGGAGGGATTCTGGCAGCAGTGAAGTGGGTTGCAGGGAGGTTGAGATCTTGCCCCAAGTCATCCCAGACACTAATGCTAAGCCACAGGCTCGCAGCATCTAGTGTCAGTGGGGTTCACGTGGCTCAGACCAGACACCTGGGCTGGGGACCCGCCCCCATAGTACTGGTCGAGTGTGTGGCCCAGGGTGTTCACAGCCCCCTCCTCACCCCTCCCTGAGCCCAGCCTGGCTCCTCACCTGGAACAAAGCAGCAGCGCCCATCGGCCTCACTACTGCCTGAGTCCCAGGTGCTGCTGCTGTCCCCTGGGGAGCGGGCCGAGCTGCTACTGCTGCGACAGGGATCCTCCACCTCCTGCCCTGGGGAGGCTGGAAGGTCCTCAGGGACTAGGCAGGGCGATGCCTCCTGCTGAGAATCAGGGCTGGGCTCTTGAGGCCGGTGCTTCCCACACAACAAGCCCCAGAGCCACCCTGCCCGGCTCCCCTTCTGGGCTGGGTCCTGCCTGCCCAGCCGCATCCTGGGCCAGCTCCATTTCGGCCTGGCTGGTGGCTCTCTCACCTCAGCGCCTGCGCCAGGAGCGGCTTTCCTCTGCCAGAAGGCTGGGCACTTCCACCTCCTCGCTCGGCCGGGAGCTCCTTCCCCGCCAGCAGGGACGGAGAAGCCGCTTTGCTCCTGGGGAAGATGCCAGCTGCTTCCCTCAGGCTCTGGGGCCACCTGCAGAGCCTTCTTCCTGAACCTCCTCAGGAGCCTGGACAGCCTGGAACCGAGCGGGGAGCAGGCGTGAGTCTGGGGTCAAGGCAGCCTCTCACTAACCAGCCTTTTTGGTCCCTGCCCATCCCTGCCGAAGCCAGAGCCTGAATAAAGTGCTCTCAAATGAGCTCCAGACCAACAACAGTTCATGAACTGCGCAGAGACAATTAATGTAGAGAACCAGCAAAATTCGTCAAACAGATGATTGGTTATGACTTATTTACTTGTTCTTAAAAGAGAACAAAAAGGCCCTCAGTCTCCTCCCTGTCAATAACCCCCTGCTCAACCAATCAGGGTAGAGACTGAGGGGCGGGAGGCAGAGAGTTCTCACCAGAGAGCCCAAAGGAAGGCCCAGGTCACCGGTAGGGATCACTGTCCGAGGACTATTTCAGCCCCACATTCTTCGGTGGACCTCCCACAATGGGAGACGCAGAGCACCCCCCGCAACACGCACACACACACGCGCGCGCACACACACACACACACACACACACACACACACACCTACCTCCTGGTGGTGGGAGGGGAACAGGAGACAGGACAAAAGAAGTAAGAGATGAAGCGAAAGGAAGGAGGGATGGAGGAAAAGGTCAAACGAAAAGGACAAACCCTAAGGTCCCCAGTGATTCTACGGGACAAAATCCCAGGTGGGCTATAAAATTCTGCCACCTTGAACTAGTGTTTTCCATGCCTGGAATTCAGCTGGCACCAGGAGGATCAGACTGAGCAGGTTCCAAAACCTCTTGGAGGCTCTTACCTTCTAAACAGGGACGTCTGTTTTCTAGTAAAATCAGTAAAAGGAAAGGAGAAAACTCGAAAGAGGCTCCTGCTCGCACTCACCTACGTGAACCCTAATACTCTCTCAGTCCTCAAAGAGAGACCTCGAGAAGGAGACTTGCTGAAGCAAAGCCACAGGGGTCTCTGGTTTCCCTGGCCTGCGCCCCTGTCCTGCCTGGCTGATGTCAGCATCTCTCTGTGAGGTCACCACCTCCCTAACACCTTTGACCAATAGGCTGAGGTCCTGCAAAAGGCCTTTGTGATGTCACTGCCACACCCACCCCTCCCCTGAAGTGCTACTGTCCTGCCGCTGACCAGACACTTTGAAGGTTTGAGCTACTCTCTGTGGATCACCCCACTCAATCCGTGTTCATTCTAGGAAGCAAGCCGGCTAGACAGTAAAACATCAGAGGCTGCTCCCAATGCTACACTCAGTTTTTCCAAAATTAGTAGACTTGATGGCCAGAAGAGACCTTTAGAGCATCTAATCTAACCCCCTGCATATCATAGGCTTCCTGTATAGTACAATAGTTACTTTTTGGGCACACACATTCCAGAAAGGCATCTAGTCTTCATTCAATGACATGAAGAGATGGAGAATCCACCACTTTCCCTTTTAGTGAGTGCCAGGGGGCTCCATTTCCCCTTCCACTAGCTCCCCATTTACAGTGAGCCAGAGCAGTACCTGCAGCAGGGAGCGGGAGTTGCTGGTGGCCTCAGAGGCACAGCCCCCGCAGTGTCTCAGGCACCTGGCGCAAGTGCCGGATGATGCGGAGCTGGTGCATCACTTTGGCCGTGACGTCCTCCTGCTGCAAGGGAATGAGAACCTGTCAGAGACTCAAACCCCCCGAGGAATCAGGGGGAATTAAGGGCACCTGGAACCAGCAGTATTTCCACCCAGCACCTGCCCACCACTGAGGGATGAATTCACCTCCTGAACCCCAGAATGGAGTCTTCTTGTCCTTTCTAGTAACCTCCAGTGCCAACCCCCCTCCTTGTAGGGTGAGCTCCTGCTACCTCCCCCTCAGTGCCCTTGACAGCTGTTCCACCTCCAAACCACAGCTCAAGTTCTCAGAACCCTCTTCTCCACCCCCACCCAGGTTGGGCAGGGAGGCGGCTCTAGCAGGGGGGGCAGGAGGGATTCTGGCAGCAGTGAAGTGGGTTGCGGGGAGGTTGAGATCTTGCCCCAAGTCATCCCAGACACTAATGCTAAGCCACAGGATCGCAGCATCTAGTGTCAGTGGGGTTCACGTGGCTCAGACCAGACACCTGGGCTGGGGACCCGCCCCCATAGTACTGGTCGAGTGCGTGGCCCAGGGTGTTCACAGCCCCCTCCTCACCCCTCCCTGAGCCCAGCCTGGCTCCTCACCTGGAACAAAGCAGCAGCGCCCATCGGCCTCACTACTGCCTGAGTCCCAGGTGCTGCTGCTGTCCCCTGGGGAGCGGGCCGAGCTGCTGCTGCTGCGACAGGGATCCTCCACCTCCTGCCCTGGGGAGGCTGGAAGGTCCTCAGGGACTAGGCAGGGCGATGCCTCCTGCTGAGAATCAGGGCTGGGCTCTTGGGGCCGGTGCTTCCCACACAACAAGCCCCAGAGCCACCCTGCCCGGCTCCCCTTCTGGACTGGGTCCTGCCTGCCCAGCCGCATCCTGGGCCAGCTCCATTTCGGCCTGGCTGGTGGCTCTCTCACCTCAGCGCCTGCGCCAGGAGCGGCTTTCCTCTGCCAGAAGGCTGGGCACTTCCACCTCCTCGCTCGGCCGGGAGCTCCTTCCCCGCCAGCAGGGACGGAGAAGCCGCTTTGCTCCTGGGGAAGATGCCAGCTGCTTCCCTCAGGCTCTGGGGCCACCTGCAGAGCCTTCTTCCTGAACCTCCTCAGGAGCCTGGACAGCCTGGAACCGAGCGGGGAGCAGGCGTGAGTCTGGGGTCAAGGCAGCCTGTCACTAACCAGCCTTTTTGGTCCCTCCCCATCCCTGCCGAAGCCAGAGCCTGAATAAAGTGCTCTCAAATGTGCTCCAGACCAACAACAGTTCATGAACTGCGCAGAGACAATTAATGTAGAGAAGCAGCAAAATTCGTCAAACAGATGACTGGTTATGACTTATTTACTTGTTCTTAAAAGAGAACAAAAAGGACCTGAGTCTCCTCCCTGTCAATAACCCCCTGCTCAACCAATCAGGGTAGAGACTGAGGGGCGGGAGGCTGAGAGTTCTCACCAGAGAGCCCAAAGGAAGGCCCAGGTCACCGGTAGGGATCACTGTCCGAGGACTATTTCAGCCCCACTTTCTTGGGTGGACCTCCCACAATGGGAGATCCAGAGCACCCCCCGCAACACGCAACACGCACACTCACTCAAACACACACACACACACACACACACACACACACACACACACACACTCACACCTCCTGGTGGTGGGAGGGGAACAGGAGAAAGGACAAAAGAAGTAAGAGATGAAGCGAAAGGAAGGAGGGATGGAGGAAAAGGTCAAACGAAAAGGACAAACCCTAAGGTCCCCAGTGATTCTACGGGACAAAATCCCAGGTGGGCTATAAAATTCTGCCACCTTGAACTAGTGTTTTCCATGCCTGGAATTCAGCTGGCACCAGGAGGATCAGACTGAGCAGGTTCCAAAACCTCTTGGAGGCTCTTACCTTCTAAACAGGGACGTCTGTTTTCTAGTAAAATCAGTAAAAGGAAAGGAGAAAACTCGAAAGAGGCTCCTGCTCGCACTCACCTACGTGAACCCTAATACTCTCTCAGTCCTCAAAGAGAGACCTCGAGAAGGAGACTTGCTGAAGCAAAGCCACAGGGGTCTCTGGTTTCCCTGGCCTGCGCCCCTGTCCTGCCTGGCTGATGTCAGCATCTCTCTGTGAGGTCACCACCTCCCTAACACCTTTGACCAATAGGCTGAGGTCCTGCAAAAGGCCTTTGTGATGTCACTGCCACACCCACCCCTCCCCTGAAGTGCTATTGTCCTGCCGCTGACCAGACACTTTGAAGGTTTGAGCTACTCTCTGTGGATCACCCCACTCAATCCGTGTTCATTCTAGGAAGCAAGCCGGCTAGACAGTAAAACATCAGAGGCTGCTCCCAATGCTACACTCAGTTTTTCCAAAATTAGTAGACTTGATGGCCAGAAGAGACCTTTAGAGCATCTAATCTAACCCCCTGCATATCATAGGCTTCCTGTATAGTACAATAGTTACTTTTTGGGCACACACATTCCAGAAAGGCATCTAGTCTTCATTCAATGACATCAAGAGATGGAGAATCCACCACTTTCCCTTTTAGTGAGTGCCAGGGGGCTCCATTTCCCCTTCCACTAGCTCCCCATTTACAGTGAGCCAGAGCAGTACCTGCAGCAGGGAGCGGGAGTTGCTGGTGGCCTCAGAGGCACAGCCCCCGCAGTGTCTCAGGCACCTGGCGCAAGTGCCGGATGATGCGGAGCTGGTGCATCACTTTGGCCGTGACGTCCTCCTGCTGCAAGGGAACGAGAACCTGTCAGAGACTCAAACGCCCCGAGGAATCAGGGGGAATTAAGGGCACCTGGAACCAGCAGTATTTCCACCCAGCACCTGCCCACCACTGAGGGATGAATTCACCTCCTGAACCCCAGAATGGAGTCTTCTTGTCCTTTCTAGTAACCTCCAGTGCCAACCCCCCTCCTTGTAGGGTGAGCTCCTGCTACCTCCCCCTCAGTGCCCTTGACAGCTGTTCCACCTCCAAACCACAGCTCAAGTTCTCAGAACCCTCTTCTCCACCCCCACCCAGGTTGGGCAGGGAGGCGGCTCTAGCAGGGGGGGCAGGAGGGATTCTGGCAGCAGTGAAGTGGGTTGCGGGGAGGTTGAGATCTTGCCCCAAGTCATCCCAGACACTAATGCTAAGCCACAGGATCGCAGCATCTAGTGTCAGTGGGGTTCACGTGGCTCAGACCAGACACCTGGGCTGGGGACCCGCCCCCATAGTACTGGTCGAGTGCGTGGCCCAGGGTGTTCACAGCCCCCTCCTCACCCCTCCCTGAGCCCAGCCTGGCTCCTCACCTGGAACAAAGCAGCAGCGCCCATCGGCCTCACTACTGCCTGAGTCCCAGGTGCTGCTGCTGTCCCCTGGGGAGCGGGCCGAGCTGCTGCTGCTGCGACAGGGATCCTCCACCTCCTGCCCTGGGGAGGCTGGAAGGTCCTCAGGGACTAGGCAGGGCGATGCCTCCTGCTGAGAATCAGGGCTGGGCTCTTGGGGCCGGTGCTTCCCACACAACAAGCCCCAGAGCCACCCTGCCCGGCTCCCCTTCTGGGCTGGGTCCTGCCTGCCAAGCCGCATCCTGGGCCAGCTCCATTTCGGCCTGGCTGGTGGCTCTCTCACCTCAGCGCCTGCGCCAGGAGCGGCTTTCCTCTGCCAGAAGGCTGGGCACTTCCACCTCCTCGCTCGGCCGGGAGCTCCTTCCCCGCCAGCAGGGACGGAGAAGCCGCTTTGCTCCTGGGGAAGATGCCAGCTGCTTCCCTCAGGCTCTGGGGCCACCTGCAGAGCCTTCTTCCTGAACCTCCTCAGGAGCCTGGACAGCCTGGAACCGAGCGGGGAGCAGGCGTGAGTCTGGGGTCAAGGCAGCCTGTCACTAACCAGCCTTTTTGGTCCCTCCCCATCCCTGCTGAAGCCAGAGCCTGAATAAAGTGCTCTCAAATGAGCTCCAGACCAACAACAGTTCATGAACTGCGCAGAGACAATTAATGTAGAGAAGCAGCAAAATTCGTCAAACAGATGACTGGTTATGACTTATTTACTTGTTCTTAAAAGAGAACAAAAAGGACCTGAGTCTCCTCCCTGTCAATAACCCCCTGCTCAACCAATCAGGGTAGAGACTGAGGGGCGGGAGGCTGAGAGTTCTCACCAGAGAGCCCAAAGGAAGGCCCAGGTCACCGGTAGGGATCACTGTCCGAGGACTATTTCAGCCCCACTTTCTTGGGTGGACCTCCCACAATGGGAGATCCAGAGCACCCCCCGCAACACGCAACACGCACACTCACTCAAACACACACACACACACACACACACACACACACACACACACACTCACACCTCCTGGTGGTGGGAGGGGAACAGGAGAAAGGACAAAAGAAGTAAGAGATGAAGCGAAAGGAAGGAGGGATGGAGGAAAAGGTCAAACGAAAAGGACAAACCCTAAGGTCCCCAGTGATTCTACGGGACAAAATCCCAGGTGGGCTATAAAATTCTGCCACCTTGAACTAGTGTTTTCCATGCCTGGAATTCAGCTGGCACCAGGAGGATCAGACTGAGCAGGTTCCAAAACCTCTTGGAGGCTCTTACCTTCTAAACAGGGACGTCTGTTTTCTAGTAAAATCAGTAAAAGGAAAGGAGAAAACTCGAAAGAGGCTCCTGCTCGCACTCACCTACGTGAACCCTAATACTCTCTCAGTCCTCAAAGAGAGACCTCGAGAAGGAGACTTGCTGAAGCAAAGCCACAGGGGTCTCTGGTTTCCCTGGCCTGCGCCCCTGTCCTGCCTGGCTGATGTCAGCATCTCTCTGTGAGGTCACCACCTCCCTAACACCTTTGACCAATAGGCTGAGGTCCTGCAAAAGGCCTTTGTGATGTCACTGCCACACCCACCCCTCCCCTGAAGTGCTATTGTCCTGCCGCTGACCAGACACTTTGAAGGTTTGAGCTACTCTCTGTGGATCACCCCACTCAATCCGTGTTCATTCTAGGAAGCAAGCCGGCTAGACAGTAAAACATCAGAGGCTGCTCCCAATGCTACACTCAGTTTTTCCAAAATTAGTAGACTTGATGGCCAGAAGAGACCTTTAGAGCATCTAATCTAACCCCCTGCATATCATAGGCTTCCTGTATAGTACAATAGTTACTTTTTGGGCACACACATTCCAGAAAGGCATCTAGTCTTCATTCAATGACATCAAGAGATGGAGAATCCACCACTTTCCCTTTTAGTGAGTGCCAGGGGGCTCCATTTCCCCTTCCACTAGCTCCCCATTTACAGTGAGCCAGAGCAGTACCTGCAGCAGGGAGCGGGAGTTGCTGGTGGCCTCAGAGGCACAGCCCCCGCAGTGTCTCAGGCACCTGGCGCAAGTGCCGGATGATGCGGAGCTGGTGCATCACTTTGGCCGTGACGTCCTCCTGCTGCAAGGGAATGAGAACCTGTCAGAGACTCAAACGCCCCGAGGAATCAGGGGGAATTAAGGGCACCTGGAACCAGCAGTATTTCCACCCAGCACCTGCCCACCACTGAGGGATGAATTCACCTCCTGAACCCCAGAATGGAGTCTTCTTGTCCTTTCTAGTAACCTCCAGTGCCAACCCCCCTCCTTGTAGGGTGAGCTCCTGCTACCTCCCCCTCAGTGCCCTTGACAGCTGTTCCACCTCCAAACCACAGCTCAAGTTCTCAGAACCCTCTTCTCCACCCCCACCCAGGTTGGGCAGGGAGGCGGCTCTAGCAGGGGGGGCAGGAGGGATTCTGGCAGCAGTGAAGTGGGTTGCGGGGAGGTTGAGATCTTGCCCCAAGTCATCCCAGACACTAATGCTAAGCCACAGGATCGCAGCATCTAGTGTCAGTGGGGTTCACGTGGCTCAGACCAGACACCTGGGCTGGGGACCCGCCCCCATAGTACTGGTCGAGTGCGTGGCCCAGGGTGTTCACAGCCCCCTCCTCACCCCTCCCTGAGCCCAGCCTGGCTCCTCACCTGGAACAAAGCAGCAGCGCCCATCGGCCTCACTACTGCCTGAGTCCCAGGTGCTGCTGCTGTCCCCTGGGGAGCGGGCCGAGCTGCTGCTGCTGCGACAGGGATCCTCCACCTCCTGCCCTGGGGAGGCTGGAAGGTCCTCAGGGACTAGGCAGGGCGATGCCTCCTGCTGAGAATCAGGGCTGGGCTCTTGGGGCCGGTGCTTCCCACACAACAAGCCCCAGAGCCACCCTGCCCGGCTCCCCTTCTGGGCTGGGTCCTGCCTGCCAAGCCGCATCCTGGGCCAGCTCCATTTCGGCCTGGCTGGTGGCTCTCTCACCTCAGCGCCTGCGCCAGGAGCGGCTTTCCTCTGCCAGAAGGCTGGGCACTTCCACCTCCTCGCTCGGCCGGGAGCTCCTTCCCCGCCAGCAGGGACGGAGAAGCCGCTTTGCTCCTGGGGAAGATGCCAGCTGCTTCCCTCAGGCTCTGGGGCCACCTGCAGAGCCTTCTTCCTGAACCTCCTCAGGAGCCTGGACAGCCTGGAACCGAGCGGGGAGCAGGCGTGAGTCTGGGGTCAAGGCAGCCTGTCACTAACCAGCCTTTTTGGTCCCTCCCCATCCCTGCCGAAGCCAGAGCCTGAATAAAGTGCTCTCAAATGAGCTCCAGACCAACAACAGTTCATGAACTGCGCAGAGACAATTAATGTAGAGAAGCAGCAAAATTCGTCAAACAGATGACTGGTTATGACTTATTTACTTGTTCTTAAAAGAGAACAAAAAGGACCTGAGTCTCCTCCCTGTCAATAACCCCCTGCTCAACCAATCAGGGTAGAGACTGAGGGGCGGGAGGCTGAGAGTTCTCACCAGAGAGCCCAAAGGAAGGCCCAGGTCACCGGTAGGGATCACTGTCCGAGGACTATTTCAGCCCCACGTTCTTCGGTGGACCTCCCACAATGGGAGACGCAGAGCACCCCCCGCAACACGCGCACACACACACACACACACACACACACACACACACACACACACACACACACACACACACACACACACACACACACACACACCTCCTGGTGGTGGGAGGGGAACAGGAGACAGGACAAAAGAAGTAAGAGATGAAGCGAAAGGAAGGAGGGATGGAGGAAAAGGTCAAACGAAAAGGACAAACCCTAAGGTCCCCAGTGATTCTACGGGACAAAATCCCAGGTGGGCTATAAAATTCTGCCACCTTGAACTAGTGTTTTCCATGCCTGGAATTCAGCTGGCACCAGGAGGATCAGACTGAGCAGGTTCCAAAACCTCTTGGAGGCTCTTACCTTCTAAACAGGGACGTCTGTTTTCTAGTAAAATCAGTAAAAGGAAAGGAGAAAACTCGAAAGAGGCTCCTGCTCGCACTCACCTACGTGAACCCTAATACTCTCTCAGTCCTCAAAGAGAGACCTCGAGAAGGAGACTTGCTGAAGCAAAGCCACAGGGGTCTCTGGTTTCCCTGGCCTGCGCCCCTGTCCTGCCTGGCTGATGTCAGCATCTCTCTGTGAGGTCACCACCTCCCTAACACTTTGACCAATAGGCTGAGGTCCTGCAAAAGGCCTTTGTGATGTCACTGCCACACCCACCCCTCCCCTGAAGTGCTACTGTCCTGCCGCTGACCAGACACTTTGAAGGTTTGAGCTACTCTCTGTGGATCACCCCACTCAATCCGTGTTCATTCTAGGAAGCAAGCCGGCTAGACAGTAAAACATCAGAGGCTGCTCCCAATGCTACACTCAGTTTTTCCAAAATTAGTAGACTTGATGGCCAGAAGAGACCTTTAGAGCATCTAATCTAACCCCCTGCATATCATAGGCTTCCTGTATAGTACAATAGTTACTTTTTGGGCACACACATTCCAGAAAGGCATCTAGTCTTCATTCAATGACATCAAGAGATGGAGAATCCACCACTTTCCCTTTTAGTGAGTGCCAGGGGGCTCCATTTCCCCTTCCACTAGCTCCCCATTTACAGTGAGCCAGAGCAGTACCTGCAGCAGGGAGCGGGAGTTGCTGGTGGCCTCAGAGGCACAGCCCCCGCAGTGTCTCAGGCACCTGGCGCAAGTGCCGGATGATGCGGAGCTGGTGCATCACTTTGGCCGTGACGTCCTCCTGCTGCAAGGGAACGAGAACCTGTCAGAGACTCAAACGCCCCGAGGAATCAGGGGGAATTAAGGGCACCTGGAACCAGCAGTATTTCCACCCAGCACCTGCCCACCACTGAGGGATGAATTCACCTCCTGAACCCCAGAATGGAGTCTTCTTGTCCTTTCTAGTAACCTCCAGTGCCAACCCCCCTCCTTGTAGGGTGAGCTCCTGCTACCTCCCCCTCAGTGCCCTTGACAGCTGTTCCACCTCCAAACCACAGCTCAAGTTCTCAGAACCCTCTTCTCCACCCCCACCCAGGTTGGGCAGGGAGGCGGCTCTAGCAGGGGGGGCAGGAGGGATTCTGGCAGCAGTGAAGTGGGTTGCGGGGAGGTTGAGATCTTGCCCCAAGTCATCCCAGACACTAATGCTAAGCCACAGGATCGCAGCATCTAGTGTCAGTGGGGTTCACGTGGCTCAGACCAGACACCTGGGCTGGGGACCCGCCCCCATAGTACTGGTCGAGTGCGTGGCCCAGGGTGTTCACAGCCCCCTCCTCACCCCTCCCTGAGCCCAGCCTGGCTCCTCACCTGGAACAAAGCAGCAGCGCCCATCGGCCTCACTACTGCCTGAGTCCCAGGTGCTGCTGCTGTCCCCTGGGGAGCGGGCCGAGCTGCTGCTGCTGCGACAGGGATCCTCCACCTCCTGCCCTGGGGAGGCTGGAAGGTCCTCAGGGACTAGGCAGGGCGATGCCTCCTGCTGAGAATCAGGGCTGGGCTCTTGGGGCCGGTGCTTCCCACACAACAAGCCCCAGAGCCACCCTGCCCGGCTCCCCTTCTGGGCTGGGTCCTGCCTGCCCAGCCGCATCCTGGGCCAGCTCCATTTCGGCCTGGCTGGTGGCTCTCTCACCTCAGCGCCTGCGCCAGGAGCGGCTTTCCTCTGCCAGAAGGCTGGGCACTTCCACCTCCTCGCTCGGCCGGGAGCTCCTTCCCCGCCAGCAGGGACGGAGAAGCCGCTTTGCTCCTGGGGAAGATGCCAGCTGCTTCCCTCAGGCTCTGGGGCTACCTGCAGAGCCTTCTTCCTGAACCTCCTCAGGAGCCTGGACAGCCTGGAACCGAGCGGGGAGCAGGCGTGAGTCTGGGGTCAAGGCAGCCTCTCACTAACCAGCCTTTTTGGTCCCTCCCCATCCCTGCCGAAGCCACAGCCTGAATAAAGTGCTCTCAAATGAGCTCCAGACCAACAACAGTTCATGAACTGCGCAGAGACAATTAATGTAGAGAAGCAGCAAAATTCGTCAAACAGATGACTGGTTATGACTTATTTACTTGTTCTTAAAAGAGAACAAAAAGGACCTGAGTCTCCTCCCTGTCAATAACCCCCTGCTCAACCAATCAGGGTAGAGACTGAGGGGCGGGAGGCTGAGAGTTCTCACCAGAGAGCCCAAAGGAAGGCCCAGGTCACCGGTAGGGATCACTGTCCGAGGACTATTTCAGCCCCACGTTCTTCGGTGGACCTCCCACAATGGGAGACGCAGAGCACCCCCCGCAACACGCACACACACACACACACACACACACACACACACACACACACACACACACACACACACACACACCTCCTGGTGGTGGGAGGGGAACAGGAGACAGGACAAAAGAAGTAAGAGATGAAGCGAAAGGAAGGAGGGATGGAGGAAAAGGTCAAACGAAAAGGACAAACCCTAAGGTCCCCAGTGATTCTACGGGACAAAATCCCAGGTGGGCTATAAAATTCTGCCACCTTGAACTAGTGTTTTCCATGCCTGGAATTCAGCTGGCACCAGGAGGATCAGACTGAGCAGGTTCCAAAACCTCTTGGAGGCTCTTACCTTCTAAACAGGGACGTCTGTTTTCTAGTAAAATCAGTAAAAGGAAAGGAGAAAACTCGAAAGAGGCTCCTGCTCGCACTCACCTACGTGAACCCTAATACTCTCTCAGTCCTCAAAGAGAGACCTCGAGAAGGAGACTTGCTGAAGCAAAGCCACAGGGGTCTCTGGTTTCCCTGGCCTGCGCCCCTGTCCTGCCTGGCTGATGTCAGCATCTCTCTGTGAGGTCACCACCTCCCTAACACCTTTGACCAATAGGCTGAGGTCCTGCAAAAGGCCTTTGTGATGTCACTGCCACACCCACCCCTCCCCTGAAGTGCTATTGTCCTGCCGCTGACCAGACACTTTGAAGGTTTGAGCTACTCTCTGTGGATCACCCCACTCAATCCGTGTTCATTCTAGGAAGCAAGCCGGCTAGACAGTAAAACATCAGAGGCTGCTCCCAATGCTACACTCAGTTTTTCCAAAATTAGTAGACTTGATGGCCAGAAGAGACCTTTAGAGCATCTAATCTAACCCCCTGCATATCATAGGCTTCCTGTATAGTACAATAGTTACTTTTTGGGCACACACATTCCAGAAAGGCATCTAGTCTTCATTCAATGACATGAAGAGATGGAGAATCCACCACTTTCCCTTTTAGTGAGTGCCAGGGGGCTCCATTTCCCCTTCCACTAGCTCCCCATTTACAGTGAGCCAGAGCAGTACCTGCAGCAGGGAGCGGGAGTTGCTGGTGGCCTCAGAGGCACAGCCCCCGCAGTGTCTCAGGCACCTGGCGCAAGTGCCGGATGATGCGGAGCTGGTGCATCACTTTGGCCGTGACGTCCTCCTGCTGCAAGGGAACGAGAACCTGTCAGAGACTCAAACGCCCCGAGGAATCAGGGGGAATTAAGGGCACCTGGAACCAGCAGTATTTCCACCCAGCACCTGCCCACCACTGAGGGATGAATTCACCTCCTGAACCCCAGAATGGAGTCTTCTTGTCCTTTCTAGTAACCTCCAGTGCCAACCCCCCTCCTTGTAGGGTGAGCTCCTGCTACCTCCCCCTCAGTGCCCTTGACAGCTGTTCCACCTCCAAACCACAGCTCAAGTTCTCAGAACCCTCTTCTCCACCCCCACCCAGGTTGGGCAGGGAGGCGGCTCTAGCAGGGGGGGCAGGAGGGATTCTGGCAGCAGTGAAGTGGGTTGCGGGGAGGTTGAGATCTTGCCCCAAGTCATCCCAGACACTAATGCTAAGCCACAGGATCGCAGCATCTAGTGTCAGTGGGGTTCACGTGGCTCAGACCAGACACCTGGGCTGGGGACCCGCCCCCATAGTACTGGTCGAGTGCGTGGCCCAGGGTGTTCACAGCCCCCTCCTCACCCCTCCCTGAGCCCAGCCTGGCTCCTCACCTGGAACAAAGCAGCAGCGCCCATCGGCCTCACTACTGCCTGAGTCCCAGGTGCTGCTGCTGTCCCCTGGGGAGCGGGCCGAGCTGCTGCTGCTGCGACAGGGATCCTCCACCTCCTGCCCTGGGGAGGCTGGAAGGTCCTCAGGGACTAGGCAGGGCGATGCCTCCTGCTGAGAATCAGGGCTGGGCTCTTGGGGCCGGTGCTTCCCACACAACAAGCCCCAGAGCCACCCTGCCCGGCTCCCCTTCTGGGCTGGGTCCTGCCTGCCCAGCCGCATCCTGGGCCAGCTCCATTTCGGCCTGGCTGGTGGCTCTCTCACCTCAGCGCCTGCGCCAGGAGCGGCTTTCCTCTGCCAGAAGGCTGGGCACTTCCACCTCCTCGCTCGGCCGGGAGCTCCTTCCCCGCCAGCAGGGATGGCGAAGCCGCTTTGCTCCTGGGGAAGATGCCAGCTGCTTCCCTCAGGCTCTGGGGCCACCTGCAGAGCCTTCTTCCTGAACCTCCTCAGGAGCCTGGACAGCCTGGAACCGAGCGGGGAGCAGGCGTGAGTCTGGGGTCAAGGCAGCCTCTCACTAACCAGCCTTTTTGGTCCCTCCCCATCCCTGCCGAAGCCACAGCCTGAATAAAGTGCTCTCAAATGAGCTCCAGACCAACAACAGTTCATGAACTGCGCAGAGACAATTAATGTAGAGAAGCAGCAAAATTCGTCAAACAGATGACTGGTTATGACTTATTTACTTGTTCTTAAAAGAGAACAAAAAGGACCTGAGTCTCCTCCCTGTCAATAACCCCCTGCTCAACCAATCAGGGTAGAGACTGAGGGGCGGGAGGCTGAGAGTTCTCACCAGAGAGCCCAAAGGAAGGCCCAGGTCACCGGTAGGGATCACTGTCCGAGGACTATTTCAGCCCCACGTTCTTCGGTGGACCTCCCACAATGGGAGACGCAGAGCACCCCCCGCAACACGCACACTCAAACACACTCACACACACACACACACACACACACACACACACACACACACACACCTCCTGGTGGTGGGAGGGGAACAGGAGAAAGGACAAAAGAAGTAAGAGATGAAGCGAAAGGAAGGAGGGATGGAGGAAAAGGTCAAACGAAAAGGACAAACCCTAAGGTCCCCAGTGATTCTACGGGACAAAATCCCAGGTGGGCTATAAAATTCTGCCACCTTGAACTAGTGTTTTCCATGCCTGGAATTCAGCTGGCACCAGGAGGATCAGACTGAGCAGGTTCCAAAACCTCTTGGAGGCTCTTACCTTCTAAACAGGGACGTCTGTTTTCTAGTAAAATCAGTAAAAGGAAAGGAGAAAACTCGAAAGAGGCTCCTGCTCGCACTCACCTACGTGAACCCTAATACTCTCTCAGTCCTCAAAGAGAGACCTCGAGAAGGAGACTTGCTGAAGCAAAGCCACAGGGGTCTCTGGTTTCCCTGGCCTGCGCCCCTGTCCTGCCTGGCTGATGTCAGCATCTCTCTGTGAGGTCACCACCTCCCTAACACCTTTGACCAATAGGCTGAGGTCCTGCAAAAGGCCTTTGTGATGTCACTGCCACACCCACCCCTCCCCTGAAGTGCTACTGTCCTGCCGCTGACCAGACACTTTGAAGGTTTGAGCTACTCTCTGTGGATCACCCCACTCAATCCGTGTTCATTCTAGGAAGCAAGCCGGCTAGACAGTAAAACATCAGAGGCTGCTCCCAATGCTACACTCAGTTTTTCCAAAATTAGTAGACTTGATGGCCAGAAGAGACCTTTAGAGCATCTAATCTAACCCCCTGCATATCATAGGCTTCCTGTATAGTACAATAGTTACTTTTTGGGCACACACATTCCAGAAAGGCATCTAGTCTTCATTCAATGACATCAAGAGATGGAGAATCCACCACTTTCCCTTTTAGTGAGTGCCAGGGGGCTCCATTTCCCCTTCCACTAGCTCCCCATTTACAGTGAGCCAGAGCAGTACCTGCAGCAGGGAGCGGGAGTTGCTGGTGGCCTCAGAGGCACAGCCCCCGCAGTGTCTCAGGCACCTGGCGCAAGTGCCGGATGATGCGGAGCTGGTGCATCACTTTGGCCGTGACGTCCTCCTGCTGCAAGGGAATGAGAACCTGTCAGAGATTCAAACGCCCCGAGGAATCAGGGGGAATTAAGGGCACCTGGAACCAGCAGTATTTCCACCCAGCACCTGCCCACCACTGAGGGATGAATTCACCTCCTGAACCCCAGAATGGAGTCTTCTTGTCCTTTCTAGTAACCTCCAGTGCCAACCCCCCTCCTTGTAGGGTGAGCTCCTGCTACCTCCCCCTCAGTGCCCTTGACAGCTGTTCCACCTCCAAACCACAGCTCAAGTTCTCAGAACCCTCTTCTCCACCCCCACCCAGGTTGGGCAGGGAGGCGGCTCTAGCAGGGGGGGCAGGAGGGATTCTGGCAGCAGTGAAGTGGGTTGCGGGGAGGTTGAGATCTTGCCCCAAGTCATCCCAGACACTAATGCTAAGCCACAGGATCGCAGCATCTAGTGTCAGTGGGGTTCACGTGGCTCAGACCAGACACCTGGGCTGGGGACCCGCCCCCATAGTACTGGTCGAGTGCGTGGCCCAGGGTGTTCACAGCCCCCTCCTCACCCCTCCCTGAGCCCAGCCTGGCTCCTCACCTGGAACAAAGCAGCAGCGCCCATCGGCCTCACTACTGCCTGAGTCCCAGGTGCTGCTGCTGTCCCCTGGGGAGCGGGCCGAGCTGCTGCTGCTGCGACAGGGATCCTCCACCTCCTGCCCTGGGGAGGCTGGAAGGTCCTCAGGGACTAGGCAGGGCGATGCCTCCTGCTGAGAATCAGGGCTGGGCTCTTGGGGCCGGTGCTTCCCACACAACAAGCCCCAGAGCCACCCTGCCCGGCTCTCCTTCTGGGCTGGGTCCTGCCTGCCCAGCCGCATCCTGGGCCAGCTCCATTTCGGCCTGGCTGGTGGCTCTCTCACCTCAGCGCCTGCGCCAGGAGCGGCTTTCCTCTGCCAGAAGGCTGGGCACTTCCACCTCCTCGCTCGGCCGGGAGCTCCTTCCCCGCCAGCAGGGACGGAGAAGCCGCTTTGCTCCTTGGGAAGATGCCAGCTGCTTCCCTCAGGCTCTGGGGCCACCTGCAGAGCCTTCTTCCTGAACCTCCTCAGGAGCCTGGACAGCCTGGAACCGAGCGGGGAGCAGGCGTGAGTCTGGGGTCAAGGCAGCCTCTCACTAACCAGCCTTTTTGGTCCCTCCCCATCCCTGCCGAAGCCACAGCCTGAATAAAGTGCTCTCAAATGAGCTCCAGACCAACAACAGTTCATGAACTGCGCAGAGACAATTAATGTAGAGAAGCAGCAAAATTCGTCAAACAGATGACTGGTTATGACTTATTTACTTGTTCTTAAAAGAGAACAAAAAGGACCTGAGTCTCCTCCCTGTCAATAACCCCCTGCTCAACCAATCAGGGTAGAGACTGAGGGGCGGGAGGCTGAGAGTTCTCACCAGAGAGCCCAAAGGAAGGCCCAGGTCACCGGTAGGGATCACTGTCCGAGGACTATTTCAGCCCCACTTTCTTGGGTGGACCTCCCACAATGGGAGACGCAGAGCACGCCCCGCAACACGCACACTCACTCACACACACACACACACACACACACACACACACACACACACACACACACACTCACTCACACCTCCTGGTGGTGGGAGGGGAACAGGAGAAAGGACAAAAGAAGTAAGAGATGAAGCGAAAGGAAGGAGGGATGGAGGAAAAGGTCAAACGAAAAGGACAAACCCTAAGGTCCCCAGTGATTCTACGGGACAAAATCCCAGGTGGGCTATAAAATTCTGCCACCTTGAACTAGTGTTTTCCATGCCTGGAATTCAGCTGGCACCAGGAGGATCAGACTGAGCAGGTTCCAAAACCTCTTGGAGGCTCTTACCTTCTAAACAGGGACATCTGTTTTCTAGTAAAATCAGTAAAAGGAAAGGAGAAAACTCGAAAGAGGCTCCTGCTCGCACTCACATACGTGAACCCTAATACTCTCTCAGTCCTCAAAGAGAGACCTCGAGAAGGAGACTTGCTGAAGCAAAGCCACAGGGGTCTCTGGTTTCCCTGGCCTGCGCCCCTGTCCTGCCTGGCTGATGTCAGCATCTCTCTGTGAGGTCACCACCTCCCTAACACCTTTGACCAATAGGCTGAGGTCCTGCAAAAGGCCTTTGTGATGTCACTGCCACACCCACCCCTCCCCTGAAGTGCTATTGTCCTGCCGCTGACCAGACACTTTGAAGGTTTGAGCTACTCTCTGTGGATCACCCCACTCAATCCGTGTTCATTCTAGGAAGCAAGCCGGCTAGACAGTAAAACATCAGAGGCTGCTCCCAATGCTACACTCAGTTTTTCCAAAATTAGTAGACTTGATGGCCAGAAGAGACCTTTAGAGCATCTAATCTAACCCCCTGCATATCATAGGCTTCCTGTATAGTACAATAGTTACTTTTTGGGCACACACATTCCAGAAAGGCATCTAGTCTTCATTCAATGACATCAAGAGATGGAGAATCCACCACTTTCCCTTTTAGTGAGTGCCAGGGGGCTCCATTTCCCCTTCCACTAGCTCCCCATTTACAGTGAGCCAGAGCAGTACCTGCAGCAGGGAGCGGGAGTTGCTGGTGGCCTCAGAGGCACAGCCCCCGCAGTGTCTCAGGCACCTGGCGCAAGTGCCGGATGATGCGGAGCTGGTGCATCACTTTGGCCGTGACGTCCTCCTGCTGCAAGGGAACGAGAACCTGTCAGAGACTCAAAGGCCCCGAGGAATCAGGGGGAATTAAGGGCACCTGGAACCAGCAGTATTTCCACCCAGCACCTGCCCACCACTGAGGGATGAATTCACCTCCTGAACCCCAGAATGGAGTCTTCTTGTCCTTTCTAGTAACCTCCAGTGCCAACCCCCCTCCTTGTAGGGTGAGCTCCTGCTACCTCCCCCTCAGTGCCCTTGACAGCTGTTCCACCTCCAAACCACAGCTCAAGTTCTCAGAACCCTCTTCTCCACCCCCACCCAGGTTGGGCAGGGAGGCGGCTCTAGCAGGGGGGGCAGGAGGGATTCTGGCAGCAGTGAAGTGGGTTGCGGGGAGGTTGAGATCTTGCCCCAAGTCATCCCAGACACTAATGCTAAGCCACAGGATCGCAGCATCTAGTGTCAGTGGGGTTCACGTGGCTCAGACCAGACACCTGGGCTGGGGACCCGCCCCCATAGTACTGGTCGAGTGCGTGGCCCAGGGTGTTCACAGCCCCCTCCTCACCCCTCCCTGAGCCCAGCCTGGCTCCTCACCTGGAACAAAGCAGCAGCGCCCATCGGCCTCACTACTGCCTGAGTCCCAGGTGCTGCTGCTGTCCCCTGGGGAGCGGGCCGAGCTGCTGCTGCTGCGATAGGGATCCTCCACCTCCTGCCCTGGGGAGGCTGGAAGGTCCTCAGGGACTAGGCAGGGCGATGCCTCCTGCTGAGAATCAGGGCTGGGCTCTTGGGGCCGGTGCTTCCCACACAACAAGCCACAGAGCCACCCTGCCCGGCTCCCCTTCTGGGCTGGGTCCTGCCTGCCCAGCCGCATCCTGGGCCAGCTCCATTTCGGCCTGGCTGGTGGCTCTCTCACCTCAGCGCCTGCGCCAGGAGCGGCTTTCCTCTGCCAGAAGGCTGGGCACTTCCACCTCCTCGCTTGGCCGGGAGCTCCTTCCCCGCCAGCAGGGACGGAGAAGCCGCTTTGCTCCTTGGGAAGATGCCAGCTGCTTCCCTCAGGCTCTGGGGCCACCTGCAGAGCCTTCTTCCTGAACCTCCTCAGGAGCCTGGACAGCCTGGAACCGAGCGGGGAGCAGGCGTGAGTCTGGGGTCAAGGCAGCCTCTCACTAACCAGCCTTTTTGGTCCCTCCCCATCCCTGCCGAAGCCACAGCCTGAATAAAGTGCTCTCAAATGGGCTCCAGACCAACAACAGTTCATGAACTGCGCAGAGACAATTAATGTAGAGAAGCAGCAAAATTCGTCAAACAGATGACTGGTTATGACTTATTTACTTGTTCTTAAAAGAGAACAAAAAGGACCTGAGTCTCCTCCCTGTCAATAACCCCCTGCTCAACCAATCAGGGTAGAGACTGAGGGGCGGGAGGCTGAGAGTTCTCACCAGAGAGCCCAAAGGAAGGCCCAGGTCACCGGTAGGGATCACTGTCCGAGGACTATTTCAGCCCCACTTTCTTGGGTGGACCTCCTACAATGGGAGATTCAGAGCACCCCCCGCAACACGCAACACGCACACACACACACACACACACACACTCACTCACACACACTCACACCTCCTGGTGGTGGGAGGGGAACAGGAGACAGGACAAAAGAAGTAAGAGATGAAGCGAAAGGAAGGAGGGATGGAGGAAAAGGTCAAACGAAAAGGACAAACCCTAAGGTCCCCAGTGATTCTACGGGACAAAATCCCAGGTGGGCTATAAAATTCTGCCACCTTGAACTAGTGTTTTCCATGCCTGGAATTCAGCTGGCACCAGGAGGATCAGACTGAGCAGGTTCCAAAACCTCTTGGAGGCTCTTACCTTCTAAACAGGGACGTCTGTTTTCTAGTAAAATCAGTAAAAGGAAAGGAGAAAACTCGAAAGAGGCTCCTGCTCGCACTCACCTACGTGAACCCTAATACTCTCTCAGTCCTCAAAGAGAGACCTCGAGAAGGAGACTTGCTGAAGCAAAGCCACAGGGGTCTCTGGTTTCCCTGGCCTGCGCCCCTGTCCTGCCTGGCTGATGTCAGCATCTCTCTGTGAGGTCACCACCTCCCTAACACCTTTGACCAATAGGCTGAGGTCCTGCAAAAGGCCTTTGTGATGTCACTGCCACACCCACCCCTCCCCTGAAGTGCTATTGTCCTGCCGCTGACCAGACACTTTGAAGGTTTGAGCTACTCTCTGTGGATCACCCCACTCAATCCGTGTTCATTCTAGGAAGCAAGCCGGCTAGACAGTAAAACATCAGAGGCTGCTCCCAATGCTACACTCAGTTTTTCCAAAATTAGTAGACTTGATGGCCAGAAGAGACCTTTAGAGCATCTAATCTAACCCCCTGCATATCATAGGCTTCCTGTATAGTACAATAGTTACTTTTTGGGCACACACATTCCAGAAAGGCATCTAGTCTTCATTCAATGACATCAAGAGATGGAGAATCCACCACTTTCCCTTTCAGTGAGTGCCAGGGGGCTCCATTTCCCCTTCCACTAGCTCCCCATTTACAGTGAGCCAGAGCAGTACCTGCAGCAGGGAGCGGGAGTTGCTGGTGGCCTCAGAGGCACAGCCCCCGCAGTGTCTCAGGCACCTGGCGCAAGTGCCGGATGATGCGGAGCTGGTGCATCACTTTGGCCGTGACGTCCTCCTGCTGCAAGGGAACGAGAACCTGTCAGAGACTCAAACGCCCCGAGGAATCAGGGGGAATTAAGGGCACCTGGAACCAGCAGTATTTCCACCCAGCACCTGCCCACCACTGAGGGATGAATTCACCTCCTGAACCCCAGAATGGAGTCTTCTTGTCCTTTCTAGTAACCTCCAGTGCCAACCCCCCTCCTTGTAGGGTGAGCTCCTGCTACCTCCCCCTCAGTGCCCTTGACAGCTGTTCCACCTCCAAACCACAGCTCAAGTTCTCAGAACCCTCTTCTCCACCCCCACCCAGGTTGGGCAGGGAGGCGGCTCTAGCAGGGGGGGCAGGAGGGATTCTGGCAGCAGTGAAGTGGGTTGCGGGGAGGTTGAGATCTTGCCCCAAGTCATCCCAGACACTAATGCTAAGCCACAGGATCGCAGCATCTAGTGTCAGTGGGGTTCACGTGGCTCAGACCAGACACCTGGGCTGGGGACCCGCCCCCATAGTACTGGTCGAGTGCGTGGCCCAGGGTGTTCACAGCCCCCTCCTCACCCCTCCCTGAGCCCAGCCTGGCTCCTCACCTGGAACAAAGCAGCAGCGCCCATCGGCCTCACTACTGCCTGAGTCCCAGGTGCTGCTGCTGTCCCCTGGGGAGCGGGCCGAGCTGCTGCTGCTGCGACAGGGATCCTCCACCTCCTGCCCTGGGGAGGCTGGAAGGTCCTCAGGGACTAGGCAGGGCGATGCCTCCTGCTGAGAATCAGGGCTGGGCTCTTGGGGCCGGTGCTTCCCACACAACAAGCCACAGAGCCACCCTGCCCGGCTCCCCTTCTGGGCTGGGTCCTGCCTGCCCCGCCGCATCCTGGGCCAGCTCCATTTCGGCCTGGCTGGTGGCTCTCTCACCTCAGCGCCTGCGCCAGGAGCGGCTTTCCTCTGCCAGAAGGCTGGGCACTTCCACCTCCTCGCTCGGCCGGGAGCTCCTTCCCCGCCAGCAGGGACGGAGAAGCCGCTTTGCTCCTGGGGAAGATGCCAGCTGCTTCCCTCAGGCTCTGGGGCTACCTGCAGAGCCTTCTTCCTGAACCTCCTCAGGAGCCTGGACAGCCTGGAACCGAGCGGGGAGCAGGCGTGAGTCTGGGGTCAAGGCAGCCTCTCACTAACCAGCCTTTTTGGTCCCTCCCCATCCCTGCCGAAGCCAGAGCCTGAATAAAGTGCTCTCAAATGAGCTCCAGACCAACAACAGTTCATGAACTGCGCAGAGACAATTAATGTAGAGAAGCAGCAAAATTCGTCAAACAGATGACTGGTTATGACTTATTTACTTGTTCTTAAAAGAGAACAAAAAGGACCTGAGTCTCCTCCCTGTCAATAACCCCCTGCTCAACCAATCAGGGTAGAGACTGAGGGGCGGGAGGCTGAGAGTTCTCACCAGAGAGCCCAAAGGAAGGCCCAGGTCACCGGTAGGGATCACTGTCCGAGGACTATTTCAGCCCCACGTTCTTCGGTGGACCTCCCACAATGGGAGACGCAGAGCACCCCCCGCAACACGCACACACACACACACACACACACACACACACACACACACACACACACACACCTCCTGGTGGTGGGAGGGGAACAGGAGACAGGACAAAAGAAGTAAGAGATGAAGCGAAAGGAAGGAGGGATGGAGGAAAAGGTCAAACGAAAAGGACAAACCCTAAGGTCCCCAGTGATTCTACGGAACAAAATCCCAGGTGGGCTATAAAATTCTGCCACCTTGAACTAGTGTTTTCCATGCCTGGAATTCAGCTGGCACCAGGAGGATCAGACTGAGCAGGTTCCAAAACCTCTTGGAGGCTCTTACCTTCTAAACAGGGACGTCTGTTTTCTAGTAAAATCAGTAAAAGGAAAGGAGAAAACTCGAAAGAGGCTCCTGCTCGCACTCACCTACGTGAACCCTAATACTCTCTCAGTCCTCAAAGAGAGACCTCGAGAAGGAGACTTGCTGAAGCAAAGCCACAGGGGTCTCTGGTTTCCCTGGCCTGCGCCCCTGTCCTGCCTGGCTGATGTCAGCATCTCTCTGTGAGGTCACCACCTCCCTAACACCTTTGACCAATAGGCTGAGGTCCTGCAAAAGGCCTTTGTGATGTCACTGCCACACCCACCCCTCCCCTGAAGTGGTATTGTCCTGCCGCTGACCAGACACTTTGAAGGTTTGAGCTACTCTCTGTAGATCACCCCACTCAATCCGTGTTCATTCTAGGAAGCAAGCCGGCTAGACAGTAAAACATCAGAGGCTGCTCCCAATGCTACACTCAGTTTTTCCAAAATTAGTAGACTTGATGGCCAGAAGAGACCTTTAGAGCATCTAATCTAACCCCCTGCATATCATAGGCTTCCTGTATAGTACAATAGTTACTTTTTGGGCACACACATTCCAGAAAGGCATCTAGTCTTCATTCAATGACATCAAGAGATGGAGAATCCACCACTTTCCCTTTTAGTGAGTGCCAGGGGGCTCCATTTCCCCTTCCACTAGCTCCCCATTTACAGTGAGCCAGAGCAGTACCTGCAGCAGGGAGCGGGAGTTGCTGGTGGCCTCAGAGGCACAGCCCCCGCAGTGTCTCAGGCACCTGGCGCAAGTGCCGGATGATGCGGAGCTGGTGCATCACTTTGGCCGTGACGTCCTCCTGCTGCAAGGGAACGAGAACCTGTCAGAGACTCAAAGGCCCCGAGGAATCAGGGGGAATTAAGGGCACCTGGAACCAGCAGTATTTCCACCCAGCACCTGCCCACCACTGAGGGATGAATTCACCTCCTGAACCCCAGAATGGAGTCTTCTTGTCCTTTCTAGTAACCTCCAGTGCCAACCCCCCTCCTTGTAGGGTGAGCTCCTGCTACCTCCCCCTCAGTGCCCTTGACAGCTGTTCCACCTCCAAACCACAGCTCAAGTTCTCAGAACCCTCTTCTCCACCCCCACCCAGGTTGGGCAGGGAGGCGGCTCTAGCAGGGGGGGCAGGAGGGATTCTGGCAGCAGTGAAGTGGGTTGCGGGGAGGTTGAGATCTTGCCCCAAGTCATCCCAGACACTAATGCTAAGCCACAGGATCGCAGCATCTAGTGTCAGTGGGGTTCACGTGACTCAGACCAGACACCTGGGCTGGGGACCCGCCCCCATAGTACTGGTCGAGTGCGTGGCCCAGGGTGTTCACAGCCCCCTCCTCACCCCTCCCTGAGCCCAGCCTGGCTCCTCACCTGGAACAAAGCAGCAGCGCCCATCGGCCTCACTACTGCCTGAGTCCCAGGTGCTGCTGCTGTCCCCTGGGGAGCGGGCCGAGCTGCTGCTGCTGCGACAGGGATCCTCCACCTCCTGCCCTGGGGAGGCTGGAAGGTCCTCAGGGACTAGGCAGGGCGATGCCTCCTGCTGAGAATCAGGGCTGGGCTCTTGGGGCCGGTGCTTCCCACACAACAAGCCCCAGAGCCACCCTGCCCGGCTCTCCTTCTGGGCTGGGTCCTGCCTGCCCAGCCGCATCCTGGGCCAGCTCCATTTCGGCCTGGCTGGTGGCTCTCTCACCTCAGCGCCTGCGCCAGGAGCGGCTTTCCTCTGCCAGAAGGCTGGGCACTTCCACCTCCTCGCTCGGCCGGGAGCTCCTTCCCCGCCAGCAGGGACGGAGAAGCCGCTTTGCTCCTTGGGAAGATGCCAGCTGCTTCCCTCAGGCTCTGGGGCCACCTGCAGAGCCTTCTTCCTGAACCTCCTCAGGAGCCTGGACAGCCTGGAACCGAGCGGGGAGCAGGCGTGAGTCTGGGGTCAAGGCAGCCTCTCACTAACCAGCCTTTTTGGTCCCTCCCCATCCCTGCCGAAGCCACAGCCTGAATAAAGTGCTCTCAAATGAGCTCCAGACCAACAACAGTTCATGAACTGCGCAGAGACAATTAATGTAGAGAAGCAGCAAAATTCGTCAAACAGATGACTGGTTATGACTTATTTACTTGTTCTTAAAAGAGAACAAAAAGGACCTGAGTCTCCTCCCTGTCAATAACCCCCTGCTCAACCAATCAGGGTAGAGACTGAGGGGCGGGAGGCTGAGAGTTCTCACCAGAGAGCCCAAAGGAAGGCCCAGGTCACCGGTAGGGATCACTGTCCGAGGACTATTTCAGCCCCACTTTCTTGGGTGGACCTCCCACAATGGGAGACGCAGAGCACGCCCCGCAACACGCACACTCACTCACACACACACACACACACACACACACACACACACTCACACCTCCTGGTGGTGGGAGGGGAACAGGAGAAAGGACAAAAGAAGTAAGAGATGAAGCGAAAGGAAGGAGGGATGGAGGAAAAGGTCAAACGAAAAGGACAAACCCTAAGGTCCCCAGTGATTCTACGGGACAAAATCCCAGGTGGGCTATAAAATTCTGCCACCTTGAACTAGTGTTTTCCATGCCTGGAATTCAGCTGGCACCAGGAGGATCAGACTGAGCAGGTTCCAAAACCTCTTGGAGGCTCTTACCTTCTAAACAGGGACATCTGTTTTCTAGTAAAATCAGTAAAAGGAAAGGAGAAAACTCGAAAGAGGCTCCTGCTCGCACTCACATACGTGAACCCTAATACTCTCTCAGTCCTCAAAGAGAGACCTCGAGAAGGAGACTTGCTGAAGCAAAGCCACAGGGGTCTCTGGTTTCCCTGGCCTGCGCCCCTGTCCTGCCTGGCTGATGTCAGCATCTCTCTGTGAGGTCACCACCTCCCTAACACCTTTGACCAATAGGCTGAGGTCCTGCAAAAGGCCTTTGTGATGTCACTGCCACACCCACCCCTCCCCTGAAGTGCTATTGTCCTGCCGCTGACCAGACACTTTGAAGGTTTGAGCTACTCTCTGTGGATCACCCCACTCAATCCGTGTTCATTCTAGGAAGCAAGCCGGCTAGACAGTAAAACATCAGAGGCTGCTCCCAATGCTACACTCAGTTTTTCCAAAATTAGTAGACTTGATGGCCAGAAGAGACCTTTAGAGCATCTAATCTAACCCCCTGCATATCATAGGCTTCCTGTATAGTACAATAGTTACTTTTTGGGCACACACATTCCAGAAAGGCATCTAGTCTTCATTCAATGACATGAAGAGATGGAGAATCCACCACTTTCCCTTTTAGTGAGTGCCAGGGGGCTCCATTTCCCCTTCCACTAGCTCCCCATTTACAGTGAGCCAGAGCAGTACCTGCAGCAGGGAGCGGGAGTTGCTGGTGGCCTCAGAGGCACAGCCCCTGCAGTGTCTCAGGCACCTGGCGCAAGTGCCGGATGATGCGGAGCTGGTGCATCACTTTGGCCGTGACGTCCTCCTGCTGCAAGGGAACGAGAACCTGTCAGAGACTCAAAGGCCCCGAGGAATCAGGGGGAATTAAGGGCACCTGGAACCAGCAGTATTTCCACCCAGCACCTGCCCACCACTGAGGGATGAATTCACCTCCTGAACCCCAGAATGGAGTCTTCTTGTCCTTTCTAGTAACCTCCAGTGCCAACCCCCCTCCTTGTAGGGTGAGCTCCTGCTACCTCCCCCTCAGTGCCCTTGACAGCTGTTCCACCTCCAAACCACAGCTCAAGTTCTCAGAACCCTCTTCTCCACCCCCACCCAGGTTGGGCAGGGAGGCGGCTCTAGCAGGGGGGGCAGGAGGGATTCTGGCAGCAGTGAAGTGGGTTGCGGGGAGGTTGAGATCTTGCCCCAAGTCATCCCAGACACTAATGCTAAGCCACAGGATCGCAGCATCTAGTGTCAGTGGGGTTCACGTGGCTCAGACCAGACACCTGGGCTGGGGACCCGCCCCCATAGTACTGGTCGAGTGCGTGGCCCAGGGTGTTCACAGCCCCCTCCTCACCCCTCCCTGAGCCCAGCCTGGCTCCTCACCTGGAACAAAGCAGCAGCGCCCATCGGCCTCACTACTGCCTGAGTCCCAGGTGCTGCTGCTGTCCCCTGGGGAGCGGGCCGAGCTGCTGCTGCTGCGATAGGGATCCTCCACCTCCTGCCCTGGGGAGGCTGGAAGGTCCTCAGGGACTAGGCAGGGCGATGCCTCCTGCTGAGAATCAGGGCTGGGCTCTTGGGGCCGGTGCTTCCCACACAACAAGCCACAGAGCCACCCTGCCCGGCTCCCCTTCTGGGCTGGGTCCTGCCTGCCCAGCCGCATCCTGGGCCAGCTCCATTTCGGCCTGGCTGGTGGCTCTCTCACCTCAGCGCCTGCGCCAGGAGCGGCTTTCCTCTGCCAGAAGGCTGGGCACTTCCACCTCCTCGCTCGGCCGGGAGCTCCTTCCCCGCCAGCAGGGACGGAGAAGCCGCTTTGCTCCTTGGGAAGATGCCAGCTGCTTCCCTCAGGCTCTGGGGCCACCTGCAGAGCCTTCTTCCTGAACCTCCTCAGGAGCCTGGACAGCCTGGAACCGAGCGGGGAGCAGGCGTGAGTCTGGGGTCAAGGCAGCCTCTCACTAACCAGCCTTTTTGGTCCCTCCCCATCCCTGCCGAAGCCACAGCCTGAATAAAGTGCTCTCAAATGGGCTCCAGACCAACAACAGTTCATGAACTGCGCAGAGACAATTAATGTAGAGAAGCAGCAAAATTCGTCAAACAGATGACTGGTTATGACTTATTTACTTGTTCTTAAAAGAGAACAAAAAGGACCTGAGTCTCCTCCCTGTCAATAACCCCCTGCTCAACCAATCAGGGTAGAGACTGAGGGGCGGGAGGCTGAGAGTTCTCACCAGAGAGACCAAAGGAAGGCCCAGGTCACCGGTAGGGATCACTGTCCGAGGACTATTTCAGCCCCACTTTCTTGGGTGGACCTCCTACAATGGGAGATTCAGAGCACCCCCCGCAACACGCAACACGCACACACACACACACACACACACACACACTCACACACACTCACACCTCCTGGTGGTGGGAGGGGAACAGGAGACAGGACAAAAGAAGTAAGAGATGAAGCGAAAGGAAGGAGGGATGGAGGAAAAGGTCAAACGAAAAGGACAAACCCTAAGGTCCCCAGTGATTCTACGGGACAAAATCCCAGGTGGGCTATAAAATTCTGCCACCTTGAACTAGTGTTTTCCATGCCTGGAATTCAGCTGGCACCAGGAGGATCAGACTGAGCAGGTTCCAAAACCTCTTGGAGGCTCTTACCTTCTAAACAGGGACGTCTGTTTTCTAGTAAAATCAGTAAAAGGAAAGGAGAAAACTCGAAAGAGGCTCCTGCTCGCACTCACCTACGTGAACCCTAATACTCTCTCAGTCCTCAAAGAGAGACCTCGAGAAGGAGACTTGCTGAAGCAAAGCCACAGGGGTCTCTGGTTTCCCTGGCCTGCGCCCCTGTCCTGCCTGGCTGATGTCAGCATCTCTCTGTGAGGTCACCACCTCCCTAACACCTTTGACCAATAGGCTGAGGTCCTGCAAAAGGCCTTTGTGATGTCACTGCCACACCCACCCCTCCCCTGAAGTGCTATTGTCCTGCCGCTGACCAGACACTTTGAAGGTTTGAGCTACTCTCTGTGGATCACCCCACTCAATCCGTGTTCATTCTAGGAAGCAAGCCGGCTAGACAGTAAAACATCAGAGGCTGCTCCCAATGCTACACTCAGTTTTTCCAAAATTAGTAGACTTGATGGCCAGAAGAGACCTTTAGAGCATCTAATCTAACCCCCTGCATATCATAGGCTTCCTGTATAGTACAATAGTCACTTTTTGGGCACACACATTCCAGAAAGGCATCTAGTCTTCATTCAATGACATCAAGAGATGGAGAATCCACCACTTTCCCTTTCAGTGAGTGCCAGGGGGCTCCATTTCCCCTTCCACTAGCTCCCCATTTACAGTGAGCCAGAGCAGTACCTGCAGCAGGGAGCGGGAGTTGCTGGTGGCCTCAGAGGCACAGCCCCCGCAGTGTCTCAGGCACCTGGCGCAAGTGCCGGATGATGCGGAGCTGGTGCATCACTTTGGCCGTGACGTCCTCCTGCTGCAAGGGAACGAGAACCTGTCAGAGACTCAAAGGCCCCGAGGAATCAGGGGGAATTAAGGGCACCTGGAACCAGCAGTATTTCCACCCAGCACCTGCCCACCACTGAGGGATGAATTCACCTCCTGAACCCCAGAATGGAGTCTTCTTGTCCTTTCTAGTAACCTCCAGTGCCAACCCCCCTCCTTGTAGGGTGAGCTCCTGCTACCTCCCCCTCAGTGCCCTTGACAGCTGTTCCACCTCCAAACCACAGCTCAAGTTCTCAGAACCCTCTTCTCCACCCCCACCCAGGTTGGGCAGGGAGGCGGCTCTAGCAGGGGGGGCAGGAGGGATTCTGGCAGCAGTGAAGTGGGTTGCGGGGAGGTTGAGATCTTGCCCCAAGTCATCCCAGACACTAATGCTAAGCCACAGGATCGCAGCATCTAGTGTCAGTGGGGTTCACGTGGCTCAGACCAGACACCTGGGCTGGGGACCCGCCCCCATAGTACTGGTCGAGTGCGTGGCCCAGGGTGTTCACAGCCCCCTCCTCACCCCTCCCTGAGCCCAGCCTGGCTCCTCACCTGGAACAAAGCAGCAGCGCCCATCGGCCTCACTACTGCCTGAGTCCCAGGTGCTGCTGCTGTCCCCTGGGGAGCGGGCCGAGCTGCTGCTGCTGCGACAGGGATCCTCCACCTCCTGCCCTGGGGAGGCTGGAAGGTCCTCAGGGACTAGGCAGGGCGATGCCTCCTGCTGAGAATCAGGGCTGGGCTCTTGGGGCCGGTGCTTCCCACACAACAAGCCCCAGAGCCACCCTGCCCGGCTCCCCTTCTGGGCTGGGTCCTGCCTGCCCAGCCGCATCCTGGGCCAGCTCCATTTCGGCCTGGCTGGTGGCTCTCTCACCTCAGCGCCTGCGCCAGGAGCGGCTTTCCTCTGCCAGAAGGCTGGGCACTTCCACCTCCTCGCTCGGCCGGGAGCTCCTTCCCCGCCAGCAGGGACGGAGAAGCCGCTTTGCTCCTGGGGAAGATGCCAGCTGCTTCCCTCAGGCTCTGGGGCCACCTGCAGAGCCTTCTTCCTGAACCTCCTCAGGAGCCTGGACAGCCTGGAACCGAGCGGGGAGCAGGCGTGAGTCTGGGGTCAAGGCAGCCTCTCACTAACCAGCCTTTTTGGTCCCTCCCTATCCCTGCCGAAGCCAGAGCCTGAATAAAGTGCTCTCAAATGAGCTCCAGACCAACAACAGTTCATGAACTGCGCAGAGACAATTAATGTAGAGAAGCAGCAAAATTCGTCAAACAGATGACTGGTTATGACTTATTTACTTGTTCTTAAAAGAGAACAAAAAGGACCTGAGTCTCCTCCCTGTCAATAACCCCCTGCTCAACCAATCAGGGTAGAGACTGAGGGGCGGGAGGCTGAGAGTTCTCACCAGAGAGCCCAAAGGAAGGCCCAGGTCACCGGTAGGGATCACTGTCCGAGGACTATTTCAGCCCCACTTTCTTGGGTGGACCTCCCACAATTGGAGATCCAGAGCACCCCACGCAACACGCACACACACACACACACACACACACACACACACACACACACACACACACACACACACTCACACCTCCTGGTGGTGGGAGGGGAACAGGAGAAAGGACAAAAGAAGTAAGAGATGAAGCGAAAGGAAGGAGGGATGGAGGAAAAGGTCAAACGAAAAGGACAAACCCTAAGGTCCCCAGTGATTCTACGGGACAAAATCCCAGGTGGGCTATAAAATTCTGCCACCTTGAACTAGTGTTTTCCATGCCTGGAATTCAGCTGGCACCAGGAGGATCAGACTGAGCAGGTTCCAAAACCTCTTGGAGGCTCTTACCTTCTAAACAGGGACGTCTGTTTTCTAGTAAAATCAGTAAAAGGAAAGGAGAAAACTCGAAAGAGGCTCCTGCTCGCACTCACCTACGTGAACCCTAATACTCTCTCAGTCCTCAAAGAGAGACCTCGAGAAGGAGACTTGCTGAAGCAAAGCCACAGGGGTCTCTGGTTTCCCTGGCCTGCGCCCCTGTCCTGCCTGGCTGATGTCAGCATCTCTCTGTGAGGTCACCACCTCCCTAACACCTTTGACCAATAGGCTGAGGTCCTGCAAAAGGCCTTTGTGATGTCACTGCCACACCCACCCCTCCCCTGAAGTGCTATTGTCCTGCCGCTGACCAGACACTTTGAAGGTTTGAGCTACTCTCTGTGGATCACCCCACTCAATCCGTGTTCATTCTAGGAAGCAAGCCGGCTAGACAGTAAAACATCAGAGGCTGCTCCCAATGCTACACTCAGTTTTTCCAAAATTAGTAGACTTGATGGCCAGAAGAGACCTTTAGAGCATCT
This sequence comes from Emys orbicularis, assembly GCF_028017835.1. Taxonomy (NCBI): domain Eukaryota; kingdom Metazoa; phylum Chordata; order Testudines; family Emydidae; genus Emys; species Emys orbicularis. The sequence goes on from NC_088691.1 coordinate 26,580,450, forward strand.
AATCTAACCCCCTGCATATCATAGGCTTCCTGTATAGTACAATAGTTACTTTTTGGGCACACACATTCCAGAAAGGCATCTAGTCTTCATTCAATGACATGAAGAGATGGAGAATCCACCACTTTCCCTTTTAGTGAGTGCCAGGGGGCTCCATTTCCCCTTCCACTAGCTCCCCATTTACAGTGAGCCAGAGCAGTACCTGCAGCAGGGAGCGGGAGTTGCTGGTGGCCTCAGAGGCACAGCCCCCGCAGTGTCTCAGGCACCTGGCGCAAGTGCCGGATGATGCGGAGCTGGTGCATCACTTTGGCCGTGACGTCCTCCTGCTGCAAGGGAACGAGAACCTGTCAGAGACTCAAACGCCCCGAGGAATCAGGGGGAATTAAGGGCACCTGGAACCAGCAGTATTTCCACCCAGCACCTGCCCACCACTGAGGGATGAATTCACCTCCTGAACCCCAGAATGGAGTCTTCTTGTCCTTTCTAGTAACCTTCAGTGCCAACCCCCCTCCTTGTAGGGTGAGCTCCTGCTACCTCCCCCTCAGTGCCCTTGACAGCTGTTCCACCTCCAAACCACAGCTCAAGTACTCAGAATCCTCCTCTCCACCCCCACCCAGGTTGGGCAGGGAGGCGGCTCTAGCAGGGGGGGCAGGAGGGATTCTGGCAGCAGTGAAGTGGGTTGCGGGGAGGTTGAGATCTTGTCCCAAGTCATCCCAGACACTAATGCTAAGCCACAGGATCGCAGCATCTAGTGTCAGTGGGGTTCACGTGGCTCAGACCAGACACCTGGGCTGGGGACCCGCCCCCATAGTACTGGTCGAGTGCGTGGCCCAGGGTGTTCACAGCCCCCTCCTCACCCCTCCCTGAGCCCAGCCTGGCTCCTCACCTGGAACAAAGCAGCAGCGCCCATCGGCCTCACTACTGCCTGAGTCCCAGGTGCTGCTGCTGTCCCCTGGGGAGCAGGCCGAGCTGCTGCTGCTGCGACAGGGATCCTCCACCTCCTGCCCTGGGGAGGCTGGAAGGTCCTCAGGGACTAGGCAGGGCGATGCCTCCTGCTGAGAATCAGGGCTGGGCTCTTGGGGCCGGTGCTTCCCACACAACAAGCCCCAGAGCCACCCTGCCCGGCTCCCCTTCTGGGCTGGGTCCTGCCTGCCCAGCCGCATCCTGGGCCAGCTCCATTTCGGCCTGGCTGGTGGCTCTCTCACCTCAGCGCCTGCGCCAGGAGCGGCTTTCCTCTGCCAGAAGGCTGGGCACTTCCACCTCCTCGCTCGGCCGGGAGCTCCTTCCCCGCCAGCAGGGACGGAGAAGCCGCTTTGCTCCTGGGGAAGATGCCAGCTGCTTCCCTCAGGCTCTGGGGCCACCTGCAGAGCCTTCTTCCTGAACCTCCTCAGGAGCCTGGACAGCCTGGAACCGAGCGGGGAGCAGGCGTGAGTCTGGGGTCAAGGCAGCCTCTCACTAACCAGCCTTTTTGGTCCCTCCCCATCCCTGCCGAAGCCAGAGCCTGAATAAAGTGCTCTCAAATGAGCTCCAGACCAACAACAGTTCATGAACTGCGCAGAGACAATTAATGTAGAGAAGCAGCAAAATTCGTCAAACAGATGACTGGTTATGACTTATTTACTTGTTCTTAAAAGAGAACAAAAAGGACCTGAGTCTCCTCCCTGTCAATAACCCCCTGCTCAACCAATCAGGGTAGAGACTGAGGGGCGGGAGGCTGAGAGTTCTCACCAGACAGCCCAAAGGAAGGCCCAGGTCACCGGTAGGGATCACTGTCCGAGGACTATTTCAGCCCCACTTTCTTGGGTGGACCTCCCACAATGGGAGATGCAGAGCAGCCCCCGCAACACGCAACACACACACACACACACACACACTCACACCTCCTGGTGGTGGGAGGGGAACAGGAGAAAGGACAAAAGAAGTAAGAGATGAAGCGAAAGGAAGGAGGGATGGAGGAAAAGGTCAAACGAAAAGGACAAACCCTAAGGTCCCCAGTGATTCTACGGGACAAAATCCCAGGTGGGCTATAAAATTCTGCCACCTTGAACTAGTGTTTTCCATGCCTGGAATTCAGCTGGCACCAGGAGGATCAGACTGAGCAGGTTCCAAAACCTCTTGGAGGCTCTTACCTTCTAAACAGGGACGTCTGTTTTCTAGTAAAATCAGTAAAAGGAAAGGAGAAAACTCGAAAGAGGCTCCTGCTCGCACTCACCTACGTGAACCCTAATACTCTCTCAGTCCTCAAAGAGAGACCTCGAGAAGGAGACTTGCTGAAGCAAAGCCACAGGGGTCTCTGGTTTCCCTGGCCTGCGCCCCTGTCCTGCCTGGCTGATGTCAGCATCTCTCTGTGAGGTCACCACCTCCCTAACACCTTTGACCAATAGGCTGAGGTCCTGCAAAAGGCCTTTGTGATGTCACTGCCACACCCACCCCTCCCCTGAAGTGCTATTGTCCTGCCGCTGACCAGACACTTTGAAGGTTTGAGCTACTCTCTGTGGATCACCCCACTCAATCCGTGTTCATTCTAGGAAGCAAGCCGGCTAGACAGTAAAACATCAGAGGCTGCTCCCAATGCTACACTCAGTTTTTCCAAAATTAGTAGACTTGATGGCCAGAAGAGACCTTTAGGGCATCTAATCTAACCCCCTGCATATCATAGGCTTCCTGTATAGTACAATAGTCACTTTTTGGGCACACACATTCCAGAAAGGCATCTAGTCTTCATTCAATGACATCAAGAGATGGAGAATCCACCACTTTCCCTTTCAGTGAGTGCCAGGGGGCTCCATTTCCCCTTCCACTAGCTCCCCATTTACAGTGAGCCAGAGCAGTACCTGCAGCAGGGAGCGGGAGTTGCTGGTGGCCTCAGAGGCACAGCCCCCGCAGTGTCTCAGGCACCTGGCGCAAGTGCCGGATGATGCGGAGCTGGTGCATCACTTTGGCCGTGACGTCCTCCTGCTGCAAGGGAACGAGAACCTGTCAGAGACTCAAACGCCCCGAGGAATCAGGGGGAATTAAGGGCACCTGGAACCAGCAGTATTTCCACCCAGCACCTGCCCACCACTGAGGGATGAATTCACCTCCTGAACCCCAGAATGGAGTCTTCTTGTCCTTTCTAGTAACCTCCAGTGCCAACCCCCCTCCTTGTAGGGTGAGCTCCTGCTACCTCCCCCTCAGTGCCCTTGACAGCTGTTCCACCCCCAAACCACAGCTCAAGTTCTCAGAACCCTCTTCTCCACCCCCACCCAGGTTGGGCAGGGAGGCGGCTCTAGCAGGGGGGGCAGGAGGGATTCTGGCAGCAGTGAAGTGGGTTGCGGGGAGGTTGAGATCTTGCCCCAAGTCATCCCAGACACTAATGCTAAGCCACAGGATCGCAGCATCTAGTGTCAATGGGGTTCACGTGGCTCAGACCAGACACCTGGGCTGGGGACCCGCCCCCATAGTACTGGTCGAGTGCGTGGCCCAGGGTGTTCACAGCCCCCTCCTCACCCCTCCCTGAGCCCAGCCTGGCTCCTCACCTGGAACAAAGCAGCAGCGCCCATCGGCCTCACTACTGCCTGAGTCCCAGGTGCTGCTGCTGTCCCCTGGGGAGCGGGCCGAGCTGCTGCTGCTGCGATAGGGATCCTCCACCTCCTGCCCTGGGGAGGCTGGAAGGTCCTCAGGGACTAGGCAGGGCGATGCCTCCTGCTGAGAATCAGGGCTGGGCTCTTGGGGCCGGTGCTTCCCACACAACAAGCCCCAGAGCCACCCTGCCCGGCTCCCCTTCTGGGCTGGGTCCTGCCTGCCCCGCCGCATCCTGGGCCAGCTCCATTTCGGCCTGGCTGGTGGCTCTCTCACCTCAGCGCCTGCGCCAGGAGCGGCTTTCCTCTGCCAGAAGGCTGGGCACTTCCACCTCCTCGCTCGGCCGGGAGCTCCTTCCCCGCCAGCAGGGACGGAGAAGCCGCTTTGCTCCTGGGGAAGATGCCAGCTGCTTCCCTCAGGCTCTGGGGCCACCTGCAGAGCCTTCTTCCTGAACCTCCTCAGGAGCCTGGACAGCCTGGAACCGAGCGGGGAGCAGGCGTGAGTCTGGGGTCAAGGCAGCCTCTCACTAACCAGCCTTTTTGGTCCCTCCCCATCCCTGCCGAAGCCACAGCCTGAATAAAGTGCTCTCAAATGAGCTCCAGACCAACAACAGTTCATGAACTGCGCAGAGACAATTAATGTAGAGAAGCAGCAAAATTCGTCAAACAGATGACTGGTTATGACTTATTTACTTGTTCTTAAAAGAGAACAAAAAGGACCTGAGTCTCCTCCCTGTCAATAACCCCCTGCTCAACCAATCAGGGTAGAGACTGAGGGGCGGGAGGCTGAGAGTTCTCACCAGAGAGCCCAAAGGAAGGCCCAGGTCACCGGTAGGGATCACTGTCCGAGGACTATTTCAGCCCCACTTTCTTGGGTGGACCTCCCACAATGGGAGACGCAGAGCACGCCCCGCAACACGCACACTCACTCACACACACACACACACACACACACACACACTCACACCTCCTGGTGGTGGGAGGGGAACAGGAGAAAGGACAAAAGAAGTAAGAGATGAAGCGAAAGGAAGGAGGGATGGAGGAAAAGGTCAAACGAAAAGGACAAACCCTAAGGTCCCCAGTGATTCTACGGGACAAAATCCCAGGTGGGCTATAAAATTCTGCCACCTTGAACTAGTGTTTTCCATGCCTGGAATTCAGCTGGCACCAGGAGGATCAGACTGAGCAGGTTCCAAAACCTCTTGGAGGCTCTTACCTTCTAAACAGGGACGTCTGTTTTCTAGTAAAATCAGTAAAAGGAAAGGAGAAAACTCGAAAGAGGCTCCTGCTCGCACTCACCTACGTGAACCCTAATACTCTCTCAGTCCTCAAAGAGAGACCTCGAGAAGGAGACTTGCTGAAGCAAAGCCACAGGGGTCTCTGGTTTCCCTGGCCTGCGCCCCTGTCCTGCCTGGCTGATGTCAGCATCTCTCTGTGAGGTCACCACCTCCCTAACACCTTTGACCAATAGGCTGAGGTCCTGCAAAAGGCCTTTGTGATGTCACTGCCACACCCACCCCTCCCCTGAAGTGCTATTGTCCTGCCGCTGACCAGACACTTTGAAGGTTTGAGCTACTCTCTGTGGATCACCCCACTCAATCCGTGTTCATTCTAGGAAGCAAGCCGGCTAGACAGTAAAACATCAGAGGCTGCTCCCAATGCTACACTCAGTTTTTCCAAAATTAGTAGACTTGATGGCCAGAAGAGACCTTTAGAGCATCTAATCTAACCCCCTGCATATCATAGGCTTCCTGTATAGTACAATAGTTACTTTTTGGGCACACACATTCCAGAAAGGCATCTAGTCTTCATTCAATGACATGAAGAGATGGAGAATCCACCACTTTCCCTTTTAGTGAGTGCCAGGGGGCTCCATTTCCCCTTCCACTAGCTCCCCATTTACAGTGAGCCAGAGCAGTACCTGCAGCAGGGAGCGGGAGTTGCTGGTGGCCTCAGAGGCACAGCCCCCGCAGTGTCTCAGGCACCTGGCGCAAGTGCCGGATGATGCGGAGCTGGTGCATCACTTTGGCCGTGACGTCCTCCTGCTGCAAGGGAACGAGAACCTGTCAGAGACTCAAACGCCCCGAGGAATCAGGGGGAATTAAGGGCACCTGGAACCAGCAGTATTTCCACCCAGCACCTGCCCACCACTGAGGGATGAATTCACCTCCTGAACCCCAGAATGGAGTCTTCTTGTCCTTTCTAGTAACCTTCAGTGCCAACCCCCCTCCTTGTAGGGTGAGCTCCTGCTACCTCCCCCTCAGTGCCCTTGACAGCTGTTCCACCTCCAAACCACAGCTCAAGTACTCAGAATCCTCCTCTCCACCCCCACCCAGGTTGGGCAGGGAGGCGGCTCTAGCAGGGGGGGCAGGAGGGATTCTGGCAGCAGTGAAATGGGTTGCGGGGAGGTTGAGATCTTGTCCCAAGTCATCCCAGACACTAATGCTAAGCCACAGGATCGCAGCATCTAGTGTCAGTGGGGTTCACGTGGCTCAGACCAGACACCTGGGCTGGGGACCCGCCCCCATAGTACTGGTCGAGTGCGTGGCCCAGGGTGTTCACAGCCCCCTCCTCACCCCTCCCTGAGCCCAGCCTGGCTCCTCACCTGGAACAAAGCAGCAGCGCCCATCGGCCTCACTACTGCCTGAGTCCCAGGTGCTGCTGCTGTCCCCTGGGGAGCAGGCCCAGCTGCTGCTGCTGCGACAGGGATCCTCCACCTCCTGCCCTGGGGAGGCTGGAAGGTCCTCAGGGACTAGGCAGGGCGATGCCTCCTGCTGAGAATCAGGGCTGGGCTCTTGGGGCCGGTGCTTCCCACACAACAAGCCCCAGAGCCACCCTGCCCGGCTCCCCTTCTGGGCTGGGTCCTGCCTGCCCAGCCGCATCCTGGGCCAGCTCCATTTCGGCCTGGCTGGTGGCTCTCTCACCTCAGCGCCTGCGCCAGGAGCGGCTTTCCTCTGCCAGAAGGCTGGGCACTTCCACCTCCTCGCTCGGCCGGGAGCTCCTTCCCCGCCAGCAGGGACGGAGAAGCCGCTTTGCTCCTGGGGAAGATGCCAGCTGCTTCCCTCAGGCTCTGGGGCCACCTGCAGAGCCTTCTTCCTGAACCTCCTCAGGAGCCTGGACAGCCTGGAACCGAGCGGGGAGCAGGCGTGAGTCTGGGGTCAAGGCAGCCTCTCACTAACCAGCCTTTTTGGTCCCTCCCCATCCCTGCCGAAGCCAGAGCCTGAATAAAGTGCTCTCAAATGAGCTCCAGACCAACAACAGTTCATGAACTGCGCAGAGACAATTAATGTAGAGAAGCAGCAAAATTCGTCAAACAGATGACTGGTTATGACTTATTTACTTGTTCTTAAAAGAGAACAAAAAGGACCTGAGTCTCCTCCCTGTCAATAACCCCCTGCTCAACCAATCAGGGTAGAGACTGAGGGGCGGGAGGCTGAGAGTTCTCACCAGACAGCCCAAAGGAAGGCCCAGGTCACCGGTAGGGATCACTGTCCGAGGACTATTTCAGCCCCACTTTCTTGGGTGGACCTCCCACAATGGGAGATGCAGAGCAGCCCCCGCAACACGCAACACACACACACACACACACACACTCACACCTCCTGGTGGTGGGAGGGGAACAGGAGAAAGGACAAAAGAAGTAAGAGATGAAGCGAAAGGAAGGAGGGATGGAGGAAAAGGTCAAACGAAAAGGACAAACCCTAAGGTCCCCAGTGATTCTACGGGACAAAATCCCAGGTGGGCTATAAAATTCTGCCACCTTGAACTAGTGTTTTCCATGCCTGGAATTCAGCTGGCACCAGGAGGATCAGACTGAGCAGGTTCCAAAACCTCTTGGAGGCTCTTACCTTCTAAACAGGGACGTCTGTTTTCTAGTAAAATCAGTAAAAGGAAAGGAGAAAACTCGAAAGAGGCTCCTGCTCGCACTCACCTACGTGAACCCTAATACTCTCTCAGTCCTCAAAGAGAGACCTCGAGAAGGAGACTTGCTGAAGCAAAGCCACAGGGGTCTCTGGTTTCCCTGGCCTGCGCCCCTGTCCTGCCTGGCTGATGTCAGCATCTCTCTGTGAGGTCACCACCTCCCTAACACCTTTGACCAATAGGCTGAGGTCCTGCAAAAGGCCTTTGTGATGTCACTGCCACACCCACCCCTCCCCTGAAGTTCTATTGTCCTGCCGCTGACCAGACACTTTGAAGGTTTGAGCTACTCTCTGTGGATCACCCCACTCAATCCGTGTTCATTCTAGGAAGCAAGCCGGCTAGACAGTAAAACATCAGAGGCTGCTCCCAATGCTACACTCAGTTTTTCCAAAATTAGTAGACTTGATGGCCAGAAGAGACCTTTAGAGCATCTAATCTAACCCCCTGCATATCATAGGCTTCCTGTATAGTACAATAGTTACTTTTGGGGCACACACATTCCAGAAAGGCATCTAGTCTTCATTCAATGACATCAAGAGATGGAGAATCCACCACTTTCCCTTTTAGTGAGTGCCAGGGGGCTCCATTTCCCCTTCCACTAGCTCCCCATTTACAGTGAGCCAGAGCAGTACCTGCAGCAGGGAGCGGGAGTTGCTGGTGGCCTCAGAGGCACAGCCCCCGCAGTGTCTCAGGCACCTGGCGCAAGTGCCGGATGATGCGGAGCTGGTGCATCACTTTGGCCGTGACGTCCTCCTGCTGCAAGGGAACGAGAACCTGTCAGAGACTCAAACGCCCCGAGGAATCAGGGGGAATTAAGGGCACCTGGAACCAGCAGTATTTCCACCCAGCACCTGCCCACCACTGAGGGATGAATTCACCTCCTGAACCCCAGAATGGAGTCTTCTTGTCCTTTCTAGTAACCTCCAGTGCCAACCCCCCTCCTTGTAGGGTGAGCTCCTGCTACCTCCCCCTCAGTGCCCTTGACAGCTGTTCCACCTCCAAACCACAGCTCAAGTTCTCAGAACCCTCTTCTCCACCCCCACCCAGGTTGGGCAGGGAGGCGGCTCTAGCAGGGGGGGCAGGAGGGATTCTGGCAGCAGTGAAGTGGGTTGCGGGGAGGTTGAGATCTTGCCCCAAGTCATCCCAGACACTAATGCTAAGCCACAGGATCGCAGCATCTAGTGTCAGTGGGGTTCACGTGGCTCAGACCAGACACCTGGGCTGGGGACCCGCCCCCATAGTACTGGTCGAGTGCGTGGCCCAGGGTGTTCACAGCCCCCTCCTCACCCCTCCCTGAGCCCAGCCTGGCTCCTCACCTGGAACAAAGCAGCAGCGCCCATCGGCCTCACTACTGCCTGAGTCCCAGGTGCTGCTGCTGTCCCCTGGGGAGCGGGCCGAGCTGCTGCTGCTGCGACAGGGATCCTCCACCTCCTGCCCTGGGGAGGCTGGAAGGTCCTCAGGGACTAGGCAGGGCGATGCCTCCTGCTGAGAATCAGGGCTGGGCTCTTGGGGCCGGTGCTTCCCACACAACAAGCCCCAGAGCCACCCTGCCCGGCTCCCCTTCTGGGCTGGGTCCTGCCTGCCCAGCCGCATCCTGGGCCAGCTCCATTTCGGCCTGGCTGGTGGCTCACTCACCTCAGCGCCTGCGCCAGGAGCGGCTTTCCTCTGCCAGAAGGCTGGGCACTTCCACCTCCTCGCTCGGCCGGGAGCTCCTTCCCCGCCAGCAGGGACGGAGAAGCCGCTTTGCTCCTGGGGAAGATGCCAGCTGCTTCCCTCAGGCTCTGGGGCCACCTGCAGAGCCTTCTTCCTGAACCTCCTCAGGAGCCTGGACAGCCTGGAACCGAGCGGGGAGCAGGCGTGAGTCTGGGGTCAAGGCAGCCTCTCACTAACCAGCCTTTTTGGTCCCTCCCCTTCCCTGCCGAAGCCACAGCCTGAATAAAGTGCTCTCAAATGAGCTCCAGACCAACAACAGTTCATGAACTGCGCAGAGACAATTAATGTAGAGAAGCAGCAAAATTCGTCAAACAGATGACTGGTTATGACTTATTTACTTGTTCTTAAAAGAGAACAAAAAGGACCTGAGTCTCCTCCCTGTCAATAACCCCCTGCTCAACCAATCAGGGTAGAGACTGAGGGGCGGGAGGCTGAGAGTTCTCACCAGAGAGCCCAAAGGAAGGCCCAGGTCACCGGTAGGGATCACTGTCCGAGGACTATTTCAGCCCCACTTTCTTGGGTGGACCTCCCACAATGGGAGATCCAGAGCACCCCCCGCAACACGCAACACGCACACTCACTCACACACACACACACACACACACACACACACACACACACACACTCACACCTCCTGGTGGTGGGAGGGGAACAGGAGAAAGGACAAAAGAAGTAAGAGATGAAGCGAAAGGAAGGAGGGATGGAGGAAAAGGTCAAACGAAAAGGACAAACCCTAAGGTCCCCAGTGATTCTACGGGACAAAATCCCAGGTGGGCTATAAAATTCTGCCACCTTGAACTAGTGTTTTCCATGCCTGGAATTCAGCTGGCACCAGGAGGATCAGACTGAGCAGGTTCCAAAACCTCTTGGAGGCTCTTACCTTCTAAACAGGGACGTCTGTTTTCTAGTAAAATCAGTAAAAGGAAAGGAGAAAACTCGAAAGAGGCTCCTGCTCGTACTCACCTACGTGAACCCTAATACTCTCTCAGTCCTCAAAGAGAGACCTCGAGAAGGAGACTTGCTGAAGCAAAGCCACAGGGGTCTCTGGTTTCCCTGGCCTGCGCCCCTGTCCTGCCTGGCTGATGTCAGCATCTCTCTGTGAGGTCACCACCTCCCTAACACCTTTGACCAATAGGCTGAGGTCCTGCAAAAGGCCTTTGTGATGTCACTGCCACACCCACCCCTCCCCTGAAGTGCTACTGTCCTGCCGCTGACCAGACACTTTGAAGGTTTGAGCTACTCTCTGTGGATCACCCCACTCAATCCGTGTTCATTCTAGGAAGCAAGCCGGCTAGACAGTAAAACATCAGAGGCTGCTCCCAATGCTACACTCAGTTTTTCCAAAATTAGTAGACTTGATGGCCAGAAGAGACCTTTAGAGCATCTAATCTAACCCCCTGCATATCATAGGCTTCCTGTATAGTACAATAGTTACTTTTTGGGCACACACATTCCAGAAAGGCATCTAGTCTTCATTCAATGACATCAAGAGATGGAGAATCCACCACTTTCCCTTTTAGTGAGTGCCAGGGGGCTCCATTTCCCCTTCCACTAGCTCCCCATTTACAGTGAGCCAGAGCAGTACCTGCAGCAGGGAGCGGGAGTTGCTGGTGGCCTCAGAGGCACAGCCCCCGCAGTGTCTCAGGCACCTGGCGCAAGTGCCGGATGATGCGGAGCTGGTGCATCACTTTGGCCGTGACGTCCTCCTGCTGCAAGGGAACGAGAACCTGTCAGAGACTCAAACGCCCCGAGGAATCAGGGGGAATTAAGGGCACCTGGAACCAGCAGTATTTCCACCCAGCACCTGCCCACCACTGAGGGATGAATTCACCTCCTGAACCCCAGAATGGAGTCTTCTTGTCCTTTCTAGTAACCTTCAGTGCCAACCCCCCTCCTTGTAGGGTGAGCTCCTGCTACCTCCCCCTCAGTGCCCTTGACAGCTGTTCCACCTCCAAACCACAGCTCAAGTACTCAGAATCCTCCTCTCCACCCCCACCCAGGTTGGGCAGGGAGGCGGCTCTAGCAGGGGGGGCAGGAGGGATTCTGGCAGCAGTGAAGTGGGTTGCGGGGAGGTTGAGATCTTGTCCCAAGTCATCCCAGACACTAATGCTAAGCCACAGGATCGCAGCATCTAGTGTCAGTGGGGTTCACGTGGCTCAGACCAGACACCTGGGCTGGGGACCCGCCCCCATAGTACTGGTCGAGTGCGTGGCCCAGGGTGTTCACAGCCCCCTCCTCACCCCTCCCTGAGCCCAGCCTGGCTCCTCACCTGGAACAAAGCAGCAGCGCCCATCGGCCTCACTACTGCCTGAGTCCCAGGTGCTGCTGCTGTCCCCTGGGGAGCAGGCCGAGCTGCTGCTGCTGCGACAGGGATCCTCCACCTCCTGCCCTGGGGAGGCTGGAAGGTCCTCAGGGACTAGGCAGGGCGATGCCTCCTGCTGAGAATCAGGGCTGGGCTCTTGGGGCCGGTGCTTCCCACACAACAAGCCCCAGAGCCACCCTGCCCGGCTCCCCTTCTGGGCTGGGTCCTGCCTGCCCAGCCGCATCCTGGGCCAGCTCCATTTCGGCCTGGCTGGTGGCTCTCTCACCTCAGCGCCTGCGCCAGGAGCGGCTTTCCTCTGCCAGAAGGCTGGGCACTTCCACCTCCTCGCTCGGCCGGGAGCTCCTTCCCCGCCAGCAGGGACGGAGAAGCCGCTTTGCTCCTGGGGAAGATGCCAGCTGCTTCCCTCAGGCTCTGGGGCCACCTGCAGAGCCTTCTTCCTGAACCTCCTCAGGAGCCTGGACAGCCTGGAACCGAGCGGGGAGCAGGCGTGAGTCTGGGGTCAAGGCAGCCTCTCACTAACCAGCCTTTTTGGTCCCTCCCCATCCCTGCCGAAGCCAGAGCCTGAATAAAGTGCTCTCAAATGAGCTCCAGACCAACAACAGTTCATGAACTGCGCAGAGACAATTAATGTAGAGAAGCAGCAAAATTCGTCAAACAGATGACTGGTTATGACTTATTTACTTGTTCTTAAAAGAGAACAAAAAGGACCTGAGTCTCCTCCCTGTCAATAACCCCCTGCTCAACCAATCAGGGTAGAGACTGAGGGGCGGGAGGCTGAGAGTTCTCACCAGACAGCCCAAAGGAAGGCCCAGGTCACCGGTAGGGATCACTGTCCGAGGACTATTTCAGCCCCACTTTCTTGGGTGGACCTCCCACAATGGGAGATGCAGAGCAGCCCCCGCAACACGCAACACACACACACACACACACACACTCACACCTCCTGGTGGTGGGAGGGGAACAGGAGAAAGGACAAAAGAAGTAAGAGATGAAGCGAAAGGAAGGAGGGATGGAGGAAAAGGTCAAACGAAAAGGACAAACCCTAAGGTCCCCAGTGATTCTACGGGACAAAATCCCAGGTGGGCTATAAAATTCTGCCACCTTGAACTAGTGTTTTCCATGCCTGGAATTCAGCTGGCACCAGGAGGATCAGACTGAGCAGGTTCCAAAACCTCTTGGAGGCTCTTACCTTCTAAACAGGGACGTCTGTTTTCTAGTAAAATCAGTAAAAGGAAAGGAGAAAACTCGAAAGAGGCTCCTGCTCGCACTCACCTACGTGAACCCTAATACTCTCTCAGTCCTCAAAGAGAGACCTCGAGAAGGAGACTTGCTGAAGCAAAGCCACAGGGGTCTCTGGTTTCCCTGGCCTGCGCCCCTGTCCTGCCTGGCTGATGTCAGCATCTCTCTGTGAGGTCACCACCTCCCTAACACCTTTGACCAATAGGCTGAGGTCCTGCAAAAGGCCTTTGTGATGTCACTGCCACACCCACCCCTCCCCTGAAGTTCTATTGTCCTGCCGCTGACCAGACACTTTGAAGGTTTGAGCTACTCTCTGTGGATCACCCCACTCAATCCGTGTTCATTCTAGGAAGCAAGCCGGCTAGACAGTAAAACATCAGAGGCTGCTCCCAATGCTACACTCAGTTTTTCCAAAATTAGTAGACTTGATGGCCAGAAGAGACCTTTAGAGCATCTAATCTAACCCCCTGCATATCATAGGCTTCCTGTATAGTACAATAGTCACTTTTTGGGCACACACATTCCAGAAAGGCATCTAGTCTTCATTCAATGACATCAAGAGATGGAGAATCCACCACTTTCCCTTTCAGTGAGTGCCAGGGGGCTCCATTTCCCCTTCCACTAGCTCCCCATTTACAGTGAGCCAGAGCAGTACCTGCAGCAGGGAGCGGGAGTTGCTGGTGGCCTCAGAGGCACAGCCCCCGCAGTGTCTCAGGCACCTGGCGCAAGTGCCGGATGATGCGGAGCTGGTGCATCACTTTGGCCGTGACGTCCTCCTGCTGCAAGGGAACGAGAACCTGTCAGAGACTCAAACGCCCCGAGGAATCAGGGGGAATTAAGGGCACCTGGAACCAGCAGTATTTCCACCCAGCACCTGCCCACCACTGAGGGATGAATTCACCTCCTGAACCCCAGAATGGAGTCTTCTTGTCCTTTCTAGTAACCTCCAGTGCCAACCCCCCTCCTTGTAGGGTGAGCTCCTGCTACCTCCCCCTCAGTGCCCTTGACAGCTGTTCCACCTCCAAACCACAGCTCAAGTTCTCAGAACCCTCTTCTCCACCCCCACCCAGGTTGGGCAGGGAGGCGGCTCTAGCAGGGGGGGCAGGAGGGATTCTGGCAGCAGTGAAGTGGGTTGCAGGGAGGTTGAGATCTTGCCCCAAGTCATCCCAGACACTAATGCTAAGCCACAGGATCGCAGCATCTAGTGTCAGTGGGGTTCACGTGGCTCAGACCAGACACCTGGGCTGGGGACCCGCCCCCATAGTACTGGTCGAGTGCGTGGCCCAGGGTGTTCACAGCCCCCTCCTCACCCCTCCCTGAGCCCAGCCTGGCTCCTCACCTGGAACAAAGCAGCAGCGCCCATCGGCCTCACTACTGCCTGAGTCCCAGGTGCTGCTGCTGTCCCCTGGGGAGCGGGCCGAGCTGCTGCTGCTGCGACAGGGATCCTCCACCTCCTGCCCTGGGGAGGCTGGAAGGTCCTCAGGGACTAGGCAGGGCGATGCCTCCTGCTGAGAATCAGGGCTGGGCTCTTGGGGCCGGTGCTTCCCAGACAACAAGCCCCAGAGCCACCCTGCCCGGCTCCCCTTCTGGGCTGGGTCCTGCCTGCCCAGCCGCATCCTGGGCCAGCTCCATTTCGGCCTGGCTGGTGGCTCTCTCACCTCAGCGCCTGCGCCAGGAGCGGCTTTCCTCTGCCAGAAGGCTGGGCACTTCCACCTCCTCGCTCGGCCGGGAGCTCCTTCCCCGCCAGCAGGGACGGAGAAGCCGCTTTGCTCCTGGGGAAGATGCCAGCTGCTTCCCTCAGGCTCTGGGGCCACCTGCAGAGCCTTCTTCCTGAACCTCCTCAGGAGCCTGGACAGCCTGGAACCGAGCGGGGAGCAGGCGTGAGTCTGGGGTCAAGGCAGCCTGTCACTAACCAGTCTTTTTGGTCCCTCCCCTTCCCTGCCGAAGCCACAGCCTGAATAAAGTGCTCTCAAATGAGCTCCAGACCAACAACAGTTCATGAACTGCGCAGAGACAATTAATGTAGAGAAGCAGCAAAATTCGTCAAACAGATGACTGGTTATGACTTATTTACTTGTTCTTAAAAGAGAACAAAAAGGACCTGAGTCTCCTCCCTGTCAATAACCCCCTGCTCAACCAATCAGGGTAGAGACTGAGGGGCGGGAGGCTGAGAGTTCTCACCAGAGAGCCCAAAGGAAGGCCCAGGTCACCGGTAGGGATCACTGTCCGAGGACTATTTCAGCCCCACTTTCTTGGGTGGACCTCCCACAATGGGAGATCCAGAGCACCCCACGCAACACGCACACACACACACACACACACACACACACACACACACACACACTCACACCTCCTGGTGGTGGGAGGGGAACAGGAGAAAGGACAAAAGAAGTAAGAGATGAAGCGAAAGGAAGGAGGGATGGAGGAAAAGGTCAAACGAAAAGGACAAACCCTAAGGTCCCCAGTGATTCTACGGGACAAAATCCCAGGTGGGCTATAAAATTCTGCCACCTTGAACTAGTGTTTTCCATGCCTGGAATTCAGCTGGCACCAGGAGGATCAGACTGAGCAGGTTCCAAAACCTCTTGGAGGCTCTTACCTTCTAAACAGGGACGTCTGTTTTCTAGTACAATCAGTAAAAGGAAAGGAGAAAACTCGAAAGAGGCTCCTGCTCGCACTCACCTACGTGAACCCTAATACTCTCTCAGTCCTCAAAGAGAGACCTCGAGAAGGAGACTTGCTGAAGCAAAGCCACAGGGGTCTCTGGTTTCCCTGGCCTGCGCCCCTGTCCTGCCTGGCTGATGTCAGCATCTCTCTGTGAGGTCACCACCTCCCTAACACCTTTGACCAATAGGCTGAGGTCCTGCAAAAGGCCTTTGTGATGTCACTGCCACACCCACCCCTCCCCTGAAGTGCTATTGTCCTGCCGCTGACCAGACACTTTGAAGGTTTGAGCTACTCTCTGTGGATCACCCCACTCAATCCGTGTTCATTCTAGGAAGCAAGCCGGCTAGACAGTAAAACATCAGAGGCTGCTCCCAATGCTACACTCAGTTTTTCCAAAATTAGTAGACTTGATGGCCAGAAGAGACCTTTAGAGCATCTAATCTAACCCCCTGCATATCATAGGCTTCCTGTATAGTACAATAGTTACTTTTGGGGCACACACATTCCAGAAAGGCATCTAGTCTTCATTCAATGACATCAAGAGATGGAGAATCCACCACTTTCCCTTTTAGTGAGTGCCAGGGGGCTCCATTTCCCCTTCCACTAGCTCCCCATTTACAGTGAGCCAGAGCAGTACCTGCAGCAGGGAGCGGGAGTTGCTGGTGGCCTCAGAGGCACAGCCCCCGCAGTGTCTCAGGCACCTGGCGCAAGTGCCGGATGATGCGGAGCTGGTGCATCACTTTGGCCGTGACGTCCTCCTGCTGCAAGGGAACGAGAACCTGTCAGAGACTCAAACGCCCCGAGGAATCAGGGGGAATTAAGGGCACCTGGAACCAGCAGTATTTCCACCCAGCACCTGCCCACCACTGAGGGATGAATTCACCTCCTGAACCCCAGAATGGAGTCTTCTTGTCCTTTCTAGTAACCTCCAGTGCCAACCCCCCTCCTTGTAGGGTGAGCTCCTGCTACCTCCCCCTCAGTGCCCTTGACAGCTGTTCCACCTCCAAACCACAGCTCAAGTTCTCAGAACCCTCTTCTCCACCCCCACCCAGGTTGGGCAGGGAGGCGGCTCTAGCAGGGGGGGCAGGAGGGATTCTGGCAGCAGTGAAGTGGGTTGCGGGGAGGTTGAGATCTTGCCCCAAGTCATCCCAGACACTAATGCTAAGCCACAGGATCGCAGCATCTAGTGTCAGTGGGGTTCACGTGGCTCAGACCAGACACCTGGGCTGGGGACCCGCCCCCATAGTACTGGTCGAGTGCGTGGCCCAGGGTGTTCACAGCCCCCTCCTCACCCCTCCCTGAGCCCAGCCTGGCTCCTCACCTGGAACAAAGCAGCAGCGCCCATCGGCCTCACTACTGCCTGAGTCCCAGGTGCTGCTGCTGTCCCCTGGGGAGCGGGCCGAGCTGCTGCTGCTGCGACAGGGATCCTCCACCTCCTGCCCTGGGGAGGCTGGAAGGTCCTCAGGGACTAGGCAGGGCGATGCCTCCTGCTGAGAATCAGGGCTGGGCTCTTGGGGCCGGTGCTTCCCACACAACAAGCCCCAGAGCCACCCTGCCCGGCTCCCCTTCTGGGCTGGGTCCTGCCTGCCCAGCCGCATCCTGGGCCAGCTCCATTTCGGCCTGGCTGGTGGCTCACTCACCTCAGCGCCTGCGCCAGGAGCGGCTTTCCTCTGCCAGAAGGCTGGGCACTTCCACCTCCTCGCTCGGCCGGGAGCTCCTTCCCCGCCAGCAGGGACGGAGAAGCCGCTTTGCTCCTGGGGAAGATGCCAGCTGCTTCCCTCAGGCTCTGGGGCCACCTGCAGAGCCTTCTTCCTGAACCTCCTCAGGAGCCTGGACAGCCTGGAACCGAGCGGGGAGCAGGCGTGAGTCTGGGGTCAAGGCAGCCTCTCACTAACCAGCCTTTTTGGTCCCTCCCCTTCCCTGCCGAAGCCACAGCCTGAATAAAGTGCTCTCAAATGAGCTCCAGACCAACAACAGTTCATGAACTGCGCAGAGACAATTAATGTAGAGAAGCAGCAAAATTCGTCAAACAGATGACTGGTTATGACTAATTTACTTGTTCTTAAAAGAGAACAAAAAGGACCTGAGTCTCCTCCCTGTCAATAACCCCCTGCTCAACCAATCAGGGTAGAGACTGAGGGGCGGGAGGCTGAGAGTTCTCACCAGAGAGCCCAAAGGAAGGCCCAGGTCACCGGTAGGGATCACTGTCCGAGGACTATTTCAGCCCCACTTTCTTGGGTGGACCTCCCACAATGGGAGATCCAGAGCACCCCCCGCAACACGCAACACGCACACTCACTCACACACACACACACACACACACACACACACACACACACACACACACACACACTCACACCTCCTGGTGGTGGGAGGGGAACAGGAGAAAGGACAAAAGAAGTAAGAGATGAAGCGAAAGGAAGGAGGGATGGAGGAAAAGGTCAAACGAAAAGGACAAACCCTAAGGTCCCCAGTGATTCTACGGGACAAAATCCCAGGTGGGCTATAAAATTCTGCCACCTTGAACTAGTGTTTTCCATGCCTGGAATTCAGCTGGCACCAGGAGGATCAGACTGAGCAGGTTCCAAAACCTCTTGGAGGCTCTTACCTTCTAAACAGGGACGTCTGTTTTCTAGTAAAATCAGTAAAAGGAAAGGAGAAAACTCGAAAGAGGCTCCTGCTCGTACTCACCTACGTGAACCCTAATACTCTCTCAGTCCTCAAAGAGAGACCTCGAGAAGGAGACTTGCTGAAGCAAAGCCACAGGGGTCTCTGGTTTCCCTGGCCTGCGCCCCTGTCCTGCCTGGCTGATGTCAGCATCTCTCTGTGAGGTCACCACCTCCCTAACACCTTTGACCAATAGGCTGAGGTCCTGCAAAAGGCCTTTGTGATGTCACTGCCACACCCACCCCTCCCCTGAAGTGCTACTGTCCTGCCGCTGACCAGACACTTTGAAGGTTTGAGCTACTCTCTGTGGATCACCCCACTCAATCCGTGTTCATTCTAGGAAGCAAGCCGGCTAGACAGTAAAACATCAGAGGCTGCTCCCAATGCTACACTCAGTTTTTCCAAAATTAGTAGACTTGATGGCCAGAAGAGACCTTTAGAGCATCTAATCTAACCCCCTGCATATCATAGGCTTCCTGTATAGTACAATAGTTACTTTTTGGGCACACACATTCCAGAAAGGCATCTAGTCTTCATTCAATGACATCAAGAGATGGAGAATCCACCACTTTCCCTTTTAGTGAGTGCCAGGGGGCTCCATTTCCCCTTCCACTAGCTCCCCATTTACAGTGAGCCAGAGCAGTACCTGCAGCAGGGAGCGGGAGTTGCTGGTGGCCTCAGAGGCACAGCCCCCGCAGTGTCTCAGGCACCTGGCGCAAGTGCCGGATGATGCGGAGCTGGTGCATCACTTTGGCCGTGACGTCCTCCTGCTGCAAGGGAACGAGAACCTGTCAGAGACTCAAACGCCCCGAGGAATCAGGGGGAATTAAGGGCACCTGGAACCAGCAGTATTTCCACCCAGCACCTGCCCACCACTGAGGGATGAATTCACCTCCTGAACCCCAGAATGGAGTCTTTTTGTCCTTTCTAGTAACCTTCAGTGCCAACCCCCCTCCTTGTAGGGTGAGCTCCTGCTACCTCCCCCTCAGTGCCCTTGACAGCTGTTCCACCTCCAAACCACAGCTCAAGTTCTCAGAACCCTCTTCTCCACCCCCACCCAGGTTGGGCAGGGAGGCGGCTCTAGCAGGGGGGGCAGGAGGGATTCTGGCAGCAGTGAAGTGGGTTGCGGGGAGGTTGAGATCTTGCCCCAAGTCATCCCAGACACTAATGCTAAGCCACAGGATCGCAGCATCTAGTGTCAGTGGGGTTCACGTGGCTCAGACCAGACACCTGGGCTGGGGACCCGCCCCCATAGTACTGGTCGAGTGCGTGGCCCAGGGTGTTCACAGCCCCCTCCTCACCCCTCCCTGAGCCCAGCCTGGCTCCTCACCTGGAACAAAGCAGCAGCGCCCATCGGCCTCACTACTGCCTGAGTCCCAGGTGCTGCTGCTGTCCCCTGGGGAGCGGGCCGAGCTGCTGCTGCTGCAACAGGGATCCTCCACCTCCTGCCCTGGGGAGGCTGGAAGGTCCTCAGGGACTAGGCAGGGCGATGCCTCCTGCTGAGAATCAGGGCTGGGCTCTTGGGGCCGGTGCTTCCCACACAACAAGCCCCAGAGCCACCCTGCCCGGCTCCCCTTCTGGACTGGGTCCTGCCTGCCCAGCCGCATCCTGGGCCAGCTCCATTTCGGCCTGGCTGGTGGCTCTCTCACCTCAGCGCCTGCGCCAGGAGCGGCTTTCCTCTGCCAGAAGGCTGGGCACTTCCACCTCCTCGCTCGGCCGGGAGCTCCTTCCCCGCCAGCAGGGACGGAGAAGCCGCTTTGCTCCTGGGGAAGATGCCAGCTGCTTCCCTCAGGCTCTGGGGCCACCTGCAGAGCCTTCTTCCTGAACCTCCTCAGGAGCCTGGACAGCCTGGAACCGAGCGGGGAGCAGGCGTGAGTCTGGGGTCAAGGCAGCCTCTCACTAACCAGCCTTTTTGGTCCCTCCCCATCCCTGCCGAAGCCAGAGCCTGAATAAAGTGCTCTCAAATGAGCTCCAGACCAACAACAGTTCATGAACTGCGCAGAGACAATTAATGTAGAGAAGCAGCAAAATTCGTCAAACAGATGACTGGTTATGACTTATTTACTTGTTCTTAAAAGAGAACAAAAAGGACCTGAGTCTCCTCCCTGTCAATAACCCCCTGCTCAACCAATCAGGGTAGAGACTGAGGGGCGGGAGGCTGAGAGTTCTCACCAGAGAGCCCAAAGGAAGGCCCAGGTCACCGGTAGGGATCACTGTCCGAGGACTATTTCAGCCCCACTTTCTTGGGTGGACCTCCCACAATGGGAGATCCAGAGCACCCCCCGCAACACGCAACACGCACACTCACTCACACACACACACACACACACACACACACACACACACACACACACTCACACCTCCTGGTGGTGGGAGGGGAACAGGAGAAAGGACAAAAGAAGTAAGAGATGAAGCGAAAGGAAGGAGGGATGGAGGAAAAGGTCAAACGAAAAGGACAAACCCTAAGGTCCCCAGTGATTCTACGGGACAAAATCCCAGGTGGGCTATAAAATTCTGCCACCTTGAACTAGTGTTTTCCATGCCTGGAATTCAGCTGGCACCAGGAGGATCAGACTGAGCAGGTTCCAAAATCTCTTGGAGGCTCTTACCTTCTAAACAGGGACGTCTGTTTTCTAGTAAAATCAGTAAAAGGAAAGGAGAAAACTCGAAAGAGGCTCCTGCTCGCACTCACCTACGTGAACCCTAATACTCTCTCAGTCCTCAAAGAGAGACCTCGAGAAGGAGACTTGCTGAAGCAAAGCCACAGGGGTCTCTGGTTTCCCTGGCCTGCGCCCCTGTCCTGCCTGGCTGATGTCAGCATCTCTCTGTGAGGTCACCACCTCCCTAACACCTTTGACCAATAGGCTGAGGTCCTGCAAAAGGCCTTTGTGATGTCACTGCCACACCCACCCCTCCCCTGAAGTGCTATTGTCCTGCCGCTGACCAGACACTTTGAAGGTTTGAGCTACTCTCTGTGGATCACCCCACTCAATCCGTGTTCATTCTAGGAAGCAAGCCGGCTAGACAGTAAAACATCAGAGGCTGCTCCCAATGCTACACTCAGTTTTTCCAAAATTAGTAGACTTGATGGCCAGAAGAGACCTTTAGAGCATCTAATCTAACCCCCTGCATATCATAGGCTTCCTGTATAGTACAATAGTTACTTTTTGGGCACACACATTCCAGAAAGGCATCTAGTCTTCATTCAATGACATCAAGAGATGGAGAATCCACCACTTTCCCTTTTAGTGAGTGCCAGGGGGCTCCATTTCCCCTTCCACTAGCTCCCCATTTACAGTGAGCCAGAGCAGTACCTGCAGCAGGGAGCGGGAGTTGCTGGTGGCCTCAGAGGCACAGCCCCCGCAGTGTCTCAGGCACCTGGCGCAAGTGCCGGATGATGCGGAGCTGGTGCATCACTTTGGCCGTGACGTCCTCCTGCTGCAAGGGAACGAGAACCTGTCAGAGACTCAAACGCCCCGAGGAATCAGGGGGAATTAAGGGCACCTGGAACCAGCAGTATTTCCACCCAGCACCTGCCCACCACTGAGGGATGAATTCACCTCCTGAACCCCAGAATGGAGTCTTCTTGTCCTTTCTAGTAACCTCCAGTGCCAACCCCCCTCCTTGTAGGGTGAGCTCCTGCTACCTCCCCCTCAGTGCCCTTGACAGCTGTTCCACCTCCAAACCACAGCTCAAGTTCTCAGAACCCTCTTCTCCACCCCCACCCAGGTTGGGCAGGGAGGCGGCTCTAGCAGGGGGGGCAGGAGGGATTCTGGCAGCAGTGAAGTGGGTTGCGGGGAGGTTGAGATCTTGTCCCAAGTCATCCCAGACACTAATGCTAAGCCACAGGATCGCAGCATCTAGTGTCAGTGGGGTTCACGTGGCTCAGACCAGACACCTGGGCTGGGGACCCGCCCCCATAGTACTGGTCGAGTGCGTGGCCCAGGGTGTTCACAGCCTCCTCCTCACCCCTCCCTGAGCCCAGCCTGGCTCCTCACCTGGAACAAAGCAGCAGCGCCCATCGGCCTCACTACTGCCTGAGTCCCAGGTGCTGCTGCTGTCCCCTGGGGAGCGGGCCGAGCTGCTGCTGCTGCGACAGGGATCCTCCACCTCCTGCCCTGGGGAGGCTGGAAGGTCCTCAGGGACTAGGCAGGGCGATGCCTCCTGCTGAGAATCAGGGCTGGGCTCTTGGGGCCGGTGCTTCCCACACAACAAGCCCCAGAGCCACCCTGCCCGGCTCCCCTTCTGGACTGGGTCCTGCCTGCCCAGCCGCATCCTGGGCCAGCTCCATTTCGGCCTGGCTGGTGGCTCTCTCACCTCAGCGCCTGCGCCAGGAGCGGCTTTCCTCTGCCAGAAGGCTGGGCACTTCCACCTCCTCGCTCGGCCGGGAGCTCCTTCCCCGCCAGCAGGGACGGAGAAGCCGCTTTGCTCCTGGGGAAGATGCCAGCTGCTTCCCTCAGGCTCTGGGGCCACCTGCAGAGCCTTCTTCCTGAACCTCCTCAGGAGCCTGGACAGCCTGGAACCGAGCGGGGAGCAGGCGTGAGTCTGGGGTCAAGGCAGCCTCTCACTAACCAGCCTTTTTGGTCCCTCCCCATCCCTGCCGAAGCTAGAGCCTGAATAAAGTGCTCTCAAATGAGCTCCAGACCAACAACAGTTCATGAACTGCGCAGAGACAATTAATGTAGAGAAGCAGCAAAATTCGTCAAACAGATGACTGGTTATGATTTATTTACTTGTTCTTAAAAGAGAACAAAAAGGACCTGAGTCTCCTCCCTGTCAATAACCCCCTGCTCAACCAATCAGGGTAGAGACTGAGGGGCGGGAGGCTGAGAGTTCTCACCAGAGAGCCCAAAGGAAGGCCCAGGTCACCGGTAGGGATCACTGTCCGAGGACTATTTCAGCCCCACTTTCTTGGGTGGACCTCCCACAATGGGAGATCCAGAGCACCCCCCGCAACACGCAACACGCACACTCACACACACACACACACACACACACACACACACACACACACTCACACCTCCTGGTGGTGGGAGGGGAACAGGAGAAAGGACAAAAGAAGTAAGAGATGAAGCGAAAGGAAGGAGGGATGGAGGAAAAGGTCAAACGAAAAGGACAAACCCTAAGGTCCCCAGTGATTCTACGGGACAAAATCCCAGGTGGGCTATAAAATTCTGCCACCTTGAACTAGTGTTTTCCATGCCTGGAATTCAGCTGGCACCAGGAGGATCAGACTGAGCAGGTTCCAAAACCTCTTGGAGGCTCTTACCTTCTAAACAGGGACGTCTGTTTTCTAGTAAAATCAGTAAAAGGAAAGGAGAAAACTCGAAAGAGGCTCCTGCTCGCACTCACCTACGTGAACCCTAATACTCTCTCAGTCCTCAAAGAGAGACCTCGAGAAGGAGACTTGCTGAAGCAAAGCCACAGGGGTCTCTGGTTTCCCTGGCCTGCGCCCCGTCCTGCCTGGCTGATGTCAGCATCTCTCTGTGAGGTCACCACCTCCCTAACACCTTTGACCAATAGGCTGAGGTCCTGCAAAAGGCCTTTGTGATGTCACTGCCACACCCACCCCTCCCCTGAAGTGCTATTGTCCTGCCGCTGACCAGACACTTTGAAGGTTTAAGCTACTCTCTGTGGATCACCCCACTCAATCCGTGTTCATTCTAGGAAGCAAGCCGGCTAGACAGTAAAACATCAGAGGCTGCTCCCAATGCTACACTCAGTTTTTCCAAAATTAGTAGACTTGATGGCCAGAAGAGACCTTTAGAGCATCTAATCTAACCCCCTGCATATCATAGGCTTCCTGTATAGTACAATAGTTACTTTTTGGGCACACACATTCCAGAAAGGCATCTAGTCTTCATTCAATGACATCAAGAGATGGAGAATCCACCACTTTCCCTTTTAGTGAGTGCCAGGGGGCTCCATTTCCCCTTCCACTAGCTCCCCATTTACAGTGAGCCAGAGCAGTACCTGCAGCAGGGAGCGGGAGTTGCTGGTGGCCTCAGAGGCACAGCCCCCGCAGTGTCTCAGGCACCTGGCGCAAGTGCCGGATGATGCGGAGCTGGTGCATCACTTTGGCCGTGACGTCCTCCTGCTGCAAGGGAACGAGAACCTGTCAGAGATTCAAACGCCCCGAGGAATCAGGGGGAATTAAGGGCACCTGGAACCAGCAGTATTTCCACCCAGCACCTGCCCACCACTGAGGGATGAATTCACCTCCTGAACCCCAGAATGGAGTCTTCTTGTCCTTTCTAGTAACCTCCAGTGCCAACCCCCCTCCTTGTAGGGTGAGCTCCTGCTACCTCCCCCTCAGTGCCCTTGACAGCTGTTCCACCTCCAAACCACAGCTCAAGTTCTCAGAACCCTCTTCTCCACCCCCACCCAGGTTGGGCAGGGAGGCGGCTCTAGCAGGGGGGGCAGGAGGGATTCTGGCAGCAGTGAAGTGGGTTGCGGGGAGGTTGAGATCTTGCCCCAAGTCATCCCAGACACTAATGCTAAGCCACAGGATCGCAGCATCTAGTGTCAGTGGGGTTCACGTGGCTCAGACCAGACACCTGGGCTGGGGACCCGCCCCCATAGTACTGGTCGAGTGCGTGGCCCAGGGTGTTCACAGCCCCCTCCTCACCCCTCCCTGAGCCCAGCCTGGCTCCTCACCTGGAACAAAGCAGCAGCGCCCATCGGCCTCACTATTGCCTGAGTCCCAGGTGCTGCTGCTGTCCCCTGGGGAGCGGGCCGAGCTGCTGCTGCTGCGACAGGGATCCTCCACCTCCTGCCCTGGGGAGGCTGGAAGGTCCTCAGGGACTAGGCAGGGCGATGCCTCCTGCTGAGAATCAGGGCTGGGCTCTTGGGGCCGGTGCTTCCCACACAACAAGCCCCAGAGCCATCCTGCCCGGCTCCCCTTCTGGGCTGGGTCCTGCCTGCCCAGCCGCATCCTGGGCCAGCTCCATTTCGGCCTGGCTGGTGGCTCTCTCACCTCAGCGCCTGCGCCAGGAGCGGCTTTCCTCTGCCAGAAGGCTGGGCACTTCCACCTCCTCGCTCGGCCGGGAGCTCCTTCCCCGCCAGCAGGGACGGAGAAGCCGCTTTGCTCCTGGGAAAGATGCCAGCTGCTTCCCTCAGGCTCTGGGGCTACCTGCAGAGCCTTCTTCCTGAACCTCCTCAGGAGCCTGGACAGCCTGGAACCGAGCGGGGAGCAGGCGTGAGTCTGGGGTCAAGGCAGCCTCTCACTAACCAGCCTTTTTGGTCCTTCCCCATCCCTGCCGAAGCCACAGCCTGAATAAAGTGCTCTCAAATGAGCTCCAGACCAACAACAGTTCATGAACTGCGCAGAGACAATTAATGTAGAGAAGCAGCAAAATTCGTCAAACAGATGACTGGTTATGACTTATTTACTTGTTCTTAAAAGAGAACAAAAAGGACCTGAGTCTCCTCCCTGTCAATAACCCCCTGCTCAACCAATCAGGGTAGAGACTGAGGGGCGGGAGGCTGAGAGTTCTCACCAGAGAGCCCAAAGGAAGGCCCAGGTCACCGGTAGGGATCACTGTCCGAGGACTATTTCAGCCCCACATTCTTCGGTGGACCTCCCACAATGGGAGACGCAGAGCACCCCCCGCAACACGCACACTCACTCACACACACACACACACACACACACACACACACACACACACACACACACACACACACACACACACACACACACCTCCTGGTGGTGGGAGGGGAACAGGAGACAGGACAAAAGAAGTAAGAGATGAAGCGAAAGGAAGGAGGGATGGAGGAAAAGGTCAAACGAAAAGGACAAACCCTAAGGTCCCCAGTGATTCTACGGGACAAAATCCCAGGTGGGCTATAAAATTCTGCCACCTTGAACTAGTGTTTTCCATGCCTGGAATTCAGCTGGCACCAGGAGGATCAGACTGAGCAGGTTCCAAAACCTCTTGGAGGCTCTTACCTTCTAAACAGGGACGTCTGTTTTCTAGTAAAATCAGTAAAAGGAAAGGAGAAAACTCGAAAGAGGCTCCTGCTCGCACTCACCTACGTGAACCCTAATACTCTCTCAGTCCTCAAAGAGAGACCTCGAGAAGGAGACTTGCTGAAGCAAAGCCACAGGGGTCTCTGGTTTCCCTGGCCTGCGCCCCTGTCCTGCCTGGCTGATGTCAGCATCTCTCTGTGAGGTCACCACCTCCCTAACACCTTTGACCAATAGGCTGAGGTCCTGCAAAAGGCCTTTGTGATGTCACTGCCACACCCACCCCTCCCCTGAAGTGCTATTGTCCTGCCGCTGACCAGACACTTTGAAGGTTTGAGCTACTCTCTGTGGATCACCCCACTCAATCCGTGTTCATTCTAGGAAGCAAGCCGGCTAGACAGTAAAACATCAGAGGCTGCTCCCAATGCTACACTCAGTTTTTCCAAAATTAGTAGACTTGATGGCCAGAAGAGACCTTTAGAGCATCTAATCTAACCCCCTGCATATCATAGGCTTCCTGTATAGTACAATAGTTACTTTTTGGGCACACACATTCCAGAAAGGCATCTAGTCTTCATTCAATGACATCAAGAGATGGAGAATCCACCACTTTCCCTTTTAGTGAGTGCCAGGGGGCTCCATTTCCCCTTCCACTAGCTCCCCATTTACAGTGAGCCAGAGCAGTACCTGCAGCAGGGAGCGGGAGTTGCTGGTGGCCTCAGAGGCACAGCCCCCGCAGTGTCTCAGGCACCTGGCGCAAGTGCCGGATGATGCGGAGCTGGTGCATCACTTTGGCCGTGACGTCCTCCTGCTGCAAGGGAACGAGAACCTGTCAGAGACTCAAACGCCCCGAGGAATCAGGGGGAATTAAGGGCACCTGGAACCAGCAGTATTTCCACCCAGCACCTGCCCACCACTGAGGGATGAATTCACCTCCTGAACCCCAGAATGGAGTCTTCTTGTCCTTTCTAGTAACCTCCAGTGCCAACCCCCCTCCTTGTAGGGTGAGCTCCTGCTACCTCCCCCTCAGTGCCCTTGACAGCTGTTCCACCTCCAAACCACAGCTCAAGTTCTCAGAACCCTCTTCTCCACGCCCACCCAGGTTGGGCAGGGAGGCGGCTCTAGCAGGGGGGGCAGGAGGGATTCTGGCAGCAGTGAAGTGGGTTGCGGGGAGGTTGAGATCTTGCCCCAAGTCATCCCAGACACTAATGCTAAGCCACAGGATCGCAGCATCTAGTGTCAGTGGGGTTCACGTGGCTCAGACCAGACACCTGGGCTGGGGACCCGCCCCCATAGTACTGGTCGAGTGCGTGGCCCAGGGTGTTCACAGCCCCCTCCTCACCCCTCCCTGAGCCCAGCCTGGCTCCTCACCTGGAACAAAGCAGCAGCGCCCATCGGCCTCACTACTGCCTGAGTCCCAGGTGCTGCTGCTGTTCCCTGGGGAGCGGGCCGAGCTGCTGCTGCTGCGACAGGGATCCTCCACCTCCTGCCCTGGGGAGGCTGGAAGGTCCTCAGGGACTAGGCAGGGCGATGCCTCCTGCTGAGAATCAGGGCTGGGCTCTTGGGGCCGGTGCTTCCCACACAACAAGCCCCAGAGCCACCCTGCCCGGCTCCCCTTCTGGGCTGGGTCCTGCCTGCCCAGCCGCATCCTGGGCCAGCTCCATTTCGGCCTGGCTGGTGGCTCTCTCACCTCAGCGCCTGCGCCAGGAGCGGCTTTCCTCTGCCAGAAGGCTG
Source organism: Emys orbicularis (assembly GCF_028017835.1). Taxonomy (NCBI): domain Eukaryota; kingdom Metazoa; phylum Chordata; order Testudines; family Emydidae; genus Emys; species Emys orbicularis. The sequence continues at coordinate 26,608,240 of NC_088691.1, forward strand.
GGCACTTCCACCTCCTCGCTCGGCCGGGAGCTCCTTCCCCGCCAGCAGGGATGGCGAAGCCGCTTTGCTCCTGGGGAAGATGCCAGCTGCTTCCCTCAGGCTCTGGGGCCACCTGCAGAGCCTTCTTCCTGAACCTCCTCAGGAGCCTGGACAGCCTGGAACCGAGCGGGGAGCAGGCGTGAGTCTGGGGTCAAGGCAGCCTCTCACTAACCAGCCTTTTTGGTCCCTCCCCATCCCTGCCGAAGCCACAGCCTGAATAAAGTGCTCTCAAATGAGCTCCAGACCAACAACAGTTCATGAACTGCGCAGAGACAATTAATGTAGAGAAGCAGCAAAATTCGTCAAACAGATGACTGGTTATGACTTATTTACTTGTTCTTAAAAGAGAACAAAAAGGACCTGAGTCTCCTCCCTGTCAATAACCCCCTGCTCAACCAATCAGGGTAGAGACTGAGGGGCGGGAGGCTGAGAGTTCTCACCAGAGAGCCCAAAGGAAGGCCCAGGTCACCGGTAGGGATCACTGTCCGAGGACTATTTCAGCCCCACTTTCTTGGGTGGACCTCCCACAATGGGAGATGCAGAGCACCCCCCGCAACACGCAACACACACACACACACACACGCACACACACACACTCACACCTCCTGGTGGTGGGAGGGGAACAGGAGAAAGGACAAAAGAAGTAAGAGATGAAGCGAAAGGAAGGAGGGATGGAGGAAAAGGTCAAACGAAAAGGACAAACCCTAAGGTCCCCAGTGATTCTACGGGACAAAATCCCAGGTGGGCTATAAAATTCTGCCACCTTGAACTAGTGCTTTCCATGCCTGGAATTCAGCTGGCACCAGGAGGATCAGACTGAGCAGGTTCCAAAACCTCTTGGAGGCTCTTACCTTCTAAACAGGGACGTCTGTTTTCTAGTAAAATCAGTAAAAGGAAAGGAGAAAACTCGAAAGAGGCTCCTGCTCGCACTCACCTACGTGAACCCTAATACTCTCTCAGTCCTCAAAGAGAGACCTCAAGAAGGAGACTTGCTGAAGCAAAGCCACAGGGGTCTCTGGTTTCCCTGGCCTGCGCCCCTGTCCTGCCTGGCTGATGTCAGCATCTCTCTGTGAGGTCACCACCTCCCTAACACTTTTGACCAATAGGCTGAGGTCCTGCAAAAGGCCTTTGTGATGTCACTGCCACACCCACCCCTCCCCTGAAGTGCTATTGTCCTGCCGCTGACCAGACACTTTGAAGGTTTGAGCTACTCTCTGTGGATCACCCCACTCAATCCGTGTTCATTCTAGGAAGCAAGCCGGCTAGACAGTAAAACATCAGAGGCTGCTCCCAATGCTACACTCAGTTTTTCCAAAATTAGTAGACTTGATGGCCAGAAGAGACCTTTAGAGCATCTAATCTAACCCCCTGCATATCATAGGCTTCCTGTATAGTACAATAGTTACTTTTTGGGCACACACATTCCAGAAAGGCATCTAGTCTTCATTCAATGACATCAAGAGATGGAGAATCCACCACTTTCCCTTTTAGTGAGTGCCAGGGGGCTCCATTTCCCCTTCCACTAGCTCCCCATTTACAGTGAGCCAGAGCAGTACCTGCAGCAGGGAGCGGGAGTTGCTGGTGGCCTCAGAGGCACAGCCCCCGCAGTGTCTCAGGCACCTGGCGCAAGTGCCGGATGATGCGGAGCTGGTGCATCACTTTGGCCGTGACGTCCTCCTGCTGCAAGGGAACGAGAACCTGTCAGAGACTCAAACGCCCCGAGGAATCAGGGGGAATTAAGGGCACCTGGAACCAGCAGTATTTCCACCCAGCACCTGCCCACCACTGAGGGATGAATTCACCTCCTGAACCCCAGAATGGAGTCTTCTTGTCCTTTCTAGTAACCTCCAGTGCCAACCCCCCTCCTTGTAGGGTGAGCTCCTGCTACCTCCCCCTCAGTGCCCTTGACAGCTGTTCCACCTCCAAACCACAGCTCAAGTTCTCAGAACCCTCTTCTCCACCCCCACCCAGGTTGGGCAGGGAGGCGGCTCTAGCAGGGGGGGCAGGAGGGATTCTGGCAGCAGTGAAGTGGGTTGCGGGGAGGTTGAGATCTTGCCCCAAGTCATCCCAGACACTAATGCTAAGCCACAGGATCGCAGCATCTAGTGTCAGTGGGGTTCACGTGGCTCAGACCAGACACCTGGGCTGGGGACCCGCCCCCATAGTACTGGTCGAGTGCGTGGCCCAGGGTGTTCACAGCCCCCTCCTCACCCCTCCCTGAGCCCAGCCTGGCTCCTCACCTGGAACAAAGCAGCAGCGCCCATCGGCCTCACTACTGCCTGAGTCCCAGGTGCTGCTGCTGTCCCCTGGGGAGCGGGCCGAGCTGCTGCTGCTGCGACAGGGATCCTCCACCTCCTGCCCTGGGGAGGCTGGAAGGTCCTCAGGGACTAGGCAGGGCGATGCCTCCTGCTGAGAATCAGGGCTGGGCTCTTGGGGCCGGTGCTTCCCACACAACAAGCCCCAGAGCCACCCTGCCCGGCTCCCCTTCTGGGCTGGGTCCTGCCTGCCCAGCCGCATCCTGGGCCAGCTCCATTTCGGCCTGGCTGGTGGCTCTCTCACCTCAGCGCCTGCGCCAGGAGCGGCTTTCCTCTGCCAGAAGGCTGGGCACTTCCACCTCCTCGCTCGGCCGGGAGCTCCTTCCCCGCCAGCAGGGACGGAGAAGCCGCTTTGCTCCTGGGAAAGATGCCAGCTGCTTCCCTCAGGCTCTGGGGCCACCTGCAGAGCCTTCTTCCTGAACCTCCTCAGGAGCCTGGACAGCCTGGAACCGAGCGGGGAGCAGGCGTGAGTCTGGGGTCAAGGCAGCCTCTCACTAACCAGCCTTTTTGGTCCCTCCCCATCCCTGCCGAAGCCACAGCCTGAATAAAGTGCTCTCAAATGAGCTCCAGACCAACAACAGTTCATGAACTGCGCAGAGACAATTAATGTAGAGAAGCAGCAAAATTCGTCAAACAGATGACTGGTTATGACTTATTTACTTGTTCTTAAAAGAGAACAAAAAGGACCTGAGTCGCCTCCCTGTCAATAACCCCCTGCTCAACCAATCAGGGTAGAGACTGAGGGGCGGGAGGCTGAGAGTTCTCACCAGAGAGCCCAAAGGAAGGCCCAGGTCACCGGTAGGGATCACTGTCCGAGGACTATTTCAGCCCCACTTTCTTGGGTGGACCTCCCACAATGGGAGACGCAGAGCACCCCCCGCAACACGCAACACGCACACTCACTCACTCACACACACACACACACACACACACCTCCTGGTGGTGGGAGGGGAACAGGAGAAAGGACAAAATAAGTAAGAGATGAAGCGAAAGGAAGGAGGGATGGAGGAAAAGGTCAAACGAAAAGGACAAACCCTAAGGTCCCCAGTGATTCTACGGGACAAAATCCCAGGTGGGCTATAAAATTCTGCCACCTTGAACTAGTGTTTTCCATGCCTGGAATTCAGCTGGCACCAGGAGGATCAGACTGAGCAGGTTCCAAAACCTCTTGGAGGCTCTTACCTTCTAAACAGGGACGTCTGTTTTCTAGTAAAATCAGTAAAAGGAAAGGAGAAAACTCGAAAGAGGCTCCTGCTCGCACTCACCTACGTGAACCCTAATACTCTCTCAGTCCTCAAAGAGAGACCTCGAGAAGGAGACTTGCTGAAGCAAAGCCACAGGGGTCTCTGGTTTCCCTGGCCTGCGCCCCTGTCCTGCCTGGCTGATGTCAGCATCTCTCTGTGAGGTCACCACCTCCCTAACACCTTTGACCAATAGGCTGAGGTCCTGCAAAAGGCCTTTGTGATGTCACTGCCACACCCACCCCTCCCCTGAAGTGCTATTGTCCTGCCGCTGACCAGACACTTTGAAGGTTTGAGCTACTCTCTGTGGATCACCCCACTCAATCCGTGTTCATTCTAGGAAGCAAGCCGGCTAGACAGTAAAACATCAGAGGCTGCTCCCAATGCTACACTCAGTTTTTCCAAAATTAGTAGACTTGATGGCCAGAAGAGACCTTTAGAGCATCTAATCTAACCCCCTGCATATCATAGGCTTCCTGTATAGTACAATAGTCACTTTTTGGGCACACACATTCCAGAAAGGCATCTAGTCTTCATTCAATGACATGAAGAGATGGAGAATCCACCACTTTCCCTTTTAGTGAGTGCCAGGGGGCTCCATTTCCCCTTCCACTAGCTCCCCATTTACAGTGAGCCAGAGCAGTACCTGCAGCAGGGAGCGGGAGTTGCTGGTGGCCTCAGAGGCACAGCCCCCGCAGTGTCTCAGGCACCTGGCGCAAGTGCCGGATGATGCGGAGCTGGTGCATCACTTTGGCCGTGACGTCCTCCTGCTGCAAGGGAACGAGAACCTGTCAGAGACTCAAACGCCCCGAGGAATCAGGGGGAATTACGGGCACCTGGAACCAGCAGTATTTCCACCCAGCACCTGCCCACCACTGAGGGATGAATTCACCTCCTGAACCCCAGAATGGAGTCTTCTTGTCCTTTCTAGTAACCTCCAGTGCCAACCCCCCTCCTTGTAGGGTGAGCTCCTGCTACCTCCCCCTCAGTGCCCTTGACAGCTGTTCCACCTCCAAACCACAGCTCAAGTTCTCAGAACCCTCTTCTCCACCCCCACCCAGGTTGGGCAGGGAGGCGGCTCTAGCAGGGGGGGCAGGAGGGATTCTGGCAGCAGTGAAGTGGGTTGCGGGGAGGTTGAGATCTTGCCCCAAGTCATCCCAGACACTAATGCTAAGCCACAGGATCGCAGCATCTAGTGTCAGTGGGGTTCACGTGGCTCAGACCAGACACCTGGGCTGGGGACCCGCCCCCATAGTACTGGTCGAGTGCGTGGCCCAGGGTGTTCACAGCCCCCTCCTCACCCCTCCCTGAGCCCAGCCTGGCTCCTCACCTGGAACAAAGCAGCAGCGCCCATCGGCCTCACTACTGCCTGAGTCCCAGGTGCTGCTGCTGTCCCCTGGGGAGCGGGCCGAGCTGCTGCTGCTGCGACAGGGATCCTCCACCTCCTGCCCTGGGGAGGCTGGAAGGTCCTCAGGGACTAGGCAGGGCGATGCCTCCTGCTGAGAATCAGGGCTGGGCTCTTGGGGCCGGTGCTTCCCACACAACAAGCCCCAGAGCCACCCTGCCCGGCTCCCCTTCTGGGCTGGGTCCTGCCTGCCCAGCCGCATCCTGGGCCAGCTCCATTTCGGCCTGGCTGGTGGCTCTCTCACCTCAGCGCCTGCGCCAGGAGCGGCTTTCCTCTGCCAGAAGGCTGGGCACTTCCACCTCCTCGCTCGGCCGGGAGCTCCTTCCCCGCCAGCAGGGACGGAGAAGCCGCTTTGCTCCTGTGGAAGATGCCAGCTGCTTCCCTCAGGCTCTGGGGCCACCTGCGGAGCCTTCTTCCTGAACCTCCTCAGGAGCCTGGACAGCCTGGAACCGAGCGGGGAGCAGGCGTGAGTCTGGGGTCAAGGCAGCCTCTCACTAACCAGCCTTTTTGGTCCCTCCCCATCCCTGCCGAAGCCAGAGCCTGAATAAAGTGCTCTCAAATGAGCTCCAGACCAACAACAGTTCATGAACTGCGCAGAGACAATTAATGTAGAGAAGCAGCAAAATTCGTCAAACAGATGACTGGTTATGACTTATTTACTTGTTCTTAAAAGAGAACAAAAAGGACCTGAGTCTCCTCCCTGTCAATAACTCCCTGCTCAACCAATCAGGGTAGAGACTGAGGGGCGGGAGGCTGAGAGATCTCACCAGAGAGCCCAAAGGAAGGCCCAGGTCACCGGTAGGGATCACTGTCCGAGGACTATTTCAGCCCCACTTTCTTGGGTGGACCTCCCACAATGGGAGATGCAGAGCACCCCCCGCAACACGCAACACACACACACACACACACACACACACACACACACACACTCACACCTCCTGGTGGTGGGAGGGGAACAGGAGAAAGGACAAAAGAAGTAAGAGATGAAGCGAAAGGAAGGAGGGATGGAGGAAAAGGTCAAACGAAAAGGACAAACCCTAAGGTCCCCAGTGATTCTACGGGACAAAATCCCAGGTGGGCTATAAAATTCTGCCACCTTGAACTAGTGTTTTCCATGCCTGGAATTCAGCTGGCACCAGGAGGATCAGACTGAGCAGGTTCCAAAACCTCTTGGAGGCTCTTACCTTCTAAACAGGGACATCTGTTTTCTAGTAAAATCAGTAAAAGGAAAGGAGAAAACTCGAAAGAGGCTCCTGCTCGCACTCACCTACGTGAACCCTAATACTCTCTCAGTCCTCAAAGAGAGACCTCGAGAAGGAGACTTGCTGAAGCAAAGCCACAGGGGTCTCTGGTTTCCCTGGCCTGCGCCCCTGTCCTGCCTGGCTGATGTCAGCATCTCTCTGTGAGGTCACCACCTCCCTAACACCTTTGACCAATAGGCTGAGGTCCTGCAAAAGGCCTTTGTGATGTCACTGCCACACCCACCCCTCCCCTGAAGTGCTATTGTCCTGCCGCTGACCAGACACTTTGAAGGTTTGAGCTACTCTCTGTGGATCACCCCACTCAATCCGTGTTCATTCTAGGAAGCAAGCCGGCTAGACAGTAAAACATCAGAGGCTGCTCCCAATGCTACACTCAGTTTTTCCAAAATTAGTAGACTTGATGGCCAGAAGAGACCTTTAGAGCATCTAATCTAACCCCCTGCATATCATAGGCTTCCTGTATAGTACAATAGTCACTTTTTGGGCACACACATTCCAGAAAGGCATCTAGTCTTCATTCAATGACATGAAGACATGGAGAATCCACCACTTTCCCTTTTAGTGAGTGCCAGGGGGCTCCATTTCCCCTTCCACTAGCTCCCCATTTACAGTGAGCCAGAGCAGTACCTGCAGCAGGGAGCGGGAGTTGCTGGTGGCCTCAGAGGCACAGCCCCCGCAGTGTCTCAGGCACCTGGCGCAAGTGCCGGATGATGCGGAGCTGGTGCATCACTTTGGCCGTGACGTCCTCCTGCTGCAAGGGAACGAGAACCTGTCAGAGACTCAAACGCCCTGAGGAATCAGGGGGAATTAAGGGCACCTGGAACCAGCAGTATTTCCACCCAGCACCTGCCCACCACTGAGGGATGAATTCACCTCCTGAACCCCAGAATGGAGTCTTCTTGTCCTTTCTAGTAACCTCCAGTGCCAACCCCCCTCCTTGTAGGGTGAGCTCCTGCTACCTCCCCCTCAGTGCCCTTGACAGCTGTTCCACCTCCAAACCACAGCTCAAGTTCTCAGAACCCTCTTCTCCACCCCCACCCAGGTTGGGCAGGGAGGCGGCTCTAGCAGGGGGGGCAGGAGGGATTCTGGCAGCAGTGAAGTGGGTTGCGGGGAGGTTGAGATCTTGCCCCAAGTCATCCCAGACACTAATGCTAAGCCACAGGATCGCAGCATCTAGTGTCAGTGGGGTTCACGTGGCTCAGACCAGACACCTGGGCTGGGGACCCGCCCCCATAGTACTGGTCGAGTGCGTGGCCCAGGGTGTTCACAGCCCCCTCCTCACCCCTCCCTGAGCCCAGCCTGGCTCCTCACCTGGAACAAAGCAGCAGCGCCCATCGGCCTCACTACTGCCTGAGTCCCAGGTGCTGCTGCTGTCCCCTGGGGAGCGGGCCGAGCTGCTGCTGCTGCGACAGGGATCCTCCACCTCCTGCCCTGGGGAGGCTGGAAGGTCCTCAGGGACTAGGCAGGGCGATGCCTCCTGCTGAGAATCAGGGCTGGGCTCTTGGGGCCGGTGCTTCCCACACAACAAGCCCCAGAGCCACCCTGCCCGGCTCCCCTTCTGGACTGGGTCCTGCCTGCCCAGCCGCATCCTGGGCCAGCTCCATTTCGGCCTGGCTGGTGGCTCTCTCACCTCAGCGCCTGCGCCAGGAGCGGCTTTCCTCTGCCAGAAGGCTGGGCACTTCCACCTCCTCGCTCGGCCGGGAGCTCCTTCCCCGCCAGCAGGGACGGAGAAGCCGCTTTGCTCCTGGGGAAGATGCCAGCTGCTTCCCTCAGGCTCTGGGGCCACCTGCGGAGCCTTCTTCCTGAACCTCCTCAGGAGCCTGGACAGCCTGGAACCGAGCGGGGAGCAGGCGTGAGTCTGGGGTCAAGGCAGCCTCTCACTAACCAGCCTTTTTGGTCCCTCCCCATCCCTGCCGAAGCCAGAGCCTGAATAAAGTGCTCTCAAATGAGCTCCAGACCAACAACAGTTCATGAACTGCGCAGAGACAATTAATGTAGAGAAGCAGCAAAATTCGTCAAACAGATGACTGGTTATGACTTATTTACTTGTTCTTAAAAGAGAACAAAAAGGACCTGAGTCTCCTCCCTGTCAATAACCCCCTGCTCAACCAATCAGGGTAGAGACTGAGGGGCGGGAGGCTGAGAGATCTCACCAGAGAGCCCAAAGGAAGGCCCAGGTCACCGGTAGGGATCACTGTCCGAGGACTATTTCAGCCCCACTTTCTTGGGTGGACCTCCCACAATGGGAGATGCAGAGCACCCCCCGCAACACGCAACACACACACACACACACACACACACACACACACACACACACACACACACACTCACACCTCCTGGTGGTGGGAGGGGAACAGGAGAAAGGACAAAAGAAGTAAGAGATGAAGCGAAAGGAAGGAGGGATGGAGGAAAAGGTCAAACGAAAAGGACAAACCCTAAGGTCCCCAGTGATTCTACGGGACAAAATCCCAGGTGGGCTATAAAATTCTGCCACCTTGAACTAGTGTTTTCCATGCCTGGAATTCAGCTGGCACCAGGAGGATCAGACTGAGCAGGTTCCAAAACCTCTTGGAGGCTCTTACCTTCTAAACAGGGACGTCTGTTTTCTAGTAAAATCAGTAAAAGGAAAGGAGAAAACTCGAAAGAGGCTCCTGCTCGCACTCACCTACGTGAACCCTAATACTCTCTCAGTCCTCAAAGAGAGACCTCGAGAAGGAGACTTGCTGAAGCAAAGCCACAGGGGTCTCTGGTTTCCCTGGCCTGCGCCCCTGTCCTGCCTGGCTGATGTCAGCATCTCTCTGTGAGGTCACCACCTCCCTAACACCTTTGACCAATAGGCTGAGGTCCTGCAAAAGGCCTTTGTGATGTCACTGCGACACCCACCCCTCCCCTGAAGTGCTATTGTCCTGCCGCTGACCAGACACTTTGAAGGTTTGAGCTACTCTCTGTGGATCACCCCACTCAATCCGTGTTCATTCTAGGAAGCAAGCCGGCTAGACAGTAAAACATCAGAGGCTGCTCCCAATGCTACACTCAGTTTTTCCAAAATTAGTAGACTTGATGGCCAGAAGAGACCTTTAGAGCATCTAATCTAACCCCCTGCATATCATAGGCTTCCTGTATAGTACAATAGTTACTTTTTGGGCACACACATTCCAGAAAGGCATCTAGTCTTCATTCAATGACATCAAGAGATGGAGAATCCACCACTTTCCCTTTTAGTGAGTGCCAGGGGGCTCCATTTCCCCTTCCACTAGCTCCCCATTTACAGTGAGCCAGAGCAGTACCTGCAGCAGGGAGCGGGAGTTGCTGGTGGCCTCAGAGGCACAGCCCCCGCAGTGTCTCAGGCACCTGGCGCAAGTGCCGGATGATGCGGAGCTGGTGCATCACTTTGGCCGTGACGTCCTCCTGCTGCAAGGGAACGAGAACCTGTCAGAGACTCAAACGCCCCGAGGAATCAGGGGGAATTAAGGGCACCTGGAACCAGCAGTATTTCCACCCAGCACCTGCCCACCACTGAGGGATGAATTCACCTCCTGAACCCCAGAATGGAGTCTTCTTGTCCTTTCTAGTAACCTCCAGTGCCAACCCCCCTCCTTGTAGGGTGAGCTCCTGCTACCTCCCCCTCAGTGCCCTTGATAGCTGTTCCACCTCCAAACCACAGCTCAAGTTCTCAGAACCCTCTTCTCCACCCCCACCCAGGTAGGGCAGGGAGGCGGCTCTAGCAGGGGGGGCAGGAGGGATTCTGGCAGCAGTGAAGTGGGTTGCGGGGAGGTTGAGATCTTGCCCCAAGTCATCCCAGACACTAATGCTAAGCCACAGGATCGCAGCATCTAGTGTCAGTGGGGTTCACGTGGCTCAGACCAGACACCTGGGCTGGGGACCCGCCCCCATAGTACTGGTCGAGTGCGTGGCCCAGGGTGTTCACAGCCCCCTCCTCACCCCTCCCTGAGCCCAGCCTGGCTCCTCACCTGGAACAAAGCAGCAGCGCCCATCGGCCTCACTACTGCCTGAGTCCCAGGTGCTGCTGCTGTTCCCTGGGGAGCGGGCCGAGCTGCTGCTGCTGCGACAGGGATCCTCCACCTCCTGCCCTGGGGAGGCTGGAAGGTCCTCAGGGACTAGGCAGGGCGATGCCTCCTGCTGAGAATCAGGGCTGGGCTCTTGGGGCCGGTGCTTCCCACACAACAAGCCCCAGAGCCACCCTGCCCGGCTCCCCTTCTGGGCTGGGTCCTGCCTGCCCAGCCGCATCCTGGGCCAGCTCCATTTCGGCCTGGCTGGTGGCTCTCTCACCTCAGCGCCTGCGCCAGGAGCGGCTTTCCTCTGCCAGAAGGCTGGGCACTTCCACCTCCTCGCTCGGCCGGGAGCTCCTTCCCCGCCAGCAGGGACGGAGAAGCCGCTTTGCTCCTGGGGAAGATGCCAGCTGCTTCCCTCAGGCTCTGGGGCCACCTGCAGAGCCTTCTTCCTGAACCTCCTCAGGAGCCTGGACAGCCTGGAACCGAGCGGGGAGCAGGCGTGAGTCTGGGGTCAAGACAGCCTCTCACTAACCAGCCTTTTTGGTCCCTCCCCATCCCTGCCGAAGCCAGAGCCTGAATAAAGTGCTCTCAAATGAGCTCCAGACCAACAACAGTTCATGAACTGCGCAGAGACAATTAATGTAGAGAAGCAGCAAAATTCGTCAAACAGATGACTGGTTATGACTTATTTACTTGTTCTTAAAAGAGAACAAAAAGGACCTGAGTCTCCTCCCTGTCAATAACCCCCTGCTCAACCAATCAGGGTAGAGACTGAGGGGCGGGAGGCTGAGAGATCTCACCAGAGAGCCCAAAGGAAGGCCCAGGTCACCGGTAGGGATCACTGTCCGAGGACTATTTCAGCCCCACTTTCTTGGGTGGACCTCCCACAATGGGAGATGCAGAGCACTCCCCGAAACACGCAACACACACACACACACACACACACACACACACACACACACACTCACACCTCCTGGTGGTGGGAGGGGAACAGGAGAAAGGACAAAAGAAGTAAGAGATGAAGCGAAAGGAAGGAGGGATGGAGGAAAAGGTCAAACGAAAAGGACAAACCCTAAGGTCCCCAGTGATTCTACGGGACAAAATCCCAGGTGGGCTATAAAATTCTGCCACCTTGAACTAGTGTTTTCCATGCCTGGAATTCAGCTGGCACCAGGAGGATCAGACTGAGCAGGTTCCAAAACCTCTTGGAGGCTCTTACCTTCTAAACAGGGACGTCTGTTTTCTAGTACAATCAGTAAAAGGAAAGGAGAAAACTCGAAAGAGGCTCCTGCTCGCACTCACCTACGTGAACCCTAATACTCTCTCAGTCCTCAAAGAGAGACCTCGAGAAGGAGACTTGCTGAAGCAAAGCCACAGGGGTCTCTGGTTTCCCTGGCCTGCGCCCCTGTCCTGCCTGGCTGATGTCAGCATCTCTCTGTGAGGTCACCACCTCCCTAACACCTTTGACCAATAGGCTGAGGTCCTGCAAAAGGCCTTTGTGATGTCACTGCCACACCCACCCCTCCCCTGAAGTGCTATTGTCCTGCCGCTGACCAGACACTTTGAAGGTTTGAGCTACTCTCTGTGGATCACCCCACTCAATCCGTGTTCATTCTAGGAAGCAAGCCGGCTAGACAGTAAAACATCAGAGGCTGCTCCCAATGCTACACTCAGTTTTTCCAAAATTAGTAGACTTGATGGCCAGAAGAGACCTTTAGAGCATCTAATCTAACCCCCTGCATATCATAGGCTTCCTGTATAGTACAATAGTTACTTTTTGGGCACACACATTCCAGAAAGGCATCTAGTCTTCATTCAATGACATGAAGACATGGAGAATCCACCACTTTCCCTTTTAGTGAGTGCCAGGGGGCTCCATTTCCCCTTCCACTAGCTCCCCATTTACAGTGAGCCAGAGCAGTACCTGCAGCAGGGAGCGGGAGTTGCTGGTGGCCTCAGAGGCACAGCCCCCGCAGTGTCTCAGGCACCTGGCGCAAGTGCCGGATGATGCGGAGCTGGTGCATCACTTTGGCCGTGACGTCCTCCTGCTGCAAGGGAACGAGAACCTGTCAGAGACTCAAATGCCCCGAGGAAGCAGGGGGAATTAAGGGCACCTGGAACCAGCAGTATTTCCATCCAGCACCTACCCACCACTGAGGGATGAATTCACCTCCTGAACCCCAGAATGGAGTCTTCTTGTCCTTTCTAGTAACCTCCAGTGCCAACCCCCCTCCTTGTAGGGTGAGCTCCTGCTACCTCCCCCTCAATGCCCTTGACAGCTGTTCCACCTCCAAACCACAGCTCAAGTTCTCAGAACCCTCTTCTCCACCCCCACCCAGGTTGGGCAGGGAGGCGGCTCTAGCAGGGGGGGCAGGAGGGATTCTGGCAGCAGTGAAGTGGGTTGCGGGGAGGTTGAGATCATGCCCCAAGTCATCCCAGACACTAATGCTAAGCCACAGGATCGCAGCATCTAGTGTCAGTGGGGTTCACGTGGCTCAGACCAGACACCTGGGCTGGGGACCCGCCCCCATAGTACTGGTCAAGTGCATGGCCCAGGGTGTTCACAGCCCCCTCCTCACCCCTCCCTGAGCCCAGCCTGGCTCCTCACCTGGAACAAAGCAGCAGCGCCCATCGGCCTCACTACTGCCTGAGTCCCAGGTGCTGCTGCTGTCCCCTGGGGAGCGGGCCGAGCTGCTGCTGCTGCGACAGGGATCCTCCACCTCCTGCCCTGGGGAGGCTGGAAGGTCCTCAGGGACTAGGCAGGGCGATGCCTCCTGCTGAGAATCAGGGCTGGGGTCTTGGGGCCGGTGCTTCCCACACAACAAGCCCCAGAGCCACCCTGCCCGGCTCCCCTTCTGGGCTGGGTCCTGCCTGCCCAGCCGCATCCTGGGCCAGCTCCATTTCGGCCTGGCTGGTGGCTCACTCACCTCAGCGCCTGCGCCAGGAGCGGCTTTCCTCTGCCAGAAGGCTGGGCACTTCCACCTCCTCTCTCGGCCGGGAGCTCCTTCCCCGCCAGCAGGGACGGAGAAGCCGCTTTGCTCCTGGGGAAGATGCCAGCTGCTTCCCTCAGGCTCTGGGGCCACCTGCAGAGCCTTCTTCCTGAACCTCCTCAGGAGCCTGGACAGCCTGGAACCGAGCGGGGAGCAGGCGTGAGTCTGGGGTCAAGGCAGCCTCTCACTAACCAGCCTTTTTGGTCCCTCCCCATCCCTGCCGAAGCTAGAGCCTGAATAAAGTGCTCTCAAATGAGCTCCAGACCAACAACAGTTCATGAACTGCGCAGAGACAATTAATGTAGAGAAGCAGCAAAATTCGTCAAACAGATGACTGGTTATGACTTATTTACTTGTTCTTAAAAGAGAACAAAAAGGACCTGAGTCTCCTCCCTGTCAATAACCCCCTGCTCAACCAATCACGGTAGAGACTGAGGGGCTGGAGGCTGAGAGTTCTCACCAGAGAGCCCAAAGGAAGGCCCAGGTCACCGGTAGGGATCACTGTCCGAGGACTATTTCAGCCCCACTTTCTTGGGTGGACCTCCCACAATGGGAGATGCAGAGCACCCCCCGCAACACGCAACACGCACACTCACTCACACACACACACACACACACACACACAAACACACTCACACCTCCTGGTGGTGGGAGGGGAACAGGAGAAAGGACAAAAGAAGTAAGAGATGAAGCGAAAGGAAGGAGGGATGGAGGAAAAGGTCAAACGAAAAGGACAAACCCTAAGGTCCCCAGGGATTCTACGGGACAAAATCCCAGGTGGGCTACAAAATTCTGCCACCTTGAACTAGTGTTTTCCATGCCTGGAATTCAGTTGCCACCAGGAGGATCAGACTGAGCAGGTTCCAAAACCTCTTGGAGGCTCTTACCTTCTAAACAGGGACGTTTAGGTCACCACCTCCCTAACACCTTTGACCAATAGGCTGAGGTCCTGCAAAAGGCCTTTGTGATGTCACTGCCACACCCACCCCTCCCCTGAAGTGCTATTGTCCTGCCGCTGACCAGACACTTTGAAGGTTTGAGCTACTCTCTGTGGATCACCCCACTCAATCCGTGTTCATTCTAGGAAGCAAGCCGGCTAGACAGTAAAACATCAGAGGCTGCTCCCAACGCTACACTCAGTTTTTCCAAAATTAGTAGACTTTATGGCCAGAAGAGACCTTTAGAGCATCTAATCTAACCCCCTGCATATCATGGGCTTCCTGTATAGCACAACAGTTACTTTTTTGGAAAACACATTCCAGAAAGGCATCTAGTCTTCATTAAATGACATCAAGAGATGGAGAATCCACCACTTTCCCTTTTGGTGAGTGCCAGGGGGCTCCATTTCCCCTTCCACTAGCTCCCCATTTACAGTGAGCCAGAGCAGTACCTGCAGCAGGGAGAGGGAGTTGCTGATGGCCTCAGAGGCACAGCCCCCGCAGTGTCTCAGGCACCTGGCGCAAGTGCCGGATGATGCGGAGCTGATGCATCACTTTGGCCGTGATGTCCTCCTGCTGCAAGGGAACGAGAACCTGTCAGAGACTCAAACGCCCCGAGGAATCAGGGGGAATTAAGGGCATCTTGAACCAGCAGTATTTCCACCCAGCACCTGCCCACCACTGAGGGATGAATTCACCTCCTGAACCCCAGAATGGAGTCTTCTTGTCCTTTCTAGTTACCTCCAGTGCCAACCCCCCTCCTTGTAGGGTGAGCTCCTGCTACCTCCCCCTCAGTGCCCTTGACAGCTGTTCCACCTCCAAACCACAGCTCAAGTTCTCAGAACCCTCTTCTCCACCCCCACCCAGGTTGGGCAGGGAGGCGGCTCTAGCAGGGGGGGCAGGAGGGATTCTGGTAGCAGTGAAGTGGGATGCGGGGAGGTTGAGATCTTGCCCCAAGTCATCCCAGACCCTAATGCTAAGCCACAGGATGGCAGCATCTAGTGTCAGTGGAGTCCAAGCACTATTTCAATCCCACAGGTTTGGATGAACTTCCCACAAGGGAGGTGAAGAGCACCCCCAGCAACACACACACTCACACACACACACACACACACACACACACACACACACACACACACACACACACACACCACTCCTGGTGGTGGGAGGGGAACATCAGAAAGGACAAAAGAAGTAAGAGATGAAGCGAAAGGAAGGAGGGATGGAGGAAAAGGTCAAACGAAAAGGACAAACCCTAATATCCCCAGTGATTCTACGAGACAAAATCCCAGGGAGGGAATAAAATTCTGCCACCTTGAACTAGTGTTTTCCATGCCTGGAACTCAGCTGGCACCAGGTGGATCAGACTGAACAGGTTACAAACCTCTCCGAGGCTCTTACCTTCTCACAGGGACGTCTGTTTTCTAGTAAAATCAGTAAAAGGAAAGGAGAAAACTCGAAAGAGGTTCCTCCTCGCACTCACCTACGTGAACCCTAATACTCTCTCAAAGAGAGACCTCGAGAAGGAGAATTGCTGAAGCTAAGCCACAGGGGTCTACGAGGTTTTCCTGGCTCTGTGCCCCTATCCTGCCTGGCTCATGTCAGCATCTCTCTGTGAGGTCACCACCTCCCCACCACCTTTGACCAATAGGCTGAGGTGCTAAAAAAGACCTTTGTGATGTCACTGCCACACACACCCCTCCCCTGAAGTGCTATTGTCCTGCCGCTGACCAGACACTTTGAAGGTTTGAGCTACTCCCTGTGGATCACCCCACTCAATGCGTGTTCATTCTAGGAAGCAAGCCGGCTAGACAGTAAAACATCAGAGGCTGCTCCCAACGCTACACTCAGTTTTTCCAAAATTAGTAGACTTTATGGCCAGAAGAGACCTTTAGAGCATCTAATCTAACCCCCTGCATATCATGGGCTTCCTGTATAGCACAACAGTTACTTTTTTGGAAAACACATTCCAGAAAGGCATCTAGTCTTCATTCAATGACATCAAGAGATGGAGAATCCACCACTTTCCCTTTTAGTGAGTGCCAGGGGGCTCCATTTCCCCTTCCACTAGCTCCCCATTTACAGTGAGCCAGAGCAGTACCTGCAGCAGGGAGCGGGAGTTGCTGGTGGCCTCAGAGGCACAGCCCCTGCAGTGTCTCAGGCACCTGGCGCAAGTGCCGGATGATGCGGAGCTGGTGCATCACTTCGTCCTCCTGCTGCAAGGGAACGAGAACCTGTCAGAGACTCAAAGGCCCCGAGGAATCAGGGGGAATTAAGGGCACCTGGAACCAGCAGTATTTCCACCCAGCACCTGCCCACCACTGAGGGATGGATTCACCTTCTGTCCCCCAGAATGGAGTCTTGTTGTCCTCTCTAGTAACCTCCAGTGCCAACCCCCTGATACCAGACACCTCTGTGTTCTTGGGGAACCAGGGTGCAGTCTCCAGCCTGACTCATGAAAGACACCCCCACCCCCACCTCTGCTTAAACTAAAACCCATCAGAGGAAAAAACTTGCAGAGAGCAGTGAAGGGCGTTGGGTGACACACCTAGACCCCCTCCTGACAAGGGTGACAAGATTAAGACATCTCCATTAGCATACAGAATGGAGAGCAGAGACAACTCCCCTAGCCTCATCTGCATGAAAGATGAGACAGGAAGACATCTCAATTTACATAAAGAATGGAGAACAGAGAACCACACTGAACTCTGGGACCAGAAAAAGCAGGGAAGCACTGCATCATGGGAATCTCTGCTCCAGATGCTAATGAACCTATGGCTGCACATACCTAGCTCAGCAATTATCAGACCAATTCTAGTAATGAATCCTTAATTGATATCCAAATACTGAAGTAGCCTAGTTGCATTGTGAGCTCCCTGGAAGAAAACACCACCCATAGCCAAGAGTGATCAGTTCCTATTGTCTAGTCTAAAGAAAACCCTTGAGTCATCAGTTTACCTATAAACAAATCTAGTGTTCTCCCTTGAACAATTGCAATTTCTCTACAAAAATCCCTACTCACCCTCTAATCAGGGTTCTGATGCTTAGATCCAAACTATGCATCAGTTCCACTGGAACTCCATCTTCTCCTGACTGATCGTGCTGGGGGCTCTGCCTGTCTCCAGCATTCAGGACCCTCTGCTACCACCATCACCTGGGAACCCCGACCAGTTCAAGCCTCATGGAGTGGATGTGATCCCCCCTCTTTCTCTCTCTGTGTTTTCCTTTCTATCTTAGGTATAAAACTTTAATAATATATGTTATGTTGGTTTAGCTCTCCTTGTGTAGTTATCACTATTATTCAATACATAACTTTTATGGTTAACTTGGTTGCTTCTCTCTCTGTTGCGGAACTTTACTCTTCTGTGTTTTTAGCTTCCCCCATTCACTCCACAGCAACGCTTCTTTTACCTAAGCTAAAGATCCCTGCAGCGCCAAAAATACTGTGGGGTTTGCTCATCAAGTAGGTTACTGCCAATACAATTGTGTTGGGGGAGTGGGGATAGGGACGTGCTGAATCTGGGACGCATAAGGGTAACAGCTTGAAAGTGCTGCTTGACCCAGTCCATGGAGCCCAGGGGCATATAAGGAGAGGTAGCTTGAAAGTGCTGCTTCATCCAGCCCAGTGAGTCCAGAGACATATAAGGGGTCAGCTTGACAGTGCTGATTGACCCAGTCCGCTCACACTTGCTCTGTTAATGTATGTGTGGGTGTGTGGGTGTTCATCCGATTCTGGGGCTGGAGTAACCCAGCCCTAGGGAGCCTAGGTCGTGCAGGATAGCTCCACTGGGAGGGGACTTGCAGAAGGGGGAAGTAGAGCTTCATATGAAAACATAAGGGACACAAGCAGTACATTGAGAGAATTACAGAACCCCCTTCCCCAGAAGAGTAACCCGAATAAATGAGCATACCCCAAAGAAATGGGCACATCTGGTAACACCCCCTCCTTGTAGGGTGAGCTCCTGCCACCTCCCCCTCAGTGCCCTTGACAGCTGATCCACCTCCAAACCATAGCTCAAGTTCTCAGAACCCTCTCCTCCGGCCCCACCCAGGTAGGGCAGGGAGGGGACTCTTGCAGGGGGGGCAGGAGGGATTCTGGCAGCAGTGAAGTGGGTTGCAGGGAGGTTGAGATCTTGCCCCAAGTCATCCCAGACACTAATGCTAAGCCACAGGATCGCAGCATCTAGTGTCAGTGGGGTTCACGAGGCTCAGACCAGACACCTGGGCTGGGGACCCGCCCCCATAGTACTGGTCGAGTGCGTGGCCCAGGGTGTTCACAGCCCCCTCCTCACCCCTCCCTGAGCCCAGCCTAGCTCCTCACCTGGAACAAAGCAGCAGCGCCCATCGGTCTCACTACTGCCTGAGTCCCAGGTGCTGCTGCTGTCCCCTGGGGAGCGGGCCGAGCTGCTGCTGCTGCAACAGGGATCCTCCACCTCCTGCCCTGGGGAGGCTGGAAGGTCCTCAGGGACTAGGCAGGGCGATGCCTCCTGCTGAGAATCAGGGCTGGGGTCTTGGGGCCGGTGCTTCCCACACAACAAGCCCCAGAGCCACCCTGCCCGGCTCCCCTTCTGGGCTGGGTCCTGCCTGCCCAGCCGCATCCTGGGCCAGCTCCATTTCGGCCTGGCTGGTGGCTCTCTCACCTCAGCGCCCGCGCCAGGAGCGCCTTTCCTCTGCCAGAAGGCTGGGCACTTCCACCTCCTCGCTCGGCCGGGAGCTCCTTCCCCGCCAGCAGGGACGGAGAAGCCGCTTTGCTCCTGGGGAAGATGCCAGCTGCTTCCCTCAGGCTCTGGGGCCACCTGCAGAGCCTTCTTCCTGAACCTCCTCAGGAGCCTGGACAGCCTGGAACCGAGCGGGGAGGAGGCGTGAGTCTGGGGTCAAGGCAGCCTCTCACTAACCAGCCTTTTTGGTCCCTCCCCATCCCTGCCGAAGCCACAGCCTGAATAAAGTGCTCTCAAATGAGCTCCAGACCAACAACAGTTCATGAACTGCGCAGAGACAATTAATGTAGAGAAGCAGCAAAATTCGTCAAACAGATGACTGGTTATGACTTATTTACTTGTTCTTAAAAGAGAACAAAAAGGACCTGAGTCTCCTCCCTGTCAATAACCCCCTGCTCAACCAATCAGGGTAGAGACTGAGGGGCGGGAGGCTGAGAGTTCTCACCAGAGAGCCCAAAGGAAGGCCCAGGTCACCGGTAGGGATCACTGTCCGAGGACTATTTCAGCCCCACTTTCTTGGGTGGACCTCCCACAATGGGAGATGCAGAGCACCCCCCGCAACACACACACACACACACACACACACACACACACCTCCTGGTGGTGGGAGGGGAACAGGAGAAAGGACAAAAGAAGTAAGAGATGAAGCGAAAGGAAGGAGGGATGGAGGAAAAGGTCAAACGAAAAGGACAAACCCTAATGTCCCCAGTGATTCCACGGGACAAAATCCCAGGTGGGCTATAAAATTCTGCCACCTTGAACTAGTGTTTTCCATGCCTGGAACTCAGCTGGCACCAGGTGGATCAGACTGAACAGGTTACAAACCTCTCTGAGGCTCTTACCTTCTCAACAGGGATGTCTGTTTTCTAGTAAAATCAGTAAAAGGAAAGGAGAAAACTCGAAAGAGGTTCCTCCTCGCACTCACCTACGTGAACCCTAATACTCTCTCAAAGAGCGACCTCGAGAAGGAGAATTGCTGAAGCTAAGCCACAGGGGTCTACGAGGTTTTCCTGGCTCTGTGCCCCTATCCTGCCTGGCTCATGTCAGCATCTCTCTGTGAGGTCACCACCTCCCCATCACCTTTGACCAATAGGCTGAGGTCCTGCAAAAGGCCTTTGCGATGTCACTGCCACACACACCCCTCCCCTGAAGTGCTATTGTCCTGCCGCTGACCAGACACTTTGAAGGTTTGAGCTACTCCCTGTGGATCACCCCACTCAATGCGTGTTCATTCTAGGAAGCAAGCCGGCTAGACAGTAAAACATCAGAGGCTGCTCCCAATGCTACACTCAGTTTTAACAAAATTAGTAGACTTTATGGCCAGAAGAGACCTTTAGAGCATCTAATCTAACCCCCTGCATATCATGGGCTTCCTTTATAGCACAACAGTTACTTTTTTGGAAAACACATTCCAGACCTCCAGGATAAAATGATAAGGCGTATCATTGAACAGAGCGAGCAGCCCAACTAAACTGGCTGTGAGCTCCAGGAAATAACAATTCCAGTGGCAGGAAGTTGAAGCCAGACAAAATATGGTGCAAATTTTTCACAATGTGTGTACTTAAATCACTGGAACAAGGGACATGGTGGAGTCTCCATCTCCTGTAGTCCTTCAATCAGAATTGTAAGTCTCTTCCTTAAAAATAAATAAATTAATAAAGAATTGCTCTATCTCACCCATAAGTTACTGGGCTGGATGCAGGAATCACTGGGAGAAATTCTCTGGCCTGTGTCATACAGAGGGTCAGATTAAATGATCATAAAAGTGCCTTCTGGCCTTAACATCTATGACTCTATGGAATGTATGAGGGGCTGAGGATTAGAAACCTTAAGTGCCAAGTTGCAGTAGCAGGTGAGCAGTTACTCCACAGCCTTAGTAAGGAAGGGTGGACATGTGGCCTATTGCCTCCCCCCCCGCGCTGTCTCTCTCACACACACATTTGCGACCAGGATTCGTATGACAATTGTCTACAGAGATGACATAAATAAATAAAAATAAAATAAATTAATGGAGATCTCCTATCTCCTAGAACTGGAAGGGACCTTAAAAGGTCATTGAGTCCAGCCCCCTGCCTTCACTAGCAGGACCAAGTACTGATTTTGCCCCAGATCCCTAAGTGGCCCCCTCAAGGATTGAACTCATAACCCTGGGTTTGCAGGCCAATGCTCAAACCACTGAGCTATCCCTCCCCCCGTTTAGAGATGACAGATTGCGCCAGTGGTAAAAATAAGTGCCAGCAGGTTAAGCGTTAACCGTCTCAGACCCACGCAGGTGAAGATTTAACAGCAATCAGTGCTGTAATTCTCTACTCATGCCTCAGGCCTGTTTGTTTGAGAAGTTCAGTTATTTATTGGGACAAGTTTAAAGAATGAAGCAAGGGTGATGCAGCAGTATATTGTATTTATAGTCTCTTTAAAATTAGTTGTTTAATCACCAGAAGGCCTCCCATTATCAATGGGACACAATCATTCCGGGGTACAAAATATATCGGAAGGACAGAACAGGTCGTGCAGGGGGGGAGGGGGGGGAGTGGCACTATATGTGAAAGAAAATGTACAATCAAATGAAGTAAAAATCTTAAGCAAATCCGCATGTTCCATAGAATCTCTATGGATAGAAATTTCATGCTCTAATAAGAATATAACATTAGGGATCTATTATCGACCACCTGACCAGGACGGTGATAGTGATGATGAAATCCTAAGGGAAATTAGAGAGGCTATCAAAATTAAGAACGCAATAATAGTGGGGGATTTCAATTATCCCCATATTGACTGGGAACATTTCACTTCAGGACGAAATGCAGAGATAAAATTTCTCAATACTTTAAATGACTGCTTCATGGAGCAGCTGGTACGGGAACCCACAAGGGGAGAGGCAACTCTAGATTTAGTCCTGAGTGGAGCGCAGGAGCTGGTCCAAGAGGTAACTATAGCAGGACCGCTTGGAAATAGTGACCATAATACAATAGCATTCAACATCCCTGTGGTGGGAAGAACATCTCAACAGCCCAACACTGTGGCATTTAATTTCAAAAGGGGGAATTATGCAAAAATGAGGGGGTTAGTTAAACAGAAGTTAAAAGGTACAGTGACTAAAGTGAAATCCCTGCAAGCTGCATGGGCGCTTTTTAAAGACACCATAATAGAGGCCCAACTTCAATGTATACCCCAAATTAAGAAACACAGTAAAAGAACTAAAAAAGAGCCACTGTGGCTTAACAACCATGTAAAAGAAGCAGTGAGAGATAAAAAGACTTCCTTTAAAAAGTGGAAGTCAAATCCTAGTGAGGCAAATAGAAAGGAGCATAAACGCTGCCAAATTAAGTGCAAGAATGTAATAAGAAAAGCCAAAGAGGAGTTTGAAGAACGGCTAGCCAAAAACTCCAAAGGTAATAACAAAATGTTTTTTTAAGTACATCAGAAGCAGGAAGCCTGCTAAACAATCAGTGGGGCCCCTTGATGATCGAGATACAAAAGGAGCGCTTAAAGACGATAAAGTCATTGCGGAGAAACTAAATGGATTCTTTGCTTCAGTCTTCACGGCTGAGGATGTTAGGGAGATTCCCAAACCTGAGCTGGCTTTTGTAGGTGAGAAATCTGAGGAACTGTCATGGATTGAAGTGTCACGAGAGGAGGTTTTGGAATTAATTGATAAACTTAACATTAACAAGTCACCGGGACCAGATGGCATTCACCCAAGAGTTCTGAAAGAACTCAAAAGTGAAGTTGCGGAACTGTTAACTAAGGTTTGTAACCTGTCCTTTAAATCGGCTTCTGTACCCAATGACTGGAAGTTAGCTAATGTAACGCCAATATTTAAAAAGGGCTCTAGAGGTGATCCCGGCAATTACAGACCGGTAAGTCTAACGTCTGTACCGGGCAAATTAGTCGAAACAATAGTTAAGAATAAAATTGTCCGACACATAGAAAAACATAAACTGTTGAGCAATAGTCAACATGGTTTCTGTAAAGGGAAATCGTGTCTTACTAATCTATTAGAATTCTTTGAAGGGGTCAACAAACATGTGGACAAGGGGGATCCAGTGGACATAGTGTACTTAGATTTCCAGAAAGCCTTTGACAAGGTCCCTCACCAAAGGCTCTTATGTAAATTAAGCTGCCATGGGATAAAAGGGAAGGTCCTTTCATGGATTGAGAACTGGTTAAAAGACAGGGAACAAAGGGTAGGAATTAATGGTAAATTCTCAGAATGGAGAGGGGTAACTAGTGGTGTTCCCCAAGGGTCAGTCCTCGGACCGATCCTATTCAACTTATTCATAAATGATCTGGAGAAAGGGGTAAACAGTGAGGTGGCAAAGTTTGCAGATGATACTAAACTACTCAAGATAGTTAAGTCCAAAGCAGACTGTGAAGAACTTCAAAAAGATCTCACAAAACTAAGTGATTGGGCAACAAAATGGCAAATGAAATTTAATGTGGATAAATGTAAAGTAATGCACATTGGAAAAAATAACCCCAACTATACATACAATATGATGGGGACTAATTTAGCTACAACAAGTCAGGAAAAAGATCTTGGAGTCATCGTGGATAGTTCTCTGAAAATGTCCACGCAGTGTGCAGAGGCGGTCAAAAAAGCAAACAGGATGTTAGGAATCATTAAAAAGGGGATAGAGAATAAGACTGAGAATATATTATTGCCCTTATATAAATCGATGGTACGCCCTCATCTCGAATACTGCGTACAGATGTGGTCTCCTCATCTCAAAAAAGATATACTGGCACTAGAAAAGATTCAGAAAAGGGCAACTAAAATGATTAAGGGTTTGGAACGGGTCCCATATGAGGAGAGATTAAAGAGGCTAGGACTCTTCAGCTTGGAAAAGAGGAGACTAAGGGGGGATATGATAGAGGTATATAAAATCGTGAGTGATGTGGAGAAAGTGGATAAGGAAAAGTTATTTACTTATTCCCATAATACAAGAACTAGGGGTCATCAAATGAAATTAATAGGCAGCAGGTTTAAAACAAATAAAAGGAAGTTCTTCTTCACGCAGCGCACAGTCAACTTGTGGAACTCCTCACCTGAGGAGGTTGTGAAGGCTAGGACTATTACAGAGTTTAAAAGAGAACTGGATAAATTCATGGTGGTTAAGTCCATTAATGGCTATTAGCCAGGACGGGTAAGGAATGGTGTCCCTAGCCTCTGTCTGTCAGAGGGTGGAGATGGATGGCAGGAGAGAGATCACTTGATCATTGCCTGTTAGGTTCACTCCCTCTGGGGCACCTGGCATTGGCCACTGTCGGTAGACAGGATACTGGGCTAGATGGACCTTTGGTCTGACCCGGTACGGCCTTTCTTATGTTCTTATGTTCTTATTATCAGGGGTCTCTCACATGAAGTAGACACACGCAGAGGCTGTATGCTGAAAGTTTGTAGGAGCCATCTTGTCATGTTATAACGAGAGTTCTGGTTTAAACTTTATATCCCTGGTCCTGCTCTGTTTCCTGAATTCTGTAGCACACTCATAAGGAAGATACTCTCAGTTGCCTGGCAATGCTAGAAAGCAAGATACCCCTAGTGTAAATACGGTTATACTGGTAAAGCTGTGACCATTCCCCGTAAAACTTGATTTGCTCAGGGTGGGTGAAATAAGGTGGTACAAAGTCACTTTGCCGGTATAAACCACCAGGACCGTTTTGCTGGTATAGTTTATGTAGTAGGAAGAGGGCCTGAAACATAAGCCCTTGTATCAGAGGCCTGGTGTGAGGCCTGAGGCCTGAACTAGGGTGACCAGATGCCCCGATTTTATAGGGACAGTCCCGATTTTTGGGTCTTTTTCTTATATAGGCTCCTATTACACCCCACCCCGGCCCCATTTTTCACTGTCTGGTCACCCTAGCCTGAACTAAAGTAGTTTTGCTGATATAAAGCAAAGAAGCAAAGTCGGGTTTTGCCTGCTTGCAAGCAGACAGAATCTGGCAAGAATAGGGCTGATATTGCAGAAACACACATTCCTAAGTAGTGTTAGGCACAAAGATATGCAAACACATTCCAGAAAGATGGCACCAGAACACCTCGATAGCAAGCACGTTCCCCAAAGAGAACAGGAACACGCTGACCCATCTTAAGGAAAAAGTCAAGATGACAGCATGATGGATAGAGATTTTTTGATCGAACCAACATGTACAAGGTAATGGGTGGCTCCTGGATACATCAATGGGTGGCACCCTAATACGTCAGAGGGTGGCACCCTGGTACATCAGGAGTAATGAGTAACTTGTTTGTATCTGTGTATAAAGATGTATCTCAGAGGGGGTGTCTTTGTCTGGCCGAGGGGAAAATGGAAAGTCGGGGCCATTCACTGAGCTGGTCCATTGTCACAGGCATACATGTGTTAGTGTACCTGTAACCATTGAGCCAGGGCATTAGTACCATGCCTCGTCAGCAATAAACCTGACCAAGTACCTTTGCTGAAAACCGAGTCTGTGAATTTATTGGGTGGTTCAATCACAGCCTGCTGTCTCTGCTATCTGCACAGAGCTGGAAAGCACGCTGAAAGAACACACACACAGCCAAATATCTATCAACATCTGAAGACAGTGTACTCTGGCATAGCTACTAGGAACAAACTCCTAGGGTAGACCTGGGCTGTAGCACCATGGGCTGCTGCAGGTTTTCGTGACTAAGTTGCTAAACAAAGACCTTGTGAAGCTGCAGTGATTTAACACAAGGTGTAAGTTGAAAACCATCTAGTTAAACTGGTGCAAAAAGCCACATGAAACTGATTTTTGTGTAAGAGAGGCCTTTTGTTTTATTGTTTATTTTAACTCAGTTTGGAACAGGTTTAACTAAACCAGTGATAGCTGCCTTTAAACCAGGGGTCTCAAGGTCCCGGCCTGCGGGCCATCTGTGGCCCAAGAACCTCCCCACTGCGGCCTGCGGAGGAGAAACACATGCAGACACGCTGCCAGCAATGTTTGCTGCAGGCGCGGCCCCTGCAGCTTCCATTGGCTGGGGGAGAGGGACAGAGATACCATCACTAATGGCTGGGCAGAATCAGCCATGGAGGCAGCATCATTAGTTGCCGGGCAGAGTCAGCCATCGAGGCAGCATCACGTTTTTCCACAATGAATATAAACAAGTCAAAATACCGAACACAACTATCTGATGCACACCTTGCTGCAATCCTGAAGGTTTCAATTGCACAGTCACTGAGGCCAAACATCAACAAACTGACAGAACTGAAGCATTGCCAGGTGTCTGGCAAACACTAAAAACTCTCTGGCAGGCGAAGAATTGTATAAAGTTGCATAACAGTTTTATTATTTCTAAGAAACTCAAAATAAAAAAATACAATATAAACGTTTTCTTTTCTGAACACCATCTTCAGTGACACTAGTGGCCCACTGGGAGGATTTGAGGACTGGCACTGGCCCTAAGGTAAATTGAGTTTGAGACCCCTGCTTTAAACGGATGTAGGGGCGTCCACATAGGAGTTCGCACTCATCTAAATAAACTGGATTAAAAACCAATTTAATTTAAACTGATACAACTTTCCCATGCAGAGAAGGCCAGAGGCTCTAAGGCCTGGTCTACACTTAAAATGTAGATTGACACAGCTATGTCACTCAGGGGTGTGAAGAATTACAATAGAGTGCTTCTATTGAGCTAGCTCCTGTTGCTTGGGAAGGTGGATTACCTACAGCAATGGGAAAACCCTGCCATCGCTTTAGTCTGCGTCTGCACTATGGGGTTGCAGCGGCATAGCTAGAGTGCCACTGTAGCCCCCCTAGTGTAGGAAAGCCCTAAGTCACATTCTGGCAGCCTCATTGTGAAAAGGCACCAGGAGCTGCTTGGCAGCTCTGCCTGGGGAGATCATGGTGTATTTATTACCTAACTGAATATTATCTCATTCTTTGCTGAGCAGTGGAAGCTGAGACCAAAAGGGTGAAATCCAACAAGGTTTATTACGACAACAATGAAGCAACACCCATATTTACACTTCCTGTTTCCTGTTGGCTTCTAAACAAAGACTACAGCTCTCAGCAATCAATGCTGGATCTAGCAACACCACATTTCCCTCGTCTTAGAACAAACTCAATCTTACGGCAGTAATACTAATCCAATAACCTGCTACTATAATAAACATAAATTATGTAATTAGCAAATAAACAATAACTAAGAAGTAGTTATGTAACTGTAATTAGAATTCTAGTTATAATAGAAGACTGTTCCTTTAATAATTACAGAACACAGTCTCTAGCCAATACAGTTGGCTGTCAGACTCTGACAGCATATTCGTCAGGCCCAATATCCTGTCAGTTATCCTGTATTGTCAGCAGCAAAGGGCTAGTTAGATAGTCTGAAACATTGCACTATGTCTTAGTAAGCAGGGGCAAGATGAATAGTGCTCCAGACTGACCATCTGACAGCTTGTAAGCATGAGGTTCTTGTGACGGGGTCCCTGGGGTGCAACATGGACTGTGGGACCACTGAGCCCTCTGTCCCTCCAACATGGGGTGCCCCTCACACTGTGATGCTGTGTCAAGCCACATACCCCGGCAGGCACTACCCTTACACAGCCATCCATAGACAGCAACACACCCAGCTGAGTTACATGAATGCTTCTCCCAGTCATTCATGAACCAACAATAGGGAGGCTCCAGCCAATTCCCCCCCAGCTCCCCAGCCAATTCCCCCCAGCTCCCCAGCCTTGCACCCCAGAGCTGTACCATCTTGTCCTGGTCAGAAGCCTAACCAGAATAAGTTCATTACCCAGACTGCCCCTGCTTCGATGTAAACTGAGCTGAGATTTCCCAAGCACTTCAACCAAACCACACTGTTTTAGGTAAAATATAAACTACAGAAAGATAGATTTTAAGTGATTATAGGTAGCGAATGTAGAGATCAAAGTTGGTTACCTAAGAAATAAAAGTAAATTCACAATCTGAGTTCTATAAACTAAACAGGATAGTATAGTTCCTCAATACACAGGCTGGGACTCTTTTCCAGCCTGAAACCGCCCTCCCACATACAAAGTCTTTGTCCTCCAAACATGTTTCCAGGTGTTGAGTTGTGGGGGGGAGTGAGGCCAAGTGATGATGTCACTTCCCCTCTTTTATAGTTTCTTCCAGCTTGTTGGAAAAATCCTTTGCTGTGGTGTGGGGATCAGGTAGTCTCCATTGGTCAAGCAGTCTCCATTGTCTACGTGTTCTCTCTGAGAAGTTTCCATTGTATACAGTTTCTGAGATCCTTTCCTTGATGGGTGTTGATGAGCCATTAACCCCTGTCTGCCTCCTCCATTGTTGCACCTGAAAGGTTGGTTGTGAGTGTTCCCAACCTCACAACATATTTCAGTAACACATACATAGCAAAACTTCATAACTTCCTATACCATGATAGCACATACAATCCAACAGGATATTAATGTTCAACAGATCAAGATTTTTAAAATGATACCTCTCAAGGCAAACTTGGTACAAAACATATCATAATTCTATGACAGTGATGAATATGGGAGTTCCAGAGTGCTACTCTGAGGTACAGAGTGTCATAGTCCTTTTTAGAAACAATTTTCAGTGGGGAAGTGAACCTGGGTTCTCCTTTTCCTAACATTCCAGGTTTTCATACTTCTATAAACAAGCCACATTTGAATTTCAGTTCCCTGACCCCACAGCATTTATCTGCATCTTATATTTTTGTGGTTTTCATTGAACTGTTTGTCTGATATCCGGCAGCAATGATATATCAGATATAAGCCCGTGTAATCCAGCAATGTTTAATTTAGTATGCATCTCTCTACCGTGCAATAATTCAGCAGATGACTTTTGTGTTGTGGCATGGCGTGTAGCCCTGTAGATTTAAAAGTAATCGTAGTGAAGGTTGTCCACACTTCTCTTTCCAGCAAGCTGTCTCCAGACTGTCTTTCAAACTTCTATGGAATTGCTCAATTTCTCAATCAATTTGATTGTAATACATGATTATTTTCTACATGTAATGTTAAAGTGTCATAGAATCATAGAAGATTAGGGTTGGAAGAGACTTCAGAAGGTCATCTAGTCCAACCCCCTGCTCAAAGCAGGACCAATCCCGAACTAAATCATCCCAGCCAGGGCTTTGTCAAGCTGGGCCTTACAAACCTCTATGGATGGAGATTCTACCACCTCCCTAGGTAACGCATTCCAGTGCTTCACCACCCTCCTAGTGAAACAGTTTTTCCTAATATTCAACCTAGACCTCCCCACTGCAACATGAGATGATTGCTCCTTGTTCTGTCACATGCCACCACTGAGAACAGCCGAGCTCCATCCTCTTTGGAACCCCCCTTCAGGTAGTTGAAGGCTGCTATCAAATCCTACCCTTCACTCGTCTCTTCTGCAGACTAAATAACCCCAGTTTCCTCAGCCGCTCCTCGTAAGTCATGCGCCTTATCCCCCTAATCATTTTTGTTGCCCTCCGCTGGACTCTCTCCAATTTGTCCACATCCTTTCTGTAGTGGGGGTGCCCAAAACTGGACCGACCCCTGGGGCACTCCGCTTGTTGCCGGGTGCCAACTAGACATCAAGCCGTTGATCACTACCCATTGAGCCCGACGATCTAGCCAGCTTTCTATCCACCTGATAGTCTATTCATCCAATCCATACTTCTTTAACTTGCTGGCAGGAATGTGTGAGACTGCTTTGCTAAAGTCAAGCTATATCACGTCCACGACTTTCCCCATATCCACAGAGCCACTTATGTTCCCTTCTGCCAGAAAGGTTTCAAATTCCAGTGAGGAAAATTGTGTTCCATTGTCCAACACAAATTTTTCAGGTTCCCTTCCCTGCTAAAGACAATCGACACAAACTTGATGAGTGTAGCAGAGATGACATATAAATATAATAATGGACATATAATATCAATGGCAAGCTTTTCCCATGTGGCATCTGGAAGAAGAACAGGCTGTAATGGTGGCACATGATCACCACCATTTTGTCATGTAACTGGCTAGTAACGCACGTTTTTACAGCTGCTTCAACCTGAGCATGCATTCTTGGCCCCAATATAGGTCACATAGACACTCTTTCATTCTGTCAGTCCCTTGATGTGTATCATGTGCCAGATGTATGAATTTTGTCTGCAGTGTGTCGGGTACAATCAACCAGTCAGTACCTCATAATACCCATCCGTCTAGTAAAGAATTGTTTTGAGTACGCCTCAGTAAAGGGGCAAAGCTGGATCAAGCATTTGGGGTTGTGTAGCCATTTTGTTATCAGCTGTTCCTGCAATCTTTGTTGAATGGGGCATGCTAAGTAAGCAGCTTTGAATTATTCTTGTGTAACGGATGTGGGGGTGCCTGCTATAAGTGCAACTACATTGTCACCATCTGTCGGCATCAGCCTTTATTCTGTGACATACATGAAAGACAGTAGTCTTGCTGACCATCTAGCAATCTGGCCTCCCACTCATCCAAGTCCTTTCGAAGTTAACAGTGTCGTCAAAGAGCTATGATCTGTATGCGACTTGAAAGTCTGGCCCCAGAGCTAAGTTCTCCATTTTTCCATAGTCCATAGCAAGCAAGTGCTTTCTTTTCAACAGATGAATACTTCCTCTCAGCTTCTGTAAGTGTTCTTCAAGCAAATGCAACAGTGTCCTCCATGTTGTCATCCTGGATTTGAGTAAGCGTTGCTCCCAGTCTGTAGTCTGAGGCAGGGTCAAACAATGCAAGTGCTGGACTATTTTCAATCAAATCTTTCACTGTTTCAAAACAACTTGTGCAACAGTCATCCAGGCCAAGCTCGAGATTCCCTGGAGTATGTTTGTAACGGTGACTGAAGTGTTGTTCAGAATAAACTTGGCATACCATGACATAAAAACTAAGAAAGCACGTAAGGTTTATGTGTCTCTTGGAGGTGGTGGTTTTTAACCACCATGATGTGGTCCAGGTCAGGTTTCAATCCAGTCTCCAAAATTATGTGCCCCAGAAATAACAACTCTGTTTGTCAGAATTGGCATTTGGCGAAATTCAGTTTCAGCCCTGCAGTTTTGATGTGGTTTAGTACTAGGGTGACCAGATGTCCCGATTTTATAGGGACCGTCCCGATTTTTGGGTCTTTTTCTTATATAGGCTCCTATTAACCCCCACCCCCTGTCCTGATTTTTCACACTTGCTGTCTGGTCACCCTATTTAGTACTGCATGGAAATGTTTTTCATGTTCCTCGCAAGTCTTCCCAAACACAATAATTTCATCCAAATAATACTGGACTCCAGGCTGATTCTTCAGAATCACTGACATTATTCTTTGGAAAATGCTGGGTGCCAGTACAAGTCCGTATATGGTGCATGTTTCAAGTGGAATAGATCCTCAAGCGTAATAATGCTGTGAGATCTCTCTGTCCTCCTGTAGTATAACTTGGTGATATGCATTCTGTAGATCGAGAGTAGAAAATGTCTTTGTGTCACAAAGATCCACCAATGCTTCTTCTATGTGTGAGTGGATAGCTGTCAATCACAATGGCTTTATTAGGCTCCCTTAAATCTATGCTAAGACAAATACCTCCAGTCTTTCTCTTTATCACTACTATTGGTGAGACTCATTCAGATGATGCAATCTCTTCAATAACACCATTTTGTACTAATTTTTTAACCTCTTGTGCTACAGCATCCCTGACGGAGAATGGTAGAGAGGAAAATTCTGTCATACAGCTGTCACTTGAGGTCAAAATTTAATTTCGTGAGCAAATCCAAATGCACAGCCACTGGGGCTCCTCTGTACCATCCTCGTTAAGAGCAGAGACCAGAGTTTGTGCTGTAGTGGTGCCAGGTGGGGTAAAAGCAATGTGCCCATTGCCTGCCTACACGTTTAGTGAGGGAAACAAATCGCTGTTTAGGATAGCAGTACCCCTAGGCATAGGACAGAATTCTGCCGGTACACATTATGTATCAAATGTCAGGGTTGCAGGTAGTCAACCAAGCACAGGGATGTGGTTCATCAAGTAGTACACTAGGTGTAAGCTCAGTTCAGTAACTGATACATGTCCAAAGTATTGCAAGCAAATCAATTCAGGTAGTATAGAAACTGCTGAGCCAGTGTTCAACATTCATTCCACCACCTGGGGCTTCACTCCTGCTGCAGCAGAGACATGAACAGCATACGTTATTTTATCCACAGTGTCTGTGGAGCTGCTTCCATCCACACCCAATGCAGTAACCTCTGGCATGGTAACCGCACGTACTTGTTGATTAGGATGGGTTGCTTTAGCATACCTTAGGGAAATGTCCGCTCTTTTTGCAGGCCACTGAGCTCCCTCTGCAAGCTTTCCAGTATAGTCCAGGGATCGGCAACCTTTGGCACACAGCCTGCCAGGGTAAGCCCCTGGCGGGCCTGGCTGGGCTGGTTTGTTTACCTGCCGCGTCCACGGGTTCGGCTGATCGCGGCTCCCACTGGCTGCGGTTCACTGTCCCAGGCCAATGGGGGCTGCAGGAAGCGGCGCAGCCCGAGGGATATGCTGGCCACCCTTCCCGCAGCCCCCATTGGCCTTGGACGGTGAACCGCGGCCAGTGGGAGCTGCGATCGGCCAAAGCAGCGGACGCGGCAGGTAAACAAACTGGCCCAGCCTGCTAGGGGCTTTCCCTGGCAGGCCACGTGCCAAAAGTTGCCGATCCCTGTGTAGTCTGTAGTGGGGTGTTACATTCCCAGTGGTGACATTCTTTTCCTTGTGTGTTTTGAAATCACTGGGCATGTTACTTCTCATTTACATTGCCCTTGTAATTTTTCAGCTGCCTTGTTGTAGTCCAGATGTAGTGGTTGCACGGCTTGCATCGCACCTGCTGTTCCTGAGCTCATTATATTCACCTCCACCATTGCTGACTCGATGTGATTAGCAGTGGTTACAGCTTTCTGCCATTTCAATTCTGGTTCAAGCAGTAGATGTTCTCTAATACGAGGCACAGCTGTTTTCTCCATGAGCCGATCTCAAATAATTTCATCTGCCATGTTGCCAAAAATCACATGTGACAATCAGTTCCCTTAAAGCAGCAATATACTGATCTGTCAATTCCCCTGGTTTCCACGCTGGTGGAATTTATAGCATGCAGCTACCACATTCACTTTAGACACACACAAAAATTAATGCCGAGAGTGCTGTATCATATTTATTATTCAGAAGGGAAGAGTGTAACATATAGCTGCCCTTCTGCTCCAAGGCACTTAAATAAGCAAAGCACATTTTCTTACTTCAGAGAGTTCTCTGTCATTAACTGCAAGGATATCGTACTCAGATACTCTTATCCAAGCATTAAAAGCAATTGGAAGCTCTCCTAGGCTTTGAAGAAAGGGTGCAGGTGGATTCAGGGGCAGGAGAGCCATCCTAGTCATCACTTTGTTGAGCAGTGGAGGCCGAGACCAAAAAAGTGAAATCCAACATCAAACAGCTCCAGAAGCAGCTGCTGCAGCAGCCCCTGGCCTCAGCACATACAGATGCGCTTACCCTTCCTGCTAGTTCTCTAACCTCAAAGACTACAGCTCCCAGAAATCAATACTGTATCTAGCAATATCACACGGGGCTCTGCTAGGCCTTGTTTGCACACTGGGGGGAGTTGGGTTGGGGACTCTCAAGTATTCATAGAATGTCCCCACAAAGCATGGCAGGGAGGCAACTGACAATTCATTCTCTAATCAAAGAATCTGCATTGCCTTTGTTGTAATAACCTGGAGCTACCCCCTCTCTGAGCCCTGAGTATTTTTCCAGGGGAAACCCCTCACTTCACACGAGTCCCAAAGTGGATTTGGATCTCAGTCAGTGTAGGTCAAAGACAAAGAAACATAATCAAAAGAAGAAATAAAAGATCTGGTCCTGCTGATGTAGATGCTGCTCTCTCTGTAGTTTCCAGCCCTTTCTAGGATGGACACTTCAAGTCATCAGAAAAGGATGTTTCTCTTTCTCCTGCACACACCCTTAGAAGTTGTGTGGCAAGAAACAAGAGCTGATTTTCAAGCATTTTTCTTCACCTTTTTATCTCCTCTTGCTGTTTTCTCCAAAATTAAAGGTCTAATAGTCTTTAAAAGTCTTTCATAGGTTCATTCACAGATTCATAGATTCCAAGGCCAGAAGGGACCATTATGATTCTGACAGCAGATCTTTTAGAAAAACAGCCAATCTTGATTTTAAAATTGCCAGTGAAGGAGACGCCACCACAACCCTTGGTAAGTTGTTCCAATAGTTCTCAAACTTTTTTGTTTGGGGACCACTTGAAAATTGCTGAGGGTCTCAGCGGACCACTTAACGATCTTTCCAAAAGTTGTTGTACCATTAACTAACTATTGTAAAGCGCGTTGGATAAAAAAACACCTTAATAATAATTAACATTTTTTTTTGTTCTACAAATAAAAGCACACAACTCATATTTTAATATCAGTATTCTTACCTTTCTAATGCGATGGATGTGCCTCTCTCCCCCACCACAGCCGACACAGAGCTGAGGCTGGGAAGGAGTGGGGTCTCTCCCTCACCACAGCAGCCACAGAGCTTGGACTGGGAAGAAGGGGGGTCTCTCCCCCGCCCCAGCAGCCAGAGAGCTGAGGCTGGGAAGGAGGGCCTTCCCTCCCCAGCAGCCGCAGCCCTGGAGCTGGGGAAAGTCGCCTTTCTCTGGCTGCTGCAGCCCTGTACGTCCCAAATTCCCCCCACCTCCTCTTCTCACTCCACTGCCCCCTCCCACTTACCCCCTATTCCCCCCAAGGCCACAACCTCACCTTACATGTGTGTCTTCTCCAGGGTCCAGGCACCTAATTAGTGGAGCCACGCCTGGGTGGGTGGCCCTTCATTCTCTCATGTGCGGCCTTAGAGGGAACTATCTGCGGACCACCTGAATGGAGCTCACGGACCACAATTTGAGAACCACTGCAATAGTTAATTACTCTCACTATTAAAAAATTATGCCTTATTTCCAGTCTGAATTTCTCTAGCTTCGACTTCCTGCCATTAGCTTGTGTTACACCTTTCTCTGCTAGACTGAAGAGCCATTATCAAATATTTGTTCCCATGTAGGTACTTATAGATTTTCTCACAGTTCTTGCACAACAAAGATGTGAAAAGAACACCCAGAGTGTGGAGAGACACACATTGAAATCTGTTAGCTTATGCCCAGGGCATAGGCTCCTGAACAACTGATGGGAAATAACTGGCAGATAGAAGGGAATTCTGGATACTCGCATGAAAATGAGACACATCAAGTTCCACATCAAAATAAATTATTATTCTGCTGGGAATTCAAATTAGCAGCCCAAGTTACTGACCTGTCACCTTCAGTTCCGGAGTGGCTTCCGCATAAAATCTGCTTGATCGGAAGAAACAGATAAACTGCCCATGGTCAGAGGGGGTGATGTTGCGTATATGCAGGACAACGCTTCCATCCACAATACCATCCTTCAGCAGCTCTGTTCTGCCCTGATAATTTGGTATTTGCTGCTCAGCCTGATCTTTTTCATTCTGATACAGATGGACAGGTTCAGAGAACTTGGATCGGTACCAGCGCACCTCCATCTTCTGAGCACTTGTGTTACGGAAGAGGTGACAGGGTAACAGGGCATCTTCACCTGCAGAGACCATGATGGGATGATCAGGTCCAATCACCTTGAAATTCACTGTTAAAGGAACCAAGACACACAGAAAATTAGACCAGAGGGGAGCTGGATTGCTTTCATAGGTAATGAATGGTGATCTCTCACAACTGCCTAGGCTGCAACTTGACCAGCTAAAACTGAGCTAATGGTGTCTCACTGTATCTGCACTGGAAAACAGGTCAAGTTAGGACAGGCTTAGCTAGCACATGTTAGCTAACCCTTGAGCTAAACTCAGCCACTTTTCCTAGTCAATACCAATCCAGAGAGAATTAAAAAATGGGTGATCTCTGTCTCTAAATGTTGTGAGCTGGTTAATGGCTGAAACCAGAACAATTAACCTGTGGAAGACTGTTTGCTAGACTGGAACCGAGGCAGGTGGCCTCTAGAGAGAAGGATGATACAGAACAGCCAAGCAGCCATCCAGTGGCACAGGAACCAGCAAACAGAGCTGAAAACAGGGGCATTTGAGTGGGAGGTTGGGGAAGGGAGTGTGTAGTGGTCTGTTTCTGCTTTGGTGTTCATTGGGGGGGGGGGATTTTGTTTGGGGATTTGTTATTTTCTCCATGACAGGAGCTTAGGCGGGAAGGCTGTGACAGATACAGAGGCAGCAGTGGTAGTGAGACAAGGAATGGGTGAGACAATGAAGACGATCAGATGTGGAAGCTGCAGGATGTAAATTATCCGGAAGCGGGTACACAAAAAGAGCTTGGTTTGTATGAAGTGCCGCCTGTTAGACTAGATGGAAGAGAAGATCAGAGACTTGGAGATGCAAGTGGAAACTATGGTTGTTTAGTTTTGATGGGGATTCAAGCAGATGATGGAGGGAAGACAAGAGAAGGCTGAAGGGAAAAGTCAAGACTGGCAGATGCAAGCTGCACTGATGAACTCTGAGGGGAGACTGCTGGATGAGGAATGCGGCCACTGGAAGCATGTGACTATGAGAACCAGGCAGAGGGAAAGACTGGCTAATGAAGGAGAAATAGAGCTCAGGAATAGGTTTGCTGAGTTGGAAAATGAAGAAGGGGCACAGCAGGCAGTCACAGAAGGTGGGAGGTCAAGGAAGAAGAGAAGAACGGCTAGTCCTATAAGAAGAGGGGAAGGATACAGGATGACTCACAAAAGATTGCAAGTGTGAACAAAAGACAAGAGGACTTGCAATCAGAAGGAACAGGAGGAAGCAGGGCCAGCTCCAGGCACCAGCACAGCAAGCTGGTGCTTGGGGCGGCTCATGGAAGGGGGTGGCACGTCCGGCTCTTCAGCGGCAATTCGGCGGCAGGTCCCTCAGTCCCTCTCGGAGGAAAGGACCTGCCGCCGAATTGCCGCCGAAGAATGAAGCGGCGCGGTGGGGCTGCCGCCGAAGTGCCGCCGATCGCGATCGCGGCTTTTTTTTTTTTTCCCCGCCGCTTGGGGTGGCAAAAACCCTGGAGCTGGCCCTGGGAGGAAGGCCAGAAAATCACAACAAAACCAAGAAAAGGAAGGTCTACATGATTGGGGACTCCCTACTAAGAAGAACAGACAGGCCTGTCACCAGAGCTGATCCGGAGAACAGACGAATGTGCTGTCTGCCAGGAGTTAAGATACAGAATGTGGACCGGAGGCTGAAAAGAATTCTAATGGAAGCAGTAAAGAATTAACTGATTGTCCTTCACATGGGGAACAAATGATACTGCTAGATTCTCACTGAAATGCACCAAAGGAGACTATGCCAAGCTGGGGAAGACACTTAAAGAAATGGAGGCTCAGGTGATCTTCAGTGGGATTCTGCCTGGCCCTAGAGGAGGAGAGTGAAGGCAAGACAAGATTATGATGATCAACAGATGGCTCAGGCAGTGGTGCTACAAGGAGGGTTTTGGGATATTTCATGACTGGGATGCATTCACGGACAGAGGACTGTTCTCCTGGGATGGACTCCACCTGAATAGGGAGGGAAATAGACTGCTGGGGTGGAGGACGGCACAACTGATTAAAAGAGCTTTAAACTAGGAACTCGGGGGGAGACTGCTGGGAGATGCTCATGTAATCCTCATGCCTTATTCTAATATTGACCGGCAGGAAAGTCAAGAGAGAATACTCCAATGGGGAAAGGAAGAGCAGTATGTAGGAGAATGGACAGTAAGAGGAAAGATAGTGCCAATACCAATGAAGCTAAAGTCAAGTAGGCAATACTGTAAGTAGAATAACTGTACTCAATTGGGTGAGGAATCTGAGTGAAGCCAAGCAGCAACAGTTAAGATGTTTGTACACCAATCCAAGGAGCCTGGGTAACAAAATAGAGGAACTAGAACTACCAGTGCAGGAAGTGAAACCAGATATTATAGGGTTAACAGAAACATGATGGAATAGTAGTCATGAGTGGAGTACAGGAACTGAAGGGTACGTGCCGTTCAGGAAAGACAGAAATAAAGGCAAAGGTGGTGGAGTAGAATTGTATATTAATAAGGAGTTAAACTGTAAAGAAATCAGATGTGATGGAATGGATAAAACAGAGTCTGTTGGGTCAAAATCACTTTGGAGAAGAAAGCTACCAGAGGCTCCCCTGGATAGTGCTTGGGGTATGCTAGAGACCCCCTCCCTCCACACATCTGATTTGGATATGGATAGAGACCTTTTTATGATTATGGGAGACTTTAACTTCCCAGATATAGATTGGAGGACAAGTTCTACTAATAATAGTAGGGCCCAGATTTTCCTGGATGTGATAGCTGACAGATTTCTTCACCAAATAGCCACCAAACCAAAAGAGCTGATGCTATTTTAGATTTGGCATTCATGAGTAGTGAGGACCTCTTAGAACAGCTAGTTGTAGGAGACAACCTTGGTTCAAGTGATCATGAGCTAATTCAGTTTAAACTAAATGGAAAGATAAAAAATAGATCTGCAATTAGGGTTCTTAATTTCAAAAGAGCAAATTAAAAAAGGTAAGGGAATTAGGGAACTGGACTAGACTGAGGAACTCAAGGATCTGACTGTGGAGGAGGCTTGGAATTACTTTAAGTCAAAGTTGCAGAAACTATCTGAAGCCTGAATCTCAAGCAAGGGGAAACATTTGTAGGGAAGGGTTACAGACCAAGTTGGATGAGCAAGCATCTCAAACTATTAAGAGAAAGCAAAAAACCAACAAGGAATAGAAGATGGGATGGATCAGTGTGACACTCTTTACCTCAAATTAGCACCCTGTACCCCTCATATTCACTATTATCATGTGATTATGGTTTGTTTTGTAAAAAGTATGCCTTGTGAAGTATCATTTTAAAAGTGTGGATCTGTTGGACCTTAATATGCTGTGGATTTTATGTACTATCATTGTATGTGAAGTTATGAAGTATTGCTATACATGTTACTGAAATATGTTATGAGGTTGAGAGATGCCCACAGCTGGACTTTCAGTAGGGACAAAGAAGCCGCCATCGCTGGCCAGACAGGTGTTAATGGCTCATCAACACCCAGCCTTCTATCTCAGAGACTTCTTGTAGAAGGCACAAATGCAATGGGGCAACCTAACTCACGTTACAGCAAGGATCTTTCTAGCATCCTGAAGAAAGCATAAAAGAGAGACAGTGACATCATCTCTTGGCCTCTCTCCCCGCCACCTCCATCTCAACACCTGGAAGATCGTCTGGAAGAGAATGGTCCCAGGCTGGAAGGGTGTCCAGTCCGTGTATTAAGGAACTGTAAGCTACCTGTAGGATCTGTTAGGGTGAGAGACAACTTGATTCAAATCTTACTTAGTCTGTTAAAGTTAAAATTTAGACTGCATTTCTATATTTATTACTTAGGTAACCAACTTTGATTTCTATGCCTGCTACTTATAATCACTTAAAATCTTAGTTAGCCTTTTTTGCATCTCCATCACATTGTTGACTCATATTTAAGGCTAAGATTTTGGTATGGGTATTTTTAATAAAAGTCACGGGCAGGATGTGGTGAAATATGATGTAAAAGTCCACTGAGTACAGGTTACACTGAGACCAAGGGGAGTAAAAAGGGAGAAAAATCAGTATCTTCCCCTGCCCCCCCCCCAAAAAAAAGATTTTCTTTTTCAAATTTACATAAAATGCTCTTATTATGAATTATTTCAAAATAACAAAAGATCAATGGTATTAAAACTGTTGAGAGAAAGTAGAAGACACTCTGTGACAAGAGGCTTCCTACCTGATTCCAATGTAGAAACATGGACCGTAAAAAAAGAAAAGGAGGTAACTGGACAGAGAGGGGTTGCCCATGGCACAATGCGAGTGGAAGGAAATCCTCATCTTCATTGTAACTTGATTCACACACCAGAAAGGAAAAGAAAAAACAAATTCCAAGTGAGCAACGTGCTGTAATTTGGGATACAAATTCATTGAGCACAATATGAACCCTAGGACATGTGCTAATTAATAATTGCATCAAAATGTGCGTGTTTGCTACTGTTTTTGTCAAAAGACATGTTACAAGACATAGCAAAACTCGGCTTCACTGTTCACCATCTCAAATTACAGTCCAATATTCTGGACAAAGGCCTTAATACTAGCATTTGCAAAATTCATTGAAAAATATCACAAAAATCACTAACTTTTTGGTTGTAAAATTACAAAGAGAAAGTAGCCAAGAAGAACAAATGTATTTTGTATCTGTTTTTATAATGCAGTGTGAGAAAAAGCATTGCAATTTCTGGGTCTGGGTCACGTGGATAAATACAGAGCATCTAAAGTCATTAGTGAAGCTTTTCAAGTGGAAAAAGGAGCATTTTAAAAACAAATTAAAGGATGAGAACTTCCTGCCACGTACCTCATGAGCCCAGGAGAAACTTCCCAGCAGTTACAGGATCACTGGGACATTTCCAGCTTCTCACAGTCAGTGAAATGGACCCTTAGTCCGGGAGGTGCCTTACAATGAAAGAATTCAAGTTATAGTATAAAGCAAAAATAATTTAGGAAAAGAGAATCAGTTCAGTATCATCTGTCCTTGTGCACTTTTATGGTGATGTTTTTTAAACAGCAGCAGAAGTTACTCTTTTCTCCTGCATGTAGCAAGGCTGAAGATGCAAGTGAAATTGTAAAGCAGAAAGCCACCATTATCGTTTAGATGGCGCTATGAAATTAAAGAGTCCTTATGGAAATCTGCATACAGCAATGTGCTTATCCTCTCAGACCCAGACGGCTTAGCCTCACACACATCCCGGTTGGAGCAGAGTCATTCCCACTGTGGAAGAGGCTGCTTCATCCCAGTATGATGGAGTGATGATAGTCACTCCATAGTTTAAGACTCTAATAGTTTCCTTTATAACCCTGATTTTTGACCCTACATCTATAAACTACAGGAAGATCCTATCAGCCTCAAAATTGGAACCTTAAATCTGGGGCTGAAGTAAACTATTTCTACCAAATTTGATGTGAATTGGACAAGTGGTTGCTGAATTATAACACCCTGGAAAGGAGGGGTCACCAAAGTTAAAAATCTTTTTTGTTGCTTTAAAGCATAAAGAACAAACACAACCACCCATTTTCTTATGGCTCCCTGGCCCCTCTGCTCCCTGGCCCCTCTACAGCAGAGGTTCAGGGGCTGCCCCACATATGCGATCCCTGGCACAGCGCCCTAACCCTCTGAACATTCTGCTTTCACGAGACTTGCCCAATGCTCGGCTCTTCCTGCAGCCTCTTGCCTCGTTCACGTGGCTGGGCAGGGGTAGCTCCATTGCACAGACAGCATAGCTAAGCACATAGATTTGGCACAGTCATTCCAAAAGGCAATGGCTAAGTGGGAGTGACTTGAGTCTGCCCCAGGAGAGACTGACCTT
This sequence comes from Emys orbicularis, assembly GCF_028017835.1. Classification (NCBI taxonomy): domain Eukaryota; kingdom Metazoa; phylum Chordata; order Testudines; family Emydidae; genus Emys; species Emys orbicularis. The sequence goes on from NC_088691.1 coordinate 26,649,509, forward strand.
CTCTTCCTAACTCTGCTAGAAGTGAGCTTGAGCAGTGTCTCTGGTCCTCAGTTACCGCCTCTGTTAGAAGGGGGAGAACGGTACTTGTTGGCCTCCTAGGATAGGGACATGGGGTGGTATTCACAAAGGTACTTCGGTGCCTGAGTCCCATTTTTATGCACTGCTGAGACCCACGAAACTGCTGCTTGGCTGCTGCCCAACCCTGTAGGTGCCTTAGCTCACTTGGCTGCTTAGTGCCTAAGTTTCTGCAGCACAAATTCCCTACGTGCCTAAGTCTTTGCCTCCATGCATGTGCTCTGCTGCCTCCCTCTAGGTTTCCAGATGCCTATCCCCTGCCTAACCCCCAAATGTGTCCTTTATAAACAATTGATGGAGCTTCCCTGAAAGTTTTATTACTGGGGGCAGGAATAATTAACAATCAAACCCAGTGTCTTCATTTTAATTTCAAGGGTCAGTTTCCATATTATTCTAAATAAGGAGGATTTTTGGTCACATATTTGCAGATTTACTATGAAACAAGCGATTTTCTGTCTTTATCGAGTACCTCTATGCTTTGCCCTAGGGAGAAGGCTAATGAAAAAGAAAAGCAAACAGGGTGAGGCAGTGAAGTAGCTTCCTGCTCTGTAAAGCCTCCATCACACACAGCACATGCTAGTCAAGGGCTGTTAGAAAGAGTTCTTGGTTTCCCAGTTTGTAATCCAGGGATGACAACACACTCCTGCCTTTGAACCTGTGAAGGAAAAGCCCTGCAGAGGGGCTCAACCGGTCATGCTGATGGTGCCAACACTTGACCCCAATTCCCCGCACAGCTTTGATGGCTGCTTGTTTTGGTGCCCTTAGGAGCCTCAACTGCTAAGGAATAGCGCCCGGACACTTGTTTGTGCTGCAGACTTTGTGGAGAGTGATTCCCAAGGGCTCTGGGCTCAGAGGGCAGCAGCGTGGCCTGTACATGACTGGGCCCAGAGAGCAGTGGTTCTCAAACTTTTGTACCGGTGACCCCTTTCACATCGCAAGCCTCTGAGTGCGACCCCCATTATAAATTAAAAACGTTTGTATACATTTAACACTATTATAAATGCTGGAGGCAAAGCAGGGTTTGGGGTGGAGGCTGACAGCTTCCAACCCCCCATATAATAACCTCCCGACCCCCAGTTTGAGAGCCCCTGCCCTAGAGGGTCTGGCCGGGCTGGTGCAAGCCCTGGTGCACTCGAGCAGGGCCCCACCCAGGCGCTGGGTGTTCCCAGGCCAGGGCCTGGCCCAGCCCCTGGGGAACGGGCAGCGCAGGCAGTACAGCCAGATGAGCCCACGGGGTGGGCTCCCTGGCACTGCCGGGCCGCAGCTGCGGGGTCTAGGGCGCCGCCGATCCCCCAAGAGCCGCAAACGGAGCTCGCGGGGGGAACGGGGGAGAGGAGGAACTAGAGGATATGTTGCCCCGGTGCTCCCTCTATTAGAGTCTAACCTGGAACAGTTACCGGAAGTTATGTTGCCCCGGTGCCTCAATATTAGAGTCCAACTGGGAACAGTGACCGGAAGTGACAGCACTCAGTAACCCCTCTAACAGATTCCCAACGGGAACAGTGGGCGGAGGTTGCTCCTCTTCCATAGCTGGGGGATTGGGAGCTAGTGGAGAGGGGGAGGCCTGGCGGCATTGAGACGGGGGGCACCTGGCAGGTATTGGGGCGTGGGGGGAGTGAGGAGGGGCGGCGTGGGGGGGTCCCTGCTGCAGTGCAGCAAGCTTAGGGTTACCATATTTTAATTTTTAAAAAGGAGGACACTCCATGGGGCCCTGGCCCTGCCCCAACTCCGCCCCTCCCCCGCCCCCAGCCCCGCCCCAACTCTGCCCCCTCCCCGAACGCTCCGCCCCCTGCTCCTCCCCCTCCCCTGCTTCCCGCGAATCAAATGTTCGCGGGAAGCCTGAAACAGGGAGGCAGCAGGTAAGCTGGGGCGGGGTGCAGCGCGGCTACATAAATGAGGAAAAGTTGAGGTGCCTTTATTATTCTTTTGTTCCATTCTTTGTTTCTATGGGGAATTTGCCAATGCAATATTACTGTCTTCCTTTCAAAGAAATAAAACTAAAACTAAAAAGGCAATGGCTGTTGAAAATAGCAATTCCAGTCCTAATAACCACTGGGAAGCATTTCTTGCTCAATTTATTCTACTTTTTCTACAGCCGTTACAGTGGATCAGTATATTTGATTTGGGAGAAATGAAGTAACAGCTGCCCAAATTGCGCTTGAGCACTCCTGAATTTTGAGGGTGTTCAAATCTGGAAGGCAGGTGCTAGATTCCCTTTCTGAATATTAGCTATATCTGGAAAAGAAAAGTCAATTTCTGCTTCCATGGCTCAGAAGTGTAAATCCTCCTACGTGCCTGGTACTGTATCTAAAGCTGCCCAGGTCCTAGTAGAGCCTCCCCTCCCTTACTTTTCCGTTTAAATTCTAGTGGGATCCACGTACCTCCCTTGCTAGGCTTCAGATAGAGAGGTGCACTGTCCATTTAGTCCACCCAATTCTTTTTTTGGGGGAGAGCCCAGGGCTGGGGTGGCAGGAGGTGCGGGGGGGGGGAGCCCAGGGCTGGGGCGGCAGGAGGTGCAGGCGGGGACCAGAGCTGGGGCAGCAGAGGGTGCGGGTGTGGGGGGGAAGAGCCCAGGGCTGGGGCGGCAGGAGATGTGGATGGGGGCCAGAGCTGGGGCGGCAGGAGGTGTGGGTGCGGGGGGGGGGGGGGGAAGAGTCCAGGGCTGGGGCGGCAGGAGGTGCAGGTGGGGGCCAGAGCTGGGGTAGCGGGGGAGAGCCCAGGGCTGGGGTGGCAGGAGATGCGGGTGGGGGGAGAGCCCAGGGCTGGGACAGCAGGGGGTGCAGATGGGGGCCAGAGCTGGGGCAGCAGGGGGTGTGGGCGGGGGAGAGTCCAGGGCTGGGGCAACACGGGGGTGCGGGGGGAGCGCTGGGGTGGGGGGGCAGCAAAAAACCTAGAGCTGGCTCTGCCCCTACCATTCACAGCAAGCTGCAGCGTGAGGTTTCAGTTCCACACTCCTTCCCCCTCCCTTTCCTGTTAATTGCGGCTGAGGGAATGCTGGGAAATGTAGTTCTTTCCCTGCTCCAGGGCTGGCTCTATAGGCAGGGAGCTAACTAAGGAACTACAGCTCCCAGGGCCCCCTGTTGGTTCTCAGTTCCCATGCTGGATTCTTGCGCCCCTGCAAATTTGCCGCCCCAAGCAACTGCTTGCTTTGCTGGTGCCTAGAGCCGGCCCTGGGTGGGGTGCCCTGGGAGGTTGGGGTCAGGGGAAGATGGGAGGATTGGCAGGTGGAGGAGGGCTGGAGAGCTGCAGCAACCAAGGCAGTGAAGGTGGCCACTCACATGTTCCCAGAATGCCGAGGGACAGGGCGGCGAGGTAATATCTATTATTGGAATAAATTCTTTTGGGGAGAGAGACAAGCTTTTGAGCCAGGCAGGGCTCTTCTAAAGGGCTGGTAAAGGTGCTCAGAGTGTCAAAGCTAAATACCAGGTGGAGTCCTCTACCCAGAACACCAGCCATTCCAGTGCTTCTGGGTACAGCGTGGACCCATCCGCACCCGTATTACCAACCCTAGTGCCTAACCCAGAGGTGGTGCCACCGGGGGGCACTGCCACAGTGGTGGGGGTTTACACAGGCCACTGCCCTAAATGACCACCAGGGGTCACACAGAGTGCACTGTGTTATTTGGCCACCAGATGTCACAGCCCAACAGGTGGGGTACACACAGGCCACTACCACAACTGACTGCCTGAGAGCACTGCAGCGGTGGTGGGGAATATGTTCAGGGCACTGCCTTGCCTGGCCACCAGGAGGCACTGCCGCAATGGTTGTCAGGGGAGGTAATTCACACAGGCCACTGCCCTACCTGGCACCAGAGGTCACATAGCATGCACTATGTTATCTACCAGGGGTCACTAATGCAGTGCTGGGATGGGAATCCATGCAGGGCACTGCCACGGTGGTGGTGGTGGCGTTCACACAGGCCAGTGCCCTTAGTGGCCACCAGAGGCCACATAGCATGGACTGTTTTGGCTGGCTCCAAGGGGGTCACTACTGCAATGACGGGGTGGGAATACATGCAGGCTCTGCCTCTCCTGGCCACTAGGTGGCACTGCACAATAGTGTGGGGCAGATACATATAGGGCATTGCCACACCGTGCCACTTGGGGGGATAGTCCTCCAATTGATGGAGATACACAGAGAGCAGTGCCCCAGCTGGCCAGCAGAGGTCACTATCTGTGTGTGGGGGGGTAATAACCGGAGAGCACTGCCTCACTTAGCCACCAGGGGTCACTGCCCAAATGGAGGAGAAACATACAGTGCCCTGTCCCAGCTGGCCAGCAATGGTCACTGCCTCATTTGGGGGCATATACACAGGGTACTGCCCCATTTTGGCATCAGTGGACAAGTCCCCATTGCGGAGCGGTGATACACACTGGGAACAAGGGTCACTGCCACATTACCCAGGGTACTGCCCGACCTGACCACCTAGGATCACTGCCACCTTGGGGTGGGTTGGGGAATACACCTAGGGCACTACCCCACCTGGCCAACATGAGTCACTGAGTTGAGGGTGGGATACACAGAGGGCACTGCTCCAGTGGGTGAGATACACACAGGACACTGCCTCACCTGGACACCAGGGGTCACTGCCACAATTGTGGGGGTGGATCACACAGGTAATTGCCCTCAGTGGCCACCAGGGGTCGCTGCAGAAATGGTGGGGTGTGGGTGGGGGTAATATATACAGGGCATTGCCCCATCTGGCCACCAGCGGTCACTGCTCCAACAGGGAGGCACCTCCAGGGCACTTGCTTGCCTGGCCACCAGGGGTCACTGTCACAGTGGTTGTGGTTCTTAGCATATGCGCAACCTGCCTCAGGTGGCACATGACCAGGATTCACCACTGAATTTGGTCCGGTGGTTGGATCATTAGATTCCCCGGCCCGGGCTGGGCACTCACGGGGCGTGTGACATGCCCGCTGATCCATGTCCTGCAGTGGGGGTGGTGGGGATGCACATAGGACACTGCCACACCTGGACACCACATGGAGATACACAAAGGGCACTATCCCACTTGGCCAGCAAGGGTCACTGTCCCAATGGGAGAGATATTCACCATGTACTGCCCAACCTGGTCACAAGGGGCACTTCATTTCACTGCGTGTGGTGGAGCGTGTCCATGTGTTATTCTGCACTTTAAGAAACAAGCCCAATGCCGCTGGTTGTCACAGATTAATTTTATTTACATTTGTGATGAAGAAGTTACAATCTCCACCTTGCCATGCACCTGCCCTAAGCCGGCGCAGTGTCCCTGAGGAGAGCAGCTGCCCCAGAACATAGAGACCCAAAGGGGAAGGAGCTTTAATGGGCAGCAATGAGAAGCTGCTTAGAGTCCCTGGTGAGGGGCACATGGAGCATTCATACAAAACTTATGCAAACTCCCCACTTCATCACACATATGAGTTGTAACCAGAGTCCATGGAGGACAAGTGGGGGGGAAAAGAACACACAGAAAATCGGCATTTCAGCAAACACAGGTGAAAAGAAACAGCACAAAGTCTCCTTCTCCCACCCCATTTCCTGCCTCCTTGCTCTCGGCAAGAAAGAACTGGAACTAGGGCTCACGCTCAGCAGGGCCGGTGGAACCACTAGGCGAACTAGGCGACCACCTAGGGTGCCAAGATTTGGGGGCGCTAAAAAGCAGTGCCTAAAAAATTTTTTTTACACTACAGCGGAGTCACATCTTACGCAGGGATTTGGTTCTAAATTGAGCGCGAAAGAGGAAAATCGCGTATAGTGAAAATTTCCATAAAGTACAGTACACACAGTATACACTAGAACAGGGGTCCTCAACCTACAGCACGCGTGCCAAAGGTGGCACGTGAGCCGATTTTTTTTTTAATAGCAGACTGTGGGTCCCAGCTGCCACTGAGCCCACTGCCGGCCTGGGGTTCCATTCTCTCAGCCGGCAGTGGGCTGAGCGGGGCCAGCAGCAGGCCGGCGACCAGGACCCTGGCTGGCAGGCGCTGGTGGCCGGAACCCCAGACCAGCAGCGGGCTCAGCGGCAGCTGGGACCCGCAGTCTGCCATTAAAAAAAAATCGGCTCACGTGCCACCTTCTGTCTGCCGGCTCCTGCCAGCCAGAGTCCTGGCCGCCGGCCCCACTCAGCCACCTGCTGGCCTGCGTGAACGGTCTGGGGTTCATGTATTACGTGTCCAGAATGCGCGTCTGCGTCTCAGACCGCTGCACGTATGGCTGGCTTCGGTCTATGTGCCAGGCAGGCACGACTTGGACTAGGTGGTCACAGAGCCATCACACATCCTGGCATCCTTGATGTGGAAGATGGAACCCCGATCGGTGTTGGAGGGGATCCCGTTCCCAGGCCTGTGTCCCTCAGTGACCTTGGTCTCCGATGTGTCGGATCTGGGATGGGGAGCCCACCTCGACGGCATCAGCACACAAGGAGTCTGGTTGCAGGAAGATCTTTCCCTGCATATAAACATCAGGGAGCTGAAGTACAGAGATCTGCAGAAACAGAGAAGCAGTTTTAAGTCTCATTACCAGCTACCACAGGACGTCTTCCCTGCTAAGTCATTAGGACTCGGTTCTAAACTGAGCCCACAGAGTCAATGAACGTTTTGCCTCAGAAGTGGACTTTGGTTACAAATGCGCACAGAGCTAGGGTGCCTTAGATTAGGGAGAATTGTTCCGCTGACCTTCAGGAAGTGCATAAGGCTCATCTAGTCAATGAGCGAGAGGAAGGCAGCAATTAGCAGCATTTTGCAGAAAGCAGCAGACAGTGAGCAGCGTATGTTTTAAGCTTCACACATACACCCAGAGTATTATTTATTTACAGGCCACAATGTGCTAGGTGCTTCCCAGACATACAAGCAGACATTGCCCAGCTCCAGAAAGCTGCTTGGGAAGCCCATTTTATAAATCAAGAGAGAAAGAGATTCCTCCCTACCCTGTAATTTTCACTCCAGGCATCTGAAGAAGTGGGGTTTTTACCCACGAAAGCTTATGCCCAAATAAATCTGTTAGTCTTTAAGGTTCCACCGGACTCCTTGTTTTTGTGGATACAGACTAACACGGCTACCCCCTGATAATTTCCTCCCTACCCTGTGCATTTTATGGCTGGCCTACTGGCCTGGCAGCCAGAGGAATAGGTGCATGGCTGACAAACTATCCCATTACCCCCAAATCACTGCAGCATCAGCAGAATGACTGTTGTTGTCTGTTGCCTCTCTTCCAAATATCACTGATAAAGGATCCCACTGTGACATGATCCCCAGGGTACAGCCTGGAGCTGGGATACTCTCCAGCCTGATCTGTCTCTCACAACGCTTTGCTAGTGACAAGCAGCAAACCCCTCCTTGCCCCACTCAGCCACCAGTATATGGAGTTCCACACCCAGTTAGATTGCATGAATCCTCAGAGAGACACTTATGAATCACAGAAAGGCACCAGCCAACTCCCCCCCTCTCCCCAGCCTTGCACTCCAGAGCTGTACCGTCTAGACCTGGTCAGAAGCCTGACCAATGTAGGTTTACTACCCAGTCCGCTCCTTCCGCAATGTGGAGAGGACATGCATATGCCTGTGTAACTCAGCTGAGAACTCCTAAGCATTTCAAGCAAAATACACTGTTTTAGGTAAAATAGAAAACAGAACTACAGAAAGATAGATTTTAAGTAATTATAAGTGGTAGGCCTAAAAAGTTAGAGATGGTTACCAAAGAAAATAAAAGGTAAGTGCACAATCTAAATCTTAAACCTTATAACACTAGGCAATATTTAGATCAAGTAGTTTTCTCACCCAACTGGATGTTACAGTTCTTAATACACAAGCTTCACTGGGGATCAATCTCCTTCAGTTCAAGTCTTCTGCCATTCCAGCATTTTCATTGCTTCCAGCGTAAGTGGGGGATGGAGAAAGGCCAAGACATGATGCTATTGCCCTTGTTTTATACCCTTGGCCCACGGGCCTCACACTAGCCACTAGCCCAGGCATGTCCTGATGGGCTTTGCTGAGTCCCAGTGATCAAGCAGTCCCCAAATCACAGTGATCGAGCAGTTTCCGTTGTGTAGTTGCATCACACAGTTGATTAATGGGCAGTCAACACCCACCTGGCCGCAGAGACTCTTCAGCTTGTAACGTATTTTGGTAACAACCATACAGAAAAATCTTATCATCTTATAACTTATACACACTAATGATATACAGATTTGGACAGAACAATGGGTATCAGCAGATCATGACTTTTTATGAGATACCTTATATGGCATGCTTTATATGAAACCTATCATAATTACCTGACATTGGTGAATATGGGGGTTCCAGGGTGTTGCTTTGGGGTACAGAGTGCCACACCCATCCAAGTGCTCTTTACCATACAATATTCAAAGTATAACACCATCCTTTCTAGAAGAAGAGGAAAGTACCTCTGAAATGCAGCCACTTCTGGGGTGGAAGACAACAGCCAACACACTCATTCACCTAAAAGTGAAAGGTGGGGACATTTTAGCTGGGGCACTCGGGAAACCCCCTATTTTTATGAGAAAGGTCAGGGTTTTGTTTGTTTTTGTTTTGATTCTTTTTTGTTTGTTTGTTTGTTTGTTTGCATCTCCTATAGAGCAGCTGCACCGAGATGTTATCACTACTCATGCTCTCCCAGAAGACTGGCATGACTCCTTTCAAAGAGTACTTTAGTAGCATCATGAGAGGCCACAATATTCTCTCAGTGGGCCTGAAATGAAGACTTCCTACACAGAAATATGGGAGACACTGTTTTCTGGGGTTTTAACTAGCAGGGCATGGTTTGAATTGGAGAGGGAGAATGGAAGGACAAACTGTATAACAGACGAAAGATTCTTTTGCAAAAGTAAGGACTAGCTTCTTGTTGGAGTTGAATGTTGACATTGTCTAGTAAGACCTCAACAGGCAGGTCTAGTTAAATGGCCTTCATACCAGGGTACAACTCGTGCAACATGACTTTGCCAGGAGCTTTTACTCCATCTCTGAATGCTTCTTCTGTGGCACACCAAAATCCTATGCTAAGTGGCCACAAGTCTGGGGAAAGCAATAGTTATAGAATCATAGAAGATTAGGATTGGAAGAGACCTCAGGAGGTCATCTAGTCCAACCCCCTGCTCAAAGCAGGACCAACCCCAACTAAATCATCCCAGCCAAGGCTTTGTCAAGCCGGGCCTTAAAAACCTCTAAGGATGGAGATTCCACCACCTCCCTAGGTAGCCCATTCCAGTGCTTCACCACCCTCTTAGTGAAAGAGTGTTTCCTAATATCCAACCTTCTTGGCAACAAGGGCACACTGCTGACTCACATCCAGCTTCTCGTCCACTGTAATCCCCAGGTCCTTTTCTGCAGAACTGCTGTTTAGCCAGTTGGTCCCCAGCCTGTAGCGGTGCATGGGATTCTTCCGTCCTAAGTGCAGGACTCTGCACTTGTCCTTGTTGAACCTCATCAGATTTCTTTTGGCCCAATCCTCCAATTTGTCTAGGTCACTCTGGCATATCCACCTCTCCCTCCCTGCTTAGTGTCATCTGCGAACTTGCTGAGGGTGCAATCAATCCGATCATCCAGATCATTAATGAAGATGTTGAACAAGACCAGCCCCAGGAACAACCCCTGTGGTATTCATTAAAATCCTACATTGAGAGACTGTTAAGGTAGCACAACACACTGGGACTGGATGACAGGGGATGGATCATTTGATAATTGTCCTGTTCTGTTTATTCCCTCTGAGGTATCTGGCACCAGTCACTGTTGGAAGACAGGACCCTGGGCTAGATGGACCATTGGTCTGACCCCGTATGGCCGTTCTTATGTTCTTATCACAGTAATATCACTCCCCGCTCATCTGGCATGCAGGACTCAATCACTCGGTTAGATGTTGACCAGTCCTTAATGTGTGTGTTTGGGGGCAGGTCAGTGTGAGCGTGTGTGTGAATGTGTGAGCATATGAGTACGGGTGCGTCTATTGCCGAGAGAAGCAGCGTCTGGCTTTAATTCTGAGCTCCATAAGATCTGAGGTCTCGTGTCTCTCACCATGGTGAGCTCCCCAGGCTGGGCCTGGCTGCTGTGGTCACTGATCAGCAGTGACCGTTGCTGGTTGGTGGTTTCACAGCTCTGGCGGCAGGCACCCCAAGGTGGGTGAGGAGAGGTGTATCTCAGCGAGCCAGACCCCGTCCCATGGGGCCTGGGAGCGTCAGCACAGACTGCGTTCTGGGGGATCCAGTGCAGAGCAGGGAGCACCAGGGCGATATGCTCAGGGCGACCGGCATGGCTGAACCTCTGGGATGCTGTGCTTGGCATCAGCAGGGTAGGGGCCTCTGTTCCTAGCTACAAGCAATGCCAGGTTCATCAGAGGCACTGGAGCTGCCGGCAGCTCCCCAACCCCCCAAAATGCTCTCCCCCCTCAGTCCTGCGTGGCCCCGATGCACTAACCTGCTGGCCCTGTTTCTTCAGATGGGAGGGGAATGGTACAAGGGCTGGATGGGGCTAAATACATGCTGGTGTACGGAGTGCTGGTCGCAGGTTACTCTGGATCTGGGGGAGCCAGCCTGATCTTGTCTCTGGGACCCCACACTGCAAAGAAAAGAAAGATCTTCTTTGTGGCGAAGGAGGCCATGAAATTAAAGATAGGACCCTCATTCTCAGCATTGTAAAATGCCACCAGCGCTACCCTAACTCTGGGGTGGCTTACACATATGAACCCGAACCCTAACTCCAAGTGGCCTTCCCATAGGTACCCTAACCCTAGGGCAGGGAGCCCTACCCACAAGAAACCTAACTATAGGGTGGGGAGTCCTACCCATATAAACCCTAACCCTGGGGTGGAGAGCCCTTTTGTTGCCTGCCCAGATGGGCCTCGAGATGGCAAACAGGGTTCGTTGCCCGGTGTGCTTGGCTCCAATAAAGACACTGAGGGGAGAAAGCAAGCCAAGTTTATTTCAGAGCTCTGAAATGGCACTAGGAGACCAGCCTGTCTCAAATCAAGTGCAACACATACATGCATGTGTCCCATTTTATATTCCAAGCAGTTTCTGTGTAAGCCTTTGTTCTGGCTTTTCCCCCTTACCCCTCCCTCCTTAAGCAGTTACAGTTAGAAAAGTTCCCATGCTTATCTTTGACCTTGTAGACTCTACGTAGTAGGCTTGCAAGCTAAGACAAAGCAGGCCTTTTCCTCCCCCTAGGTTTGCTAGTGCAGCTGTCTGCTAGAAAAGCTGACCAATACATTTCTGCTTCAACATGTAAGCAGTTAGCATAGAAGTAGGTGAGAGTTCACAAGATGGAGTTCTGTGGTTCAGGTAGGCCCAGAGCAAAAGAACTTCATCGGCACTTTTGGCCTTCCACTCTCCCGAGTTACCTGGTAGCTATGCCTAGTGGACCCCAACAATCCCTCCTTTGAGAACACTCAACAAACCTTTGTCAAAGTTTTCTCATACTCTAAAGACAAAATGTGATTAAGCTCCATGCAATCAGGATTATCAATGAGAGGGTATAAGGAACCTCTGGGGTATGGGAGGTACAAATCTTACATATGAGCACTTTACAGCAAGCGAGCAAAAGGAAAAGGACAAAACATATCACAACACCTGTGAGCAAGATGCGAACAATGCCTCCCCCTAGTCTGTGATAAAAAGAAATGCTGTGAGAGACCCTAAACCTGAACCCATATTGTGATTACCACAACCTAAATGCCCAGAAGATAATAAGAATTGTTGACACTAAACAAGTCAAAAAATAACAAGACCAAATACATAGGCCAGGTCGGCCTTCTGTGAGAAAATAAAACCAATGCTCAGGGTTCTCGCGGGGAGTATGCTGTGGCTGTTCAGAGAGATCACAACGCATTCCCAGCAACCCTTACTGTCTTTTGAATAACAGCTTAAGTCCCAAATCGTCGCTGGAAGCTTTCTCAGCAGGGTGGACAGTCCACTGTTTAGGAGTGGGCACTGCTTTCAGTCGAGAGTGATGAATCCAGTTCTTGTGTCCTTCGACCTTTGCCGCTGTGTGGGTGACAAGTAGGACGGTGTGGGGTCCCTTCCACTTCTCTTGGAGAGGCTCGTCCTTCCAGGTCCGCACGAGAACGGAGTCACCAGGCTGCAAGGAGTGGACCGGAGTATCCAGCAGAAGAGGCTGTGAATCTTTGGTGTACCTGTGAAGAGAAGAAAGAGCAGCAGACAGAGAGCACATGTACTGAGACAAGAAACCACACCCCACTTCCCACTCCCGTGCCAGAACTGGGGTACCATTCATAGGCCATGCTCTTCCAAACATAATCTCGAAGGGACTAATCCCTATCCTGCCCTTAGGGAGAGCACGAATGCGGAGTAACACAAGGGGCAAAGCATCAGGCCACCTAAGAGAGGCCTCCTGACAGACCTTTGAGAGGTGTCGCTTGAGTGTCTGATTTGTGCGCTCCACTATCAGATTCCATCCACTGGGGGAGGCCGAAGCGAGGAATGATCTCCTTAACAAACTTAAGAGCCACTGTTTTGGTAGTGTTGTTACAACATGGGAAGGCTTCAGGCCATCCACTGAATCGATCCACTAAGACGAGAAGGTACCTGTACCCTTGGGTCCTGGGAAACTCAGTAAAGTCTATTTGCCACACCAATCCTGGGCCTGGGGTAGGTTCCAGGGTGGCTGGTGGCACTGCTACTCCTGGTCGAGCGTTATTCTTGTGGCAGATTAAACATTCAGCTTGTACCTGTGATGCTAGGGGTTTAAGTCCAGAGGTTAGAAAATATTTATTCATAAGCTGGATAAGAGCCTCTCTGCCTGCGTGTGTGGTTTGATGCAGTTTCTGCAACCCTGGTCGAATTAGGCCCTTGGGCAGGAAGATTTTTCCCTCTGTGGAATAAAGCCATCCCTCCTTTTCCTGGAGACCGAGACTGTCAGCCAGGTTTCTGTCCTCTTGGGAGTACTGAGGGGCTGCAAGCTCACCTACTGATGGGATAAGGGCATGCATTTGGACATTCTCCTCTGTTGGTGACTTCAGGGTAGCAGCACGCTTGGCTTCCCTGTCTGCTCTGGCATTGCCCTTGGTTACATCTTGATCTTCCTTTTGATGGGCTTTGCAATGTACCACTGCTACTGCTGAAGGGAGTTGTACCGCTTCTAACAGCCGGAGAATTTGAGACCCATGCTTGACCGGAGAGCCTTGGGCTGTTAGCATTCCCCTTTGCTTCCACAAACCAGCGTGAGCATGCAATACCCCAAAAGCATACTTTGAATCAGTAAAGATATTAACCCGTTTGTCTTTTGCCAGCTCGAGTGCACGAGTCAGGGCCACTAGTTCAGCAAGCTGGGCAGATGTTCCCGCCGGTAAACTCTCAGCTTCCATGGTATCATGAAGAGACACAACAGCATAACCAGCCCTCCTTTGCCCATCCACAACAGTACTACTTCCATCCTTATACCATTCCAAGTCAGCATTTGGAAGTGGTTGATCTTTTAGATCTGGGCAGCTAGAATACTGAACATCTATGATTTCTAGACAGTCATGTTCCTGCTTTTCTGTGATTGGAACACAAGAGGTAGCGGGGATCTGGTTCTTCATGGTTCTATTCCCTAAAACAATTAGTCTGGCATCAGTGTCATGAGAGTGGGCCCCAGCCCCATCAAAGGTTTCGTGTACAACCCCTTGTTCAATTGGGAAGGAGGGTGGTGTTTTAGCTGAGAAGAACTACTTGTAAACATTTTTCCTGGTAATGCAACCCCTATCTTAAGTGTTTAGAGTGTCTAAACTAAAGCTCAGACTCAAGCACGGGGTGGGGAAACTTTTTGGCCTGAGGACCACATCTGGGTATAGAAATTGTATGGTGGGCCATGAATGATCACAAAATTGGAAGTTGGAGTGTGGGAGGGGGTAAGGGCTCCAGCTGGGGGGGGTGGGCTCTGGGGTGGGGCCAGAAATGAGGAGTTCAGGGTGTGGGAGGGGGCTCCGGGCTGGCCAGGGAGAGGGGGAGGGTTCCAGCTGGGGGTGCGACCTCTGGGATGGGGCTGGGGAGAGAGGCTTGGGGTGCAGGAGGGTGCTCCGTGCTGAGACCAAAGGGTTCGGAGGACGGGAGGGGGATCAAGGCTGGGGCACAGGGGTGGGGGGAAGAGGCTCAGGGGCGCAGGCTCCGGGCGGCACTTACTTCAAACAGCTCCTGGAAGCAGCAGCACATCTCCCCCCCCCCCCCCCCGGCTCCTACGCGGAGGCACGGCCAGGCCACACTGTGTGCTGCCCCGTCCGCAGGCGCTGCCCCCGCAGCTCCTGGAAGCAGCGGCATGCCCCCTCCCACTCCTACGCGGGCACTTGCCCCTGCAGCTCCCATTGGCCGTGGTTCCCGGCCAATGGGAGTTGCAGGAGGGTGGCGCTTGGAGCCCCCTGGCTGCCCCTACGCAGGAGTTCAAGAGCCGGATTAAAAGGTCCGATGGTCCGGACGTGGGCCGTAGTTTGCCCTCCCCTGCTCAAGCACTAGGTTGTTCTCACTCCCCTTCTGCCTCCCCAACCTCAAATTATTTCATAATTATGTCTTGCTGCAATTCTCTTCAGAGACGTACATACTCGGTCGCAGACGTGCAGGCTTCAGAAATAGACCATTCCATCACAAAGCAGATAGAAAGCCTGGAAACAGAGATGGAGCTCAGGTAAGGGAATGTCATGAAGCTTCTAACAGGCAGAACTAGCTCTCATTTTTATAGCACCATCATCCCAAGGTACCCTACACTTTCACCATTGCAGCCATTCTGTGAGACCTGGGAGAAGTAAAGAATAGCAAATAGAACTGACCTGCTCTGTGTAGTTTCAGACAGAATATAGCTATCAAGTGAGAATTTCCAAGATACTGGGGCTATGAACACTATTTATGCAAGAGAGATGTATGTCCATTTTGCTTATCTGAAAGATGTTAGCACAGCACCTACCTGCATGATGCTGAAGCAGTGGCTTGGTACAGATTCAGAAGAACGAATTTCCAGCTGAGTCATCAATGCAGCTTTGCAGCAGACCCTACCACCGTACAAACAATCAACTAACTGAAGCTGCTTTCCATAGTTTTTGTAATGTTTTGGGAATATGATATTACTGTTCTCCACGAACTACTCCAAATTCTTTTCCTTGAGCTCAAATGCGTGTCTGTTTCCAAAGGAGTGCCCAGATAGCAGATCTGCAGCAGAAGCTATTGGATGCCGACAATGGAGACCGGGTGAAGCAACGCTGGGAAACTATTGCAACTATTCTAGAGGCAAAGTGTGCCCTGAAATACCTAATTGGAGAGGTACATTCTTTCTGCATTGTGGCACACCCATCTGCTTAGGATTGCTGCACTGTATTTATTAGCTATAACCATATCTGCCTCAAAGAGCTCATAATCTCAGGTTAGACAAGAATAGAAGGAAGTAACAAATGTGGTGATACATGACAGGGAAAGGGGTTGTGACAAGGGTCATTGGGTGAATAGTGCATTCATTTTGAAGGTTACATAGATGGTTGTTTTAACAATAGTTGGTCTCCTTGAAATGGGTTGTATGGGTAGCCTAAAGAGAGGGAAGAGGCATGCTGGATCGGTTCAGAATGAGATTCCTGGCCTGGGGAGTAGCATGGAGGCAAGTCTGGGGGAAGACACATAGGATGCATCCTTGAAAAATGGCTTGGGAGGTGAGACACCATCCTTGAAAAGGAAGAACTTGAATCTGACACAGGAGGTATGGTGGAGCCCATGATGGTGTTCAGGGAAGAGCTGACCATGGTCATAGCTACAAGTGAGCCATGTAACTTTCTGGTGCAGCATTTTGGAAGGTTAAGAGTGAGGGATGAAGTGTGTAAAGAAAGCCAGAAAGGAGCAAGTTGGATTAGTAAAGGTATGATACGATCAAAGGCTGATTGGGACTTCCAGAAACTGGAAGGATGGGTTGTGGAGAAACAGGAATTTATTAGCAATGTCTATGGTTGGGAGGTGGGAAGATAACTCATTCAGTCTCTGACAAGATGGCTTTAAGTTGGCATCGAGACACCCAGTAGGAAAGGTAGGTTTAAAAAAAAAAACACACACACAAAAATTGGACAGAAGTAAATCTTGGAGGCACTGGCCTGGAGACACTAATCAGATCTTTGTGAGCAGATGAGTTTGCCTAGGGGCAGTGAGGGCAGAGGACAAATCTCTGGGGGTACTCTGAGTGTGAGGGAGGAGGGGAAAACAGAAAGAGTCCCTGAAGGAGTAGTCAGCAATGATAAGCACAGTCTATAAAGGTCAGGCAAGGAGTTATTGTCTTTCTATGTGGTGGGTAACTTTGAGGGATAATAGAAGAGGCCACTCATAAAGGAAGCATAAATGGAGTGGAGGAGGAGGAAACCAGACTTGTAGAGAATCAAGGAGAGAGTTAAAAACTCAAGGCAGGAGAAGTAGATGTCAAGTCCAAGAAGACTGGAGACAAATGAGGTAAGTGGGATCAAGAGAGATCTGAAGACTGGGGAGACCATGGCATACCGAAATGCAGAAACAAAGGTAATAGACGATGATGGAGTCATTCTAGTAACTGTTGTCAGTGCTGCCTATTCTGTCTGTTTCCATAGTAAAGTGTGTGCGCGGGGGGGGGGGGGGGGTGTACCTGATAATGGCTTTCAAGTGTGTATAGCTTTAAATTTGACTCCAGCACCCTTGTTGCTGATGTTCAGTCCCAATCATATGCTGTGGAGAGTGGCACCCATTTTCCTCAATAGTCTCCTTACTGATGTCTTTCAGCTGGTTTCCTCCAAAGTGGAGGAAAGCAAACTTCACAGCAGCCTGGAACAGAGCAAAGCTAATTGTGCAGATATGCAGAAAATGTTGCTTGAAGAGCGAAACCAGGTGGCAGATATAGAGGCTGAGCTCCAAAGTCAGTTGGTGATGCAGGAGCAGCAACATCAGGAAAAGGTAAAACCCAGGGGTGAAGGAGTTCCATGATTAACACTGCATGGCTTCCGTGGGGTTAAACAAATGCCTTGGAGCTGCTCCTAAAGGTCTGCCCATGAAGAAGAGTTAAGGGCATGATCCTATATCCAAGTGCCTCTTTCCTTAAGAGAAAAAGGGTTAAATTAAAATCAATTTGCAACCTGAGCTGCTTTTCTGCATGCTCAGCCAACCAAAGGAATACTGTTAGCTCCATGCTGAGTGCAGCATCAGTCTGCCTTCAGTGATGAAGGGTCTTTCGGGGGGATCCCACAGTGGGAATGTTGAAAGCACCAGCTCCAGGGTGGGCCCTACAGTAGCAAACAGCAGTGGAATACACTATCCTCTCCCTCAAAGCTACTAGAGTTTAGTATAGCAAATTGCGTTGGCCGAGCTACTGAAGCAGAGCTTTCCTAGCCTAGCTCTGAGATTGTCCCTGAAGGGTAGGGAAGGTGTTAAAAGTTGGGAGACTGTAACATGACAAGAGAGAACTGTTGGCCTGTTTGGTAGGATAGAGGAAGTTAATTGACAGTGAGGCTTGTATTCCTCCTGACCTCAAAACTGAAGGTCCAGTCTCCTGTTGGAGAATGGTGGAGAGGCCACCTCTGTGGATGTGGAGGCGCAGAGCACTCCTAGGCATTGAGCAAGACCTCCTCCTGACTTGAACAATCTGCTAGCAGTTTAGAAGCAGTTTCTACCTCTCAGACCCTAAATAACCCTACATATTTCATCCTTTTTCTTGTGAACAGGATGAAGAGCTTGAGAAAATGAGGGAACTTTGTGAGAAGAACCAAGAGCTTCTCCAGGAGAATGAGTCCCTCAAACAGGTAGGGAAGGGTGTGTGCATAGCCACCTGGCAGCTTATTGGTGGCACGGTTTGTTAGGTTTGGCTACTTATGATGCAATGAAATTCATCTTCTTTTCTAACAGAAATTAATACTCCACCAAATTGCCAGCGGACAGAAGCTCCGACACATTCAGCAAATGCCGACTCAGTCCCCAGATTCTCCCTTTGATTATATTCCACCCAAGGTAAACAACTGCCATGTGCTAATTGCCACACTTCTCTGTGGCTGATTGGGCTCTGTATGGATAAAGATACTGGCTAACAAATCTTTCAAACTTCCCTCTTACACCTGAGTTGCTTTATTAGTCTTCTTTGTTCTGAAGACTGGGGTAGATGCATCATCTGCCCTAGGCAGGCCCCAAGGATTCCTCCCATCCTCCTCTTTAGCAAAGAACTAGAATCCTTTTGTAACCGGTTGGCACTGTTGCTCCTCTTCTGTCTAAAGGAAGCTGTCACACCTTGTATGTTGATACAGTTTGCCTTGTCCCCACCCTCACAAGCAGGCTGTTTCCTCTGCAGCACTGCCAGCGTTTGCTGAGCCAGGGAGCAAGAAACCAGAAATCAAGTATAACCTATGGCCTGCCAATATGCTAACCACTAGCTATTGGAAGGAATAATGTGGTGATTTTGGATCACCACATTTTTGTTATAGCTGTGTAGCATGGGGCAGTGCACCAAAGTTCTGCAAACTGTTTAAAGATAACAAGCTAAACCAGCTGCTGCTTTGAACTGTTAAGAATCCCTGCCAACCTGATGACTTGGCACCTCCTTGGTCCTGCAGTTCTCTTGGCTGTTCAAGTAAGCTGGGTGTGATGTGCTGCTGGGACTCTGGAGTAGTCCGAATTCTGACACATTTGAGGTCTCAAACCATCTAATTTCCATCTGTAGCCAAAGATTCGCCGTCAGACAACTGCAAAACCCCGTGCACAGACCCCAGAAATGGATGTGCAAGAGCTGTTCTCTGAATCCGAGGAGTCTGGAGGGGAGATGGAAGATGCAGAGTGGGTGCCGATAAAAGCAGCCAAAGGATCCAAGAAAAGCCTATCAGGGGTATGATCCAGTTACCTTTCTCTGCCTCCGGCTTGGGTTACTAGCTCTGACTGAGGGGACCACTTACATGTGTCATGATGCTGCCTGGCACATGCAGAATGAAACACAGCTGAACTGTGGGGTTTGCACTGGCATCCTGAAGCAAAAGCCACTTACTCCAGCAGCACCAGAGGGCATTTAGTTGTGGCCAGTAGTACTTTGGATGGATGGTTTGTCTGCCATCCACCTGAACACTTTAGATAGCAGCAAAAGTAGCAAGTGCTCCAGGGCAGCTGTACTTCCTGCGCATCAAAGGAGTTTGTAATTCTCTGAACTGCTATGCTCGTGCATGTGGCTGTTCCAGAGAGAAACTGGCTAGGATTGCAAAGTCCCCCTGCAGACAGTCCCAGCTATCGTGTGATGCAGAAGAAGCTGAGTAGTCAGCTTCTATGTGTACAGGGCTGCTGACCCCGTGGGGAGAAGATGGGTATGGAACACTAAGCACTACATGTAGAATGGGAAAGGGGGACAGAATAGAAGATGAGTGAGGTAGCGTGGGAGATGATAAAGAGGCAAAAATATTGATGACACTGGTACCATGCAGCTTTCTCCACAAGCGGTGATGGGTACCAAATGAAGCACGTGCATACAACTAAAGAATGGCATTTGGGAGGTAGAGAGATGCGTTAAACTTTGTGGGAACTTCCCCTTCCTTCCTGGTTCCCGTTGTGATACCTTGTTCAGGCTCTTGCTCTCCACTAAGATTTTTGAGGGAGAAGCAGTGTGGACGGAGCTTGCATGTGCTGAACACTTTTAAGTCAGTAAGAACCAATGGGCCATTCTAAGCTTGAATTTCCCCAAAGCCAGAGCTCTGATCCCCTATGAAGGCTGACTGCCTTCTCCCTCAAATCTTTTTTGACAGATACACTCTGACACATCTGCAAGCTACATGCAGGCTCCTCAACTGACCTGAAGGGTGGGGGCCATCCACATTGAAACTGCTGCTTGGCATCAAAGGGAGTCTGTAATTCTGAACTGCTGTGCTCAGACCTCATTTAAAAACTGGGCAGTTTCAGAACAGCCATTGCAGGGGTGAGAGTGGCTTATTGTACTTCACACTTAGAACTTAAAACTGTGCCACAAAACCAATGCAGCCCTTTTACTTCTGAACTGGGATGTGCATTGGCTTTATCTGGAAGAAACTCTCTAGTTTCATGCACTTAGACCTGTGAGTGAGACTGGCTGTTGCTGGCATGTGTAATGGGTACATGGAGAGGTCTCAAGCTTGAATTTGACCTGGTGAGGTGATGAAAGTTATTGTGATGGTGCTGAAACACCAATATTCAGAATGAACATCTACTCCAGGAGATGGCTCAGTGGGTCACATGCATCTCTTTTCTGGGGATAGAGTGGCAGTGAGGTGAGGGTCATGGTAATTTATGCAATTTGGTGTCCAGTACTAGCACTGGTAAAGACCCTCTGACTGCTGGGGCTATCTAGACACAGCCCAGCAGCAGTGGAACTGTTATTACCTTGAGTTCTCTTCTCTTAAAAGTGTTCCTGCCGGGGCCGATGTGGAAACAGGCAGTGTGGCTGCAGGAAGCAGAAGCTAGGCTGTACCGCAGGCTGTAACTGCGATGCAACAAAATGTAGAAACCGTGATTCTGGCCTGCTGGTGAGTACTACTGCATTTGGCGCTTGGACCTTGGTGCTGGATGCACCCAACGTCTACCCGATAATTTCCATATAATCTAATTCAGAAAGACGAACATGGGCACCCACAAGCTAGTGGTGCCTATGCACCTTGGCAACGTAAGGTCTATCCCTATGTTGGAAACAATTGTAAATGTCACTGCGTCTAATCCACCTGGTGCATCTTGCCATGTTAACCATGTTAGTAGCGCCACCTGCTTTGCCAGCCTGCAGCATTAAAGTATATGAATGTGGGAGTCTTCCTACTGGTCTCCAGTCTTTGGGGTTAACTTGCTGCAATCTTGCAGATGCTTCTCAGAGGATAGGTAATGGTAGTCCCTTCTGCCTGGTAGCGGACATGAACTTGTGCCTCTGGTCCAAACTGTACAAAAAACTTACTCCACTCCATTTATTCATGGCTTTTTAAAAACCTCCAAAGAGGAACGTAGCTGGTTTTAGCTACCTCACAAACCATCCTGATCATTTATGATTCCAAATAGTAGCCCTATCTGCCTTTTGCATTTGAGTTTGACTAGCAGTCTGATACTGGGAGGCCTCTGCTCCAAACCTCCCACCCTGGTAACCTAGAAAGCAAAATTAACTGATTTTTGATCCCTTATCACCTTGAAGAACCAGTTGCCTTATAACATGTGCCCGGAACTCCTTCCTGTCCTTCTCGTGCCCTGGTCGATGAAGGTGCAGCGGCGGCTAAAGCGGCGCTTCAGGCGGCCTCCGATGTGGCGGACGCAGCCGCCCCTTCGATGGCTGCGGCTGTCTCCATGAGAAGGGCGTCCTGGCTTTCGCTCTCTACACTATCAGCTGAGTCCCAGTCGATCATGCAGGACCTGCTGTTCGATGGTCGGGCCTTGTTTGCAGATCAAACAGACACACGTCTGCATAGGATGAAAGACTCCCGTACCACCCTGCAGACGCTGGGCCTGTACGTCCCACCGGCCAAGGACAAACCCACGCCTCACACCTCCGCTCTACCTGCTCGGGGCAGATGTGAGTCCCCGCCTAAGAAACAGCGGAAGCAGAGGCGCAGGTCACAACACCAATCCCATTCGGCCCCTCGTCCTGGGCCCTCTAAGGCCAGGAGGCCAGGGAAGTGGTGTTTTTGACTGGGGGGGGGTCAATGGGCCTGTTGCCAGGTTAACCCCCCCAGTTAATAAAGTTCAGGTTTGCAAATCGTTTACCTGCCTTCTATCTGCAATGGTTCCGTATCACTACGGACCGCTGAGTCCTCAACACTATATCCCTGGGGAACAGGTTACAGTTTGTTTCACCACCTCCCAGTTGCCCTCTGGCCAGGGAGTCGGCGGAGGACCCGGCACATGCGCTCCTTCTAGATCAGGAGGTACAGCGCCTCCTCTCCCTGGGAGCCGTGGAGAGGGTACCTTGGGAATTCCGGGGCAAGGGATTCTATTCCAGGTATTTCCTCATCCCGAAGGCGAAGGGCGGGCTTCGGCCCATCCTCAATCTGCGGAAGCTCAACCAGTTCTTGGTTCGCTGCAAATTCCGCATGGTGGCCCTAGCCTCCATTATCCCCTCCCTAGACCCGGGGGATTGGTTTGCGGCGCTGGACCTCCAGGATGCATACTTTCACATCCACATTGTCGAGGGTCACAGGCGCTTCCTCCGTTTCCTGGTGGGTCAGGACCACTACCAGTTTACGGTCCTCCCCTTTGGCCTCTCGACGGCCCCCAGGGTCTTCACGACGTGTATGGCGGTGGTAGCGGCCCACCTCAGGAGGAGAGGGCTGCAGATCTTTCCCTACCTTGACGACTGGCTGCTCAAGGGCAAGTCCTGGTCCCAGGTGCAGCAGCAGATAACCTTCCTGCTACGCACCTGCTCAACTCTAGGCCTAGTCGTAAACAAGGAGAAATCCACGTTAGTACCAGTCCAGCGCATAGAATTCATAGGAGTGCTGCTAGATTCCCGGGCGGCCACGGCCTCCCTTCCAAGGGACAGGTTCGAGACACTCAAAGGCCTCATCGCCCCCGCCTTCCCCGCTCCCATACTCCGAGCCGGCTGCACGCCCTGCAGCCGGTCCGGTTCCGAACTGCGCCGAGAGACCACCTGTACACGCTCGTGCTCCACACATTGCATCTCCTCACCCTCGCGTCCTGCCCCGCCACCAAATGGCGGGACTACTTACTGCCTGTGGAGGGTGAGGAGCCGCGGTGGGCCAGCCTTTATTCTACCTTAGTCCCACAGCCCGCCGGGGACATCGGTTGGCGGCTCCTTCACGGAGCCATGAGCACGGGCGTGTACCTGGCGCGGTTCACCCCTATTCCCAAGGCCTGCCCCTTCTGCGGCATGAGGGAGACCCTGGTGCACGCCTACCTCGAGTGCGCCGGGTTGCAGCCCCTGTTCCGGCTCCTCCAGAACCTCTTGTTGACGTTCTGGCTGCACTTTTCCCCACACCTGTTCATTTACGCACACCCTATCCGTGGCCCAAAGAAGTCGCGAGACCTCCTTGTCAACCTCCACCTGGCTTTAGCCAAACTCACCATCTACAATACCAGGGAGAGGATGTTGGACAAGGGGGTGCTCTGCGACTGTGGGGCCTATTTCCCTACCTCCCTGGTCTCGTGTCTCCGGGCAGAGTTCCACTGGGCAGCGTCCGCTGGCTCCCTTGACACCTTTGAGGAGCAGTGGGCGCTGTCCAGGGTTCTCTGCTCGGTGTCCCCATCCGGCACCCTGATTTTGAACCTTTGCCCGTCACTCCACTCCCTGTTTTTTCATTAGTTGTCCCAAGAGATTAGTTGGTTCCTGGGTCCAGTGGTCCCTCCTGCTAGGCTGGGGGAGGGGCCTTTAGAAGTTGTTTCCAATAAGGCCTCGGTCATGACCTTCCTGGTGACTACGGCTCGGCTGTGCCTTCAAATCCTCGGCCACATGGCTGTATGCACCTCGGTGATGCGACATGCCAGGCTCCGGATGAGGCCCTTTCAAATCTGATTGGTCTCCCAGATCTCCCAGGCCAGGGACGGCCTGGACAAGGTCATCACCGTGCCACCAACGGTGGTGGCAGATCTCCAATGGTGGTCCCTCCCGAGCAACATGCTCCAGCGTATCCCCTTCCGAGAGCCCTCTCCCACACTAGATCTAGTGTCGGATGCCTTGGACCTGGGCTGGGGAGCCCACGTGGGGGACTTCAGGACCCAGGGGTTGTGGTCATCCGAAGAACTGACCCTGCACATAAATGTCAGGGAACTCAGGGCGGTGCGCCTGGCGTGCATGGCTTTCTGCCAGCGCTTACAAGGGAAGGTGGTCAGAGTCCTCACAGACAATACCACTGCAATGTATTACATCAACAGGCAAGGGGGCATGCGCTCCATGGCCTAAACCAGGAAGCCCAGCTCCTGTGGGAGTTCTGTACAGCCCCCACCTGCCCGGCGAGAGCAACACGCTCGCGGATCGCCTGAGTAGGGTGTTCTCACACCACCACGAGTGGTCCCTACACAGGGAGGTAGCGGAGTGGATTTTCCTACAGTGGGGTACTCCCCAGGTGCACCTGTTCCCCACCGCTCAGAATCGCCTGTGTCCCAGATTTTGCTCCAGCGTGGGAGAGGGTAAAGGGACCATGGGGGACGCGTTCCTGCTCAGCTGGTTGGGGCCCCTGATGTATGCCTTCCCGCCTTTCCCCCTCATAGGCAGGGTCCTGCAGAAGGTGAAAACAGATGGGGCAAGGATTATCCTGATAGCCCCGGATTGGGCCCGTCAACACTGGTATGGGACCCTACTGCAACTTTTGGCGGCCCCCCCCTCGCAGGCTGCCGCTCCGCCTGGACCTTCTCTCCCAGGATGGAGGTCGTCTCCTCCATCCCAATCTGGCCCTGCTCCACCTGACAGCGTGGCTGCTCCGTGGCTAGATGCGGAGGAGGGGAGGTGTACCGAGGCTGTTAGACGGGTCCTGCTTGAGAGCAGGAAACCGTCCACACGGAGGTCCTACCTGGCTAAGTGGTATCGGTTCTCCGTATGGGCAAGGGAGAGAGGTTCCTCCCCTGCGTCTGCTCCGCTCCAGCTGGTCCTGGATTACTTCCTGTCCCTTAGGACCCAAGGGCTGGCCCCTTCCTCGATCAGGGTGCACCTAGTGGCCATCTCGGCCTTCCACTCTCCGGTGGAGGGACAGTCAGTCTTCTCCCTCCACATGACTTCCAGGTTTTTAAAGGGGTTGGCTAGAGCGTTCCCTTATGCTAGACCCCCAGTTCCACCTTGAGACCTGAACCTGGTACTGTCGGGCCTCCCTTTGAGCCCTTGGCCACGTGCTCCTGGTCCCACCTATCTGAGAAAGTGACATTTTTCGTGGCTATCACCTGAGCCCGCAGGGTTTCGGAGCTTAGGGCGCTGACCTTTGAACCCCCGTACACTGTCTTCCATAAGGGGAAGGTCCAGCTTCACCTGCACCCGGTCTTCCTGCCAAAGGTGGTCTCAGCATTTCATATGGACCAGGACATCTTCCTGCCAGTCCTGTGTCCTAAGCCCCATTTGTCCAATGAGGAATGACGCCTACACATGCTAGATGTGCGTAGGGCGCTGGCCTTTTACTTAGACCGAACGAGGCCGTTCCGGAAATCTCCTCAGCTTTTCATTGCTACAGCCGAGCGCACGAGAGGGCAACCGGTTTCCACCCAGCGGATCTCCCGCTGGATCACCTCGTGCCTACGCACGTGTTATGACCTGGCTGGGGTTCCCCCACCTCCTATTGTGAAGGCGCATTCGACAAGAGCCCAAGCCTCGTCAGCAGCCTATGTGGCTCATGTCCCTATTCAGGACATCTGCAGGGCTGCTACGTGGTCCTCTGTCCACACTTTTTCATCGCGCTATGCGATCGTCTCCCAAGCAAGGGACGATGCCTGGTTTGGTAGGGCGGTGCTCCGCCCGGGTAACCGTTAACACTTACTTATCATTTTGAACTCCTATCCCCCTCCGTCAGGTATAGCTTGGAGTCACCTACTGTGGAATAAACAGGAGCAATCACTCGAAGAAGAAAGGACAGTTACCTGTTCCATAACTGGCGTTCTTCGAGATGTGTTGCTCCTGTCTATTCCACATCCCACCCTCCTTCCCCTCTGTCGGAGCTGTCTGGCAAGAAGGAACTGAGGGTGGGGGGAGCAGGCAGCCCCCTTTATGGCGCGATAGGTCTGCACCACTCCAGGGGTCACAGCGGTGCTCCCCCACTACGGATGCTGCTAAGGGAAAAAACTTCCGGCACCGGTGCACGTGGCAAGCACACACGAAGCTAACTGTCCTTTATCCTGGGGGGGGAGAATATACCTCAAAGGCATAAGGTTGTAAAAGAGGGGATGGCTGTTAACTTCATGAGCCAAAACCCTTCTTCTGCAGGTAGTTCTGCTGTGGTAATTTCACTTCTCATGTTTGTTCAGAGGAGTGAAGTTCTGGAACAGCTTTCCAAGAGCAGGAGTGAGGGCAAAAAAACCTAACTGGCTTCAAGTCTGAGCTTGATAAGTTGTTTTTGGGTGGTGTTTTTTTTTTTTTTTTTTTTATGGAGGGGATGGTATATTAGGACTGCCTATGTGGCATGTGACTATCAGTGACAGCCAATAGCAAAAAATCCCCAACTGCTGGAGATGGGCTACTAGCTGGGGAGGGCTCTGAGTTACTAACAGAATTATTTCCCCAGGTATCTGCACAAACTGCAAGTCACATCTTTATACATTTTGAAATGCTCAGGGTCTTCCTTAAGTGGGGAAAACCTTGACATTTCATCACTACTCTTTTTCCACTTTGGAACTCCTCCTTAGGTTGATATGTGAATTTTCAGCTGACTGTAGTTATTAAAACTGCACTCCAGAAGCTACTTTCTAGGGGTGATTAGCTTACAGCACTGACTTGTAGAATGCTAGGTAGTTACTGCTGCAACAGGGTCAGGCTCTGACAGAACATTAAATAAAGCAATTTGAATGATCTTCGAGCATTTCCTCGTGCTGCATACTGCAGGTATGCTACTGGCTACTACTACTGAAAGTGGTCAAAGTGTCTTCTTGCATGAGCACGGTTAAGTAGATGCACAAGATAGCTATTACTAATTGCTCCTAGGCTGAGACTCTCCACTTGATATGGTGTGCCTTGCTCCAAACTAGACAGTGTATTAGGAAAAACATCCCTCCTATTGAGAATCAGCCAAAAAATACACAACTGAAGATGCAGGATAAGTTTCTTTATGTAGTTTATTGGACTGGCACTGTCAACTATTTCAGCTCTCACAAGTTATTGCTTGCAGAGTTGCATTTTCTTTCAAGCCACGATCACTTCAATAACTAAGCTACCAGAAATCTATTTTGTAAAAGCCCAAATGCTTAGCCATTTTGAAAACAGGGCCTAGTCACCTTTAGCTAAAAGGCTCAGTCCAATGACTGTCATATGTCCTACCACAGTATTGCTATATTAATTCTCACCACCTCCAGTGGTACCCAAACAGTATGAGTTGCACATTCACTGTCTTTAAACAAATCTACTCTACTAACTTTAGCTTAAGAGTAACAAGGTGCATGACCAACTTCTGCTGGTGAGAGAAAAGAAGAGCTCTGTGTAGCTCAAAAGCTTGTCTCTCCATCAACAGCAGTTGGTCTAATACAAGCTATTACCTCGGTTATCCTGAGAACCAATACAGCTACACCCCTGCACATAGCTTAAGAGTAAGCAGTTGCACAGTAACAAAGGTTGGACCATATTCCAGGAAAAAGGGGATCATTTGTTTGAAATACTACCTCCTCTTTGCATAAAATAGTACGATCCAACAGTTTTTCAGTGGCTATAGTGAATATTTTTCAAAGAAAGTTAATACTGACATGACACTTAATAAAACTATTTGCTCATCTGTTTTAAAGCAGAGGCTAAATGTGTTAGTCTGTCTCTTATCCCTATGTACATTAGGATCCTGTGAACAGCAGTGAAGTAGGTAGTTAAAAATCAAAGCCACTGACGTTATGTACTTCCCTCCTCCCCCTTTTCATCCCCTGCCCATGATGTTCTAAATTCTTTGTAGCAACTCAACCTAGGGATCACTGCAGACAAGCTTAATAGGCAGCTGCAGTTGAATGAGAGGATATATAAAAAACAAATATGCAATAAGGTAAATTATGGTATTCCAGATTTGGGGTGGCATGAAAACACTTCATCTAAAGAGAGAGATTATTTACTTTAAAAGGAGACATATTCGGAGTAGCAGCTCAGGAGCAGAAAAAGAATGTTCTCAAGAAGTAAACCAAGACTTTTTCTGGTTATTTAAAAATTGACACTAACTTCAAACCTAGTTTAAAAAAAAAAAAAAAAAAGTCCTTTCAAATTCTACACCTACCTCTGATTCCTTTTAAAAAATTCTCTGAAGAGACAGTATAGTAAGAAAAGCATCTGGCAGAAACTGCACTCTGCAAAGCTTCAAGCATTTCTATTTGAATTACAAGAGAGACAGTCAAGAGGAGATGGAACAATGCACATAACTCTGGTACAAGACAGAAACCCTGAATAATAATGAACATCATGGTGAGTGAGCACCAAAAGAGATTTTGAATCACAGACAAGGTTAAAAAACATCTTTTATTGCAGCACCGTTCTCCTAGCAATATCATTCTTCTCCTGATTCCATTAACTCTGAATATTTACACATTTTCTGTCACAATTTGTGAACAACATTTTGGCAAGTTCCAACTCGGCATCAGACTCAATATGAATCACACCTCTGAAAAAGTATGGAGACTGGACTGAATCCCTTTACAAATTATCATAATCGTCATCATCTTCATGCTTCCTTTTCAATGGATTTGCCTCACTGGCTGCATTCTGTGATATCATATTTGTAGTAATCAGAATGTTTTTTGATCCAATTAATGAAGGATTAATCAGAACATTCTGAACTGTAGGTGTAGTAGGCGTTGCTGCATTTAAAAAGGAAAAGAAAATAAAGTGTTTATTAGCTGCCAGTGTCACTATACAACTTCAGGTCCTGTATAGAAAGAGCATTTAGTGTTTCAAGCTAATAAAAATATAGTTTCCAATTATAGGACATGTAATGTCCCAAAGTAGAAAGTTGTGCTGCATGCTAATATTCCTGTTTATTTTCAATAATGTTCACTGGAGTATCCATCACATAATTGTGGATTTGTCGCAAAGCTTAAATGAAAATTTGCTATATTGTTTCCTTCAGGTTTTGTTAGTATTAGTACTCTGGTTGCTTGTTTTTAAACAGGCTTAGTCCTTAAAGGAAGTTTTTGCTGTTTATGTTTGTTGAAGTAGGATCTATGACAATTTTACTGATAAAGAGATAATTAAGAGAATTTGTAATGGTTTAGTAGCAGAAAGTGAATCAATAGTCAAGTAAGACTAACAATGGCTTTGGTACATTTGTACTGGTTATGTTAAGACTAAAGAATTGAAGACCAAAATAAAGTTGAAAAGGCAAGCTTAATTCTGGCATTTCATGCCTTCTGAGTGCTTGACTTTTCAAGAGAGAGAGAGAGAGAGAGAGAGAGAGAGAGAGTGTGTGTGTGTGTGTGTGTGTGCGCGCGCGCGCGCGTGCCTAGGTTTTTAAAAGAGCAAATGGAAGAAAAAAATTCCATCATGTGGCATCACATTAACCACAGGGGTCATTAATAGGGTTAGAACCTTTAGATCCACCATGCAGATCTCTTGCACCTCAATAAAAAAACAAAAATATGTGGTCTTTTTAAGAAGTGGTGTAGGTCTCAAGACATCAGTGTTTTGTAACTTATGTTATACCTGATTTGACTGTTGTCTGAGAGGATGGGATTTGTACAGTAAACCTTTGACCTGTCAGCGATACCGGAGTGCCAACTTTTGTTGAAACAGCTACTGTTTGTGCTGAAGGAGTTCCTGAAATACACAATGATTTCATTAGAGGACTCAGGGCAGGTAAATATACAACTCTTTATATTACATAAAATGTCTTCAAAAACTGAACTTGCTACTTTCATATAGAAAAGAGATAATTACTATTAAATAATATCAATATACATTGATATTTCATAGCTAGGTTTGATCTAGATCCTAATGATGGCCAGATATGCAGAGTAAGCTGTGTGCAGCAGCATGCATACATTTGTGTATGAACACTAACAGTGAAACTCTCAGCTGGCCACGACACATGCACTCACAGAGGTAGACATGCACAGTTATATGTATATAAATGCACATGCCCAACTTAAATTCTGGTTCAAAATAGCTCAGTCAGTAAAAAAATCTGTTTCAATCTATAGTTCAGGGTGTAAGTCCTCCTCAGAATGTAGTTTGCATTTTTAAAAAAGTCATTCAACTAGTTCATTTTTCTCTCCTGAAAAAGTTTCCATTTTATAGAACAGGTCAGAAATACAAGAATGGTATCATCATCCTAGATACTAAATAAAAATGGTCTAGCTTTGGTAATTTAGAGAGAAACTTATTTTCATTGAACTTCCATTGCACTTTTCTAAAAACCCATTAGGTTGTTAGGATATCAAAGTTCATTGAAATGGTGAGTTGGATGTTATCTATTGTTCCTTAAAAACATACTCCAAGATGGTTTTTAACATGTAAGAATATTCTTCAAAATTCAGAACTGTTCCATAGGTTTTGAGTTTTTTCTAAGCAAGGTCAACATGGCAAACCCTAACTGAGCTCTCTCTTACCTAACGTAGGCGTGCTAGGTCTACTACTTACAGCACCAACACTTAGTCGGGGTACTGTTATTCTTCCCGCAGAGGAAGTGACCTGTAGAGAGAGAATATATGCATTCAGATTAGAACCACCATTTCAGTGTTAAGAATCATTGATTATTTCTATGATCGCATATGTACGCTCTGCAAGTATGGAAGAGTAACAAAATATGAACACGTGATCATGCACAGCCTATTGCAATGCAACACTTATGTCACAGAATTTACCCACTGGGACAGTTTCTCAAACTCCTCACACTGTGAGCTACATCCCAGCAGAAATGCCTTGTGGAACCACTAATCCACCATACTTATGCACAAAGTACAAAATCCCTGCCTTTTCAAAAACTTAAGCGGTTTGAGTTATACACGTGTAAAAGAAATTACATTAAATATTTAATTTTAAACACACCATTTACAGACTAAGGCCTTCTAAACTTTGTTTTGGCTCAGGATGAAATTTGTTACCTGCGTAGTGTTTACAAGGGAAGTGTTGCTACAGTTATAGCAGTGTTTTAATATTGTGGTAGCACTAACCAATTTTAATATTGTAGTTACAGATACTAACCAATCATTTATACTGAAACTGCATGGCTAGTTTTGAGTAATACAATAATTTTCAGTACTATTCACTGTATATGTGACCACAAATACTACTATTACATTAATAAGAAGCAATACAATTTATTTTGATTTGCTTTTTCAGTATACTAAGCCCTTGCTCTGGCCTATGCAAAAAGAATCTAACCAAAGGAGAAGTCTTCACTTTAGCAATTTGTTTATCCAGGAAAGCTTTGTTCAGATTCTGTGTCTGATTTTCAATGACTTTCTGCCTTTTACCCAATATTCCAGCTGAGCTGACTGAATGGTCCAGCAGGATACACCTAACCTGAAATCCTTTGTGCTAACCATTAAACAACACAGCCTCTTTTACACACAATATTAAAAGGTAACTGGTGGAAAGAATATCTGCCAGAATTAATTTCAATATACTTTAGCACCCAGAGATCTCTACTAGTATGTGCACCTATGTTCGTACCTTGAGAAAAACTGAATAATTTGAGCATCACGTTTAATAAAATGTCATTATCAAACAAAAATCCCATTTGGCTCATAAAACTCTTACCTTTTTTTGCAAGGACTTAAGTCTGTAATTTGGAGCTGTTAAACAGTATCTATCAGGTGGCAGTCTGGGTCCAGAATACGGCTTTATCAATGGCAGTGGGGTCTGATTCTTTTGTCTTGCAATATCTAGCAAAAACTAGGGGGAGGAAAGGGGAAATAGTTATCAATACCCACGTTCTTTTGTTATGTTACGATACTCTGAATAAGCTTTACTTACATCTCTTGGGGGAGGAGAGGTAAATGACTGGTCTGTTCGACACTGGATTGCTAGTCTCACATCATCTGCATCAACACTGGACTTCTTAGCATGACTTGAGTAAATTTTTGCATCTTCCAATATAGTAGTCACATACCCTTTGAAGAACAAAACAGAATATCTCCCCCTGAACATGTCTAAAAAAATAGCAACCTCTTTTCACAAAAATGTAGTAAAAGTTCATGTACTCTACATGTTTTCCAGAAGCTATGCAAGAAAATTATTTCCTGACACACATTCTATGAAACAAAAGATCAATCTATCTCGTCACAATCAACAATACATTTATTAAGTGTGACAAAAATAAATCCTTAAATACCATCTAGTTTTATTTAGTTCCTCTTTTCCTTCAAAACATTTTTTTAAAACAATTGTGCTTACTGAAAATCTAATAGCAATGACTTGTGCAAGACAGTTCATGGTTTTTCTATCAAACATTTGTTTATGTACATGAAGCCTAGCATGCAATATAGCTCCCACTTGTGCCACAGTCCAGGGCATCTCATCAGCAACATCTGCAAATTGTGCCAAATAATGTGGTGGGTTTTTAATATAATTTTTTTTTAAATGGCAATGCACTCATTTTTACTTTTGTTCTCATGCTAAGATTGGAGCCAAAAATTCCACAGGTGAAACTGTACAGCAGCAACACACTGCGCCACAAATCTTCTAAACATCCAATTTTTTTTTTCTGTGACATACGTTGGAGAGTTAGGAACACGGAAACTGCCACAGTGGATCAGACCAGCAGTCCACCTAGCCCAGTATTTTGTCTACAAGTGTCCAGAACCAGATGCTTCAGACAATGACATAAAATCATCCTGATTGGGGGGAGGGATAGCTCAGTGGTTTGAGCATTGGTCTGCTAAACCCAGGGTTGTGAGTTCAATCCTTGAGGGGGCCACTTAGGAATCTGGTGCAAAATAAGTACTTGGTCCTGCTAGTGAAGGCAGGGGGCTGGACTCGATGACCTTTCAGGGTCCCTTCCAGCTCTGAGATAGGTATATCTCCATTAAAAAAAAAACAAAAAAAATCTCTGCTAATCAGAAATTGGTTTAAACCCTGAAACACAAGGTTTACTAAAGTTTTATTGTCATTACTGATAACTCTGGATATTCTTTCTATCCCTATTAATATCCAATCACCTTCTGAATCTTGATAAGTTCTTGACCACAATGATCTCCCATGGCAATTAATTCTACAACTTAATTACAAGTCATGTGCAAACATCTTTTCTTTTATTGGTTTTCAACTTTCCACTTTTTAATTTATCATAGAATATCAGGTTTGGAAGGGACCTTAGGAGGTCATCTAGTCCAACCCCCTGCTCAAAACAGGACCAATCCCCAGACAGATTTTTACCCCAGTTCCCTAAATGGCCCCCTCAAGGATTGAACTCACAACCCTGGGTTTAGCAGGTCAATGCAATTTAACTGAACATCCACCTATTCTCCTATGCTAAGACACACAGGCAGGCACTCCTGAACTTCCTTCTCTGTACCATTCATTACTGTACATACTTAAACAGTCCCTCTTATTGGTCTCGTTTTCCCAGGCCTTTGATCATCCTAACTGACTTTCTCCAAAGCCCCTCCACTTCTGCAATAGCCTGTGTGAGAGAGGTGCCCAGTACCACCTAGGGGAGGTCACACCTGGAAAGGCAGCGCAGCATGTTCTGTATTTAGCACGTTGACAACTTACTGTATGCAAATTCCAACATCTGATTGATAACCCGGGGTTCATACTCCGTGATCCCCATGTCCTTCAGGATCTGGGCCATAACCTGCGTTTGGGAAGAGAAACACAGCGTGAGTCTGTTACCGAAATATCGGGTCCACCTAGCTGAGAGCCAATAACAGCCAGACAAGGATAAGGAAGAGTTGCTTTATTTTGCAGAAGAAAGGAGAGCTTTGCACCTTGGTACAAAAACTTTGTTTTACACACATTTTACAGATTTTTTTATACACGTTCAGACAAAGGCCCTTGCCGTGTTAACACTTGATTGGTGGTTGTTAGACCCGTGCTTTTGCTATTTGGTCAGTGAAAACCAGCTTGGGACCAGCTCTAACTACCTTAAGGCCTTGAAAGGGAAGACAGTTGAAAAGTTCAGGCTACTGTGTACTTGAAGTGTGCTTTCCCCTAATGGCCACTGGTTGACATAAAGGCTGCTCTGTTAAGGGGGGTCACTAGTAACTTTTACAGTCCCCCCTTCGGGCCTGACAAATTCAAAAATTGTCAGGCTCGTTTCGCAATTTGCAATTAAGCTGGAGGGACAGATACTGGGTTTTTTTTATGGACAGCAGAGCTTTTGATTATAGCATTACACAGGCATTTGGCACATTGTATTATTATCCAGATAACACATAGAAAGAAAAGAAAGAAAAGAATTTATTTAACAATTGTTCAAAAGAGTCCCGTAAACCATGACCCAAGGTCTGGAAGGAGGTCCTCAAAACTAAAGGTGTGATTAAGAGATACAGCACGGAAAACAACAGCAGCATTTTTAATGGCTTGTAAATTTTGCTTAATTAAGCTGGGATGATTAACATAGAAACAACCTTTTTTTTGATGCGAGCACAAGTCCCCCCCCCCAATTGGTTTATATGCTTGGCAGGAGCATTGAGAACGTTTGCACTTCCACCCAGAAAGTTTCCAAGTATGTTTTCATGGCCACAGATCAGATCGTACTCCTGATGTGTTTGTAAGGGCAGTGGGCCAAGCCTGAACATGCTAGATTCCACTGCAATGCCTTCCCAGCCTTAGTGATCAGGCGCTAACCTCCCCCTGCCAAGAGCGCAAGGAGCTGGGCACACTTTGCTTAGAGGCTAGAGCCCCAGCTTCTCAGCGCTCCTTCGCCTGAGCAGCAGCCGCGCACAGGACCCGGCCGGCCGCAGCGAGGACACCCCGAAGCCGCCGCCCCGCCGAGCCCTCCGCCCACCCCGGCCCGCGACGCCCCCACTGGGAGCCCCCAGCTACCTGAGCATCCTTAGGCGCGCTCTTGGGAGACGCCATCTTGCTTTGCTCCATTGCTTCCGGTCAGCTGACCTGCTTATTTCCGGGGCTGCCGTGTGAAGAACCGCCCTTCCTTCCCCCCCGTGTGCTAGTGAACATGCGCAAGCGCCTCCGCACGTTCCTTTTGGGCATGCGCCGTGGCGTGTCAGGGCGGCAGTAGAACTTGCCTTTCAGCGGTGCGCTGGGGGCTGCGCGTCCCTGGGTGCGCGGTAAAGCCAGAAGCCGTGAGACCGCGGCTCTGTAGGAGCGGCAGGACCCAGCTCCCGGGGTGCAGCGCGAGCATCTCCGCTGCTGCTTGGAACGCGAGGGTCCAGGCCTGGTGGCGCGCCGGGCTCGGCCGCGGGGATGCCCCAGGGTGGGCTGAGGGCTCAGGCGGGGAACCCCGAGTGCTCGGCTTTGGAAGGAGCCTGGTGGCTGTTTGTAAAGCCAGTCTCATGGTTTCGGGTCGCCCGACTCGTGCCTTTTTTATTGCTGTGGTTGGTCGCTAGTGTTGGCGACCCCAAGTGTCTAAAAATAACGAGTGGGGCCCTCCAAATCGTACTTAAAAATTAGTAAACGAAGGCCTCATTTGATTTGCCTAATGGTGTCTGAGCCTTTGGCCTGCTCTTGTGTCACATATTCAGGTTTTTCTAATAAGGAAAGCTGAGATCCTCACCTAATCACATGCCTCCAGGAGCTGGGGCTTTCAGAAATATATCAACAATCATACAATTTGCAATAAAAGCACAAGAGTTGGCAGTGCTAGATGACATGAGTTTGGGGGAGCTAGAGGAGGGTCAGGATTCCTACCAAGCAATGAGACGCTTGTACAGACTGTTGTGGGAGAAAATAAAACTGAGCAGAGGTCTGCAAAATAAATAAAACCACAAATAAATGCCTGCCTTCCTTCCTTCTTTTCTCCCACACATGCAAAAGGCAAATATATTGACATAAGAATAGCCATACTGGGTCTGACCAAAGGTCCATCTAGTCTGACAGTGGCCAATGCCAGGTGCCAAATGAACAGAACAGGTAATCATAAGTGATCCATCCCCTGTCGCCCATTCCGAGCTTCTGGTAAATTTGCTAGAAAATAGGCAAAAGTATCATAAAATGGAACAGACAACAGTGATGAATGAAATTCTAAAAGAGAAATTGGGCAAATATTAAATATGGACCAGGCAAGGGCAATTAATAAGCATTCACTTGAAAAATTAGAAATTAGGCAAAAAGTGATTTTTTTAAAAAAAATGTATTCCTATCAGCAAGGGCAATTGTTCAGAAAATTAAGACAAATAAAAAACAATCTTGAGCTAATATGAGATGTCTGCCACCAGCCCGATCACTCTGTGTATATGGTGTATCTCTATCCATTGCCTTTTGGCTTTCTCTTTATAGGTCCAAATCTTGCAACTTGATGTGTGTAGGTTTGTGTGTATTCACTTACCTTAGGTACTGATCCACCAAATACTTATACATATGCATAAGTTTATGCACAAGAGTAGTCTTGTTGACTTCAGTGGAACCACTCATACATGCAAAGTGAAACATGTTTACAGGATTGAGAATGTTTAGGGCACTTACACATTTTTGCTTTTGTGCCTGATTCAGTAGGAACTATGGACCAAGTTTCACCACCACCTTGGGAGGGTTACCAATGCCTGACAGAGCCTCTCTGGAGGCATGGGGGCAGAATGGGACCATGTGGACTTTGTCCTCCCTTCTCTACATTACTGTTGAAAGTAGGAGGGAAGGGGAAAATCATTCTGGGCTCAGAGGGGAAGTGATTGGGGGGGGAGGTTGCTACTCCAAGTCACCATCAAGAGGCAGTGCAATTTGGGGCAGGACCATCTGTGGATGATTCAAGATGGAATAAGTGAGGTCCATGATCAGTCTGGGCTGTTGTGGAGCCACGCATTCAAGGTGGTGTGGGGATGGGCTGCCCCGGGACAATTTAGGGGCATGTGGTCACTGTGGGTCAAACTCCATTAACCTCTCTATCTACGTCCCAGAACTCTGACACCAGCATTACTATGAAAGGACTGCGAGCTGGAAGAACATTGTGCAAACAAGCACAGAATTACTTATATTTTTAAAAACACATTGTTATTCTGCGGAAGGGGGGAGACGCTTGTAGAAGATAGTGGGCAGCTTCCTTCCTTTCAGGCTAAATGTGGGAACAATTAAATACCCTTTAGTTTAGAGATAGTTGAAACAATAGTTGCCAGTGCCTAAAGCATAGGTTGCATTTAAGGCCATTCAGGAATCTGAACTAACTGTGTGGGCAGAGGAGTTTCACTAGGGGCTGAATGTAAGTACAGGGCAGGGGATTGAATTGATTACATCTGTGTGTTTGTAATAGAAGGCAGAAGCACCACAGGAGCATGCAAAGAAGTCTTAGACAAAGCCAGAGAAGCTCTCATACTTGACCCTGAGAAAAGCCTAGGGAGGGAATTTTTGGGTGGAGTGCTGGCTGGAAAGGGGGTTGGACCTGTGAGGAAATAAACTGTCTCCTGCCATTTGATTTCTACTGTGGTCAGGGAAACAACGACATACGTGACACTTTCATCAGTTTCTCCTAATGACAACAACCCACTAAACCCCAATTTTAGTTAACCACTCAGGTCAAAAGGGGTAGCAATATTTCCCTACAAAACTGTGATTTGGGGCTCCAAACTTTTCCTATCTGACAGCCTGGCCAGGAACCCAAGGCCCACACCTAATATGCAGGCAATAGAGAAGACTGCCACCCTCTTCTCTTGCTATGGAGTCAGGCTCTGTGGCAATGACAAATCCTAGCATGCCTGGTTCCATTATTAGCTCAGTGGATTTAAGCGGAGCAGGCAGCTCTCTATATTAAAGATGAGGGATGCCATCCACACCATTGTGGCGCTCTGCACAGGGCCACCTCTCTCACAGAATTTGCAGACCCTTAATTGTATTAATTAATTACTCATGTATTAATTTAACAAGAAAGAAAGCAAGAACCACCATTATTTATCTTATAATTTTCCATGAAAGTCACCTTTACCACTTACATTATGTTCAAGCTGTGAAAAATGATGTGAGTGGTACAAAAAGAGAGGCTGTATCCTGGAGACAGCATGAATATTGTATAATGTAGCTCTTGCTGTCTGTTCATTTATATACTAAAGCAAACAAGTGTGTGAAATTTAGAGGCCCACAGCACAAGTTGAAGCCGCAGTCTCCTGGGAATCATAGATAATGGTGCTGAACAGGAAGAAGGGTTGGGGACATATTTCCCCTAAATGGAATGCATTAGCAATTTCCCCCTTTCAGTGTGCTTTTTTCTTTACTTTGAGGAAGACATTTTCCTATTAGACGACTGGCTGAATGTCTCATTTCTGTACTCTCTTAAGTACTTATTTGACCCCATTACTGTAGCATCTGAGCAACTCACAACAGCCCTATAAGGTAGGGAAATACTATTATCCCCATATCTGGGGAATAACTGGCTGGCTATGCAGTAGTACTGCAGAAAAGGATCTGGGGGTTAGAGTGGATCACAAATGGAATATGAGACAACCATGTGATGCAACTACGAAAAAGGCTAGTATCATTTTGGGCTGTATTAACAGACTTATGGTAACACAGGGGAGGTAATTGTCCCAGTCTGTTCAGCATTAATACTACAGTATCTCCAATTCTGGGCACCACACTTTAGGCAACATGTGGCCAAATTGGAGAGAGCCCGGGAGAGCAACAAAAATGATAAAAGAGTGAGGGTGGACCTATTAACTATCTTCACCTATGTTAAGGGCTGTTGTAAAGAGGACAGTGATCAATTGTTCTCCACAGCACTGAATGCAGGACAAAAAGTAATCAGTTTAATCTGCAGTGAAGTAAATTTAGGTTAGAGTTTTAGGAAAAACTTTCTAACTTTAAGGCTAGTTAAGTATTGGAATAGGCTTCTGAGGGAGGTAGTTGAATCCCTGTGACTGGAGTTTTTTTTAAGAACAAGTTAGACAAACAGCTGTCTGGGAAAGTCTAGGTTTACTCTGCTGTATCTCAGCACAGGAGCTGGATTAATTGACCTTACAAGGTCCCTTCCAGCCTTATGATACAGAGGGGAGTGAGGCACAGAGAGACTAGTTAACTAGCCTGAGGTCACACAGGCTAGCCTGTAGCCAGGCAAGGACTTGAACACAGTTGGTCTCCAATGTTCCAGGCGAGCACATTAACCACTGGATCACTTGTCTTCACTGCGTTACAGCAGTACATGATATTTCATTACTAGTACTGGCGACAGCTGTAAATGTTGAAATTAAATGTTGAGGGGTGTTTATTTGTAACAACTATATAGGAGAAAATGCAACTGTACTGAAGGCATTGCTTTACATTTTTGTGTTCATAATCTCACATGAGTATTAGCAGCAAAAGCCACATCATGATCTTATTGCTGTTACCCTCATCCTCTTTTTCCCCTCCCAGCCAGTGTTTGAAACCATCGACTCCCATTTACATCAATGTAACAACTCCCAATTATTTCAGGGGAAGCAGGATTAAGCCCATAGTTCCTGATCGTGCAAACTGATCTGCAGTTAGATCCCTGGGCTCATGTCATTTCATCCCCTGCACTAGCTGAAAGCATACTGGCACTCAGCCTTACAATGTTCTGCCTTGATGACAGTTTTTTGCTATGGAATGTATTCTTGACATTGAAAACCAAATTAAAGCAAGGAACTGAACTGCAGAGAATGTGGATTAGCATGTACATTGCTGAACAAATCCTTGGAAGGTAGAGAGGAAGGAATTTAAGTTATCACCAAGAGTCAAAACACTCAGATGTGGCCATCATTTTAATTTCAATGCAAAACGAATGTTCTCATATGTGCTAATGATGTGTGACTTTTCAAAGCATGGAACCAACCACCTGATGAGCAACCACACAAATGCAGCTCTACTATCCATCTGGCTCTCCCATCACCTCCTTAACCTCTTACAGACACTCCTCCACTGGAGCTCCAAGGAGGGAGGAGTGCTCCATGCCCAGATTTTTGCATGGAAATCAGCATGGGAGATGGTACAACTGGGAGCTGTTGTTTTAAGTTTGTCAATGAAAATGTCTATCAGTATCTGTCCTCTGCATCAGTGGTGCAAGTAGAAATCATTTCTTGATGGTACTGCACTCATGGGAGGGACACAAGGGGGGCACATGACCTCCCCTCCTTCATGTGACTCCTCCCCACCCTACCCTCAGCCCAGGGCCCCCACGCTCTCCCCATCCCCTCTGACACTCCCCTGCTTAACTACTCACTTTCCTCCCACATATGTAGTATTCAGTCTGTTTATATGGAATATGGGAGTTGGGTGAGGAGCCATTTCAGCATATGTATGACTTATTAAAAGACAAATTTTAAGTAGAACTGTATCCTAAACTGCTTTATGGTATTGTACCCAAACATTGCATTTCAATGGGGGATTCAACTTCCTTTATAAGAACAGATTCTTGAAACTCTTACCAGTCCACAAAAGTGGTCCATAGTCATGCAAATAGTCCCATTGTCTTCAATGGGATTGATCAAATGATTAAGGGTTTTCAGGGTTAGGTTCCAAGTTTGGAAATTGTTCTGGATGAAACTGACAATGCCTCAGCTGTCAGCTCAGAAGGAGCTTCTTTCAAATAAAGGTGGGCAGTTGTGTGATAAGTCCTAGCTCCATTGCTAAGATGAGGAACATAGTTTCAGCAAAGTTCTTGGCAGATTCTTGAGGCAGCTGGTTTAAGGCCATCAGTGTCTGACATTATAATCTTTACTTATAGTTCTCTCACCCACAAAGCTGGAAAATGAGGCATTTGTTTTCTATGTTTTGCTGCTCCAGTTCCAGTTAACAAAATGCATGTTAGACTAGTTTGGCTGCAAAGAAGAATTCTATGTACACTGGGGACAACACCTGATTCCTCATGCAGAATTGGGATGACATCAAAATCCAAACATCCTCTGGTCAGTGCAAGCAGAGGCATTCCTCTAATGATTTGGACTTGATGTGACGCAGTATGGATGTCATGGATAATTCTGACCAAATGGGAGAAACAGAATCAAAAACACTGTTTAAATGCCTTCCGTCTCCCCCACACCCCTCTTGAGGACTCCTCAACAATGTAACAGCACAACACACATCTAACAAACTTAAACAAAGCCTTTGTTTAAGTTTGTTAGCATATGTATTGTGCTGTTAAAGCCATTTAAAGAATGAATGCCCTCCCTAGCCTAGTTCTACTCCTGGGGGGGGAGGGGGAGGAAGCTAGCCCCAAGTCTTTCTGGTACCCTGTACCTGCTAAAAATCTCTTGCCGGTATTGCATACTGGAGGGTACCACCCTACTTGCACTCCTGCCTCTGCTTGTCCTATAGGGGCAAGGGCACTGCAGTCTAGTCTCATGTGGGGCACAAGAAGCTCCAGGGCCAGCCCAGTATCCAATATATGCCAGCATTAGTTCTGGATGAAAAGAGAATGCAGCTGCTGAGATTCTTTGGGTTGCTGCATTATATCATTGTAGTCCAAGAAATTTAAATTTCACGAGTCTTAGTATATTACACAAAAACATCCTGCTAGGATGAGAGGAAAGACAACAAAGGCTATAGACAACAACATGAAATCCAACAAAGACAAATGTAAGGTGTTACACTTAGGGAAGAAAAACCAAATGCATAAATATACACTGGGGGATAACTGGCTTGGCAGCAGCACTGCTGAAAAGAATCTAGGAATTGTGGTAAATCACAACCTCAACATGAGTCAGCAATGCGATGCTGTTGCCAAAAAAGCACATGCAATTTTAGGTTGCATTAACAGAGGCATAGCATGCAAGTCATGGAAGATGATAGTACCACGCTACAGGTCGTTGATTAGGCCTCAGCTGGAGTAGTGTGTCCAGTTTTGGTCACCAATGTATAGAAAAGATGTGGAGAAACTGGAAAGGTTGATCAAAGGGATGATCATAAGGCAAACCATATGAACAAAGGCTGAAGGAACTGGGTATGTTTAGTTTGGAAAAGAAGAGTTTAAGGGGGGACATGATAGTGATCTTCAAGTACTTGAAAGGCTGCCATAAAAAAGATGGAGAAAAGTTGTAAAACTATGAAGGAAATGAACATAACAGATTTATTCTGGGATCCTTGTTTCCCTGCTCACTGATCTTGAATTTACAGGGAATATAGGAGTTCCCTCAGATTACTCAGTGAAGCACCCTGTTTTCATATGGAGCGTACTATAGCTCTGATATTTAGCATAATGGCTCTCTTCTAGCTGTGAAGAATGAAATCCCTTTAAAAGTCTCCGTGAGTCAGCCGCTAATGGCTTCCTTTATGTTTTGTACAGCTCTACCAACACCTCCCCCCCAACCATTTAGTAAATAATTACTGATCCTTTCTGAAGTTAAAAGTAAATCAAAGTGACACGGTCTCATTTTTTAAACTGATGTCCAAACAAATATGTTTCCACCTAACTTGATTATCTTATTAAGACACGTTTGGTCCAGACCTCTCACCCTGCAGCATATGTTGTGGAGGAGATGTAGGGGAAAAGGCCCTAAATAAACACAGCAGTTCTATATACAGGCCAATGGAAAATTACATAATTATCCTGAGTGGTCATTAAGTTTCCAGTATCAAAGAGCTCTTTAACCTGCCTGTTAGCTATGACTACTTTCCACAAGTTAGGCTTCACTCTATTTTTCTCCCTAAGTATTTAATGATGTGTCATTAACTGTATGTAGATGGAAAAGGAGGAAGATAGATTATTATAAAAGTCTGTGTAATGTCCATGCTCCACAGGAAGTGCACTAAAAGATCAAAGTACCCAAAATGCTCTCCTCAGAAATTGTGACACATGTCAGACGTCTACACTTGGCTGGGGACATGCTAGTAAAAAGAACTTTTTGCTCAGATTCTGCGTCATTAAAATTGATGTTCCATATTGCAAATGAAGCTTACCTTCTCTCTGCCTCTGGCAAAGACCACCTATAAATCCAACTGCTTTGAAGGGTTCTTTAGAAAGGAGCGCTTCTTTGTCAAGAAAGGGTCTGAACTTTTGTAACTTGCAAATTCTTAAATTCTGGCAAACTTTCGCAGAGGTAAACAATGCTTTTCTCAGTCCATGTCTCGCTGCCTGTTAAGATGGATTGTATCTATTTGGATCCACATTGGCTCCATCTTTCAAGAAATACCCTTGGTGGAATTGTCAAGATACAAATGCTATTTTGAAGCAGGGTAAAGCAAACAGTAAAAATGTACATTTTCAATTTTTTTTTTATTCCAAAATGTTTGGTATAGTAAGCAATAGCCACTCTCTCGCAACAGCCTAGTGGCTATTTCCATATTCAGTTATATCCAACCAATATTTTGATGATAATTATTTTGAGTTTTTGTTTTAAAATTGATCTTTAAAGGAGATGACGAGGTGGCTGATATCACTCCGATGATATCAAATGATCTGCAGCCAACACTACCATTTCTTTTGAGACCAGACATGGATTCTTTCTCAAATTACAGCTATTTCCAAAATGATACAGACTACTATGAAGAGCAGTCTTTTTCTTTATTTGACATTCATGTCCTGGTGCCTGTGACTATAATTTCCAGCATCATGTTTTTCTTGGGTATCACTGGGAATTTGCTAACACTATTAATTTTCAAAAGATACAAGGAAATGAGAACTACAGTTAACATGTATTTATCCAGCATGGCGTTGTCTGACATTCTGATTTTCCTTGGTCTGCCTTCTGATTTGTACAGGATTTGGAAATACAAACCATACATATTTGGGGATTTTCTCTGCAAATTTTTATTTTATCTCAGTGAAACCTGCACATACTGCACCATCTTGCACATCACCACTTTGAGTGTCGAGCGGTATTTTGCAATATGCTTTCCTTTGAAAGCCAAAACGACAATCACTAAATGCAGGGTGAAAAGGATCATCCTTTCTTTATGGGTGTGGGCTCTCCTGACTGCCAGCCCAATTCTGTTCCTGTTTGGTGTGGAACACCGCAATGGAAGCCTGCCTGATGAAGCCAAGGAGTGCAATTACATAGAACGCTCAGCCCGCACAGGACTTTTAGAAACAATGACTTGGGTTTCAACCATTTATTTTTTCCTACCAGTGCTTTGCCTGACTCTGCTCTATGGACTCATCTGTGGAAAGCTTTGGCGAACCAGGCACAAGCTGAGAGGACCTCAGGCTGCAAGCAGAGAAAAGTACCACAAACAAACTGTCAAAATGCTAGGTAAGGATCTGGCTTGAGACCAGGCTAAACAGCTACATTTTATATCACACTAGGCCAGACACAAAGAAAAGGTGGAAAGAGGGAGGTGAGACAGAAAAGGCAAGGAAGGGCCCTTACAGATTTAAGGTTAGTACATTTTACTTCATTTAGTCACGTTCATGGTACAGGGCCCCAATTTGAATTGTGTGTAGGTTGGTCGTGTGCACAGTTAAACTCACAGTTTGCTCTGGACTGATGCAAAGTCCGAATAGCAGCAAAAAGAAATGTATGATGTTGCTGTGACTTTTTTTTTTAAAAGCAAATCTGATCAAGTTTGATTTGTGTGTGTCAAGAGGGGCCTGCACTTAGCAGTCATGGTCTGACAAGTAGTTTTTCAAGCCAGCCACTCTCACTTCTCCCACAGAAAGTTTCATGTGTTTTAGCAATTAAGCTTTGGGCCACAATCTGAACAAAATCATGTGTCCAGGCCTAGTTAAACATTGGCTTTATTTCCTCTTAAATCATGTTTAACATTTTAGTAGACTCATTACAGAACCCACTGGTCAGCATGTGGTGTGTGATCCTCTGTGGCTCAGGAACAGGGGCTAGGAGTCTGAACCCACAGCAGCATTTCCGACTTTAGTTCCAGCTGTAGTGACTCATCCTTTTAGCTCTGAAGGTCTCTGGTTCAATCCCCAGTCACAACTAAGATAGCAGTCATACCAATTTGATAAAACAAAGGA
This sequence comes from Emys orbicularis, assembly GCF_028017835.1. Lineage (NCBI taxonomy): Eukaryota > Metazoa > Chordata > Testudines > Emydidae > Emys > Emys orbicularis. Next base: position 26,694,046 of record NC_088691.1, read on the forward strand.
TTTATTTGGGTTAACAACATTTAAAGCTTCACTGAGCCTGTTCGCTCATCTCAGATGAGCAAAATACCCATTGCTTGTTGCTGTCAGCAAAATTCAGTGGGTGCAGGTACCAACTCTCTGTGCTCGCAGTGGAGGTAAAAGCATTGATGGCCCTGGCCTCAGTCTATTCACAGATCCGTTATCATCCCCCAGTGGCTGTGAATGGCTCCAAAATTGCCCTCTTTTCCAGAGCTCAAAGTGGAATCTTGCTTCTTTTCAGCTCCCTCACTTTCTGCAGGAAACACAGTGAAATGCAGGAACATGGATCCATGCAGTAGAATTTATTAACTTCAGAGCCGTGCATTTTCTCCTTCCATCAACTGTTATTGTCTCCAACTTTTGTTTCCCTGTCTACTATGGCATCTAAAAATGTCTCTTTTTCAGTGTCTTCCTTCCCCGGCATTCCCTCTCCCCACTTCTTCCTCTGCATCTTTTTTATTGTTCCATTCATCTCCCAGATTTTTCACTCCCCTTTTCCATCCCTTTCTGTGTTTGGGCCCACCCAGACACTTTGTTCCTCATCTGATCTCACTCACTTCCCTACTGAGGACCCTGCCCCACTCCCCTGGGAAATATTTCACTGATGACTGAGGTAGATTTCAGGATAACAATCTAACAGCAAGAAACAACGCTGAAGTATCAATGCTTCTGTAACTTAGCCTGGTTTTGTTCCTTTCTTGTTACTGTACTACATACATTTAAAGGGTCTTTTATTTGAACCCTGGACACAACACTGCAGCAGGCAAACAAATCCCCAGTGCTTATATCTACCTGCCAACATGAAGCAAAAATGGCTGCACAAGTCAGGTGGTAGCATGTTACGGTACATATTAATGTAGTAGTCTGAGGTTTCAGCCACAATGTAGTTTAAAGAGACAGAACAAACAGTGCTTCAAAATGACTGTACTAAAATATATTCCTTTCCTTTTTAGCAGTAGTAGTCCTGGCCTTCGTGCTGTGTTGGCTACCATTCCACATCGGCCGAATCCTCTTTGCCCAGACCACAACCATCCTGTATGACATCACTCAGTACTTCAATCTCATTGCCATGCTTCTCTTTTACCTTGGAGCATCTATAAACCCAATACTTTACAATGTCATGTCACAAAAATACAGAAAAGCAACGAGCAAAATTCTGAACTACAGTCAAGTCTGGCAATCCAGAAACTTGACAAGGAGCGAAAGGACTTCTTTTGAAGGTACAGAAGTCAGTTCTGTCATGTAAACAGTGCAGCACTGACAAATAGTGTCCTGTACAGCTAGATTACAGCTGTCCACTATGCTTGTGAACTATATGTTAATATCAAGCCATGGCACTGGTGCATGTTGTAGGTGAAGGGGGGATTTTAATCACTCTCGGGATGGAAAAAGCTTGCTGCTTCCATCTGTGCGCACAAAATTCTCCATTAACCAGTGTCACTCCTTCTGCTTCAGGGTGATGTCACTAGTATTTCCTGCAATGTTTATAAAATTTTAGCAGTGTCAGGATCAAATCAAAACCAGAAGCCAGTAATGACTCACTCTTGAGTGCCAATGGCTTCAGTCAATTGCCTTGCAATGTGTGTCTGTGCAGTTCCAACTAGCCACAAAACTGTCATCCTCTAGTGGATTTGTCCTAAACCCTACAAGATCACAGCTTTTGGTTATAGTGGATACAGAATCTATTCAACGTCCTCATTCAAGTTCTTAGCATTTGTTTGATGTATGAAAACTAATCAAAACAGACAAGCTGGATTGAATGAATCTACCTTTGTTCTCTTCATTTTAATATATTTAATAACTGGGCAAACCTTAAAGGGAAGGGAAAGAAAAATATTAAGGTGTTACAATTGTGAAAGCTGCATGTCCGTTACAAAGGGAAGCAAAAAAGTAAGCTGCAGATTGGGGAAGGGAGGGAGAAGCAGAGAAAGTTACTTGCTCAACTTCCACAAGAAGTTTGTGACACAGGGATGGAACCCAACTCTCATGCCAGTTCCTTAACCTCAAGGCCATCCTCAAGGGGGGTTAACGAAATTATATTGTTTGGACAGCCAGATTACTGCACTTGCATTAAAGGCAAAGGACTTCGATGGGTAGAGAGAGGATGGAGTTTATTTCAAGCTTAATTTTCCCTGGTGGAAATCAAGGTTATGTCCAAGCAATCCTGCCTTTGTTGCTCTGTCACCATTTCATGAGAAATTGTTTGTGTTGTTCTGACAGAGCACAACAACCTGCCACACCTCACTTCACACACCACCAGAGTGGTGCTATATCACATCACTCAATGCTGCTTTCCTTTTCAAAATGTTGATCTTAATGAGACCATTTTCAATCACCACTTTTAGTCATACATGCTGCTTCTCATCTGAATAACTAGAAACAGAGTTATAAAGAATAGTACACAGTGGTTCCAAAGGATGGAATCCATCAGCTTATAGCAAACAGAACAGCATCACCAAGTTCACTCATTTCATTAGTAGATTGTAAGATTTATTTTTTGCCCTTAATGCATTGCCCTGTAATCTTGCATAGGAAAAAGAGGTGATGAGGTTAATTCTATAAGGAATAATAGGCTATATTCTCCACTGGATGGAGCACTGTGAAATCAAAGCAGTGGAAATTCCATTGCAATTGGGCCAAAAACAGTTTGAGGGAAAGGAAGTGAGCCAATCTGGTATAATCCCTTCTCCCTTCCTGGACATATCGTGGCTGGGCAGAGCCAGGGAACAGTTGATCTACACAATTTCAGTGAGTTTCCTTTAGATGATTCCCTGGACAAACCCATTGGAATTAACTACTGGAGTCCCGCTCTTTCCACTGCACTGGAGGTGGGGAGGGGAACAAATGGCAGCACAATCCCCAATAGAGGAGGGCACAGAAGGACTGGTAGTTGCCTATGGAACTTGGGAAATCTGTGCTGTGGGAGAACTACATCCCCTCCACAAACCTCCTCCCACATGGAGATATCACCTTTGGAACTGCACAAGTTTCATCTCGGAACTTCCTGAGCACCTCTCTCATTTGTAGGTTTAAGATGATATAGCCCTTTGATGCTACAAAGCAACTTAATTCCATGTTGCTGTTTCCTTCATCCTAAACTACATACTACACAGATGACCGGATTGCTCCAGAAGGAAGTTATTTTCTTATTCACAAATTAAATACACAAATATATATAATCAAATTTGAAAACTTGTATTTTTTATTGGCTGTATTAAATATATTATCTATTTGATAGTTACAATTTAGTAATACAATGCATGGCAGCTTTAACATAAGTTTGAAATATCTCAAAATTACAATGCAAAAAAAATGAAGATATCTAATATGTTAATGCCTCTAGAGTACATCAATCTGGAATGTATAACAGTCAATATAAAATCTACATTACACTATACTTTCCAGTATATTTCCTGGAAATATGAACATTTTGTGGCAATTCATTTTAATTTTCTAGGAAGTCATGATTTTGGTTAATATTTATTCTGAAAGCCTACTTTATTATTTTAAAAACCTGTCAGAAATGCTATTGCCAAATAAATCACTAAATGATTTGCTCTGTCTAAGAGTTAAAGAAAAAATCCTTTGGCGAAAGAAATTTGCTGAAGGCAGTCTATTGTTTTCTAAAAGTAAAATATGAAAGGAAATAAAGAAGGCATATTTGTAAACTTCGGCAAACTAAAGACACTAATATCTGTATAAAACTCTTTCCAACACTGAAGAGAGACTTCCACAATATAAATGATTAACTTAAAGTTCTGCTACAAGTAGAACAATACATTCAAACATACATTTTCCAGGATTTTTTAATCAAAATAAATAGAGTACAAAATGAAGAGTATATTTTTGAAAAGGTTAATTTCAGATTGCACCATAGATCTGCTTTTAAGAATATTAACTGATACTATGTCATAATTTAGGATTTCCACATTTGAAATGCAACACAATGCCTCAAACTAACTTATTAACAGACATAGGAGAAACATCCTTAAGATGTTTTATTCTTTGAAAGAATTAGCCTGTACCCAACAGTACTATCCCACATGCAAGTGCACTGCCCCAATGTACATGAAATGTAGCTGTAGCATTTGCTAAATATGTTAAATCTGTAACTTTATGGCATGTTCTTTTAATGCCAAAATAATTATGATGACCCATTCGGAAACAAATGTCTAAATTTGTGGCTTCCAGCTTTCAAAACAGTTGATGTAAAGAAAATAGCTGTCAGACTTATCTTCAGATATCTAAAGAATATGTTTGACAAGGAACAGTCATATGTAGTGCATAGTATCCACCAAAAATATTCCTCAAAACACAGTCAGACATGCATGACAAGTTTTGGAAAAGTTTCATAGCAAACTGAAAATTCTCACCACCACCACAATGGAATGTGAACTGCCACCATTGTGATAGCAATTAATTTAAAACATTGTATAAATGTTACCTAAAAATATTTCATGTATAGTTTGATAATTCAGATAAGGATAGAAGAGCATCCAAAAGCAGTTTGAACTTTTTTATTTTTAGGTTAAGAATAGTACAAAAACATTTGCTCAGTTTGAGCCAATAGTGAAACATTTATCATAAATGCACTCTCTCTCCTTAAAGACAAAAATCTGTGCCTTCTCTGAAAATGCTGAAAAGATTTAATCAGATGCACAGGAAATTACTGTTCTCTCAGGCACTGAGAATGAAAATGTGGATTGGGCCAACAGTTATTTACCAACTGCTGAAAGCATTTAATTCAGAAATGTAAAGTACAAAAGAGGACCAATTTGCAATATTACATACAAATGCAATCACTCTGTTTGTACATTACATCCCTCTAGCATTTTTAATTAAAATTCTAAAAATGCTGGCACCTGTACTTTAACACTTGAAATATTAATTATTGAACCCCAAACATTAAAATAACTGTAAAGTAGTAATATCATATTTTGTTTTTCTTCTACAGTATATTAAATGTGGTTTGCTCTAGCAATGTTCTGCAGTACAGTACTGTTCTAAGCTCAAGCATTTTTGCTGCTGTATTTCATGTATACCAAACTATAACAATACTTGATTAAAAATTGCTGATCCACTACCACTTGCCTAGTTGTACTTCAAAAGACTTTATATAAAGCCTTTTCTCTAACTGGCCAAAGGGCCTAGGCTTTGATATTGAGAAAGACTGTGTGTGTGTGTGTGGGGGGGGGGGGGGAGGCAGTTTTTTGCTGTTTTATTAACAGCTAACCCTGATTACAGAGGACCCAGGATTACCCTTTCTATGGCAGTTGTGTGTTCTTTACTTAGAAAGGTTCTGCCAACCCAGTCTCAATGTCAGTCAGCAGCAAAGATGGAAATAAGTGTGTGTGTCACTTATACAATCATTTCCAGCTAGGATATTATTTAGAATTAACCAACATAAATACCCAGAATAACGGTCATAAAAAGCTGAATAACGACTAGGCTTTAAACAATCTACTTGATTACAAAGTACTGAATAACAAAAGCAAACAAAATAGCAACCATTGCAAACCCCACAAGAAGAACAAAAGCAAACTGCTCATCACTTAACGTCTTCTTAATCTTTGCAAATTTAGCTGTAGAATCAGTACACTGTGGAACCAACTCTTGTTTTTGAGATGAGAATACTGTACTGGGACTGTAAGGTCCATACAGTTCTTGTAATCCAGTAGAATCTTGATACTGGCGTCCAGCACAGACTCTGAACCGATATTCACAGTTTGTCTGAAAGTTTGTGAAACGGAATGAAGTCTCTGATCCCTTGTATACCTAAATAATAAAAAGAGCGAACAAATTGCTCATCTATTTCACTTTCCCAATATCTAGCAATAGACAATAGGCAGTGCAACCAGAGCAGGCCTGCAAGGGTCTGGGAAGCCTTCCTCACCCATCCAATTTGAGGGCCCTAGAAATAAAAGAATCTCTGCTTTTATTTCTAAAGAGTTTCCTAGCGAACAGTCTTTAAAATGTAAAGGAGAACTAGGAGTGAAAACTTGCCCGTGATGTTCCCCTAAAGATGACAAATTATTTGCCATCCTTTCAAGCCTTGCCTCTGAAAAAACTACAGCTATAGGGTAGTGCCGACAGTCCATCCTAAAGGAAGAAAGCACCTGCTCCAGAGTTTACAATTTAAGATAAGCAACAAATGAAGTGCTGGGGATAGGTAGGGGCATAAAACGTACAGTTATCCCTCACCCACATAAACATCAAATCCCCAACTGTTCTTTAATCTTGCCTTTACTATTTGGCTCATTTCATAGTACAAGTGGGGTTTGGGAGGAGATTATGGCAGTGGTTTTACAAATCCATTCTGACAGAGTGCTCCTACCTAAGGGGTAGAGTACAAGAAAGCACAAAGTTGTTTGCAGAAAAAGTGGGCAGACAGGTAACGAGGGAGAGCCAGGCTGGTAATACTGGGATAAGGAGAGGGGCCAGATTTGTGAAGGGCCTGTTAGATTGGCATGTATGCTAAAGAATCTCATTAACCTTCCCCCAAATAATGAGGCTGCTCCTGTGCATGGTGGTACACTCAGGTCAATAGGAAGTTCTTTACATGTGAGATAGAACAAAAACAATTCTAGCTTTTTGAAAATTACCCTGTTCAAAACCTACTTGAGGTTTTCAGTGACATAAGGCATTCAACATTTGCAATGGTATCAAAAGCTTTGTGCATGACAGTGATACATGAAGATATGCATAAAAATTGGAAAGATCCTTTTGAGACTGCGCTGCCCCAGCTGTAATTGTTAAAACTGTTCACAATAGTTTAATAGTTTGACGTAGTTTGTTCAAAAATAAAAAGGCAACCAGACTTTTCCAGGTTTAATATCCACACGAGGGAGGATGGTTTATAGAGCCTGGTTTTAGTAGTGGTCAAGAAAGTGTGCACAAGAGGGCTAGGCAGTCTAAAAACCAAGAGTCTTAAGTCTGTCATCTCAGAATTGGTACTTACCAACCACTACTTTCACAATTGTGCAAACAGAACTCGTCATGTTCCACCCCCTCCCTCTGGGGAAAAAACCCGTATCATTTCTGGCTAACTTCCTAGATTAATACACTACTTGAATTCTGTGCCTCTTATGGTCTCATTAAAAATTTATAAATTAGAGTAGGGGATTCAAATTTATTACTTTGAGTGCATTCAATTTGAAGAAAGCTGAGCAAGAGCAGTATGTATTAGAACAATTTAAAATCTAATCAGCCTAATGCCATGTCTTATGTTGGCAAAACGTATGTTGCTCAGGGATGTGAAAAACACACACCCGAGTGACATACATTTCGCTGGCATAAGTGTTAGTGTGCACAGCGCTATGTCGGCGGGAGAGCTGCTACCGCCACTCATTGAGATGGTTTTATGTCAGCATAGAGCAACTACATGAGCGATCTTACAGCAGCACAGTTGCATTGATGCCGCTGTAAGCTCGCTAGTGGACGTGACTTTAGTAACATTCAGAGACTTGATTATCTTAAAAAAAAAAGAAAAAAAGAATTCTTAGAATTCTTATTATTCTAATTATTCTTAGAATAATTTTTAAAAAAATAGCAAATGAAATTTTAAAGTTACCTGATCAACCTCTCTCCCACTGGCAAGCTGAAGAATGTAAACAATGGAATCTCTTTTCATTGATTGTAAAGGCTCCCATGTGATTTCACAGATGTTTTCTCCCACCTGATTTACTTTGGGTGCTGGGGGGAAAAAAAAACAAGAATCCACACACAACCTTTCAAAAAAACTTAGAAAAACCTATTTTTTCATGGTTAACCTGAAACCACTGTAATCCCTTTTTTACATGACTAAGGACATGGCTTTAGTAATCCAGCCACCCCACTAATGAAGAAGTGATTCTGAATGGGGCTGTTAACAGGCTCAGGACGGGTATTCAATTTTGTGGTGGTCGGATCTCTGTTAAAAAGTAATTCTATCTTAAAGTATCTTAGTAAAGATTGAGCCCATTATTGCTGTGTGTCCATTTTTCCACATACAACTTGTTTACAATTTGGTAGCAAAAGTTTTTTTTTCATCTGTTAGCCCCAAAACTGAGGCTGGGTCAGGATTCTTTCCATTTTGCATATCTCACCAATGAAAGGTTTTGCAGGCCAAATATGCTCTGAGACTGTGCAACTCTGTTGCAAGACTTGAGGGGGATGCAAAGGTGCTTCTGAAAACATAATTTGGCCTGAACAATCTTTAATCATTGGTGATGTGCCACACTGGTTTAACACCTGCAGAATGTTTCGTCCCAGTAGGAGAATTCCTAGCTGGCCAGATACAGTCACAGTATCCAGCAAATCTGCACTGCCTGTGTTTGACAAAGGGGCTAGATAGGGGAGAGAATCTATTTTTAATATCAAATATAAGAACAGCAGTACTGGGTCAGAAAAAGGTCCATCTAGCCCAGTATCCTGTCTTCCAACAGTGGCCAATACCAAGTGCTTCAGAGGGAATGAACAGAACCGGTATGCTATTGTTTTTTTACGCACTAGAATTACAACAACTTTTAGAATGCTGTATGATGAATGCTCACCTTTAAGAGATGCTGGTGGAGATTTGGTTGTAGTGAAAGCATAAACTTCAGAAAACTCCCCTTCTCCAGCATCATTGTATGCCTGGATTTTAAAATAGTATGTAGTGGATTCACTGAGTCGCTGCACCTTGTACGTATGACAAGGTCCGCTATAAACAGTAACAAATCTAAAAAAAAATTTATTTATTTTTACAAATGTGTACATGTTTAAACATTAACATAAATTAGTTTGTGTAGTTCTAACACTGAAAAGTGTGTGAAGGGTGAAAGACATTTGTTTGTAAAATTTTATTACAAAAATTGTGACTTTTACCTTAAGTTTGTTACACAAGTGTTAGACCAAACAGACCTCTTTTATTGCAATAAATAGCTCATTATGTGTATTAGTGTCATTCACAACAATAACAGTGAGTTGTCAGCACCAGGGAGTGCCAATGCCTTTCCCCCCCCACTCATTTTATGGGATCTATCATTAAATCTAAAGATTTGCACTAGGCTGGAACATTACACAGGAGGTTTGTTACACATGGTTAGTCATGCACTTTCTTTCCCAACCTCTCAAATTTTTAAGTTAGAGGAATTGAGAACTTCTGGGGGGGAAAAAAGGTTTATACGCTTTTATAATCTTAGGTCAAAAAGGAATTGTTCACCCTATTTGTCGGTTACATACACTAAACCTTTAAATTTAGAACAGATATTTTTTAAATACAGAAAACTGACAATACACTTATAGGTTAATGTATTACATTATTACAATGTAACAATTCAACTTTCTTAATCTTGAATAAAAGATGTTATGCAAGTGCTAAGTATTAATTTCTCATGTCATACAATGAATCAGATACACCCAATTTAGCTTTTCCACTGGAAAATGAAACTGAATATCCGATTCCACCATGAGAGTTCTAAGGAAACATACAAATGCAATTTAGACAGCAAGTGGGCTTAACGCTTATAGTCTTGATTATCTTTCCAGTTTTGTCATCCAATAAACTATATCCACTAACAGAAGTGAGGAAATGAATAGTTTTATGATATACATCAGACCCATTAACTAGATAAGATCACAGTGGACTACAAAACAGGACATGAAGCTGTAAAACATCAGCAGGCTTCTGAATGTTCCAAATTGTACAGTAATGATCTCACCTGCCAAACTTATCCTCCATCTGCAAGTTGAACTGTGTAGGATTGGTAATTAAAGCTCTACTAGGACCTTCACCCCATTTCAGTTTAAGGCTCTGGTAGCTGAAGACCACACATTCAAGATGAGGCGGGTCAGGAGGTAGTGGTTTTGTTTTGGCTTTAATGGAATGACTGAAAGGACCAACTCCAAAGTTGTTTATGGCCTGTATTCTAATTCTTCAAGTGAGAGAGGGGGAAAAAAGGTTGGTTGTTAATTTACAAATACTAGGTTAAATAATGTACTAAAAAAGACTTTTACTGATTGAAATTTACAATTACTGATGTATTGAAATAATCTTATACAAGCCCCTGATAATATTCTGCAATGAAGCAAAATCTCAATTGTCATCTGCAAAGAACCAAACACCACAAAAGTTATAAAGCTACAGTTAGAGATTTCAGAGTTGATTTAAAAAAAAAATGGTTTAAGAGAGAAGATCTCTTTCAAGTTGAGCTAATATCTGGAATACAAGTGAGACAAATACTACAAGGTTTTCAGTGGGATTTTGCATAGAATAATCCTAAATAATACTGAGAAGTACTGCAGAATGGAAGCACAGTTGCTGCTGTTCATGAAGGTAAACCGTGCAAGTTACAATTTTTTAAGAGTTCAGAGTTAAAGCAGGTTATGGTGTAATCTTAAAACACAAAGCAAGGAAATTTGCCTTAATTCACCCTGTTTTGACTGGGTATTTCAGCTCATCTGGTAATTCTCCTTCCCTCTCTAGTAAAGCATCTAACAAACTGTAAAACACAGGCACAATGTGATGACTAAGGACAAAATGATAGGCGTGACTATGTTATTCCCTCCCCTCCCCCATTTGAGTTTTACAGGTTAACCTACAGATGTGATATTTTAAACTTTATTAGCCTACTAATTTTTAAAATAGATTGAAGGACAGTTACATATAGATGTATATTTAACAAAACTAAAAAAAATAGTATTTACATTTACAATGCACATAAAGTGAACAGAATTTAATTTTACCCCTTTCATCTATCCTTCACATAGAATCACAGAAATGTAGGTCTCAACGAGACCTCAAGAGAGCCTCTAAGTTCAGCCCCTGAGACCATCCCTGCCAGGTGTTTATCTAATCTGTTCTTAAAACTCTCCAATGACATGAATTTCACAACCTCCTTTGGAATCCTATTTCAGTACTTACTTTCTAACTATAAGGATAGTTATGTCCCAAATATTAAACCTAAATCTCCCTTGCTGCAGATTAAGACCATTACTTCTTGTGCTTCCTTCAGTAGGACATGGAGAACAATTGATCACTGTCCTCTTCGTAACAGCCCTTAACATTTGAGGACTGTCATCAGGTCCCCCCTCAGTCTTCTTTTCTCAAGACTAAAAATACCCAATTTTTTTTTAACCTTTCTTCACAGGTCAGGTCTTCTAAACCTTTTATCATTTTTGTTGCTCTCCTCTGTTCTCTGCACTTTGGCCACATATTTCTTTAAGTGTGGTGCCCAAAGCTGGATACAGTACTCCAGCTGAGGCCTCATCAGTGCCCAGTAGAACAGAACAATTACCTCCTGTGTCTTACATATGACACTCCTGTCAATGCATTCCAGAATATTAGCTTTTTCGCAATTGCATCACATTGTTGGCTCATACTCAGTTTGCGGGATCCGTTATAATCCCGATTCTTCTCAGCAGTGCTACTACCGTAGCCAGTTATTCCCTGTTTTGTAGGTGTGCATTTGATTTTTCCTTCCTAAGTGAAGCGCACACCACCTGTGTTTACTGAATTTCATCTTGCTGATTTCAGATCAACTCTTCAATTTGTCAAGGTCATTTTGAATTCTAACCCTGTCCTTAAACCCCTGCTGCTTGGTGTCACTAGCAAATTTAATAAGCATACTCTCCACTCCATTATCCAAGTCATTAATGAAAATATTGAATGGTATCGGACACAGGAGCGACCCCTTGGGACCCTACTAGATACATTCTCCCACTTTGACAGCAAACCATTGATAACTACTCTGAGTACAGTCTTTCAATTAGTTGTGCACCCACTTTATTGTATTTTCATCTAGGCCATATTTCCCTAAATTGCTTATGAGAATGTCACGTGGAAGTGTGTCAAAAGCCTACCAAAATCAAGATATATCACGTATGCTGTTGTCTCCCCCACCTCCACCTCCATCCCATCTACTAGGTTAGCAATCCTGTCAAAGAAGGACATTAGTTTGGTTTGGCATGATTTATTCTTGATGTGTTGCTTGTCTTCTTTGATTGTGAGGTCTTTGTGGCAGAGACTTTCTACTTGTATGTGGACATTTCTTAGCATTTTGTGGAAGCTTCCAGCAAAACACAGATATTTTGTGACTAATAAATACAGTTATGAAAGATCAGTTCCAGAATTCAAAGTGTGATTTGTTTTATTGTTAGGACAGAAGTCCATAACTATATAGGCAAAACAAAAGGAAACACCTTGGTTTTTAGGGTGTCCAGGCTCTTCAGGCCAAGGTCCATGGCCAGTGTTGTAGAAACACCTACCATACTTCTGGCATTCTGGAAACACTACCAATAATAGAAAAACTACATAGCCAATCATAATGATATTTTGCACTATAACTGAAGTTGGACTTAAATATTTTAATATGGATTTTCAATGCATTCTTTACCAAGAAGGAAAAACTATTTAAAAAAAAAACAACCCAGCTAACTGAAACCACAAAATTATTTAAAGCAATGCAATTCTGAAAGGAAGAATTTGAACTAGTGGTAGACCTTGCTGGACTTTTAACTGCAACTTCTCATGAAAGCTATCTGATGTCCTATGGACAGCTCAATGAAGCCTCTGCCACTTGTCTCCTGGCAACCAAAAAAGTAAACAAAGGATACAGGGGGAATGGGACAAAAAGTGATGACAATATTACGATGCCTTTGTGAAGTCAGTGGTATGCCTTCACCTAGACTGCTCTGTTCAGCTCTATTATTTGTATTGTAGCACTTAGGATCCCCAGTTCTACACTCCGACTTCAAAAAGACAGCAGAAATAAAGCTCAGGGAAGGGTGACAAAAGGATTAGAGGCAAGGAAAGACTTTCATATGAAGAGAGCTTGAACAGACTGGTACGGTTTAGAAATGACAGAGGGGACATGACAGATGAACATACAAATAATAGAGGTCACTCAGTTACTCCTGTTCACTATTTCATAAAAGAAGAGGCAACAGATTTAAATCTGATTTGAAGGAAGTCCAAATTAGCTTTTAAAATTCATTGTTACCAAATATCATGGATGCTAAAGTGCTTAGTCAGCTTCAAAAGAGGTGTTTTTTGTTGTTGTTGTTGTTGTTGTTATTTTAAGATGTTTTAGGGCACAAGTCAAATACTAAACTCATGGATTTAGGAAGAAACTCCACCATCGGCAAGTAATTCCATAATTGTCCACCTTCCTCTGAAACATTTGCTACTGGCTGCTGTCAGGAGCCAAACAGGGCTAGATGGGGACTACTAGTTTGATCAAGAATCCATACTGTTTCTTTAATACCCAGAGTACTGTTTGCACTTGGTAACATTTCCTGGTATCTGGAATGCTAATGGCCAAAGGGACTTCTCTTCAGTGAAGTTCAATTAAAGCAATGTTACCATGCTGCCCACTATCACAGCCCTGATATTTTTTGAAGTTATTCAGCACTGTAAGGATTGAGAAAAAAAACCAGTAAGCTGAAAAACGGACCACAGTCAGTCTGAGAGTTAAGCTCAGTCCTGCAACTGAATAAGACAAAATGGCTGGGTTGTAGCAGCAAATAAGAATGCAGGCCAATCTCACTAGCTGCCAGTTCTCCAGGTGCAAGTGGTGGATCTTATGAGGAGGGGACTACAATGGCAATGAGCTGCCACTGCCTGGTTGAGAATACCATGGCAACTGGGTGCAGAGGCCATCTTCACCGACTAGCTGATCATCACAGTGGAAATAAGTCCAAAGATGGCTTTTTGCCCTCCCAGGAGCTTAAAGAGTTCTCAGGACCCATTTGACTGTAGCTGTAGCTGGTACGTGGGTAATAGAGATGAATGAGTCCCAGGATATAAGAGAGACAAGGTGGGTGAGGTAATATCTTGTATTGGACAAACTTCTGTTGGTGAGACAGACAAGCTTTCAAGCTACACAGCGCTCTTCTTCAGGTCTCGGAAACGTACTAAGAGTGTCACAGCTAAACAAGAAGGTGGAACAGCTTGTTTAGCATAAGTAGTTAACTTTGAATGATCCCTTGAAATGTGTGTTAAGTGGCCCGTTAATACCCCTCCAGTCACTGGGGAGCTGGGGGAAGGGCAGGAGAGAAGACAGCTTGGAGGGGTTATTAAGGGTTATGGATTTTTATAAGACATAAATCCAGTGTTTCTATTCAGTCCATGATTATTAGTGTCTATCAAAGTTATGAATTTAAGCTTCACTGCTATAGCTCATGTTGGGTTCAACCTGCAATCATGTTCCATTTGTTCCTTCCCTGATTTCCTGTGACGTTTTTCTTTCTTTCTGCAATTGTATTGTCACAACTTCTGAAGGCATTGGGGTGTGAGCTGGTGGAGGAGGGTGGTGTTAGTGTGGCAAGAGGGTAGTTAAAGGGACAAATATATGAAAATTAGATAGTTACTCAAAACTGGTATTTGGACTTACCCCAACCAATTTCCAAATAATTAACCACAGGAGGATGCCACTCTTGGTGCAAAAGAGGAAATCTCTTACACACTGGTTTCCTTAAAACCAGTGGACCTGGCAACCTCTTCAATTGTCCTGATTTAGTGTGTTGGGGCAGAATCCCAGAATCCCCCATAAAGTTAGGGAAAGTAGCTAGGACGGATTCCATCACAGGAGGGAATTGACTTACAAAGACTAACTCTTTATCAGGCTTCTGCATTTTGGGGTACTAATAAAGTTGTAGACAAATAGAGAAAAATCTAGATATTTGCCTGTGTCTCTTCATTCTGCTGTGACCTCAGCAACGTACTGATACAATGTACGCTGTATTTTAGGGCTCCGGGACTCAGTGTCTTCACTTTGTGTTTTTTTTTTAAAAAGTCAACCACTCTGAAGACAACCCATTACATAAATGCACACTCTGGGGCTTACAGCATGTTCACCTTAATGAAGTGGACTAGTAGACCAAAAAAAACCTGGAAAAAAAAAAATAGTCCAGAACATAGTATGTTAAAATAGCTACAAGACTAGTTTCAGAATAAAATAAGGAATAATCACCTGTACAAAGTGTCAGGGTGCAGATTCTCCAGAATATGGCTCGTAACTCTACCAACAGTTACAAGTTGCTTTTCCCCATATTCTATATTATATCCAATGACATCTGACCCATGGCAACATGGTTCCTCCCACTGAATGGCAAGGCATATTGACAAGGGACCAGGAATTTCCATCTGATCTTCTTCAAGCAGATGTAGTACTGACACTGCTGCAGGCACCGATGCTGGTGTTGTTACCACACCAATATCTCCAAACAATCCAACTCCAGCTATATTCACAGCCTGAAAGAGAGATCCCGTTGTGTTCAAAGAGTCCACATTTTTCTATCTTGTCTTTGAGAAAGCTACTGCTTTGATTTTGTGCTTCATTACAGAAATTTGCAAGAGGATGGCATTTTCCTAACATAATGAAAACTTATCAGTCCAGAACTAAAGGCAAAATTCCACTTTAGTACATGCAGCTCACATGGAGGCGGAGAGAAATGAGAACAGCAGCAGTATGTCCTTAACCATTCTGTCTTGCATGATAACTCAGATCAATCTGTTCTGAAACACTTTTTGTTGTGTTCCTTCGAAATATAGTAAGCAATAGCTTGCAGATCTTGAGCACCTTCCAATAAGGACATCTCGCATAAGGGTGTAACAGGCCTGGACATGTTCCCAAGACGGCTGGCCACAACCATCTGGGACTTTGAAGAGACGCAGAAGACATTAGTCAGTGTTTAATCAAACACTATCCTATTCCTAGGTGTACACATTTTGGTTGGAGTGACAGAAGATGCTCTCCAAACCCTTTTCCTCGTCCAATGCATCTGTACAATTTGGACCAGAATTGTATCCAAGTTTCTATCTTAAGTACTTATTCAGGTGCTAATTATCTTTAGGTTTTGATTTTTAAAGTGACGTACAAAAGCAAGCCTCTCATACCTGTACTCTGCAATAATACGTGGTTGCAGGTGTAAGACCTTTCACTTCATAGCTCAGACAAGGGCCAGTGTATATGATACGCATTGATCCTTCCATTTGTCCCCAGTCCAGCCTATATTCACAAATTTCAGCACCATTGCATGCAGGACTCTGGGAAATTCAAGACAGTGAAAGATTAGTGTTCAGATAGCTCATGATTTGTAATTATAAATATATATTTAAGATTATATCAATGTGGAATGAGTAGAGAAGAGTGTGGATTCACTAAAGTTATCAGTGAAATGAGTTGGCTGGTTTCTACCTACTCTCAAGAGGGTATATGTCCTCCTCAAACCACTACACAAATGACACTCCTTGCTACAGGGAATACAAGTATTAAAACAGGAGTAATTTGACAAAACTGCATTGAGAAGTTTGCACAGTATCCACCCTATAGCACATCGGACTTTGGTCAGTGGTGCTTTTTCACATAAGGCACTACTGTTGAAAATATGCTAGTAAACAATGGTGTCTGAACACTTTTATTACTAGTACAGTCCTAGCGTGCAAAATGGAGGTTTTTCAGTTTGAAAACCATTCCATAAACAACATCCAGACCTTCCAGGTAGTCAACAGCATGGCTATAAGTACAGCTGGTCAGAAAATCTCCATCTAGCCATTTGACTGAAACAGGAACATTCTTCACAAAGATTGCAATTCCCACCTGGTTCCATAATTTTCCAGTAACTAGTTGTAACAGTGGTGTGCACACTACTTAAGGAAAATGTGCTAACAGCAAATAGTCACCCACACTGTGAGAAGGGCTTAAATATCACTCAATTTTCTCATTACAAGAACAAAATCTGTAGCTGAGAACATTTACAAAACAAAATTATTCAAAGTTGACTTCTGCCTGAGTACTGGTAAAATGGGGGAAGCATTTGAAATATTCCATCAATATATTCAATTCTTCTCTTTGTGTATTTACTTATGTGCTACATATAATGCATGAAATTCTAAAGCCTTAATATGAAAAATTTAAAAAACCTACCTCCCAAGTGACCACTACACAGCTGGCAGCCTTACAGGTTAACAAGGGTGTACTACACTGATCAGGAGGTCCTGCAGCTGTAGAAATCTCTGCTTTTTCAGAGAGAGGGCCAAACTATAAGGAAATACAATTGCAAGAGTGTGGCAATGACACAAAAATAGGACAAATGCACATTTGCTCAGTGAGAAGTTGGAGAAAATAAGAGATGCCATTTTATTTTGATAGGTACTGTGATGCAAAATCTTAGTACTAACTTCACAACTCCTACTGGAGCTTTTTGGGCAGCTGCAACACCAAATGGTTGTGTGCACACAGAACCGCCAAAGAACTCCCACTCGTATGGTTCTGCACACTGGCAAGCCTCTCAACTCCTCCCCCCAAATCTTCCCTTCCTTGCAGTCACATCTTGCTTCCAAAAGCAAGTGGCATTGCTCCAGAGGCACTCTTCTGTGACAAACATTGCTCCCACCCCTAGTTCCAACCCAGTATCGCTTGGAGGTATCCTCTCTGCCCAACACTACCACTTCCCTACTCCTACCCTGCCTATCACATACTGTACATTTAAAGTGATCTGCAAAATCTAGATGGGACATAACAGAAAATGGGATCACTGGGACAAAACTCCAACTGCAAAATTAGAAGAAACTTTTTGAAGGGATAAAGGACAGTTGGGCTCCTAACTAGTCTTTGAGTCACTGATGATCTTGCACATAAATGTCACTGTCTTCTCTTTGCCAGAAGGGCTTTTGCAAACTAGTCCTTCAATGGGACTAATATGGAAAGCCACAGAGATGCTGCAAACAATACCACCAGGATCCTAATATATAGCCATCTTATTAGTGGTAGTACCTGTATAGTTACTTGCAAAACAAAAACTGATTATATAAAGAGATTGATTACCCCAGCTTTATTTCCTGCTCTTATCCAGAAGCAGTACATTCTCCCAGGAAGTAGATTGTTCACTGTGCATTCTGTCGTCAGACCCTGATACACTTGTCTATGTTCATCTTGTTCAGAGTTTGCCATTTCAACAACATACTCTGTTACTTCTGAGCCCCCATCTGTGGAAGGGGGATCTATGAAATATAAAGTTGCATTAATACAAAACCCAAGTAATTATTTTCAGAAAACAGCTCTTACTTTAATAACAGTTTCAAGATGGTCTGTATGAAACCATAAGTTAGATGAATTCTAAAAATACATTTGTAGATGTTTGGTTTCAGCATCTATTTGAGCTGCAACAATTCACAAGCCTCTAATCCTTTTAAAAAACACATCTGTCTGTTAGTAAAAGATTCATATCAATCTTTTTGATCAGGCATTTATGCATATTATCTCTTACTTCTCCCCTTTACAGGGCTAAAAATAAAAAAAACCAACAACTTATTTTTGCTTTCAATTGCCAGCTACAAATGGGTAAAGGGTAAAGACCAACCATAGCATACTATTCCCTAGCTTCTGTGCTGGCTGCTCCTTAAAGTTCCGTTAGTAATATACCAACTGCCCCACAAGCTATACACAGTATAACCGAAGAGCTGTGTATTACAGTTTTTACATTTTTTCCTCTTGACTGAGTTTAATTACATAAGCTTTCAAGTTTTTGAATGAGTCTCCCGATATTTCAATTTTAGTTTTGTAGGATAATTTTTGTTTTTAGCCTTCTGATTTTATAATGTTTAAAACCTGGGAAAGGTCTATCTACAGAAACATTGGTCCTTACCCCATTGTAGAGTTATTTCTCTGGGCTTAGCTTTGCTAACCAGGCATGGAGCATGGCAAGGTCCAGGAGGAACAGCTGATGTTTGTACAGTCAGAACATCAGAAGCCTAGGAAAGGATACATGTATTATTTGAAAGTTACATCTGTGAAACACTGCACAACATTCTTTTACTAACGGAGAAATAAAACTACTTTCAAGGCCTAATGTGTTTATTCTTTTCAAGTGACTTCTTGGCTCACCGGGCTTTCACCTCCCTTACTGACACAGGAAACTCTCAGTCTGTATGAAGTACCAGGCTTGAGATGATCACACACATGTTCTCTCGTGCAACCACTATATACTACTTCCCAGTTAGTTCCTGCGGGAAAAGTAAAGAAGACCAATTTACAATCAATGGAGAAGGTTTTGTTATATTAAAACATTGAACTTTTCCCCATATTCGTTAATTTAAGGCGCACACATCACAGAATGAAAACTGAATCCTGGATTGGTTCCATTATGCATACAAACAGAATTTACCCTAACTAACTACTACACCTATAACAAAATGAACATTCTAACTGCTACAGTAATGACAATACATATTTACATGTAAATAGAAGTGAACAATAAATTTAATAAGGCCTTTACAATGATTGCTTACCAATTAAAGTTTCTGAAATTTCCAGAAAATACTTATAAATGTCTGATCCTCCATTATCCTTCGGTGGATCTGAAAGAAAGTTACATTTTAGTTACAATGAATTTCAAAAGTTTAGAAAAAACCTGAGGTTTATGTATCATATTGTAATCAACTATTTAGAACAATATTTTTCATTGTGGAATATACTCATATGGGAAGTTAAACTGGAATTGCGATAATACTGCAATAAAAGATGAAATATGAAAGTTTCATGTTCAGAAAGAGCATAAAATATAAGAGTCCTATCAGAATCTGTTTTTATGAAATATTATACACATTTTAAGACAGCAATAGAGTGGGTTGGGCTCCACAGTAAGAGTATGAGGAGACAATAGGCCAGCTGCTAAAGTTCTGCTACTCTTTTTTGAATGAATTATATTATATGAAGACTAAGCTTTAATGTGTAAATTGCAATTTTTCTTGGAAGCCACACTCAAAGTTAAGAGTACGGTAATCCAATAATCTCTCAGTTGGTAAATATATTCTGAAGGAATAGCTGGTCATTAATACATCTTGAAAAGATATGGGATTAGGAGAAAAATTTGTATTTTTAAGGATATTACATTTAGGCTAAAAGTTTCTCTGAAGAAAAGAACTGCATGGAGACTGACTATAGTCTATTTTTAGACCAGTTCTCTATGTTATTTTAAATTTGTTTTAATGATAACTTATAGCAGGGGTGGGCAAACTTTTTGGCCCAAGGGCCACATCTGGGTACGGAAATTGTATGGCGGGCCATGAATGCTCACGAAACTGGGGTTTGGGGTGTGGGCTCTGTCTGGGGGTGCAGGCTCTTGGGTGGAGCCAGAAATGAGGAGTTCAGGGTGCGGGAGGGGACTCCGGTCTGGGGCAGGAGTGCGAGGGGCCAAGGGGAGGGCTCTGGCTGGGGATGATGGGTTGGGGGTGCAGGAGGTTGCTCTGGTCTGGGACGGAGAGGGATCAGGGCTGGGGCATGGGGTTGTGGTGCGGGAGGGGGTCAGGGGTGCAGGCTCCAGGCGGCACTTACCTCAAGCAGCTCCCAGAAGCAGCGGCATGTCCCCCCCTCCAGCTCCTATGTGGAGACGCAGCCAGGCAGCTCTGCAGGCTGCCCTGTCCGCAGGTGCCACCCCTGAAGCTCCCAGACAATGGGAGCTGTGGGTCAGCACTTGGGTGGGGGCAGCGTGTGGAGCCCCCTGGCTGCCCCTACATGTAGGAGCCAGAGGGGGGACATGCCGCTGCTTCCAGGAGCCGCGTGGAGCAGGGCAAATCCCCGATCCCACTCCCCAGCTGGAGCAGGGCGAGCCCTGGACCCCGCTCCCTGTCAGGAGCTCAAGGGCCGGATTAAAACATCTGGAGGGCCAGATGCGGCCCCCAGACCGTAGTTTTCTCACCCCGGCCTTATAGGCTCATTTCTCTTTCGAGGAGCAAGGGAAGACAAAAATTAACACAAGTTCACTTACCCCATGTAACTTTCACATTGTGTGAATGGATCTTTCCCTTTACACTTGGTTTACTTGGTGGTCCAGGTTTATCAGGAATTGTGCTGTATTCTACTACCTCACTAGGGATACTTTTTCCTTCATTGTTGCAGGCAGAGAGCTGTTAAAAATGAATATAATACACTGATTGATTGCCATGGACAATATCAGGCTAATTTGCAAACAAAGATAAAAGAGAAAGGCAATTATTTTTAAAACATTTCTGACACCATAATAAAAATGTAATCCCACTGAAAAATTACTACTGCTAGGTTAGCCAGCTATTGTATATGGTTAGGAAACAACATACAAGTGCTACTAGCAAATAGCTCCAGAAAAAAAAATAAAAGGAAATCAAATACGTAATTTGGCACATACCCTAAACTTATAAGAAGTACTCCTCCTTAGATTTTTTAAAGTGCATGAGAGTTCTTCTCCGTTGTATTTCGGCTGAAAACCATAACCCTGTAAAGCACAGAAAATTAAGAACAGGCATACAGTCACTAACAACTCTCCTGGTAAAACAATAAGAGCAGCAATTGGTCTCCACAATTTCTCAAGCATTAAACCATTTGAAATCCCCTGGGACACTTCTAACCAAGTCTATATGGTTCTATACTATATAAAGTGTCTCTAATAAGGTGAATTACTTCATAAACAGAAGAGTATGGCAACTTCAGCAATTGCGCTTGAATTTTTTTTTAATCATTAGATAGTCTAGGCCTTTACATACTTCAGCATTTCCACTTTATCAAAAGCTGTTTTATTAATTATAGTGTTTATGAACTGTTAATTTTAGTGCAATGTTTCATATTATTAAACTTGGGATAATCTTAATGAGTTATATTTACACCTGAAATTACAGACTACTCATCAAAACATTAAGAAAACCCAACTTACAGAATCTTCTTCTTCCATATCTAAAGTGTAAGTCAGAGAGTCATCTGAAGACATGCCATTAGGTGGGCTCCATTTTAATGATAACCATGTTACTCCTGCTTCAGTAAACTGAGGGGGAAGTGGTGGTGAAGGGACGATTCCTGCTGTATAATATGCCACTGTCTCACTAAACCCACTGAAAAGTTAAATTTAAAGGTTAGTAACATTAGCTTGGGCTGTTGAGAAATTAAAATGAGAAACAAACACCACATTTTACCTCATTCCGATGTCATTTTTAGCAGCTAATCTGAGCGAGTACTTTGTAGAAGGAGAAAGTTTGGTTAGTTTGTATTGCTTTAGATTCCCATAGTAGCATTCTTTGAAGGCTCCACTCTTTCCCTTTAAACAAATAAAATAAAGACAGACTTAAGTAACTTTTACATAGGGACTATTTTTAAGGTTAAATTTAATCTCCTCCGCTCTCCACCTTCCTCTGTTACTCCACTAATTCAAAATTTTAATAAAAGCATTAAACCTAAATATTACATGTGGACAGGCTGTGATCTTATCCAAGCTGTTTATTTTTTATATTAGACCACTTTTCAAATCAGAAGGCCAGTGGCCTGACATTTACAATGCTGGATACCAGCCAAACAGGGAAACCAATAACTTACAACTGAGGATATGTCACTAATGGGGGGAGGAGGGGAGACAGACTACAATATAACAGAATTCCTGGAGTGGAAGGATGGTCATTAGAGCTAGAAAGACGAAGGCCTACTGGTAAGAGGGTTTGGAATGCAGAGAAAAATAACCTAAAGGATCACAGGAAGGGCTACTCAAAAATTTGAGACTTAGAGCTGGTCTACACTACAGTTAGGTCGACATAAACTGCAGCCTTCCTCCCGTTGATGTAAGTGCCCTACTACACGGACATAATAACTCCACCTCCACCAGAGGTGTAAGGCTTATTTCAGTGTAGTTAGGGTGATGCAGTGTGTCTATGTTACTTACATTGGCTGTTGGCTGTCTTATCAATTACACAGCAGGAGCTGTTTCTAGTGTAAGACATAACCTTAGTTAAGGTAGCAATAAGCATCCAAACTCCCTTGGATACCTATGCAAACTAAGATATTAATCCTTTGACATTTTGTCCAGTCATTACAAAACTCATTTTTTAGTAAGAACTTCTCAGTTTTAAGTGACGTTTATGATTGTCTTCATGAAATGGACCCATCATGCTTTGTTCACTAATAATGGATATATTATGAACATTACTTGGGATGGCAAAAAAAAAAAATCAAATACATCAAACAGTTTACAATTTAAATTACTCTTGAAATACAGTGTTAATGGAATCTCTGTTTGAAATAGCAGTAGTACTATAGATCTGGCCCAAGTTTTGTTTGTTATTTTAAAGATGACCATACATTGACTGGCACAATAAAAAAGTGTGTATCTACTTAAGCAATATACATATTCACTCATATCTGCAAAGCATTCATGCTTGCAAGCAACTTTTCCATCATAAAAATAAAGGGCTTACCTCATCCCATTCTAAGAGAAAATTAGTTATTTTGGAACCATTATCATTTGAAGACTGAAATAAAGAAACAAACAAAAGATAAGATCAAAGGTTTAAAAGTAGAGTTTCATTTTACACAGACACTTGGATGTTGAACTGAAAGATTTTAATACCGAGGATAGGGTTTCACACACTGTTACTTAGACATAACTAAGTAAGGACAATACAAAATAATTTTAACTGTACAGTTCACACCAGTTTGATTTATGAACTCTATGTTTATATACTTTTGGATGTCTCATTATATCCTTGCATCATAACTTGTGTGTTACGGAGAGGGGGGCTGGCATTTGGTTTCTGCCACTCAATGTGACAGATATTAATGCCCACATGAATTGATGAAATTTGCACTAGCAGGACAACGGAGCCTCCCTGGAAGGACTACTGCTCTGCTAATGACTCCTATCACATCACTACCCCTTCTGACACATGAATGTAGCAACACTGGGGCATGACGTCTCATGCTGGAACTCATGACCAAAACTGTGCTTATAAGCTGGAGGACTTTTATGCATGCAGAGAGAGACCAAAACCAGAAGATAAGACTGGGCAGCAGGAGGAATGGTGCAAAAGAATCCTGAACTGGGCATTTGCTCATGCGATGACAGCATATGTAACTGCAATTGAGTTATGCACTTGTATGTTTTTGAAAATGAGGTTGACAATGTATGTTTACTGAGTGTGAATCTACATTAACCAGAGAGCCATATGTAATTGCAAAGACATTTTTCAGTCAAGCACATGAACAGGGATAGTCTTACAAAACTCAACAGTCTAATAAACACAGTGTATTGTAACATTTCTATATAGAATACATTGCATGGTCTATTCAAGAGATAGCCTGGGGGGCGGGGGGGAGAGAGAGATCATGATGCATAAAGCAAACTAAAATAATAGAATTCGGCTTCAGAGTTATCTTCAACATTCTATGCTATTTAATCTACCACACTGGGACCCTAAGCATTAGAGGTGTTGATGCTCCCCTCTCTCACATGCCATCATTTCAGTAGAGAATTTTTCCAAATATTCTAGGTCATACACATGTATTTTTGCACTGACAAAAGACATGTATTTTATGCTGACAAAAGCATGCTACCAACTCACATATTAATTGGATACAAAGGATATTGAATAAGTAACAGAAGAAAACAGGATGACCTGGAGATGGAGAAGTGATATTTCAGCTATATTGTAGAGTAACAATCTTCACTGAGCAACTTAAAAACCAGCTTTAAAAAAAGAGAACTAGTACGTTTTGCTTTGTCAAGACTTTAAATATCCCTGCCAAGTTATTTACCTTCCACTGTAAACTCAAGCTGTTTTTCGTTCTGTTGATTAGTTTAGGTGCAGCTGGAGGGTCTGGTTCACAACTTTCTGTAGTAAAACTCACCAATTCGGAAATAGATTCTTTTATGGAACTGCTTGTTGCTGAAACTCTGAATGACAAAGGGCAATTAATGAAGTGTCCCAAGATTATCATCACATGAATATCCTAAAATTTAGAACATGGAGCATCAGTTTGAGAACTGCACTTAGAGGCAGAAGGTAGAGAAAAGAGAGTAGATGGCTTATTGTATTAGAAGTGTAATACAGAGCCTTTCTTCCCTAGACCACTGGTTCAAGTATAACTCACACTGTTAGCATTGTAATTGTCCAAGAGAGGCCTAATGAAGTGAGTTTATGATCTCATTCCAGGCCATAGTGGACTGGTATTCATAACTCAAAAATCACCACCACAAATGCCACTGTTGTTGGCAGTGTCAGGGAAATAAAGGCAAATTGGAAGAGCAGCATGGAGATGCTCACAATGCAGTTTCTTTGGATTTAACCATTTTGTGGACAGAGGAGCTCAGACTCGAGGGCTGTCAATTTGGCACGGTTCGTGAGCTCTACATTTAATGTTTTTAAATATGAAAAGCACTGACTAATCAATTCTAACTGTTGATATTCCTCTGAATGAAACAATTCAGCATTTCTGGGGCTTACAGTTAACAAGCTTCATCTTTAATGCTAGAAGCAAAAGTCAATTTTATACCTGCTATAGACCTTTGAGAAAGGTAAACAACTTAATGTTAAACAATTTTCAAATGAATTCTGTTTTCAAGAAGCATATTTAACATGAGCCCAGTTGTCAGACTGTCAGGATGTCACCACTGTGACAAAGTAAATGATGAAACACATATGGGATTCATGATCAAAACTATATTAAAGAATGTTACCAGATGGATGAGACAGTAGAAGAGGATTACTTTATATTCAAATATGCTAGAAGGCCTTGACACTCAAGGATATAGAAAATGACTAAATTAAATTAAACTTTCAAATTATTCAGGTACAAGTCTTCCAGGTAAATTCTTATTATAAATATCTGCACAAACTACTAACTTAAATGGAGGTTAACAACTTCTTCCGTATGGCTTGGATAGGTAGCAACAACTACAAATTTATATCTAAGTTTGATAGCCAGCACATTGCCACAGCAGTGAGCTGGTGAATGTCCTTCAAGCTCCCGGCAGAAGAACGAAGGGGACATTCAGATATGATGTGCTCTATCGTTTGTGCCTGGTGACCAGTCGCATATAGGTGTTTCCCTCATTTTCCACTTAAAGAGGGTTTGTCCACATCTCCCATGAGATGTCCAACGTGATTCAATCTGCACCAGTTTTTCTGACAAATCAAAACCCGGTGATTTCTCAACAGGATCGATGATGAGCTGTTTGTTTTGAGTGGTTGAAATGCTCCATGTGATTCTCCATTGAGCCTCAGCATCAAAGTTGGGTGTAAGGATCTTGATACGGTTCCAGAGGGTTACGGGATTTTAATCTCGTTTTTGGTGGGTTCTGCAGGTCATGGTGCAGTGGGATCCTCATATTTGCACTGACACGATTAAGAAACCGCGATGTCTGAGCAGCTCTTCTAATCTGCGGAAGCTGGATGTGCGATAGGACCGGGAGCCAGTCAACTGGAGTAAATTTGAGCGTCCCCGATACTATGCGCATAGCATTAAGTTGAGTGTCAAGGAGTTTAGTGTGACTGCTGACCTCTCAGTGAGCTTAACAACAATTATACTTCCTCAAACCGCTCTTTCCAGGACCAAAAAAGAACAGTTGGGCCAGTCCTCTGAATATACGAAATTAATGTAGAAGGGATGTCCAGGGAAAAAGTGGATTACCTCTTGAGAACCCTCAAAGAGGATCACATTGACATTGTGGCCCTCCAAGAAACACACATGAAAGAAGATATAGATGCCAGACATTACATCTATGGCTATACTAAAATCGCTGCTGTCAACCATCCAAAACATGGGGGGGGAGGTTAACTAACCAATATATTTAGAACTGTAAGGGAAATAATTCAAGAACACTGTAGCTCACCTGAAAAATCAGAAAGACAAAGAATTCCGAGATAATACTACTCTTGAACAAGACTAGAAATTAAGTAAATACAGAACCAAGGCCCCATACCTATTTGTCTTCCGACCACATCTACTTGTCTTCCACCATGTATGCATGTTTCATATTGCTTAGTTCGGAGGTGGCTCTTGTGATCTATGCAAAAATAACAGGAGTACTTGTGGCACCTTAGAGACTAACAAATTTATTAGAGCATAAGCTTTCGTGGGCTACAACCCACTTCTTCGGATGCATCCGAAGAAGTGGGTTGTAGCCCACGAAAGCTTATGCTCTAATAAATTTGTTAGTCTCTAAGGTGCCACAAGTACTCCTGTTATTTTTGCGGATACAGACTAACACGGCTGCTACTCTGAAACCTGTGATCTATGCAGCACATTAGACCTGAACTATGCAGCAAGACTGCACTGAATTATGAAGCACACTGGAAAACATTCTGCAATTTATAGGAGTGGCGTTTCTCCTGCAGTAGGATTTGAGAGTTGTCTTCTCCTGTATCCAACAAATATTGGAGTAGAGCCCTGTGTAGGATGATTTTTAATCCTGCTCCTGTCCTGCTCCCGCTATTATGGCAGCAGGTCCTGCAGGACCCATGGGATTCCAATCCCGCTGCAGGTCTCTACTCTAGTCCTGCACAGGATCCTATTGGAGCTCCCTTCTGCTGTTGGATGCCCCCAAACTCACTACTCCAGCCAGTCTCCTTTCCTGCATAATTAGGCAATGTAGGGGCAAGGATTTGTTTGCTCCGATGGGCATTAAGAGCTCTGGATGGCAGCTGCTTATTCTTGCAAGCCTCTCCTTCTCTCAAATACTCCATTCTCTCTTCTGCCACTGAGGGGTCTGCTCTCCCACTACTCCAACCAGCCTCAGTTTCCCCTCCTCTAGTACTATTAAGATTCCCTGGGGAGCAGTTTGGAAGCTTCCCCTCACCTCAACAGAGATTAGCTCAGAGACTCCTTCTGCTCCCCCTAGACATGTGAAAGAAGGTCCAGGAGGGCTAATAATAATATAAATTATTACTGATGATTATTCTTTTCTTTGCTGCTGTCCTTAGTCTAGAAGAATCTCCCTCTTCCTGATTCCTGCTCTACCCTTTAGAGCAGTAGCATGGAACTACCGGAAATCCACTTAACTCCTCCTTTTTTGCTGGAATTAGAGGAGACAGGCAGAGGGACAACGGTAGGCAAAAATGCTAACCAGCAAAAGGCAGGATATTTATCAATTTAGGCATTACAAATAGGACAATATTAGTACACAAGTGGAACAATAACAGTGCATGGACACAATCACATTTTACATCAAACCCTGGTAAATAGTTCATAATCCCATCCACCTCAAGAAGGAAGAATTCATATAATAATTCTAATTTAACACAATATTGGGTATTCCAATCCTTTTAGGGAAGTTCCCAGTACATACCTGACATGGTAATCTGTTGCTGGTCTGAGTTCAGGAAGAGTAATTGTTGTTTCTTCTCCTCTGTAGGAACAAAGAGTGATAGCTCTCCCATGTACTTCAAAACACAGGCTTATTGCAAAATAAAACTATATAATGTACAAAGTGTCAAAGTGTCCATTATCCCCCTTTATACATAATGCCTATTGATATTACTTAAAATGATTTGCATGTGAAAAAAGTAGGTCTGCAAGACACCATACACCTCATGATAAAAACACTGCTGATCTATGTCAGTGTATTTGAACATATGTATTGTGCTTAAATTAAGAAACCAGACTTACATATAGACTGATTTAAATTTTCCATTTTTACCGCTGTTGGATACTGCTACTTCAAATATAAATGTTGCTGGAGTGAGACTCTGACTTTCTCCATTCTGCGAACTAACTGGGAGATTCCAGGACAGAACTGCTGATCTTGCTTGTATATCAGAAACCTTTAAAAACCATAAATAATGCAAATAGGTTTGTTTGCTATAATAAAGGTACATTAGTCATTAACATGGTACTTGCCCATTTGCCCACCAAGTTTCTCACTGGAGGAATTCTTTACTTTTAGTTAGTGGAAGTGCTGGGTCTTTTTTAAGTTAGGACTTTACTGAGCTTTAATTTCAATTTTAACTATTAATCATTCTAGGGTGTTCATATCAAGGGCACTATATAAATAGACCATAGGCATATTTAAACGGTCTTGGGGTGTGAAGTGAAGTTTCTATTTCACTTGCAGTGTTTGCACTAAGTACTTAGGCCAAAGTTTTCAGATTTGGTACCCTAAAATAAATAAATAAATAAATAAATAAATAAATAAATAAATAATCAATCAGGCAGCCAGATGTGTGTTTACGCACAAACAGATGGCTCCATTTTCTAGCTGAGTACCCACAGTTCCCACTAACTACAGCACCTCTGAAAATTTGACCACTTTAGATTTCTCAGTACAGATTTTCTTAAGGTGCTCAAATCTAAAAGATTTGGTCCAAGTACTAAAAAGCCTTTTCTGCCATTTGGTTTTAGTTCTTCACAGCACTCCGAATTTCCTCCAAAATAAAGTTTGTACAGCTTTTTCTGGCACTAAACCCACAGGGTATCAGTGGCAGCAAAGTAGCAACATTACCATAACATAATGAACGGCAGGAAAGCTGGAGCAAAAGAATGCAGCTTGCACTCTGTACGATTGATGCACAAAAGGAGTTACGTGTACTTGACTGCAATTTTAGCCTATAATCTATTTAAAATATCACCATAAGATTCCAAGATCCCAAACAGTCTGAAAATACTCAAATCTATGCTCCAATTTGATTTTAAATAAAGCAGAAAATGATGCACTACTTTTTGTAAGTATCTCTTTATTCTTTAATACTTTGCACTCAACTGAGCTGAGTCCAAAACCCAGTGAAGTCAGTGGACAGATTGCATCAGACCCAGAATGCTTTTCATCACAGGATCTCAAAGCATTTACAAACATTAAATAACCTCAGAGGCAGGTATTATCCCCATTTTACAGAGTGGGAAATTGAGGCACCCAGAGGTTAAGTAACTTGCTCCAGATGTCTCAGCAAGTGAGTGGCAGAGTTGGGCACGGAAAACAGAGCTCCTGATGCTTGGCCTCAAGCGCCGACCACTAAAGCATGTACTTCCAATTTACAACACTGAAAGCATTTCAAATAAAAGATCATTGAAGAAAATGCTTTTATACTGCTTGTAATATTTGTGATTTATCATGAGAAAGTATACAATCAGGGGATTATACATAACATTTCAAAGACAATACTTACTACAGGTTTACCAATGCTTACGTGGAGATTGTACAACTTTTTGGATTCTGTGTCAGACTCTGAAAAGCCAAACGTAAAACTTCATTACAGTTAAAAAAATAAAAATAAACCCCCGCCCCCTCAAACCAGCAGATAAGAAATGCTTATCTAAGTGGAACCACAAGATGGAGTTAGCTTCATTAAGAGATTAACAATAGTATATATTACGTAAAGTTCATTTCCCCTATTTGTTTTGGCTGTGTGATTTGTAGAATTGTCCAAAACTAACAGCGTTACACAAACCCCGTTTAGTACATCCTGCACAAAGGATATATTTCCCTAATCTGAACATATCTTTTCTTTGATTGAACAAAAATCTTTATATAAAAATAAAAGATGTTAAAAATTGACAACATGGTTTTGTCTTGGCTGCTGTACGTGCTGGTAATGTAGTTAATGCTGCATTTCCTTTGTAAACTAAATTTCTCCATGGACATAAATCTGGAAGATGCATTTGAGATTTTTAAATTACATACTAAAAATACATACAGCAGAACACATTTCCACCCTGAGTTGTTATAGTCAGTCATATGCTTGTGAAAAACATTTCATTTAAAACATGTATTTAATGGAAGCCTGTACATTCAAGAGTTCAGACTGAAATTGCATCCTTAAAGGAAAACTGAAATGTTTTTAAAAGATAAAAATGTAACCACTTTTTGCAAGGCCAAATCTTTAACAAAACATATGTTTAGACATACCAGTGAAAGTTAGTTCCTCCTTTACTTATCCTGCCAAGACCCAAATTCTGATTTCTGTTTTACTCTACTACTGAAGTGCTAAGTTTGTCATCTACAACAGAGAAACAGACCTCGGAGTATTGCAATTTGAATCCTAATAGGTAAAGTCTTCCACTTTAAAAAACCTGTATATTTTTATTACAAGCCTACACATGCATTCCTTTAATGAATTGGGATCACAAATCATTTACATTTCATTCCTTCCTTCAAACCAGTGTGATAGACCAAGATACACTAGTATCTCAAGTGCTCAGACAGAAGGCAGAAAGCTGATTTTGCAGTTGCATAATTTTTTTAAAAAGTGGCACTTAGTCCATCATTGTGCTCAAAGGAGTATTTGAAAACATTTAAAGAGACTGAGTAATTTCATTTTAAAATGCTGTTTACTGCTCAGACTAAAATTTTTCAATTGAAATTTCCTGAAGACTTATAACCGAGACTCACATGAAACATTAAAATGAGAAAGATTCCCGATTCTGTTACACACATTTACGGTACACCCCAACACGGGAATACTGTTTTGAGTTCTGGTAACACTATCTCAGGAAAGATATGGCAGTAACAAAAGAAAGTTCAGTGAAGGGAGATAAAATAGAGGCACAGAGGCACTTCCATATAAAAAAAATGAAAAAAGAGTGAGACTGTTTAGTTGAGATGAGATGAGAACATGGTAGAGGCATAAATCTATTGACTGGTATGCAAAAGGTAAGTAAAACACTCATGTTTATCTTCTCTCATAATACAAGAGCAAGGGGACATTCAATAAAATTGAAAGGCAACAAATGAGAAGCAACACTTTACACAATGAACAATTACCCTGTGAAACTTTGTCACAAGATGAAGGACAAGAGTTTAGCAGATTCCAAATGAGAATTAGAATTTATCTGCCTAGTGGGAATATATCCAC
This sequence comes from Emys orbicularis, assembly GCF_028017835.1. Lineage (NCBI taxonomy): Eukaryota > Metazoa > Chordata > Testudines > Emydidae > Emys > Emys orbicularis. The sequence goes on from NC_088691.1 coordinate 26,725,601, forward strand.
ATTTACATAAGACAATTTTAAAAGTTAGGGAAAAGAAATCTCCATGTTTCAAGGCATTAACAAACCAGTAGCTGGTTTGAACAAACTTTTTCTATGGGTAAGTCATTCCGTAAATGAACTATGCAGTTTTGAGTACCTTTCTCTGAAGTGGCTAGTATTGGCAGTATACCAGACTAGAAGGGCCACTGGTCTGATCTGGTATGGCAGTTCTATGTTGCTATCCAAAGGAGCAAGATTAACAACTGAGAAACAATACAGCCTATCATGAAACTAGCACACAAATTAGAAGCTTGAAAACAGCCAAATGTCCTGCAGAAGCAAGCACCTGTAAATAGTAGTAACAGGAATTTTCCAAATACATGGCTAAGAGATGCACATTCTAAATCAGCAAGCGATAAAGAGTGAATTTCTCAAAACACACTTCAAAATTATGTAATCAAATGGTTAATTTTTTCAAACCCATGTATAAACTATGAAAGGATACCTGTAGCGAAAGTGATGAGCAAAACATTAGGAAAAAAGTTTCAACTTGATGAGTTTTTTCTTTATGATATATAAAGCCTGAAATGACTTTTGTTTTCAAGCAAAAAATGATTTTCTGGGTTTATATTAGAAATTGAGGTCTTGTCTGCTCTGGAAGACAGTGATGATGTATGGAAAACTAGCAAAAAATCACATCAGTCTCTCTCAAAGTTGAGCAACTGACAAAACAGATTTTTAGTCAGGGGGTATAAACTGTTTAATACCACTTGAATTTCAATGACTAACTGAAATTTTGGAGAAAGAATCTTTGCGGAAGATTCAACACTCTTCCACTTCAATTAAGTCATTTGAGGTTATAATAAATATGCTTCCAGATTTTCCCAAGAGATACTCCAGCGGAAAACCATGGAACACCAGACTTGATATTCCCAATCTCTCTAAACTAAAAAAAATCTAAAACAATTGAAAACCTTTCAGGCCTTCTCTATAAATCCTAAAAAGGCAAAGAAATTTAAGGATTTTTATTTTATTTTTTAAGTAACTGCAAGAGACCTTACTCCTGGGGGAATTCTGCACCAAAAAATATAAAATTCTGCATATTTTATTTGTCAAAATAACACAATATAATCATGCCAGTTTCAATTATTTTGGTAGTTTATTTCAAAATACCTGTCAGCAAATATGTCTGTAACAATGCAGACAACAAAAAAGACTCAGGAATTTTTTTTTTTTTTTTTGCACAAAGATTCCTTACTGGGCATTTTGATACAGAACTCTGAGTAATAATTCATTTAAACTACAATACAGAAATGTATTTCCTGCATCCCTCAGAAGCAGTGGGGGAGTCAGGGGTAACGGAGAAACTGAGGGAGAGGAAGTAATTGCTGGGCAGGAGCCTGTGTATGAAGTAGGAGTGCTATTGGGTGTGGGTGGGAAAAGTATGGAACAGGGTTTTTTGGAGAAGGGGAAGGAAGGGAGGGATTGTTAGGGAGCCACCCCCATGCAGAGCTCTAGTCTCTCCCATTCAGTCAGGCACATCTGCCCCATCCCTGAGTGTCCCTGCACTCCTCCCCTCCATCCCCATGTGTCCCTGCAACCCTGCTCAGCCACTTCTCCTCCCCCATTCCCATGTGTTCCCGCACCCCCATTCCCATTGAACCCCTGGGCTCACCCCACTAGCTCCTGTGCCCCTGCCCCAGTCTGTCACCCCCCCCACTAACCTCTCTGAACCCCAGTCTGCTTGACTCTCCAGCAGCCCTGTGTGCCCCACTCTGTCTGTCCCCTCATATCCCATGCCTCCTCACCTGGCCACACGAGCAGGGCACTGTGAGGAAGACAGCCTCTCCCCTGCCCTCTCTGCGGCTGGCTGAGCCAGCTGCCCTCTCTTCTGGCACTACAAAAGCCCCTGGTGGGTGAAAGGTGTAATTGCAGTGCCTTCCTGGCAGAATGTATTTTCTTTGGGGAAAAATTTCTGCGGGGGACATGAATTCTGTGCATGTGCAGTGGTGCACAATTCCCCCTCATCCCCCAGGAGTAAGACCTGTAAGATACTTTAGGTATTTCTGTCAAAAAGCGTACATGAGAAAAGTAGCCAGCTACTACTTACCTCCCATCTCTGAATCTGCTGGTGGGCTTGCTCTTGTTTTTCCTATTTGTTTTTGCTTTATTAGCCCGCATGCTGCTTGCTGTCCCTTTCCATTTCCATATCCATTCTGAACATTTGTATTGGAAGAATTGTGAACTCTATGTGGTGAAGAAGGAGGACTGTTAAGTTTATTATTAGTATGCCCACTAGCTTGTTTCTCCTTAAGTCTTTTCTTCAGATGTTCTTGCATTTTGACAGTCCTTTCATCTCGCTGAATAAAATTTGTCCTTCCATGGGAACGAGATTCTAAAAGACAACAACATTTGTATGTTTTATTCAGTACAATTTACTTAGCTGGCAATTGAGAAACACTCTGGAAGTTATTTTTTTAACTGCAACATAGCCAGGCGTTGAAAAACCTTGAAAAATTCAAAGTAAGTGTAAAATGCAATGCTATCTAATTGAGTCTGTAGGAGGACAGATCTGGTGCTGCTCATAGCTGTGACAAACTGCAACCCAAGTGAAGACCAAAGTCTTGACAATTTTTACACTGTTACTCAGATGGGTGTGGGCACCAGAGGAACTGATAAGAATTTCATGCTGATGACTGGCAGGGGCTTCCTATAGTTCCAGGCAATACACTCAGTGTTTTAGGATCATTTGTGTCTAAATAAGGGAGGTAGTGGTAAAAGTAGGCAGCTTAAAGTTTATTTTGGTTTTATACTACAGTAGAACCTCAGAGTTATGAACACCTCAGGAATGGAGGTTGTTCATAACTCTGAAATGTTTGTAACTCTGAACAAAACGTTAGTTATGGTTGTTCTTTCAAAAGTTCACATCTGAACACTGACTTAATACAGCTTTGAAACTTTACTAGGATGAAGAAAAATGCTGGTTTCCCTTTTTTTTTTGGTAGTTTACGTTTAATACAATACTGTACTGTATTTGCATTTTTGGGGTCTCAGCTGCTGCCTGATTGTGTATTTCCGGTTCCAAATGAGGTGTGTGGTTGACTGGTAAGTTCATAACTCTGCTGTTCATAATGCTGAGGTTCTACTGTCATATTTGTTTTAATGTAGCCCTTGCCTTTAATTTATGCCCATTTACCTTTCTCGTTGTATTTAATCCATACCCAGTGAGTTACAGTTCTGAACCATAACCTTTTTACTATTTTTAAATCCTCTTTCAGCTTTTTAAAACTTTTTCTATTTTCTCTGTTTTTAATCTTTCATATTCCCAATAGTTAAATCTTTCCTTTTTGCTAGTCTTTACCTAATATCCCCCATACCTCCAAAACTATGCCTCTTGATTAGAGCTGTCCTCCTTCCTATGACATAGCAGTGCAAACAGCAGAAGTAACATTTTCAAGATTAAGGATCCTAAGGGACTTAATCATTTTTGAAAATCAGATTTAGGTGTTTTTTTAAAAATTTTCCCTAGGCTTTTCTCCCCAAGAAGTTGCCACCACTACTATCATTGATCAAGCTCCCCACACATTATGACAGTGGGTACTCTTGCATAGCCCCATCTTGTTAAATATCCTCTTTTCTATTATTGCTCATAAAAGGAGAGCTATGTAAACCTGCTATGTTACAAAAGGTTATGTCAGTAGGCTCTTTAACTGAGTGTGTTCACAAGTAACTTTTCAATGTGTATAGCTACTCCCGCCACGCTCAACTTGGAGGACCAGTTGTGGGTGCCAAGGTTTTTTTTATTGTTTTATTTAAGCCATACCTGACTTTAAGAAAAAAAATCCCTGAATAAAATCTCCCCATAACATAAAAGCGGTTGAAAATTTCCTCAAACTTCCCAAAAAATTCACCTTTGGGCTGAGACCAAGTATGAAGAGTTTCAACATCAGCAGAAACTTTCAGAAAGTTAAAAGCAATTTCTAAAATGGTATCATTGAATCTGCAGTAGCGAAGACTAAGATTTAAAGGTATTAAAGATGTGGGAGACCCTGGTTCAATTACCCCTTCTGCCTGATGAGAAGGGATTTCCCACCTGTCAAGCCAGTGCCCTAACCACTGGACTATAGAGTCATTCTCTTGCTGTTTCTGGCCCAATTAATATTTGATTATTTTAATTAAATTGGAATGGCTTTAGCATTAGAATATCCCATAATCTCTCAAAATCCCCCCCAGCCATTGTGTGTGGAGTTAGGTCAGAGCACCCTTACTGGATCAGGTCCTGCAGGCCTTCTCTCTCCCCGGTTTAAAGATTGCTCTAGGACTTTGGTGTGAGACAGGCATCCAGATGTCTGCCTGAGGCACCAGTGTGCTTGCCCAGAGGAAAAAAGTTAGGTAACCAGGGAACTTCTACAGTGGAAGTGTAGGTTCTGAGTTTGGACACCTACAGGGCTAGGAGACAGCTGAGTGAGGGTTTTGTACATTGCATTGGTACCTAAATCTGGGCTTTAGGTGCCTAAGTCCCTTTGTGGTTTTAGCGCTAAGTGACTTATCCAAGGTCACACAGTAAGTTTGACAGAGTGGCAAACAGAACGCAGGTTTCTTGACTTCTAGACCTGGTGCCTTAACCAGAAGGCTATGCCCCTTTGTCAGTTAAAGCACAGTATTAGCAAATCTTACCTTGTTCTTGATAAACATGTGTTGGTGGAGGAGGCTGGTGAATGAACTGCGGTGGCATTTCTCCTGTCCCTGGAACTGGAGAGTACACTGGATGAGGTGGGTGGGGAAGCAAAGCAGGGTGAGGATGCATGTAATGTGGCACATGTGGTGGAGGGGGATGCATGGAAGGATGGAATTCAGACGAATGTGGTAATACCACCACCTTACGAACTCCATTTTCTTCTACCATCTGTGATACAATGTAAAATACAGAAAAAGTCAGTAAAATTTTTTTTGTATAATCTACATTCCTTAACGTTTAAGGTTAGATTCTAGCTTAAAATAAAATAATTGATACTCAGAACCAGATACTTGTATTGCTTTGGGAGAAAAATCCCCACTGTGATGGGCCTCAATAAATTCAAACTCTTCTGCAAGAAATCCCAAATTTCTGAGAGTGCCCATTTTAAAAAAAAAAAAAAAAGGGGGAGTCTGGGGGAGTCTGGCAGAGAAGTAAGTAACCCAGAAAATATCCACAATATATTCCTGGTTACAAGTAAACTTGAACTGACCGTAAGTGCCATCCCTACTTCTTTCAACATCTATGCCGAAAGTGACATATGACCTGCCTTAGGTCTTGTCTAGACTAGGATAAAGAGATGTGATAGCACTTTAGCTAACATAAAATTAACTAATGGTGTAGACAATGCAGCATATACTTTAACATATGCTAATCTGGTTGATCTGAAATCTTGGCTCCCCTTAGGATCTAATTTGACTGCCTTAGCACATGCTGAAGTATATATACTGCTTTGCCTATGCCACACTTAAAATGTGCACGTGTTAGTTAACACACCATTAAATGCTAATTTAGGCCAGAATTTGGGATGAAACAAGGATTTTAGGAGAGCACATATATAAGCAGGAACAGAAAGAAGGACTCAAAGGACTAGATCAGACAGCTAGAACCAACTGAAATAATAAGCAATGCCCTACTCTGCTGGATCTTCAGGCCATCTGCCAGAGGCAAGCATAGGCTAAAATTTGGGATTTATCCACAGGGAAAGATCCTAGCTGATAATGGATGCAGAACACCTACAGCCTTCTTGTGGTATCTGGAGGTAAATGAATCCAGTATCTCTTAGACTCCATGGAAATATTATCCAAGGGACTAAACTTTCAGTATCCACTCTTCTGGTTGGTCCAAAGGCCTCTGGAATTATTACTGTCACAAGAATTGTAAAGTTCTTTTCCCACCATCAAAAACAAGATATCACTGATTCTAGATTAAGATTGCATCTAGTCAGAAGTTAAAGGGATAATGACGTGGGTCTCCTGAAACCCCACTCAAGTCAAAGAACAATCAACTACCTTCCTTTCCCCTCTTTCCCACTAGCTGCTGAGTGATATGACAGAAGAGACACTAGATGACAGAATATATGTTCTGATGAAAGAGGCAAAACAGGTACTTGAGAAGTAACCAGAATTCAGTAGAATAAGCAGAGGACTTAAACTGGTTTAAAATTAAATTTGTCTGTAACCTCATCCCCTCTGACTGCCACCTCCAATCATTGTTACACATCAAAAATTTAGATTACAAAACACTGGTGCTATAAAATAATAACGTATTGATTATCAATGGACGCAAGGAGAAAAGCCCACACTAGACGCACACCGGCAAAGACAAAATTGAGACATTAACTGATTTGCTTCTTATATACAGTCCTCAAAGTGAATCATACAAAATTAACACTGCTTTTAAAATACCAATAATTTCTAACTAAACCATATTACTAGAAGTATGTAACACTCATGCACTTGTAGACATTTGCACATTACATATTAACCTACAGAACTCAATGTACTAGTCTGTAAACCTCTCTCAAATTCTAAGCCCTGCACAACATTAAATTAAGTTGCTCCTTTTAACACCTAATGCTTGAGAAGGAATTAAATACATCAATATTACTGTAAATTTTTACACAGGTAAAGCAGTTTCACAAAGAGGACCATCTGTTTTATCCTGCTAATTCTCTCAAGATCCTCTACTAGAAGGGCTGGCTATAAGAAGCCATCAGCATTTCGTAGTTCGCTAAGCAGAAATTGTGGCTGTAGATTTGTTACTTATGCCAAAAATATTTTGAAAGGCTCCTCAGTAAAAGATAAAGCAAACGGACCAAGTAAATGAAAAGTATTTTTTCAAGAGAACAAGAATGTGTCAACGTATGGATTATTACGACAAAAGTCGACTGTGATGTGACCTCTAAATCAGTTGTAATTATATTGCCATTTGACGATTAGGATTTTTTGGAAAAAATATAGATTACCTTCTTCAATTTAAAAGAACATAATGAAAAAAACTTGTCTTTTGTGTATTGAATTTTTGTTTTAAAATTTTTCTCTAGAAATAAGTTTTCTACATCAATGAACTAAGTATATTCACTAAAGCTAAATAAATCTAAAATTCATGGCAAAGTTTCATGGATCCATTGAACCTAATTAGGAAAACACTCAGTTTGACAAAGGAGATTAATGGATACAATAAGGGTTTCAGCTAAAATTGTATAGTTTGGTGTTGATACAAGTCAAGGCCTATTATTCCAGTATTTCATTCTACTAATGTAGAGACCAACATTACCACCATGTGTTTACTCTCGTACATCTTTGAGAACTGAAAGTTGAACCCTCATTTTTACTGGGCTGAGAAAAAGGTTTAAAAACCCCCAATTTTGTTTTAAACTCGGTTTCTACCATTATTTAGGCCTTCCACGGTGGCCACCCATATCAGCTTAGCTGGACAGTATTTAAATACTATTTCCACAACATTCACACTCCACTAGGGTCAAGGCATCAGCTCCTAGACTATAGAGAACTTTTTATCTCAGACATTACTTTTTGGTCCAAATATACTAATTTAATGACACTAAACAAGGAGTTTTAGTTCTGAAAGATTTAGAATAATGAACATTCACCAGATTTTTTTTTTTTTAATCAATCATCACCATCAGTAAAGTTTTGGGTCTCAGCAAACAGAATCCTCTTTACATCTGATAATTTTTGCTAAAGTGTAACTATTATATTGAAGTGTTAAGAGGATAACTGTTGATAAAGAGAAAGATTTTGAAATCCTTTGAGAGTTACTATAAAAGTGCAGAAGACAACCTGAGAAGATCTAGGGAGTATTTACATTGGCCAGGAAAAGAAAAACAAAAACAAAACAAAAAAAACCCACAAGGATGAGAGGATGACATATCAGACTGATATAAAAAGGAAGTATAGGAGATAGAAGTCTCATTTATCCGCACTATGGTTAGCTCAAGTTTAAATATAGTGCTGCAAACAAAGTACTTCAGCTCTATTCCAGAGGGATCCCCTCAAGGAAAAACAGAGCATGCTTATTAAGTCTTTTGACTCTTTGTAGTCTAGTGCCTATTGTGATTGTTTACATCACCTGGAAATCTATTACCACCTAGAACTAGGACTGAAGCAGACTCACGGCATGGGGACAAATAGGCCTAGTAGAACTAAAAGAACCTCCTCAAAACAATGGACAGATCCCACATCGCAATCATTCTACATGGTTGCAGCTTTTGTCAGAGTCAGTCACAAGATACTACTGACCTGCTTACATCACTTAGCTGAACTAGACAATTGCAGTACAATTGCTTTGATAATTCCTTTCCAGACAGACCCATAGAACGGATGGGAAACTACTTGCTCTCCAAAGCCCTCACTAGTGTAATCCCAGAGCGAGCTATCTTGTCCTACATAAGAGCTCTTGGAGAGGTGGTAAGCAACATGGATTTCATTGGCAACAATACATTGATGACATCCAGCTGTATATAGTTCCCTACAGGTGCTAATATCAGACCCCCCAATGCCTACAAGAATGGCTGGCTCAAACTAAACCTGGGCAAGACCAAAATCATGTTGGTTGGGAGAGGCAAAAGTTGTGAAGACCAAGCTGGAAACCTGAACTCCCCCTCCCATCTAGTTTCTCCCACTGACCCCCAATTAAATCAGTTATGTAACACCTTGGGGTCCTATCAGGCTAATCATTAATCCGAGATGACAATGTAGCAATAGTATAAATAAATGCCTTCCTCTCCACCTTTAATTTATGAGAGGAATAGATGAAGTCTCCTACAAGAATCTGGTCAGTGAACCACTCATTCACAATTTCCTAGAAACAGAAAATGAATCTAGTATATCTTGATCTAAAGGTTTAATCAATGCAGAGATACAATCGAAAGCCTATGACTTCTACCTATAACCACGGCTAGCTCCCAAATTACTTGCATCATCAGTGTAAGATTTTGTTTCTGATTTTTCAAAGCCATCCACTTATGTCAACCCATGACCCAAGGCCGCTCTGGGATAATGCAGTTAACAGGTAATGTCCTAAGTTTTGTTATCTAGTCTGGAGGTGATGCATAAGTTATGTTTCAGAGTTAGTGTTTCACTTGAGGGAGTCTGGCAATGGAATGAGCTCCAAAAGGAGATTCAATTAATTTAAAACCAGACTACCAATTTTTGAATATGCTTCAAAATTTCTCTTTTTAATAAAACTTTTTCACATATCTGGAGAGCTTTAATACTTAAACATACAAACAAAAATCCACATACTCCAAAGAACTTGCTAGAATCTGGGAAGGGCAAAGAACAGATTTCTCTATGATTTAAATCAGAGATGGGCAAACAACGGCCCGGGCTGCATCCGGCCCTCCAGATGTTTTAATCCGATCCTCAAGCTCCCACTGGGGAGTGGGGTCTGGGGCTTGCCCTGCTCCAGCACTCCAGCCGGGAAGCTGGGTCGGGGACTTGCGCTGCTCCACATGGCTCTTGGAAGCAGCGGCATGTCCCCCCTCCGGCTCCTACACATAGGGGCAGCCAGGGGGCTCCGCACGCTGCCCCTGCAGCTCCCATTGGCTGGGAACCACGGCCAATGAGAGCTGCAGGGGCGGCGCCTGCGGAGGGAGCAGCGTGCAGAGTTGCCTGGCCACGCCTGCGTGTAGGAGCTGGATGGGGGACATGCTGCTGCTTCTCGGAGCTGCTTGAGGTAAGCACTGCCCGGAGCATGCACCCCTAAGCCCCCCCCAAGCCCCAACCCCCTGCCCCAGCCCTGATCCCCCTCCTACCCTTGAACCCCTCGGTCCCAGCACAGAGCACCTCCTGCACCCCCAATCCCTCATCCCCACCCCCAGCTGGAGCCCTCACCCTCACCCCCTCACACTCCAACCCCCAATTTTGTGAGCATTCATGGCCCGCCATAGAATTTCCATACCCAGATGTGGCCCTTGGGCCAAAAAGTTTGCCCACCCCGATTTAGATTATGGACCTAAATTACCTGTGCTGGGATTAGATACTACAGTGAGAGGTGCTATAGGAAACTAAGATTTTTCACATGTCAACACAGATCCCAAACAGTCAGATTATAACTACTTTGGTAATGACTGACCTGGGAGTAAATCAAATCTGTGACCTAAAGGGTGAAAGGCTCTACATTCCACTACATATATCCATGATCATACAACTGGAATGTCTGGCAGCAACTATTCATGTTACTGAGTAGTGGCAGCACTTGTGGAATATGACTATCAACCTCATCAATCAGACCGGTATTGAAAGAACTCTCTGCAACTTATATTGGCAGCAGGAAAACCTAATGTAAGAAAAATATTGCTAAGGTTTTCAAAGCCATTAAAGGGAGCTAGGCAGGCAATTCCCATTTGTACTGGAATTGGATACTCAAGTCAATAGCCATTTTTGAAAATCTCAGCCTATGAGCACAAATCAGACACGTGATATACTAGATCTGTCTTGTGAAGGAGACCATGAGTTCTACAGTTATTAAACAGCTTTAGAAATTGTCTTTCATTTTTATTAGGGATGTGATAAGCAGCAACTTCTGATGCAAAAGCACAAACAACGGTAAATTAATTCTTACCTGAGATACATAGCCAGGAGGCACAAATATTGGAGGCACAGAACCATTTGGTGACACCATGGGAACATGTGCTGGACCTGAAAAGGAAAAAAAAAGTGTAAGATTTAAAAGTGTTAGCACTTTTTACCACAGTGAGTATTCCAAATTTTATACAGTCAGAAATCTCCCCACCCCTCTTCCCTTTTATTTGGTGGCCTAAAGGTAAGCACTCATTCATTTAAAAAAACATGGCTAAGTTACTTAGGCTGCAAATCCATATTTATGCAACCATCTTTAGGTAACTGAATTTAAAAACTGGACTTGAAAATTAGGAAAACTGTAAGCAAATCTTAGTGTGTACTTTTTCCATTAAAAAAAAACCCAAAAAATATTTTAATAAGTGTGTGACGTTGTGCAGTCTACATGGTTTTATAAAAAATTTGATAATAAGTGACTATAATGCAAATGGGATATGCTTTGTGCAAAAGGTCTCTTGTAAGGTATCATTACAAAGCTCATAATCTACTGAGTGTGATCATCCTATTTGTAGAAATGTACCACTCTTGTATCTAAAACTAGAAATATAAAATGTAACTCTGAGGGCCTATTGTAATTATGTAAAGTGTGGGCCATTAATGATGGTTTGGAATCTTGATGACTCCCATTGTCTGCAGATGGCTGTTTACCTGTGAGTCTCCCTGTATGTGTGTGTGCTGGCAAGTGAGTAATGAAGTCTTGCAGTGACATGTGATCATGTCACCTGAACTGGAATCCATCTTTAACCTGGTGCTTTTCCAGTGAGGGGAGGGGGTGGGAACCCAGAGGAACAAAGGGTTCCCGCCTTATGCAAAAGATATATAAAGGGGTGGAAGAGAACTGAGAAGGAGAGAGGAGCCATCATGGAGAATCCCCTAGATAACACCTAAGCTGGAACAAAAGCTGTACCAGGGGAAAGAATTGTGCCCAGGCCTGGAAGGTGTCCAGTCTGAGAAAAACTTACTGAAGCATCTCTGAGGGTGAGATTATCTGTATTTAGTTTGATTAGGCATAGATTTGCGCATTTTATTTTATTTTGCTTGTGACTTACTTTGTTCTGTCTGTTACTACTTTGAACCACTTAAATCCTACTGTCTGTATTTAATAAAATCACTTTTTATTTAGTAATTTACTCAGAGTATGTATTAATACCTGGGGGAGCAAACAACTGTGCATATCTCTCTATCAGTGTTATAGAGGGCGAACAATTTATGAGTTTGCCCTGCATAAACTTTATGCAGGGTAAAACGGATTTATCTGGGTTTAGACCCCATTGGGAGTTGGGCATCTGAGTGCTAAAGACAAGCACACTCCTGTGAGCTGGTTTTCAGGTAAACTTGCAGCTTTGGGACAAGTGATTCAGACCCTGAGCCTTTGTTAGAGCAGACTGGAGTGTCTGGCTCAGCGAGACAGGGTGCTGGAATCCTGAGCTGGCAGGGAAAACAGAAGCAGGGGTAGTCTTTGCACATTGGGTGGCAGCTCCCAAGGGGGTTTCTGTGATCCAACCCGTCACAAAGTGTTCATCAGCAGATATAAAGTGTCTGCAGGAGCGATTCACTGTCACTCAAAACAGTGCATGGAATACAATTTTAATGTCTCACTAAAGTGTTTGGAAACTTTTCTGTCATACTGCCCCATATAAATGCTCCACTTGTATGTACACTACTTGGGTTTATTAAAAAAAAATATGGATAAGAAATAATCATAACCTCTTTCTGCTCTCACATATTAGATATTTAAATATCTGTATAGGATAATGCTATTTTTTTTTCTCATCTTTCTGATGAGTAGAATTAAAATATGTAGTAACATTACTCATTACTCCGGCTATCTGCACTTGTAAAAAGTAGCAACCATTTTTGTTAAGAGAAACAATGATTATTTCCAGAAAGCTGATCTTATTAAACATTAATGAAATGCTGAGAGAAAAGAAGAGAGACTAAACAAACTTTATGGGCAAACATTCTGAGAGGTGAAAATAGGCATTGCAACTGTGGAAGTATTGTGCAATATAATATAATCATATGAAGCACATTTTGAAACAATGCTTAAATCTGCAGACTTGCCATTGCTACTACGGAAGAAGCTCTCCATAACTACATGGATAGTAGTATTTACTCCTTAATAGCAACAGACTACAAATACCACAGTGGTGCACAGAGATTTTGCCATACAATACCCATTAAAGTAATTTGGAATTAGGTAGCTAAAACCTCAGTAAATTGAAGTGTTAAAATCGTGACAAGATCATTACAAGTCAATAGTGTTATCTAATTAAGACAAGTTTCAAATTGACTTGCACTATATTTTATAACCAGCAAAGTTTGTTAAGATGTAATACATCCAAGATATTTAACTTTCTTCAAGCTTAACATTTATCTTCCAGTGGATTCCTATTCATGCTTACAATACAGACTGAACAGATTCATTCACTGTATGACAGAAAACATGTAAACATACCTATGACTATGTAGTGGAAGTCTTATGGCAGTAGTTTTATGAAGAATCTTTTAAATATTTTTTTTCCCTGTTTAACACATTTGATTGAACTCAGTGGAATTTTCTTTTACCTTGGATACACTGGATATGTCCATCTTCAGTTCTAATTGTGAAAGTTTCTCCTGGGTTTACCTGCACAAGTATAACCTGAAAACAAAAAACCCTGTAATTTCAATAAACGTCATTTAAAATATTTTAGAGATTTAAAACAAACAAACAAACAAACAAACACTTTCCTTTCCAGTCTCGTCTTACAAAATTTCTTACAGAAGCAAAGAGGGCAAGTTTAGAAATACTGATAATGTGGGCTGAATTCCCATCAGTCTCAATAAATTATATAGTTATCCTTTATTCTGAAACATTCAAAATTGTTCTGATAATACCTACCAGTCATTTCTTCCCTAGTTACAGTTGAAAGGTAAGCTATACTTTACTTTTCCTTGTCAACTTTGTTTTCCATAAAATTTCCCTTTTTTTACTTTCCCTTCCCTTTTCTAAAAAGGGAAACACCACCACATTATCTAAAAAATAAATACTTTATCCAAAGTGAATACATTTTGCTTTACAGTCTTCTCTATGACACCGCCTCAACAATCTCAGAATTAGATTGACAAGATCGGGTATCTAGAGAGAGTATTTATAAAAGATGTTTTACCCAGGAGTATATTTTAATCAAGTTTCCACACGGAAAATAGGTTAAAATATAGTTTGACAATGAGTTCTCCAAAGACCAATTAATTTTTCTTCATAAAATTATTTCTGAACTTGGTCATTAACATTTTCCATGCCTTCTCTTTTTGAGGATGAGAAGCCTATAATTTTCCTAGACATATTCAACCTACTTAAAATTTTGCTTTATAATCAAATAGATATAATGTCTTGACTGTTGTATCTGACTGTTTGAAAGAGATAAAGCCTCTGGTTGTAGTCGGTGTCAGTCTTATTTCTGAAGACAAAACCCTTGTGCATTATATTTTATATTGAAAATATCTTTATAATCCATTCTTTGTACCACTGTACAGCAATAAAATAAAAAATTAAAAATTGCCTTAAGCTTTAAGTTAATTCTCAGTTTGTTTTTACAATTGTGTGTTTGGCTCTGTGGCTTGTAATAGCTTCTCTTTGGAGGAGCTGAAGCAGAAGGGCTGGGGACAGCAAGTTACGCACTCAGACAGTGGAAACGTGACAATTATTTATTACAACCTTTTGATCAGATGTGCAGGGACAGGAAATGTTGCCAAGTTAACACTACCACAGCTGTAAAGTAAATACAGACCCTCCAATTCACACAAAAAGGCTTCTATGTTACTCCCAAAACAAAACTCTAGAAGACTAATTTCCTAGCTTTTGACACAAAATTAATATTGATTAAATAAGCTAAATCTTAAAGGATAAAACAAACACATTTAACCCAGGATTAACAAACAAGGTTTTAGTCAGTTCAAAATGAAGACATGCCAGATTTTTGCCTGTGCTGCTAAGTGTCATGATCAAAGTTGTTCTAATTAACAGCCCAATGAACTACACATAAAATTTTAAGTGCCTGGCTTGTTTGCATGCAGAGACTACTCAATTTAAAACCTGAGGGAGCTCACTGAGGATTACTTGTCCTGTTTTCTACTTTGTTTGCCTTTTTCACTCTATTGTAAAGATTAACAATGTCAGAACTATTAAGAAAAGGATAGAAAATGAGACAGAAAATATCATAATACCACCATATAAATCCTTGGTATGCCCACAGTTTGAATACTGTGTCCAGTTCTGGTTGCCTCATCTCAAGAAGGATATAGAGGAACTGGAAAAGGTTCAGAGAAGGGCAATAAAGATGATCAAGATTGTGGAACGGCTTCCATACGAGGAGAGTTAGGGCTGTTCAGTTTAGAAAAGAGGTAACTAAAGGGGGGAACTGATAGATGTCTATAAAATCATGAATGATGTGGATAAAGTGAATAGAAAACTGTTATTTATCCTTTCCCACAACACAAAAACCAGAGATCACCTGATGAAGTTAGTAGGCAGAAGGTTTAATACAAACAAGAGGAAGCACCTTTTCACACAACGCACAATTAACCTGTGGAACACTCTGCCATGGGATGTTGTGATGGCCAAAAGTATAACTGGATTAAAAAAAAAAAAAGAACTAGCTAAGTTCATGGACGATAGGTCCATCCATGACTATTAGCCAAATCATCAGAAATGCAACCCCATATCTCTGACTGCCAGAAGCCAGGAGTAGATCAATCCAACTGCCCTGTTCTGTACACTCCTCCTGAAGCTCTGGTACTATCCACTGTCATACAGTATAAGGGGCTTGATGGACCATTGGTCTGATCCAATATTGTAGTTATGTCATGTAATACAGAAAAACCTCACTACCCAAAAAACTAAGTGAATTTACTTTGTATATTGGTGGTTTTTATATGGACATTTAATTTTTGCCTCCTTTAAAGAATGATGGGAAGCAAAAAGACTTCAGGAATTATTTACTGCTGATGTTAGTCAAGAATTAAAACAAACACACACAGATTTAACAAATTTTTACTTCAAACAATGAGCTATAATTTGCCTTAAAATAAATGGGATCACATCCAACTAATCTTACATTCTCGATACCCTGCCAGTTCATACAGGAACCAGGATGGCTGGGGGACAATTTAAACCATGTATTATAGTGAAGTTTTGCCTGTGGTTCAACCTACATTTTCAGTGGGTTATAGGAGCAGAGTATACATAGCCTAACCACAAGAGAATGCTAGGTTTACGATGGCTAAAACCACAGAGATCCTAAACACTGTCTATATAAAATGGTTCAAATAGTTAAATCCCCAATGTCTGCCATGAGGCATATTAGGAAGGCAGAAAAGCCACAGCAGAATTCATTAGAGTGCTCTCCCAGCTGCACACCTCACACACTGTGCAGTAACCCACCCTGAACCTCTCATTTCTTAAAAGGCATACATGGATTTACAGACTCTTGCTGTGCAACATAAGTAAGCTTATTAGAATTTGATTTTTTAAAAAGAGTTTTGGATAATATCTATGTTTATTTTTAAACTTTTATTTTTATCCATTTAAATTTTCACAGTTTGCACAAAATTATGGGTTTTATGCATTCCCCCCCCCCATTTTATTGATGTACATTTTCACAGTTATGGGAAACTGTGAAGGAGCAAGCAATAGGGGAGACTGAAAATAATTTAAAAGATTCAAAAAGTTAAAGATTTATAACCGTTTATAGTAATTAAAACAAATAGTCTACATCACAAGTCAATATCCTTAAATCAAACTCTCAAGTTCAAGTAGATTTATTACTTTGTCTAATTGTAAATTTAAATAATCATCCATTCAAGTATTTTTTCATTAGTTTGAGAGTGTCTGAAAAACAATCGACATTTACCATTTAAAACCTAATAATTCCAAGCCTAAATATAAGGTAAGCAGATGCTGGTGCAGGTTGTCTCGAGGTATTTGGGTGGCCCGTCCAATGATGTGTTCTACTTCTCTGGTTGAGTGTCTTTATTTGGTGATGGTGGTTTTGAGTGTGTTACGGTGTACATCCCAGACTTTCTCCTCCGAGTATCCTCTGTGGTCTCTGAATGCCTGGCTGTAGATATCAGATTTCTTGGTGTGTTTGGTGTGGTAAGTGGATCTATGAAGGTAGGTAAGGCGATCGGTGGGTTTCTTATATATAGTTGTCTGTAGGGTTCCATTGTTGAAGCTGATCGTGATGTCCAGGAAGTTGTTGCTAGTGTGGGAGTGTTCCAAAGAGAGTTTAATGGATGGATGGTGGTTGCTGAAGTTGTGGTGGAAATCTATGAGGGAGATGAAGTCATCTGTCCAGAGGATGAAAACATCATCAACGTATCTCAGCTACATCATTGGTTTTATGATCCATTACAGAAAGTAATTTGGAGATTTAAATTTTAATTGCAACAAGCATTGTTTTGATTAGTTGACTATTAATGATTTAAACAATTTCAACCATGGCCTGTTCAGATGTAAGGGGGGGGGAGGGGGGAGAGAAATCATTCCTACACTATGGCTAGTTTCATATGCATAACAGTTCGGATGCTGAAGTGTAGTTAAACCTTCTGGCAGATGACGACAACTGAGTTAGAGATTGGCATGGGCTGCAAAGTTTGCCTCTAAATTTAAAGTTTGAGGTGGTGTTCTTTTGAAGAGATTATGCTATAAATAAAGAGAAATGTGGGCTCATAGGTCACAGCTGAAACTGAAATCAATACTAATAATTCAAACAGTAACTATATAACAACCTCTCCACGACACTGTATGCTAATATTCGAGGAAGCATACAGAAAGGTATCACTGAACTTATAGAATTAGCTACAGAAAATTCCTCATTCTCAGAAGAAGTCCAGACATATAGGACTTTGGAAATACCTAATTGCCTTGTTAACAATCATTCTGCCAAATGCTGCAACAGCCCAACACTGTGCCATGTTATTTTAATGTGTGTGTGTAAAATGGCATATTGTCTTCAAAATTTTCAGAAGTGCAATCACCTCTGCTGCTCAAAGTGAAAGCGCATTGCAAAATTAGTTGTTTAAGTGAATTTAGAGCTTTACCACAGTTAAAAAGAATTTTCCCCAATGAGTGACTTTCTCCAACTCTACACTCTCTAGATGGATGATGTCTGCCCTCTTAAGCCTTCCATGCAGAGGGAATGAATACCAGGATTCTAAAACCCCAAGTCCTTACAACACAAATCTGTGAAGCACTATCTAAGTAGTATAATCTGCTCTCATTTGCATCAGTTATTATGGGAAAAGGAAGAAGATAATGTCCAGAGAACAACTATAACATGTTAAAATATTAGCTTAAGATTCTTTGCAGGATACAGCACTCAGTTTTCCCATTCACTTTTCAAAGCAAGTGGCTGCCAGGAACACCTTCAGAATAAGTTTTTTGATATCCTACACAGAGAGAGGATTATGACAGTATTCAGGATTAAACTAAACTGCTTTCTATATACCAAGTGCTTTCAGGAACCTGGGATAATCCATGCAGCAGGTCCCACAAGGACACACTTCTCTGTAGGGTCCAATCACTGCAGACCAGACTTTTAATAACTAGCATTCTGCCTCTTGCCTAGCCCAGTTTAAGACACACCAGATGTCAGTTGCTGCTGGAATAAACACTAGTTTTGTGACATTATCCAAAAAATATTTTCCTCCCAAATATAGTGCAGATGCTAAATAAGTCATTGCTAAAGCAACTCTGTCTGAGAATCCATTCTTGAGGTTCGCCCACATAATGGCTATGATGTAAAAGCATGCCAGATCTTAAAAAGTCAGACAGTCAGCAAGTCCTCCAAAATGGACAAATGGAATGAAACTTCCTTTAGTTTCAGGTACCATGGGTACCTCAACTAGTGAGAAGCAGAGATGAAGTTCCCCAATGATCTGATTTTTTTTTTTTTTATAACTCTGCAGATCAAGTTAAAACTCCAGCTGGATGAAGCTCTTGAACCTACCCAAGTTCTTTATTTTCCTGATGGCTCGCTGCTGCATGAAGACTCTGGGCTGAGGAAAATGGCTGCCACAAATTAGGGAAGAATGACAGCAACTACAGCTTTTATAGCAGTAGGGTTTCTCTGAAGCACCCGGCCCCACCTTTCTTTTTGCCTCAGGGATCGCTACATAATTTAAGACATGACGCTGGGCTGCTTTAAATCCAACAATGATGGCATCTCTGTTTTAGGCTGTTTTAGGATTCCTGTAGGAAATTGCTGTGCAAGCTGTGCCTTTGGCTCCTCTTCTCCATACACACTCTTTTGGGGTGATCTCATCCACTGAGAGCTTCAACTACGAACTTTGTGTTGATAATTCACATCTATCTTCCTTCTATCCAATCCTATCTCTCTGCTTCCTTCTGAATAGCTTGCTGTCAACTTGAACTTAACATGGCACAAATGGAACAAGTTATTCCTCCTCCAAAACATTTCCCACTCTCTCCTATTCACTACTGCTGAAACAACCACCATCCTACAAGTCACAAGGCCAGAGCTGGGTAATCTTTGACTCCTCTATTCTTCACAGTCAGGCTGTGTTCAAATCATGTCATTCGTTTCTTCCTTTCAGCACCTCCAAGATCCCACTCTTCCCGCTCAGACAGCAAATGGTCTCATCTAGGTCCTCAGCATCTCTCACTTTAATTACTGCAACCTCCCTTTCTTGATGGTCTTCCTGACACCCAAATTGGTCACCAACTTCAATTTACTATTTTCCTGGTGTAACATGATGAATCAGCTATTTGAATATTCTCTCAACTGGTGAGTGTCTAGAAAGAGGGATTTCACCTTGCTAAAATGCTAGGGTAGGATAGTTTATATGCTTTTTAGCTTTTGTTTATTGTATGATATAAACTCTCTCTTAAAATTTCCCCAAATCCACACCCACTATAGTACAAAGTATAACACATTCCTTTGCTTGTTCCTTCTCTGAAAACTTTCTAGTTTATCAATATCTTTAAAATAATGAGATGTCCGGAACCTAATACAACATTTCTCAGTGTGATCACGCTAGAAGTGTACAGAGACTATAATCTCTAGGTCACATAACACTTCCTCTTTATATTTAGTACAATGCAGTAACCTTTAGAATACCATATCCAATTGCAAACTCACTTCTAGCTAAGTGTTCCCTAGATGTACTAACTTACACTTTACCACGCTGAATATCTTTTTTTTTTGCCTACAGTTCTAATCTCACTAAGCACTCGTGTTATTCTTATGTCCTCACTGATATTCTGATCTCCTTCCAAATTATCATGAACAATTTTCATTAGTGTGCTATGAACTCCTTTTTGTAGATTATTAATGAAGATATTAAATATCACCAACCTAACCGATCCTTGCTATATCCTACTACACCTCTCTCCAACATAATTATTTCTTTATGGTACTGCAGCCAATTTCTAATCCATAGTGGTATTTATATTTAAGACAGTTTGTTATAATCAAAGATTTTGTGAATTATTAAATGCTTTATTAAATCCAAATACACACTTTTCTTTAATCCATTAATTTTGTAATTCTATAACAAAGCAATCAAATTTGTCTAGTGAAAAATATTCTCTCTAAGCTTTACTGCTTATTTTCATGGTTCCATCACCATCTAGATTCTTAGTGATTTTTTTCTAGTCTCCATATTTGCGTCAGAAGTTAGAATGAAGACAGCAACAGAAAAACTCTTCTGATTTTGAGTATCAGTACTACACTTACTTTCCTTCCATTTCCTGTTAATGCCCCAATTTTCAAGGCGTTTTCAAACAAGAATTGTCAGTAGTACAAGCACAATTGCTCTACTTGTTCTATAAAGCACATAGCCCAATTATGGGCAGTACTGAAATATGCATCACTCCAAGTAGCTTGTTAGGCAATTAATGCCATAGTAGGCAAAGTCTAAACTGACTTATGCATTCTAGTTTTACAGGTGTACTTGCCTGTTGTATGCTGTCCCCATTAACCATATGAGGTAGAAGTGGCACTTCATTCATTATAGGTGTGGCTTCTAATGGAGGCGGCTGGTCGGCCATCATGGCTAAAATGACCATTCATTGACAGCGTCGCACATCAACCACCTGCTGAAATGAAAATACAGAATCAAGATCAGGAGCTATTTTTATTTTAATAACTTTCTTACTAGCCTCATTTTTATAGACGTTTGCCCTTCATATGAGGTGTCTATCTTTGAAAAGAAAAATATAGCAGCGTAGATTCTCTTCTTCAGAAGAAAGATTTTTTTTATATTAATTGGTTCCTTTACTTACACCACTCATACCAACTCACTGACATTTGAAAGTCCCAAGAACAAAAAGAAAGAAGACTTCCTTATTGCACAAAAAATAAAACAATTATCCCAAAGATGTTAGTCATTTCAATTTGAGATGAAAAAAGTTACTACAAGAGCCATTTTCAAAATCACTGCAACTTTAAAAAAAAAAATGCACAAATTATTGGTAATTCCAAGGATATTTAGCAGTTTTGAATTTGGAGCAATATTTATTGGGTGTATCTGTAGGCCCACTACATTACAGACACACTAAAAGCCCAAAACATTTTCTTGAGCGTGATGCTAAGGAACAGACTTGTGCCATACAGAACCTTACTTCTGTAAGTAAGTTCCTGAAATTCATTATATGCATCTTTAAACTGAAACAGCACTATCACGGAGACATCAGAAGTAAATAACTAACTAGGGCCCTGTGTGTAATACAGTTTCACAGCCATGTAAATTACTGCAAAAAGGTGGGTTATTTTAAAATTGCTGAATTTTTACGCTCCAGAATTTAAGCTTCAATAGAAAGAATTAAGTTTCTAAGTCGCCAGTTTAGCTCACAGGGTGGTACAAACCTCTAAGAGTTTTTACAATGCAGTTGCTTGTTATCAATAGAAATGTCTGCCACAAACTGAAAAAGTAAAGTTTAGAGGCAGCATAAAATAAATCAAAAAGTTAGTAGCAAGAAAGACTACTGACTGGACTGGGATGGCTGAGAAGGAAAGAGGAGTGCTGCACAGTTCTGGGGTCTCTATTGTATATTTATGAGGTCTAATGTACTGCATAGGATAACAGGATACAGGAAATGCTGTATTACATTTAGCTGATATTTCTTTCTCCCTCTCCATCTTCTACAATTTAGACAGATTACTACAATGCAGCCTTGAGTATTTCAGTTTATTAAATTAGCAATCTTGCATAGACTGAGTTAACTCAGTGTATAATAGTAAGTTCTCTTTTAGTCTGCTGCATCACACTCCATATTGGGAAAAAATGATTCCTGTGATTATTTCAGCACTTAATGATGCATTTACACCATGGTAGCAATGGTAGGAGCACTAATGTAGAGTGACTGATGTAGTTTGTCACCATGCCATCTAACCGTGTTCAGAGTAGCTCTACAGTGAAGGTGGGAGAAATCCCTGAAATCCTTGGTGCATACAAGGTCAAAGAGAGCTACAGCATCTAACTGAAAAACATTCCCTCACTCAGGAAGTTCTCATGATAATTGACATAGTAATAGTTTTAGTTCAAAGCTACTGTAACTTCTCACAGCACAGTATTATGAAATATCAAACAGTACCAAATACAAATAAATAATGTAACTGGACACCAAACACCTTTTAGCTTTGCTTTTAGCAAAGGAATTTTAAGAGAACAACTGGGACTGCACAGGTGTGAGGGCAGAAATTGTCCCACAAAGTTTATTTTAAGCATGCCTACATTAGTAAGTTACTTGCATCCTGAATAAAATAATCGTTCACTAAGTGATATTTTTGATCTGCTGCAAACAAAATGTACTGATATCTGATTGCATACAATTATTCCACTTATAATAACTGTATGGTAATGTTGCCATTAGCAATCCTTAAAGTAAGAAAGTCACATGGCTTTCACTGTACAACTCCTGTTTTTAGTGGGTTAAAGCTAAATCATTAAAATTATCCATAGCATGAATTTAGCATACATGAGTCATCCAAAATTTTGCAAGACTGTCTTTGATCTAAGAATCAGTCATATCAGAAGATGGAAATAAATACTTAACAGCTAAGAAAAAACCCTTATGGAAACAGCATTCAAATAATTAATAAAAATATCAAATTGTAAAAATAGGTATACAAATTATCCTAACACCTGCAACTTCAAATAAATATTTAAAGTTTCTATCCCAGTCTCAAACTTCTAACATAAAATAATGTATCCTGGGGAATACTGCAACCTCGAGGAAATTTCAAATATAAATACTACTATGTTGTGGCAGCCTTAATTCAGAATGCTCTTATGTCTGAAGGTGTACTTCTATTGACAATTTTTAAATGCTACATTATTGCAGCATGAAAGTAATCAGCGTAGTAAAATACAAGTTTTCAGCCTTTGGTCCTGTGGTGTCCCAAATCAATTTTTCTGATTATATACTGTATATAGCAGGGGTATCAAAGACGCAGCCTGCATGCGGCCCGCGGAGTTATTTGCTTCGGCCCGCCAAGCTCCCCGCCCCCTCCCCCGAGTTATGTCCTGCGTCCACCAAGCTCCACTCACCTGCCGCCCGCCCCCCCCCCAAGTGCGCTGCGTCCCCGCTCCTCTGCCTACCTCCAGGCGCTTCCCACTGCCAAACAGCTGTTTGGCAGCGCTTAGCACTTTCCAGGAGGGAGGAGTGGGGAGCCGCACGCTCAGGGGAGGGGGTGGAAATTTGGGGAAGGGGTTGGAATAGGGGCAGGGAGGTGGCGGAGTTGGGGTGGGGACTTTGGGGAAGGGGTTGGAATGGGGTGGGGAAGGGGTGGGAAGAGGCAGGGGCGGGGGGAGGCATCAGTGATGCGGCTCTCATGCCAATGTACTAGTCCTCATGTGGCCCTCGTGGTCATTTGAGTTTGAGATCCCTGGTATATAGTAAGAATTCACAGCCCTATTATTTCTTCTATTACAGTGGTATCTAGAGGCACCAGTTATAATCAAGGCTCTATGTACTAAGTGCTGCAACTTTGTATTTCTTGCATTAACATTTTGAAACAAAGCTTACGCTAGGGAAGGAACACAAGCCAGAACAGGAAAAGAACAGGTTAAAATATATTTAGATAAGTTAGATGTATGCAAGTGGGCAGGGCCTGATAAAATTCGTCATAGGGTACTTAAGGAACCAGTGAAAGCAATCTTGGAACCGTTAGCAATTATCTTCAACAACTTATGGGAATAGTTAAGGTCCCAGAGGACTGGAGAAGGGCAGTAATAGTACTGCTGATCCATATGTCTAGATTTGACAGATCGGTGGTGAAACTTCCTCTTAAGGGCAGGCGTGTATATCCACAGCTAGCAGAGGGTAGCCCTGGAATCCTTCAAGGTATGGAGGGACTCATCCGTCTTCTATTGAAGAGGTGCAATTAATCGAAGGGGAGGTCCTTGATGGTATTCTGGACCTCCCTAGGGACCCCTGATGTATAGAGCCATGACTCCCTGAGCATGACTAATCTAATGCTAAACAGGAAAACTGTTAAAACTACAGTATTTACAAACTAGATGATTTTTATTTAGTAAAATGAAGCCAAAGCTGCGGACACTAAAGATTCCGACTCAGACCATGTGGTGGGAGAAGGAACTGGAGAGGCAGTCTGTCTGCTCTGCTCTTATCCCCTCGGTCAGAGGCATGATGTGAGCCAGGGTGCGTGCACAGACCAATGGACAATGCTTTCAAGTTTAGTGGCTCTAAGCGCATGATGCGCATCAACAGGGACCATCACTCGAAGAAGAAACTTTACTTTCCAAAACTTCAACCCCATTTGTCATTGGTGGGATATGCTATTTTAACAAAATTTATTAAATGAGTCTAGCTTAGTCTGTTGGCCAATACTGCAACAAAATAGTGCAATGATTAAACTTGATAAATTATTAGCTTAATATCCAAGTTCTGGTTTGGTAAAAATTAGTTTTTGTAAGGCTTGGGAAAGCTATTTGCACTGAATAAATCCACAGGCCACCCTTTTACTATTTATTAATAAAAGATGAACTAATACACAAATTCCAAAATTCTGATTTAGGTCAACCTGAAGAAGGAAACTAATTCCATCTGAAAGCATCATGGATTGTGCTATTTTGTAGTTTTCTGAGTTGCAAAAGCATTGTGACAGTCTGTATCCCTAAATTCACCCCTTTTACAACAAAACTATAATGGATTTTGTACAAAGTATGCCTTGTGAGGGACCATTTGAAGACTTGATGTGCCAATCATTATTGTTCTGACAAAATAGGTGTGGTAACATTGCACGTAAAAGTTATAAGATAACATTATTGAGACATATTCCAAGTTTAGAAAAGCATGCACAAACCAGTTCCTCAAAGACAAAACGCACACTTACACCACAGCCAGGTGTCAACATAATCAAATGGACTATCACCTGGTTAAGCAGCCATTCTTTGGCAGAAGAAGGGTGTAAGTGAGAAATTTACATTTTGGCATTAGAACAGCTTGAGGTTCCCATGCAAACAGACTGTGTCATGAACCTCAGCTGGAGATGATTTTCAAAGAGGCAAATAATTATAAAAGGTGAGAACAGAGAAGACAAATCCTCTCTCCCTTTATGTCTACTCACAGCAACCACAATACCTGAGGTATATAGGAAACAGGTTGGGGAGAGAGCCTGGCTGAAAGATTCAGCCAATAAAACTACTACTAAATGTGGTAAGATAGACTTTCAATTTGAATTCACTTAGCTTGTTAAGTTAGGTATTAGTTTGCATTTTACCTTTTATTTCTTTATAACCAATTCTGACTTTAAGTGATTACAAGTAATGAGGCATTAATCTATCTTTCTGAAGTTAAACTTGTTTTATCTAAACTAGTGTGTGTTTGGACTGAAGTTGGTTGGGAAACTCCATTTGAGATAAGGTTTGTGCAGATCATTTTCTCTTAATTAAATAATGGATTTTTAATGAGCTTGTATTGTCCAGGAGGGTAATGTGCAGTACAAGCACCACATTTCTAGGGAGAAGTCTGGGACAGGGAATTTGCTAGTGTCGCTCTGTACTGTAATATAATTCAGGAATGGCGGGCTAGAGCACTCAAATACCACCACTGGGAGTAATTTACATGCTAGAGGCTGTGTGAGAGCAGACAAGGAGTGGTTGCTCTCATAGCGAAGTAGTGTAAAAGGCACCCCATTTTGGAAAATTGAGGAGACAGTTGTTCAACAGTCCAGATTGTACCCTAGGGAATGTCACAAGCATATTCCGAGAATTAATCAGTGGGCAGTAGCTACATTTTCTGGGACTTTGTCACCGTACAGTGTAGGTTTTCAAGTCAGTATGCAATTTAACTTGTTAATTTTAGTAAAATTAGATTTTACAAATGTAATTCTTGCCAGATTCATTTCTCTACAGAGGTTTCCAAATGATGTATTAATTGGAGGATCTGTTTCCAAACCTTTGTTTAGTTGGAGTATGAATTAAAGTCTGGTATAAGATGCACTCTGCTATTTTTTAAAATAAAGAAACAAGGCTTCTATATTCTTTTGATACCCACAAGAAATAGAGTTTTGATTTAGTCTACCAATCTGCAGTGCTTCCCACAAACAAGCCATCAACAGCACTGTTTTGGTAACAGAATCTTAAAATCAGTAAAACATCAAAATGCATCATCCATCCCTAAAAGTAGTTACTCAAGTTATTTTCAGTACATATTCTTTTTAAACTTTAGTAGCTGAAGTTAACTGCACATATAATTTGGCAAATGTGCTTGAAAAGTGAAAAATAGTAAAATACAATTAAATCAAATATTCTAACTTTTGTATCTAAGTACCTTTGGTTCTGGTAGACTTTATTATGGAAGGTACAACAATTGAAAAAACTTGATTATGTTTGCATTCAACAATACTTTAACAAGCATCAGCAAGCCTCACATTTTTGTTTCAACTTTGTGTAGTAGTTCATTAAACTACACCTCTACCCCGATATAACACTGTCCTCGGGAGCCAAAAAAATCTTACCGCATTATAGGTGAAACCGCGTTATATCGAACTTGCTTTGATCCGCCGGAGTGCGCAGCACTCCCACCCGGAGCGCTGCTTTACCGCATTATATCCGAATTCGTGTTATATCGGGTCGCGTTATATCAGGGTAGAGGTGTATCTGGATTAAGTGCAGTGTAATATGTACACGTTATGGTCACACATTTACTTCTGTATTATGCTGCTTTGTTCTAATATAGTTTTCAATCCCTTTCAACACTGGCATTTTTGAGACTGCCAACCAAATTAACACTTAGGATGATTCTCCTATAGCCTCCCAAGAGTTGAATTCTAGAATGCTGGATTACTGTTTACACAGAATTGAGGCAGCTAAACTTAGATACCCTATGTGTTGTATGCATAATATATAAAGATTCATAAACTTTATCTCACACTACTAGAAGATCAGGTAAAAGTAAGTAGGTAAAAAATGTTTCCTATTTAAACTTCCCCATCAGAAGTACACTTGAGTAATTCAATATTCTGATGGTATAATTCAGGTAATCATATTTAAAAAGAAAAGTTACAAAAGAAAGCAACATTTTCCATAGGCAGTATCTATTACAAAGGCTTCTAAGAAAAACAGAGAGAAGTCTATATGACTAGCTTCCCACAAAACAAATACTGTATATAGCAGGGGTAGGCAACCTATGGCACGTGTGCCGAAGGCGTCACGTGAGCTGATTTTCAGTGGCACTCACACTGCCCGGGTCCTGGCCACCGGTCCGGGGGGCTCTGCATTTTAATTTAATTTTAAATGAAGCTTCTTAAACATTTTTAAAACCTTATTTACTTTACATACAATAGTTTAGTTATATATCATAGACTTATAGAAAGAGACCTTCTAAAAATGTTAAAATGTATTACTGGCATGCAAAACCTTAAATTAGAGTGAATAAATGAAGACTCGGCACACCACTTATGAAAGGTTGCCGACCCCTGGTATATAGCATTGTGACTGACCTCACTTGCAGATATAGGAAAAACACAGAGACTGACGGCTGAAACACCAGCCTTCCCTTCTTTCTTGCTCCCAAAATCCTCTAACACACGCTGCTGCGATTATTATGGATTCCCATTGACTTGGGCTCAGTATTACCAAATGCTTAAATGAACACAAGGGGTCCAAAAGTAGGGGGGGGGGGGGCAACCACACAGATAACAAGAAATGGGTAGCAGTGAAGTGACACTAGATCAGTGGTTCTCAAACTGTGGGTCAGGACCCCGTTTTAAATGGTGTTGGCAGGGCTGTCATTAGACTAGTTGGGCCTTGGGGCCGAAGCCCAAGCCCCACCCCCAGGCCTGAAGCCCAAGCCTGAGGGCTTCAGCCATGGGTGGCGAGACTCAGGTTACAGGCCTCCCACCTGAGGGCTGAAGGCCTAGGGCTTCAGCTTTATGTCCCCCTCCACCTCCAGCAGCAGGGCTCAGACTTTGGTCCCCCCTGCTCCTGGGGTTGTGTAGTAATTTTTGTTGTCAGAAGGGGGTTACAGTGCAATGAAGTTTGAGAACCCCTGCACTAGATATTAGTTCCTCAACAATGAAATGCTTTACTTAAGAACATTTTGTTTAAAAAAAAAAAGGGGGGGGGGGGGTTTTCAAATATATTTTACTTCAATCAAAAAGTTAAAGGTATATGCAATATTAATATACAGGAAATGTTAAATATCAGACTTTTACTTAAATTAACAGAAGGTATCTAAGCTTAATAGGCAGTGTTTAAGATTAAGGGGAGAAAAAAAAAAATCAAACTGAGTCTTTTGCCAAGCAAGTTAATAAAACTATATCCACTGGGATCGTATAATGGAAACGCCATCAAAACTTTAACATAACATCTCTAACAAGAAGCTATGATATGAAGTCATTATTAGTTTTCCTTGACAAGATATTACACCTCGTATTTTATGCAAAAACTTGCAGTTGTTTTCAACAAAAAAATTCACAACTGGTATAAAACACCAACAGTAAGCAACAATTTACAATAATTAACAAGTTTCTAGTGAAATAAATCTCCTAGGAAAAGCAATGTGGATATTATAAAGTCATAGGCAGACTTGTAAAAGTAGAGAAAAATCCAGTCATTTATATTCACAGCTTGAAGGTCTAAAGAAAGTAGCACAGAGAGTTTTTCATGAAAAGAAGCAACAACTAATAAAACATCTTGGGAAAAAACACTCCACAGAAAAGCAGCAGTGCTTTTTTGACAGATGTTTTATCAGGGTTTGTACTGTATTTTGAGCCAGATTTTTCCTGATAGAAATAATTTTACTAATTTTTATGAACATTCATGCTACTTTTGAGTAATCTACTTTTATCTTAACACCTGAAGTAAGAATTCAGCATGTACAAGGCTCTTAATTAGTAACAATATCTATTTTAATGTAATAAGAGGGGGAAGGAAGAGAGAGAAAATTAGCCTGTTCTAAGGAGAAAAGGTTGTTTATACTCAATGTCTGTATGGATTTTTCCCCTCCAGTCTTGTATAATCAACAAAATATAATTGCCTTTTGTTTTATTCAGATGCTAGATCAGTATTTATTTCTGGATTTAATACATTTTAGACCCAGTGACTAGGTCTCACATCAAAATATTTTCCCAATACCCAAACGTCTCCCCAGAAGGGCACTACATGTCCTTGAGAATACCATGGGAACTGTGTTCCAGTGGGCCTTAGCAGACTTAACGTTATTGGCAACAAGTAATACCATTTCACACACATATACATAGTCTCATGTGATCTATTGTGATTTTTATTTTGTAAAGAAATAACAGTGTTGGCACAGGACCTCACTAATAAAAGGCCACCTGCAAATCTTTCATGTTGGCTCTGTCTAGTAGGTGTCAAACTTTTCAAGCACTGCTTCAAATAATATTTAAAATGAGATGCCAGCTAATTCAGACCCAACGTTTAGGATCTGCAAAAGTTTTTTCACAAACACTGAAAACAAATTTTTGAAAAAGTAAAGAGACTGCCTGTTAAAGCATAAGTCTCAAGAAATGAGCATGACTAAATAAATCAGATTAATTTAATTGTCCAAATAAAGCAATGAGCAGAAGCTAAACAGATTGCATAAATAGTGAAAATTAATTACAGTACCACATAGATGCTAGAGTGGTCTGTATACATCTTAGATTTATTACATAGTTAATACATGTTTGCTTGGTTGGTTTTTTAAAGTCAAGAAATTCAAAATTAGGGATAAAAACAAGAGTAATTTAAATGTACTTCAAATGTTCCAACCAAGAAATACTCGTTTGAGTTCACCCATCAACAATAACTCCGTCCTTTCACTGCCACTTGTCCTCCAGTTCCCTGTAGAACAACCCCACTAAGTGCTACATTAATTCTTTCATGTTGAGCATATGAATTCATAGATTAAGGCTAGATGAGGCAATTATGATAACCTAGTTTGATCTTTTGAGTAACACAGGCCATAGAATTTCATCCAGTAATTTTTTCACCAAGCCCTTAACTTCAGGTGGAACAAGAACCTAGCTTTTACAGATATCCAATCTTGATTTAAAGAATGATAGTATGTTATTTATCTCTGCTTTGTCTTGAGTAAAGTTATGCTGAGAAGGATGAAGGAAAAAAATCTGTCACCTTTGCATCCAGATAGCTGTGACAAAGTTTAACTCCAGTCTGTATTTGTAATGTGGGGATTCTGACCTATTGGGAGGCTAAATGAAGTATCCAGCTCTTTGAGTAGTGGGGGACACGGACTGGGTCTTGCATGGATCATGTGTGTATGGGAATAAGCAGGATGTGGTCTCTGGGCTGTAACAGGGGTGAGATGGTGGGGAAAATGATGTCTGCAGTCCTTAATTAGAAGCAGGGAAACCACAATTTACATTCAGATATGTAGAGTTTCTCTTAGGTAGCTGGAATCTGGCTGAAAAAATCAAAAGGCCAAATTTGCTAAGGGGTCATAGATACCTGGTATTGGTACCTCAAATAAATATTTCCAGATTTTCTAGATATTTCTGATTTTCCAATGTGTTTCCTCTGTTCCCAATAATTATCATGTTCTAATATAAATTAATGCTCTATTTATAACTAATTCAGAGATTGTTAGAGCTTTTTATTTTTTGGAAAAAGCGTCTTATAAACTTTGACATGTGAAAATTTTATGTAGATGAAATTGCTATATTTGAGGCAGAGAAAAAACTGGGGGTTCCTGTCTTGCTTTGGGACTCTACAGAACACCCTGCCAATTCCTACTGAGGCGTCCTGACTTCTGAACATCTTAAATCTAGTATAACCTGCCAGCAGAGTTTATGACCTCTAGAGTTTACAGGTTCAAAAACCCCACACCTGCCCAAGCCATGGAACAACTAGAAACTTAAAAAAAGAAAAGAAAAAAGAAAAAAGGTCAAAAATCAGTCCCCAGTGAGAACAAACGAAGAAATTCAGAATTAATACAGAGCAGGCTATTTTGAGATAGGAAACATTTCACAAACTGCAATACATTCCCAGTTTTTCAAACATCAGTCAGATCTCAGACACCCTGTTGTATCACCCCAATCTTAAAATATTTCTCCTGTGCCAGAGGACCACACATGAGAAGTTTTAGGCAGATTGGTTTATTTATGGCAAAATTAGAGGGGGTATTAAAATCAGGCTTTTAACAGTAGCCTAGTTACAATTTTAGTTCTGAAGAGACCACCATCTCTCCATAACACTAATCTGTTCAAAGCTAGTACGTTTTTACTAAATCTTTGGAAATAATTCAGAATGATACCCAAGTGATTTTTTCTACACCCTGTCTTGTATAAAGTTTGGCTTCTAGCCAAAAAGGCACCACAAGTTGAATTGACAGACACTGAAAATATTCTTTAGGGCTTACCCAACAAGTATGTGCAGTCAAACATTTTCTATATTTACAACCGGGAAAAATACCATATAATTTAAGCCCGTGTTCTCAGGCTGGGAGACCTCAGTGTTAGGAAAAAAGGATAAAGTTAACTCCAGAGACAGAATATAAGATTATTTACAAAAGAGACTACACTGCTTTATATTAAAAAAAAAAAAAAAAAAAAAAAAAAAAAAAAAAAAAATGGAGATATCCTATCTCCTAGAACTGGAAGGGACCTTGAAAGGTCATCGAGTCCAGCCCCCTGCTTTCACTAGCAGGACCAAGTACTGATTTTGCCCCAGATCCCTAAGTGGCCCCCTCAAGTATTGAACTCAAAACCACTGAGCTATCCCTCCCTTGCGTTCCTGCAAGTACATTCTTGCAGGAACGCTGCTGTTTAACCTGTTCTCATCCTCCCTTAATACCCAAATAAGCAGCAGATAGCACTACCTTAAATCACTGTGGCAATCTGCAAGATGCTCCTGTGCAGAATTACTTTCCACGTGACAGTACCAGAAGCTATATGAAACACATGCTGGCCATAATTTGAGAGTTTTACTGCTGCTGCAGTCATATAGGAAGTGCTACTGCTCAGAAGCATATCCAAGATAGTGATTATAAACGTTCTTTTGTTGGAGGCTTTTAAACAAATTGCAGAGTATCTGGAGACGCAGAAACTCATCAACACCACAGAGAAACATTTGTTGTTGCTTTTTAACGGTTCTTCCAAAAACAGTTTCCCCAGGTAATATACAGAAAGAAGAATTGTGTTACAAATCCTTTCATGGGCCATGTTCCAGACTTTGTACCAGCATAAAAGTTGTGTTGGAATCTTTCTGGAAAGAATTATGTTTAAAAGCTGTTTTGGTTAACTTGATTTCCCTGTAGTGTAGACAGGACCAGAAAAACAAAATATCAGCAGTGGCTTTGGTACTAGGAAGACTCCCTTGCATTTATAATATGCCCTTGACATTTTTTGAGCACTCCAATCCAAGGAAATTAATTTGCAATCATATGGATTCAAAGGGGAATCTTTTTACTGAAGCAATTTATAATCCTCTGGGGGGGGGGGGGGTTAAGTAAATAATATATAGAGCTAGATAATATTGCTTTTGACCAGTAGATTTCAAACTGATTTACAATGGAAGTATCATCAGATGGGGAAACTGAGGCATGGGTGCAAGCTGATGCTGGAAGCTTATTAGTTTTTTTTAGTTAGATTTAGGTGGTCAGTTGACTGACCATACCTTTGCCACATCAAGGGTCATCCCCAAATATTTTAACTACATGGTTAATTTACTTAGTATCAGGCCCAAATATACAACTTATATAATACAAACATCTATTATATTGCCATTTGGGCATGCACAGTGTATCAGGTTTTTTTACACTTAACTCCCTCTGCATTCTGAGCATTAAAGGGACTTAGGCATTCAATGCTGAATGTCACAATGCCTAGAAAAAAAATCAAAACAAACAAACAAACAAAAAACCCCCTCAGAAACAACACTGATCCACAAAGCCCAACTTAGGCCCCGCATACAATAAATTGGGAGAGACAGGTGCCCCCAGACTGGAATTCTCGAAGTTAGCGTGCTAGATGGGGAGTCGCCTAAGTTAGTCAATAGGAGATGTCCACCAGAGGGGTGCATGCTCAGCCCAGTCACTTTTCTGGAACACAGGCTGCCTGGAGGCATATAGCTCTGCCAGAGATCCAGGAACTGGGGGAAAATAGGAGCCCGGCCACCTAAATTGCATGCAGGACCCAAAACAAAACAGCTGGGGGCAGAGAAAGGATTTGAACACAGAACTGCCAAGTGAATACCCTAACCATTAGGCTATGGAGTATTCTGATGTGGCTTCTCTGATGTGGAACAACTTCAATGGAAGAGTGACACTTTATTAAACAATGGAATACTTAGATATTATTTGGGCCAGAGAACAAGTTAGAATGACTATAATCTAGTGGTTAGAGCAGTCATCTGAGAGATGGCAGATCCCTGTTCAAATCCCTTCTCCCTCTCAGGAGGAGAAGAAACTTGAACTAGGGGTCTCCCACATCCTAGGTGAGTACCTTATCCACTAGGCTAAAGATTATATGGGAGCACCTCCTCTGTCCCCTGCCTCCAGCTGTTTTGTATGACTGACTGAGGGGGTCCAATCTGCTAGGCATGCTCAGAGGCTGCCTACCAGATCAGACCCTGCACAAAACTTGGGCAGCCAAATGCCTATCTTTCCCAGTTTATGAATCGCTTGGGGGTTTAGGCAGAAGACAAGTGCCCAGGCGCCTATAGTGAGACTGCAGCCTGGATGCCCAGAGGAAAAAAATTAGGCACCAAGAGACTTTAGGTACTTATAGGGTCAGGAGGCAGCTGAGAGGGCGTTTTGTGGATCGTAGTGGTACTAAAAATGGGATTTAGGTGCTTAACTACCTTTGTGGATCCCATCCGTAGAGCACAATACTATGAAGGAGCCAAGTGGCTTCTGAAATGTGCTATTTCCACTTAGGTCAATGGGAATTAAGGATACTCTACTCCTTGCAGAATTGGGCTCTTAGAGTGTTTAATTCTCCAACTACAAGGAGCAATGGGATTACGATGTTTTCCAGCTACAGGTGGGTTTTTTGGGTTTGTGTGTGTGTTTAAGCAGATGAGTGCACAAGAGTTGGTTTCTTTCCACTTGCTGGGAATACAAGGTGTTTTGGCATCAGCTAACTTGTTCATGTTGCTAATGCTGTCCTGAAGCTATAAAGCATGAATTCTTCAACACTTAGTACATTAAGCTTATTTAACACAATTAAAGATAATTTCTTATGTGAAAATAGGCTAATTACATCTCAAAGCATTGCTCTGGATGTTTAGGGCCTGAAGGAATCCATTTTATTTGTATATTAACACTGTACTTTGAAATCCTACATATAGATCTCTCATTTGTAAATCTGAAAAAATGGCCTTAAGAATTACAGGAAAAACAGACAAAAGTGTCCGAAGATAAGCAAACGCATGACTTGGGCTAGAAAACTGCAGATTTACGTCGCAAAGGCAGAGCCATTGCTGGAGATCAAGGTTAGAGACAGAAAGTGAGAATGAAGAACCCAGAAAATAGGGAACAAAGATTGTGAAAATGTCTGTAAAAGAATTCCACAACAGCTGAAACCATAAACACAGCATTGGCTGAGAACACTTAGAAAACTGTTAGGCTGAATGCTTTGCATTTAAAATTAAAGCAACTCTAGACAGACAAGACAAGATTGTAAGCTCTTTGGGGCAAGGACAGTCTTTTTGTCATGTGTTTCTACAGTGCCTAGCACAAGAGGATCCCAGTTCATGACTGCTACCATAATACAAACAGCACAGCAACGCATCAGACCCTATTCAGTCACCAAAACAGAAGCAGGTTTTTAACCTCCTCAAGAAGCTACAGGTTTCTGTAGCAAAAGCAAAATGTTTGGATGAATCCTGATCCCTTGTGAGATCTCAATAGGAGCTGCATGTGCTCAGAATTTCTGAAGTCCAGGCTACTTACATAGGTAACTAACTTTAAGCACCCATGTTTGAAAAATTTGACCTTAATGGGAAAAACAGAGTGAATTAGTAATTTCTTTCATTAGAAACACACGTAAAACTGAATCCTTTCTAAGGTAATTTGCATTCAGAAGAACCAAGTGCTGCTCACTCAGCAAGCTACCAGCTCTTTCTTCAGTACCTGGGGAAGAGGTAGGGTGACCAGATGTCCCGATTTTATAGGGACAGTCCTGATTTTTGGGTCTTTTTCTTATACAGGCTCCTATTACCCCCCACCCCCTGTCCCGATTTTTCACATTTGCTGTCTGGTCACCCTAGGAAGAGGTAGACTTTTGTCTGAAACGACACAACCCATATATTGCTTATTAAGCCTGGAAACAGTCTCAAGGTAATGAGTATGTCTATTCAGACTAGCCCATTGTACAGAAAAGACATGGAAGTGCTTCTGAGGTGGTTAACTTGAAGACCCAAGTGGAAAGGTACCAAATTCAAGCCCACTAAGTGGCTGATTTAAGTCTACTTTACCTTATGGAGGATATTAATTTGGGTACAGTATTTGAGGATTAAAAAGTTATATAACAAGAAATGTTTGAAAATGCTTTCAGATGAAACTGTGAAATATGTAAACTCAATAAGCTTTGAAATAAGAAGTGAACAAAGAGAAGCAGCAGTCTAATAGGGAACAATGAAACATACAGATCATTAAAAAAATATCATATCCCAGGAAAGGTTCTCTATTAAGAAACTGGTGAGACCAGTCACTTCTTTTCGAACCCAACAAAACAGTAGTAAATACAGGACTTCACAGCGTTAATACAATCAGGAGTTTGTTTTCAGGCCTACATCTGCACTAAAAAAAGCAAAAATTGTTTTCCCGCTAGCTCTGAGTCAGTCTCCTTATGGGAATCAGAAATGAGCTTGGTCTACACTGTCAATTTCTGATTCAGATGCAAACTTTTCCAATATAAGAACTCATTTACAAAGCATGATTTACTTTAGTTTTGTGCTTCAAAATAAAATAAAAAATTACAGGCCTTGCTACAAATTAAGAGAGATCTTAGCGTTTACTGCCTTGCTACACCAAAACAAGGGGAAAACCCCCACCTTTTTACTAAACCTCCAAAGGATATTTAAACTATCATGTCCCAGTCTGATTGCTCAGCAAGTCAGTCTAAGGCTTGCTCTCTACACACACAATAACTCAAAGGAATGATGTTAAAATGACTTAGTTAAACTGGTTCAGCTTTGTTTGTGGATGCTCTCATATCATGTAATCATACCTTTAGTTAAATCAGTGCAACTTTGTGTGAAGGCAAGCCCTAAATCTAACAGCACATAGGACAGGTTTATAAAACATGAAAGCTTTCCCAATTTTGACTGAATATGTCCCACTTGAAACCTCCATTCTTTTCCGCTTTTCCTAAAATCACCAGAAAGGGAAAATGTTCTTGACAATGACTAAGATTAACATTTTGTCACAGTTATTTTTAGTATATGTCACAGACAGGTCGTGGAAAATAAACAAAAATTCACAGAAGCCTACAACCTGCTTGTGTACTTTTACTAAAAAATAACGGGGGGGGGGGGGGGGAAGGAGGAGAAGGGACGGGGGACAAATGAAGTCCGAGCCCCATGGGGGTGGTGAGGTGGGGGGAATGAGAGCCAGACTCCTGCTGGGGGTGGGGTAGGGAAGGTTGACACCGTGGATGACAGCTCCAAGGCCCCTGCCACCCACATTGGCTGAGAGCCCCGGGGCCAGCAGCTCGGAGCTCTGGGGTTCCCGCTAGCTGACAGCTCCGGTCCCAGCTGAAGATGTCACGGAGGTCTCTGAAAGTCATGGAATCCACGACTTCTGTGACCTTCATGAAATTTTATCCTTAACAATGACTGATTTTTGTTTGTTTCTCTTTCCACTTTGGTAAAGATTGAGTGCTAGGAATCAAGAGTGTTGTGCAGAAAAATTGGGGTTGCTATAGTTCAAACCTAATGTTTAATAGGTTAGTTATATAAAATCTTAAATCTTGTATTTTAAGATACCTACGCCTGAAATGGCAAAAGTATTACCATTTGTTGTTGTACCCATACCAGAAAGTTCATTTTCATAGATGTTCCATGTTTTAACAATTTCCATGGCTGGAGAAACCTTTTAGATAACAATGGCCATGTACAACCATTTAAGACTATCAATGGGAAGAAAGGAAAGAATTAGTAACATA
Organism: Emys orbicularis; assembly: GCF_028017835.1. Classification (NCBI taxonomy): domain Eukaryota; kingdom Metazoa; phylum Chordata; order Testudines; family Emydidae; genus Emys; species Emys orbicularis. The sequence goes on from NC_088691.1 coordinate 26,762,803, forward strand.
TAAATAAACAGATTTGAACACACACTTTTGTACTTTTTTTATCCACTCTACTTAATATTTAGAATCTCTGGGTGGTTAAAAAAAGTTTTAATACCTTTATATCCTTAAGTCTTTGTAAATATTAAATACTACCTGATTCCTGTTCTTCCAAATACCTATAGTATCACAGTCCTTCAGTAATCCTAATTAGAGCAACACATTTACAGTACAGATTAACTAAGTAGCTGACTTCGCTTAAACCTCCACAAGGCAGAGCCAAATAAACCAACCCTTTTTATAGTGCTATCAGTGTTGAAGATATTTACTGTAGGGCATTAAATAGCAGTAGATGTAAATAAAGTAACACAATGATTATACATAACAGTCAGCTTAACAAATGTCTTTCGCCTGACAAAGTAATAACTACCTAGTCCAAGGACAGTATATCAAGGCATGGCTACCAAAGAGTTCTTGGCATACAAAAATCTCTTTTGTGGGTGTTTCAAGACGGCCCTCTCCCTACACAACCAACTGTTCATTTTATGGGAGAAATTAACTATTCTCCATAACTGAAGTACCTCTTCCCAGGTGTTTGCTTTTTATTTAGTCTTCCAGTTTCCTGCAACCTACCACTCTCTTCCTCCATGAGCCAACTTGTGTTCTTTCTCCAGTTCCATCTACTGCTTTGGAAGATAATGAAACAAATTATACTGATTGGGAAGATTCAAATGAGCAGAGTAGCAGCCCTTTACAAAGATCAAAATGGCACGTCACAAAGTATGAAATGTGGCTTTAACAAACAGCATGTAGTAGCTGTGATACGTTATTGAAAGATGAGAGTTCACTGTATGAAAGAAAAAGTGTGTGTCTGGAACTGGGGAGAGGAGGGAAATCATACAACTGTACTAGCCAAGAGAATAAAATGCATGACTGTAAGCCGTTTGCAGCCAACACTATATACCAAATAGAAGTGCTTGAAAACATACCGAAGGGCACAGTGTTTACATAAGGACATATAAGTCTATGGCTTTTTGGTGGATGTTAATTTGTAGAGCACTTCTACAAATGTCTTTTTCTCCCATCATTATCCATTTTTGTGCTTATAACAATTAGAACAACAGTTAATTAGATTCAGACCCCAAAGCAATCATTAGATGACAGATTAAAGACATACTCCTTTCAACTTTCCAGGAAGAGTTAAGAAGTTACACAGTATATATCTATACATCAGAAAGCTCTTTTGCATTTCACAAGAACTTTTTATGCTGCAGTCACTTATTTTCCACCCATTAAAAAAAACAAATTACTCTAGCTCAGTGTTTTTCAACCACTGTTCCGCGGCACACTAGTGTGCCGCGAGATGTTGCCTGGTGTGCCGTGGGAAAAAAATATTGCGCACTGAATAAAGTATTTTATAATTTTTCATATTTCTGTTTACTTACTATTTCATAATAAAGTAATTATAAAATACTTTTTGTGTTTATTTGATTCCTATTCAAGAGAATTACTTTATATATAGTCAATATAGGCACAGAGTTAAATTTTTTAACATTTTCTAATGGTGGTGTGCCTCGTGATTTTTTTCATGAAACAAGTGTGCCTTTGCCCAAAAAAAGGTTGAAAAACACTGCTCTAGCTCACTGGTTCCCAAACTGTGGCCCATGCAGCTTATCCTCATCTCAAACTAAATTAAGAGAGACAGAAAAATCTCTAAATACTTTTCTAATACTGTAGATTTTTCATGAAACAATTATAATTTCTACAGGGATCTTATGGAGTTATAAATAAGAGAAAGGAATCCATGAGAATCTGTAGCTTTCATAGTTTGGACTGTTTTAATAAAGAAACCCTGCTGTAGGTAGAAACAAACTGGACATAAAACAGAATTCAGTTTACTCAGATTCATCTTTATTTTTAAACCGGATTGGAACCTTCAATCTCAAAGCTATTTAGAAATACATTGTTTTTTTTTTAAATCTGAATTGTCATCTAGTTATTTATTTGATCAGTATATTATTACTGATTAGGACTAAATATTTCCTTGCTGTGTGTCAGCACAGCTTCTGCTTTAGGCAGGTAAATAGTTTCTGCTATATATTTTAACTTGTTTTTTGTATCCAAATGCCACTTATGCAAGTCTCCAGTACGATAACACCACGTAGCAAAGAAAATGTGTGAACCTAATGCCAACATAAACAAGATAAGTCCGCACTGCTCCTAATTAAATAGTTGATATCTATTGTGTGTCACTCACAATGCTGATTTTAGAAACTGTTTTAATAGATTTTTTTCACTTATTAACTATTGAATCAATGTTTACATAGAAACATTTAATGCCCTTTTCTTTCATCTTCTCCATCTATCAGTGTTTAATTGTGTGTATTTTTCCATATACTCACTGGCTCATAACTTATCCAAGTTTCTTCCAAATAAGAAATATCCAAGTCCCAAATGTAAAAATTTTTGACACTCATTTACATTCTTTCACTTTAAAATGTTACTAAAGAACTGTAAAAAGAAAACTGTCAGCTCCGTATGATCAGGAAGACTAAGATTCACAGAACAGGGCATAAGTCTAGGAGGGTTCTATTTCCGATTACCATTAATCCACCGTTGACTTGTTCTTGTGCCTATTGATTTTAACAGTGCAAACTCAACTGGGCAACTCACAATTATAATGTACTTCAGTTTTTCCTTAGGTAAAATTAAGATGAAAGTAGCCCTCTTTTCTCTGAAGACTTCCTGACATCAAAAAAGGACATGAAACATTGCACACATTTGATAGCACAGGTGAAAGACATCACAGAGCACCCAATGATCAACTCCAATAAGACCAGCAAATAAATTCTAAGGCCAGCCAAATTTGTATGACTCTCAGTACCTAGGCAGTCTTAAGTTTACTCTTGGGGGAATTCTGTGCTACTGCACAAGCACAGAGAGAATGTCCTCCTCAGATTTTACTCTTTCCCTGCAGAATAATTGATTTACACACCCCTTCTGAGCAGTGGTCCTGAGCAGGCACGTCAAGAGCAGCCAAGGGAGACATAAATCACCTTCTCGGGAGGGCGGGGCTGGACATGTGTGCGAGACTTTGTCCCTCTCACTCGCTATCAAGTTGCGCTTGGAATGGCAGGGCTGGGGTTGTCCCACCCTGTGGTTCCTACCCTGCACGGGCTCAAGCTGCTAGTCCTGGCTGGGCTGGAGTGGGGACGGGGCTTGCTCTTCCCCTGCATGGGCTGCCCCCGGGCCGGGTCATACCCACCCCCAGGAACCTCCCTTGGCTGCAGAAAGCGCCGCATACACACACATCCTGCTTCCTGCCGCCCTCACGCCCCAGCCACGGGAGGAGGGAATCACTGTGTGGGGAGCTGTCCTCCCCATCTGCCCAATCTCCATACATCCAGACCTTCCCCCCCTCCCAATCAATCAACTCCCACCCCCCTACATCTGGAGCTTTACCCTTGCACTCAAACCCCCCACCCCACCCAGCCGCACCGACTGTACAGTGACGGGCTGGAGCTCAAGCTCTAGGGCCCTGCACAGTGGGAAGGTCCCAAAGCTCTGTCTCTAGTCTGAGCCCAGAAGTCTGCACAGCAATGAAACAGCCCCACACCCTGAGCCCCGAATCAGCTAGCACAGGCCAGACACATTTTCTTCTTTGTTGTGTAGACATACCCTTAAAAGCTTTTGTGCTTGGCATAATGGAAATATTAACATTGCCATGTGCTCTGTGGAGCCATATAGATGTACTAATACGCCTAGTGAATGTGTGTGTGTCAAACCACATTTCCTGAATCTTTTCTGTTATCTGTATTGTTACAGACATACTTGCAGATTGGTAATTTATTTCAAAATACTTAAGTAACTGAAAATGACACGATTATATTGTGTTATTTTGACAAATAAAATATGCAGAATTTTTAATTTTTTGGCACGGAATTCCCTCGGGAGTATAAGTTATATTTAGTGTGTACAGAATGACACACAACAACCTTGTGTATTTTTATATATATACACAACATACAAGTAATAGCAGTGTCCATCTTAAGAGCTCAATTATGAAGCTAATAGAGTTTCAGTATTATGTAAGTATTAAAAAATAACTTGCACGTTATGAAGATGTGCTAGTACACAATGTATTCTTTGGAAATTAAGGCCCCAGTCATTAAAGATGCTGTCCGATTATAAAAAAACTGGAAAAGATTAAAAATCAATTTATAAAGTTAAGCAAATTTCTTCAAATTTGAATTACCTTGAAAATATTTTTTCTGATAGGGAATGTAAAGAAAAATCAACCATTTATCTATTTGTGTGGCCTAGAAAATGTGTTCTTTGTGCTAACTCAATAGCTACAAACTAAAATCTAACTACAAAAATTGCTCTACTAAAAGCTTTCCAGTAGAAGGTACTGAATTCATTGAAGTTGTTAAAAGCAGACATGTTACATTCAAGATAGGGGAAGAGTGTTCAACGAATGTCAATGGAAACAGTTGCTAATGAAAAAAATATTTTTTCCTTCAGAATATTACAAACAAAAATTAAGTACTATTCTAAAAAGTTGACAGTGCCCTTTCAGAAGTATCTACAAGTCTAACCAAGTCATTTTAAATTTAAAACTATCATCTAACTCAGGTTAGTCTACAAAACAAGAAACTGCTTCTTACTTGGAATAAAATAAAGTGATGGATCTGGCACCAAGTTCCAACCTCCAAAGAGTGTGTATGTTAAAAGATTAAAACGTCCTTGCCCTTATGTATATGATGAGAGCCAAAGCACTTCAAGGTCTTTGCAAATGCTAGATTACGAATATGATCGTCTAAAGAAAGTCAATTTTAGTCAGATATACTGATTAAGATCCAGGTCTAAATATTGTAAAAATGAATCCTCAGAAAACGGAGGCAGTTTCCATATCAATCAAGAGACACAGAACAATAGTAGATTTACATTAAGACTGGAAATAGACTAAGGGCTCCGAGCCAGTGGTCTGTCTATGCTGGTCGATACACAGAAAGGATTGTGTTAGCACCACGGAAAGAATAAATTATCGCTGCTTTTACAATAAGCTCTTCAAGAATGTAATAAAGAGTTCAGTGTGTGCTCCTCACTCAGGAATCCAAAACTTTTCAGTTAAGGTCTGGCTTGCAGTAAAGATAACAGCTGAAAACTAACCATCTTGACCTGGGCAAACTTAATCAGAATTTGCCTTATGTTGCACACTAGAAAGCAGGTGAAAGGAAAAATCTGATGTTATTTTGCTGGTATTTTGTAACAATTACATTATATTTTCTAATAGCAATAATTTGATTCAGAGACCTGGCATGGTTATTCATAATAATTTGAAATTTAGTGATAGGTTGACTTGTAATTAAAATAAAGATTATTTCCTTCTTTAGTCTCTAAGACTACATCACAACCTTATTAATATGAGGACACACCTGCTTTCAGAGGCATATTTTTAAGTCTCCCTTAGTTACAGGGAATTAATTATTTATGTCACAGAAAAGTATTCCCAGAACTTTTCATACCCAGTGTATTTTTTGTAGTTGACTTTAAGTTTTCAAAGTTCATGAATCACAGGGTCACTAAATAATGGTTGTATTAGAGCTAGGGTTCCAGTTTTCTGAACTTAAAACAAATGCATATTTTTGTTTCGATACAATATACTTCATACAGAAGAATCCCAAAATATTTTTCAAACAATGCATATACAGACAACAATATACTATAGGAACACACAGTACAACTCAAATGCAGTAACTGTACAAAATTGGTGGGAGTTGCAGGTGGGGGAAAAAAGAGCATTGCCAAGGCCAATGGGACAAACTATCTTATGAAAAGGGCACTGGAATTTTTACTGTCTACACAGTGCAGACAGGATTTTGGTTTTAAAGGTCTCATCAAAACTTTTCCAAAAAATAAATAAAGATTGGTATTAGTATTGACAGACCCACACACAGTCAACAGAATACAAAATGTTACCCCCTCCAAAAACAACAACAAAACCCCAAACCACTTTAAAAATGTCCCACCAAAATATTCTGCTTGACTTTGTTGCAAAGCTGGTTTCAACTTAACCTCAAAGAAGGACATAGTGTGTGATCAAGGACTGTGGCAGGAAACACATTTGTGTAGACAGAGTTATCTTTATTCTCTCTAAAAAAAAGTATGCACATTATGAGTTACTGTTCCAAATAATTCCAACAGTCAATTCTTTGAAAATATTGATAGGTATAATGCTTTAGTACAATTGCTGAGCATGACAAGAAATAAGCTATTCTAATATTACTTTAAAGATGAAAACTACTTGAAATATGCATAATATCTACAGATATACTGGAAGTTATAATTATTCAAATTCATTGCCAAGGTACTGCCTAACTGCAGCCCAGGCCAAGTTTCTGAAAAAGAAAATCTTGTTGCAACAATCCTGAACCTACAAGTGAGTGATCTACTTGTAATAGCTTGTTCCAAGAAACTTTAAGATGGTCAATACAAGGGATCTTTTCATAGAATCTTGTAATTAAAAATTGCAGGTTAAAATACAATGGAAAATTTTCACTACACTTTCCCCCAACCCTACTGGAAGGACAGAACTGGTGGGAGACCTTTCAACTCTGCATTATGAAATATCAGACTAACGTGACCCAATCTAATGACAAGAGATCACAATGAAATGCAAGGATCCCACAGACTGCAAGACTTGGGACACAGTGAGGCAAAGTCTTGGAAAGGAAGAGAGCATACCAGCTAGCTATTTTTCCAACAGGCACAAAAACTCATAGATTATAATTTTAGGTCTCAAGAAATGCAACCATTTTTCCTGTTATTCATTTTTATCCCTTTTCACACACATCCTTTCTGCCTTTTACTTGAGGAGTTCGGAAGGCAGGGATAAGGAATTTTTTTTTTTTCTGATAAAGGCACTGGACAGCATATAAACTACGACTATTTTGTTGATTTTAGTACATAAATCCAAAGATATTTTATTGGTTTAAAATACAGAAAGGATGGTCCAATGATTAGGGGACTACTCTGGAACTCAGGAAACCTGGATTCAATTCCATGCTCCACCACCGACTTAACGCATGATCTTGGACCAATATCTGTGTGCCTCATGCCCCTCACATCTGTAAAATAGGGATAACAGCACTTCGCTACCTCACAGAGTATTGCATGGACAAATACATTAGAAGATTGTGAGGAACTCTGATATTGCAGACTTATATAAATACCTAAGATATACACGAGCTCGTAGTTCTACTGTAAATTCAGTTGTTTTCTGTGTCAATGTTAATACTTAGGCTTTGGGCAAAACTTGCAATGACTTCTGATATCAGCAAAATCTAAATGCCGTAGAAAGAAAAGGATTTTAAAACACAAAGAAACTAGCTGGAAATTGGAAAATTCTAGTTCTTTTTAAAAATACAACATACATTAAGAGATAGGAGTCTCAACAGCAAGCTTAAAAACAAAAGATTAACCTATCTTCAGTGTTAAACCCATCCAGGAATAAGAAGTCAGCTCGCAGACAAAGAATAGTTATAAAGAGGAAATAAATTCTGAGTCTGAGCTAAATACACCTGCCAGCTATGTACCACCCAGGGGCTAGTTGAAAAGATTATAGCTGTACTCAATTCATAAAGTGCCTGCTGCAAAAGGTTGGGAAGGAAAGTTGCCATACTGCATACTGTGAGACAGGGGTCCCTGGAGGCCTCCCCATCCCAAGCACCAGCACTACACACTAAAGTAACAGCAACAGCCTTTTGTTAGAAGCCAAGAATAGGATCACACTGGAAAGCAGTCACAGTAGGATACCCACCGTCACGGCTGCCCCTAGCTGGAGGGGTACCAGGCAGGAGTAAAACAGGTCGCTACTAGCCATAGATCAGATGGCAGGACCGACCTACCCACCTCCCACCCAGAGGAGAGAGGTTGAGGGAGGTGTTCAGTCTCTATTTGCTGATCACTCCAGTCAAGGGGAACAAGTAGAAGGCTACGTGGCATTTGCAGGCAGCAGCGCCGGCTGCCGGGGAGGAGGGAAGAGAGGGACTCCAGACCCTGAACCCCCCCCCCCACACACACACAAATAAACGGAAAGTATTGGGGATTCGCTGGAGATAGCCCGAAGGGGAGGCAACAGGAAGGCTGGCTATGTTCCAGCTGGCTCCGTATGGCACACACTGGGGAAGAGATGGGGGTGAGCTCATGGGAGTAAACTCTCATCTCAAAAGGGGGAACCTTACTATGGTCTCAGTCCAGCACCCCATCTGCCTGCCCCACGGAAAAGGGGGAGGAGTCTGATATCCGCACCGGGACAGAAATGTCAGTAACCGCTCCCCCCGTGCGCTCCCTACCCTCCTGCCCCCCTATCTCCCGCGGTACACGCCCGATCCCCCACCCCATCCCGGTGCCCTCTGCATCCTTCTGCCCCCATTCCCGCACGGTGCGCTCCCTGCCCCCTTCTGCCCCCACTGTGCGCTTCCTGCCCCCATTTCCGCCCCCTTCTGTCCCCATTCCCCCACGGTGCGCTTCCTGCCCCCTTCTGTCCCCATTCCCCCACGGTGCGCTCCCTGCCCCCTTCTGCCCCCACTGTGCGCTTCCCGCCCCCTTCTGCCCCCATTCCCGCACGGTGCGCTCCCTGCCCCCTTCTGCCCCCACTGTGCGCTTCCTGCCCCCATTCCCGCCCCCTTCTGCCCCCATTCCCCCACGGTGCGCTCCCTGCCCCCTTCTGCCCCCACTGTGCGCTTCCTGCCCCCATTCCCGCCCCCTTCTGCCCCCATTCCCGCACGGTGCGCTCCCTGCCCCCTTCTGCCCCCATGGTGCGCTTCCTGCCCCCATTCCCGCCCCCTTCTGCCCCCATTCCCGCACGGTGCGCTCCCTGCCCCCTTCTGCCCCCATGGTGCGCTTCCTGCCCCCATTCCCGCCCCCTTCTGCCCCCATTCCCGCACGGTGCGCTCCCTGTCCCTCCACCCGCTTCTGCCCCCACTCCCCCACGCTGCGCTTCCTGCCCTCATTGCCGCCCCCTTCTGCCTCCATTCCCCCACCTCCCGCGCTGCGCCCCCTGCACCCTACGAGCCTCCCAGTAAGCGCCCCACCCCAACAGGCCCCATGGCGCCCCCCAGCTCCTGGCACCGCACGCCCCGCCCCGGCTGGGGAGCGCCCGCTCTGCCCCAGCCGCCCGGGTTTACGCAGTGCCCGGCAGGGAGTCCGTCCGGCAGGGGTAACACCACTCACCGAGCGGGGCGCGACACGAGCGTAACCGCTGCCCAACCTCAGCGCTGCCAAGCGCCCCAGACGCCGCCAGACGGCTCCGCCATGATGGAATGCGGGCACTGCGCGTGCGCAGCTAGTACAGGCGGCTCCAGGCGTGATAACCAGAAAGAGGGGCGGCCGGGCGGGACAACCAATGTAATGAGATCAGCATCCCAGTTTAAGCCGTTCAATCCGGCAAAAAGGACTCGGGAGGGGGACATTCCAAATGAGAACAATTTCTGGTACCCATTAGTTCAAATAGGATTATAATAAAAAAAAACCCTGAGATTATAATGGGAAGGTAGATGAAAGTATAATCAGAGACTGTGATTATACATAATTATAAATTCAGAGGCATATTATTACAAAACTAAAAGCAACACTAAAATAAGATTACTGAAGGATAGAGGAAGAAGTGGGTCTATAATAAGACCCAGTTGACATATTGTTATTCATTATTTGTATAGCTACCACAGTGCAGTAGGCATAGGGTTGCCAACTTTCTACTCACAAAACTGAGCACCCTTGCCCCCGCCGCCCAACCCCTCCTCCAAGGCCCTGCCCCCGCTCACTCTCCCCCCCCCCCCCCGTCGCTCGTTCTCCCCACCCTCACACGCTCATTTTCAGCTGGCTGGCTCGAGGAGTGGGGGTGTAGGAGGGGGTGAGGGCTCTGGCTTGGGCCAGGGATGAGGGATTTGGGGTGCATAGACTGGGCTGGGGGGTGGAACCGAGGGGTTTGGAGTATAGGAGGGGGCTCTGGGCTGAGGCAGGGGGTTGAGGTGTGGGAGGAGGTACAGGCTCTGGGCTGGGGGTGCGGGTTCCAGGGTGGGCCCAGAAATGAGGGGTTCAGGGTGTGGGAAGGAGCTCCAGGCTTGGGCAGGGGGTTGGTGGCCAGGAAGGGGTAAGGGGTGCAGGCTCCAGGCAGCTCTTACCTCAAGCAGCTCTCGGAAGCAGCGGCATGTTCCCCCTCTGGCTTCTATGCGAAGGCACTGCCAGGCGGCTCTGCGCATGGCCCCATCTGCGGGTGCCGCCCCTGCAGCTCCCATTGGCCATGGTTCCCAGCCAATGGGAGCTGTGGGGGCAGCGCTTGGAGCCGGGGCAGCATGCGGAGCCCCCTGGCTGTCCCTACACGTAGGAGCCAGAGATGGGACATGCAGGCTGCTTCCCGGGAGTCGAGTGCCGCAGAGGCTAGCAGGGAGCCTGCCAGCCCTGCTGCATGGCGGCGCCAACTGGACAGTCAATGGCCCAGTCAGCAGTGCTGAGTGGAGCCGCTAGGATCCACACCCGGTCGAAAACCGGACACCTGGTCACCCTAAGTAGGCACTTTATAGACAAATGAAGGCAGGATGCCAGCCCCAAAGAATATACAAAGGAAGCACCAGAGATTATTCTGCAAACTGCTTTGTAAGCGTGGGCCCCTATGCCCATGTGGAGCCCAATATGTGGTTAAAATTGGCCCCCGATGTGAGTCTTTCCATGTGGAGTTGTTTAGGACATAGTGGTCTAAAGCCCAATTCTGCAAATACTCAGTGGGAGTCTAGCCTTAAAGACTATGAATCCATGAGTAGTCCTGTTGAACTCTACTATACAGGTGCTTAGGTAGGCGTACTGTAGCAGCAATAGATGAATAAGACTGCAGTTCCTAAGAAGGCAAGGGAGCTCGAGTATAGTCTCTGTTTAATACAATGGGGAGAAAGTGAAGAGTATGAAAATTGGAGCTGACCTTGACAACATGTAATTTAACCACCTATCTTTGACAACTTGCTCACCTGAGGAAAGAAAACACTTTCCTTTTGTCACTTACCTGACAGGCCAATTTACAGTTCTCTTCATTCTTTACTACTCTTGTGAGATGTTTGACTTTTTATTAGGACTAGTTAACCCCTGAGCGACAGAGAACATATCAGTTCTTTTCTGCCTGTCACAGATGATCAAGATGATGAACAGGGATGGGATTCAGTATATTTTATCTTCTCCACCACTTACGTGGATATGTGGGTTCCATAGAGCACATAAAAAAGTCAAAAGAGTTTAACATTGTAAAGCTCCCTAACAGGAATAAGTATTATTATTATTACCTAAAAGGACTCATTAGTATTACATTCATTTTACAATTGGGTAAACTGAGGCAAAGAGAAGTGCTATGACTTGTCCAAGTCACACAGTAAGACAGTGAGGAAGTTATTAATAGAACCCAGGTATTCTGACTTCCACACCCATGTTCTAATCATACTCACTCCCATCCTCATTCAGTGGGAGCTTCGATGAAGCCCACCAGCGATTTGTCCCCAGTATTGTCATGTCAGGAAAAATTATACAGGAAGTTCTCTTCTGAAAGAGTCATTTTTGGAAGGAAAATATTCAGCATCTCATCCACTCCATAAACATTGCAGCAATGATTTTTGCTCTCTACTACTTACTTCCACTTGACAACTCACACTTCCAAATCATAGACACTTTCAAGGTACATTTTGTGCAGCAGTGATTAGAGGCATATGCAAAAAATAAAATATGTAGGTGAAGTTCTATCTGCTATTCCATTGTACATGAGACAAGATTCTATGCAAATCTGCACACATATCCTGATTTTTCCCCTTGTAACTTGAATATCCATAGATAGTTGTGAAGTCTATTATGTATAAGCAGCACTTAACAGGTGAATTCATGTGGTTTCCACTATATTAAGCTTAGATCAACGATCGCTGTTTTAATGAATAAGGAAAATTGTTCCTGTGTGTTAGAAACCCCTGTACAGAGGGACTCTCACTACTGGCTGAAGTGATTAGCTTGATATACTAAGCTATCAAAACTAAAATATGCTACCCTAGCTAGGTGCCTTTCAAACAGCCAGTCAGGGTGAAGGAAGATCAGGGTTGGTCTTATTGTTTGCTGAATCTGTAAGTAACTAATTAATTATTTAAACATGCAGAGTCCACCAGAAAAAACAGCATTATAAATAATTCTAGTCATATTGGTCCTTTGAATAATAATTAATAACTTTCCACTTAAAACTGCATTTAAAAACGGTTAACGTTGTGATAGAAAGCGATGAAAGAATGGACACAATATCCTGTAAATTTATGCATGATGGGGCACATTTGGAAAGTTGTTAAAGCGTTACCCTTTTCTCTCTGTGTGTTTGCATATACATAAGTAGGTGCTGAAAGACTTCAGTAGAAGTTTGGGGTGAATTTGTGACTTCCCTTTAATTTATTTATGCTATTTTTTATTCCTTAACACAATTGAGAAACTGCAGCTGCTGCAGAATGAAGCTGCCTGCATGTTAAAAGGGTGATTCTTGCAAGGAACACATTACTTAAGGAACACTTTGTGATCTTTGTCGGCCTTCCTATTTATTTTGGGTTGTAATTTAAGATGCTGGTTCCTTAGAACCAGCATACCTACAGAACTACTTATCTCCCTGTGGGGTAGACTTGGATGGCCTTGGCCTTGGCCTCTAGTGACCCATAGCACATTCTACATGGGGAAGAAATGGGGAAAAATTTGCCTCTTGATAGAGTGATTTGGGAGAAATCTCATACAGCGCTCTCCTCCCACTTACACCTTCTCCATGGGTTTGACTCTCTCTCTCTAAATGAATGGCCTGATCCTGAGAGGTGCTAAGCACTGGCTGTTCCTGTTTTTGTCAGCTGGAGTAGCCATGTTCAGCACCTCTCACTATCATACCATTTAAAAGGTACTTACATTTATATTTATATTAAAATAGATTAAAATATAAATTTAAAGGATTTGGAGGGAAAGTAGCTACTATTGAATGTTGAATCATATCTTAGGTAGAAATTGTTTATTTCACTGGCAATCCTAATATCCAGAAGAGCAGCCATAAATCTATACCAAATTTAAGCCCTTTCATATACTTCAGAAAGATAAGCTTACATGATGTGTTTGTTGATTAGGAACAAAAGACTGGTTAATCCTTTCACCTTTGAGAGAATTCCTGGAATCTTCAGCACTCAGTCTCAGGAATCTTATTACTCCACAGGCTCTAACTCATCTACAGTGAAGCATATCTGCTGCCCTAAGGATTTAATTTTCTTTAGTGAAAGATATCCCCTTAATTTTTAGGAGACTCTCTGAAAAAGGTACATCAAGATATTTTAAAATTTGAGATTGTTAATGAGAAAAATGTATTGTATAAAATAAATTTTGCAATTTCAAGCAAGAACCTATAGTACTTTATTTTGAATGCACAGTAAGTATTTCCCCAAAATCTAACTTTTTAATTATTACCTGCTTGACATTAAAAGGGATGGCTAGTGGTGGTGTGTCTTATTCCTCATCATGGGCATAAAAGCTATGATATGCAGAGTACGAAAGTTCTCTAGAGGTGAATACTTGACATTCTTTGCACTGAAAGCCCCATGGTCTCGGAGCTCTGCCGTGATTAGGAAAAGGAATTGGATCCTCTTGTAGATAATAAGCCTATCCTTTAGATAGCCTATCCTCTTGTAGATAATAAGCCTATCCTATAATAAGCCTTTTCCCTTTTTGTTGTTGGGTTAAATAATTTTTTGTCTTAATTTACCTCCTTAAATGTATTTTATGTGGGTTATAGCATAGCAAGGTCTTCCCTGGTAATTCAAACTCTAGCAAACAACATTACTCACAGAAAAGCTTACAAAAATCACTGCCATTTGCTTGTGAGCCTTAGGATGAAAGGCCTAAAAACCTGCCAACATTCCACAAGCTCCAGACTTCCTCTAAAATTCAAATTGCTTCAAGTATGAGAGCTAACAGAGCTATTCCTAAACTGCAGAAATTAAATGACTGTATATTTGCTGCCTAGACTCTTATACACAAATTGTTAAGGGGTAATGGGAAAGGGAGAAAAAGACAAGTTTTCAGCAGAGTTTGGAAATGATACCGAGAGTCAGTGAGGCTGAGTCATACAGGAAGTCTGTTCCAGATGGCAAGAGCTGCACAGAAGCAAAGTTTGGCACCAACAGTGGCTTGTCTGCATGGAGGGACGGAGAGGAGGCCGGTGCTAGATATGAGGTAGATGGGACAAGAATCATAAGATAGTTTGGAAAAGTATATGGCAGGTTTTGAAAACAAGGAAGGAGAACTGGATTTTGAAATTAATGAGCAGCCAGTGGAGTTGTGTGAGGACAGGACCGATGAACATGAGAAGGCAGGCAACACCAGTCTATGCCTGCTGGAATCTGAAGGGCTGGAATTTAGGGAAATTATAACCTAAGAAACTGCTTTTTAGTCAAGGTGAGAGGAGATGAAGATATGCATAAGAATCTGAGGGTTACTGACTTGCTGTATTTGAGTATCAAAGACATAGATTACTGGAGCAGGAGCATCTCTTTTATCTGGGTTGAGCACCTCCACTCCAATAGTTCTCTCACTTCTCCATCCATAAGCCATGCAACCCTTCCTAGTGCCAGTACTTGGCTCTTATGTCCTTCATAGTTTTGCTGATACTGTACCCTGATGCCTAGTGTAATTGGAATTCTTCCATGGCATATTTCTAAAGCTTCCAAGGCACCATGGGAGTATTTCAGATGCACAGAGCATTTTCTGGTACTTCAGAATGAAGGCAGAACCACAGGGGGCACTAAAATGGGTATATTGGATCCAGAAGTGGATCTGTGGATGGGAGGAGAAGTTGAAAAGAGCAGAATTAAGATCAGAACAATGATGGGGGAGGAGAGACATAACTCAGAAAAGATAAAGGAGAAAAAGGAGAAAACAGGAAACAGTGGGAATGGGGAATGAGGGCTTGGGAGAAAAAGGAAGAAAAAGCAAGAGGAGGGTTGGGCCTCTAAAAGGAGGAGGATGGTGGTGGGTGGGAAGTGTGGGTGTTCTTTACAGCTAGTCAAAAATGGAAAAAAGGTTTTGGGGGAAAAAAGTGTCCCCTTTCTTCATCAGCAAATTTTGAAATTTGAAGATATCTTACAAGCTGTAGTATTAATGTTTAATAAAAGACTAAAGGTGCATTAAAAAAACCCCATCAGAACAGAAAGAAGAGCAGGGGGGAAAGGAGTGAAAATAAAATAAAGAAATGGACAAGAAAATGGGAAAAAAGAAAGTGGAATAAGATTTGCATCGAGTAAGTCATTATCGCATGTTGCTTTCTGCATTTCTTACCATTTTCTTGGAAGCCGGAGCACAACTCTACATTTCTGGGAAAGAGAAAAGGGAACAGAAAGGCCTGGCTAGATATTGTGCTGATGGGACTTGATTAAAAACCACTACTTACATTCATTCTAGGGCATAACTAACTGGGTTTGCAGGGTACACATTTCCAAAAAAAATCACTTGTCACGCTGACTGGTATCTTCTTTGAATTTCAAGCCTTAGGAACTGGGCATATGGCACTAACATTTTCCAACACTTGCATAGCTTCACAGTGATGCCAATATTTTAACAAGGATCTCTAACAAAATTCCCCCCTCTCTTGAGTCTGTGATAGAACTTGTGTATCAGAGCTGTGTGCAGTGCACACCTACACAAAAATACTCATTCCTAAACCATCCATAAGAAAGGCAGGAGGCAACACCCCTGGTAAACGCACTTATATTAATCCACACTGTGGATGCTTGGATCCTTAAAATAAACTGAGTGTATATATGGGGTCAGAGCATCAATCACCATTGTTCCATTGATCTCAATGGAGAGAACATGTTTATACCAGCTGAGGCTCTAGCTTAGTGATACAAAAAACAATGTCCATCCTGTGTAAGTTGAAAGGAGCACGAGAGGCTAAAGACCTGGACGAATGCCTAGGAGTTTGCTTCACAGCTAAATTATTTTTGAAACATGCCTACCATTGAGTGCACTCTGATCTATTCCAAAGACAAACAATTTTCTGTTCACATATTAATGGACCCCAGAGGTAAGTCATCTCTACACTATTTAACACTATCCAGGGAGAAAGAGGTGACTGCATCAGAGGCCTAGCAATCATTCCAACTCTTGTCAACGTGGGGGCAGGGACTTGGCCAGTGCGTCACTGTCCAGTAATATAATCTTTAATGAAATGGTCATACGTAAGTACAGTGATCTGAGTTCAGGAACGGACGTATAACATTTGCTACCCTTCCTGGCTCAATGAGCTGTGCTCTTGGTTACATCAGAGTGATGTTACATTCCTGATATGGTTGGCAATTACTTTTATTGATAAGGGAAAAGGAGAAGAATCCTAAGGAGAAGTAATGTAGGCTGTTGTCATCAATATGGGTAGAAAGGTGCAAATGGAGTCAGAAGCATGGCAGGGCGTGTGGGGTGAGGAAGCAGAGGCATAGCTGCCTGACTGCCCCTCTCTGGTAGTGCACAGAAGCCCATCTGCAGCACATTCCTCTGTAAACCAACCATTCAGAGTAGAAATCTGCCTGGAAATGAATGTGCCTAGGAGCAGTGCTAACTCATACTTCCTGCTGTTCCCTAGCACAGGGAGGAGTGCCAGTGGCAGTATGTTTCTTCAGGAACTCATGGTCTAAGGTGGAGTGGGCTACACAGAGTAATACAGAGGTGCAGCCCCTCCAAAGCGTTAGAGCTTCCTTTCACTGAAGATCCCCAGAGTCCTTGAGGGCTGCAGGCACAGTTCCACAGCTCCCAAAGCCCTCTCTTTGATGGAACATTTGCAGAAACTCCACAAGGTTCAGCTTGTAGGATATCCTGGTCCCTCTCTCACTCTTTGGAGGGTTTTCCCCAGGAGTGTCCTATGTGAAGTCCTAAGACAGGACTCTGTGTGAAGTTCTCTTAGTTTAGCTTCCATTTTTGTATAAAGCTACTTATAGAAGGTAAACAGTACATTATTCAATAAAGCTTTCAAGGCAAAATTATAAGAATGTAAGAACTGCCATGCTGGGTTAGACTAATCTAGCCCCATATCCTGTCTTTGACAGTAGCCAGAACCAGAGTTTCAGAGGAAGTGTATAGAACAGGGCAGTTGGAGTGATACACCCCATCTTTCACTCCCAGTTTCTGACAGTCAGAGGTTTAGGGCTGCCCTAAGCATGGGGTTCTGACACTGACCATCTTGGCTAATAGCCAGGGATGGACCTATCCTCCATGAACTTATCTAATTCTTCGTTGAACCCAGTTATCAGTTTGGCCATCACACCATCCCATGGCAATGAGTTCCACAGGTTAATGGTATCTTGTGTGGAAAAAGTACTTCCTTTTGTTTTTGTATCATACCCACTGCCAATTAATTTCAGTGGGTGCCCTTGCTTTTTGTGGGGAAGGGTAAACACTTCTCTATTCACTTTTTCCACACCATTCTTGATTTTATAGACCTTTATCATCTCCCCCTTAGTCATCCCTTTTTTAAATTGAACAGTCCTAATCTTTTTAGGCTTGCCCCATATGGAAGTTGTTCCGTACCCTTGATCATTTCTATTGCCCTTCTCTGAACCTTTTCCATTTCTGTTATATCCTTCTGGAGATGGGGTGTCAGGTCTGGACACAGTATTCAAGTTGTGGGCATACCATGGATTTTTATAATAGAATTAAGATATTTTCTGTCACTTTCCTAATAGTTCCTAACTTTGTTAGTCTTTTTGACCACTACTGCAGATCGAGCTGAAGTTTTCAGAGAACTAGTCACAGTGACTCCAAGATCTCTTTCTTTAGTGGTAACAACTAATTTAGAACCCATCATTACAGATGTGTAGTTGGGATTATTTTTTTCCTATGTGCATTACTTAGCCCTTGTCAATGTTGAATTTCATCTGCCATTTTGTTGTCCAGTCTCCCAGTTTTGGGACTCCTCTTCGCAGTCAGCTTTGGACATAACTGTCTTGAGTAATTTTGTATCATCTGCAAACCTTGCCATTTCACTGTTTACTCCCTTTTCCAGATCCTTAATGAATATGTTGAACAGCACAGGTTCCAGTACAGATCCCTGGGGGATCCTGTGGTTTACCTCTCTCCATTGTGAAAACTGATAATTTATTCCTACCCTTTGTTTCCTATCTTTTAACCAGTTACTGATCCATAAGAGGTCTTTCCCTGTTATCCCATGACTACTTAGTTTCCTTAAGAGTCTTTGGTGAGGGACCTTGTCAAAAGCTTTCTGAAAATCCAAGCACACTACATTCACAAGATCACCCTTATCCACATGCTTGATGACTCTCTCAAAGAATTCTAATAGACTGGTGAGGCATGGACTTGGAATTCTGTTGTTTACTATGGTTTCTACCAATTTTCCTGATACTGAAGTTAGGCTCACTGGCCTGTAATTGCCAGGATTGCCTCTGGAATCCTTTTTATAAAGCAGTGCAACATTAACTACCTTCCAATCATCTGGTACAGAGGTTGGTTTCAGCAAAAGGTTACATACTACAGTTAGTAGTGCTGCAGTTTCACATTTGAGTTCCTTCAGAACTCTTGGGTGAATACCATCTGGTCCTTGTGACTTAGTACTGTTCAGTTTATCCATTTGTTCAAAAACCTCTAGCTGCACTAAAGCTAGCCACCATGTGAATGACCCATCCAGACATTTATGACTATTCTAAATGGAAAAGAACAAAGTTCAACATTTGAACATAGCATATAGCATCTGCTTTATTGTTCTTTAAAGAGTTTATTATATAGACTAGACTTTGAATCTATATGCTGCAAATAGTTTTAAAATATAAATACACCCCCAATGTTATTTATTTTGGAACTTCAAACTTAAATGAGTCCCATTGAAAAGCTGTAGTTTTTTAGCCAGGTTCTGTCCAAGAAAGCCATTTGGTGAATTAAGCCTTGGCTCTTTGCAGCAGCTCCATTCTTGCCCCAAAAAAGCATGAGAAGCAAAAGCTAAGTTTAATTTTGTCACTCTTTATGACAGACCTTTGTAACTACAGAAGTTGGAACTGTCAAAGCTTTTACCTTACATATGGAATATGTCCTTTTAATAATGACGGACATGCTTAAGGCAGAGTGACTCAGATCTGCCAATCAGTCACAGAAAACTAATTAAACCACAGCAGCTTTTAAAATGAAGGAAGAAAGGTGGATTGAAGCCCTTCAACACAACTGAAAGGATCCCTATGGGATCAAGGTAGTGTTTGTTTGTTTTTGAATGTTTGCAAGTGCTTGGCTAGCAGGAGCTATTTATCTGAAGGACCAGCTGCAGATACTTAGCAGCAAATCTGACTTCTGACCAAAATAAATCCCTATAAATTAAAACACTAACTTTTTTTTGGTTTTTATCTGAAAAGGCCTACCAGAATCAAGGGGACAGTGCGGTTTGCGAGAGAACTCATAATAACCAGTTCTTCTGTCTTTGCAGATCCTTGAATGTGTATATACTTAAATAGAGAAATGCTACAAGATGTTCAGGCTTTTGGCCAAATATAATGGTACACTCTGCAGTAATGCTGGTTGGGAATTTTTCAATTAAGTGTTTTTTTCATTGGAAAATGCTTATTCGTTGAAACAAACTTTTTGCAGGAAAGGTTTGGTTTTGATGAATTTCTCGACTTAAACATTTCTTTTAACAAGTTTTGAAGCTGTCAGAATGAAAAAAATCCTGTTTCTGGTACTTTGTTTTGAAATGTAAGCTAATTATAGTAAAAAAAAATTAAAGTAAAAATGGTCAACATTGAAATGAACCATTTTCAAATTAATGAAATGAAAAACATTGATTGACCCAAACTGAATTTTTTTTCCAGACTATTGGTTGTGAAACGTTCAACATTTCAAATTTTTGTCCCAATTCAGGCAGCAACAGTTTTTGAAATCTCAACATTTTTGGCAGGACAGGAAAACCACTTCCCAATGTGTCAGCCAGCAACTGCCCCAGATAAGAGTCAGATACAGTTTAAGTTCCAACACAGCGAGTTTTTATTGGTAATTTTACAACAAATAAAAACAATATAAAACAAATGAAAACAGACTGGGCTAGGGCAAATCCTATAGAAAGCATGGCTAACTTTGCACTGCACTTTTTGGTACAGAGTACAACCATACCTCCCAGACCTCTTTCCAGCTAGCAGCAGCATGCTAGTGTCAGAATCACACTTTCTTTTTCCTGGTATAAATCAGGAATAACTCCATTAAAATCAATGGAATTACACCTCTACCTCGATATAACGCTGTCCTCGGGAGCCAAAAAAAAAAAAAAATCTTACCACGTTATAGGTGAAACCACGTTATATCAAACTTGCTTTGATCTGCTGGAGTGCGCAGCCTCGCCCCCCCCCCCCTCCCCTCGAGCACTGCTTTATCGCGTTATATCAGAATTCGTGTTATATCGGGTCGTGTTATATCGGGGTAGAGGTGTACTTTGGTTTTACCTGGGTGCAAATGAGCTCAGAATCAGGCCCAGAATGCTTCGGGCAGAGTCACCCCTGGCATAAATAGGTGCAATATACTGAAATCAATATATTCTCATTTGCTTACTCCAGCAGTGAATTTAGCTCAGTGGGCCAAATTCACAAGTGATGTTGAAATTACACATTGGTCAGTAGTTCTGAGTC
The DNA here is from genome assembly GCF_028017835.1 of Emys orbicularis. Taxonomy (NCBI): domain Eukaryota; kingdom Metazoa; phylum Chordata; order Testudines; family Emydidae; genus Emys; species Emys orbicularis. The sequence continues at coordinate 26,783,478 of NC_088691.1, forward strand.
TTAGGGAATCTAAGTGGGTGTAATGTAGATGCAGAGAAGCTGGAAGTTAGTGATATAGGAGGAAAAGCAAGTAAGAGGGATGGTAAGAAGGTGAAAATTAAAGCAGGCACCTCACAACTCTTGCTTACACCCTCTTTCTCCTGAAGTTGCATGAACATAGATTCCCTAGCACTCACTTACTGATGTGAAACTAACATTTATATCACCCCTAATTTGATCCTCTGTGTGTAGCCTCCCATCTTAAATATAAAGCCCATCGCCAACAGTGGAGATGGCTGCTTTTTGACAACAAAACTTCTCTTTTGGATGCTGGTTTTTGATATGCATAGGAACATGAAGTAATATTTTCTCAGCATTCATTTCACCTGTCTCCACCAATACCCCATTTCCTTGTGCCTGATGCCTGACTTTTATTGACAAATGGCCCATTTCCAGTGGGCTCTTTCAGATACAGATTTCTTCCCAAAGATGCAATAGTCTACTCCCCAAGGCTTGCACACATGTTTGCATGTCACTGCCATCTGGCACATCCCTGCACTGGGACCTGTGAGGAAGTATTATAGGGCTGGCTATGTTGGTTTTATACCATCTGGGGAAGCTCCTTATACCAGGAATTTCCAGGAAGCTGGTTAAGCCACCTTCTTTCTGCTTATTCCACCAGAATGGCATGGGGCAGGAGGAATGTAACTCAGAATTGGCATCTTTGTCCCTGGATTTAAAGCAGAATCAGGACCTTTGACCTACTCTGGAATCAAAGCAGAGACTTAAACAAGGAAGACCACAGGCCTGATTCACCACTGCCTTGCTCCTTGTAAAGTCATTTATTTCTATGCAAAGTGGGAATCAAATACTACTGTACTGGAAGTATATTACACTTTTTATTCACTTTGTACAGCTGTAAATGACTACACAAATTGCAAGGTACTGAAAAATCAGATCCTCTGTATCTGCAATCTGGATAATGAGAATTTTGAAAGACCAGATTTGTTCTAATCAAAATAAAAGGAGCCCAGTGGCAGGCAAGGGTTGAAGCGGTTTTCCTGTCACACATACTTTATGTGAAGCTCGATGGCAGCACCCTTGTGGAGAGCTGGAGTAAAGCACTCCAGCTGCTTCTGAAATGGAGGAAGGAGAAAGGAGAAATTTACCCACATTTATAATCAATAGAGCTACCCCCCCCCCCAAAAAGTTACCATTTGAAATTTGACAAGAAAAAGGTCAATTTTTGTAATGAAAATTTGTGGAAAATGGGTCCCTTTCCCCCCCCCCCCCAACCAGCTCTAAATCTCAAATCTAGGCGAACTGCCAGTGAAATTGCATCAGTGCTACATTGCTAAAAGAAAGGAGATGCTCTTCCCTTTGTTTTCCTTTCCTTTTATTTCCTGTTTTGTGTATTTGTGCAGTTTTCCTACCTTGTCAGGTGACTCAGGTTTCCCCTATTGTTCTGGCCACTTCCTGTGTTCTGAATCATCCCGCATTTAAAATTTAGGGAGAAAAACTGCTTCCCCTGTGTCATTTCAATTAAAAAAAAACCCTCAAGCTGCCATATTAACTTAATCACCTACCCACCAAGAGGAGAAGGGAATTTTTTTGATTTACACCCCACCAACAATCCTGGAAAGGCAGGACACGTTAGTGAAAGACCATCAGCCTAAAAACAGTGTCAGATCTCTGAAATTTTTTAACATTAGTTTTTCATTGTTGTGCTCTATTTCTTCTTTTTCTCCTCCTTTGCCTCTCTCCAGTTCTCTTTCTATTTTAATGCTTTTCTAGGGTAATATTGTTTTCGTGTTTGGTATTTTCTTTGCTGTTCCCAACCAACCTCCCCTTCTCAGTGGTCTCTCCCATGACAATCTCATTCCGCACCATTGCCTCCATCCCTTTTTCATTCTTTCCATTGCTCTAATCCTGGAGGCCAGTACTCGGTGTTTGGGTTCCATCTGGGTTCTACTTTTAGCCTGAAGTGTCCTAAAAAAGAGTCTGGATCTGATTGACCATTGCCCTGCACTTTGTGTAGTTATTTGCATCAATGCGAAGTGGGTGCGAAGTGGGTTAAAGAAATCAGCAGGGTAGCATTTTACATCCACTTTGCACTACTGTAAATAGCTAGACAAAGTGCAGGGCCAGGGTAACGCAAGCCCTCTGATGCAGTTAAAAAGCACAACACATCATAAAGAATCTGGGAGCACTACAAGCTATCAGTGAATACTACAAAGAAGGGTTTCAGAGTAGCAGCCGTGTTAGTCTGTTATGCATCCGAAGAAGTGGGCTGTAGCCCACGAAAGCTTATGCTATAAATTTGTTAGTCTCTAAGGTGCCACAAGTACTCCTGTTCTTTTTACTATAAAGAAGGAAACTTATAGTCGGAGGAGAGATGTCTGGGATCTCTTTCAGTGCAGTGGTATGGGGGGAAATGTTCAAGAGTGCTGCTGTGGTTTGGCCCAGTTGTATTCTGTGTACCCATTATAACCAGCCCACTCATTTGTTTAGTCCTCACCATCTCCAGTATGAGAATCTGAGAATCATGAATCTGGTTTACCGTGCTCAAACAGAGCTGAAAAAGTCCAAACAGTGATATTCTGCATGAGGAATCTGCAGTCTCCCTGCACCGTCTGGCTGATAGAGTTGATTGCTATGTGAGAGAACCTGTTATTAACATGAATAAGGACCCTTTTGTGTATGGGAAAGAAAAGGGGGGGGGGGAGAAAATCTGGCCTTCCCTGTCTTCGTTTGCTAGAAAAACATTTGAGCTGCCTTCCTACTAGTGTCTCTTGTGAGCACATTGTAAGTGCTGCTGCTGTTGCTGGAATGAAGTTTTTGATACACACTGTATAAAGTTTCTCTAGAAAATACACAATTGTTTACTTTTCTTACTTTCACGTGACTTTAGTGCTCATGAAAGAGGCTGAAGTGACTGTCCTGGAGACTGAGGGCCAGAACCTCAGCTGGTGTAAACTGATGCAATTCCATTTAAGTCAAGGGAGTCACACCAGTTTGCACCGGCTGAGGCTCTGGCATAGTAAAAGTAAGAGTAAAGCAAAGCATGAGAAGCACAAGTGAAAGCTTTCCCCACAATACCCTTCCACTGTGCCTCAACCCTGACCAGAGGGATCCCCTGAGGGGCTGAGGATGTACTCATTTTCCATAGCCAGGTAATATTGCCCCTCTGCTAAGACTGCCAAAATAGTACCAGTTTGGAAAGTGGTATTGATAGGAAGGATGTTGCAGAAGTTTTGGGGACTAGTTTAGAACTTGGGAGACCCAGGATCAATTTCCTGCTCTACCACAGACTTCAGTGTGACTTAGGGTAAGTCACTTAGGCCCAGATTTTTAAAGGTACTTAGGCATTGCTGAGCTCAGCTTTGCAACATCTTAATGCCTAAATTCCTTCTGAAACTAAGAGTTAGTCTCCTAAATTAGTTAGGCATTGCAACACTGAGCACTTTAGCCTCCGTGCCTCTGTAAAATGGACTAATAGTTCTTCCATGCCTCACACAGTGCTGTGAGGACAAGTATGTTCAAGGTTGTGTGGCGCTCAGATACTACAGGAATGGGGACTATATAAATACCTAAGCCAGCTAGGTAGTTTTGTGACATGGACACCACTTACAATGAGAACTGGTTTGAGACCCCAGATATTGGGACCCCAGAACTACAGTGATGGGCATGTTTTAAACAAAATACCACCAAATTCAATTCATGCACACTACTGCATAGCGAGCAGATGGTGACAAATTTTGGTCAGGACCAATAAGGGCCAAATTTAAATTGACAACCTACTGATTAAAAGCTTGACTGCATATCCAGTTCCCAACCCCTGAGCTATCCATTCCCCCACATTGCTTAAAGTGCAGATGGACAAATCAATGATTCATTTCATGAAAACAGTGAGGAAGAGAAACAGAAAGCAGATAAGCAGGGAACATCTACACTGCAATTAAAAACCTGTGGCTGGCCCATGCCAGCTGCTTGGGCTCATGGGACTCAGGCTAAGGGGCTGTTTAATTGCCATGTTATTCAGGCTCTGGCTGCAGCCTGAGTTCTGGGACACTCCCACCTTGCAAGATACTAGAGCCCAGGCTCCAGCCCAAGCCCAAACACCTACAGTGCAATTAGCCCCTCAGCCTGAGACCTGTAAGCCCGAGTCAGCTGGCACAGGCCAGCCACAGGTTTTTATTTGCAGTGTAGATATACCCTCAGTAGTCCCACCTCATGGCCCAAGATGAGCCATAACAATGTTTGAAAAGAGAAGGGAGATAGTAGCAGGGAAAGGTAGTTATTTTCAAAAGTGTTGCCAACTCTCATGATTTTGTCATGAGCCTCATTATAATTATTGTTTTCCTTAAAGCCCCAGCTCCTGGAGTCGAGTGATATGTAATGATTTCAGCTTTCATTCTTAGAGAAAAAATAAGTTTCTAGACCTCGTGGCTGTGGAGAAAGCTTCAAAATGTGACCACAGTGCACCCTAAAGGCTCAAAAAGCAGAAGGCAAATAAAAAGAGCACCAAATTTATTATTTTTACATAATCTCATGATTTTAAAGCCACTCATGATTTTTGGTGAGCCTGATTCAAGAGTTTTGAACTTTTGGAGTTGGCAATACTGAATTAAACTGCTTCAGAGACAGAAGATGGCTGGTATATTCTGTGGGACCATTAGGATTCCTGTCCTTTGCAGCTGCGAAATTTGAACAACATTTTTAAATGGTGGGCCTGATCCTTCAAATATTTACACATGAGTGGGTTCAATGGGATTATTCACAAGCATAAAGTTACTCATGTCATGTGTCAAAGTTTGTAGGACCGGTTCCTCAGTGAGGGCCTGATCCTACTCCAATTGAAGCCAGTGACAAAAATGCTCAATGGAAGCAGGATCAGGCCCTTAAAGCTTATTCCAGACATTCTGCTAAAAAACAAAACTAAACAAGCAAATCCACAAAATGTGTATTGCAAAAGATACAGAATTTTGTTTAATGAAACTAATACAGTATTCCCTTCAACTATTCTATTTGTGGTTACTCCACCAGAATTTTACTTGCCTTTGTGACATCTCACAGCAGTGTCACTCATCAGGCTAAGATGATATGTCATCTAGCAAAGACTAGGATAGGTGGGCAGGGGTAAAAATGTGAAAGTCTGGCCTTTTTTCACAATGTCATTCAACAGGGTATGTTAATCCCTGGCTTTATTATAAGGTTACAGTGGAGATATTTTTAAAGTCTCATTCTGATAGAGAAAATGCCCGTAATTCCTAAATAGGAGAACCTGTTATGAAATGAACACTGACCTTTTGTGTATTTGGAGAGGATGAAAAATAAAACATATCTTGCCAACATTGGCTTCTATTGTTCAGATACAATGTAGCTGCCTTCTCCCTAATGTCCTTGGATAAATAGGTCTGTATTTATATAGAGAATTTTGTAGCAAAACTGTAACACCATGATTATTTAAATCTAGAATCCTTCCCCCAGAAGGATCCTAAACTGTGTGTGTTTACATTATATAGGGTATTAAAGGCAACACTACAGCACAGTATTTAAAGAGGAAAAATGAAGGGAAAACCCCCACAAAATTATAGATAAAACAGATGCCAGTAGCATACCAAGTGTACCGCAACTCAGAGGCAAGCGCTGTAGGTGCTTCTGCAACTATGCCTTGTAGGAGCTAGCCTTGGTGGGTCCCATTACCACTCAGGGTATGTCTACACTGCAAGCCCACGGTTTGCTCAGGTCAACTGATTTGGGCAAGCGGGAGCTAAAAATTGCAGTGTAGACATTTGTGCTAGGGCTGGAGCTCAGGCTCTGAAACCCTGCGAGGGAAGTGGGTCTCAGAGTCTGAACCTGAATGTCTATACTGCTATTTTCAGCCCTGCAAGCCCAAGTCAACTGACCCAGGCTCTGAGACTCAGTGCCACAATTTTTCTATTGTAGTGTAGACATACTTTCAGTGAAAGGGTGTTTTACTAGGGCTATCAGGAAAGGGAAAGGTTATAGATACTGTAGGCACAGAAGCTTAAATGGTTACAGTTCAAAGTGAGCAATAGTGGTAAATGTTGAGGCAGGCCAATCAAGAGGCAGTCCTAGTGCCTGGGGGGTCCCTCTTCAGTGCAGTCTCTATTCAAGCAATGAGGAGCCTACAAGTTTCCAAGCCAAACTCACTGTGGCCCTACGCACTTGCTTCCTGCCCAGCCACTTCTGCTCCCCCGTAAATCCCACACAGACTGCTGCACCCAGCTGTGATGTCCAACAGTCACAGCCTGCTCCACAGGCAGCTTTGGTTCGTAGGGCTTTTCTCCTGCTCCCTGTTTGCCTGGCCAGGGAAAAGGGAAGTGCAGTGCGGAGGAGACAGATGGGAGTGGTAGTGCCCTGCTTTGCAGATCCACCACAGAACTAATGAGAAAGGCTCAAAAGCCAGGAAATTCCAAAATGTAAGTGTGATGGGGCAGAGGGTCTCCGTCCGGTGCAGGCTGAGTTCACCCTGTCCTTCAAGCTGCCCTTTACCGTGAGGCAGTGAGACCTACAGACTAAAGTTGACAGGGTTACCCTGGTTCACCAGGCAGCAAGATCTAGTGGCCAGAGTCAATAGAATTACCCTGATTCGCAGGGCAGTGGGCCGCCACCTGGGAGATGGGTGGCAGCTGGGTTAGGGGGACCCAGGCCTTCCCTGTCCACTGGATCCCAGCCCAGGGCCCTGGCAGCAGCAAGTGAGGTCACCACTGAGTCAGCAGGGATCCAGCTGCAGCACACTGACTATACTTGGAACTAATGCTAGTCCTTCCCCAGGCTACTTCCTACTGTGACTCCTGCGTCCGTGGTCTGGGTGGCTTCAGGGTTCCCAGGTTCCTCTGCCTGGGCTGTTTCCAGTGGCTCCGAAGTCCCTGGGGCGTCCACAGGCATCAGGATCTCTGCTGGGGTCTCAGCTCCTCTGGCTTCTGCGGTCGGGGATGTCATGACTCTGAGGCTGGAGCCTGCAATGGACATCCTCCCTCTCTGGTGGTCAGCCCAGACTGAGCTAAACTGCTCACTCTTATACTGGTACTGCACTTGGGGCATGCTCAGTAGGGATGTGAGGGCGGGGCTTCCTCAGCCCACAAGGAGGAGTTAACCCATTCCTGTCCAGTGTGGCGTGAGTTCACCTAGTCACAGTAAGATTCATATTGACAGAGCCACTCTGCATAGCCCTGGTATGTTTTATGATCTAGATTAAGGAACTAATAGTGTGTAAAGGTTTAAATGTAACAACTGAACCAGAGATAGAAAATATTACATATGTTCTATACAATTGCATTAATTCTGTAATTGAAACTTTAACTCTAGGGTTTTCCTGACTTGGACACTTGATTGGTTCTCATACTCACCTTTCCATTCACATTAGTTAAATTTCCCTATATTTGCTAGTAAGGGAATGCTTTAAGACCTCAAGAGACACATGAACACAAATCACACATATAATTGTATATGGGACTCATGAAGCAAAGCTGGAATGTTTGTTCCATTCTGGTCGCCATGATATAAAGTATTACAGAGAAGGGGTTTCAGCTTCTACTATTAATAATACCTTATGCTTCTTTATGCCTTGCATCACAGAATCTCAAAGTACTTTACAAATATTAACTAATTAAGCCTTTGTTTTAGGAAGGAAAGACATGAAAAAGGATCACTTTACTCACCAACTAAATGCAGCTTCCTCTGGAGTGGAATACGACCAACGTCTCCCTAATAGTGTATGATACAGCAACTCTACACAACAGTTTAAGATGAATATAGTATCCAGTTGAAACAGTCGTGAGGGAGAGGAATTCAGATAGGTGGAATAGATCTGATTCTATAGCCACTCCATGTGTAGAACTCCCAATGCAACAACTGCAGGATCCGACCTATTAATCAGAATTTGCCCATGACACCGGGGTCAACATCTCTATTTTTACCGAAGTTTGATATGATCTTGAATGTCCACAAGGAGTCAGGGCTATGGTTCTACATCTCACCCAAAAAGACAGCATTCCCTGTCACTTTGGTGGAGTTTGCTTCTTGATAGACTCAAGACGGAAATGTGCCACCTACTGAATTATCAACACCACTTCCTGTAGCACTAAATAATCTTGCATCCTATCTGACCTGGCCCAGCCCTGCTTAATGTGGGAAAGCTGACAGTACAGAGCCTGCAGATTCAGACCAAAAAGTCCAGTGACCAACTCTGTGATCTGGAACACCCCCTTCGACCTGTCCCTGCACCAGAATGGAAACAAGCAGAACGTAGCATTTTGTTTGGCCTTTTTAACTGCAGTGGACTCCAAAACAATGACCAGCTCTTTCTTTTATTATTTAAAGCTATAGCAAATTGTGATGAAAAGGTACTGTCCCAGGCACAAAATCTGTTTGCCCCTCCTTGCCATGATGGTTGGTAATAAAGAAAACTAATGTTTTTTTTAATCTACTGGCCAAAATTATTACTCACGGTGGGTGAAATTTTGTGAGCTTGATATTAATATTAAAAAGAATACAGTATAATATAAATGGGGGAAAGAAACTGAGAATGAAAAACAGGCTCCCCAAAAGATATAAGATAAAAGCATCCTAAACCCCAGGAAATGCGGAACTGTGTAAACAGAAATGGTTTCAGTTCACATTGGCTTTGGCCTCCATTTTTCATTGGTTCCAGTTTATGTGTAGATTCACCCCCTTGGGCCCTGTTCTCTCACAGCAGGATGTGAGTAACCTCCTTTGAAATCAATGGGTGTTACTCATTCTCCTGCCTCAGGATGTGAGTTCCATTAAAGTCTCAGGTTCCTTCTAACTCAACATTGTACAGGTGAAACTCTGAGCAAAATAGGTACGTTTTGTTAAGCTCTGTGAATTGGTTGTGGGCTTATTGGTTTCTTGGGAAGCAGAACTACTGGGCACCTAGGAAATCCTCAGTTTGGGGCTGCATTAGGTCAGAGAGGTTGAATACAAAATACTGGATTCTACTCTTATGTACACCATGTTTACTCTATTAACTCCACCAATATACACGGGAGGAGAATGAGGCCCAGAGTTTTATACTCTGCATTTGTCCGGGTATTCAGAGCTGGAGTTTGCAGGTCACTAATATTACTAGGCATCAGTTTTTAGGCTGTAGGTATTGACTTTATTTTCCTTTACTGTGTGGGAAGGAATGAACCGGAGGTGGGAGGTGTGCTGGGTGCAGTGCTTGCCCATGTGGCTCCAACTACAAAACAAGACAGATAAAAATCTCAAGTGTGATTCTGCATTGATGCTGGGAGACAATACAACACCTGAAGTCAGTGCGATAGGGAGGTGAGGCTGGTCTGGTGGGGGGGGGCTGAGATTTATACAGCGGCTGTGTGGAATCAGCACCACACCACACGTACACCCACCAATAAAGAGTAGTTCTATCTCCAGAGGAGAACAGACCATGTTTAAAGGCTGCTGCACCTCTGGTACATCTGCTGGAGTAGATAAAGGTCATAGATGTATGTGGGAGAAGGCTCTGTCTGAGACTAGGTGGAGACTCAAGGCCAATCAGAAGGAACTTTAGGTGCAGTATTCTTTTGAAAAGTGACCGCAAAGGGGTACTGTGGGATTTCCAACCTATGCTCTTGCTGAGTAATATGTATTCAGGCATCCAGTGGGACTCCTGGCATGAGTACTGCTCAATGGGAATAAGGTTGGAGAATTTGGACCTGCACTCATTTAGGAAACGTAGGCCACATCTACACTCTGGGCGATATAGAGTCATAACCACAGAGCCATATCAATACTGCTGTAACCCCGTAGTGCAGATGCAGCCTATGGCAATGGAATGGGTTTTTCTCTCTCTATAGGAACTCCACCTCTGTGAGCGCCATTAGCTCGGTCAGCAGAAGCATTCTTCCATCAGCCTAGCTGCATCTATACCGGTGGGTTAGGTCTGCATAGCTATAGAACTCAGGAATGTGGATTATTCACACCCCTGAGCATCGTAGCTATGCCAATCTAAGTTTTACGAGTAGGCCAGACCTTAATTGTTAAGAAAGAGGAAAGAAACAAGGTCAGAAATCTCTGGAAAAGAATAGACTCTACAGGCCTATTTGAGCTTGTGTAAAATACAAAAGCCTGGGGGTATGAATTGTTAGGAAGGGTCAGGACCTAGGAAAGGAATTTAGGTGGAATCTCTTTAGAAAGAAAATAGTTAATGCATGCAATAGACCACCAAAGGCAGTCATAGAAGCAATTAAGTAAATAGGGGTTTTTTTTGGGTTTGTTTTTAGTGATTCATACAGTGCTGCATTTGGAAGGCAGTATATTGAGAGAGACAATGGCCACCTCAGCTGGGGAAAGAGAGGAAGGGAGCCAAGATTTTCTACGTGCTCTTTTTGCATCTTGATGACCTTCTGTGGTTCCAGTCCAAGCTACTTCAGATGACGTGCCACACTTTCCATAGACAATGTATAATGACATTTGAAACATCACTGTAGGAGCTGGAATTTTGTTAGACATTTTGAATTTATATATAAAAAATCCCCATGTACCTTTATGATTTAGAAATTTTTCCAGGAAGTTTCTAAGTGCCAGATTCTCAGCTGGTGTATACTGGTGCAGCCCCATTGAAGTCAGCTGAGCTTTGACGATTTATATTAGCTGAGAATCGGGCTCCAAATTCTATCCTGACTTACACGACAAGCAATTTCTTTGATGTCAATGGATTTTCAGCATGTAACTGGAAGCAAAACCTTGTCCTTTATTATTATTTGACAGCGTATTATTATCTAACACGGTGTATTCAGCACTGAAGATTACTCATGAGTAGGGGCCTGATTTTCACTGCCTAGCACTTAGTGCAGAGAAAGCATGAAACACCACCATTCTGACCTGGTAGTTTTACACTTACTTTGCTCAGTGTCAGCGACTATGGCCTTGTCTACACTACACAATTAAGTTGACTTATGCTAGGTCGACCTACAGCCGCTGCAGTAATTACTGCCTTTTTTCATGTCCACACTACCCTCCTTCTGCCGGTGGTGCACATTCTCACCAGGAGTCCTTGCATCAACTTAAGTGGGGCAGTGAGCAGAGCTGACAGCCTGGGCTTTCAGTCCTGTGTGGAGCTCACAGCTGTGAGTCCTGCTGCCAGGCCCTGACATCCTGGGCTGAGAGTCCCACTGCCAGAAGCTGACAGCCTGGCCTGTTAGCTGTGAGCCCCACTACCGGGCGCTGACAGCCTGGGCTGCCTTACGTCGCATGGACCTAACTCTGTCGTGTAGACCTGACCTATGCAAAGATACAAGGCAGTGGAGAATCAGACAATGCAAACATGTTTTGCAATATCTGTTCCTAAAAGATAAATCCTAGAATTAGCAATTTATAGTGCAAACAGCACAGGTTTAATATAGTATTTTCTCATTTGATGAACAATATACAATCTCCCTCTCTTGCACATATAGCATCTGCAGAGAAACATTCTACAGATGCAGCTGTAGGTCCATAAGCCATTTCAAGGTCTCCTCTGTGACACTGTGGCTATCATCCAATTCACCTTCGAATCCATAGGTGGGGCACCATGTTATGATGTTTTGGATGCTCTCACCGCAGTTGCATGAAGGGGAATCTTTGATTTTTCAGATGTGCATCAAGTAGCTGCATCTTCCATGGGTTGTTTGCATGCTGCTCAGTGTGGTCCAAAGTCTGAGTGGCAAGTCGAAACCTGGAGGTTGTTAGCTCAGTGGTAATGTGCTTTTTTGGAACTGTAGATGAGGTCTAGTCACTTTGCCATTCCCTGGCCGGATCCAGAGACATGAGATGGCCACGTGTGTTTTTGCAATTTCAGGCATTGTTGGGGTATGTCATCCATAACCTGCCAGATGGGAAGTTCTGTGTAGTCTTCGGCGCGTTTATGTTCTTGTGCTGTGATTATATCTCAATGGATAGCTGAAAGTTTGAAGTTTGCTAATACAGAAAGCCAGGTGTTGATTTTAAAGTTAAGAACATAAGAACAGCCATACTGGGTCAGACGAAAGGTCCATTTAGCCCAGTATCCTGTCTTCTGACAGTGGCCAATGCCAGGTGCTTCAGGGGAATGAACAGAACAGGTAATCATCAAGTGATCCATCCCCTGTTGCCCATTCCCAGCTTCTGGCAAACAGAGGCTGCTAGGGGCACCATCCTGGATAACAGTCATTGAACTTATCCTCCATGAATTTATCTAGTTCTTTTTTGAACTCTGTTATAATCTTGGCCTTCACAAGATCCTCTGGCAAGGAAGTCCACAGGTTGACTGTGCGTTGTGTGAAGAAATACTTCCTTTTGTTTGTTTTAAAACTGCTGCATGTTAATTTCATCGGGTGACCCCTAGTTCTTGTGTTATGAGGAGTAAATAATACTTCCTTATTTACTTTCTCCACACCAGTCATGATTCTATAGACCTCTATCATATCCCCACTTAGTCATCTCTTTTCCAAGCTGAAAAGTCTCAATCTTATTAATCTCTCCTCATACGGAAGTTGTTCCATACCCCTAATCATTTTTGTTGCCCTTTTCTGAACCTTTTCCAATTCCAATATATCTTTTTTGAGATGGGGCGACCACATCTGCATGCAGTATTCAAGGTGTGGGTGTACCATGGATTTATATAGCGGCAATATGACATTTTCTGTCTTATTATCTATCCCTTTCTTAATGATTCCCAACATTCTGTTTGCTTTTTTGACTGCCGCTGCACATTGAATGGAAAAGTGCCCATGATAATTCGCATAGCTGATTTAGCTGCCTATCCACAAGTTGAATATGGCAGCTTCCTGTCCACACCGGTGCACAGTACTCTGCAACCGAGTACACCAGGGCCAAGACTGATGTTTGTAGCACTGGGGCAGTTGATCCCCAGCTTGTTCCAGATAACATGTGAATAATGCTGATATGAGTCTTTGCTTTAGAGGCTACTTTCCTGAGGTGGTCATGAAAGGCCAGTGTGCGGACAAGAATGACAAAAATGGCAGCTGAGACAAAACCAAGGCAAATCAGTAGTCTGTACTTTCCACCTCGACAATAGAGCTGCACAAAACATTCTGCTGAATTTTTTGGTGAAACTGTGTGTTATATGACCCAAAGTCAACAATATACAGAATGTTCATATTAGCCTGTTTGGATATATTAAAACCAGTTCCTTGGAGAGATGTCACTGAAAAGGGTTAAGGCAGCTTCTTATTTAACTAGGTCCTGATCCTGCAATGAACTCTGCGTGGGCAGGCCCCAGTGCCTGTGTGAAGCCCCATTGAAGAAAATGGGGCTTCTGGTCTCTCAGAGCTTCTGGTAGGATCAGGCTATTAACACAGATCTTCATATGCTGACAAAGCGAAATTTCAGAATTAAGGCTTGTACTGAGTAGAGCTGAGTAAAGCCATTTTCACCACCAGTGAAAAATGTTCAATGGAGTACAATGAAAACACAAACTATAATTTGTTTAAGAAGTTTTAGAAGAGATATAGGGCAATGTTCCTGGCAGCTAGGTTTCTGTTCAGAACAAAAAGTTGCATTCAGTACAAAAATGGTGTATTTCCATTTGGGATAAATTCATTAAACAAACAAAAATCACTTTGCTCAGAAGAGAGGCCTGCCTCATTTCAGTGTAAGAAGTATGTTTATTGACAGAAATGGAGAAATTTTACCCTCAATAAAATTTGCAAATACTCAAAATATTATTTTTACATGCAGACACTCGCAAAGCTAAAAGCAACAGTTTTACAGAGCTATAGTTCAGTTCCAAAACTTACAAATGTGTGTGCCAAGAGATGGATTTATGACTTTGGAACTCCAGGCAGCAGCTGCCCATCTGCTATGTCTAGTTTCAACATCCAATACTATTTTTAAAGAGACATATTAAGAAAACCACCAACACAAATCTTCTTTTTCATGTTGCTAAGAGCATCTTAGATTACTAACACTGATGGGATTTTAAACATCTGATTTACTTGTCATTATTTTGGCTGTTCATTTTCTTTCTACTTTTCACTCAATGAAAAGAGACGACCATATTCCGGCCATGTCATATCCTCTGTTGCCATGACTGGAGGGTAAGGCATCTAGTATTTTCCCTACTGTTCTCTGGACCTCCTTGCAGAATTCAGGACACCCCCACCAATTTTAGTGAGTATGTTAATGGAACGCAGAATTTGGAATGGAACTTTACTCAGAAGTGTCTGCAGCTCAAACCAAAAGAGCAGCAATGTGCTAGCACATGAGAACCAGAAAGTTAAATTGACCAGGTCCAGAACAAAAGTAGAAGGGCGGGGTCATGTAGTCTTCCTGAGTAAGGGACAGGAGGTTCTCTCTATATAAATATCAATAGATTGTATAAATTATCTTAAGAACCACTTTGTTAATGACACAGTCTAATATCAGGGAGACAGCTACGACACATCTACAGGAAAAAAGACATTTGCGAATGAAATATTTTAACTGGTTTACATTTTGAACCACAAACAGCGAAATGCACTCACTCATCCTAATGGACTAGTGGCTTGCAGAATTTAATTTAAAATGTGACAATGGGAAAACAAAACATTGCTTCCTATCAGCATTAATCACAAAGTACATAGCTGTGAATGAAAAATGAGTGTTTGCTATTCTGATGGGCCATTAGTGATAGCAACCTCTGCTAGCAGTGCTATGTTAAAATGCTCCCAAGCAGGGCCGGCTCCAGGCACCAGCTTAACAAGCAGGTGCTTGGGGCGGCCAAGGGAGAGGGGCGGCACCTGCGGCAATTCGGGGGCGGCAGGTCCCTCACTCCCTCTAGGAGCGAAGGACCTGCCGCTGAACTGCCGCCGCCGATCGTGATCGCGGCTTTTTTTTTTTTGCTTGTGGCGGCAGAAATGCTGGAGCCAGCCCTGCTCCCAAGTAACACAATGCTCAGGCTTTGGGACTTCATTTTTGCATGATTCATTTGTAAGGCCCAACTACTCCTTGTGGAGCACTGTAAAGAGGGTTCTGTTTCTTTCCCAAATCAGCTTCAGACATTGCTACTGCGGTAAGATGGAGGATCATTATCAAGTTATAATATGCAGCATTAAACCCAACCAATTATATAGCAGATCTTCAATGCATAGAGTGGCAAACTGGGAATGACATGGCAATTCACTGGTCTGAGAATGTTGTACCGGACTTCAATGGAATCAGTAATTATCCATTATGAACTGTAATAGCCCAATTAATGTTTTAATGATAAATGAAAATGATAAAAATATATCATACTGTGTCTGCTCACAGAAAAGGTTTGACTAGATTTCGGTACAGGCCGTAGATTGGAATGAGAACAGAGTACTGGAAAGGGCAACAGACCAGAAAAGTACACAGAAATCTCTCTCCCACTTTCAGACTAGTGGCAATTAGGATAATGCTAAATTAAGATTTAGTTAGATGGTGCATGAATGTAGTTGCTGCTAATGAGCCTGATCCTGCACCCTCTCTGAATGCAGAACTCCTACTCAAGTCAGGGCCGGATTTACACCTTACGCGCCCCAAGGCACAGCATCTTCAGCGCCCTCCCTGCCTACAGCTGATCTTTGTGTTTTCCGTAAAAAATTACACTTTTAACCCACTTTTAACTTTTAGGCACCCCTAGAACACTGGCACCCCTAGGCACATGCCTAATTGGAAATCTGGCCCTGACTGAAGTCAGCGAGAACAAGGCTGGGCTGCAAGACCATGAAAATTACATTAGGGTTACCATATTTTGAGTGTCCAAAAAGAGGACACTCCACGGGGCCCCGGCCCCGCCCCCCGCCCTGCCCACGCCCCCGCCCCAACTCCACCCCTTCCCCAAAGTCCCCGCCCCAACTCCGCCCCCTCCCCTGCTTCCCGCGAACATTTGATTCGCGGGAAGCCTGAAGCAGGCAGCAGGTAAGCTGAGGGGGGTGGCGGGAGGAGGCGCGGCCCAGTCTGGCCCCCCCCAACCGAGCGTCTCCCTCCGGCGGCCGGCCCTGGCCCCAGCGTCTCCAGCCTGGCTCGGCTCGGGCCCTGGGGTGCTGGCCCCGGGCCAGCCCCCGGCCGAGCACCCCCGGGCCAGCCCCCGGCCGAGCACCCCCAGGCCAGCACCGCCGGCCCCCGGCCCGGCCCCAACCCGCGGCCCAGCTCACCCCCGGCCCCGGCCCAGCACTGCCGGCCCCAGCCCGCAGCCCAGCGCACCCCCGGCCCCGGCCCCCGGCCCGGGCCCAGCACCCCCGGCCCCGGCCCAGCACTGCCGGCCCCAGCCCCCGGCCCAGCGCACCCCCGGCCCCGGCCCCCGGCCCGGCCCCCGGCCCAGCACCCCCGGCCCAGCACCGCTGGGCCCGGCCCGGCCCCCAGCCCCGGGCCAGCCCCCGGCCCAGCACCACCAGCCCCGGCCCCGGCCCAGCACCCAGCACCGCCGGATTTTCCCGGACATGTTCGGCTTTTTGGGATTTCCCCCCGGACGGGGATTTGAGTCCCAAAAAGCCGGACATGTCCAGGAAAATCCGGACGTATGGTAACCCTAAATTACATGTACACAGTGGGCCCAATCCTGCAAGGTGCTGATCACCTTCAGCTCCCCTTATTTTTATTGTAGGAGATGCTTAGCACATTGACATTGACTCTGCACTGCTAGAAATTTGCTATTGACTTCTATGGGTGCAGTATCAGGCCCATTACTTATCTTACAGTTGCTTGGAGTATGTTGCTTGGTAGGCCAAATAAAAAGTTATTTACTTCTCAAGCCCTGCAGATATAAAAGTCTTTTACTATAAAGACATTAAATAAACATCCTGAAATAAGTGTGGTGAAATCCTGTGAGTCCCTTCTGGACTTTCGTGCATGAGCACTTGAGTAATTTGGCCCAGCATTAATAAGACCGGATATAGTAAAGTCTCACATTACAGTGTTTCACAATACCACAAATGTCAAAAAAAGGAAATGTTTTCAGGGACTGAGGCAAACCAACTGAGGGCTTATGTCAGGTTGAAGTACTAGAAGCTAGACTGGTCTTTAGATAATTCTATAATATGGGGTGTGTATATGTGTGTGTGTGTGTATGTACATGCATGCACACTCAGAAGATACTAAGGCTAATATTTTCAAAAGCAACTAGCGATTTTGGGTGCCTCAATTTTTGGATACTTAACTTGAGACCATTTGGATACTTAACTTGAGACCATTGGCGTGTGTTGAGGACTTTCTGAGAATGAGGCAAGTTTAAGGTATTCAGTTTTGGGTACTCAATCTGAGACACACATTAAAATTACCCGATTTTCAGAAAATCAGGGCATCCGCCCTTTGGCAATCACACAACTTTAACAGGTCTCAAGTTGAGCATCAAAAAATGGAGACATCCAAAGTCACTAGTCACTTTTTAAAATCTTGGCCTAAACAATTGCTCTGTCTTCTGACTTGTCTGAGGGATGCAAAACTGATGCTAAATCAAATGCGTTCAAAAATGTTCTATTTAAAATCTAGGACTGATAAATATCATGGGCCCAAATTAGTTCTCTGTTTTGCCCATGAAAACCTAGTAAGGTTGCATAATTGTAACTGAGAGCAGAAATTGGCCCAATATCTTGATGCATTTCTAGGAGGAAACTCAGATGTTCAGCAGATGTTGAAAAGGAGTGCAAAGAAGACAAAGCTTGGTTTTATTTGAAACAAAGATTTGTGCTGTTCTCCTAGAAACAGAAAGATTAATTGGTTTATTTTTGTAAACAGAAATCTAGTTTGTGGTCAGCCTGCTGGCCCAGAGGTCCCTATACAATCTCTGGCCTGCAGCAGGTGTCTGTTTCAGACCATCTCTGAAAACCAGCACAAACATGAACTAACAATGATAAATTAAACAGAGCTGATTCTCCACCTGAATAGAAGCTGATCCTGAAAACGCTTACTCACATGAGTAATCCCACTGATCACACATATGGAAGCCATTCATGTATGTAAGAGTTTGTGCCCCAGGCTCATAGTTTGTTCCTCTGCTTTGTTAAAGGACGAAATGTACCAACATTTCCCTTTTAGTAACTGACACATTACTTGCCATTTTTCAGTCCCGTAGCCCAAAAAGAACTGCTGCCCTGATCACTGTATATGTTTGATTGTCTATTTTTATCCTTTGTATTTTTATTCAGCTTATAGACTTGCATTCCACTTTGTGTAATGATGCAAAAAGAAACAAACCAACCCTGCAATGGTAAGGCTGAGCAGTTAAGCATGTATGTTACTTTTGTGGGCCAAAACTGCTCACCCTTAATGTTGCATTAACATAGAGGTGTTTTTGAAGGTCACCATTTATAGTGAAATGGAAACTCCCTTTAACATCAATGGGAACAAAATCAGTTCCTAAGACTGCACACTGGAAGTTTTAATTTCTCTAAAATGAATTGTATTTCATGAAAGTAAGTCTTGTTCTGGGGAGCTATGTAGAGCAGGGTGGGGGTGAATGGGATCCATACTGCTCACTCCTGCCTAGCTACAGGCTATAGGACACCTGTGCACCTGCTACCACAGTCCTTGGGATAATTAAATAGTGACTAGAGAGTACTCAATGAGACTAGGATTCAAAAATTTCTCTCTGGAATTGGCAGGGACATTTTGCATTTTTTCTTGCCATATCTCACAGTCTTCCAATCCACAGATGGACTAAGCTGTAACTGGACCCAGAGCTATAGCCATGAGATGAGGAAAGAGTAAGACTCAGAGCTCAGTCTGGTTGGAAGCATCTTATCCATTGTGCATTGTTATAATGTAATATTGAGTTATTTGTTCTTCAGTGCATGGAATACGCCCATCAAACATTCTCTGAGCACAGTCATGTAATTTAATAACAAAGCACACTGCACAGCCCTAAATAGACTATCTCCATCGCTTGATTTGTTGCCTCAAGTAACAGGTCTAGAGCAAATGAGGTCTAGAGCAAATGTATTCACAAAGGCAGGGTGACTTCCCTATGCATAGCTCTTTTCATACAAGGATCTCAAAGCACGTTTCAAGCATTGACCAAAAAACCTTACAACACCCCTGTGAGTAGAGAAGTACCATTATACTCCTATCTAGTTAGTCAAGGTGTTAACAGGCCACTTTACCTTGAATGGTCCCTTGAAGGTCAAGGTGTTAACTACATATGCTAAACAATCTGTTCCACCTTGTATTTAGCTGTGACACTCAAGTTTCCCTGGACCTGAAGAAGAGCTCTGTGAAAGCTTGTCTCTCTCACCAACAGAAGTTCGTCTAATAATTGATATTACCTCACCCACCTTGTCTGAGGCCTTGGCTACACTCGGGAATTCACAGCGCTGCCGCGGCAATGCTGTGAAGCGCGAGTGTAGTCGCGCCGCCAGCGCTGCGAGAGAGCTCTCGCAGCGCTGTATGTACTCCACCTCTCCGAGGGGAGTAGCTTGCAGCGCTGCGAGCGAGCGTGCAGCGCTGCAGGCTCTGATCACACTGGCGCTTTACAGCGCTGCGCTTGAGGGGGGGGGCGTTTTCACACCCCTGAGCGCAGCAAGTTGCAGCACTGTACAGCGCCAGTGTAGCCAAGGCCTAAGCTACTAACCTCTTCTTCAAATACGTCCTCAAGACCCACTTCTTCCACGATGCAGTGTTGCTAACTCTTGTGATTGTATTATGAATCTCATGATATTTTGTGTTTTTCGTAAAGCCCCAGCTCCTGGAGGAAACGGATTACACTAGAATCTCAGCTTTAATTAAAAAAAGGGAATAAGTTTCTAGCCCTCATGGTTGCAGAGAAAAGCCTGAAAATGTGATCCAAATGTACACTAAAAGCTCTGAAATCAGAAGGCAAACAAAAAGAACAAAAAATCTACTATTTTTTTTTAAATCCACATTTTTTTTTAGTCCAATTTCATGATTTTGGGGTGGGTGGAGCCTGACTCATGAGATTTGACAGTACTGAGGCTGACAATATTGATAATCCGTGATAAATCGCTAACTTATTAAGGCCAGGGAGGTAGTCAGTCGGTATTACTGAGTGCATTGATATTTCTTGTTTGTTTATATCTTAAAACAAACAAAAGTGATACAGTGTATTAAAGGTTACTGCCAGTGTCTAATTTCCTCATTTAACCTTTCTCTGTGTTAACTCAAATAATAATATTACTATTAGTTGTAGCTGTGTTGGTCCGAGGATATTAGAGAGACAAGGTGGTTGAGGTAATATCTTTTATCTTCTGCTGGTGAGAGGGGCTTTCCTGAAGAACAACTCTGTGTGGTTCGACAGCTTCTCTCTCTCACCAACAGATGTTGGGCCAATAAGAGATATTACCTCACCCTCCTTGTTTCTTTAATATCCTGTGACTGACACGGCTACAACTACACTGCATACAATATTACTACTTGTCATACTGGTGAATACAAAGGTCAAGACTCAAGTAAAAGGCCAAAATAAGAAAGAGAATATGTATTTTGATGTTCCCTGAGCATCTGTAACAGCACAAAGACCTCCCAGTTCAAAGCAACTATTTCTGGCTTGTGTGTGCACGCTTTTGGGTTCATCACTCAAGAGCTGATGGACCCTTTAGAGCAGTAATGGTATTTGTGGTAAGGTGCACGCCTCAGGAACATCAAAGAAACCATACACAATCTGAGAATGTCACCTTTCTCCTGGGAGGCCACACATTGGACCATTGAATTACTACCTGCTAAGGAGACTGCGTGAGGAGGTCTTGTGGCTACAAGTAAGTCTGGGTAGTAGGCGACCTGGGTTCCATTTGCAGACCAGTAACAGACATCTTGTATGACCTTGGCAAAATCTCTTAGGCCAAAACAATCAAATGTCATCACCTCAAGTTAGATGCCAAAGGGCCTGATTTCAAAGTTGAGGAGTACCCTCAGCTCCCATTGACTTTCATTGGAGGAGTTAACTCAATACCTCTGAAAATCAGGCCACTGGATTTTGGTTTCTAAGTATAAACATTCAGGTCTAATTTTCACAGGTGCTGACTTATAGAGCTGTCAAGTAATGGGGAGCTCACTTACCTCATCTCACATGTCACTGAAGAGCAGCTCAACTTCAGCCACTCAGCTGGGGTATTTTTTCTTCCTTTTCCCAGCAGGCTATATTATAACCAGGATAGTTGGGCCTTACCATGGCCATAGAACAAGCTTCAGTGATTTTTTTTTGGTTGATACAGTTCAGAGGACCTTGGT
Organism: Emys orbicularis; assembly: GCF_028017835.1. NCBI lineage: Eukaryota > Metazoa > Chordata > Testudines > Emydidae > Emys > Emys orbicularis. The sequence continues at coordinate 26,804,607 of NC_088691.1, forward strand.
ATTTAGGCTGCATCAAGCCCTGAGCATACAGGTGGCTCCATTTGTAATGATGTTGTTTATTTTACATTTACATAGCTCTTTTCGTCCATCACACAGCCCCACGTTCCCTATCAGACTCTGATTTCTCTTTTTCTGGGGGATGTAGAAACTGTTCAAAAACAGCAGCAGTTGACAAGAGTTTAGTGAAAAATACTGTATGCACCTGCAGTGACAGGGGCTTTTAGGTAGGCAGAATGTAATTATCCACACTGGAATTTGCATAGGAGACCAAGGCTAGCGCCCCTCTACTTGTAAAAAGTGCCGTGGGATCTTGAAAGGTCACAAGCAATCGCACTTCAGTTTTATATCTCACCTTCAGCAGTGCAATCTTCCAAATACTGCTTGCTAATCATTCAAGGCAACAACGCCACGTAGTAAATCATCATCAGCACTACTTGCAGCGCAGCGCCACCTAGCTTCATGCAGAGGCATTAGTCTACTGTTAACAAGAGAGAGACAAGCCACTTCGCAAGTCTCCATCATTACACTGTGCAATAGCAGCACACTGGGGCATGGTTCCAGACTCACCCAAAGAGAACAGTGACATTTGCTGAATCCCCCATCCACACCCGACTCTCCCTTTTAACCTTACTTAGAGGCTACAGATTCCTTTCTCCATATTAATCACATAGGAAATACAGGAAACATTGCATAATGGCAGGTTTCAGAGTAGCAGCCGTGTTAGTCTGTACAGGTCTGTCTCATCTTATGCGGGAGTTCCGTTCCACGGTTAGCACGTAAAGCAAAAACCGCATATAGCCAAAACCCCATTGAGTTCAATGGCGGGCGAAATCGCCCGCACTACAGGTATAGTATTAAAACTGTTGTTTTTCTCTTTTTTGTTTTTGTTTTTTGTTTTTGCCGACCGCGTAAAGTTGAAATCGCGCTTGTTAAATGCGCGTAAGATGCAACAGACCTGTATCCGCAAAAAGAACAGGAGTACTTGTGGCACCTTAGAGATGCTCAAATATATTTGTTAGTCTCTAAGGTGCCACAAGTACTCCTGTTCTTATTGCATAATGGATTAGTCCAAATTTGTTTGTCCATGCTGGCATGGAGATAGCCATTAGTGGGAATGCTGAAGCAGCCAATAGCTTACGTGGCTTGTGCCACCATTTGCTTTCTCTTAACCTGGGAGTTAGAACCTGTGGTACAGGCAGGTGATTTGAGGTAACTGACAATCCCAAAGTTCTCTCCCAATCCAAAACCCCAAAGGAGGGGGGGGTATGAACAGGTAAGCAGGGGCAGAAAGGCTGGAAGAAAGTTACACCTGCAAGATATGAATGCATGGGAGAGAGCCTGGGGGAACAAGAGAAGCTGAGAAGCTGACTATATACGAGGGAATGAGAAAGGGGCACTCGAGTGATAGGAGACAGTAGAAGGGTCAGTGCAAGAGAAGAAAGGAAAATGGGAGTGAGAAGAAAGGGAAAGGAACAGAGTGGAGAGAGGAAGGAGACAGAATGGGCCGTCTCATGAGGCTGGACCCAGTCAGATTTTTGTGGGTGCTGAAATTGAAGGATTCACATTCCTAACCTTGGCTTTTGTGGCCTCTTTTAGAAAAATGCGTAACATTAAACACTTGACAATTTGCCAGCGTGACAACTACTGCTTTGTAGTGATTTTTCCTATGAATACATATGGTAATATTACAAGGGTCCATAGCATAGAATGAGAGGGTACTGAACCAGATACATGAAAGCACATGTGACATTAAGACACACTTATACCCTGCCTCCGAAGCAGCCACTATGTCAGACATTTTATGCTGTTAGTTTATATTTGCTGTTAGTCCCTTTGTTTGCAGTGTTGTTGTTCCTGGCAGATCATAACACTTTCAGCACTGACCAGCTCAGAAATAAAGGATAGCTGTGGGTTTTTGCTGAGCCAGCACTAACATTTTGACCTTAATTTATAAATTAGGTATAGAGACATAGGCTCTTCCACAAGGAAAACTGATCATTAAAAGGAAAAGGATGAAATTTTGCAAAACTCAATTACTTTACTTCTCAAGGACCAATCACTAGGTGACACGACTGTACCATGAATTACAGCTTATGCACCAAAAATTTATGTTCTTATTCTCAGGCAGGCAGATATTGATGCCTCTGTCTCCTTTTCTAGGTACACTTCTACCCCGATATAACGCGACCCGATATAACACGAATTCGGATATAACGCGGTAAAGCAGTGCTTCGGGGGGGGGAGGAGGGGGATGCACACTCCAGCGGCTCAAAGCAAGTTCGATATAATGCAGTTTCACCTATAATACGGTAAGATTTTTTGGCTCCCGAGGACAGCGTTATATCGGGGTAGAGGTGTATTTCCACCACATGGCATTATCATATCAGCATGGCACCTTTCTCCCCCTAGTTTCTACCACTTTATTATTGGCACGACAAGCCAAACCTAGAAAAGTGTTGCCAGAGCTAACACAAGTATCTGCGAGTGAGGCAGGTTTCACAATGGTAATGAGTGGCCAGCAGAGAGGTACGCCTCTCTTTTTCTGCCCCAGCATTTCTCTTCAGGTCCCTGTACATTTCCTAACCCTATGCTGAAATAAAAACCCATTCACAGCTGACATCATCAGAAAAGGGACAAATGGAAATTACTTCTAGCCTGTTTTATCAGCATTTGAGAAAATTCTGAGGGTGAAATCTTGGTCTCATTGAAGTCAAATGGAAAACTCCCCTTGGCTTCAGTGGAACTAGGATTTCACCCTAAAAGACACGACATTATTACTTTACACTAATCCATTTGTCCAATAATCAGATTTCTATATATGGCCAAATTCTAATTAAATTATCAAGAATGAGTGCAATACTGTAGCTACTGGAACTTTTATAGCTTAACAATGAATACACCTTTTACAACAGCAATTTAGATGCAGGTTATTAATTTTGCAGGTTTATGAGCAGAAAGCCTCTAGCTCACAGCTCTGTGTAGGCTCCTTTACACAGGACCACAGTGAGAGACCTGTGCCCTTGGGACTCTTTGCAAATCATGCAAGTGGCTTCTAGATCATCTTTGCTAAACAGTTTTAATTTTATTCTGGTGTCACTCACATATATTCTGCTTGTTTTGCTGTTTTTATATTCAGCTGTTTGGCTGTTTCTGTGGGTCCCAGCTGTCTGCTTGTCCAGATGTTTCTCTTCATACTGGGACTGCAGATGTGGACAGAATACATTTGTCTTTAATTCCCCTCAGCACTGAACGATACAGGCATAGCACAAGTTGTGTAGACATGGGGACCCAGTCTTGGGGTTTGACGAAGCTGCACTTAGCACTGGACCTAAGAGATGAGGCCAAAGGCAGCTGTCATCCACTGTACGTCTTCTTGACAATGTGCTACTTCAGGCTGCTCTAAGCTGTGCCCAGTTACAACAGCCCCCAAAGGCACCATATCATCTTTTAGTATCACATCTTAATTAAGAAGAATCCTTATGCAGAGTTTTTAAAACTAGAAAATCAGAACACAGAGAACAAGTCTCAAATTATAACTTGCACCATTTTCTTTTAATTGTGTCTGGAATTGTTTTGTAAGTACAAAAACCTTCCCTCTTATACAAAAACAGGCTGATGTACCTTTTCTTACTATTCGTATTGTGTCATCAAAGACAGAACAATGAAATAAGTAATGTTATACATAAATCTTTACGGTACAATACATTGCATGGAACATTTTTCATTAGATATAGCTAAAGTACTTAATACATATTTTGAAACACTCTTGAAATAGGTCAGTGCAAACACACTTACACAATGACACCACCGACAACACCATATAAATAGCCTGAGACACAGCTGTAACATTTTACATCACACCTAAAGAACACGTTCTTCAGAACACAACAATTTAGACCACTCTTAATTTACAATATTAAAGTAATTTCCTTTATACAGAAAGATGTCAGACTACATTAAGACCACAAAACTCAACGATTTAACTACTTGTTAAACAAGCTTTAACTACTTGTTTTCTAGATAAGATGCTCACTCTTACAAGAGTCTATATATCTTTCCTAGTATGCCAAGGGCCCTCGGTCCAGTGTATGCAGCATTCCAGAGAGACTGTTTTTTGTTTCCATGCATCTGAATAAGTGGGTTTTTTACCCATGAAAGCTTATGCCCAAATAAATCTGTTAGTCTTTAAGGTGCCACTGGACTCCTCGTTGTAACTGTTCAGAGCACTTGGCCTTCCTTCTTGGTTAAAAAACACAAAGGTGCTTTCTTAGATATAGGATGAATTATAAAAATCTGCCCCCAATTTATCTTTTAAGGTAACAATGTGCCTAGCCTTCATCTGTACTGTTTTCTAACAAGACGCCGTCATGTTTTACCTTAAGTATAGTAAACCTTCTTCTGTCTTTTTTCTTCTTTTTCTTTCTTGTGTAGTTTTCCTTGAAGATCTTTCCAGAGTCTTGGGTTTTATCTTTTCCACAGTATGTAAGCAAGATGTGCAGTCAGGAATCACCCCTTTTTGGGGAGCGGGGTGTCATTTTTTTCTTTTTTTAATTAAAAATCACTTTATAGCCTCATACATTTACACAGCACAGCCCAAAGATAGGTGCTGCTCCTTCAGTGAGCTCTGAGTGTCTGGACCCCTGCCTCAATGCAGAGATCATTGCAGGCTCAGGGCCACAGAGCATTATGTTACTGCAATTATTTACAGGACTAGTCCCATTGAAATAAAGCCTATAGAGTGAGCCACATTTCAAAGCTTTTTATTATGTGAGCATTTATGACAGGTAGCGCTACCTTAAGTTACGCTTTAACTTCTATTTGCGCTGATACGATTTATAAATCGGTTTGTTTTATTTGGAAAGGTGTAACACTGTAAGTTTATATTCACAATGGCAGCACAAACAGAAGTTAGTATAATTGGAAACATAAGTTTCCATTGTGAATTAAAAGCAAACAGATTTCTGTAGGCCGGGATATCTGTGTGTATCACACCTATAAATCAAGCAGAAAACAGACCTGATGTCCTTCAGTTTGGTTCCTCTGGGACTTGGTTCCTCTAGTCCTGGAGTGTATCGCCACTTTCCTTGACCCAGCAAAAAAGGAAGTTACACATAAAGCAAGAAAGTGAGGTGAGACTAGTCAGCTATGAAACAGAGAGCAGCTGGGTCCAGTTTTATAAGGGGCTAATTGGGGCACAGTAACTGCAGTTCAGCTACTGGCTGTTCGGGCTCTCCTTGCTTACAAAGGCCTCCCCAGTGGGAGCACAAAGAGGAACAGCGGTTGTGTCTGGAGAGGCAGTCTCTCCTATAATCTTCTTTTCTGCCTAGTCGAGGAACTTCCTTATAGTACAACGTTTTTCATAGGTTCTCAAGGTACATTCAATGTACTTAATCTGGGATCCAATTGTTAGTCTGGAATAAACATTCCAGCACAGAATGCTTCCAGATTTGGGACTGCCTAATTTACCAACCTGCAGGCATGCAATGTGCTGACAATATTTTAATAAGCAGCTTTCTCTGGGACTGTGGTAAATATTGTGTACTCGGCTAGTGAGCTTGGAGTGAAGGGGAGGAGGGACTGCAGAATCTATTCATTAGTTTTCCCTTTTAACCAAAAACATTTTCTCATCTCTATGATCCAGGAAGGTGGTAGTATCATTTGGCAAAACGTTTTCTTTTCACAGTTATTGGTGAAATTCTATCCAAGTCACTAGCAAATGTCCCGTTGACTGCAAATTTGCAACAGAACCAGGCTTATACCATATCTGTCTGACCTACTTCCAATTCAAAGTAGAGTAGATCAAAGCACACTAGGGAACTTTTAGGGCGTGGTAGCAGAGTCCACATGGACAGTTAGGGGACTGTAGATTTATACCCCAGCTTGCTGCACACTAACTGTTCATCTAGACATGCCCCGAGGCTCAGGGATAAGTCATTTGTGGGTGGTGATGATTTAAAGTTATTCAGTGAGTGTGTGCATTGCCCCTGAGGCAAGGGAAAGCACTCCAAGCCTCTCTGGAGTTTGGTGGCAGAATTTTAACATGGCGCCCCTCCAGTGTGTATTTCACTGCTTAAGTCTCGGACAGCAGTAGTCTCTGCATTTCAACTCCTATTGATATTTCTGTTCTATTTTGATTGTGGGGTTTTTTTGGGTAGATTTTGGAAAGCTCTTGTAGCTGACAGGAACCCAAAGAAAGAAAGGAGAGACGGTCTCTCATGCTTCCATGCCTTGAGCAGGCAAAATTCAGCTTGAGACCAACATGTGCTGTGTGGTCAGAATAGAGTGGAGTGGCAGGAGAGAACAGTGCCAACCAAAAATACTACATTACTGGAAACCTGCCCATGGTCAGAGGAAGCCAGAAAGTCCTCCTGCTAATCAGCATTCATTTGAAGGCTGGGAAATGTCGTGGATAAGGGAAGACATGGGAGCTGAAAGAGGAAATGTGGAGTTTGGTGCTCATCCTCCCAGCCTCTAATAACTGAGCAAAAATACAATGTGGAAAATGTACCTGATGACTCACTGCTGTTTAATATTACTTCCAGGAATGCTTCCAAAGCTACATAGGCAACTTAGAATAGCCCCGCTCTGTTCAGCCCTCTTTTACAATGCCACTTTATGGTGGAAAACACTTCAAAGAGGAGCTAAGGTGGGAAGGTGGGTGGGGTTCAACTCTGTATCTTGAATTTTAAATATACCTTTCCACCTCCCCACTCCCACCCCCCGTAAAGCCTGACTGATGCATGGCTTAATTTTCATAGAATCATAGGACTGGAAGGGACCTTGAGAGGTCATCTAGTCCAATCCCTTGCACTCATGACAGGACTAAGTATTATTTAAACACCTGACAGGTGTTTGTCTAATCTGTTCTTAAAAATCTCCAGATGGAGAGTCAACACCCTCCTTAGGCAATGTATTCCAGTGCTTAACTACTCTTGACAGTTAGGAAGTTTTTTCTAATGTCCATCTTAAACCTCCCTTGCTGCAATTTAAGCTCATTGCTTCTTGTCCTATCCTCAGAGGTCAAGGAGAACAATTTTTCTCCGTCCTTCTTGTAACAACCTTTTATGTACTTGAAAACTGTTATCATGTCCCCCCTCAGTCTTCTCTTTTCCAGGCTAAACAAACCCAATTTTTTCAATCTTCCGTCATAGCTCATGTTTTATAGACCTTTAGCCATTTTTATTGCTCTTGTCTGGACTTTCTCCAATTTGTCCACATCTTTCCTGAAATGTGGCGCCCAGCACTGGAGACAATACTCCAGCTGAGGCCTAATTCAGCGTGGACTAGAGCGGAAGAATTACTTCTAGCATCTTGCTTAGAACACTCCTGCAAATATATCCCAGAATGAGGTTTGCTATTTTTGCAACTACACTGTTGACCCATATTTAGCCTGTGATCCACTATGACCCCCAGATCCCTTTCTGCAGTACTCCTTCCTAGGCAGTCTTTTTCCATTTTGTATGTAAGCAGCCACTGGCTTCAAGGAGACTACTCATGTTTTTAGGGTTCAATTGGTGCAGGACTGGGGCCAAAGTGTTTGTTTGGGAGGCACATACCAGAACTATATCTCAGGATTTACTTGTAAAATTCAGACAGACAGAAAGCCATTCAAAGGTCTTGTAGCTGTGAACTGAACTAGTGTGTTGCAATATATTTGGAAATGGGAACTCAAATTACAGGAAATGTGGGGGGGGGGGGGGGGGGACGACAAATACCGTTCCTGTGTGGGAAGGTATAGGCTCAGATCCTCTAGTGTGGTGTGGCTCTTTGTGCTGCACTGCCAGTGTATAGTGGACATAAAGCTAGCTTTAATGGTCACATGAGGATTACTTCTGTGTAGGGTGATCATCTGGTGATGCAGAGCCAGTGTAGTAGCTCCTATGCCACCCCCCTCATGGCTAGGGCTTCCCTAATCCCAGGCTGCAGGATCAGTTCCTTGGGGTGTTTAGTAGCTAGTACAAGTTAGAACAGTCCTTAGGCTGCTCTAAGTTACACCAGAAGATGGGCCTGCCACACAACCGGCCCACAACTGGAGGTGTGTAAAGGTGGCTTAAAGTCATCTGTGCACACGCCCTTCTGAATTAGGTGGTGACAATCAATGATCTATGCCACTGAAAGTTAAAAACCCGGGCAATAAATAACTGGGAATAGGGAAGACATTTTCCTGTGAAATCAGTGTCTGTTTTGGGATTCAGTGCATACTCTCCTCCTCTCTTCCCCCTCCCCCTTTGCATAAGCTCCATCAACTTCTATCATGGCAAATATTTACATTTCCCACTGGCTCAGTGACTAATGGTCTTTGTAGAGTTGCCTCATGACCTTATGTAGGATCTGAAGAGTTTGTCTGCATGAATTTACCAGCACGCAAATGTTTTCCTGCTGCTCTGCTGTAACTTCTTAAGTCGGGGGGAGGGGGGCGGGAACTGTACATGCCTTCTGAGCACGTTTTCAGAATATCCATTCACATTTCAGTCCTTTTTGCTTTGAGTCTCTTGGAATTTAAAATTACCCTCAGAATGCTCCACAGCACGATCAAATAAACCCCTCAATGGCAGCCAGAGGGGTGTCTGGTCAGAAAGGTATGAGTAGAAGCAGGTCCCTTTGGATTTTTGTCTCTATTTAACTTTGATGAAGATGCATTTGTTTTGTTCAGTTCTCCTGAAGCAGTTCTGCAATCACTGGTGTCCCACTGTGAGCTTATTTCTACTGCAGTGCCACACAAAAAGCCTTACAAAGGAAGCACAGCTACACTGCACATCCACCTTATTTATGGCTTTCTTGAAATGGCTCGTCGTCTTTCTCCTTTAATGATAACTTTTTCCTGGGTCCCTGTATCACACTGGAGGAGGAAGCCTTTCTAAATGTGGAAAGTCTCCTCCGAAAGTTGCCCCCTGAAAAGAAATACAGGAGTGGGTCAAAGCAGCAGTTTGAAGCTGCCAAGGATAGGGTTATCACTACTAATTTCTGCATGAAAAGGATGTCTTCACAGCTGGAGTCGTTCCTCTTCAGGAAGTGAAGGTGGATTGTGCGCTGAATATGGTAAGGTGTGAAGCTGACCAGGAAGGCAGCTGTTACAATGATTATCATCCAGATGGCCTTCTTACGAGTAGACTGATTCTTCTTCAGAGAATTCTTCAGTAAGGTCTTTATGATCATGGCATAACAGATAGTTATGACACTAAATGGGATAATAAAGCCTACAAACAGCGCAATATAATGTAGTACCAGCAGGCTGGTCATCTGACTGCTTTTTGGAGGTTCAAAGCACTTTGTCTTGTTACCTTCTTGGTAAGACCCACTCAGTAAAAATGGAGAACTTGTCAGTGTGACAAAAATCCAAATGCTCAGACATGCCAGTTTGGACTTTTTCTCAGTTACCAAATTGAGATTCTGGACGGGGAAAACTATGGCTATGCAGCGAGAGAAGCTCATGGCTGTCATGAATAAAATGCTACAGTACAGGTTGACGTAGAATGCATAGGAACTAACTCTGCATAAGAAGTCACCAAAGAACCAGTTGCCTCTGTGAACGTAATACACTACTCGAAGAGGCAGGGTGCATACACAGAGGAGGTCTGACACTGCAAGATTCAGCATGTAGATCTGGAAGGCTGTCTTCTGCTGGTACGTTTTTATGAGGACACACAGTACAAAGCCGTTTCCAACAAAGCCCAGAATCGCAATCATAGAGTACAATGTGGAGTACACTTTATTTCGGAAGTCGTCAATGGTCAAAAGGCATGTCAAGTTGCCGTCAGGCAATGCGGTCATATTTCCTGTGGTATCCATAGGCTCTGCCTGAGAGGTGTCACCTTGAAACCTACAGTCTAAAGATGAAAAATAAAAGTGAGTTTTATAAAGCAGTACATCAAAATATAACCCAATTATTAAATGGAAAAGACAGAAAGGTGAGTTTTTTGTTTGTTTTTTGGGGTGGGGCTAGAAGGGTTCATATTGAGCTAATATTTCAAATATCTGATGGCATAACTATCCTCACAAAAGGCAGGATCAATGTTCTTAAACCCAGATAATTCGTATTATAAACATCAAGGGTGAGATTTTCAAAATTCCTCAGCATTGGCTTGACTCTTCTCCCACTGAAGTCAATTGGAGTTTTGCCTTTGACCCCCAAGGAAGAAGAATTAGCCCAACACTGAGAACTTCTGAATATCCCATGCTAATTTCTCATAACCAGGGCCGGCTCCAGGCACCAGCGCAGCAAGCAGGTGCCTGGGGCAGCCAATGAAGAGGGCCGGCACGTTCGGCTCTTTGGCGGCAATTCGGCGGTGGGTCCCTCGGTCCCTCTCGGACGGAAGGACCTGCCGCCGAATTGCCGCCGAAGAATGGAGTGGCGCGGTGGAGCTGCCGCAGAAGTGCCGCCAATCGCAATCGCGGCTTCCCTCCTCCCTTTCCCCCCGGCCGCTTGGGGCGGCAAAAACCCTGGAGCCGGCCCTGCTCATAACTCATTCTAAAAGCAAATAAAAGAACAAAACAAAAATCCCCACTGGTGCTACCACTGGTTCCAAACTGGCAGTACAGTAGTAGTGGTTGGAGCTGCAATGCAGACAACTTTATTGGCTTCCAAGTTCTAACTTCCATGTTAGTTAAAAGGGGGAGAAGGAAATATCTGACAGCAGTATAATCACTGGTCAGCAAATATAGAACTTTAAAATGTATTCAAAAGGGACACGTTTAGCTACTCGCTCCTGTTTTTAGTGTGCTCACTCTCTAAATGCCTGGCAAATCCCAACTCCCTCCACACCATTCCGGAGGCCTTCTTGCATGAGGACAGACCTCAGCAGGAGAAAGCCCATATGGCAAGTTTTGAAGCTTTAACCAAAGTGTACAAAGAAGCCTTTTCTAGTACACAGAACGATTTAAAAAACTTTAAAAATAATCTTGAAGACAGCTCCAAGGTTGAGGCTGCTCACAGCTAGAATAGATGCTTGTTAGCTGCCAAAATTCTGCACAGGCCTCACTCCACTTAGGAATGATACAAATCTTAACTTGCCAAATTAATATAATATATTAATATAATATACACAGTCCCTCACTCATTTCATAAGAGCCCTACATGTTAGCCTACCAAAATCCAAATGTGGGAGGAGGGCTTACAATGGGAAGTTAACTCCAGAAATATCAAGACTTAGAACAACGCTTCCTTAGCTCTCGTCCCCTAACGCCCCTACTCTACTTGCGCTACATTGATGACATCTTCATCATCTGGACCCATGGAAAAGAAGCCCTTGAGGAATTCTACCATGATTTCAATAATTTCCATCCCACCATCAACCTCAGCCTAGATCAATCCACACAAGCGGTCCATTTCCTGGACACTACTGTGCTAATAAGCAATGGTCACATAAATAGCACCCTATACCGGAAACCTACTGACCACTATACTTACCTACATGCCTCCAGCTTCCATCCAGGACGCACCACACGATCCATTGTTTACAGCCAAGCTCTAAGATACGCATTTGCTCCAATCCCTCAGACAGAGACAAGCACCTACAAGATCTCTATCAAGCATTCTTAAAACTACAATACCCACCTGCTGAAGTGAAAAAACAGATTGACAGAGCCAGATGAGTACCCAGAAGTCACCTCCTACAAGACAGGCCCAACAAAGAAAATAACAGAACACCACTAGCTGTCACCTTCAGCCCCCAACTAAAACCTCTCCAGCGCATCATCAAAGATCTACAACCTATCCTGAAAGATGATCCCTCACTCTCACAGATCTTGGGAGACAGACCTGTCCTCGCTTACAGACAACCCCCCAACCTGAAGCAAATACTCACCAGCAACCACACATCACTGAACAAAAACACTGACCCAGGAACCTATCCTTGCAACAAAGCCCGATGCCAACTCTGTCCACATATCTATTCAAGTGACATCATCGTAGGACCTAATCACATCAGCCATGCCATCAGGGGCTCGTTCACCTGCACATCTACCAATGTGATATATGCCATCATGTGCCAGCAATGCCCCTCTGCCATGTACATTGGCCAAACTGGACAGTCTCTACGCAAAAGAATTAATGGACACAAATCTGACATCAGGAATCATAACATTCAAAAACCAGTAGGAGAACACTTTAACCTGTCTGGTCATTCAATGACAGACCTGCGGGTGGCAATTTTGCAACAGAAAAGCTTCAAAAACAGACTCCAACGAGAAACTGCTGAGCTGGAATTGATATGCAAACTAGATACAATCAACTTAGGCTTGAATAGAGACTGGGAATGGCTGAGCCATTACAAACATTGAATCTATCTCCCCATGTAAGTATTCTCACACTTCTTATCAAACTGTCTGTACTGGGCTAACTTGATTATCACTTCAAAAGTTTTTTTTCTCTTACTTAATTGGCCTCTCAGAGTTGGTAAGACAACTCCCACCTGTTCATGCTCTCTGTATGTGTGTATATATATCTCCTCAATATATGTTTCACTCTATATGCATCCGAAGAAGTGGGCTGTAGCCCATGAAAGCTTATGCTCTAATAAATTTGTTAGTCTCTAAGGTGCCACAAGTACTCCTGTTCTTTTTGCAGGAGACAGGTTTCAGAGTGTTAGCCGTGTTAGTCTGTATCAGCAAAAACAAGGAGGAATCCTTGTGGCACCTTAGAGATTAACAAATACTGATACTCACACCTTCTTGTCAACTGCTTGAAATGGGCCACCTTGATTACATTGGCCTCATTAGCACTACAAAAGTGATTTTCCCTCCCTTGGTATTCACCCCTTCTTGTCAACTGTTGAGAATAGGCCACTTCCACTTTAACTGAATTGGCTCCTTAGCACTGACCCCCCCCCCACTTGGTAAGGCAACTCCCATCTTTTCACGTGCTGTGTATTTATACCTGCCTACTGCATTTTCCATTCCAGGCAACTGATGAAGTGGGTTTTAGCCCACGAAAGCTTATGCCCAAATACATTTGTTAGTCTCTAAGGTGCCACAAGGACTCCTCGTTGTTTTTACTGCAGGAGACTGTCCCTTCCTGCAGCATCTTCCTACAGCCCTTTATAGGGAAAAACTATGCCCTTCTCAGCTGCATTTGATTAGTGATCAGGGCTGGCTGGTCCCAGATCTCTGGCCCTTAAGTGGGTGAGCCACCCTGTTACATATGCAAATAGTTCAGATGCTAAAAAGATGATTAGGACGAATTCCATCTAGGTCTGTGACGGGGACCATTGAAAGAGGTGCTATGAAGATAAAGATTTACTCCCCAAATCAAAGAAAAAACACGTGTCTTATACAGCACCATTTAGGAAGTGCACACTAGTCTGGTGCAAGGGGGCATTTCAGCCTTCTGAAATCATCAAGGGAAGTGCTGAGCTCAAGCATTTAATTACTTTTGGTTTCCTTTAATACTGGACAACTTCTGTATCAAATAAATATTTCTTGGGGGACATAATATTAGAAATGCTCAGCAGCAACCTCTGAAGGACATGCTAGCTATCGTGTGTGTGATTTATAAAGAACCCCTCTGTATGCCTGTAGAGGGGCAGGCGAGATTTGGAAGTGGACAAGCAAATCGGTTATATAATGATTTGTTCAGAGCCACTTCCCAGCAGTGGGTAAGATCACATCCTCTCTGAGTCAGAGCGGAGTAGGCAAATCCTCCATCCTTGCCTAGGTTAGCTTCCTTACACAGACTCTGTTCCCCTTTGTGGGTTTCGTTCAGTTCCATTGCTTTATGTAGAGCAATTTAGAACATCAGGCTGCCTGATTTGTTCCATCTTAAATCTGTTAGCAGTAGCATTTTATAATGTTTGAAGTAGATGAATAAAAACAAAGAGATAAGTCCACCACTTAAAAAAGCCTAGTGTCTTCACTCTCAAGCAAGATGTTTGAGATTACATATGTGAGAAAGAATTAATACATGATGGCATAGTAAGGATTTATCTGCATGAATTTACTTAGACTGTGAACTCTTTGGGGCAGGGACTGTCTCTGTTCTGTGTTTGTGCAGTGCCTTCCACAACGGGGTCCTGTTCCATGACCAGGGTTCCTAGGCACTACAGAAATACAAATACTAAATAATAATAATAATGATGATGATAGGTTTGGGATGGTCAGATTACTCAGGAGTGGGAAGGCATCAGGGGTTATGCTGGTGTTCCCAAACAATATAACATTTATAGCATCCTACCCTAACAAGCCCTCTATATGTGCCAAATATTTTACAGCAAGTCTATTTTTATAAATATTCTGGGAAGTTTTAAAACTTCATTGGGACTATTTTTTGTTTTCTTTCATCTCTGAAACCAGATGCTCTAGTTACCATGAGTTCAACAAAAACTCTAAAAGTGACCTAAAATAGCTTTCCATACATAAAAATATCATGACCTTAAGGTCTGATATCTCAGGATAATCCATGGGTCTCCCCATGGACAGAAGGAGATAGTCTCCCTGCTTAGAGTAGCTCAGCGATGAGTCTGATCTGTCCTTCCAACCACAGCCTCTCCCACCACACCTCTTCCCCAATGGACTTTGGGGAAGAGGTGTGGTGGGAGAGGCTGTGGTTGGAAGGACATTACAACATGCAAACTTAAATAAGCAAGAGCCACGTGGTGATGTTCACAGTTGCATTTGGACGCCAAACCTGTCCTGATTTTGGTTAAGTTCAGGATTCTATATGAACACTTTGCACAGCTATGCCCTCAACCTGGGACTAATTAAAACCAATTACCTACTGTAGGAAGGATTTCCCTCTCACTATTAGTTCCCTGAAGACCCAATCTCCCCCAGGGGTTGGTTATTATACATAAATTACTATTTCTCTTATTATCCTTAAGAAGACAAGCAACTAGTCAACAGCTGTTTCTGATCATGCTTTTCTTTTAAAACAGCTGAGCACTGACATTTGTCGGGTTTCTAAATATGACTAAAGATTTCCTTTAAAATCATGAGTGATTTGTAAGCGAAACTAAAAACCACTGATGAAAATGTGCTGCATTCAAACAAGTAGGCTGATTATAACAAATAAAATATGTGACAATTCTTGTGTGTATCTGTTGAAAGAATTTATTTGCTAACTGATGATGATTTAGATTAATTTTGCATCATATGAAATTAGGCACAGGGAAAGTCTAATTTACAAACATGACCAAATGCCTCTACTGATGTAGTCATAATCAACAGGAATTTTTAACTAAATCAGTTTCTGTTTATACTTGGTGGAGTCTTGAACCAAAACCTTGGAACTGAACAAACCTCAGTTGTGGAGGTGTTCCAAATGTCAGTCCAGATCCAGACATAAAATTTGCAAACAATCCCCCTTTTTAAAAAAAATAGTGGCAGAACCAAAACCCTGGATCCAAACATCCAACCTTGGGTAGAAATTGGATGGAACTTTGTGACTTAGACCTACTGCTTGGCCACATATTGAGGGTATAACAGATCCCTCTCTTTTTATGTTCTTTACATAATGACAGTGCATGGAACCATTTATCTACGTACAGCTGCAGCTAACATGGTAGGCATGTAAGCAACCAGAAGGGGGCAGCCATGATTAACCAGAACAAAGTATATGCCAAATTAAAATAACCACCAAACAATTTAGAGACGATTTAGTTTTGTTATTCTTAATAATTCTTCATATACTGTACCCAGGCTTCTAGTGGGTTTTAAATAAATTACACTGGAAAATTGCACTAAAGAATTACATAAACAAGAGACAAAGCCAAGTATAAGATGCCACTATGGCTGTTTTTAAAATGAGAGTTAAAGCATAATCAACCCTAGATGTCAATTCTAGTGTTCTTAATGATGTGAGCCAGATTTAATTTTCTCTGAGGAGGAGTATGTGAGTTACCTGCAAACGCTGAACTCAGACAGCTGCTTTTAAAAATTCCTTATTGTTATATTTTAGCTTAAAGGACAGAGTGAGGTATAGCCAGAACAAACTGAAAACCTTGATGAGTTATATTGCATAGGTTTGAGTCAGCTTGCAAGATCAGTGTGGTGACTTGTATATTTTTCTTTCAGTTCGAGCATACATTATATTCCTCTGTGTTATGCCTCGTAACAGTTAGTCATATACAGATCCCAATGCTGTAAACAAGCATATGCTTAACTTTGCTCGCACAAGTAGTCCCAGTCCCACTGAATCCGGAGAGACTGAGTGGAAGTGTTTGCAGGATCGGGCCCACAGTGTATCACATGTTTATTTTATAGTCTATTCTTTATAACAGAGTCCCTGGATGGATTGTCTAGGTCAGCAGTTCCCAATCTATGGGTCATGAGTCATGACCCCACCCGGGGTCATGCCAAAATGGTGGCCTCCATGCTGTCTGGGGTTGCGGAAAGCAACAAAGTCTGGAAATGGGATTATGCAGACAAAAAGTTTGGGAACCAGTGATCTAGGACCTGATCCTGCCTCCCTGAGGTCCATGGGAGCTTTGCCATTGACAGGGTTACCAGCTCTCATGGTCTTATTTCAAGTCTCAACATACTTGGTGTAATTCATGAAACCTCAGCTGCTGGAATCAAGAGATTGCATGAGAAATTCATCTTTCATGAAAAAAGCTGGAAATTTCTAGCCCTCACGGGTTGCAGAGAAAAGTTTGAAAGTGTGAAACAAGGGTACCCTAAAATCTCAGAAATCAGAAGGCAAAGAAAAAGAACCCCGAAGGTATTATTTTTTAAAATCTCCTGATTTTTAAGGCAATAATGATCTTTTGGGAGCTTCAGCTCATGATTTCTGAACTGTTGAGGTTGGCAATAATGCGACTGACTTCACTCTCTGAAGGATCAAGCCCCTAGTTCCTGTAGCCTTCAGCTCTGAACCTGCAACCACTTACGCACATGCATAACTTTTCCCAGGAGAGTTCAATGGGTCTATTTGTGTGCAAAATTACTCGTGTGCAAGTGATTGCATGGTGGCAGCAAGAGAGGATTTCCATTTCAGTTACATGAGCCTTTTGGCTATTAGATTTTTAAATAAGTCTCTTTTTTTTGCCCATTAGTTTGGTCAAAGCTGAGGGATTCTAATATAAGTAAGTTTGGGTTATGTCGGTTGTGTGCGTTCTGCCTTTGGAATCTCCTCCCCCAAGTGTTTTATTACATCATGCAGTTAGTAAGCAGAAGTGTGCCAGTCCCCAGCATCTGTGACTAAGTTTGATGCCCGCAGCAGAAAAGAGAGAATGGCAGTGAAATGTTCGGTGAATTGTAGTGCCTGTGAAAGGTGCTGGATTGAAAATGCTGGAGGTTGAGGTCATCTGTTTACCTCAAAACAGACACATAGGCAACGGCAATAAAGGGTCCCCACACTGCCCTATCAATTAGCTTTAATTCTGAACCAGAGGGACCAGCCCTAGGCTTTAGACAGCGATTAATTTTCCATACTCATTGACTGCTTTACTATGGCTCTTTACCATGGCCTTGTCTATACTGGGGATTTGCCTTGATTTCAGCTCCCAGTGTAGCTACACCAGTGCAAACTCCTAGTGTAGACAGGCAAAGACTCTATGAGCCATAATTTGCGCCTGTGCATTTTACAACCATTTCAGTTAGGGGTAAACTCTCCCAGTGCAAAGAGAGGCTTTGCATTCTACACTAGAGGTTTGCACTGCTGCAGTTACATTGGTGGCTGGCCACCAATGGCTGAAATTGGGGCAAATTCCCAGTGTGGACAAGGACTAAGAGGGCCAGCAAAACTTTCAAATGGTGGCGGTGGCGTTCTGATGTGGAAACCTATTTATTAAAAAGCTGTTAAATGACAGCTCTCAGTCATAGCTAATCTGGGGCTGGATTCAAGCCAAGCTACATGAGAAATGCTTCATCTTCTATTACCAATATCATGGATCATCTAGTCTGCATGCATCTGCTCTTTCTGTTAGTGTCCAATGTCCATGAAATAGGATTTTCTGTCATATTGATTAGGAACAGTAGATCAGCTGTGGGCTATTTTTAAAAAGTAGGAAAAATTTTATGCTGAAGTATACTTTTGTTATGGTTCTGTGCTACTCCTAGGTAAATCTATACGCTATATTTTCCGTGGGGATGTTAACTTTTGAGGAGATATGGTTTGAAAAGGTCACCAATGTTCTTCATCTTGTGGGTTTTGTATTTTCCTTGCAAATAAAGATATGTGGAACCATAGAATCATAGAAGTGTAGGATTGAAAGGGACCTCAATAGGTCTTCTAGTCCAGTCCCCTGCACTCAAGGCAGGACTACATTACTAGACCATTCTTGACTGGTGTTTGTCTAATCTGTTCTTAAAAACCTCCACTGACAGAGATTCCACAACCTCCCTAGGCAATTTGTTCCAGTGTTCACCTACTCTGACAGGAAGATTTTCCTAATGTCCAACCTAAACCTCCCTTGCTGCAATTTAAGCCCATTGCTTCTTGTCCTATCCTCAGAGGTTAACAAGAACAATTTTTGAGCAGTCTCTTAAACAAAAGTAATTTTCAGATTCGGAGAGACATAGGCTATAGATTTCCCTTTGCTTCATATTATTACTAATAACAATAAAACTTCATTATCAGTCTGATCCTGATGTATCAATATTTTCTTAAGAGGTAAACAATTGCTTTAGTATTTGATTAATTCTGACTTGCAATTTGATAGTATGGTATTTGTAGTCAAGTGAACACTAAAGAAACTCGAAGACTTCATGTGATACCATTCAAGCTCTCTTGAAGTTCCTATCTACACTGGATATTTTCTTTTAAATTTCCCACTGTTGTTACCACCAGTTCAGCTTCACTAGTGAGACCAAAGCTGGGAATGCTAGTATAGACAAGCCACCAGAGCTTTAACCCCTGGCTCTGAACTGGTGTAGATAACACAGTGGTTAAAATACAGATGGCTGGTGTTGACTTATTGCCTATATGTTATACAGGAATTTAAATGGCATCAGATACAGGTTTTTGGTTTCTTTAGTATTTGCTTGGTTACAAATACTGTACTTTCAAACTGCCAGCCTTATTCAAGATTTTTGTTATGACTTGAATACCTTTCAGCAGGTTGTTTGGTACATTGTTGGTCATCGGGCAAATTTTTCAGTCAACACATAGAAGTTCTTGCCAGATCCAAAGATATGAGCTATGTTCACCAATCCTAATACTAATATTTCTATTTTTTTCTGGGAGGAGGTATTAAAATGATCGCTGTAGAATAAAGGAGAAATGGTAGGGTTCTTTGGCTGTGGGTAAGTTTAATATTATTATGTAAGCGGAGAGCTTAATGTCCTCGAAAGAGATTTGCCTACTTCTGACCTTCTTTAGACAGTGCTCACGTCCAGAGATGGGAAATGTGCAGCCTGTCTGTCAGTCCAGTAGATGCCTCAAGTGAGGTACCTAAATCCACAGTTAGGCATCTAAATACAGGTGGCATGATATTCAGTGGTGCGAATGCCTAACTGGATTTGAGGAACCTCACTTGTAGACACCCAGGCTTGAAAGTTTTCTTCCACGTCTCAAATTCTTCTACAAGTTATCAAAAAGTCTGGCATTACATCTGAGGGAACGGAAAATAACCCCAGCAGTTACTGTAGACAAGGAAACCAGCAAACTGCTGAACTTCGAAAATAAAGTCATGTTTTCTCCTAATTTAATCTGGGGCAGACACATCCTCCCCCACCCCTGGAAACCCCCAAACACCTTTCCCCTCCACACTATTGAGGAATCCACAGAAAGCCCTAAAATGGTCCTCATTGAAGCTTTGCAAGAGTTCTGCCCCACGCATACTTCTCCCATTATGTCACTGTAGTTGTATTTTACAAGTTAAAACCTGCGATTTTCTAAACAATTTATGAAAAAAGCCTAACTACAGGTTGCAAAATCAGGCTGAGAGAGGAGATAAGACTGTCCTCCCACTTCTGCAACTCTCACTGTACCTAGCAATCTGCAGTATTAAAGCCATGGAAAGAATCTTTGCAACCAGCATTTAAACATCAGATCAACTTACTTTTTAAGTCTCCAACTTGACACACTGGATCTGCTCACTGTTTTCACCCTTAGAAGTAAGTGAAAGATTTTGGGGAAGTCTTAAGTTCAGTATTTTCTTCACAGATCTGTCTGGGGCTGGCTTCGGTACCAAGCTGGTTAAACCAGAGCGTATGCTAAGAGCACACAATTTGCATTTTCTTTGGTCGTTTAAGAAACCCTCTGTAACGATCCTCCCTTAAGGCAGCTCTTTGCTGTGAAAGGAGGCAGCATGTGGCTATTGGCTAATGCTCAAAGGGGAAGAAGAGAACAGCCCACAAAAATATCTAAATATTTGTAGTTAAGTGAAAGTCGCCACATGACATTTTTCGGGTGCGGGAGGGGGAACAAAAACAAAAAAGGAGAGAGAGAGGCTTACAAGTGCATCTGGCTCTTCTAGGCTCCAGACTCCCAGCTGCAGGAACTATATGGAGCGAGACTTCTCCTGCTTTAAAAGAAGAGCAGCTTGTGTCCCTCCCCAATTCCTGTGGCTAGGGAGTGGCTTAACCCTCTCAGCAGTGTAAAAAAAAAAATAACTTTCCCACAACTCATTAATTCAAAGAAACAGATCGTTTAGACAAGCTGACCCCTTTATCTGGAGTGTGTGGCAGTGAGTCCAGAACAGATCAGAGGGTGCCTTTGAGTTTGTCTTTTCCAGATACTTTTTCCTGTCCCCTTTCCACACCCGCTGTCTTGAGGCTTCCCATTTTTGCTACCTGTTTTAAAAATTAAAAGTGCAAAGAACTGCTGGACAATCTTGTACGACTCCATCAAGGGTCCCTATCTGGGAAATGGAAACTCTGTAGCATGCTCTGAACTGGCCATGGGCTCAATAAGGTAACTCACACAATGGGCTGGGATTGTCAAAGGAGCCTAAGGAGTCTGGTGGCAAAATCCCACATTTCTAAGGGCTTGTCTACATGGGACACTACTGCGTGACAAACCAGGTGTGAGTTTACAGGGCACTAGCTTGCCACGCAGTAAGGGACCGTGTGAATGCTGCTACAGTGCACTAAAAGTCCCAGAGTGCTCTTTGACTTACCATGCTTTAGTAGCAGCCAAAGAACACTCTGGGACTTTCAGTGCAGCTGTGTCCAGTGCTTAATTTGTAATGAAAGAGGTGCCGGGGCTATGAACTGCCAAGCCTAGAGGTGCTGGGGCTATGAACTGCCAAGCCTAGATGTGCCGGGGCTCAGCCTTGGCAAGCCCCGACACAAATTAAGCGCTGGCTGTGTCCAAATGGGATGTTACTGTGAAGCAAGCTGACACATCGCAGATTCACACTGGCTTGCCACGCAGGAATGGCAGACAAGCCTTAACACCCTATGGTGCCTCTAAAAATCTAGCCCACATAAATACACATGGATGACGATTTGGACCCTATATAAATCACATAGGTTTTGAGACAAGGCAGGAAATTCAAAGTTAAGGCTTAGATTCTATCCTGCAAAGGGGAATAATAGATTTGTGCCCCATTTTGCTTCTTTATGCTGGATAAAGAAGACCCGAAAGGACTTTTTAGAATATTTTTATCCAACCTTATCTTCCTCATTTTTGCAGGAGCTCTCCCTTGTGCATCCAGAGGAGTGGATCAGGAGCTTTCTCAGCCCTACATTGAACAGGACTGTCGAATCATTAGCAAGGAGATCTTTTCTTCCTGCCCATAGGGTGTTTGACTTAAATAGATATTAACAAAAATAAGCAGGGCTAAGCAGTCTGAGTAAAAAGAACGCTTCCTCTCAATTGCACAGTTTTCACTCCTTGGTGCCTGTGTGGCTCTAATCCTGTTTGTTTCCCAGCCATCCCTAGAGCTTACCTGGAAAAACAGTAGATGAGACTGCAGTTTCTGATTTAAAAATCAGAGCTTGTGCATGTATAATTTAAAATCTCAGACTGTCATCTAGCTTATGAAGCAAAGAGGGTCCAACCTCAATTTGTTTCTTTGTATGTGACTTTAACACATACTAGAAAGCAAGGGGAACTGGAAGCACAATGGAGTCGTTCCATTTCCTTCTCAGCTGCAGCAGAGCAATCATCCCCTTTGGACAGTGTGACCGTGGGAAGGCCCTCCAAGGCGACATCTTCAGTGCAGGCTAATCCTGAGTTAAGCAGTTCCAGGTTAGCCTATCACACTACAGCATGACCACACTGTCCTTATCGGCACACTGCTCTCACTCCCTGCATCCGCACTGGTGCTGTAACTCAGTGATAAGCAAGCCGCTATCTAGGCGTGTGTAAGCCAAGATTCATTGTGCCACATCTCACTGCATCTCTCTGTGCTCGCATTCGCAAGGTGCTGTAGGGCAACTCGTCCACTCACTCAGGGCATTGTGGGAGGAAATCATCTAGATCTGGGAAATTCAATTCTTGGCAGGCCCCAGGCTGGTGTGGTGGTATGCTGTGACATGCTTAAAGTATGAATCATGCTCCTGTTAATAACTAATGCTTTTATAGAGGCACGGTTTCTTTTTTGTGCATCTGCAGAAGCTGTTGCCAAGAGACACTGATGGGTGTTTCAGAGGCTGCTCTTGACCTGAAGAAGGTGAAGGCAGAGGCTTACAAGCAGAAGGGGACCAGGTGAAGATGGAGGTGTGGACACGCTGGTGCTGTTTTTCTCAGCAGATTCCCTCCTCTGCATATCCTCACTTCTGGATCAAGACCGCAAGCATACACTGGCAGGACCACATTGTAGTGAAAACATGGGATGACCAGCAATAAACCCAGAATTTTTGCATAAGGAGAGCCAGATTCCTGGAGCTGGGTAAGGAGCTTGCCCCAGCCCTTGAGTAGCAAAGCACCCTGATAAGAGAGTCAGTAATGCTCCAGAAGCATGCTTCTATCACCTTGTGAAAGCTGGCAACCCCAGATGGCTACAGATCTGCTGGTAATCAGTTCAGGTAGGTAAAACCACAGCTAGCAAAGTGGTCATGAAGGTTTTGCAAGGCAGTTAATGCTGTGCAGACCTCCATGGTTATAAGGCTTGGAAAAATCCCTGAAATAATGGCAGGGCTTGAACAGCTCAGCTGGGCAAGTGCAATCAAAGGCATGTATGTACCCATCCTATGCCTGCCATTTCAAGCAAATACATACATTTACAGGAAAGGAATGGGGATACTACTCCAGATACACTGACAGGCAGGGTGCATGATGCCACAGTGTTCAAGAGGTCTGGCCTTTTTCAGCATGGGCAATGGGCAAACAGTATATGTTTCCCCCTTATCACAATCATCAAGCCGCTATCTGTGACCCAGCATACTTTCTGTTGCCTTTGTTGATGATGGCTTATCCTGATATGCACCAGCCAGGCAAGAGGCTGTTTAACTACATGCTGAGCCAATGCAGGATGTGGTGGAATGTGCCTTTGGCTGTCCGAAAGCAGGATTGTGCTGCTCACTGACTAAAGCTAGTGGCAGGTTGCATCACAGCTTCTGTTTAAAGGTTGACCTCTGTAAGTCCTCTCAAACTGACATATCAAATGTAGTCAGAGGATTCCTTTGAAATCTGGTGTGCCTCAGGCCGGCGCAGAGTAGGGTTGCTTACAAACTTTTTGAAAAAAGCTGTGGGTTTTGTGGTTTCTTCCCATCCCCTGCAGAGCTAGAGATCAAACAATTGATGTGATGGGGGTCAAAATGGCCTCTAGCTGTCAAGTTTTACCCAAGGTAGGGCCTGGCACCCCTTAAATCTTTGGGGGATCTAAATTGAGACTGGTATTTAAGAAAAAGTACAGAGTTTACAATGCAATGAGCCAATACAGAAAAACATCTAGAGGGTTTCCGTTCCCACCAATGTATATGTTTTACTGCTTAAAGAACAGGAGTACTTCTGGCACCTTAGAGACTAACAAATTTATTTGAGTATAAGCTTTCGTAAACACTCTAACATTTGAACGGTTATTTGGATTGCTTTGAAATTCTGTATGCCTCATGGGGGTGTGTGATAGCACGAGTGACCTAAATTTAGGGTCATTTGTCCAAGGGGTTCCCGGGTTACAGCCCTCCAAATAGAGTTTCCTTCTGCTGCCAAGAACCTTCTGCTTCCTTCTTCAGTTTTCTTCTGCTGCCGAGAGGTACTAAGGACCTTGTTGAGATTGATGGCTGTGAACTCACCCTTCAGTTAACATAACTATGGATACCTTAATCCCAAGTCCCCACCTAAGCCAAAACAAGTTTTGGACTGAATAGCTGGAGATTGCTACAATTTGTGAGTCGTGGGTGGCAATTTTATTTTGGGGGGAATGTAGTCAAAGTATTTGGGGGAAAATACTATTTCCCGGGAAGGGAAGGACATTAGTGGCAGAGGAGAAGAGGGGTTTGGGGCTGGAGCAAGTGAAGTTTTACCTAAGGTAGTACATGACACCCACTAACAATTTGGGGAACCCAAATGTGAACAGTATTTAAGAACATACTCACTTTTGTGCTTGTGTAAATGTGCAGTTCAAAGGATTACAGTGCACACGTGCCAACACAAAAGGGAGAGGGTTTTTATGCAGCCACTTTGTGTGTGCTTGGGTAGTTTGAGGGAATACCCCACCACTGATGCTTCTAGTCCAAACCTTTGTACACCCATGCAATGAAGATTTAATAGTTCATGTTGCTTGCTACAAGTTGTCTGTTATAATATTGTGTGTTTTTTATTATTTGGGGAGGCTTCCTGTGAGCATAACAGAAGAGTCAGCAGCCAGTCTAACCACAATTTGTGTTATATCAAGTGGGAAGGAGCCAGAGAACTCTGTGGAGGGTGGGGGAGGGTGGGGAGGAGGGGGACAGGGACAAGGAGAAGACTTGCAGCTGTAGAGGGGGCAGGACATGAGGGACAGTGGTTAAAAAGCCTTGGATTGGTTATTTGAGAAAATCTGTATTTTATTAATCCCTGGAGGGAGTTAGAGCAGGGTGAAGTGGTTACTTCCTGATCTCGGGGCTGCTTAATGTGATGTTTCCAGAAACACACAGCGTGGAGATTTGGAACTGACAGCTCGGATATCTTGACCACTGAGGGTTGTCAACATGTGGATTCTGGGTGATTCCTGGATCATGAAGTTGTAGAAGTTGGCAGGAGAGCAAGGTGTACACACCATGATGTAGGGATTGATGACTACACACTGATATGGGTGGACACAGGTGGCCTGCATTGTCATCATGTTTTTCCCACTATGCTACATCCGACTTGTGACTTAGGTAGTTGTGATCTACTGGATATTGTGTGCTTCACTCTTATAGAAGTGAACTGGGCCTTTTCCTGGATGTACACCTCATACAATACATGAGAGCAGATTTGAACCGCATCAGAGACTTGTGTCGAGGAGCTGTGATAGTTTTCTCTGCTGTGGCTGAGCACCTAAATACACCTCTACCCCAATATAACGCTGTCCTCGGGAGCCAAAAAATCTTACCGCGTTATAGGTGAAACCGCGTTACATTGAACTTGCTTTGCTCCACCGGAGTGCGCAGCCCCGCCCCCCTGGAGCACTGCTTTACCGCGTTATATCCGAATTCAGGTTATATCGGGTCGCATTATATCGAGGTAGCAGTGTAATTTCTACAGTGATAGTAGAAGGCTATTAAATGTTGGAAGAACATTAATTGGGAAATTGGAGGGTTCATGACTGACCAGAAAATGAATACAGTATGGCATAGAGACATTACAAGTTCTAACACCTCACTGTTGCTTGGAGATGGGGTACATCTATTCAGTGGTGCAAGTAGAAATCATTTCTTGCCAGTACTGCATTCATGGAAAGGACACAAGGGAGGGCACGTGACCTCCCCATGTGACCCTCCATGTGACTCCTCCCCCCACCCCCCGCCTGGGGCCCCTACATTCTCCCCATCTCCTCCGACACCCCCCTTACCTGTCTAAAATTGTACAATTGCATCTGTTAAACAGATGCAGTTGTGAAATGATACTTTGGGCCCCTGGTGCCACCTGTACTTCCAGGTGTCCTTGAGGATCCAGCAGCACCCCAAATTGAAAACTTCTTAAATGAAAGAAGGATAGGAAGGACAATCACCCCACTGTCCCTTAACACACTATCAGTGCCTCCCTTATGTCCAAACTAAACTTCTGCCAGCTCCTGCCTTTATCTAAGTAGTGCTCTCCGCCAGGCACTAGGAAAGCAAAGCTGTTGCGCCATCTGGGTTTGATGGAAAAGAGGCATAGAACTGTGTGTGCCATGTGCATCTTGATAGAACTACAGCCCAAATTGTTTTATTATTTTCCTCCGCATGACATACAGGAGGGGCAATCAAAATCAGCCTGGCAGAACGTGCATGAGAACTGTCTCTAGACAGATAAGCAGTTGATCAAAATCACATTCTCTGATTTCTTGGAGCCAAATCCTGTTCCCGTTGAGATCAAAAGGAGTTTTGCTATTGAGTTCAATGGGAAATTTGGAGAGGAAAGAACAAAACCACACAAGCAAGGGCTATGTTGCTTATACCACAGGTATCAAAGGCTGCTGACTCATATGAGAAATTCAGCAGACATCTGATCTTTGTCCATTGCAAGGGAGAAATCAGTAATCAATGAGGCTAGAACACTCTCTATACCATATCCAACTCATAAGTCCATCTGCAAAGGATCAAGGAAATATGAAGGCTCCAGATTACCTTAAAGTCCTCAGTCCCTTGGTCAGAATGCTCCCATTAGTATATGGTCATAGCCCAGAGGCTGGAGCAGGAAATAGGCAAAATGGAGATGTTTCCAGGCCAGGGCCTTTTAGCTTCTGCCAAGTGCCAAATAAAGGGAAATCTGTTCTGACTGTGAAAGATGATGTTTGGAGTCACATGGGTGAGTTACATGTCCATCATCCTCACCCATATTCTAGTTAAAACATTCACAAAAAGTCCATTAAGTGTAGACAGGCGTTTTCTAGGGTCCATTGTGAGCTAAGTGTTCCTTAATGGGCCATTCAACTTGACTTGTCTCTTCATGTGCTGGCTAAATACCTTGTGGGTGTTACCACAGGAGCAAACATGTAGTAAACCTAGCTAATATTCATAACTTCAGATACCAAGATGAATATACATGCATAGAAATAGCATAATCATAAGTACCAGCTATTTCACCTACATGACTATTCCCAAAAGAGATTCTGAAAAATCACACCACATACCTGAGACCCTATGTGCCAGCACCATGCCCCACTGGAGTTTTGTTCTCTGCTATGGAACAACAGAGATGGAGCCAGTGATATCACTCCATTTAGCCTAAAAGGGCAAGGTTAATTTGTAGCTGTTCAGGTGTGACTGCACCTTTAGTCAGTGAGGGCACACTGGCTGGCACACATTCAGGTTAATGGGCTTCAGTGTTCCTTTGCAGTTAACTTTGTAATGTTCATAAACCTGGTATGTGCTGAGGTGGTTTAAAGCATAACACAGGTTTTTAGGTTTGCAAATCTGTGAACCTCGGCCTTTTAAAGATTTTATTAGTATTATTTATTTATTTTGCTGGTCATAATGTGGGTGGGTATCCGCTCCGCCCTCTGTGCATGAGGTTATGTATGTGTCTTGTAGCCCTCCTCTTAACACTAGTTAGAAGGAATTTTTTCTATATTTTTTTTCTATATTTTTCAGCTATATTTTCCAGTACAGTGATGAAATGGGTGTTTGTATATACAAACATCAACATGCTTAACTACCCACTTTCCCCCAAAATATGTAGTATTTCAGTCTGTTTATATGGAAGTTATAGGAGTTGGGTGAGGAGCTATTTCAGCATATGTATGATTTATTAAAAGACAAATTTTAAGTAGAACTGTATCTTAAACTGCATTATGGTATTGTACCCAAACATTGCATTTCAATGGGAGATTCAACTTCCTTTTTAGGACCAGAACAGACTCCTGAAACTCTTACCACAAAAGTGGTCCACAGATATGCAAATAGTCCCATTGTCTTCAATGGGATTGATCAAATGAATTAGGATTTTCAGGATTTGGTTCCAAGTTTGGACATTGTTCTGGATGAAACCTACAATGCCTCAGCTGTCAGATCAGAAGGCGCTTCATTCAAATAAAGGTGGGCAGATATGTGATGAGTCCTGGCTCCATTGCTAAGATGAGGAACATATTTTCAGCAAAGTTCTTGGCAGATTCCTGAGGCAGCTGGTTTAAGGCCATCAGTGTCTGTCATTATTATCTTTACTTATAGTTACCTCACCCACAAAGCTGGAAAATGAGGCATTTGTTTTCTATGTTTTGTTGCTCCAGTTCCAGTTAACAAAATGCATGTTAGACTAGTTTGGCTGCAAAGAATAATTCTATGTACACTGGGGACAACACCTGATTCATGCAAGGCTGCAGAACTGGGCTGACATCAGAATCCAAACATCCTTTGGCCAGTGCAAGCAGAAGCATTCCTCTAATGATTTGTACTTGATGTGATGCAGTATGAATGTAATGGATAATTCAGACCAAATGGGAGAAACAGAATAAAAAACACTGTTTAAACACCTTCCATCCCTTCGCCTCCCCTCTTGAGGACTCCTGACCAATTTAACAGCACAATACATATGCTAAGAAACTTAAACAAAGCCTTTGTTTAAGTTTATTAGCATATGCATTGTGCTGTTAAAGCCATATAAAGAATGAATGCCCTCCCTAGCTGTGTTCTGCTCCTTTAAGGCTAGCCCCAAGTCTTTCTGGGTACCCTGTACCCACTAAAAATCTCTTGCCGGTACTGGGTACTGGAGAGTACCGCCCTACTTGCACTACTGCATATATTGAACAGGAGTCAGAGGATCTTTACTGACATAAAATTGTCATTATTTGGAAACAGAAATCCTGTCTGTGATCTCAGTCGCTGGCACTGCCACAAACTCCACCCTCTACTCATTCTGAAATATGACCAGGGGTATCATTCTACTGTAACATACTTGCCCTCACTCTAGGCACTGCATGTGAGTTAGGTTATGTGGAGCATGGGGGAAGTAACATCAGGAGAAATGTTTCTATACCAGAAGTGATGACTTCAAAGACATATGTTCCCTGCTTGTTGTGGGATGGACTGGGTACAGTAGTGTGTGTGTGTGTGTGGGGGGGCAGGTTGAAGGGGGCAATGCTGGGAATAGGTCAGGGGCATGGCTGGGGATGTGTGTTGAAGCAGGGCTGGTGGAGCCCAGCTGATGTGTGTGGGTGTGTGGGACGGGTGGGAGTGTGCTGGCTGGCTTGATATGCAAATGGCAAGACATAATATGCACAATTGCCTAAATGACTACTGCCTATCAACAACATATCTTATTCCCATTCAAAACATTAGGAAATTCAATGGCAAAAAACTACATTAATGCAGAGTTAAAGTTGCTTGGTGGTTTATCGACCCCTTGCAGGGCATTTAGCTGAGCAAAACTTAAACGTCTGAAAACCAGGCAATGCACAGCTAAGGTTACCCATGGTTAAGTCATTGCCATTGCTCTGTCTGTTTGACCTCAAATTCGGAAGCCTTTTGATCACACTGACTGAGCCTCCAAGTTGCCTTCCATTCCCTGGATGACCCTAGTACTGTCTCACTTGGTCCTGACAAAAAGAAGAAAAAAAAAGTTTGAATAATATGACTCCTTATAATTTCATACTCACAGTACGCAGCTGCAACTAAGTAGTAACAACTTTCATCTCAAAAGGATACTGTTCTTGTTGCTGATTCTCTCAGCCAGCACATTTCTGCCTGCTGTGAGGTGCTCTTTTTGGGAAAGAGAGCTGTCGATGGGGGTGTGGTTCAGGTGCTGGGAGGTAGAGAATAGCAATGGTGATTATATTAATCCCATTTCCAATTGGTGCAGCCTTACATGTCATGCAGCTTCAGGTTCCAGAATAGAAGGACCACTTATTTCAGGCCTTGGGGAGGAGACCTTTCGTGTGTTCAAGGGAAATCTTTCTCCTTGTGGCAGATGAAAAGATAAGTGACTGGAGAAGGATTACAAGTTACAAGCGTGGGAAGCTTGCCCTACCAAGCAATCTCAGAGACCACCTGGAATATTTACAGAATGAAAAATGAACCCAGATAAGATCAGCAATAAATCAGCTTTTGCCTAGTGGGAGATATTTGGAAAGTAGTGCCTTTAAGGATTGAGTTACGGTAAATTACATTTTGCCTGGGCTTTTTCCTTTTGTATTAAGTGCTTTTCCAGTAAAAAATTGCTTCTGCATTCAGCCACTCTAAGATGCCAGTTTGTAGGTCTTTTTCTTGTCCCCCATTTTAAGTAGTATTGTTGGGAGGTAAGGAAGCTGGGGATGGAGAGGTATGGACAAGCATAATGGCACAATGTCTACCCGCAACTGAAGCAGCTGCTGGGATTATAGGGTAAAACCTGCCCAAATATTTTGCAATATCCCTCATAATAATAACCATATTACCTGGTTGAGATGCAGATTCCTCCCTGGATTCTACTATTTGGGTCCCCTCCACCTGGCTGTGCTCTTCCTGGTCCGGATCAAGGAAGAGCTCTCTCTGAGGCTGATGTTCCCCCTGTGACAGTGTACCCCATAAGCTTTATGGGGGGGTGCTTATAAATGTATGTATGACATAACTGGAATATGTTTTGTGCTGCCTGTACCATGTAATATATCTCCGTAAAGGTTATGGTCTACTATATCTATTCATCCTATTTGTACATATATATCATTCTCTACTTGAGGTTAAGAATATGGGCTGTATGGTGGCTTGGTTTCTAAGTAAGCTTTGTGAGGCATTTAGTCAGCTTCTTTAGGAAGGAATTCGCCAGGTTAAGTACCTGATCAGGAAACACTTGGGGAACAATGCATCTTGGAATGCTCCAATCCACATAAGAAGTCTTCCTGGAGACCTGCAAGATACCATGTGGACAATGGCTTCGGCCTGTAAAGACTGAGTCATGCAGGGACATGTGACTTGCCCAGGTGACTCCAGAACTCCATCTTGGAGCTGGACTTTGCATAGGAGGGAGGAGGGGGGTCTCCACGCACAAGAGAGAGTCTATTTAAACCCGTGGGAGACCCCTCCATTTGGTCTTCAGCTGGCTAAGGAAGGAGCCTCTCCACCCCCCCACCCCAGGATACTTGAAGGGAACTGGAACAAACGACAATAACTACAGGGGGTGTGAGTGATTGCTGGACCCAGGCTAAAAGGAGATTAGCCTGTAAAAGGGAGCATTCTGGAACTGGTGAGGAACTTATCTGTATTTAGTTTGATTAGACATAGATTTGCGCATTTTATTTTATTTTGCTTGGTGACTTACTTTGTTCTGTCTGTTACTACTTGGAACCACTTAAATCCTATTTTCTGTATTTAATAAAATCACTTTTTATTTAGTAATTTACTCAGAGTATGTATTAATACCTCGGGGAGCAAACAACTGTGCATATCTCTCTATCAATGTTATAGAGGGCGAACAATTTATGAGTTTACTCTGCATGAGCTTTATGCAGGGTAAAACAGATTTATTTGGGTTTAGACCCCATTGGGAGTTGGGCATCTGAGTGCTAAAGACAAGCACACTTCTGTGAGCTGTTTTCAGGTAAACTTGCAGCTTTGGGGCAAGTGATTCAGACCCTGGGTCTGTGTTGGAGCAGACGGGAGTGTCTGGCTCAACAAGACAGGGTGCTGGAGTCCTGAGCTGGCAGGGAAAACAGGAGCAGGGGTAGTCTTTGCACATCGGGTGGCAGCTCCCAAGGGGGTTTCTGTGACCCAACCCGTCACACCCCCAAGCTCTGCATGGCTGTTTGGTGAGATGGAGGGCACCTGCTTTGCTGACATCCAAGTTCTGAATGCACACCTGTCCCAGCTCCACAGGTGTGTCCATGCTGAAACGGGTCTCTGTGCTCAGGGTGCTGCTCAGAACATGATCCA
Organism: Emys orbicularis; assembly: GCF_028017835.1. Lineage (NCBI taxonomy): Eukaryota > Metazoa > Chordata > Testudines > Emydidae > Emys > Emys orbicularis. The sequence goes on from NC_088691.1 coordinate 26,836,377, forward strand.
TTTAATCATGAGATGGACAGGACATCATGGCAGCACCAGATTTCTTATAGTTATCCACAGCTTTCCAGTACCTCACCTTGAGCCCCTTTATCTTTTCCCTGCACTGCTGCTGTCCAATCCACTTGGTCCCATGATCAGCCAGCAGCTGCTGAGATAGTCTATCATACATTTTGGGGGACCTCTCAGAGGAGTTAAAGTCATGGTTTTTGTTTGCTTCTGCCCCAAGCAGCATCAAGAATCTGGTTTCAGTCTCTGGCCAGGTGACTGCCTGCTGATACATGGGCTCAGTACTGGGCATTATTCTGCTGGATAAAACACTGGAGATGGGTGAAGGTGGAACAGCTGCAAGCAGTGTGGGACTGAGAAGTCTCAGCAGAAGCATATGAAAGGAGACCACTTCTGGTTTGGGGTTAGAGCACAAGTAGATGGCAAGTCAGTACACAAGGAATGGTTGCCTAGGGGGCTTGAAGAAAGGGATTGGAGGACCATCATGTATTGATTCAGGTGACTGGCTGTGGCTGACCATTTTCACTGCAGTTATGTTGGGTTAGCAATACTCAGAATAAGCTATTTTAGGTCCATCCTATACCTCAGGGCATGCTGGCTGCCTTGCCATATGGCACAGATCAAGGCATTTGGATGTATGAATGTGGAGCTTCTTAAGGGGAAAACCCACAGCTGAACCAGTGTTAAGTTTGCCATGAAAACAAAGCCTAAGACTGCAGAGCAATATATTCTCTGAAGCCAGAGCACAAGACCCCCTTGTGGAAAGGGGAGTAGTGTACCTTGGTCTCCCAGAAGCATTTGATCTTCAGCCCTCTGTAAAGAGAGCAACAAACTCTGAAAAGCCCAAACAAGATGCTAAGAGAAGTGACATCAGGCAGAATATATAATGCTTCAGATAACATTGCAGGCACTGTAACTGCAGTACAGAACTTACAGTGCATAACAAGTAATACTACTGTCTACCTAGGGATCATTTCCTTTAAATATAATCATTACTAATTATATACATTACCGTAGCACATGGAGGTCCCAATGGGACCCCTCTGGGTATTTGTACAAAGAGAAAAAGATGATACCTTCTTGGAACAGCTTAAAATCTAATTAAACAACATGCAACAAAAGGGTGTAACAAGCACTTGGAAGGACTAGGGGATGGAGAATGAGGAAAACAGTAGTAAGAACATGAATTTACATAGGCCGATATATGCACAACTAGATGGAGCCGCATAGACCCTGAAAGATGCACATGAGGGGAGAAGGACTTACCAAAAGAGACACTGAAAGAATGAGCAGTGTTAGGAGGAGAACCATGGGAGGACGGGATGGTGAAACCCAAGGAAGGTATGAACAAAGATGTTAAATGCAGCTGAAAAGGATGAAAATGGAGTACAGATTTAGCCATGAAGAGGCTGTTAGAGACCATCCTGAGAGCAGGTGCAGTGGCGTGGAGAGGATGGAAGCCCGTTCTGAGGAGGTCAGGATGAAGTTGGATATGGGGAACTCAAGCCAACCGTTGTAGACAGTGTATCCAATGGGTTTGGAGGTGAAAGCAGCTGAGGTAATTAGTTAAGAGATGCCACTGGGGGCAAGGGCTGGTTTTAATTAGAATAGGGCATACCAGACATTGCTTGTATTGTGAGAGGAGGGAAACTGATGAGAAGTGAGAGAGAAAGTAGTAAAGAGAAGGAGTGGTAGAAGGGTGTGGACAAGCAGAGAAATGAGCTGCAAAAGGATGGGGTTAGGTCAGGAGGTGAGAAACCATCAGTGTGAGCATGAAGAACGGAGAAGAGCGTGATAGAGAAGGGGTAGTCACATCAGCGTTTGCTGTTCTTCCCTTTGAAAAAGTCTAAAATCCTGCACAGAGAGGGAGGAGGATGTTGGGGTGGGGAGGGGAAGATGGAGGTGCAAGAGGGATTCCCAAGTAGTTGACTAGGTGGCTGGGATTGTGGGTGTGGGAATTCAGTGGTGGTGGAGAAGTATTGCTGGTCAGTTAGGAAGACTGAAGAACTGAAAGCTGTTACCAAGCCATGATTTAATTTCTGAAAAAGATGTAAACAGATTCTTTAGTTTTCATAAAAATGTGATAACAATTTGGCATAATGAAGTGAGTGCTTGAACATTGGATACATAGTACTTTCTTAGCAATAAGTCAGTAGCCTTGACAAGAACAAAGGGGAACCAGCAATGTTTTGGAAATAAGTCATTTGGATAAATGAAAAATGATCTCTTAACCCAAAACAAAAATCAGTCCAAAGCACTGTTGTGTGGTAACCCAGAATGTGACTTGAGAGATGAAAAGAAGATCTTCAGGCTGCTTCAGACATGAGCTGTTGTCAGGGCCGGCTCCAGCTTTTTTGCCGCCCCAAGCGGCGAAGAAAAAAAGAAAAGAAAAGCCCGATTGAGCGGAGTGACTGAGCTGCCGCCGAAGTGCCGCTGAAGAGGAAGCAAGGCACGGAAGGACCCGCCGCCAAATTGCCGCTGCAGACCCGGACATGCCGCCCCAACAACGGACGGAGTGCCGCCCCTTTCTATTGGCCGCCCCAGGCACCTGCTTCCTTCGTTGGTGCCTGGAGCCGGCCCTGGCTGTTGTCAGGAGAGACGGAGCTCACAAAATACCAAACAACGCAAGCAGTGAGAAAGAATCCCTGATTTGCACACTTGCTTCTGTCTGCATTATTACTATTCTTGGGGAGTTGTGTTTGTGGTGCAGTCTAACATTATGATCAGAAATTATGTAACACTCCACTTCCCACATTTTAAATAGATCATATAATTTCAACTGATATAATGTAGCATACCGATCTGCTCCTGTAAACGACGTATGTAAAGATAATGGCTGTCACACTTCTATATGGAGGGAACGATCATGTGGGTGCAACATTTTCATTCAATGTGTTCCAGTTTAATGTCTTGATTTGTATTAATATATGTGCTACAATTTCTGACAATTATTTTAAAGATACTGCCGACCAGAGAACTGCACAGCTAACAAGAGTCGCAGTGCCACCCTCAGATATACTGGTATAGCTCCTGTGAAACTCAGGGGGAGTTCCGCATGCCTATTAAGGGCCCAAGAACTGAGAAAGTGTTTGTGTGACGAGAAGGGAATGAACTATTCAGACGTGGTTGTTGGTGATCTTGCTGTGGGAAGGGTTTATGCTGTTTTAAAAGAAATGTCTTCCCGGAAATGTTCACAGTCATCTTGATGTCGTTGATTGCTCATTTTTGCTTTTTGTTTTAGCAAATCTTTATGCAAGCCGCATACTTTTGCTGGCGATGCGTCTCCACATCTGAGACGGTGGCTGTGCTGCAGTTAGCCCACCCAAATAATGGAATACCTTCACACTGGCCTTCAGTGACATAAGCATTATTATTCATCGTTTATATTACAGTAGCAACTAGAAGCCACATCTGAGACTGGGGCTCTCTTGTGTTAGGTGCTGAAGGACATAAATCCACACCGTGTAGAGGTCAAGCAAAGGAGTTTATTACACACAGCGCTGGCGGAGTGTCACCTGGCTTATTAGGCTCAGAGACACTGTCAATCAATTGATTACAATAGAATATATAGATTTTCCATGGGCGGGGGAAAGTGGCGGGGTAGGCAGTTCCACACCCCGGGATAGGTTTTGCAGCAAGACAAGATAGCACATTAGCCAAAGGTTAAAAGGTTACATAATGTCTCCGCCCATGGTCTCAAGTTAGCAAGTTAACATTTAATTAATACTTTGATAAAATGTTATTAGTATAAAATATATATGTTGAATTCTGATTTGGGGTCCATAGGAATGGAGCAACTCCTTTGATTGTCCAACAGGTACATTCCTAGTGTAAGGGGACTGTTGCCCCCTTACTAACATTCAGTGGGGGTGTTTTGGTTGGCTAGCTCCCAGCACTAAAAGGGGAAGGGTCGACAGCAAATCAGGAGCCTGAGACTGACAGTCCCCAGGAACAATGGGGAGAGGCCAATGCTCCAGATCAGCCTGATTGACAGGGCGGGCAGGCTAATCAGGGAGTCAGGAGGCCACGGGGGGTCCCGTCCTCCGTGTGAACTGGAATTGCCTGAGTCAGACAGAATGGGGCCGAGCTAAGGAGAGAGCAGGGGCCCGAGCTAAGTTGCTGGAAGCAGAGCTGCAGCCCCAAAGCCAGAGCACAGCCCAGAAAGAGCAGACCTGCCCTGGGAGCAGAGCTGTAGTAACCAGAGCCAGAGAGGCCAGAGAAGCAGCCCAGGGAGCTGAAGGCAGAGCAGCAGCAGCCGTGCTGAGGCAGAGTGGAGCTGGAGCTGGAGCTGGAGCTGGGGCTGGGGCTGGAGCTGGGGCTGAGGCTGGAGCAGTCCGGAGCTGGGTGCGGTGAGCAGCTGGGGAGAGTGAGGGGGACCCTGGGCAGTGGGCCCAGCGCAGGGAGACACCTCAGCCAAGAGGCCTTGCAGGCCAGACTTGGAGGGGGATCGTAACCCTGTCAGTGCGGGGGCAACGCTGGGAAAAAGGGTCCTGCCACCTAGAGCCTGAGAGCGTGTGGCCACCGCCCGAGCAAGTGTCCAACCCGCAGCGTCTCTGCAGCACAGCCAGGGCCTGAGAAGGAGCCTGGGACCTACAAGGAACAGACTGTGACCTGCCCTGACGTTCCAGAGACACTGTTTGTAATGTTCCCTGCCACAGAGCGGGGTGATGTGTTTACTTTAACCTTTCCCATTTTTCCTTATTCTTTTTAAAATTAATTGTTAATTAAACAACTTGTATTTGCTTTAAATTGTATGAAATGATCAGTGGGTCAGGGAGGTGCCCAGTGCAGAGAGAGTACCCCGGAGTGGGGACACCCTAGCCCCTGTCCTGGGTGACCACAGCAGGGTTGGGGGTCGAGCCCCCCAGGAATCCTGGGCCCAGCCTTGTCGGGGTTTACGAGGACTCTGCCAGACAGGAGAGTGGAAGGGGAGTCTTCAAGGGCAGGGAGGCCTCTGGGTAAAGGAAGTGGGAGCGAGGACTCAGATCCTTTCGCTAGCCCACTTCACCGGGGTAGTGCAGAAGCCAGGAAAGTTCCTCACAATAGCGGGACCATTCCCCCGCTTACACTAGGGGTTAAAACAAAGAAACAGCGAAAGGATATGATAATACAGATTGTTTCCTTTATGTCTTAAGGCAGGGCATTGGTCCCTGGGAAGGGAGGTGGAAGGATGCCATATCATTATACTGACATGTGTCAATTTTCATAAACTCAAGGTTGTATCTGTGGGAAGAACGTTCCTTACAGAAGAGACTGACACAATAGGAACAATTTGTTCAATCTGAAACATTGGATGAAACATCATTATTCAGTTATTGCTTCAACATCTGGCATTTCTACTGACCAAGCATATCTTAGCAAAGGCAATGTTATCTTGTTTATTTTGCTTTTCTCTTATCTCTGGACTTTGGGTCTGAAAAAGAGCTGGCACAATCCATGTACCAGGTTGTTATATAAAATGCACATGGATTTTAACCCTTCAGGTGCACAGAGCAAGAGACAATCCCTGGCCCAGAGAGCTTACATTGGAAATAGACTGTATCATCCACATTTGTGGGGCAGTGGGCTAACAATGGTTTAGAGCTCGACTGGATGACATATGCATGAGGTGTGCAGGCTTTGGAAACCCCTTTGTGATGCGTGGAAATATCTGGAGAAGCCACACTGCTGCTTTACAGTTATCTACCACGTCTGCCAATTAGCACAGATTCCCCTCCATGGATCTCATGCGAGGCATTGGCTTCCAGGGCCTGATTCTCCCAGGTGCTGAATGCCTTCAGTTCCATTCATTCATCAGCCTCTTTCCCAGCTCATCCATCCTTTTAACAGGCATCTTATTAATCCAGTGCTCCAGCTGCTTGTTGGTTTCCTGCTGGAGTTTCAGTCAATTGTTATAGCTTATACAAAGTCTGAATAGAGTGGGGCCTGATTGAGAAGGCGGCCTTTCAATACTGGAGCACAGGGGCCCCCAGAGGATTCAGGGGGCCTGGGGCAAAGCAATTTCGGGGGGCCCTTCTATAAAAAAAAGTTGCAATACTATAGAATACTATATTCTCGTGGGGGCCCCTGCGGGGCCTGGGGCAAATTGCCCCACTTGCCCCCCCCCCAGCGGCCCTGCTGGAGCACCCTTCCCTCCCCCTTTAGGGGTTTTAAGGGTGAATGGTCTGAGGAATATAGGGTCTGAAACAAGGAGGGGCTTTGGGCATTATAGGTGAGTAATTACTAGTTGTGTTTTGATGGGTAGCCTGTTACATATGCTTTTTTTTACACTGTGTGTTTCCAATCACAGTGAAAGCACCCAGGGCAGTGTATGGAAGCACAGGGGCAATTACTAACAAAAATCAGTAAATCAATATAGGGTTGCCAACCTTCCAGGATTGTCCTGGAGTCTCCAGCAATGAAAGATTATGTCATGTGATGAAACTTCCAGAACTACATCCAAACAAAATTGGCAACCCTAATTATTACTACATATCCTTGACTGGAGTCCAGATGCTCCTCACCATTGAGCAGCTCAGAAGAGAATAAAAGAGAGTGAAAGGGGATCAGAAAGGCCCAGAAACTAGCAGACGAGGGGAATGGAGCTCTGTGGCATGTTTGCCTTGAACCTATGGAAGTCTGCTGTGAAAATCCTGCACAACTGGAGCACTGCAGGTTTGGGCTGTGCTAGCTTGCCTGAGGTGCGGCTGGCGGTGGGGAGTTGCTGCGGTGTATAGGATGATGCCCTAGCAACTTGGTGAAAATACCACTACAAAACAATCAGAAGTTAATGGTAACATTTCTTTCTAGCAATGGGTGCAGAGCAAACACACCTGGGAGCCAATGGCCTCAGGAAAAGGGCATGAGCCCTGGGAAGCAGAGCAGAGTGGCTGGCATGCTCTGCAGCTGCCATTCATTCTACAAGCTTGGAGCTTGGTTTCTTCTCTGATTTTCAGGCTACACAGGGCTCAAAGGCCATATCACATGCTCTGCTCTAGTCACATGACTACAGACCAGCCTTGCTGAGGACAGTGGTAAATGCACATGGTGAACCTTATGGAGTTCTATGACAGCACCTTACTCTCCGATGGGATATTTTCCACAGAAAAGAATGACTTAGACCTCGCTATTAACGTGTCCATGACATGCCCCACTGTTTTCTTTCAATATGCAACTACATGAATCCACACCCAGAGAATCTTTTACCATCTCCCTTCCATTGAAATTAATGGGAATCATGTTGTTAAATTTCCTGGATAGTACTAAAAAATTAGGGGTGTGTGTGATTGTTCAGAGTACCAGTAAAGCACTAACTTAAGAGCTCTAACACTTCAGAGTAGCAGCTTCCTATCTGGCATTTCCATGCTGACCATGGAATTTTGGAGGGTTTACTTCAGAATTTGGGTTGCTTTTGTTCCCATGGGAACAGCTAACCAGTTTAGCAGGGTCAAATAGATAGAAATGCACTAGAAGCCCCTCAGGTCAGGCTGGGTAGGCACTCCCTTTTTGTTATCAGATTCAGTATGTTTTTTGCCTGCTGCTTGTTTCCTCTACCAGTATTCAGACATCTGGGTCTAATGCTACCCTTTCACTGAGTGGAGTTATATTTGTGTTTTCTTTGGCCTGTGTAAAAGAAGCTAATGGAAAAAGAAACAGCTGATGCATCTGGCCCTTTTGTCTCTTATTCCTTATAGCTCGTAAATAGTTTTTCTCTTTCATCAACAAGTAATAGCACAGCCTCCCGATTGCTTTTCACTGGAAAGCATTCCGCTTCTTCACACAGGCTTTTTCTTCTTCTTTGCTGGTAAATTTTTATTTTTAGGATTCTGAAGTATGCTGTTTCCCTTCAGCTTTTGACTGAGAGCAACAATGAGTTCAAATACAGGGGAATGTTACTATAAATTGTTTAGAGCAATCCAGGCTACGTGACACTGCAGATGGAAGCACAGGGGCAATTTCATATGCTGGAATTAAAATTTAAATCCATGTGGAATCATTTATTACAGGGGTCGGCAACCTTTCAGAAGTTTCACTCTAATTTAAGGTTTCATGTGCCGGTAATAATTTTAACATTTTTAGAAGGTCTCTTGCTACAAGTCTATAATATACAACTAAACTATTGTTGTATGTAAAGTAAATAAGGTTTTTAAAATGTTTAAGAAGCTTCATTTAAAATTAAATTAAAATGCAGAGCCCCCGGACCAGTGGCCAGAACCCGGGCAGTGTGAGTGCCACTGAAAATCAGCTCGCGTGCCGCCTTCGGCACCTGAGCCATAGGTTGCCTACCCCTGATTTACTATATAATGGTAACTAAGGAGCTTTTGAAACTGCCAAATTAAAATGCTATAAATTGGCTTTTAATGGGGCTTTTTAAATTGCTTAAAAAACAATCCTAGCAGAATCCATTTTAGCCCAATATTGTACTCGATATATAGAAGAGATACTATCAATTTAAACTGCATAAAGATTTACACACTGCACTGATCTTATTGTAATCCAGGTGTGTAGAACCGGGCATGAGATACAGGAATTATCACAAACAAATTCACCCTCCTGCAAACACTTTCTGGCAGATTTTCAGACACTGGTTTCCATTTCTGCGAGTAACAATAATTGGGGATGAAATTCTGCCCCCCACAATTTAGGCATTGAAGTAACCTAAATACTTGTGATGCCAGATAAGGGTTTATCTACAGAGGGAACAAACTACTCAGCAATAGCTATTCTGGAAGAGCTCCCCGTGTGGACTCTCTATTCCAGAATTAAAGTAATTTCATTCTAGAATTACTCAGTGTTAGAAGTGCACTAATTGGCTGAACAAAGCGAGGTCCTACCTTCAAACATTTGCCTGTCTGTTTCAATTTATTACAATAACTTTTGAATGCCACAAGTGATGAATTCCAAAATGACTGTGAACTTTCTCGGTGTCAACAGGCAGACCCCTACAGATTTTGGTGAAAATCAGAAACCTGGAAGGGAGAATTGGGGGACACATGGGGAGCCTCTGACATATGGTTACCAGACACAGCAACTTCAACTTTCTCTTCTATAGATCAAAGAACCAGTTGATGGCAGAAATTAACACACTTCAGCATAACAGTACCTCCCATCTCAACTCTGCCCATCCTCCCAATAAAGTTTAACAGGTTGACTCCCTGAATGCCTTATTTCCCAACAGGAAAAAAAAAGTGTGGGGGGTGGGGGGGGAGAGAAGAGAAGGAAAGGATGGATAGGTGGGCAGAGTCCCTGGCATGGAGGGGGACAAAAGGGGACCTAGGTAAGCGGGGAGGGGAGAATGTGAGGGACACAAAAATCCCTGGCAGGGGGAGAACCGAGGATCCTGATATGGGGGTGAAAAGGGAAAATGGGGGAGGGGGCACAAAGAGCCCCTGGCATGGGTGGAGCAAGTAATGGGGAACACACAGAACCCCTAGCATAGTGAGGAGGATGGGGAGACAATGATATGGGGAAGGGGACACACAGAGCCCCTGATAGAGGGGAAGGGTAGAATGGGGTACAGGGACATGTGGGGAACACAGAGCCTCTGGTGTGTGTCAGAGGGGAAAATGGGGAGGACACAGAGCCTTTGGCATGAGGGTGGGGGTGAGGGGCTGTAGGGAGTCCCTGAAATAGAGGGGAAAGGAGGGATGCAAGGAGCCTCTGGTGTGTGCAAAGAACTTGACCTACACCAACTATGAATCACAGAATCATAGAAATGTAGGACTGAAAGGGACCTCAATAGGTCATCTAGTCCAGTCCCTTGCACTGAGGCAGGACTAAGTATTACCTGGACCATCCCTGATAGGTGGTTTTGTCTAACCTGTTCTTAAAAACCTCCAGTAATGGAGAGTCCACAACCTCCCAAGGCAATTTGTCCCTGACAGGAAATTTTTCCTAACATCTAACCTAAATCTCCCATGCTGCAATTTAAGCCCATTACTTCTTGACCCATCCTCAGTGGTTAAGGAGATCAATTTATCACCCTCCTCTTTGTAACAATGAAACAATCCTTTATTAGGGTTACCATATTTCAGCAAGCAAAAAAGAGGACGGGAGGAGCCCCGCCCTAGCCCCGCCCTTGTCCTGCCCTAGCCCCGCCCCTGTCCCTCCCACTTCCCCCCCTCAGAACCCCCAACCCTCCCCCCGCTCCTTGTCCCCTGACTGCCCCCTCCTGGGACCCCTGCCCCTAACTGCCCCCCAGGACTCCACCCCCTACCTAAACCTCTCTGTTCCTTGTCCCCTAACTGCCCCCTTCTAAGACCCCCCCCAAATGCCCCCCAGCACCCTACCCCCTACCTGTACCCTGACTGCCCAAAACCTTATCCACACCCCCACCCCCAGAAAGCCCCCCCCCGAACTCCCGACCCCCCCGTCTCTTGACTGCCCCCTCCAGAACCTCCCTGTCCCTTCTCCGACCCCCTGGCTCCCTTGTTGTTGGCCTTCGCCTAATGTCTCTGTGAGCTTGCTCAGGAACGGCCTGAGCCGTTCGTCCTGGCACTCTGGGGAGCGGGGGAGGAGCTCCAGACTGCCGGAGGCGATCTGTGAATGCAGGGAGGGAGGGAGGGAGTGATCTCTGCTGCAGGGGAGAGGAGGAGGGGCTCTCTTTGGCTGTCGGAGCCCCATGTAAGTGGCACCATCCGGCCGGCTGCCCTGTTAGCCGCGCGCGCTCTGCATGGGGGGGGGGGGAAGTCCGGACATTTACAAATTCCCCACGGACGCTATTTTTAGCTCAAAAAGCCGGACATGCCTGGGGGAATCCGGACGAATGGTAACCCTACCTTTATGTACTTGAAGACGTAAGTACCCCCTCAGTGGCCTCTTCTACAGAGTAAACAAACCCAGTTTTTTCAATCTTTCCTTGTAGGTCATGTTTTCTAGACCTCGAATAATTTTTGTTGCTCTCCTCTGGACTTTGTCTAATTTGTCCACATCTTTCCCAAAGTGTGGGGTCCAGAACTGGACACTATACTCCAGTTGAGGTCTTATCAGTGCTGAGTAGAGTGGAAGAATGACTTCTTGTGTCTTGCTTAAAACACTCTTGCTAATACATCCCAGAATGATGTTCGCTTTTTTGCAACAGTGTTACATTGTTGCCTCATAATTAGTTTGTGATCCACTATGCCCCCTGTAATGATGCTGCCTCTGGCAGGACACAACTGAGAGTATTAATTCAGGACAAATTGCTTAGAGCAGGGCAGTCACAGCCCCAGGCTGGTGGTTCTCCACCTCTAAGGCACACCAAACCAGCCAAACAGAGAGGACTTTGGTCTCACCCCACTGGCTAACCATAAGTCATACAGAAGCTCCCCGACTTACGCAAGCATTTCGTTCCAGAACGCCTTGCGTAAGTTGAGTTATGCGTAAGTTGGGAATGTATCTCCGACAATTACGCCAAAAAAAAAAAAAAAAAAAAAAAAAAAGGTTGCGGAATTTATGTAACTTTTTCCTTAAGTCCGGATTTCTGTAAGTTGGGTTTGTGAACCCGGGGAGTGTCTGTACAAGCAATTCCCTAAGACACTCCAGTTTCCCAGTATCACCACCAGTGCCACTCGTTATGGGGATGAATGGTTATGAAAACCAATGCCCCAGTAAAAGGATCTCCCGATCCCAAAGGACCAAGCCCCAGACCCATGTCAATATACAAGTCAGATCTTACCCACAAATCACGCTGTTGCCAATCCTTTAGAATCTAAAATCTAAAGGTTTATTCATAAAAGGAAAAAATATAGATGAGAGCTAAAATTGGTTAAATGGAATCAATTACATACAGTAATGGCAAAGTTCTTGGTTCAGGCTTGTAGCAGTGATGGAATAAACTGCAGGCTTAAATCAAGTCTCTAGAGTACATTCACAGCTTGGATGGGTCATTCAGTCCTTTGTTCAGAGCTTCAGTTTGTAGGAAAGTTCCTCCAGAGGTATGAAGCAGGATTGAAGACAAAATGGAGGGGTTCCCAGGGCCTTTTATATTCTCTGCCATGTGAAAGGACACCCCTTTGTTCTTACTGTGGAAAATCACAGCAGCAAGATAGAGTTTGGAGTCACATGGGCAAGTCACATGTCCATGCATGACTCAGTTATTTACAGGGAGAGCAGCCATTGCTCACGTGCTACCTTGAACATTCCCAGGAAGACTTCTCATGTGGATTGGAGTCTCCCAAGGTCCATTGTCAGTTAAGTGTTTGGAGTCTCCCAAGGTCCATTGTCAGTTAAGTGTTTCTTGATTGGGCACTTAATCTGCAAATTTTTTTCTCAAGAAGCTGACCAAATGCTTCTTCACTAATGCCACTTAGAATCAAACACATTGAGATACAAGTACATAGCCAATAATAATAATTTCATCTACAAAATTGATACATGCATACAGATAGCATAATCATAACCATCAGATCATAACCTTTCCATAGACATCTTACTGGACCTCCTTTGTACAAGATTTGGTGCAAATATATAACAGTGGTTGCAACTGTTACCCGGGGTTCTTTCAACCCAAAGCTCTTGGTAACTTTTACTCTGTGCGAGGTGGTGTCAGGAAATAAATCAGGGGAGACATGGCCATCCAACCAATAGATGGCTGGCACAAACAGGACAACACGAGAGTGCTTTCACTTAAAGCTAAACCTTACTTAGTCTCAAGCACTTACACACGTCTGCAACAAGTTAGTAAAACACCCCCAACCCTTGATAATTACCAAAGCTGAGTGTGGCTCTTGAGTGGCACAACGGCAGCCCATGTGCTGGTGGGGAACACAAGATGCATCCAGAGGGAGAGTCCAGTCCTGAAGAATCCCACTACCTCAAACTTTTCCCCCTTATTTATACATTAGTAATAGAATGCCATGTCCCTTAAAGAAAGTAGGGACTGTTAAGCAAGTAGTTTCGATGGTCAAGCAAGAGGCTTCCTTCTGATTATTGATTAACCAGGTGTGGGGTTTTCTCAGAGTTTGCAGCCTTGAGCCCCAATAGACATTCCTGCTCTTCTAAAATGCACATATCAGCAACTTCAACACAATTATTATCAGGAAGGACGCGGGGTCAAGCTGCCCTTTCTGTGGCACCCAAAACTCCCTCCCCTCCTGCCTTGGTCAAGCTGAGTTTGCTACATGGCCACTGTGACGGGTTGGATCACAGAAACCCCCTTGGGAGCTGCCACCCAATGTACCAAGACTACCCCTGCTCCTGTTTTCCCTGCCAGCTCAGGACTCCAGCACCCTGTCTTGCTGAGCCAGACACTCCCGTCTGCTCCAACACAGACCCAGGGTCTGAATCACTTGTCCCAAAGCTGCAAGTTTACCTGAAAACAGCTCACAGAAGTGTGCTGGTCTTTGGCACTCAGATGCCCAACTCCCAATGGGGTCTAAACCCAGATAAATCCGTTTTACCCTGCATAAAGCTTATGCAGAGCAAACTCATAAATTGTTCGCCCTCTATAACACTGATAGAGAGATATGCACAGTTGTTTGCTCCCCCAGGTATTAATACATACTCTGAGTAAATTACTAAATAAAAAGTGATTTTATTAAATACAGAAAATAGGATTTAAGTGGTTCCAAGTAGTAACAGACAGAACAAAGTCTGTCACCAAGTAAAATAAAATAAAATGCACAAATCTATGTCTAATCAAACTAAATACAGATAAGTTCCTCACCAGTTCCAGAATGCTCCCTTTTACAGGCTAATCTCCTTTTAGCCTGGGTCCAGCAATCACTCACACCCCCTGTAGTTATTGTCGTTTGTTCCAGTTCCCTTCAAGTATCCTGGGGGGGTGGAGAGGCTCCTTCCTTAGCCAGCTGAAGACCAAATGGAGGGGTCTCCCACGGGTTTAAATAGACTCTCTCTTGTGCGTGGAGACCCCCCTCCTCCCTCCTATGCAAAGTCCAGCTCCAAGATGGAGTTCTGGAGTCACCTGGGCAAGTCACATGCCCCTGCATGACTCAGTCTTTACAGGCCGACGCCATTGTCCGCATGGTATCTTGCATGTCTCCAGGAAGACTTCTTTTGTGGATTGGAGCATTCCAAGATGCATTGTTCCCCCAGTGTTTCCTGATCAGGTACTTAACCTGGCGGATTCCTTCCTAAAGAAGCTGACCAAATGCCTCACAAAGCTTACTTAGAAACCAAGCAAGCATACAGCCTATATTCTTAACCTCAAGTAGAAAATGATATATATGTACAAATAGGATGAATAGATATAGTAGACCATAACCTTTACGGAGATATGTTACATGGCACAGGCAGCACAAAACATATTCCAGTTATATCATACATACATTTATAAACACCCCCCCATAAAGCCTTATGGGGTATGCTGTCACAGCCACTTTATGGCCTGCTGACTTGGCTGCTTTTAGCAATGAGCCATAATGGTTTCAGGCACTTTATTGGTTTGCCACAATCTCCCCCTACACAGCAACGATCTGTATGGTTACAGTTCATGTCAATAATGTCACCGTCCCCCCATCCTTTTCTGCAGTACACCTTCCTAGGCAGTCATTTCCCATTTTGTGCTTGTGCAATTGATTATTCCTTGCTAAGTGTAGTACCTTGCATTTGTCTTTACTGAATTTCATCCTATTTATTTCAGACCATTTCTTCAGTGTTTCAAGATTATTTTGAATTCTATTCCTGTCCTCCAAAGCACTTGCAACCCTTCCCAACTGGGCATCGTCTGCAAACTTTATAAGCGTACTCGCTATGCCATTATCCAAATAATTTATGAAGCTACTGAATAGAACCAGACCCAGAACAGATCCCTCAGGGATCCCTCTCACTATATACTTCCAACTTGATTTTGAACCATTGATAACTACTCTCTGAGTACAGTTTTTCAACAAGTTGTGCACCCACCTTATGGGAGGTTTGTTTAGGCTATATTTCTTTGTTTGCTTATGAGATGGTCATGACAGACAGTATCAAAAGCCTTACTGAAGTTGAGATACATCACATCTGCAGAAGCACGTGACACCTCCTCCCCCCATATTATTCTGGGATAAAGTGTCTTATTTCAGAAAAGTGTACATATGGGGAGCTATTCTGCAGTAGCTGTTCTGATTGATTTCCCATAGAGACAGCAAACCCTAAGCCTATCTCAGCTTTATCTGAGCTGATGCTGGTTGGCTGGGGGGAAACCGCCCTATGAAATGCTGGAGATTATATCAGCACCTTTAGCTGAGTGGGTGTGCACAAATCTTGTTCATGATTGCTACTTTGGTATCTTGGTGAGCCCCCCAGCTGCCTGTGGTGGTGGCTATGAATATACATATTTTTTTATCACTATCTTGACAGAAGTTTGTAATAATTTTCTCTCTGCGATTTTTGCTACAGTAGTTCATATTGCTATCAGTTGCAGAGTGGATTGCTATGTTCGACATGGAGCCACCTACTAGTATCACTCAGACTGCAGAATGTGGCTGCTCATTTGTTTCCCGGCACATCCTGAAGAGAGCACATTATTTATATCCGTGCTCCAGGGTCAGCGTTGTCTTCCAGTTTGTTTCTGGATTCAATTCAAGCTGTTGTTGGTTTCAATGCATGAGGCTCTCACTGTAGCTGATTAAATTAGCTGAGAGGCTAACAATCCCCGTGCTTTGATTCAAAGGAGAGTGGAGGAATCTTCAGTAACAAGCATTCTGGTCCCCATTGGTCTGCCAGAGCCCAGAGTGGTGGATATTCAGGTCACACTGCATAGCCTACCTTTTCTCCCCAGCTTTTCCTGGGAAAGAGAGCTGACCTAGTGAGAAAGTTTGGGTTGAAAGGATTTCATATTCTGAGGGCTGGTTCTAATTCATGGTTTATTGTCTGTTATATCTCCCCAAGCTTCACATGAGCACACTTTAAGATGAATGGAAGCAGATAAATAAATTTCAGCAGGAAATGATTGCAGTTGTAGAGTTTTGACTGAAAAATTGATTAAGGCCAGTCTGAACATTTGAACCTAAATGTATTACTTCATATCTATCTATCTATCAATCAACCATAAAGATGAATATGGATGGCTGATATCTGGGGATAACTGAGTAGAGAGAGAAATGATGAAGACAACAGCTAAGTAAAAATGAGTTTTTTTTTTTTTTTTTTACAGCTGCAAATAAAAATAGGGTTGACAAAGAGGGTTTGTGTGAGATGAGCACAATATGCAAATCAGTGGTGAGATTTTGGGCTGCACCTCTAAGAAGCACAGCATAGAATGCCTAGCCCATGAAGCAGAGGGGAAAGGTACCTATAAGTTGGCTGGAGACACCTCTGGCACAACTTAGTCCTGGGGCAACCTCTAGGGCTGTACTATGGGCTGCAGTGCTGCCTGGAATCTCAGCAGTTGCGTGTGCTGTGGCATCGTCCCTGAAATGCCCCTCTAATTTTCCCCAAGCCTCACCCCGGCACACCCCCAAAGGGTAGGTCTTTGCAAGACAGACAGCTTTCACAGTGCTGTGCCGGGGGAAACCTCCCCCAGGTGGAACTGGGGATTTTAGGGCCCCTTTACTCTGCGCTGCTCTAGGCCTTTTGACTGGTGTAAAGAGGCAGGATCAGGGGACAGGATCTCAGCTCAAACTCTGGAGTGTTGACCCTAATTGCAGAGAAAATGTCTGCATGGACCCTTGCAGAATGGAACCCTGGGTTTCACCTAGCTGTAGTTATAGCATTGATCCTGTAAGGTGGCGAGCATCCTCAAGTCTTGCTATCTTTAATGGCAGTTGATGGTGCTCTCTACCAGTTGCATGACAGAGCCCTAGAACCATTGTTTGATTCACCACCTTATACAAAAACCCAGAATGCCTACACATATTCACAAGGTACTAAATTTCCATTAGTAATAAATATAACACCTATATTTTAAAGAGATTCTGTACTGATATGGCCAATATCCTCTTCCTGTTATGTATAAGTGTCAAGCCAGTGTTCTAACAGATAGTTATGATACAGCATTCTGTATACTTGTTGCCCTGTAAACTAACTGTTTCACAATTCATTCTGCACACATATTAGTCAAAAAAGAACAAAGGACCCTGGCCATTTTGATGACAATTTGTTTTCACTATTAGACAGACCCAGCAGCATCTTTTTTGGTTTCCTTTGTTTTAATTTGAAATCCATCTGCATTGCTATTTGCATAATTCACTTGAAATTACCTCTCTTTCATTTCTAAATGTATAAGGGGATCCATCACACAATCTCTGAGGACTGAGTAATTTTGAAAAAATAACACACTTAAGTCTAAACTGGAACATTACAGTCCATCCTGAGAAGAGGATAGCATGTAGTTGTTTCAGAGTAGCAGCCGTGTTAGTCTGTATCCGCAAAAATAACAGGAGTACTTGTGGCACCTTAGAGACTAACAAATTTATTAGAGCATAAGCTTTCGTGCAAATCAGAGAGAAAACTGAGACTAGTATCTTTTTCCTCCCCAGTGGGGTGTCATAAGGGCAGGTCACAATCTCCCTCATAATACCACGGTCACATTACCACACTTAGCCCCACTTTCCTCAAGCAAAAACCTGAGAGATGATATAAGCCTTTACACCATGCTCTGAAAGTCATCAGGCTCTAACACACTGGTGGGAGGGAGTTCCGGACCTGAGGAGCCTCAACTAAAAATGCCCCATCACCAGCTTCTGGGTATTTCAGTCAGTGTAGGGACTGTTAGCTCAACAGACCTACATAAGAACGGCCATACTGGGTCAGACCAAAGGTCCATCTAGCCCAGTATCCTGTCTTCTGACAGTGGTCAATGCCAGGTGCTTCAAAGGGAATGAACAGAACAGGTAATCATGATGTGATCTATCCCCTGTTGCCATTCCCATCTTCTGGCAAAAAAGAGTCTAGGGATACCATCCCTGCCCATCCTGGCTAATAGCCATTGATGGACCTATCCTCCATGAACTTATCTAGTTCTTTCTTCAACCTAGATAATCTCTGCTCCTGTGGTAGCACATGTAGCTAGAGGGGATTTCTCAGATTGCCATGACCAAACCAGGCAGAACTATAGATGATATATATAGAGATAAATTTGCATAACGAATGAAGAAGCCAGTTCAATGTTTAGAAAACAGATCTAACAAGCTCTCTGGGGAGCATACTACCAAACTTGTAGGTAGCGACCTCCAGCTCTGCTGTTACATTCCTAGTGGTCTGCAAGATTAACCTCTTGCAGTGTGCATTACAGTAATCTATTCTTTAACCCAATTTGTAATAAACCTTCAGTTGCATAATCTTAGTTTGGGTCTCTTCTTCTAGAGCAGACGTGGGCAAACTACGGCCTGCGGTCCACATCTGGCCCATGGGACCGTTCTTCCCGGCCCGAGCTCCCAGCCAGGGAGCCTAGTCCCCGGCCTCTCCCCTGCTGTCCCTCCTCCCCCGCAGCCATGCAGCCATGTGGGCCGCGCTATGGCCCGCCGCTCCCGCTGGGCAGCGGGGGGAGCGCAGCTGGCTCTGGCTGGGTGTTGCGGCTGCTGGTAAGGGGGCAGGGAGCGGGGGGTTCTGGGGAGCAGTCAGGGAGGAGGGGGCGGTTGGATGGGGCAGAGGTTCTGGGGGGGCGGTCAGGGGATGGGGAACAGGGAGGGTTGGGAGTGGGAGTCCTGGGGGGGCCTGTCAGGGGGCAGGGATGCGGATAGGGGTCGGGAGGGCAGTCAGGGGACAGTGAGCAGAGGGCGGTTGGATAGGGGGTGGGAGTCCCGGAGGGGCTGTCAGGGGGTAGGGGTGTGGAGAGGGGTCGGGGCAGTCAGGGGACAGGGAGCAGGGGGGTTGGATAGGGAGCGGGGGTCCTGGAAGGGGGCGGTCAGGGGACAAGGAGCAGGGGGGGTTGGATGGGTTGGGGGCTCTGAGTGGGGCAGTCAGGGGGAAAGAAGTGGGAGGGAGTGGATAGGGGCCGGGGGCCAGGCTGTTTGGGGAGGCACAGCCTTCCCTAACCGGCCCTCCATATAGTTGCGCAACCCCGATGTGGCCCTTGGGCCAAAAAGTTTGCCCACCCCGTTCTAGAGACATCTACCTTTGGCTGCTTTCCTTAGAGCTCAAAAGGAGAAATCCTGCTGAAATCAAATGCAACTTCCAATGGTCCCCGAGCATCACTGCTTTCTCAGGTTATCGATAAAAAGGTCTACCAAATCAGCAGTTTAATGTGTCAGAGATTTTCACAACTGAGATTCCCAATAGCTGGCACAATTCTTTTCTCGGAAAGCAGGGTTGCCAGGTCACAAGCTGTGAGACTTCTGGGACAATTACAATAATTGGTATGTTTCTTCAAACCCCAGTTCCTGGATTCTCATGAATACACAAATCTCAGCTTTTTCTTTCCTTCTTTTAATTTTTAATGGAAATTTCTAGTTCTCAACGTTGTGGAGAAGAGCTTGAAAATATGACCAGAGTTTACCCTAAAGTTACCCAGAAGGCACATAAAAAGAACCCAACATTTATATACATTTTACAATCTCATGATTGTAAAGCCAATCCTGGGGCTTTAGGGGGCATGACTCATGACTTCTGAATGCTTGGGATTGGCAATACTGTGAAAAGAGTCAATTTAGTTACAGAAATGAGGAGGGGTCCTTGCTGCCCAGGCAAGAAGTACAACATTTGGTGTGGCATTCTGCCAGTCATGGCCTGGCGCCAGCTGAAATACTGGTTTGCAAAAGGAAAAAAATCATTTCCTTACCATAACGTGCTCTTCTCTTAGCATGTGCCTGCTGTCCCAGGTACTGTCCCCGCATGGATGTACTGCTTTCAGTCCCATGTCTCAGGTAGAGATTCCAATCTCTCTTTCTTTATTCTGCCAGCAGGCACTCCCTGCTTGTGGGTGTGACATACTGCAGCCAAACACAGACAGACCTGTTTGTAAAAAAATAAATAAATATTGAAACTGGGTTAGGATCTCGGAAATAATCAAATGAAAGCAAGGTTTATCCGTAGGGCAACTGAGGTCCTAGACAGCAAAATAAAAATAACTCCTCCTTCCTCACAGGAGTTAAACTCTACAAGAACACAAAATGCCTTCTAGCCCTACATTTCTATGGTTCTATGATTGGTAATAAAATGCCTCTGTGCTGTGCAGAAAAATAATGGCATTTGATAGCATCCACGCTAGGTGCAGACAGAGAAGAACAATGTAGGTGAAAAACCTGTCCAATTGCTTGGTCTGACCTACCAAGATCACATCAGATTGAAAAGGAGATGATCTCTCACCTGGCATAGAAGAGTTAATAGGTGAAGGAGTTTGAAAGGACAAAATGGATCTGTTACTTGAATAAACAGTGGGACCTCTATTTCTGAGCAAGCTCATTTAAGTGACTATTACAAATTACAGTTTACTGGCTCCAGTAAGTAATCTGTTACATATTATTAATGACTTCTTGGGATTACTTTCAACAAGCTATTTGAATGACTGAAAATGAAGTCAAAACTAAACTAGATATCAACTCAAGTCAAGATTTAAACTTTTTTCCCATCAGTATGACAATTAGTATCAGGCACTGGATGACTCCTTCTGGGTGTATTATTTGTTTAATTACAAATTAACTAGCACGAAGGATATTAAGCAGCAAGGAGGAGAAAACTCTTCCATGTCTATCAGGAACACTTTCTTATATGACATCTGCAGCGCATCCACCCCTGCAGAGAAAGGATCATGTGTTGAGCACTGCTCTGTAGGAACTCCCAGACTAGACTCCAGAAGAACAAGATGGCTGGAAGGATTGACTCTTGGATTAGGATCATGTCTGTACTTGTCGTACAAGTGTTGCTGGCACAGAGGCCCGAGGACAGCAACAGCGGGGTTCGTTGCCCGGTGTGCTTCGCGCCAAGAAACATACCGGGGTGGAGAAGCAATCAAAGTTTATTTGAGATCTCAAAGTGGTGCAAGGAGACAGGCAAGTCTCAGATCAAGCACACTAGCAAAAACAGTTTCTCTCTTCTTATACATTCTACAACTAAGCCCCCCCCTTCCTCCCTCTCTACCACCCCTTTACCCCCCCTCTACCCCTCCCTTTCCTCCCCCTCCCCTCTCTACTGAAGGCATGTTTATACATTTAAGCAATTAAATCATTCTGGGGCTATAAGTCTAGCTTGTTAGTAACACTCCTCTAAACTGTTATCTGGTCTTGTTTACCCTTGGTTTATTATCTCTTCAGCCAGAAACATGCAAACCTCATCATTATCGCTTGGTACCTGGTATGAGGGGGGGTTGTAATTGATAACTGGCTGTTTACACATTCCATGCATCTAGCTTTCGAGGTCGATTAGAGTTAAACATTGAAGAACTTTGGTTCACTAGGCCTAGTGTCATCAACACAAGTGAATTTCCTCTTATTAAATAACTGCACCAAACCATTGCAGGTCATCACCTGAATGAAATTCTGAGTGCTTCCCTCTAGGGGTATTACAAAATCCTGGAGCCATTATCTAAAGCAGCGGTTCTCAAACTATGGGGTGGGCCTCCCAAGGGAGGCACGGAAATGTGTAAAGGGAGGCCCGAGCTGTGTGCTTTAAAAAAAAAGAGCTCTGGCTGTCAGGCCCGGGTGGCTGGGGCTTGTGCAGAAGGGCCATGCACACCCGGGAGGCAGGGATAAAGGGGACAGCCATGGGCTCGGGTTCTCTTCCCTCCACTTAATCCCTCACTGGGAAGCAGGCTGGACTAAGGCTCTCCTTCATCCTGCCCCATATCCCGCACCTGGAGGTGGTGGGGTTCCAGCTGTCAGCCCCAGGGTGGCAGAAGCAGTGAAGAAGTAAGGATGGCAATGGGGCCTTAAGTCTACGGTGAAAAGTGATATTGACAAATCTCACTTTTCACATTGCCACCCTTACTTCTGTGCTGCTGCTGCTGACATGTGCTGCCTTCAGAGCTGGGCACCCGGCCAGCAGCTGCTGCTCTCTGCTCTGCTCAGAGCTGATCGTGGTATATGTACTTGTGGAAGCGGGAGGGGGCATAACACCTACAAACACAAATAAGCTTGAGAACCACTGCGCTAAAGACATAAGACACCTAGTTCTGCATACTAGATTCTCTTGGGACATACACTTGCCCAAGTTCCAAGTGGAGAAAGAACTTTTCTCCTTCTGTAAATAAATCCAAAATCATTCTGTATACTAACAACTATTCAATTCTTTTTTTTTTCATGCCTGGTTATTTGAGAGGCAGAGAATATATTTCACAGATTCCTTCCACTCCTGTTTAAGTGTCCATGCTATATAGAATCCTCTTTCCTAAAGGATGGCCACTGGACTTGTATATTTTTCCTTTAGAAACAATTCTCAGACTCCAAATGTGGGAGGCATGAGGAATTTGGAAGAAATGCCTACCTGACCTGCCCAAAGGTTGAAAGGAAGTTATAAATCACCCAAGCCCCCCTCTCTCCTCCACACACTTCTTAAAAATGTGTTTTGTTGAAGCCTTGAATTGTCAACACCAGGAAAGGTGGAAGGCCTTCTGCTGATGACCCAGTATCAATGATCCCCTTGATGGCAATAAGGAATGTTTGCTGTGTCATGGGAGATCAGAGATGCTGCCTACAGGCATTAGTGGTTTGGGACTGGTCTCTTGTTCTGCAGGTCACAGTACATACACAGGCCCAGCAGCTACGAGTGCATGTCTCACACTGAGAGAGACATTTCTTCCTCAGTGCTCCTGGATTACTGTCATTTGAATTGTCCCCTGCCATTGGCAGGCTGATAGTAAGAGCTGCTAGACCAACCAGCTGCCATGATTTGAGGAGAACTATTGACACGCTCAATAAAGGGGCATTTTAGGCTAGGCTGTTCTGCACAGAGAGTAAGCTGGGGGTAGACATATTCCAGGTTACCTTTTCCAACAGATCTAGCTATTTGAGTGGCCTGCTGGTTCAAGCAACCTGGAGATATGGGCTAGATCCATCTGCTGCCTTACTGAGGAAAGCCAGTTGGCAATGTGGTAAGAAGGTGGGAAAGCTAAACCACACTGACTGTGTAGTCTTGGAGAGCTGTTTGCAATATTGACTGCTTAGCACTAGCACGTGGAGAGGTGAAATGGCATCCTAAGCACATCCATGCTGACAACATGCAAACGTGGAGGGAACCAGAAGAACAGACTCAGCATATGGGGTCATCAGGCTGTCCTGAACCAATAATGGAGAACCAAAACTTGCAAAGGTTTGTCTGAGTATTTGAACTCTGCTATATAACAGAACAGCTCTATAGCAGGGTGGTAATAGGGTTTTGAAGCTACAAGCTTCCTATCTCGTCTCTTATATTAGATTACACGGAGTTGGAGACAGCAGGAGGAACCACTTTCGAGGGTCCTGCAACCGTTTTGTAAAGTCAGGGACAAATCACTGGGTTCAAGTCAGGAGCCACTTAAATCCTGAGGGAAGCAGTCCAAATATAAGGATAGCAAGCATGAAAAGGCTGTGACTGGGACCGAGTGCTAGGGCTCTCCCAGGATGCTTAGGGAGTTCATTTTTTGCTCTTTCCTGACTGATGTACATTTATTTGGATTTAAATAATAAAGAGTATCCATTTCAAAAGCTCAAAGCATCCTCACGGTTAATTAAATTTATAGCTGAAAATGGTCACCACTCAGCATCAAAAATATATAAGGTATAACTAGATTATATATTATGTGGACAAGGGTTGGCAGAAACAGAGCATGGCTTTCAACAATGCCAGGAATGCCAGGACCAGAAGAAAATGTAACTGTTGGGAACTGAAAGTGAATTATCTTCACCTACTAAGTGGGCAAGAAATGTTCAGTTACACTTTCAACTATTCCTTTAATGGGTCTCCACTCAGGCATAGGGAAGTCTATACTGGCAGATAACTTTGCAGAACTGGCAAGTCAAGTAAAACAGAAAACTAAAGTAATGACTCCAAGAAAGATATTTAATTAAATAACTCAATTAGCATCACAATACAAGTAACAGAAATAAAAATGAAAATACTCACAACAGCCTTACCTCTGACCCACAATCAAACCATGAGTTTACATTTCATGCAACAGTTGCAGCAAGGACTATTAAAAAAGTTCTAAAATTAAACATACACATAAAAATGTCATATGTCAATACAATTTGCCAAATATAAAAACTCTCTCATTTTTACATAAGACACCACACACATTGTTTATAATGCAGTGAAAACTACAGATTAATGCTAACAAAGTAATTGGATGAGCCAGGGTAATCTTTTCGAGAAGAAAATATACCAATAATATCACAATACATATTAGACAAATTTAAAATGTAAATATTCTGAAAAACACTAGCTGTCACACTGGTCAATTTAGGTTTCAGAATAATTTTTGCAGAATGTTGATTTCAGAATGGTTTAATTTCTATAAGAATGCACACTGGTATGAGTGTCTACGTTGGTGAACCCCTTTATAAGAGGGGGGTCTTTGGTTTTAGAGTCTGCATTGGTGGAACTATTGTCTATATAGTGCTTATGTGAGCTTACTTCAAATGAGATTTTTTTTTAAGAAATTTCCTTGCTTTTAAAAAATATTTTAATACTGGAGAAAAAGATTCATACACAATATTTTCATTTTATCACTTGTTTAAAATTATTTTATAACATATTTAACATTTATGCATTATCATTTTTCTAAAAAGAAATGATCAAAACTCCATATGAATTTTTTTCTACCAACTTCACAGTGGTATTTTATTCTTATGATGTTCATTTTTTTAGACTACAATTTTCTGATAATGTAATTGTACATCATTTTTATTGTTCTGAGAGATGGAAAACAAATTGGTTAATGTAAAAACTTGTGTGTGCATGAGAAAACTTTTTATTCTCATGACATTTCTCTTTGATCACCTTCAAGAATTAAAAAATCCCAGAAGTAATTAATTTAAATTGGTTTTCAGAAAGAAAATGGTAGAAGTATCACAAAAATAAGTACCTTTTTGACAACAAAATGGTTTTGACATGTATATTTCCTGGAATAATTTCATGAGCCTTGTAAGATGGTGCCGTTGAACTGAAAGATAAATATGTGTGCTTGTTAGATCTTAAAACTGATAATGCAGAAGTGACTTGATTCATATTGAATTCTGGTGTGCCATTTAGTTCTTATTACTATATTTGGTGAGGGCCAAAGACTTATCTGCCACAAACTACATGTCTAAGTTAAGTTGCCTAAAAATTAGAAGAGTCCATTATAATAATTATATTCATACTGTGAGGGAGATCAATTCATCTTTTTCACTGACTTTGATTTCAGCTGACCTAAGTAGGAAATCAAGTCACTGATATACATAAAATATGTCTATGTCTAACAGTTCTTCCACAACAGCTATAACAGTGTGTGTTTGGAAATTAGCTATATGTTTTCTTAGTGTATATTGTCTAATTTACTAGGCTTTGTTCAAGTGACCTATTTTAGCATGACATTTAAAATTTCACAGTCCATGTTCTCCTATTTTAGAAACATTTATGGATGATAACTAACATCTTGAACAGCACCCAGGAGCAAATAGGTAGTCAGTATGGAGCCCAGAGCGCTGGTGTTATGTGCACACAATGGCTTTCATCACTCAAGAAATGGTGCATTCTTTGCTTGCTAAAGCTTCCAGGTGTTTTTCAAAGATGTTCCCAAAGAGTGCACTGCAGTACTCTAGACTTGAAACCAGAGCCATATAATTATAACTATGTGCTGAGGTTTACACCAGGCAGGAGTAGCCCCTAGGCAAACCGATAGTGCAAATGGCACTATTTGCCACAGCTGTTACCTTGTTCAGGAGCAGTAACAGATCGACCCAAGACTGCATACTCAACTGGCAAAGGTTAGACACACAGTGCTATTCCAATGGAAAGGGCACTCACACCCCTGCTTATTCCAATCTATTCCAATCCTGCTTTTCCTGCCTGTTAACATCACTTCATCTTATTCAGGTTGAGCCTACACTAGTTTATTTCCATCTATAGCCCTACCCTTGTTAGACATTGGGAAAGCAGAGACATGGAAGTATCCAGGTTTGTTTAAAAGAATACATGAAGAGGAGGTGTGATGGAGTATACTGGCTGTTCTGGGTTTGGGGGAGAACCCATTTGGGGCTGGAAAGCATCCTGCCCCAAGCAGTGCTTAGAAAGAAAACGTGGTTTCTGTATGCACTGCAGCACATTCTCTAGGGCTAACCAAGGTAAATGTTCGGGTGCCTTTGACAGGTGTAGTGAATACAATACCAGGCTGCCTTGTAGAGGACTCTGGGACTGTAGACCAGGTGCATGAGCAGCACTGAGAAAGTCATACTAGAGACCAGGGTGCCAGCAGCAAAAAGTAGAGGTGTAAACATTGAGGATGGCTGGCCAGAGAAGAGAGAGGCCTAGGGAAAGAATGTAGGCAAGAAGCAGGTTGTTCAGACTGGGTAGGGCTGGGAAGGAGGAAAACCAAGAGTCTGTCTAGACCACGTGTGTGTAATTCTATGACTGTGCATTGATGGTGAGATTAACAGGGTTGTCTATATCAAAATACTTCAGGAGGGCACTTGTGGCAACCAATGTTTTAATTCCTGGAAACTTTGCACTTGGACTAAACCCAGTACCAAGTGACTCCCAAGAAGCAGTGGGAGTGGAGCACTTGTCTTTGACAAGTTTGGGTGAATTTACACATATATGTGTGTATATATATATAATGGTGGCATTTAGAAATAATAGAGTATTGATGAATAAGCATTCAATCTCTCCACAGAACTAAATGGGAAAGTAAGTTAAGACAATGATGTGGTTATGAATTAAAACAGGGCTGGGCAAACTACGGCCTGCCAGCTATTTTAATCCAACCCTTGAGCTGCCGCTGGGGAGCGGGGTCTGGGGCTTGCCCCGCTCAGGCGCTCCAGCTGGGGAGCAGGGTCGGGGGCTGCTCCCAGGGCCGGCACCAGGCACCAGTTTACCAAGCAGGTGCTTGGGGTGGCCACTTCGGAGAGGGGCGGCACATCCAGCTGTTCGGCGGCAATTCGGCGGACGGTCCCTCACTCTTGCTTGGAGTGAAGGACCTCCCGCCGAATTGCCGCTGCAGATTGCGATCGTGGCTTTTTGTTTGTTTGTTTGTTTGGCTGCTTGGGGTGGCCAAAACCCTGGAGCCGGCCCTGGCTGCTCCACATGGCTCCTGGAAGCAGCGTCAGGCCCCGCTCCGGCTCCTATGCGTAAGGGCAGCCAGGAACTGCGGACGGGGCAGTGTGCAGAGCCGCTTGGCCGCGCCTCCACATAGGAGCTGGAGAAGGGACATGCCGCTGCTTCTGGGAGCCGCTTGAGGTAAGCGCCGCCCTGAGTCTGCACCCTTGAGCCTCTCCCCGTGCCCCAACCCCCTGCCCCAGCCCTGATCCCCCTCCCACCCTCTGAACCACTCAGTCCCAGCCCTCCTACACCCCAAACTCCTCATCCTCAGCCCCACCCCAAAGCCCGCACCCCCAGCCGGAGCCCTCAATCCCCCCGCACCCCACTCCCCTGCCCCAGCCTGGAGCCCCCTCCTGCACCATGAACTCCTCATTTCTGGCCCCACCCCAGAGCCCACATCCCCTCCTGCACCCCAACCCAATTTCGTGAGCATTCATGGCCCGCAATACAATTTCTATTCCCAGATGTGGCCCTTGGGCCAAAAAGTTTGCCCGCCCCTGAATCAAAATGTGCAAAAGTCAGGGCATTCAAAGTTATAGTTTTATAATCTAGCTCTGTGATAAAAACAAATATATAAAATGGGTGGGTTATAAACATTGTGGGAATGATAACTTTGAATTTCTTATGTTTTGTGCATTTAAACTCTCAACCTTAATATTTCATTAGTTTAATTTTTATTTTTTCCTTTCAAAGGTAAAAATAAATTAAAAAGAAAAAGAAAACATGGTGACCAATAACACCTCTAAGTATGCTGTTTATTTAAATGTGAGATTCAAATATGCTGACTTCCAGTATCAGTTTTATACTGAAGGTGCTTTCTTAGCTACCGGTATCCACCTTGTATCTCTGCTTCAAGCTAAGATCTTTGATTAACAGGAGCGGAAGGATGTTGCAGGGTGGTTTTACAAATAAGTGGAGGGTTTGCACGCTTCAGCCCTAGCCCTAGCTAGTCTTATAGCCTTAATTCATCAGAATATCAACAGGACAACAGGCCCTCAGTGATTAATGTATTGAAACACCTACATGTGAAATCCAATAGAACATATTGCTTGTAAACCAATGGAGACCTTTCTTTGGTTCTTTCTTTCTCTCTCTCTCTTTGCCTTCAGCGTGTGATTGTCTGCTTCAGAGCATTATGTCCTCTCCTATCATCTATACGGCTTGTACAATTTGATTTAGAAAATGAATCTGAAATGCAGTTCTCATGAAGAGCCTATGCCAAAGCCTAACAAAGCTTTTCTGCTGATTTCAGTGGGCTTTCAATCAGGCGCAGAATGAAGATATCCTTGGGATTTGGGTCAGGCCTTTTAATGGTAAAATAGGCTGCTCTTTAGCCTGTGACTGCTGCTATCTGATGCCCTGAAAAGTTTTGAAAAAGCTGCCAATACTTAGGATGTGGTTATTGTTTTTTCTGACTTAGATTCTTTATATTGTGCAACTACTTACACATGATGAATTTTTGTGGGATTTGAAGAATTGGAAGTTGATTATATCGCATGTTCTTTTTACAGCTTCAAAACAGGAAATATTGAACATTACAACACAATTGCTTCAAATTGAAGGATTTTTCCTTACACAGGAACTTGCACCAGGCCCACCTGAACACAATATGGAGCATAATAGTCTTTCATAATAAAAAACAAAGGCCTGCTGCTGCATGTCCCCAGCTGTGCTGAATCTGCATATGTAGAAATAGCATTTTCTTCTGGAGTGCTTGATGCACTTCTGTATTGGAAAGGTGGTCTTTCTGGGTGCATATATAACAGTTTAAAAGCCAATCCCTTAGGTGTATCTACAGGGAGGTGGTCTGCTCAGCTTCCCTTGGAGAAACAAGGAGTTAAAACAGCTAGGGGATAGGATGGCTCAAAGGACAGAGAGCAGGTAGAGAACTCTTCACCACTAGGTCACCAGTTGAAAGCCAGGTGTTGTCTACACAAAACTGGCAAAGCACACTAGATGGGTGTGATTTGTAAAGTGCACTAATGTGCCCTGTGTAGACCCTGCTGGCACACTCTAAGGGTATGTCTACACTGCGATAAAAAACCCAATGGCACTGAGTCTCAGATCCTGGGTCAGCTGACTTGGGTTTGCAGCATTTGGGCTACAGGACTAAAAATAGCAGTGCAGATGCTCGGGTTGAGGCTGAAGCCTGGACTCTGAGACCCTCCCTCCATAGGTGCTGGAAGTAGGAGTGCTGGGGGTGCTTCCCCACCCCCTGGCTTGAAGTGGTTTCCATCATATACAGGGTTTACAGTTTGGTTCAATGGCTCTCAGCACCCCCACTATAAAATTGTTCCAGCCCCCCTGCCTCCCTCCACCCAGGCTCCCGCCCAAATGTCTACATTGCAATTTATAGCCCTGCAGCCTGCGCCCCACGAGGCTGAGGCAGATGACGGGTGTCAGCCAGAGCTGTGCCACGGATCTGCTATTGCAGTGCAGACATACTCTAAAACAGGGACACTCAGCCCTCAGTGGTTCAGGAGCCAAATTAGTAATCAACATTACTCCGAAGTGCCACCAAAGTGTGAATTCATTGTTTCATTTACTATATTTACATTTACATATTGTACATTTCATTTACATATTTAAACAGTATGACGGGGAAATATTTAATTTATATATATTATGTTAGTCTCACAACAAATAAGTTAATAACTTGAGCAAGTTCATAACTTAATTGGTTAATTAAATAATAAAAGCATCCCGACTGGTTAATAACTTAGATTGGTCAATAATTAAATCACACTGTGTTTCAATATCCTGTGCTGCAAAGAGCCGCAGGAGACACATTAAAAAGCCACTTGTGGCTTGCAAGCCATAGTCTGAGTATCACTGCTCTAAAAGGTACCTTGCCCATGTTAACGTTGTGTGCAACAGTGCAACATGTTAGAGTGCTTTACAAATCGCACCACTCTCGCACACTTTGCCCTGCAGACAAGATCAGGTCAGTGGTGACTGATAGTTGCTACTACCTGATGGCTGTTCAGCGGCCTATGTGAAATGAACAGGCGATGTCAATGCAACTGAAAGTGGACAGGTATCCATAACAACAAACCTTCATCATAAGTGGCACCCTTGTTGGCAGAGAAACCAGAAGGAAGAAAATGAGCTTCCTTCTCACCTCCAGGTCAGGGTTGAAGCACACACAGAGAGAGCAGATTGGGGAAGCTTGGACTGCTGCAGTCTGTGATGTCTCTCTTCTGTGGACAGAAGGCTTCAGTCTCCAGAAGCAGCAATACAGGACCTTGTCACAGAAAAAAAAAGTGTATAAACAGTGCCCTTGGTTGGAGAGAATAGAGGATCTGCTCAAGTACGTGTGATCATATCACATCCTAGGCACTGGCCTACTGACAGTGTAAGCTATAATACGATGAACACAGGTTAACTAACCACTCTCTTTTAGCTCAATTGCTGAAAGTCCTTCTGAGTCCTATCACTGCTGTTGCATGTACGGTCTACATGATACACTTGCCAACCACAAAGTCTCTGTGATCACAGAGTGAAGTCCTTACAAACCCCATGCAACTTTGGCAACATACACCAATCATTACATTTTCATTGAGCAATTCTTTCACTAATCACTGTATTTAAGCTAGATTGGATCCACTGCAAAAGGCTGGATAATCAGAGACTTCCGTAGTTTTATATAACTTACAATTTCTCGTTTGCTGTGATGTTGTAGCTGTGTTGGTCCTGGAGAATTAGAGAGACAAGGTGGGTGAGGTGATATCTTTTATTGGACCAACTTCTGTTGGTGAAAGAGACAAGCTTTTGAGCTTACACAGAACTCTTCTTCAAATCTGTAAGCTTCAAAGCTTGTCTCTCTCACCAACAGAAGTTGGTCCAATAAAAGATATTACCTCACTCACCTTGTCTCTTTACAATTTCTTGTCAACCCAGAATTCATATGATGTCCATCCTAGGAATTGCTGTTCCTATCTCCTTAATTATATTTTACCACTTAACACTCCACTTTTGAAGTTTAACATATGGTGGACATTCTTTTCCCATGACAGCACATAACAACCTGTTTGCTGATAAGTGTTTTCTCTGGTGCTTTTATAACTCAAAAGAATGCAAAAGTATTTGTAGGCAGATAACAGATATAGGACAAAGGGTGGATGAGAAACAAGCCATCATGATTAAAAAGAAGGAAATGCACTGAACTAGGAATGGGTATTAGCTAACTTTCTTTTGTGATTCTCAGCCCTGTGATGGCTCCTTGTGCACCACCATGCAGGAGGTAAGTGGGGGCCAGGCAAAAGCAGGTTGGATCTGGAGAATTTGCTGTTATGTAGGTCCACCTATTCTTTCACAGAGGAGAAATATTAGGGTGGAGGTGGTTTCTGCAGCATAATGGCTGAAGCAGCACCTGCAGAATGACTCAACCACTGCTCCATGGCCTCAGGGGAAGTATCCCTCTGTGTGTCTCTAGTGCCCAGCCCACTTCCTCAGGCCAGATGCAAATATAGACCTAAATGAGCAGTGTCAGCTTATTAGCAATGTGTCAAACCACAGGCAGTACAGGACTTTGCAAGACTAATTTTTGTTTAGGTTTAGAAGGCTAAATACATTGCCAATCGCAGCCTGTCAATACAGCATAATGATAAAGAGATTTATGGGGACAATTGCTCTGGTTCTGGAGAGCAAAATGTTAAAATTGGAAGCATTAGCAAAATTGAGACTTTGGGATGTTTCCTAAGGTTGCATCTGCTGCCATCAAAACAGTCAGCAGCCCTTCTAGAGACCCTATAAACCAAGGATATTCCATTGAAATATATACACACATAGGTCCGCTACTTACTGTGGGAAACTATTCCACTGCCTGAAACATCTTGCTGTTGGGAAGTTCTTCATGGTGTTCAGCCTCAATTGTTCTTTTCTTAATGTCATTCCATTACCACTAGTTCTAACTTCATGTATCAAATGAATTGAATTACTCTCCATTGCCGGTGTTAACAACCTCCAATTATTTGTTGCCTGTTATTTTCCCTTCCCTCTATAGGCATTTCTTAGTCAAGTTCCATTTATGTGGCTCTTGTTGCCTGAATGAGCAAAGCAACTAAACATGTTTAACCGTAACCTAAGTGTTTGTTAGATGGGGATTGACTTTTGCATGTATTTATAACTAAGGACATGCTTAAAGGTTTTGCTGAACTGGGGCCATAATACTTCCTTCTAATTACATCACTCCAGCCCTCTGATATTTTTGTTACTCTTCCCTTGAACTCCCTTCAATTTGTCAATATCCTTCAGGAGACCAGTCAGTGGGAATAGGGAAGTGATTTTACCTCTTTGTAGGGCATCAGTGAGATATTAGAATATTGAGTACAGTTCTGATATCCATATTTATAAAGGATGTTGAAAAGTTGGACAGGGTGCAGAGAGAAGCCCCCAAAATGATTTGAGGGCTGGAAAAAATGCCTCATCGTGAGACACTTCAAGAGCTCAGTCTGTTTAGCTTATCAAAAAGGTAGTTGAGAGGTGACTTGGTCACAGTGTATAAGTACCCTGAAGAGGAGAAAATACAGGGTACTAAAGGGATCTTTAATCTAGCAGAGAAAGGCAGAACAAGAACCAATGGCTGGAAGCCAAAGCCAGACAAATACAAATTAGAAATCAAGCACAGTAAGGGTGATTACCCATTGGAACAAAGTACTAAAGGAAGTGGCAGAATTTTCCAGCTCTTGAGGTCTTCAAATCATGACTGGCTGCCTTTCTGGAAGATATGCTTTAGCCAAGCATAAGTTAGTGGGCTCAATACAGGAGTCATTAGGAGATATGTTAAGGTCTATGATATACAGGTGATCAGATTAGGTGATCTAATGGTCCCTTCTGGCCTTAAACTCCGTGAAACAATGGTAATGTTGTATCCAGAATTTAATACAACATTGTAGGTGTTTTTGCCCAAGAAACGTATAGAATGGGACTATTACTTCCCTGTTTGCTGATGCCTCTGTGTATGTAATCTAGAATTGTGTAGCCCATTTGTGTGCCCATGTCATTTGTATGTGTAATTTGAAGCCCAATACAGTGGTCCTGGAACACTTTTTTTCAGTGGGGGGGGCTGAAAGCCAGTGGTCCCCAAACTTTTTACTTCGCACTCCTCTTACCCCTGTCCATGCCCCCTCTCCCCAGAAGTGGGGCCAGGACCGGACCATGGCTCCGGGAGGGTGTGTGGGGGGGGGGACGCGGACAGGGGTAAGGGGGCTGAGGCTGGGACCACAGCTGGGACCAGGAGCGGAGCCCCAGGCGCAGGGCCAAGAGCGGAGCCCAGGGCCCTGCAGCCGGGACCCCGGGATGCAGGGCTGGGAGCAGAGTCCCAGGCGCGGGGCGGGGGGGCTGGAAGCAGAGGCCAGCCTGGACCCCTGGCAGAGGGCCAGGAGCAGAGCCCTGGCCGCTGAGCCAGCAGCACTGGGACCTTGGGCAAGGGGTTGGTGGGCAGGACCGCACACAAAACCTGGGGGTGCTGCAGGACCCCCCATACCCTTAGTTCCCATGCCTATGGCTCAATATAATCTGTAGGACTGTTTTGGTATTTGTACAGCCCCCATTACCATGGCACAGGGGTGGGCAAACTTTTTGGCCTGAGGGCCACATCTGTGAATAGAAATAGTATGGCGGGCCATGAATGCTCACAGAATTGGGGTTGGGGTGCGGGGGGGGGGGTGAGGGCTCTGGTTGGGGGTGTGGGATCCGGGGTGGGGCCAGAAATGAGAAGTTCAGGGTGCGGGAGGGAGGTACGCGGGGGGGTGGGCGGTGAGGGCTCCAGCTGGGGGGGTGGGCTCTGGGGATGAGGAGTTTGGGGTGTAGGAGAGTGCTCTGGGCTGGGACCAAGGGGTTTGGAGGGTGGGAGGGGGATCAGGGCTGGGACAGGGGTTTGGGGCGTGGGGGTGAGGGCTCTGGCTGGGGGTGCGGGCTCTGGGGTGGGGCTGAGGATAAGTGGTTTGGGGTGCAGGAGGATGCTCTGGGCCAGGACAGAGGTGTTCAGAGGCCAGGAGGGGGATCAGGGCTGGGGCAGGGGTTTGGGGGTGAGGGCTCCGGCTGTGGGTGCGGGCTGGGGATGAGAGGTTTGGGGTGTGGGAGGGTGCTCTGGGCTGGGACTGAGGGGCATGAGGAGAGGCTCAGGGGTGCAGGCTCTGGGCGGCACTTACCCCAAGTGGCTCCCAGAAGCAGCAGCATGTCCCTTCTCCGGCTCCTACATGGAGACGCAGCCAGGCGGCTCTGCGCGTCACCCCGTCCGCAGGCACCGCCCCTGCAGTTCCCATTGGCTGTGGTTCCTGGCCAATGGGAGATGCTGGGTTGGCGCTTGGGGTGGAGGCAGCGTGCAGAGCGGCGCCCCCTGGCTGCCCCTATGCAAAGGAGCCAGAGGGGGGCCATGCCGCTGCTTCTGGGAGCTGCATGGAGCGGCCCCCAACCCTGCTCCCCGGCTGGAGCGGGGCAAGCCCCAGATCCTGCTCCCTAGCGGGAGCTCGAGGGCTGAATTAAAACAGCTGGCTGGTTGGATCCGGCCCGCAGGCCATAGTTTGCCCAGCCCTGCCATAGCATCTGACCACCTCGCAGTTTGTAACGTATTTATCTATACAACATCCCTTTGAGGCAGGGAAGTATTGCCCCTATTTACAAATCATAGAAATGTAGGGCTGGACAGGACTTCAGTAGGTCATCAAGTCCAGCCCCTGTGCAGGCAGGACCAAGTAAACCTAGAACATCCCTGACAAGTGTTTGTCCAATCTGTTTTTAAAAACGCCAATGATGGGGCTTCCACAGCCTCCCTCAGAAGCCTGTTCCAGAGCTTAATAACTACCCATAGAGTTGGAAAGTTTTTCCTAATATCTAACCTAAAACTCCCTTGCTGCAGATTAAGCCCATTGCCTTCAGTGGATGGAGAAAAATTGATCACCATCCTCTTTATAACAGCCAGCCCTTAACATATTTGAAGACAGGTATCAATTCCCCCCTAAATCTTCCTTTCCTCATAGGTCAGGTTTTCTAAACCTTTTATCATTTCTACTGCTCTCCTCTGGACTCTCTCCAAATTGTCCATATCTTTCCTAAAGTGTGGTGGCCAGAACGGGATGCAGCACTCCAGCTGAGGCTAGTTGAGTACTGTCTTACATACATAACTCCGGTTAATACACCCCAGAATGATATTAGCCTTTTTCGCAACTGCATCATATTGTTGGACTCATATTCACTGTAACCCCAATCCTTTTTAGCAGTACTATCACTGAGCCAGTTATTCCCCACTTAGTATTTGTGCATTTGATTTTTCTTTCCTAAGTGTAGTACTTTGCACTTGTCTTTATTGACTTTCATCTTGTTGATTTCCAACCAATTCTCCAGTTTGTAAAGGTCATTTTGAATTCTAATCCTGACCTCCAAGGTGATAGCAGTCCCTCACAGCTTGGGATCATCCTCAGTTTTTATTAGCATACTCTCCACTCCTGTATCCTAGTCATTAATGAAGACAGTGTATTGAGGCAGAAAGAGACTAAGTGACTTGACTAAGGTCACACAGGAAGTCTGTGGCTCAGCAGGGAATAGAAAAGAGGTTCTTCGCATCTCAGCCTACTGCTCTAAACACTAGACCATCCTTCCTCAGCATTTCTGCCTCCAATTAAACCAAATTCTCCCCTCAGACCTGCAAACTCTATGTCTATTGACTTTGATGTAAATTGCTGTGAAGTGGTCTGCAACCCCTCCACAAAACACAGGTAGGAAGGGGTTAAGAACCCTCCCTGCCTGTACACAGCAACCACCCTCAAGTGGGCTCAGCTGTGAGACATGTCAGCTCTGAAAAGAGACAGCCTCAGCTGATGAGAGCAAGCCTGAGTATAAAGAGTGAGACACAGAAGACGAGGGGACAGAAGAGCTTGTTGCCAGATGGCCGGGGAACTAGCACCAGATTGTCTCTGGGAGACTTGGAACCTTCTGGCGTACACGGGAGGGGAGCTGGAGACGAAAGTCCTGGAGGGCAAGGGTTTGTTGACTCAATGTTTATGGACTCCATCTTTTGTTGATTTGATTTAAGTCACTACAGCTCAGGCCAAGGACTGACCCAGGCCCCTCGAACTAGGACTTCACACAAGGTGGTGGCCATCACCACTGACAGCTGCATACACATATCTGATCTGTTTAGTCACCATCCCTAAGTCTTTCTCCTCTTCCACTCCCCTTCCTTAGTTACTCCATTCCCTGTTCTAGGAAATGAATGCTTATTATTCTTATGTGGGTTTGATTTACTATCTTAGTTGATTAACATCCCTGTGACCTCTGGGATAAATTATCGGTATACGCAGCCACAGAGTGGACGTACCAGTTATCAGGAACCCAGGGCCCATTGGTCCCAAAGGAAAAGGTGTCAGAGAGTATTTGAGGAGCAACAAACCAGGGAGACCACTACCTTTCGGGGGCTACAATAACTTTAGCATTCATAAAACATTAAGGAGTAATGGCTGTATAGGTCTACGAACACTAAGGAAAATTGGCCTTACTTTTCTTGAAAAGACCAGGCAATGCTGACTCCCTGAGCCACTCCATTCCTCAGGGAAAAGCGCTGTCAGCATAGACAACAAGTGACATGATCTTAGAAAGGCAACACTGAAACTGTATTAATTCTTACTTTTTACTCTGGAGCTCAAGATTCCAGCTAGCCAGCAGCATTATTGTTCAATGCACATGTACTATTGCAGTTATAGGGGTAAGATCTTTTCACTATATATTACCTGTTGTAACTTTACTGCTTCATAATAAGGTCCAACTTTATACTGAGATAGTGAAAGTGACACTCTCTCTTGGAAAAAGAACAGGAGTACTTGTGGCACCTTAGAGACTAACAAATTTATTAGAGCATAAGCTTTCGTGGGCTACAGCCCACTTCTTCGGATGCATATAGAGTGAAACATATATTGAGGAGATATATATACACACATACAGAGAGCATGAACAGGTGGGAGTTGTCTTACCAACTCTGAGAGGCCAATTAAGTAAGAGAAAAAAACTTTTGAAGTGATACAGTGAACTTTTTGCAGATACAGACTAACACGGCTGCTACTCTGAAACTCTCTCTTGGGTATTTTGGAACGCGCTGTCTGACGGTCTTCAGTGGGACATTAGAGTGTCTCCCCCTCTAAGATCTTAGTCTTCTCTCTAGTGTACAGCTCAAGTAAATAGACAGCATACAAGGGAAGTCAGTAAGAACTGGAGGCAGGGAGGAAGGATTTTGCAATACCCCTGACCTTTGCTATGTTCCCCCTCTGCAAAGGAGTTTGGCTGGTGAATCTGAGTAGTAATAGTTCCCCCTCAAACCTTCTGCAAACTGGGGCTTCTATGTATCATAACTTTATGGTGCAGAGAGGATGTGGATGCTGGTTTTGGCTCTGTGAAGTAGAACCACACTACTTCTGTTATGAACAGGGCCCTTCTGCAGCTTTTACTTGGGCCAAGGGATATGGCCTGAGAGGAGGTAGACAAAGTGAGGTGTAAGGGCCTATGTACACAGACGAATCTATCATGCCCACAAGATTGATATAACATTTTAATTCCTTTCCACCTAATGTACTGTAACTCAGCTTGGTCTTGCTTATGTACATCGGGCCAAACTATCTTTGGTTGTACATTGGATGATTGTGTTAGAACAAGAACTGATAAAAAAAGATTTCAATTTTTTTTCCACAAAAATGTCCCTTTTCTCAACCAGCTCTCGTTATAACAGTTCCTGACATAACAGATTTTGCAGTGTAGAGGGGGCATAAGTGACAATCTATTTTGTGGTCTGGGGTCTGGATGTGGCAGAGAAAGCTGTGTCTATGGGTACAGATTGTGGGAACTGAGTGGAACAAACATGAATTAAAATGGTTCATCACTATATATCTCAAATTCAATTGGACAGCTGTTAGATATATGATGATTTAATAGGGAACAAATAATTTTAGGCTATGAGCTTTGAAATCTGCATATGAAACCAGAAGAAAACAAAAGGAGCTTAATACGTGAGACCATTTCTGGACCATCGGGACTGAATCTCTACCTTATATTTCAGTCTAAAATGATGCTGAACCCTAGATTGTGTTGACTGAGCTTATGCTTTTATTGGCACGATTTTTATAAATCTAAGATGTTCTACCGCTATAGTTAATTACAGGAAGTCTCCCACCTAAGGTTATGTCTCACACAATAAACTAGCAAGTACCCGGAAATTGAGAGTTAAAGGAACATGGCAATTGTCAGTTCAGATTTGTACAAAATTAACTTTGAAAAATAAAAAACACTTCTTGGTCTAGGAAAAATTAGTAATTTTTGGGATTACTTCCAGCACTTCAGTTTTATCTGGCACATTGGGAAGGCTTGTTATGATCCCATGGAACTACTTGGCGTCTCCAAGTCGTGGAGCCCATGTCCTCTTTCTTTTGCAGGTCTTGTCTTTCAGCACATCCATTGAGTAAGTTGGCCTGATTTCTATCACTTCATCTCCTTTGGGAGACTGATGATGCACAAGTTATTTTTGCAATTCCTGTTCTCTATATCCCTCACGCTACAGGTGCATGTTTTGGATAATATCATGCAAACTAAATACTGCATGTTATATTTGCAGGAGTGGCAGTGGATCACTATAGAGTTAAGTTCTATGAGCTCAAGCCAACCAAGGGAGATTACATCATCCTAAACCCTTCTTTTGGTTACTTTTTGTGCTACAGCTCCATCTTCTTCCCCCTCAGTGTGTAAGCAGGGCTGGATTTAGGGGCAGGTGACCCAGGCAACCGCCTGGCGTGCCGGGCTTGGGAGGGCACCAGACTCGGAGTACAGTTTTTGTTGTTAGTGACAAAGGGGAAAATAGAATGTTGCTGCCAAAGAAATGGCAGAAAACATAGGAGTTGAGCCTGTCTTCAAGGAAACTTGTATTCATTGGAAGAAGAGACAGTTTGGTTTCGAGGGCAGAGATGAGGTGATGGAAAGCTTGGAAGAAAAATTCAAGGAGTTTTTTTGCTCGCTCCTTGACACTGCTTGAGTGTTCGTCGAAGAAAGGTTTGGACACATGACGCACCGCAAAAAGACCTGGTTTTTTTTGTATAACCTTAGTAAGCTGCTGGCGGACAGGAAAACACTCTTGAACAATTGTATGGACCTTCACCGGATGCTAACAAATGGGGAATGTTTGGATGTCAATGATAAAGATCTCTATGTCAAATTGGACAACATCCTTTACATTTTGCAGCACAGGAAGCACTCCAAGCTCTTCCAGTCATTCATGATGCAGAGCTGAAGGACACTTTTCCTAATGTGCAAATAGCTTTGAGGATTCTGCTCACGCTACCAGTCACCGTCATGAATGGTGAGCACAGTTTTTTGAAGCTCAGGCTCATTAAAATATATCTTTGATTGATGATAGCCGACGAGAGACTGACATCGCTTGCTATTTTATTGCTTGAAAATGCCACTGCCTAGTCTTCAGATCTCTGTGATCTGTGCTTCAGTTTGCAAGGGCAAAGGCTGTCACCTACTGTAACACTATTTAATACAGGTCCACCCAATGTTGGTGCACAGTTCAATTTCTTGATGTTAGTCCATTTCAGTTAGTCTTAAAATTAAGAAGTTTTCATAATTTTTTTTTTCATTAAAAGCCCCACCCAGATTGCCAGGCCCACCAACTTCCTGCACAAGGCCTGTTAACCCTACTCTTTCCCAAACGTTAAGAAACAATTATGGAACTAACAAGACATATGCTTAATATCACTGCCTGGTCACTTGCATTTGTTGCTTCCTCTTCCTGTTCCTTATCTATACATCTGTTTATAATGGAAACTCTTCAGGATAAGTGCCTGCCTTCATTTTGATCTGGAAAGGACCCATCATGCTGTTGGCTCTGCATAAATATACTTTTCAAAAGCTGCAAGCAAATACCACTAATTAAAATAATTCTATAAAAGTCCTTGCTTTTAAGAATGTCGCACAACTTGGCAGCAGCTTATAAGTACTGCAAATATATTACTATTTCAGCAACTATCTCAAAACAGTGTTCAAGAAGTTCCTGTTTTCACTTCCTTTTTGTATGGCTGAGGCATATTAGTCCAGGTACTTTTTTATTTATACCATTTGCATGATGTTGACTTCAATGGAGTTACTCCTGAATGAGACTTTGGTGAAACCACAATCAGCCCTCTCAGGTCTACTGAACAACTGAAGTCAGTGAATTTACACTGGAGAGGAATTTGGCCCATAACCCCTAAACCTACATTTCTGACATACAGCAACTGAGAAAGAAGAAAGAAAAGGAATTGTGATTCAGTTGTGATTGTATAACATATTTTCAAGAAATGTTGCATTTCCGGTCTCTTATCTTTGAGTTATAGTGCACTTTTTGTTTAAGGAACTACTGGTCTATTGTGTGCTTAAAATATTTGTATTTTGTTATTAAAAGAGAAGGCAGATAAAAGTTGCGGGGGAGGTGGAATGAAAAAGGGATGCATACGTATCTACCACTAAACACGTAGACAATGACAGCTGTGTACTGTATAATAAACAAAGTTTTATGCTTGACATACAGATAATCATGGAACTCCAGAGAGAGGGAGAAAATTCCATATAGAATCCACCTTATATTTTAAACAATATTCAATCCTCACCAAATTCAGTCAGTCACATACCCCATTATTCCTTTCAGCTACATTCAATCTGCATACAGCCCTCTACCTTCTCAGGGTGTCACTGCTACAATATGTTTGGAGTAAGAATGGTTTTGTAGTAAAGGGACTGGACTGGAACACAGAAAATCTGGATCCTATTTCTGGCTCTGCCACAGACTTCCCTGTCTGGCGTTGGACACGTCATTTAATCTCCCTGTGCCACAACTTCCAATCTCCTGCTTGTATGTTGTATCCCTTTCTCACACCCTTTGTCTGGTTTGTCTATTTAGATTGTAAGCTCTTCAGGACAGGAATACTCGCTATGTGTTTGTACAGCACCCAGCACATTGAAATACTTCAGCCCTTGGTTTACATGGGACCTCACTATTAGGAGTCATAGTGAATGTGATGACAGCCTATTCCCATTGTGTTTATATTGCCAGGTACTGCCAATTGCCCAATGGTTCCTATTCATTTTCTTCTTACACTCCCGCCTCCATGCCTTATCCAGGCTGTGCGTATGACTAGAAAGCGTTTCCAATTCTGGTTAACCAAGCTGTGACTACCCTTTCCTCTTTCAGTCCCTCCGAAAGGCTCACTGCTTCAAGATGCCCACAAGTTATGAATTTCAGTACTAGTAAAAACCAAACAAATCCCAGCCTCCCTTCCAACCCCCCAAACACCTACAGTTTACTCCCTCCTCAGGATTTCCCAAATGAGTCCTTTCTTGTCCTTCTTTTAGGGCCTGGTCCAGCTCTACTGAATTTAGTAAGTACAAATTCTTCAAGCGAGGACTGTCTGAAATTTTGGGTCTCCCATAGGACTGAACACACTGCTGACAATTAAAGAACAATAAAATTCCACCCACTTGCACCAGGACTAAGCTTGGCCAATTTCCTTTTAAGGGAACAATGTTGTTTTGTATGGTTCTCGGTAAAACAGACAAAACCAAAAACTCATACAAAATACTGTGACGGAGATGATAACCAGCCATGTCTTTAGACTATTGCATCATTTTAGCTGCATCAGAAATTGTATACAGGTTGATCAAGGAGGGTTATGAAGCTCCATCCAGGAATTAAAATTGGGCTGTGTGTGTGTGTGTGTAATTACTGCTGTCCCTGGAATAGGCAGACAACGCCAGAGAAGACCCACCCTCTAAAGTGAATTTGATATACAGGTTCAGAGCATGTTCAAGAGACCCAGGAGGGAAAGAAAGAGCTTGGGGGTCTAAAGGGTCAGCCTGAACTGACTGATGAGCCCCTGATTTTGATTCAGCAAACTGGCATGAATCTTTAACCAAGGGAAAAAAACATGTTGAAGGATTTGAAGGACTGGAAGATGCAAGCGTCTCCGTAGGAAAGATGATGGAGCTCTGGTAAACTTAAGTATGCATTTGGACCCTTTGTTGTTTTATTATGTTTTCTCTTCAATGCTTTTGTCCTAAAATAAATGTACTGTGCTCTGTATGAGGCTGTGTGATCTCTTGTAAACCACTGCTTTAGCCCTTGAGACAGTGAAACTGCAGGTACTGAGCTGAGGCCAGACCTGCTGGGGTAATCACAGTGAATTGCAGGGGGGGCTGCAAACTTAAAACCTTGTCTGGGGGGAGAAGGATTTGGGTCCCTGCCTAGAGAGAGGTGACGGCTATAGGACCAAGACCCAAGGAGGCATCTTTTGAGCCGGTCTACAAAGGGAGTCAGAGATACAATTATGCTAAAACTGGCAAATACCATCCACAAAAAACCCTACAAGCCCTCCAACCCACTGTTATGTTCCCTCTGTACCACATATGGACTGGCTACAGTGCTTGCTTAAACACAGCAGATGTGTTCATCATCAGATCCTTCAATACTATTGC
This sequence comes from Emys orbicularis, assembly GCF_028017835.1. Classification (NCBI taxonomy): domain Eukaryota; kingdom Metazoa; phylum Chordata; order Testudines; family Emydidae; genus Emys; species Emys orbicularis. The sequence goes on from NC_088691.1 coordinate 26,878,920, forward strand.
CTTGTATGGCTCAGGTTAGCTTAAATAAGGTATTTTACACAGTGCCACCTAGTGGCTGAACCATATAATGCAGTTTAGCATTCCATTCCATCTCCTGCTATGTGTTCTACATTCTTCCCATTTACAACATTTACACTATCACACTGCCTCTGAAGTTCAGCATATATCAGTCTGAATTGTATTGGTTTTCTAATTACACAACCTGAGCACATAACAACTTGGTCATCTGGGCTGCCCATTAGTTGCAACGGCTGGCTGTGGTCAGTTTGGAATCTCTGGATCATATTCTTTGTGTTCTGCATCCGCCATCTGTAGAGTTTGCTTTGTTGATTGTTCTGTCTGAGGAACAGTGTTGACAGGTTCTGTTGAACTCTCCACTGGTGGTCTCAACCACATAGAATCTGGGCGCTGAATTCCTTTTCTTTACGACAGATGGAGTTGTCAGTCCTTTTTCTCCATCCAGTTTGATACAAACATGGTCACCAGGTTCTAGACCTGACAGCTCTCCGACTGTTGTCCGTTGCAATAGTGTTCATAGGATCTTTCTGCCTTTTTATCCAATTTGGCTACTTTCTTCATGTCTGGCCACTTAGGATCAAGATTCTTTTTCAAAGTTGGAATAATAATTCTGATGTGTCTTCCCATCAGAAGTTGTGCAGGACTATACCCAGTAGCTGTTACTGGTGTGCCTCTGTAACTCAGAAGAGCAAGGAATGGATCTTCCTTTTTTTTAGGATTTTCTTGTACATGTACAGCTCTCAGCCTCTCCTTTTGCTTGAGGGTAATGTGAACTGCTAGTAATATGAACAAAATTCTGCTGCAGTGAATTATTGTCCATTGTCCATCACTAGTTGTTCTGGAATACCAAAGTGAGCAAAAATGCACTTCAGTTTCTGGATAACACTGAAACATTATGTCTTTCAGGTACATTATTTCTATATACCTGGAAAAATAGTCCACAATGACCAGGTAATGATGTCCTCTGAATTTGCATAAATCTGTAGCAAGACTCTTCCAAAGTCTGTCTGGTAGGGGTGTTTATACACTGGATGGTTTGGCATTGTCTCTTACTTTCATTTGTACTGGATCTCCTTTCAAAAGTCCAATATCAGCAAATTCTCCATCATGTTTTTCCACTTTTCTCAGTAGGCCCATCATGGCTGCCACACTACAGCTGAGAAAGTCATTTGTCTTTGATCACATGCACTCTGAATATAAAGCTTTTGTCTTTGCAAGTTGTTTCTGTGGTGAACTGGCCCGTGCAATTTAATACCTGCAGGGCTAGTCAGACCTAGGTCAGGTGACTTCAGCTCTGGGAGGGGTTGAAGAGGATAGTAAGTCCCTTCTGAGATGACTATGACACCAGATCCTGAGTCAATTGTCTTGCCACAAATATTCAATTTCACGCTCCAGACAGGCTCTATGTCATCACGAGTGATAGACCCCAGAAAAAATGGTTCTTGATTGTCTGTAAGTCAATGCCCTGACTGCTTTGGTGCAGCAAACAGCTGAAAAATATCCATGTTTCAGCATATAGTACACTGTATGCCTCTGGTAGTACCATGCCTCATTTCTTGGGATATGACTTTTTCCACAGTTTGTGCACGTAGGCTGGAATATATCCCTCTTAGCCTGGGAGTTCTCTCTCTTTGCCTCAGGGGTTTTGTGATAATGACCTTTAACACTCAAGTGTCTGTTTACAGTTTCTAAGCTAGTTTCAGGTTTTTCAAGTTGCTCTATAGGTTTTACTGTTTCACCAGCTCAGACTGCTTTGCTCTCTGCATAGTTGTGGCTAGGGTTAAATCTCTCTTCAATTGTAGCTGCTGTGAAAGGTTATCTTCATGTTTTGCATTCCCCAAATCAGAGTTTTCAACCAATGCATGCAGAGCACTTCTTATAAAACATTCAACAATTCCCATGGTGCTTGAATTCTCTGGTGAAAACCTGCTCTTTCATAAACTGTTTTTCTCTGAAATATAAAGTATGCATCGTATTTGTGACTTTCTTCAGTAAAGTCAAAGGATTTGAATATATGCTCTGCCTGCTCCCCCGTAACATAAATTAAAGAAGATACCTATATACCTCCAGTTTCTTTGCAATTTGAAATCTTGCAAAATAAGACTGCTAGCAGACTGTCCATTGTGAGGGTTTGTCGAAGCTGAAGTTCTCTGGGGGCATTGAAGAGTAGAAAGTTGATGAGATTCTGTATCCTTTGTTCCTTCTGTTTGCTGTTTTCCTTCTGTTACTTCTGACACAATGTTTTTTAAGGAAAAATCAGCAACCAGCTTTGAACAGGTGGGCTGTTTATATTAGTTTACAAACTTTACATGTTCAAGGGCTTTCTCCAAAGAAAAAGGATAACATTTTACATTTAAATAATTGAAAGCTGAGAATTTCCTTCACATTCTAATAGTTCTGTTTTTGATTCCAAAATGCTATTATTTCTACAGCATCCAGATACATATTGTCAACCACAGCTCCAGCTTAACTAGGGTTGGTGTTTATGAATTACCATTTACACTCTACCGTAGTTTGCAACACCACCACATGTCCTTATCCATGGTTTCACATGGCTATTTTATTCTGGAAGAGACTTTGTGCCTTTACTAGTAAAACAGCTGGTATTTCTCAGTCCCATGTCTAACAGACTATTCGTTTCCCTCCTCTCCCCATGTCCCAGGATCTCTCTAGATCTTCCATCTGCCTCAATAGTCTTCAGATTGAATCATAGCTTATTTGCATGTCCTACACATGTAGTGACAAGCACCGTGCTATCTGGAGGCCCACAGAGGGCTTTGGTATCCCAGTGACAAGCACTTTGCCCCACACAACTAACAGCCTTTTTCACATCGCATCCCCTGCTGCGACAAATGCCAAACCTGCCCTCCCAGCTGACGAAAGCCCTTTCAACTCCTACAGGAAACACATGCCATGACTGCTATCAAAGCTGACTCTGGCCTGTCATTGACAAGGAATCTGACCTCAAACTCATCCCCTCTACTTATAAAACCCTCGCCTATAGCCCTAAGTATGTTTTTGTATCAGATGTCAAACAGAGCTTACGGGGTTTTGTAGTGAGCTCAGAATTTACCTAGGCTACGTCTACACTATGGGGGGGGGGGTCGATTTCAGATACGCAAATTCAGCTACGGGAATAGCGTAGCTGAATTCGACGTATCTGATCCGACTTACCCCGCTGTGAAGACGGCGGTAAATCGACCGCCGCGGCTCCCCCGTCGACGGCGCTTACTCCTACCTGGGCTGGTGGAGTACGCGCATCGATTCGGGGATCGATTATCGCATCCCGACGAGACGCGATAAATCGATCCCCAAGAGATCGATTTCTACCCGCCGATCCGGGTGGATAGTGAAGACAAGCCCTTAAAAATTGGCTATAAAAAATCAAAGAACTATATTTTAACTGCTATCTTGCATGGAGAAAATAAAGAAAATGATCAAGTGGCTGAAATGTTGCCTTAACCCTTCTTAATTCTTTCTACTCTGCAAAATAAATCAACACTTTATTTTTTCTTTATTGTTAAGAATGCCGCAAAGTAAACACTAGATAGACCCACTGTTGTTACTCTCTTTAGAACAATGTAACAGCATGAATTATAAATGTTTCTTTCTTGGGATGGTCAAGTGGGTTAATTTTAATACAAACCTATCTGGACCGAAGAGGAACATTTTGCAGTTATCTCACTACTAATTACAAGGAACAGGAGAGAATGGTGGACAAAACATCAGGCTTAATTCCTAGATTCCTTGGAAACAGATTGTTTGGGTATAACTAAGGGCAGAATTCAACTGGCAAATGTATTCTTCTAGTGCCAGATTCATCCCTGTCATAGCTCTCATTGTAGCCACATCCGGAGTGCGTACGGCCCATTATGGTTTCTTAAAGCCCACATTCTTTTTCTCTTTTTTTTCCCCATTAACTGATGCTTTTTGTGTAATGGCATTAGTAGCAGATTTTGTACCAGATACGGGAACAGCACAAGAGACAGCACTTGTGGCATGATGTGCATCCTTTCGGAACTGGCTGCTCATGCCTCCTCCACACTTTTGACTAAAGAGTTTTTACAAAATTATTATCAAAAGCCAGAGTCAAAAGTAGAGGCAAAAGTATGTCAATATCACAAGCAATACTATACTAGTTAATGAACAAACAAATCAAACCATTTGTTTTATAAGAAGCAATGAACATTTGATAGTTTTGCCTATTTTACCTAAGATAGAAAAAGTAGCAGAGATGAGAGAATAAGCAGTGAAAATGAAAAAGGGCTAAAATGTAAGGTAATCTAAAAATGAATGCCAAATATCCTCCTTCCCATAACAGCCTACATACAAACACCTACAGAATCTCTATCAAGCGTTCTTAAAACTGCAATACCCACCTGGTGAAGTGAAGAAACAGATTGACAGAGCCAGAAGGGTACTGAGAAGCAGGGCCGGTTCCAGCATTTTTGCTGCCCCATCTGATTTGCACAATCTACCATGGTGTTTGCATGCACAGTGAGATGCATGCAATTGCTTATGCAATTATGCATACCGGCTTTAAAAATCAGGCCCTTTATGCAGTGTCTAATATAAACGATGCAGCTTTCAGGATCTCCAACTACCTTGAATGTACCCAGACAGATGTAAGATCCTGCCAAGTCAACAATTTATCTTTTTCTATTATAAGCTAAAGTATTGAGTTGTATAAGGCAAATCTATTAGAAAGTTATAAATCAGAGATGTCCTTATTTTCTTCAATCATATCCAAAGCAAACACTCTCAACGGTACGAAATTAATGGAAATTTGGGTCCTGATCCTGCAGTTTTCATTTCAGCAAAATTCCCACTTTGTCATGCCATTAACAATAAAGGACCCGCTTTAATTTCTTTATCAAATAGTTCACTTTTATTACATCTAGAAAACGTTTCCAAGCAGTGACAAATCAGTAACACATCTTCTTACTGGAACACTGTAGCTCACATACACTCCAGCCCAGGACCATTCTTACCCATACACAATGTACGCAGCTGTGTGGGGCACCAAATTTCCTGGTGCCCTAAACAGCTGCGTGCTGATCCAGCCCCTCCTCCACCTCGTCCCCATGGCCCCCGTCCCGCCCCAGCCCCACCCCTTCCCCTGAGGATGCAGAAGGGGTCGGGCCTGCCCTGCACTCACTGGGCGGCGGTAAGTGGAGTGGACCTGGCCTCAGCCCCTCCATGCCACCAGCTCCCAGCCGCTCTGCCGGCTCGTGCTGGGGGGTGGTTCCCCTCTGTCCCCCAAGCCTGCTCCTGCCCCCCCCCCCCCGTGGAGGCCTGGGACCAGCCCCTCCCCCCGTGGAGGCCTGGGACCGCCCCTCGTGGGGGGGGCGGGCTGCATAGGGCACCAAAATGGCTAGGGATGGCCCTGCTCCAGCCTGAGCTCATCTAAAACTAAGCTGGAAGGTTTGCATTGTATGTGAAGGGAGGAGGTGTTCGGGAGATGGATGTAGGTGAAAGATTGTGAAGGTGAAGTCATGGTTAAGGCTATGTTTATGTCACGGAGGTCATGGAAGTCACGGACATTCTCTGCTTCAGCCCGAGGGGCTGAGGGACTTGAGCTGACAGCCAGCAGGGCCGTGGCAGGGTTCTAGCCACAGGCAACAGCAGCAACAGGGGGCCCTCTGCAAGATTCCAGCAATAGGCGACAGACTCCTGAGGGGGCCCTCCTCAGGGTCCCTGGGATGGACGACAGCTTTGCAGGAGGGGAGCGGGGGCCCTCAGGCAAGTGGCTGGGGGTGTCCCAGTTTCTCTTTGGGAAATATGGTCACCCCTGCAGCTTCTAGCCGCCCTGGGTAGAAGGGGCCCCCCCCGCAACTTCCAGCTGCTGTGGGCGGAGGAGGAACCCCACAGCTCCCAGCCACCGCGTGGAAGGGGAGATCATGGAGCCGCAGCAGCAAAAGTCACAGACAGGTCATGGCTCCTGTGAATTTTTGTTTATTACCCGTGACCTGTCTGTGACTTTTACTAAAAATAACCATGACAAAATCTTAGCCTTAGTCATGGCTATAGATTGAAAGGGAAGGTTAAGGATGTAACTAGAATTTTTCTGGCTTGCACATAGTTGTGTTTGTGGAATAGTCACGTGAGCAACCTTAATGGTTTCTGAATGGCTTTTTTTTATCCTGAGAATTTCCTGGGCTTTTAAAGAAGTCTGTCTAGCAGCAGTGAGAGTTATTAATAAAATATCTTTTATCCTCTCTATGCCACTGACAGCTGCCGTAATGTCTCCAATACCACCCTCAGTGCTGTTCTCCAGAGAGGGCTTCCTTCCCCACATCCCCATGCGGAGCTGCATCTGGTCCATGGCCCATTGTGCACAGTTCAGATTGCCCCATGCTGACCTCCTTACACACAAAACTCTGCTCATCCTTTCTGTCTCACATCTCAGGTCCCCATCATGTTCCTCCTACTCTCCTACCACATGTAGCTTTTAAATTGTTGACATATATGCATTACTACATATCAGTGTTTGCAAACAATATTGTATGGGTAGGCAGAGTGGTATTTATTGGGGCTGTGAGTGGGGGAGAATTTGGGGAGGGGTGTTGTGGAGGGCATGGGGCAGCATGTGGGGCATAGGGACTGTAGGGGGCTTTGGCTGAGGGTCTGTGGGAAGCATGATTGTGTGTGTGGGACCATGAAATAGGGTTTGAAGTGGGGGAGAAGTCAAGAGAAGAACTCTACTTTGAAGAACCCCAGGTGCTTCATTAGAGTCCTGTTCCTCTCCCCTCTGCTTTGCCCACTCTAGACCCTTCCTAGCTCAACCCCACCTCTTCCCTCATGACCCCATCAGCCGTTTCACCTTGCCCAGCTTAGCAATTGTATCCCTGCTTAGCTTTATTTGCCAGACAAAGTCAAATAATTAAAAATTCACTTGTCTGTAGAAAAGTTATTGGGCCAAACTCAAGGGGGGAAATTCATTTGCTGAAATATAAAACAAGGAATTTTAGTCCTGTTTTGAGGGGAAACCACAACCCCACCTTTAACAAGGGAGTTGCTGCCAACACTTCTATCAGAAGCACTATCTCAACAGTCATTAATCTGCAGCAAGTGTTATGCTTTTCCTCTCTGTCTTCTACTCAGTGGCTGCTCTCAACAATTACTGGCTGCATGCTGCCAATTTATCCATGTCTATATTTAGTTATGCATTAAATAGATATTTTAAATATAAACAAAGAAAAAAATCCTTACGCCAGGGCACAATGCTCAGTTGACGAATGCCTAAACAACTCCAAAGAAACAACAGGCACAAATGACCCCTCTGGCAGCACAGCTGAAGGAAACGGGAGTTGTGCGAGGGAGTTTATAGTGTGGGAGTGCGAGAGCCAAATAAGCCTAGTAAACATTCTCTAAACTTAGGCCAAGAATGCCCCCTCCCCTTCCAGCCCCCCATCCCCTACCTTGCAAGAGTAAAAATAATGCAGGCAGAAATCCAGCAGCAGAGTGGGGGTTAGCCAGTTTGTTGCACTGACTGCAGCATGTATGATTACCTGCCAATGACATAGGCAAAGATAGGAGAGAGGACCTGGAGGCCAAATTTAGCCTGTTAGGAAAGAGATTGAAGTCCAGGACCCTCCATGCTAGCATTTTCTGAAATGCTTCCAGTTCCACATGCAGGGCCAGTTAGACAGAAAAGCAGGGTCTTCTCAATGCGTGGATGAGACAATGGTATTCAGAGACTATGTGGACAATAGCTCATGTGACACCAATTTTTAAAAAAGGCTCCAAAGGTGATCCTGACAATTACAGGCTGGTAAGCCTAACTTCAGCACCAGGCAAACTGGTTGAAACTATAATAAAGAACAGAATTATCAGACACATAGATGAACATGATTTGTTGAGGAAGAGTCAACATGGCTTTTTGTAAAGGGAAATCATGCCTCACCAATCTATTAGAATTCTTTGAGGGTGTCAAACATGTGGACAATGGTGATCTAGTGTATTTGGACTGTCAGAAAACCTTTGACAAGCTTCCTCACCAAAGACACTTAAGCAAAATAAGCAGTCATGGGATAAGAGGAAAGGTCCTCTCATGGATCAGTAACTGGTTAAAATATAGAAAACAAAGGGTAGGAATAAATGATCAGTTTTCACAGTGGAGAGGTAAATAGTGGGATTCTCTAAGGATCTGTACTGGGACCAATGCTGTTCAACACATTCATAAGTGATCTGGAAAAAGGGGTAAACAGTGAGGTAGCAAAGTTTGCAGATGATACAAAATTACTCAAAATAGTTAAGTCCAAAGCAGATTGCAAAGAGTTCCAAAGGGATCTTACAAAACTGGGTGACTGAGCAAGAAAATGGCAGCTGAAATTCAGTGTTGATAAATGCAAAGTAATGCACATTGGAAAACGTAATTCCAGCGATGCATACAAAATGATGGGGTCTAAATTAGCTTTTACCATTCAAGAAAGAGATCTTGGAGACATCATGGATAGTTCTCTGAAAACATCTGCTCAATGTGCAGCAGCAGTAGTCAAAAAAGCTAACAGAATGTTAGGAACCATTAGGAAAGGGATAGATAAGACAGTAAATATCATAATGCCACTCTATAAATCCATGGTATGCCCACACCTTGAATATTGCATGCAATTCTGGTCACCGCATCTCAAAAAAGATATATTAGAATTGGAAAAGGTACAGAGAAAGGCAATAAAGATGATTAAGGGTATGGAACAGCTTCTGTATGAGTTGATATTCAAAAGACTAGCACTTCTCAGCTTGGAAAAGAGACGACTAAGAGGGGATATGACAGAGATGTATAAAATTGTGACTGGTGTGGAGAAAGTGAATAAGGAAGTGTTATTTACCCCTTCACATAACACAAGAACTAGGGGTCACCGAATGAAATTAATAGGCAGCAGGTTTAAACATAAAGAAGTACTTTTTCACACAATACAGCCAACTTGTGGAACTCATTGCCAAGAGATGTTGTGAAGGCCAAAAGTATAACTGGGCTCAAAAAAGAATTAGATAAATGCATGGATGATAGGTCTATCAATGGCTATTAGCCAAGATGGACAAGGATGAGGCCCCATGTTCTGGGTGTCCTTAAACCTCTGACTGTTAGAAGTTGGGACTGGATGACAGGGGATGGATCGCTTGATAAATTGCCCTGTTCTGTCACTGCCTCTGAAGCATCTAGCACTGGGCAGTCAGAAGACAGGATACTGGCCTAAATGGACCATTAGTCTCACCCACTATGGCCATTCTTATGTTCTATCATCTGTTCAGATAAGACAGTATTACAATCATTAATGCAGCTCTTTGTAAGGATTACACTGGATAGCATGGAATTTTCTGTGCCAAATAAAGGTTTCCTTTTTATTTTTCTTGGCAGCAATAGCTGTCTGTACAGTTCTTAAGATCTTCTGTTAAAGAAGTAACAGATTATTCTTCCTTCTCACTAACTTCTCTCCAATTCAGAAGAAGATGATGCTAAAAAAAGTAAATTTAAACAACTGGAGTAAGGGGTTCCTGGCCACACAGGAAACTAGGCAACTACTTTGTCTGTTTAATCCCTTAAACTGCAGATCTTTTCCCCTTTAGGAACTCTACTAGCTCTATGACATGGACTTTGTGTGTGAAGTCTTCTGACCAGCTGGGAATCAGGAGGCTGGGTTTAGTAATTATGGGAGGTGGAGGTGGGGAATCAGGATTGCTGGCTCAGCATGGTTGACAAAGCCTATATTTATTATTAGCAAAACAGAAAGTTCCTTACTATGTGCGTCACCTGCTCAAATCCTCCTAGTGCACCCCTGTTTCCACAAGTAAACCAAACCTTTAACACTTCCAAGTCTTTCTTCAAGTCTAGTGATTCCACATTTACTTCCCACCATCACAACAGACATCTCTTTTGGCTTTGTCACTCGCCTACCAGCTAACTCCATGAAGTTCGGCAGGGTAATGCAAGCACACTTGAAGTCGCATAGCACATTATTTATTATTTCTATTTCAATAATGTCTAGAGGCCCCATGCAGGATTAGGGCCCATTGTTCTACATGTGGAATATACATATAGACTTGGGTAAAATTTTCAGAAGTGCCCGAGTGACTTAGGAGCCTGTCTCATTTTCAGAAGTTACTCAGGCACTACATAGCCTAAGTTTAATTGAAAGTCAATGGGACTTGGGCTCCTAAATCATTAATGTGCTGTCAAAATTTTTTCCCATTGTCTAGACTAGAGAAAGTGGTTGTATTTAGGCTAGTCTTAGTTAATAAGATGCTAGTTAATCCTGACCTAAACTTGACCTTTTCCCTTGTGTAGGAGCTCTGGTTTAGCTGGTGATGTTCTAACCTAGGCTATATTTGGTCATCAGGAGCCTCGGCTACAACTTGACTTGCTAAAATCCAGCTACAAGGTGCTACCCAACATCTACCCAAGAAAAGGTCAAGTTTAGGTTGAGATTAGCTAATACATGGTGTCAAGGCTGATTCCCCACTCTGGCACTTCAAGTGCAGAAGGTGGGGGCCCGCAAGGATTCTAAAAATTAATACTGGCCACTCCAGGCTTGTATTAAACTCTCAAGGTTACAGTTTCTCTCTGACCTTGGATGGGTAGATGCTGCCACCACCAAAATGCAAAAAACCCCTTTGAAACCAGAAAGGCACACTTGGGAATTCCTTCCTGTGGGGTACCCTCAAGCCCTTTCACCTCACCATCCGGTGAAGATCTGAGAAAGAAAAACAAAGGAAATCAGCTGTTGCACCAGCTAATTAAACAACATAGGCACAAACCTCTTAGGACATCAAAAATCCAATCCTGTTCTTAAAAAAGGTAAATTTTATTAAAAACAAAAAGAAAGAAAATACGTCTGGAACTTAGGCTTTTGCTAGATTTAAAAAACCCACTTACAAAATTTAAACATCAAGAATAACCTTCTTGAGGTCCAGCTTAAAGGTTACAGGCAAAACAAAAAAGCATTTGGGGTTAGCACAGAGGAGTCCACAAGCCAAGAAATAAACAGAAATAAACCTAATCGCATCTATCTAAACATTCCTGATCTATTTACACATTTGGGAATTCCAAATAAGTAGTTCTAGGTATGATCTGATGATCTATGATCATACCTGGCTTAAAACTTCTCATAGCATAACTGCTCCCTGTTCCCCTCTTTCCCGGAGAACACAACAGACACAAAGGGGAAGTTCCCCCCCCCCCCCCCCATTTTAACAAGTTCTAGCCTTCCCATTGGCTCTTTTGGTCAGGTGCCCATTCCCTTTTCTTTACCTGAGGACTTTTTTAACTTTTTACAGGTAAAGCAAGCAGAGAACAGCCACCAAGAGGGACTTTATAGCTAATTGTCTGGCTGGTGTCCATAAAAGGGAGCTACCTCCTCCCTTCATTTATCACATGCCCCCCAAAACACAGATGGTGCTGGCCAGCCTGGTTCAGGTTGGGTCCACACCAGCTGGGATTTCTTCTTGGAGGTTTAGGAAACAGAATTAATAAGATACATGCACCTCTAATTTCACTAATAATTACATGAAGAACTAAACAGTGTTTTTTACATTTCAAGGACTACAATGACTTAGAATGCAGGGATATTTTTACCCGGCTGATTCTGGGAAACCTTCCTGGGAGAGTGCATCAGCCATCCTGTTCGAGGCTCCTGAAATGTGTTGTATTTCAAAATCAAAGTCTTGATGAGCTAAACTTCACAGAAGAAGTTTTTTGTTAGTTTCTTTGACTGAGTGAAGCCACTGGCTGGGTATCCATAAAAGGGAGCTATCCCCTGGCCCCCCTTCATTTATCACACATGGTATCTAAAGCCAGTCTAAACATGGCTACTTTTCCTAGGCAGGACAAAGCCATGGTAAGACTCAGTTCCTTCTCTGAAGTGCCTAATTTTAAAGCAAAACATAATAAATGGGTTTAATAAGCAATAGGAGGAAGAAGTGGGTGGAAAGATAAGGAGAATACCAAAAGATCATCTAGTTAGGCTGGCTAGCACACAAGTTACTCTTGCTCAGTTGGTGGAGCTATAACACTTTTAAACAGCCATTTACAGTTTTTTCATTTGCCAGCTTTGCCTTCCCCATTTTAGTTCCCATCAGGTGCCCTGGCACAATATGAGGGTGGGGAAGGGAATTGCTACACAAGATTTACATGATGCTTTACCACCGGAAAAGAGAGTTGAGAATTAAGTTCACATTCCACTATTGGGTTTAAACTCATTTCTCCTTCACAGATTCTAGTTTGTACTTTTCCATGTTGGTAAAGAGTGAGAGAGTCGAGCTGATACGCTGCAATGTTGACAATGAGTAATTCCTAATTAAACACATCAAAGATGGATACAAACAGGCAACAGGCATCTACTGTAGCATGTTTCAAAAACACCGAACAGCCACTAACCCATGCGAAACAAATGGCATTTACCACTTACATAAACACGTTGCACATACAGTATGCGTGATATTTCTCAAATTGGCCCTCTCAGCTCACATTGGGGCAAGAAGTCTCTTCAGTACTTCTCTGTCCATCGCAATGATGATTTACCTGGACTCTTGTTATTCTTGAGCAGTGCTTATTGGAAAGAATGGGACATACTTCCCACATCTGTCTCACCACTGACCTGAACAACAAGATCTAACCTCCTAGCACTGTGTCATGGGGCTCCGCCCCAGAGCAGCCCACACACACATGCTGGTGTCTCACCTGCTGGTGCCCCCTTGGGACTGAGTGCAGGGTTATTAAGCCTTTCCCTTGGTCGCCTCCTCCTGTTGGTCTCCTGTGGCCTAGTCCTCTTGCGAGGTCACTTAAAAATTCAGTCCCCTTCCAGGTTACTGAAAATCCCCAAATGAACAACAAGAATTAACAAGAAGTCCCAAGTTAACCCATAGAAAAGGCTGTCCACCCTCCTGAGCAACTCTTCAGTTCCCTGTTCCTCTTGTGGAATATTGGCTCCAGGACTGCTTCGTTGGAGCCTGGGTAACTCAGGTAGTTATTACCTCCTCCCTTAAACCAGCTCACTCCATGGAGTATGACATACTTTAGCCAACTACAGGGCTTTAGCCAGCTTCTCCCTCAGCTGGTCCCTTTTCTCCCAGTTATCCCTGAGACTCAGAGGGTTTAGCAGCCTTCTCCTGCAGGTGTCTGCATTGCTATTGAAGAAGTAGGCAGCAGATATGCTAGTCCTCATTTCCCAACCTGGCCCTGTGCCTCCCAGGTTTAAGGAAGAAAAGAGCTGGCCACCAAGGAGTCAAACAGAGAGAAGTCTGAGAGGAGGCCTGGCAGTTCATAACCCCCAGAGGCAGGTGGTCCTGGCAGAATTCTACATGGCTGGAGACAGATGGGGATGGGCCGGCTCTGGCCACCAGAGAGAAGAGGACTGGGAGGAATTCTATTTCCAATCAATGTCAGGATCTCAATATGGAAACTGTGGAAGATACCTCTCGAGCTGGTCCTAAGGCAGAGAGAGATGTATGGGGCACACCTGTGGATGGCAGCTTGGCCCAACTTGTTAAATAAAAAAATCAAGCTTGCCCCACAAAGAGTTCTCCAACCACCCAAGGAAGACAGATGATCCTTGCTGGGGATTCAATACTCAGAAGATTTGAAAGAACATTTCACAAGGGACAGGGGAACAACAGGATACTGTGCTGCCTTCCCAGAGATGAGACATCACTCTAAGACCGGATAGGCTTCTGAAGTCTATGGGAAAGAATCCACTGGGGATGATTCACATTGGCCCTAGTGACACTATGTTACAGGATATCTCGCAGATAATAGATGACTTCAGGGAACTCAAAAGCATGCTGAAAAAGGAGAATGTCCAAGCTATCGTCTCTGAGATCCTTCCTGTTCCGTGAGTGAAGGAAGACAGAAGACAGAAGATCCTGGAAGTGAATCACTGGCTAGGTAAATGGTGGAGAGTGGAAGGTTTTGGTACAGCTTGGATGGCATCCACTTCCATAGAGAGGGAACCAACCTACTCAGGGATAGGCTGGCTAGAGTAGTTAGGAAGGCATTAAATTAATAACAAAAGGGAAGGGTAAAAAGAGGGAGGATATGAGAGCTTCTTTAGCACAAAATTGAGATACTGAAAACAAAATTAATCAAGGACCCACAGGACACGAAGAGAAGAAATGATTTCATTGCCTAGACACCAATGCTAGGAGACTGGATACAAACAAGAGGAATTGGAATTGCTCATTTATGAGCACAAGTTCAATCTAGTTGGTATTAGTGAAACCTGGTGGGATGATTCACATGATTGGAATGTAAAATCAATGGGTAGAACCTATTTAGGAAGGATTAAGTGAGCATAACTGGAAGATAAGTGGCACTACGTCAAAAATGGCATTACCTGTTTCTGTGTCACTGATAACTTGGAAGAAAATTATCTTGAATGCTTATGGATCAATTTCTTAACAGATCAAGTACAAAATGGGGTATTAGTTGGTATCTTCTACAGACCATCAGAACAGGATGACTGGCTCTTTATGCACCTATTTATAATGTGTAGGAAAAAAAGCTGCATGATCATGGGGGACTTCAATTTGAGTGGCAGATGGTGGACGTCTTATGCTGCCAGAATTATAATGTCTTTGGAATTTCTAACTATTATAGATGACTATTTCCCAATTCAGAAAGTGTTGTATCCAACATGGGGGAATTCTATATTAGACCTCATCTTGACAGATAAAGCAGAACTGATTACAGAACTAAAGGTTAATGGTAGCTCAGGTACAAGTGATCATGACTTGATCATTGAACATTTATAATGTTCAAACAGAATGAAATGCAGACTAGTACTTGGTGCTTTAAAAGGGCCAATTTAACAAAGCTGAAAACAATTGAGCTAAAGCAGCTGGGAGAAAGAATTTAATCAGAAAAATGGAATGACAATTGGGAATTGTTTAAGAACATTTTATTAGATGCCCCAAAAGCCACAACCCATAATCAAGAAAGAAGGCTGAATTGTTTAAAAAACTGATTTGGTTTACAGGGGAAGGGAGCTATAAAAAAATGTAACAAATGGAAAAAAAGGGAAAGTTGATAATAATGAATATAAATCAGAAGCTGGGAATTGTAAAACATTGTTAAGGGAAGCAAAAGGACATGAACGAGAAAACTATGGCCAGCAGAGCTACTTTAAAAAAAAAGTATATTAGCCTCCAGTGCTCCACTGCACTGTCTAAAACAGGGGTCAGCAACCTATGGCACGCGTGCCAAAGACGGCACAAGCTGATTTTTAATGGCAAGCTGCTGCCTGCCGGGGTCCCTGCGGGGGCAGGGGACAGAAGCTTGGTCCTGCCGGCTCCCCTGCCTCTTCCCGCAGTGTGCTGGGTTCCTGCCCCTCCTCCTCCTCCTCCTCTCCGTCCCTCCCTCCCTGCCGGCCGATCAGCTGATGGCCCTTGCGAGGGAGGGGGTGGGGGGAGGAGCGGAGTAAGCATGCTCACTGCTCCTGGCAGAGGCAGAGAAGAAGAGGGGGCAGGGCCTTGGGGAAGAGGGGGTAGAAGCGGGGTATATCCCCTCCAGCCCCCTGCCGTGAGCAACCCACAACCCTAACCCACACCCGTAGCCGTCTGCCCTGACCCCCCCCTCACACACACACCCAGCCCTCTGCCCTGAGCCCTGCAGCCCCGCAACCCCCCAGGTCCCTGCTGTGAGCCCTGTACCCCCCCTCACACACACACAGCCCTCTGCTTGACTCCTTCACCTCCTCTCCTCCCCCCCCCACGACCCCAGACCGTGGACCAGGCAAGTGTTAAGTACTCTAAGGCACAGAAACAGGCAATGGAGATTAAATCAATAATTATGGGCAATGCCATCTCAGGTAACGAGATCCCCTGGGGATGGATCTGGGTGCTATTCTGCCAAATTATGTGGGGACTGTCCACATGGTGGGGACTGTCCTGATGGTGTTGATACTTTACCGGCGATTCCAAAGTAAGCTGAAAACGCTAAAATTGTTTTACTTGACCTGGCGGGTTAGGGAAACCTAGGGTCAAGAGGAGGGACTGAAGGGTCAGAATCCATTAGCTATGGATGTAAGATCTTAACTACAGTTTCTCCTGAGAACTTTTCATATAGGCCCGGAGTCCACAGCTTGGCTTGGGCTATGGGGGCTGGCTAACAGAGAACGATACATAGCTCAGAGGAAACTGGGGTAAACAGATAACCTCGTGTGTTTCAAGTCAGTGAGCGGTGTCAGCATAACTCCGAATGTAATTGGGCGTCCTTATCGCGAGTTATAGACACATGAAACGCTGAGAAAGGCCTCACGGTTACTCCCTAAAGCAGGGAGGAGATAGTGGTACAATACCCCTCACATCCTAGACAAAGTTCGGGGAGAGGCCTAATATGATTGACATGAGTTATGACACCCTCCCCTCACAGATGTATGCCAGTCCTAGCCCATAGAAATGCAAGGGTAAGCTTGTGAAATTGTTAAGTACTAATTACTGCTTTTTCGCTTTAAATCTCTAGGAATGTACCTGTTGGTCAACCGAGAGAGCTGCTACCTCATTCCCCTGGACCCCAACATTAGGATTTAACGTATACCCTTTAATAGACATAGTTTGGGGGTAATTACCTGTGTGTCAGCAATATGTTAATTTGGGCCATGGGTGGAACCATTATATAATCTTTTAGACCATTGGTTTATTGTGCTTATCTTGTCTTGCTGTTAGAACCTATCCAGGGGTTTGGGAAAACCCATTCCTTTCGCTTCTCTCCGCCCAATGAGCACCATATATAATCTATTGTAACTAATTGTTTTGCAGTGTCTCTGAGCCTAATAAGCAAAGTGACACTCCACCAGCACTGTGCGTAATAAACTCCCGTGCTTGACTCTACACGGTGTGGATTATTGTTCCTTCAGATGGGGGCTCATCCAGGATACAAGCTTGTGAACTGATTGAGGAACTGAGACTGAGATCCAAGAGAGGTGAGTATGTTTAATTTACCACCTCGTTAGGCTAGGGTTAGAGGTCTCGCATCCCCTTTCAGACACATCTTGTTCCCACTTTTTAAATTTAAGTGCAAAGAAACCTGGACACGTGTAGTACAAGCAGAGGGGTTAATAAGGGTACCAATTGGGAGGGGAGATGTGGAAGAGGGTTATATACTGTTTAAACTAAGGGGTGTGTTACGGAGGACTTGGACAAACCACCAGCAAGCGATTGCCCGTGAGTTAAGCCCAGGACTGGCTGGGTACACAAGTGGTAGGCAGTGTAAACTGGTGGTCCCATTTCCTCATTGCACGTTACATTGCAAGCCCTGGGGAGCACCCCCATCCCCAGGCATGTGACGTACATACCTTCGAATAGCATAAGTCTCCAATAAGGCTGGCAATTGTGTGTAACTTAAGATTGCGGTATTCAAAGAAGGGGGAGACGTACATCCCCATTAAAGCTGTCAGGTGTAGAGATTGAGACCACAGAATTTAAAGGGGGAAACGTAAATCCCCATCAAGGCTAAACAACCGTGGAGATTGAGACTACGATGTTAAGGGGGGAAGACGCACATCCCCATCAAGACTGACGGCTGTGAAGACTGAGATCATGGTGTCAAGGGGAAGATCTACATTCCCAACAAGGTCAGCAGCCAGGGTGATTAAAACCCATGGCATCAAAGGGGGAGATGAGAGTCATCCCTCGAGAATATTTGGAGTATAAACATGTCAAAACTCGGCAAGCAGCAGTTAAAAAAGCAAACTATGTTGCAACCGGACCAGAGGAAGAATTGGTTAAATGGTGGAGTGACCAAAAAGGTGACAAAACAAACAAAGCAGTAATAGTTATATTGGATATACTCAACATAAAAGAAAAGGAAAATACGACCTTAAAAGCTGAGAATAAGGCACTAAAAGAGAAACGCCCATGCCAGAATGACAACACTCCCTTTAAAATGTGTAACTGTCAGGAAACTGGAAAAGATCCCAGAGCAGGAGAATCACAATCACTATGCCTGGGACATGCTACCAGATGGGGGGGAGGGGGAGCTCACACCCGGCAGCCAGCTCACACTCGCCAGCCAGCCAGCTGCCAGCCAGCCAACTGCACCACTGATTAACTATCCGTGGGCAGATCTGGCAGGTGAGCAAACAAGAGGAATCGGAACCCCCTCCATACACGTCCCTGCATGGGCCAGCACTTCAAAGGTCAAATCTGGGCACCCCCAGGGATAACGAGGGGGAGCCACAGGGGTTAATTGCCCCAGGGGAGCAAGTACAACATATGGCTCCAATTAGGACACAGCATAGAAGGATCAGAAATCTCAATGATCAGGAGCAGGCCTCAAATGGGTAGAAACATTACTAGCCTGACAAACCAAATTGGTGAGCGCCTAACTATACAGAGAAGGGGATTAGCAGATACTATTGCAGGATGGTTTGGTGCAGGTAACTCTGTGGGCAACACTTATGCCATAGCACACCAAACTGAAAGGAGGAGCCGACTTCAATCAAGGCTGGAAGATGCTGTAATATCTAACACCCAGGGAGGATTGGATACTAATAGGGCCAGTCGACTGATCCTGGACAGCTTAAAGGATCTGTCAAACTCTGTATCCACCTCATTGGATATAACAAAATACCTGGGTCAAGAATTCACCAGCCTGTTAATAAATGGTACCAAAATAAAGGAACTGGAGGAAAGTTGTTGGAGAGCAGGGCAAGCATTGGCCATCACCACACAAGGAATTGTAACCGATCTCCTGGATAGCCGGGTCCACCCAGCCCTTATGGAAGTGGTGGGACCCCATCTCCCCAGTACCCCTCCGTGGGAATGGGGAAATAGAGAATCAATGAGAGTCCAAAGACCGGCTTGGACAGGTCATAGCATAATCTTCAGCCTCCTAGTGCCTCTGGGTATCCCTCAAGCTCAACGAGCTAGAATGGTGACTTCCCTGCCAGTATGGAGGAGGGGTCATGTTACTAAAATAGAAGGCATTGCATATTCCGAGGTCGCTGGGAAAGCGTTGTACCCTAGTGAATGTTGCACCCACTCTGATAAGGAAATTCTATGTATATGCCCAAATAATGTTCTAACAAATCTGTCTAGGTTCGAAGTGGCCGTCACTGAGAAACTGATGCACATGGAGCTGGTCCAGATGAACGGTACCTTCTGGTGTGTGACTGCCCAGAACCACTCCATCGAGTTAAATGGAAAGCCCTGCCCCTCGACACATGCATCCGTGTGCATGACGGTTCCCCAAGGGGCAACCCTAACTGTTGACGGGACACGGCTCCACCGTACTCTGCCAATGACGGCTAACCTTACATGGGATCGGGAATGGCACTACGGCAGTAAGTATCTAGAGGAGGGTTTTCTGGCCCTGCAGGAGAAGATCGAGGAGTTGGTGGCCGAGGCCCAGAGACACATTGGGGAAGGCCGTCTGAGGTACACTTGGATAGGGGAGACCGTGGACCAGGCCAGTGTTAAGTACTCTAAGGCACAGAATCAGGCAATGGAGGTTAAATCAATAATTATGGGCAATGCCATCTCAGGTAACGAGATCCCCTGGGGATGGATCTGGGTGCTATTCTGCCAAATTATGTGGGGACTGTCCATCCTGACATTCCTGATAGTGTTGATACTTTACCGGCGATTCCAAAGTAAGCTGAAAATGCTAACATTGTTATACTTGACCTGGCAGGTTAGGGAACCCTAGAGTCAAGAGGAGGGACTGAAGGGTCAGAATCCATTAGCTATGGATGTAAGATCTTAACTAAAGTTCTCCTGAGAACTTTTCATATAGGCCCGGAGTCCACAGCTTGGCTTGGGCTATAGGGGCTGGCTAACAGAGAACAATACATAGCTCAGAGGAAGCTGGGGTAAACAAATAACCTTGTGTATTTCAAGTCAGTGAGCGGAGTCAGCATAACCCCGAATGTAATTGGGCATCCGTATCGTGAGTTATAGACACATGAAGCGCTGAGAAAGGCCTCACGGTTACTCCCTAAAGCAGGGAGGAGATAGTGGTACAATACCCCTCACATCCTAGACAAAGTTCGGGGAGAGGCCTAATATGATTGACATGAGTTATGACACCCTCTCCTCACAGATGTATGCCAGTCCTAGCCCACAGAAATGCAAGGGTAAGCTTGTGAAATTGTTAAGTAATAATTACTGCTTTTTCACTTTAAATCTCTAGGAATGTACCTGTTGGTCAACCGAGAGAGCTGCTACCTCATTCCCCTGGACCCCAACATTAGGATTTAACGTATACCCTTTAATAGACATAGTTTGGGGGTAATTACCTGTGTGTCAGCAATATGTGAATTTGGGCCATGGGCGGAACCATTATGTAATCTTTTAGACCATTGGCTTATTGTGCTTATCTTGTCTTGCTGTTAGAACCTATCCAGGGGTTTGGGAAAACCCATTCCTTTCGCTTCTCTCCGCCCAATGAGCACCATATATAATCTATTGTGACTAATTGTTTTGCAGTGTCTCTGAGCCTAATAAGCAAAGTGACACTCCACCAGCACTGTGTGTAATAAACTCCCGTGCTTGACTCTACACCGTGTGGATTATTGTTGCTTCACTCATGAAGTCATACACAGGCACCCTGGACAGTAGTAAGGAGCTGTTCAACTACAGGCTGAGCAAGTGCAGAACGGTGGTAGAATGTGCATTTGGACGTTTAAAAGCACGCTGGCGCAGTTTACTGACTCTGTTAGACCTCAGCGAAACCAATATTCCAATTGTTATTGCCACTTGCTGTGTGCTCCACAATATCTGTGAGAGTAAGGGGGGGATGTTTATGGCGGGGTGGGAGGTTGAGGCAAATCGCCTCGCCGCTGATTACGTGCAGCCAGACACCAGGGCGATTAGAAGAGCACAGCATGGTGCGCTGCGCATCAGAGAAGCTTTGAAAACCAGTTTCATGACTGGCCAGGCTATGGTGTGACAGTTCTGTTTGTTTCTCCTTGATGAAAACCCGCCCCCTTGGTTCACTCTACTTCCCTGTAAGCCAACCACCCTCCCCCCTTCAATCACCACTTGCAGAGGCAATAAAGTCATTATTGTTTCAAAATTATGCATTCTTTATTAATTCATCACACAAATAGGGGGATAACTGCCAAGGCAGCCCAGGAGGGGTGGGGGAGGAGGGAAGCACCGGGTGGGGTGGTGGATGAGGAGAGGAGGGAAGGACAAGGCCACACTGCACTTCAAAACTTATTGAATGTCAGCCTTCTGTTGCTTGGGCAGTCCTCTGGGGTGGAGTGGTTGGGTGCCCGGAGGGCCCCCCCCCGTGTTCTTGGGCATCTGGGTGAGGAGGCTATGGAACTTGGGGAGGAGGATGGGCGGTTACATAGGGGAAACAGCGGCGGTCTGTGCTCCTGCTGCCTTTCCTGCAGCTCCACCAGATGCCAGAGCATATCAGTTTGATCCCCCAGTAGCCTCAGCATTGCATCCTGCCTCCACTCATCGCGTTGCCGCCACCTCTCTTCTCATTCATCCCTCCTGTCCTTGCGTTCATTTTCTGCTTTCCTGGACTCTGACATTGTTTGCCTCCACGCATTCTGCTGAGCTCTTTCAGTGTGGGAGGACTGCATGAGCTCAGAGAACATTTCATGGTGAGTGCGTTTTTTTCGCCTTCTTATCTGTGCTAGCCTCTGGGACGGAGAAGATAGGGGTAGCGTTGAAACATTTGCAGCCATGGGAGGAAAAAAAGGGAGCGTAGTATTTAAAAAGACACATTTTAGAGAACAATGGGTCGACTCTTTCACTATGAACCAAGCTGTTAACATTACATAGCACATGCACTTTCGGTACAAGATCACATTTTGCCTCTTATATTGAGGGCCTGCCGGTTTGGTGTGAGAGATCACACACACAGGGCCGGGCAACAGAATTCGGCTTGCAGGCAGCCATGGATTTCCGCTCCATCCCCAGACATGTTAACAGACTTTTCCAGTAGCTGTACTGGCCGCAAATGCCAGGGCAAATTAATCAATAAACATGCTTGCTTTTAAACCATGCATTATATTTACAAAGGTACACTTACCAGAGGTGCCTTCTCCAGCTTCATGGTCCATGAGCCTGCCTTGGGAGGGTATTGGCTACAGGGTGATAAACAGTTCCTGGCTGTCGGGGAGAATGGTTTCTCCGCTTGCGTGCTGTGCGCTATCTTCATCCTCCTCCACCTCCCCATCTTCCTTGTCCCCAAAATCCTCATCCCTGTTGCATGAGACTCCCCCCTTGCAGGTGTCCACAGACAGGGGTGGGGTAGTGGTAGGGGCCCCCCCCCTAGAATTGCATGCAGCTCATCATAGAAGCGGCATGTCTGGGGCTCTGACCCGGAGTGGCCGTTTGCCTCTTTGTTTTTTTGGTAGGCTTGCCTGAGTTCCTTAATTTTCACGCCACACTGCTGTGGGTCCCTGTTGTAGCCTCTGTCCATCATGCCCTTGGAGATTTTTTCAAATATTTTGGCATTTCGTCTTTTGGAACGGAGTTCTGATAGCATGGATTCGTCTCTCCAAACAGCGATCAGATCCAGTACCTCCCGTTCGGTCCATGCTGGAGCTCTTTTGCGATTCTGGGACTGCATGGTCACCTGTGCTGATGAGCTCTGCATGGTCACCTGTGCTGATCAGCTCGCCACGCTTGTCAAACAGGAAATGAAATTCAAAAGTTCCCGGGGCTTTTCCTGTCTACCTGACCAGTGCGTCTGAGTTGAGAGTGCTGTCCAGAACGGTCACAATGGAGCACTCTGGGATAGCTCCTGGAGGCCAATACCATCGAATTGCATCCACACTACCCCAAATTCAACCCGGCGATGTCGATTTCAGTGCTAATCCCCTCGTCGGGGAGGAGTACAGAAATTGATTTTAAGAGCCCTTTAAGTCGACAAAAATGGCTTCATCGTGTGGACGGGTGTAGGGTTAAATCGATCTAACGCTGCTAAATTCGACCTACACTCGTACTGTAGACCAGGGCTAAGTGCTATGTAAGTTGTAATCACATTCTCCCCCCTCCCCAGAAGAAGATGCCTATAGTCATTTTCTGGACAAGATTTACACATATTGTTTTTCTAATTTTCTTTCACAAATCTGTTTCCCCTAAATCATTTTTGATATTTTCTTTTTAATTCCCTCCAAATTGCCTTTTTTATTTCATTGAGATCTCATCAGAATATCTGTTTTTTCCCCAAGAATTTGCCAGCAGTGGGAGAAAACAGTTCTAAATATACTTTTAATTTATGGTCCATTGCTTATTTGGAAAATCTATCTAGCAAGTGGGTTCATTTTAATAGAAAATTCAGCGTTGTCCAGTTATGTAAAACTGGACAGTGGCTCATTGCTGGGAAAAGAATAATGAGCAACCAGTGAAACACAGAGCACGTATATTCCTTGGAAATAGCCAAAGAGGTCCTGGAAACAACATGACCTTCTGTGCACAGTAGGTGCTTGCAAAATAGCAGAATGAGTTTCAGTTGCATAGTTCTGAGAGACTGACAGTCCATAGGAAATAAGTGATCTATTCAGCTGCTGTTGGCGTTTCATGTAAATTGTGCATGCAGCTTTGGAAATGTGGGTTATATTTGTAAAGGTATTAGTATTTAACAAGCAGTAAATAGTTTTCCTTCCCTGGGACTGCACCTTGACACGGTGGGAAGGACTGCAAATTCCAATGAGCCCAAGAGCTATGCTGGCAGGTGTTTAACAACTGGTAGGGCCACCCCAGCTGGACAGGTCAAAGGGTGGGGACCGACAAAAAGCGGTCCATTGCTGGGGTAGACCAGACTTCTTAGCCCCAATAGGCATTTGGTCTAGAAGAAGATATAATCCATATTCAAACTGGGGCTGTCTGGCCTGCTAGCTGGTCATGGACCACGGATCAAGAGCTTTCTGCTTCAGTTTCCAGTGGTGTTAGCAAGCAAGCTTCAGCACTGCTGCACAGCCCAGGCAGTGCTTTGGCTGTTGATGGGTTCTGCATGTGATTGTCTCAATTGTTTCACCTGCGCATTGCAAAGTGCTGCATCGTTGTTTGTCAGCCCACCCATTGCAGCCTTTTGCATCAGTGGACAAAATGGCCAACAAAAAGGAGAGTGTGAGAATAGTCATGCACATCCTAGCAGAGGAGACATGCGGGGTGGGTGGGTGGGTGGGTAGGTCAAGTGCCTCCCCCCAGATTGGCCTGCTGGGGGTGGGGAGGGAGGAGAGCTCTGTCCTTCTCTTCCTGCACCTCCCTACCCCAGCACATTTGGCCACTCTCCCTGGCAGCCGGGCGGGTAGCAGGATGGAGCCACTTCTGCCTGACAGAGCCTGGCTGGGAGGCAGCGGCGGCCTCCTCCCCTCCCCAGCATGCTCGCTCCTATACCCGGCAGCAGGGCCCAGGCAGGGAGGAGCCACTGCTGCCTCCCAGCCAGGCTCTTTCAGGCAGGAGCAGCTCCGCCCCACTCTCCGCCCGGCTTCCAGGCAGAGCAGCCAAACATGTGGGGGGAGGCGCAGGGAGAGAAGGACCGAGAGCTCCCCCGCAGGTAACGTGGGGTGGGGAGAGAGCGGCAGCCCTGAGCTGGGTGCAGTGTGGGTTGGGGGTGTCAATGGGCAGAGGAGACACATGGGGAGGTCACGTGCCCTCCCCTTTAGATTGTCATCCCGTCCCGTACAGGGAGGCACAAGTCATCTATCCCAGTACCATTTTAAACAACTCTGTGCAGGTCTACAGTCCTTACTCCTTGCTATCTCTTCACTTGTTCCATTCTTTGAAAGTCCTAAAGTGATGGGCAAGTGGTGATGGGAATAGGCAGAGGATGCTGCGGGGGGTCCTACTCACAAATCTGCACACAGAAGGTGTGAGAGTGATGGTCATTCATTGTTGACTCGAAGCAATATCAGTGTCCATATCGTCTCATGTGACAGAACAGCCTTCTTTAGGGATAGCGCTGCTTTCCTTAATCCAGGGAAGAGTGAGAAGAGGATCCCTAGACATCGCTCACTCCATTATCTACTTGCTAGTAGGCCAGGACTAGCTGGCCATCCAACTGTGTAGTAAAAAGCAACATCATACACAAAGAACACTGAACTTTGCACCCAGGGAATGTCAAAGAAAAATTCTACGAAGACTTCAACCCCACCATAAAGACAGCTCATCGCTGTGACAAATTAATTCTCCTAGGAGACTAACACCACAGTTGGCTGCACTCACAAAGCTTGGCCTAAAGTAATTAGTAAACATGGTGTCGGGAAAGAGAACTCAAATGGCATACTGATCCTCACAAAGTGCATGGAGAGCCAGCTAGTCATCACAAACACAATATTCCAACCAGCAATGAAGAGCAAAACAACTTGGATGCATCCCCATTCTGGTCATTGGCATTTGACTATGTCATTGTCCACCAATGTGATTGGGTACCTAAAGGAATAAATGAACACCTGGGACATCATCATCACCCATGCAATGCAGGGAGCATGCATGTGGTCTGATCATTGGCTTGTGAGATGTAAAATGACACTGATCTTCCAATTAAAACAACACTGATGTCCTCGGTCTCCAGCTCAATGTGCACGTGCTGAAGACGGAGCTCATGTGCACAAGGCTTGTTAAAAAAGTGAAGTTCATGACACTTTCTCAGTTGGACATAATAAAGTCTGACTCTGCCTAGTCATTTTTTAAGGAAACAGTGTTTGATGCATCGAAAGAAGTCCTCAGTTTTGTAAAGAGGAAGCAGCAGGCCTGGTTTGATGAAAATGATGTTGAGAAAAAGCAATTCCTGAGATCCATGCATGCTCTTCACACATTATGGATAAACAATAAAAACTCATCTACTAAAAAGATGGCTTATTCACATATAAAATATAATGTGTAAGCAAAGTTTTGCCACATGAAGGATAGCTGATGAAAAATGAAAGCTGGCAGCTTGAATCAGCAGCAGACCAAAAAGACTCCAAACAGTTTTTTAATTAATTGAACATTCCATATGGCCTGCAACCTAATGGTACCAGCCCTGTCTGGAATGCAGATGAGTCATTACTGCTGTCTTATTGTGGACAAATTCTGAAAAGATGGGCTGAACATTGTAAGAAGGTTCTGAACTTCCCTTCCATCATGTCAGCATCAGCACTTGATCTTGAACAACTTCCAATTCAAGACCAACTCTCAATTCTGCTGAGCATATTTGAAGTATGGAAAGCTGTTAAGCAAATGTCCAATGGCAAAGCAGTGGGTCCAGATGGTATTCCTGTGGAGATTTTCAAATGTGGGGGCCGTGAGCTGATCAGGAAGCTCACTGGCCTCTACTTAAGCTTTTGGGAACAGGATGCTGTGCCACAGGAACTTAAAGATGCCAACATTATTCTCTTTTACAAAAGGAAAGACAATCATACTTCTTGTGATAACCATCATGACATCTCACTCCTTTCTGCTGCAGGAAAGATACTTGCCCGAGTTATGCTAAACTGGCTGATTGATCAACTTGCAGGAAAGATACTGCCTGAAAGCCAAAGTGGCTTCTGTCCCAAGTGGGGTACTTCAGACAGGATTCCTAAAGCCTAAGCAAGGGGGCCACAGCCCCTGCACACAGCACGGATGTTATCTGTGGGAGTCCTTCTGTGCTACCTAGAATTAATGTTTGTTTCTGAGGAAGAATCAAGAGAGTGGCAGGGCCAGTTAAAACACAGATCTATCTATCTTTCCTCCCATGGAGTGGGAGGGCTGCTCCAACCAAAGTCCAAAGTCTGCAATAGTGGCTAAGGAGTGGCTTTGCTGATGATCTACCACCAGATGATCTGGCACATGATTCCTGAGGGGCAGCCTTTCCCAACCCCACATACTCAGGCATCTCTTGAGGAACACAATTTTTTGCTTAGTCAATAGCAATACAATTACAAATATAATCTAAACACACATTTACAAGGCCACATGCATAATTTCTATTGAACACCAATAGCAGCTGAGTACATCACTTATTCCCTATGCACAGTTTCTAGAAAATGAGGAATGGCTATGAATAATGGCAGGCAATTAAGCAAAGGAAAATTTAAAATGCTCATGAGGAAAAAAACAGGACAGTAAGATCTTCTAGACAGTACAGTGTGTATCAAGGGAGCAGTGAAGACTCATTAGCAGGGGACATTAGAAGGTAGTTTAGACAAAGCACTACATAAATTTGTGCAGGGAAAAATCTTGCATTGATATGGGAGGGACCAGATAACCTAATAAGTCATTTTCAGCTATAATTTCTACAGTTCTGTGATTCAATTAGCTAAGTATGGAGATAACAATATTAAGCATGTGGAAAGATAATAATGCAAGAGTATGGAATAGACAGCAGAGAATGTGGTTTATATTACAGCATCTCAGGGAGCATGAAGACGCCATTCTGTGGATGAGATGTTAAGACAGAGTTCCTTTTTTCCTGTCTTTGGTGGTCATGAGTGGAAATTAAAGATCCCATTTCCCTATTCAAAAAAGAAGGGGAAATGACCCAGGTGTTACAACAAGCATCCATTCCCTGCTGTGTGCACACTCCAAACACCCACTGAGGCCAGTAGAGTTGTCAGGCCGCAAGTAACTCATCAGTAATTGTATGCATGCTGGGTGTGGATAAGTGATGTGGTGTGAAGGAAAAATGGCTTTCCTCCCCTTAAGCCACAGTACAAGCATCAAGGGAATCTAGCAGTGCTACTTAAGTATGTTAACACGGGTCATCGGCTGGGCTTAAAACCCACATTTGATCCCTATGTATTGGAATAAATATGTACAAATATTTTCTGTCTCATGCATCATAGACAGAAGCCAGTTAATGCCCTGTAAGAAAAAGGGCTTCTAAATGCAAGGTCATAGCACCATGGTCTTGAAACACAACAGTTACAAAAAGCTGTGAACTTCCTTATGGAGCAACTGGGGGAAGTCAAGCAGTCACTTTTCACTGAAAAAATGTATGTAAAATAGATTCTGGTGGTTATCTCAACCCCCTTTCAGCTGAAGACTGCTAGCAGAGAAGTTGCAAAGTCACCAGAAGGATTCAGAAGCCTTCAAGTATAGGGAAATATTTGGTTTCCTACCCAGCTACTCCTGTCCCTGTTTTTACATTAGTTGTCCCCCGTAATCATTTGGGTTTTAGGCCCTGTGGGTCCTCCCCTTAGGCTGGGGGGGGGGGGGGGATCCTTTAGCAGTGGGCGGGCTTTGCCCACTTCCCGGAACCCAATAGGTACTATGCTTGTGTGACTGGCATATCTTGAAAGTCTGCTGGAACTGTTGCTTAAGCCCCAGAAATAGTGCTTGGCTAATTGTGGAGAACTCCAAAACTATACTAGTTTTTCTATAAACCTTTTGAGCCAAGTTCTACTCCCATTTCTGTCTATTACCATGGCATATGTGCACACAAATCATTGTTGTGTGCTTTTATCTGGGGGCAGAACATTGACCTTTTGAGCACCCTGTGTCACAGTTATGGGGCTAGTTATGAGGCTGCTATTCCTTCTCAGGGTCTCTCTGAGTGTCTCCCCTACAGGGGTCAGGCCTTTAGCTCTTCTGGGTGGAATTTTGCAATTCTTCTGTGACGGGTTGGATCACAGAAAACCCCCTGGGAGCTGCCACCCGATGTGCCACGACTACCTCTACCCCTGCTTTCCCTGCCAGTTCAGGACCCTAGCACCCTGTCTTGCTGAGCCAGACACTCCCGTATGCTCCAACAAATACCCAGGGTTTGAATTACTTGCCCCAAAGCTGCAGGTTTACCTGAAAGCAGCTAACAGAAGTGTTCCTGTCTTTAACACTCAGATGCCCAACTCCCAATGGGGTCTAAACCCAAATAAATCTGTTTTACCCTGTATAAAGCATATACAGGGTAAACTTAAATTGTTCGCCCTCTATAACACTGATAGAGAGATATGCACAGCTGTTTGCTCCCCCAGGTATTAATACATACTCTGGGTCAATTAATACGTAAAAAGTGATTTTATTAAATACAGAAAGTAGGATTTAAGTGGTTCCAAGTAGTAACAGACAGAACAAAGTAAGTCACCAAGCAAAATAAAATAAAATGCGCAAATCTATGTCTAATCAAACTAAATACAGATAATCTCACCCTCAGAGATGCTTCAGTAAGTTTTTCTCAGACTGGACACCTTCCAGGCCTGGGCACAATTCTTTCCCCTGGTACAGCTCTTGTTCCAGCTCAGGTGGTAGCTAGGGGATTCTTCATGATGGCTCCTCCTCTCTGTTCTGTTCCACCCCTTTATATATCTTTTGCATAAGGCGGGAATCCTTTGTCCCTCTCTGGGTTCCCCGCCCCTCCTTCTCAATGGAAAGACACCAGGTTAAAGATGGATTCCAATTCAGGTGACATG
The DNA here is from genome assembly GCF_028017835.1 of Emys orbicularis. Lineage (NCBI taxonomy): Eukaryota > Metazoa > Chordata > Testudines > Emydidae > Emys > Emys orbicularis. The sequence goes on from NC_088691.1 coordinate 26,908,211, forward strand.
ATCACATGTCACTGCAAGACTTCATTGCCCATTTGCCAGCACACACGTATACAGGAAGACTTACATGTAAACATAGCCATCTGCAGACAATTGTCCTGGTTAATGGGAGTCATCAAGATTCCAAACCACCATTAATGGCCCACGCTTTGCATAATTACAACAGGCCCTCAAAGTTATATTTCATATTTCTAGTTTCAGATACAAGAGTGGTACATTTATAGAAATAGGATGATCACACTCAGTAGATTATAAGCTTTGTAATGATATCTTACAAGAGACCTTTTGCATGAAGCATATTCCAGTTACATTATATTCCCTCATTAGCATATTTTATAAAATTAATAAAATTATATAGACTGCAACGTCACACACCCACTCTCAGATCAGGACCTGGTTATAGCCCCCTGGATACCAACCCTGACTAATTCAGCAGGTCCAACAGGGGCTGGATTCTGCTAGGTAAGACCCATGCACAATCATAGGAGTGCCCCAAAAGCATATTTAACCCACAAATATTGTCATATACAAACACTATCTTTTCAACAAGTATAATTAAGAATCTGGATAAACATTAGATCAGGGGTCGGCAACCTGCGGCATGCGTGTCGAAGACAGCACTCCAGCCGATTTTTAATGGCACACTGGTGCCTGTTGCTTGCCAGGGTCCCAGCCCCACTCAGCCCCCCGCCCACTGCTCTCTCCTGCGGGGGCAGGAGGCAGAAGCTTGGTCCGGCTGGCAGCCAAGCTCCCCCTCCCCTGCTTTTTCCCCCAATGTGCTGCTTTCCTGCCCTTCCTGCTCTCCTCCCCTGAGCCAATCAGCTGATCGCCCTTGCGAGGGGGAGGGGGAGAAGAGGAGCCGCAGCATGCTCGCTGCTTGGAGAGGAGGCAGAGAAGAGGCGGGGACAGGGCATTGGGGAAAGGGGTGGAATTGGGGCATATCCCCATCAGCCCCCTGCCGTGAGCCGCTCATGGCAGGGGGCCGGGAGCACCCCCACGAGCCAAGCACCCCAGCCCTCTTCCCTGACCCCTGCACCTCCCACACACACCCAGCCCTCTGCCCTGACCCCTGCACCTCCCACACACACCCAGCCCTCTGCCCTGACCCCTGCACCCCCTCACACACCCAGCCCTCTGCCCTGACCCCTGCACCTCCCACACACACCCAGCCCTCTGCCCTGACCCCTGCACCCCCTCACACACCCAGCCCTTTTCCTTGACCCTGCACCCCCTCACACACACCCAGCCCTTTGCCCTGACCCCTGCACCTCCCACACACACCCAGCCCTCTGCCCTGACCCCTGCACCTCCCCCCACACACAGCCCTCTTCCCTGACCCCTGCACCCCCTCACACACCCAGCCCTCTGCCCTGACCCCTGCACCTCCCACACACACCCAGCCTTCTGCCCTGACCCCTGCACCCCCACACCCAGCCTTCTGCCCTGACCCCTGCACCCCCTCACACACACCCAGCCCTCTGCCCTGATCCCTGCACACCCCACAACCCCAGCCTTGACTTCTGCACCCCCACACATACCCAGCCCTCTGCCCTGACCCCTGCACCCCCCCAGCCCTCTGCCCTGACCCCTGCACCCCCCACAACCCCAGCCTTGACTCCTGCACCCCCCCACACATACCCCCCCACACCCCATACCCTGACTCTTGCACCCCCCCACATCCCCACCCCCACCCTGAGCACCAAACGGGAGCTCCTGCACCCCCCCCCCCACATTCCCACCTGCACCCCTCACACCAAATGGGAGCTGTCCCAGGTAAGCGCTCCTCACCCAAACCTCCTGCCCCAACCCTGAGCCCCCTCCCTCATTCTAGCTCCTGGCCAGACCCTGCACCCCAACCTGCTCCTTCACCCCCAACCCTGTGCTCAGTGCACTCCCACTCTCAGCTCAGTGCAGAGAGAGAGGAAGAGAATGGGCTCGAACCAGGGAGAAGGTAGGTACCCCTCTATGTGGGCAGGGCCGGGACCCCAGACCGGCAGTGGGCTGAGCGGGGCTGGCAGCTGGGACCCCGGCTGGCAGGAGCCGGCGGACAGAACCTCAGACCGGCAGCGGGCTGATCCGCTCAGCCCACTGCAGTCTGGGGGCCCGGCTGCCGGCCCCGCTCAGCCCGCTGCCAAACTAGGTGAATGGAGCCCCAGGCTGGCAGCAGGCTGAGCGGGCCGGCGGCGTAAGATCAGCATTTTAATTTAATTTTAAATGAAGCTTCTTAAACATTTTGAAAACCTTGTTTACTTTACATACAACAATAGTTTAGTTATATAATATAGACTTATATAGAGAGACCTTCTAAAAAACGTTAAAATGTATTACTGGCACGCGAAACCTTAAGTTAAAGTGAATAAGTGAAGACTCGGCACACCACTTCTGAAAGGTTGCCAACCCCTGCAATAGATCAATATATTGCCATGTTGCACAAAATGGCTGACATGTGATTAACATCTTAAAACATGAAATAACAAGGCAGTAAAGCAAATGGAAAAAGAAGGCATCATTGCTTAACTCAAAGAGCCCACTAGTTGGATAAGCAGCACGGTAGCCACTGAGAAGGCAAGCTGCATATTTGCATAGACTAAAGCAATTTAAACTAAGCACTAAAAAGAATTCACTGCCAAAGCCTACAATTGATGAAATACTACTTGACTTGGCAAAAACAAAAATTCTTAGTATCTGATGCCAGAGATGGATATTGGCAAGTGCTACTCGATAAGGATAACAGCAACCACGCCACATCTTGCAGTTAGATACAGATGATTGGGAATGCTGTTTGGAATCAAACCTGCAGGGTAAGAATGTCCGTGCCATCAATAAGATGTACTAACAGGATTGCAGGGATCACTGTCATAACTGCTGTACAGATGCGGAGACAGCATGATGAAAGCTGTGGTGAATCACAACCACAACCTCATTTGTCTGATAGAAAGAGCCAGATAAGTATATCTAAAATTGAATAAAAACAAAATGAAATTGTGATGGACTGCAGTACCATACTGTGATATATGGAGGACTGCATTGGAATAGTGAACTATCACTTTAAGAGCAAGGGTGGTGGTGGTTTTCGGTCCTGTTTGCAATCTAGGAGACTTTGTAGCAAAGCATGCAATTAGAGTCAGTCTGGTAAGAGCCATCTTAAATCAAGCTGGGTGAGTTTTGCCTCACTGCCTTAGGGAGCAGCCTGTTTTCTCTCTCTCAGTTTCTGAGTTCTTGTGTGTTATTGTTCTGAATTCTAAGAAACATATTAGTGTTATGCTGCAACCTTCCAGCAAGAGTATTTCTGTTTTTATCTAACTTATCTGTGTCGATGCTGTGCACATAACACCTATGTGGGACACTTGCTGATCTCTCATGAGCTACAACCTGACCCCAGATGGTAAAAGCAACACAGCAGATGCCCACATCTAAAGATATTAAATCAGTTTAGAGACCATTAGGATTTCTAAACTATCTGATAACATTTCTTCCAAGCCTCTCAGATGTATGCAACCCCCTGAGGTGACTACTCGACAAAGATGGCAGTAGGAACATGGTTACCTCACCATGATGCAGCCATCACACATATCAAGATGCTGGTGACCATCTATCCCCTTCTGTAATACTATGATGTGCCTGAAGAGGCAATCATGCTATGGGATGCCAGTGAGATGAAGCTTGGGGCACTACCAGTACAAAGGTACAACTGTTAGCTTTCATGGCAAGGTCACAATCTCCAACGGAACAAATTTATGACCCAGTTGAAAGGAATATCTTATAATAGCGTTCGCAAGTGAAAAGTTACACCTGTATGTTCACACATGGGAAACTATTTGCATAGAAAGTAACCACTAGAGCATTTTTAAAAAGCCACTGCTAGCAGCTCCAAAACACCTCCTGTGCTTGCTAACGACACTGCAGTGGTACAATTTAGCAGTATGGCAGAAGAAAGTGACTGATCTGTACTGGGACGGGTTGGATCACAGAAACCCCCTGGGGGCTGCCAACTGATGTGCCAACACTACTTCTGCCCCAGCTTTCCCTGCCAGCTTGGGACTACAGCACCCTGTCTTGCTGAGCCAGACACGCCAATCTGCTCCAGGGTCTGAACCATGTGCCCCAAAGCTGCAGACTTAACTGAATGCAACTTAAGAAGTGTTCTTGTCTTTAACACTCAGATGCCCAACTCCCAATGGGGTCCAAACCCCAAATAAATTCGTTTTACCCTGTATAAAGCTTATGGTGGCATTAAGCCACCAATGCCATAAGGCGGCGTGCCTCAGTTTCCCCTTCTACACAGCAGCATGGTCCTGTTATGCTTTTGCTGCCGTGCCAAGCTTCCAGTCTGTTTACAGGTATAGGCTGAAAAGTAACATGCTTGTGGGGCTGTCTTGTCACCATCCCTAGCATGTACAACAGGTTCTTCCACCAATCAGGTATGTCCCACATCTTTAAAGCGTTAACCACTAGTATTAACTCCTTTGTCTTGACCCATAGATGAAGTAGTAAAAGACACAATATTAACAGCAAATCTACGGTGGACAGGCTTTGTTCACACAATTTAGCTTGTTTAGTGTCTACTGCATTTTCCTGTTTCTTTGTGCCCCCGGTAGGCACTCTGATGCAGATTCTTCTGCCTCTTTGGAGAAGGCTTTTAATTCAGGCATGTGTTCGGGGCTTTGGCAAGGAAAGGGTGTACTGCAACCAGGGCCGGCTCCAAGTTTTTTGCCGCCCCAAGCAAAAACATTTTCCCGCGCCCCCGGCCCCGCCCCAACTCCGCCCCATTCCAGCCCCTTCCCCAAAGCCCCGCCTCCTCCCCCGGGTGCGCCGCATTTCCCCTCCCACCCCTCCCTCCCAGGCTTGCCTAGAGAAGGTTTTTGAAATCTATTTTTAGTAAGGAATTAGGCCGAGTGAAAGCAGATCTAGCGTGAAAGCTATTGTTAGTGGACACTTGGTTCAGGTTTAATAAATTATTGCAAGTGGCCTATACAGTTAGGTGGTCCTTTATTGACTCACTGAAGTAAGAGATTCATTTTGGAAGAGAAGTAAAATCTGTTTCTATGTTTCAACATAGTGGAGTTAGTTATTGGTTGAGGAGGGTTTTGAGGTCCACCGGGATCCCCTTTATCAGGTGACCCAGGTGCCTCAGATGGGAGAAGAGCTCCACCAGCTGTTGGTTCCCCGCTGGATTCATTGGGACCTGTTACGGCTGGCCCACGCAGTGCCCTGGGCTAGGCATATGGGGTATGAGAAGACCTTGCAACGAGTGGCCCTGAGATTCTTCTGGCCGGGCATACACCAGGAGGTGCGGGACTTTTGTACTTCCTGTCCAGAACGTCAGCACACCAGCCCGAAGGGGTACGGAAGGCGCCTCTGATTCCACTCCCAGTTGTCGGGGTTCCCTTCGAGAGGATCAGCCTAGACTTGGTGGGGCCCTTGGGGAAAAGAACGTCAGAGTTTCAGTATATCCTTGTGGTAGTTGACTATGTGACCCGCTATTCGGAGGCTGTCCTGCTAAGGACCACCACGGTCCCCACCGCAGAACTTCTTAAGATTTTTGCCAGGATAGGAATACCCCGAGAAATCTTGACAGACCGTGGAATGAATGTCTCATCCAAGCTGATGGCCAAATTGTGTCATCTATTAAACACCCGAGCCCTCTGGACACTGGTCTACCACTCACAGACAGATGGGCTAGTCAAGAGGTTCAATGGAACACTGAAGGTGATGGTTTGGAAATTCATGGATGACGACTCGCGACAATGAGACAAGCTGTTGCCCGCACTGCTGTTTGCAGTGTGAGAGGGGCCCCAAGCTTCCATGGGATTCTCCCCATTTGAGCTCCTTTCTGGGAGACAGCCAAGGGGACTCTTGGACCTACTCAGAAAAACCTGGGAAGAACAGGAATCAAGGCTCATGGGGTCAGTCCCCTACATCCTGCAACTGCGGGAACGTCTCCAGAAGCTGGGGGAGTTTGCATGGGAGAATTTGCTGCAGGCGCAGCATGCCCAGGAACTCCAGTATAGTCGGGGGGGGGGGGCAAAACTACAGACTTTTGAGCTCGGGGATGGAGTCTTACTGCTATTGCCACCCTCAGAATCAAAGTTGCTTGCCAAATGGCAGGGACCGTTTGAGATTGTTCGGCGAGTGGGACCAGTGGACTTATGAGGTCCATCTCCCTGGGCGATGAAAAGACCTACGAATATACCATGTAAACTTTTTGAAAGCCTGGAAGGGTCTGCTAATTGCTCTCTACCCCCCAGAACCCTAATTGGGACCAGTGGCCAGCAGATCTCCTGGCCCGACACCAGGCCTGCTGACAGCAATTCTGGGCCCCAGGGCAGAACAGTCAATGCGCCCCCTAGAAAGGGATGTGCCTGCCCAGCTGCCTTCGCCAATGCCAGTACCACCTGCACGCGCCTAGGAGCCAGCGCCAGATTAACCTTTTGTGGGCCCGGCGCCAAACATATTTGTGGGCCCCCATGAGGGCAATGGAGCATGGTGTGGGGAGGTCAGTACCCGGAGATAAGGGCCGGCCAGGGGCAATGGGGCATGGAGGGGGTGGCCCCGCTCTGCCCAGCCCAGTGTGAGGGCACTGTTTACAAACTGGCAGCCACCAGACGCACACTGGCCCACCCAGCCCTGTGCTGCCAGCGTGCCCTCTCCCCTCTGGGGTGGGCCCATGCCGTGCCACATAGCCCGCCCCACCCAACACCCCCCGAACTCCCTATGCCCAGCCTCCCCCGGACCCGCTATCCTGACTGCCCCCCCCGCCCACAGCCACACCACAACTGCCCAGCACCCTGCACACCACCATCTCTGCCCAGCACCCCAACACACACAGATCTCCCCCACCCTGCACTACCCAATGCCCTTCCCATAGCCCCACCACAACTACACAGCACTCCACACAGACCCCCCACTGCCCAGCACCCCCCAACAACCTCCTCACTGCCTAGCACTCCAACACAAACCTCCCCCACTGCCCAGCATCCCCCATTCCCTCACAGCCCAGCACCCCTCACAGACCCATTCCCCAATGACCTGCCCCCCGGCTGCGGCCCTGCTGAGCCAGCGCAGAGCAGGGATCCCCCCTCCCATCACAGTCCGAGGGGGCAGAACAGCTGAAGCTTGGGAGCACAGAGCGGTCCCATCCCCTGGGGCCCTACCCAGCCCTACCTGCCTGGCACTGGTACCCGCGGTGGAGAGGCGGTGTTTCCGTGCAGGGGCGGGTCAGCCACTGACTTCCCCAGCCCGCGCTTCTGCAGAGTGGGCCCTGTGGCCTGCTCGGGAGATTGCTCCCTTTGTCCCCCTCCCCCGTCATTGGACCTGCCCGACACCAATCCCAATAGGGCAGGACTTAAGCCCTGAACAACGAGCAAGGCTACAATGGTTGATCCAGAGCTTCCCCTCCATTTTATCTTCCCACCCCAGATGGGCAACTATCACCAGTCACCATATAGACACCGTGCCCGGACAGAAGGTCCACAACCAACATCGCCCACTCCCTTGGAAGATGTGGGAAGTAGTCCAGAAGGAACTCGAAGCGATGCTAGTCCTGGGTGTAGTAGAAGAGTCCCGGAGTGAACGTAGAAGCCTCATAGTCCTGGTACCCAAGCCCGTTGGGACTGTGAAGTTCTGTATAGACTTTAGGGGAGTCAATGCCATCTCTTGCTTTGGTGCCTACCCGATGCCGCAGGTAGATGAATTGCTGGAATGACTGGGTAGTGCCAAATTTTTATCAATGCTAGACTTGACCAAGGGGTACTGGCAAATATCCCTTACCCTGTCATCATGATAGAAGACAGCTTTCCCTATGCCCTTTGACTTATATCAATTCATCACTATGGCCTTCGGGCTACATGGGGCTGCGGCTACGTTCCAGCAATTAATGGACCAGCTATTGCAGCCACACCGGCAGTATGCAGCAGCTTATATTGATGATATTGTGGTCTACAGAGCAAGTTGGGAGGAACACCTACAACACCTCACCGCGGTGCTACAGGCCCTGAAGGAAGCAGGGCTCATAGCAAACCCCGCCAAGAGTCACCTTGGGCGGAAAGAGGTGACCTACTTGGGCTACACAATTGGGGCAGGCCAACTCCATCCTCTGGTGGACAAAGTACAGGCCCTGAGGGATTACTCCGCCCCTACAACAAAAAGGAAAATAAGACAGTTCCTTGGTTTGGACGGGTACTACTGGTGGTTCATGCTGGACTTTGCCACGATAGCCGCCCCCCTCTCTGACCTCACAAAGAACTCCTGGCTGTGGAACATCTGGTGGTTGGAGGATTGTAAAAGGGCATTTCAGACCTTGAAGGAGTGACTTACCCAAGAACCAGTCCTGTTCCACCCGGACTTCTCAAAACCATTTATTTTACAAACAAACACCTCAGAAGTGGGGGTAGGGGCTGTGCAATCACAGGAACGAGATGATGAAGAACAGCCAGAAGCTATTTCCCCGTGAAGTCAAGTACTCCACCATTGAGAAGGAAGCCTTGGCAGTAAAATGGGCAATAGAAGCCTTGCGGTACTACCTGCTAGGGAGCCCCTTTTGGCTCATTACAGACCATGCACCCCTCCGATAGATCAACACCATGAAGACTCGAACGCACGGCTCATGAGATGGTACCTCGCCCTCCAACCCTATGAGTTCAGCATGCTACATCGTCCAGGTAGAGCTCACGCTAATGCAGATTTTTTCTCCCGAGCGGGAGGGGAGGACAATGGGGATGGACCCCTGCTGGGCCCTGAGAGGAAGGGCTGCTCACCGACTCTGGCCACTGGGCCATGCTGCCCTGAGAGGAAGGTCCGTTTATTGACGCCAGCCACTAGGCCATACTACTACATTTGTAGTCAGGGTCATGAACATAGGACCTGAAAAACTGCTATACAGTTCTTTTTCCCTTCTTTGCCCTATAGGTGACCCGGTCCCCGTAACGGGGTGTACCTACCCCATGACAAGCAGTATAAACAAGTCATTGTCTGTATGAAATTTTAGTTTGTACTGACTTCGCTAGTGCTTTCTATGTAGCCTGTTGTAAAACTAGGCAAATATCTAGACGAATTGATGTACCCTCTGGAAGACCTCTGTGTATCCCTGGTTGAGAACAAACCACTGCCCTGGGAGATGCTCCCCCTGCCTCTCAAGAATACTGGAATTATTGAGATGAATGGAGTATACAAGATATCATATGTAAAGGCAATCCAATCATAATACCCACTTCACTGGGAAGAGAGAGGCTCTCAAGAATACATTGGAGTAATTTTGGAATAGAATCTCTATCTGGAAGGCCAGAGATGCTGCATATTGACCAGATATGACCAAGGATATCCGAGACCTGGTGAGCAGATGATATACATATGGGGAAACACAGGCCAAGCAGCAAAAAGAGACAATGAAAATACACAACATCCCCAACAGCCTTGGAGCAAATGGACCTTTTCATTCTAATTCTACAATTCAGACTTCTGGGAACTAGACAAAAAGTCAGAGACTAGTACAGGGACCATCATAGACAAAGCAAGGAAGCATTAAAGCAGATATCCCAAATTGTGTCATTTCAGGCAACAGACTCCAGTTTACTTGCAGTAAGTCTGTGCAATCTGCCCAGGCATGGGAATTCATTCAAGTCACCTCATCGCCATACCACAGCCAATCAAATGGCAAAACCAAACTGGCACTTAAAACTGATATGATTCTATCAAAGAAAACTGTAAAAGCAAAGAAAGTATACAGGAATAAATGGAGAAACAGTCTCACTGAAGACCATAATAGCAGCCCCAAACAATGCTTCATGTCAAGACTCATGCGTACGTTAGTGCCAATAGCCCCAGAATTGCCAGAACTGGCAGTGGTGGAAGGTAACAGACAAAAAAGGAAGACCAACATTCACAGGCTGGGGTGAAGCGGGGTGGGGGAGTAGCTCCCTTTGATGGACACCCAGCCAGCCAGTTAGCTGTAAAATCCCTCTTGGTCTGTTCTCTGCTTGCTTTACCTGTAAAGGATTAACAAGCCCACAGGTAAAAGAAAAGGAGTGGGCACCTGACCAAAAGAGCCAATGGGAAGGTAGAACTTTTTAAAATTGGGAAAGAAACTTTCCCTTTGCTGTTGTTCTCTGGGCTGCAGGGACATGGAGCAGTAATGCTGTAAGCAGCTTTAAGCCAGGTATGATTACGGATTATCAATTCATACCTCAAACCTACTTATCCAGAGCCACAGAGATGTAAGTATAATTAGGGAACGTCTAAAAAGACGCGGTTAGGGTTATTTCTTTTATTTCTTATTGGCTTGTGGACTCCTCTGTGCTAACCCCAGATGCTTTTGTTTGCTTGTAACCTTTAAGCTGAACCCCCAAGAAAGCTATTTTGGGTGCTTGATTTTTGGAATTGCTCTTTTAAGATCTAGCAAAAGTCTAAGTTCCAGATGTATTTTCTTTCTCTTTGTTTTTAATAAAATTTACCTTTTTTTTAAGAACAGGATTGGATTTTTGATGTCCTAAGAGGTTTGTGCATATGCTGTTTGATTAGCTGGTGGCAACAGCTAATTTCCTTAGTTTTCTTTCTCAGCTCTTCCCTGGCAGATAGGGGTGTGTGTGTGTGAGAGAGAGAGAGAGAGAGAGAGAGAGAGAGAGAGAAAGGGCTTGAGGGTACCCCACAGGGAGGAATTCCCAAGTGCTCCTTCCTGGGTCCAAGGGTTTTTTTTTTTTTTGCATTTGGGTGGTGGCAGCGTTTACCAAGCCACGGTCAGAGAAAAGCTGTAACCTTGGGAGTTTAATACAAGCCTGGAGTGGCCAGTATTAATTTTTAGAATCCTTGCAGGCCCCCACTTTCTGCACTCGGAGTGACAGAGTGGGGATTCAGCCTTGACAGCTATTATGACTAACAAGCTAAGGACCTCCCAGAATACAACCTGGTGACACTGTCAGGATCAAATTATTTCCTCAGGACAATTCATGCACCTTGGAAGCAAGCTACATGTGTTGAACAGATAATGTAATGGTGGATGGGCACATATCTAATCTAAACTGCAAATACATTCACTCACTACAAACACAAGGCAAACATGGACATGGAGGATGTGAAATACATACTCTGCTGAGTCTTGATCAACAGGTCATAGAATGAACACAGGCCAATGAGTGACTGATAGATATCGAAACACTCTCAGTACAACAAACACCCAGAAAAACCAAGTGCATGGCAGTCTCCTGTCATCACAAGAAACACTTGCACTTGCTTCAACATCATATCACATGTACAGTGTGCATAAGACTGTACAATTGGGGAGGGATGATTGAACAACCTTCCCAACCCAGAGGAAAATACCTTAATTCCCAAGGAAGTTAAAAAAATAAAAAGTTGATGTTGTTATATATATTTAGGCTTCAATGGAGTACAATAGAATGTGGTTTATGGCATTCATATTTAATTTTGCTATCTCAAATAAATGTGACAAAAGGGCTGTGATGATAGATAGCTCCCCAATGGGGTGGTATAGTATGATGGTGTGATTGTGTATACAGTGATGTCTAGGAACACTGAGAATACTATTTTCAGGAAATGCTGGAGGAGACAGTTGTAAGGGACTCAGGCGTAGGCAGTCTGGCCTAGTGGTCAAGGCTGGGCTAAAGTCCGCATGTCAGGGATGGTAATCCATGAGTAGGGGTGTAAAAGGGTTTGCGCCGGGGCTCGACCCTTCAGGACAGGAGGGGAGCCACACCGACTCCCTACTGCACGAATTAAACAGTCCGTTAGCTCAGGACTCAGCCCCTCTGGTCCAGGGGCTGAGGAAACCACAGTCAAGAACCCAGGCCCTCTGGAACAGGGGCTGGGCAGGCAAGCAGTCACTAAGCTCAGGCCCTTGGATGCAGGGCTGAGCACAAACAGTCAATAAGCCCGGGCCCTTTGTAACTGGGGCTGGGCGAGCAAGTCTATAAGCTCAGGTCCTCTGGAGCAGGGGCTGAGCACAAGTAGGCTATTAGCTCAGGCCCTCTGTAGCAGGGGCTGAGCACACACAGTCTATAAGCTCTGGCCCTTGGAGGCAGGGCTGAGCACAAACAGTCAATAAGCCCGGGCCCTTTGTAACTGGGGCTGGGCGAGCAAGTCTATAAGCTCAGGTCCTCTGGAGCAGGGGCTGAGCACAAGTAGGCTATTAGCTCAGGCCCTCTGTAGCAGGGGCTGAGCACACACAGTCTATAAGCTCTGGCCCTTGGAGGCAGGGCGGAGCACAAATAGTCAATTTAGCTCAGGTCCTCTGGAGCAGGGGCTGAGCACAAGCAGTCAATAAGCTCTGGCCCTTGGAGGCAGGGCGGAGCACAGATAGTCAATTTAGCTCAGGCCCTCTGGAGCAGGGGCTGAGCACAAGTAGGCTGTTAGCTCAGGCCCTCTGTAGCAGGGGCTGAGCACACACAGTCTATAAGCTCTGGCCCTTGGAGGCAGGGCGGAGCACAAGCAGTCAATAAGCTCAGGCCCTCTGTAGCAGGGGCTGAGCAGACCAGTAGTCCCTTAGCTCTGGCCCTGGGTCAGGGCGGAGCACCAATAGTTAATTTAGCTCAGGCCCTCTGCAGCAGGGGCTGAGCACAAGCAGTCAATAAACTCAGGCCTCTGTAGCAGGGGCTGAGCACACAGGCAGTTTAGGAGCTCTGGCCCTGGGTCAGGGCGGAGCACAAGCAGGCAATTGGCCTAGGCAGGTAAGGGGCTCAGGTTCCTACCTGCGTTGGGTGAGGGGGAAGCCTGCCACCCGTGTGTAGGGGTGGCAGGGGGGGACACAGGCCCACCCACTCCACTGTGTCCCAGCCCGGGGCCCTAGCAGCGATTAGTGTCGCTGCCGGTCAGTGGGGTATCCTGACCGAAACACACTGCCATGGGCTCATAGGCCTCTGTAGCCTGACTGGGGTCGGCTACCCCCGGGCTACTTCCATTTTCCCCCTCAGGGCCTACCTCCTCTGTGGCATCGGCTGCGGTCCAGTCCATCAGTGGGGACTCCTCTCGGCCGGGGCTTGGCGGCAGGTCTGGTAGCTCTGTAGGGAAATCCGGCCACTGATCCTCGGGCAGTTCCTCCGGATAACAACAGGGCGGGAAGGATTCTGGCGGGGCCTCCCCTTCAGGGTTGCTGTGGGGGAGTTCCACGGGCGCCTCCCAGCGACGGGAGCGGACGGGCTCCGGCGGCTCCTCTTCGTAATGGGCTCGGGGCAGCTCCGGCCAGCTAGGGCATCCACCGCGGGCTTCCGAGGTATCCTGGCGGGGAGCTCCCGACCGCACGTCTGCTCCCTGCGGTGGCCGGCGCCTGACTGAGCTCTGGCTGCTGGCCTTTATACTTCCTGTCCCGCCCCTTGACTTCCGGGGGGCGGGGACAGGTGGCGGTGGCTCCGCCCACTTGGGTGTTTGCGCCGGGGCTCCCTCTTCAGGACAGGAGGGGAGCCACACCGACTCACTACAAGGGGTCGGAGGATTTGCTAGAGCAGGTTTCAATACGCAAGAGTCGGGGTCAAAATCAGGCTGTGGTTGGAGACATATGAGATGAGAGGTAGTACAAAGCTGGAATCGGGAGGCAGGAATCAGGGTCAGAGTCAGGTTGGCATTGGAGACCGAAGAACAAAGGTAGAACGAGGCTAGAGTCAGGAGGCAAGAGTCAGGATCAGAGTCAGGTTGGGATCGGAGGCCAGAGATCAGGAGACAAGGAGAAGTCTAGAGTCACAACAGGTCCAAAGTCTGTGTTGTTGCCCAGAAAACATCCTGGGGCACCCTCTGGGGTTAAATAGGGTGGTTGGCCAATCAGACGGCCACAGGGAACTGTCACTCTGGCTTTCTTGGGTGGTACTTCCTGCGGTGCCTAGTCTCCACAGTGCTCCCTAGCAAAAGCTCTGCAATGTCTCCCGCTGGCACCATGGGAACGTCAGCCATCCCAGGCTCTGCAGACCTGAGTTTTATTCCTGGCATCCTTATAATAGTACAGTATATGTGGCGAAAGGAATAAAACCTGAATGTTACAATGTCTTGGTCCTCTTTCTTTTTATGCCTGAACTCTGAACAGAGACCATCCCCTTGTTGTGTCTCCAGGATTTCTGCAGGATTTCCTCATTTATGATTAAACCCTCCTCAACCAATAACTAACTCCACTATGTTGAAACATAGAAACAGATTTTACTTCTCTTCCAAAATGAATCTCTTACTTCAGTGAGGCAATAAAGGACCACCTAATTGTATAGGCCACTTGCAATAGTTTATTAAACCTGGACCAAGTGTCCACTAACAATAACTTTCACACTAGATCTGCTTTCACTGGGCCTAATTCCTTACTAAAAATAGATTTCAAAAACCTTCTCTAGTAAAAATGGAAAGCCACAAAGGTATGAAAACAAACAAGCTGATTTTTTATTTAATGTATTCACTGATATGAACTGCTTGGGAAGATGTAATCATAATAGGCTGTTCTGATGGCCTAATATGCACATATTTACAGATGCATAGTTTAGCTGAAAATGGCAATGTATATTTTATCTAGTGGATGAGTAATGCTTAGAAATTCTTCACAGCACATAGTTAGGGAAGATAATCAACTTCCTTGCCCAGAAAAACACTTTCCCTACTTGCTTTCAGTGCAAAATTTCCTTGTCAGAATTACAGTCTACAAGTTCCCAAGCTGCTTACATTTTCCTCATGTATTGAATTCTCTTGCAAAGACTTCTTGTCATTAGATGCCCCTCTCTACCCTGGTTCTTCTTATACAGCTCCCATTACTGTGTAATCAGGCACCTTCCAGAACTATGAAATGTACATGAACACTGCAGGGTGGGGATTTTCAAAGGAACCTAAAGGAATTAGGCATTCAAATGAGATTGAAATTCAATGGGATTTTGAGGGAGGATTTCAGAGGCACAAATGACAGTTAGATACTTAGGACCAGATTTTCAAAGATATCTAGACATTTGAAGATGCAAATAGCCACCTAGTGGGATTTTCAAAAATGCCTAATCAGGTTTCAAAGGGAGCTAGATCCACAAAGGGGACTTAGGCTCAGCATTGCAACACTTAACTTGAGGCACTCTGCCTCCTAGTGGAAGGCAAAATCCTGAGGTAGGTACCTAGGCTCCCTATACAATGTATGGGAGAATCAAGGGCCTAAGAATGGGGTTCAGCTGGGCCACCTACACTAGCCAATAAGAAATGCTGAGGAGAGGGGTGTGACCCAAGTAGACTTGGGCACCTGGAGGGAGGTGTCTCCCTCTGCTCAGGATTCACAGCCATGAACTGACTCCTGCAGTTAGATGCCCAAGCCAGGTCAGTTCTTTCTCACAAAAAATAAGCAAGAGGTGGTGACCAAATAGCCCAGTGGTTAGAGCATTCGCCCAGGATGTGGGACCCAGGTTCAAATCCCCACTCTGTCTGAGAACAGCAGGGGCTTGAACACAGGTCTCCCACCTCCCCAGTGAGTGACCTAACCACTGGGATATTGTGAGATGGGTCATAACGTTTCCTGTGGAAGCTGTTCCACTTTGTACAAACTAATTAAATATTCATTGGGCCAGAGAGTGAGAGTGACTCACTAGCTCAGTGGTTAGGGCACTCACCTGTGAGATGGGAGAATCAGAATCCAGTCCCTGCTCTAATGACTATTTTAAATATTATTTCAGAACCAGATAAACTGGTCAAAACACCAACTATTTAAAAATTATTTAAGGCCAAAATAGCAATGCCTCTTGAAAGGAAAAATCATGCCTCTCCAATCTGCTAGAATTTTTTAAGTGTGTCAGAAAATAATGGATAAAGGAAAACCAGATGATGTAATTTATTTAGACTTTCAAAACACTGTTGACAAGGTTCCCCTCCACGGTCTATTAGGAAAATTAGAGGAGAATTAAAGTACCTCATACATTAGAACAAGAGATAGAAACAAAGTGTTGGAATAAATGGTTAGTTTTCTACATGGTAAAAAGTTAATTGTGCCCCAAGGATCTATCTTAGAATTGGTGTTTAATTTATCTAATGATTATTAGAAAAGCGGGTGAGCAGTGAGGTGGCAATATTTGCAGATGGCAAAAATTTACACAGGTTGCTCATGACTAGAGAACACAGTGAGAAATTTCAGAGAGCAGTAACAAAGCAAAGTGAATGGACAGCACAATGGCTACTGAAATTCAGTGTTGGCAAATGCAAGGTAAGGCACCTTGGAAGGAATAATTTGATCCATTCATACACATTGGTGCGTCCTTAATTAGCCATAATCACTCAAGAAAAAGATCTGGGTATCACTGTGGACATTCAAAGAAAACCTCTGATCAACGTGCGACGGTGGCCAAAAAGTACAAACAGATATTTTTTTTAAAAAGATAGAGAACTGTACTGGAAATATTATGCCATAATATACCTTTATCTGGAATACTGTGTTCTGTTCTGATCACCCACTTCAGAAGGGGTTCAAAGATAGGCAACGAAAATGATTAGAGGCCCAGAACAATTTCTGTATGAAACATTGGGGATATTTAGTTGAGAGGAGGTGAGTACAGCACTGATCCTATGAGCTATTCCATATCGTCAGACCTGTGTGCACACACTGACTTCAAAGGCATCTGCATGGGCACAGGGATCAGCTTGTGCTTGAGAACCTTGCGGGGCCCTAAGATGCAATAGAACAGAGATATACAAAACTAATGCATGCTATAGACTGAAAGGGAACACATTTAAAGCTAATAGAAGAAAATACTTTTTTTAACAAAATGCATAATTGAGAAGTGGAACTCATTGCCACAAGGTATCATTACTGCCAAAAGTTTAGTAGGATTCAAAAAAGGATAAACATTTATATGGATAATGAAATCATCCAGTTACACTAGATAGGATAGTTTTATTTTAAATTTAAGGGATATATACCCAAGTGCCTTAGAGCCTAAGTCTGCTAGTAACTGACAGGAATTAGGAAGAAACTTTCCCATAAGCAGATTTCATAATTGCTCACTATGAAATTTCTTACTCTGAAGCACCTGCTACTGGTCACTTGACTTGATGGACCACTGGCATCCATAATGGCAATTTTTAGTAGTAGTTTTTTTTTTTTAAACATGGTTGGTATTGTGGGAAGTCTGGTCAAAAGAGCGTGTGTTGTATTTTGCTCTGGAGGCACAGATGTTTGTGCCTTACCTCTTCTGGGAGCAAGTTTAACGACAACAAACCAAGTTGCTGAGAAAGCTGCGTCTCCTGCGCACCTCATTTTTACCCTTGCAGCTTACAGCTCAGTTTTCTCACTCATAGTACATATGACAAATATGTAAGCAACTTTCATACAGAAGAAAAACTATGAGGTGCTATAAGAAGATTCTCAACAACAAGTTCACTATGACTAGCTGTTTTATAAAGCACAACCCAAATTATTTTAATCTCAAGAGACTTCAAAGTCCTTTTCTACTCTCTCTGGCAAAATATTTTTCGCATGCCCCTATAACAGAGTTCAAATGCAAATGCTACAAGCCAAATTTGTTCATACAGATGGCAGTGTAGATCTGTGACTAGGCTCCCTTCTACTTCGAGGGACTTCAAAGACAATTATAGGTGCTCCACTGATTATAGGAGACAAACGTCTAGGTTACTTATAATTCGTTCTACAATTTGTCACTTTGGGGAAAAAATATTGTTGCTGTCAATAGAGCCATTGCTAGACACAGGCTAAAAGTCAAGTAATTCCAGGTTAGATGCTCACAGGTGAACCTCCCATTTGCAGTTTACATGCAAGGATTTGTGAGAAAATGATCCAACGAAACTGGGACCATTTTCTTTAATCACCTGCTTCAATATAATGATTATACAAAGGGTATCTACAAGGAAGATTAAAACCTACAACATATTACATACTCTTAAAAATATATAGTGTACAGATTCTGTCAAATCTGACTGTACCTTCACCTCTCCCACAACCATAGAGAAAGAAAGGCAATTTAACTGACACCTGTAAAGAGGAGCTTAAATTCATAAGTTTGCTAGACACTAAGAATCATGGCCTTAATAAAGACACTGGATGTATGGCTTATTACAACAACCGGTAACCCACTAACCCCTCTTTTTTGTCCTATGACTGCAGGGGCATTAATGGGCCACTTTACCTTGAACGGTTGATTAGAATATGTGTTAATTACTTATGCTAAACAATCTGTTCCATCTTGTAATTAGCTGTGATACTCTGAGTATCTTTCCCAGAGCTGAAGAAGAGCTCTGTGTAGCTTGAAAGCTTATCTCTTTCACCAACGCACGCATCTTTTGGAACACTGGCCTGTTCAAGAAGCTGTAAGCAGGGACTTTCTTCCCGGACCAGAAGATCACCATAGGGGAAGTCGAAATGCCCATTGCCATCCTGGGAGACCCCGCCTACCCCTTAACGCCATGGCTTATGAAGCCATACACGGGGCAACTTGACACCAGCAAGGCGCGGTTCAACAACAGGCTGAGCAAGTGCAGAATGACTGTTGAGTGTGCTTTTGGCTGTTTAAAAGTCCACTGGCAATGCCTGTATGGGAAGCTGGACCTGGCTGATGACAATATTCCTATGCTTATAGCCGCATGCTGTACGCTCCGTAATATTTGTGAAGGGAAGGGTGAAAGCTTCACTCAGGGCTGGACTGCTGAAGCTCAGTGCCTGGAGACTGAGTTTGAACAGCCAGAGACCAGGGCTATTAGAGGGGCACAGCGCAGGGCCATAAGGATCAGGGACGTCTTGAGGCAGCAATTTGAAGCCGAAAGCTACTAATATTTGTTGCTGTGCTCGGGATTGCAGTGCTTGTAATGCTAGGAGGTGACTGGTGCACATGATGCAATAGGGGGTTTAACCTAATTGTATGTTGCTTTGCAGTGTTCTTTTGACTTTCACTTAATAGAATAAAGCTTGCTTTCAAACCACCACAATTCTTTTATTAATAGATAACAACCGGAGGAGAGAGTCAAATGAAAAAATACATGAGCAGGGAGCGGGATGGGGGAAGGGAAGGTCCAAGGAGGAGGAGGAGGGGTCCCAGCAGGGCCGGCCTTAGCAAGAGCAGGGCCCGATTCCTGGGGGTGGGGCTTGCTGCTGCTGCCAAGCCCCGCCCCCAGGAATCAGGCTGCGCTCAGGCCGGGGACGCGGGGTTTGGGTCCGGGTCGGAGCCGCTGGGGCCGGGGATGCTCGGCCGGGGCCAGGCTGGAGCCGCGGGGCCAGGCCGGCGCGCTCGGCTGGAACTGGGGCCGGGGCCCCGGGGCCCGAGCCGGGCCGGAGCCAGAGCTGCTCGGCCGGGGCCAGGCTGGAGCCACGGGGCCAGGTGAACCCTGACTGAAGATATCGCCAAGCCCTGCTGTCTCAGGGACAGGAGATACTCGAGTATAAGAGGAATAGACGCCTGCAATGGGGGCATGGCCCGCTGCTCGCACCAACATGAGAACCGCTTCCACTTGGCTAAGTAGGTGGTCCGTGTAGAGGGCTTTCTACTTCCCATCAGAATCTGTTGCACGGGATGAGAGCATTGCAGCTCTGTCCGATTCAGCCATGGAGCATCCACACTGTAATGTGGAGCGATTGCAGGTCGGGGTGACATAGTCGGCCGTGGTCCTGGGAGATCAAGTCCGGGCACAAGGGAAGCGTGATCGGAGTTTGAACCGAAAGCTCCAGAAGCGTGGTGTACCAGTGCTGTCTTGGCCAAGCTGGAGCGACTAGAATCACACGTGCCTTGTCTCTGCGATGCTTGAGGAGTACCCTGTGGACCAGTGGGAATGGAGGAAAAGCGTAGAACAGCTGGTCTTTCCACGTCAGAAGGAAAGCGTCTGACAGGGAGCCCGGGGATCGCCCTTGTAGGGAGCAGAACACGTGGCGCTTCCTGTTGGCTCGTGATGCGAACAGGTCTACCTGGGGAAATCCCCACCTCTGGAAGATGGCATAGATGATGTCCGGGCGAATCGACCACTCGTGCGTCTGGAAGGATCTGCTGAGACGGTCCGCCAGAGTGTTCTGGACTCCAGGAAGGAACGATGCCATGAGATGTATCGAGTGGGCAATGCAGAACTCCCACAGGCGAATGGCCTCTTGGCATAAGAGAGACGACTGGGCTCCTCCTTGTTTGTTGATGTAGAGCATGGCCGTGGTGTTGTCTGTGAGGACTAACACGCAGCGGCCATGTAGGAGACCGAGAAATGCCTGACAGGCTAGGCGCACCGCCATCAGCTCCCGGACATTGATGTGCAGAGCTAGTTGGGATGCAGCCCACAGGCCTTGGGTGTGGTGCTCCCCGAGGTGAGCCCCCCAACCTAGAGATGAGGCGTCCGTGACCAGGTGCAGGGAGGGTTGTGGGGCGTGAAACGGCACTCCTGCACAAACCTCCTTGTGATCCAGCCACAGGTGAGAGAGGTCAAGACCGAGTTCGGAATCGTGACCACCGTGTTCAGGCTGTCCCGAGAAGGGCAGTACACCGACGACACCCAGGCCTGAAGTTGATGAAGCCGAAGTCTGGCATGCCTGGTTACGTAAGTACAAGAGGCCATGTGACCCAACAGACCGAGGCACGTCCTTACAGTGGTAATCGGGAAGGCCTGGAGTCCATGGATGATGTTCGCGATGGTGCGAAACCGAGTGTCTGGCAGAAGAGCTCGGGCGAGTGTGGAGTCTAGGACTGCCCCGATAAACTCTATTCTCTGGGTTGGCTCCAGAGTGGACTTCTCTTTGTTGAGTAGAATGCCTAAGTCATGGAATGTTTGTAGTATTATGTGGACGTGCGCCCAAACTTGCTCCCTGGTACGGCCGCGGACCAGCCAGTCGTCTAGATACGGGAACACCTGTATCCTTTGTCGCCGAAGGCATGCTGCCACGATGGCCATACATTTGGTGAACACTCTCGGAGCCGCGGACAGTCCGAAGGGAAGGACGGCAAATTGGTAGTGTACCTTGTTTACTACAAAACGAAGGAAGCGCCTGTGAGGGGGGTAGATCGCTATATGAAAATATGCGTCCTTCATGTCGAGGGCGGCGTACCAGTCCCCAAGATCCAGGGAAGGGATGATGGTCCCCAAGGAGACCATGCGGAACTTCAACTTTACTATGAATTTGTTGAGTCCGCGTAAGTCTAAGATGGGTCGCAGACCTCCTTTTGCTTTGGGGATCAGGAAGTAGCGGGAGTAAAACCCCTTGCCCCTTAACTCTGGGGGAACCTCCTCTATGGCCCCCATAGAGAGGAGCCCAAAAACCTCCTGTATAAGGAGATGCTCGTGAGAAGGGTCCCTGAAGAGGGATGGGGAGGGGCGGTGGGAGGGGGGGAACGAAGAAAACTGGAGAGCGTATCCCCTCTCCACCGTGCGAAGGACCCAACAGTCCGAAGTTATAAGGGACCAAGCACGGTGGAAACGGGAGAGGCGATCCCGAAAGGAAGGAAATGGATCCTGGGTAGTTGCTGGTGTGCTGTCCTCGGGCGCAGCTTCAAAAGTTTTGCCTAGGGCCCGAAGGTGGCCTAGGCGGGCCCTGATTCTGACCCGGTTGAGGGCCGGTCGACCTCCGTCTACCACCTCGTCCCTGCCTTCTGGGGAAGTCCTGTCTCGGACGAGGAGGAGGAGGGTAGAACCTTTGTGGCTGGGGCCTAAAGGGCCTGCGTTGGGGTCCTGGGACATGCATCCCCAGGGAGCGCATAATGGTTCTCGAGTCTTTGAGGCTCTGCAACCTAGAGTCCGTCTTGTCCGAGAACAAGCCTTGGCCGTCGAACGGCAGATCCTGCAGGGTCTGCTGCAGTTCTGGTGGTAACCCTGAAACCTGGAGCCAGGAGACACGTCGCATGGCTATCCCAGACACTAGTGTCCTGGCGGCCGAGTCCGCAATGTCGAGGGAGGCCTGTAAGGAGGTTCTAGCCACCTTTTTGCCCTCCTCCACCAGGGCCCCGAACTCCTCCCTTGAGTCCTGGGGAACCAACTCTTTAAATTTCCCCATGGAATTCCATGAGTTATAATTGTACCAGCTTAAGAGCGCCTGTTGGTTTGCGGCCCTGAGCTGCAAACCCCCCGCTGAATAAACCTTGCATCTGAACAAATCAAATCGCTTAGCGTCCTTTGATTTGGGCGCTGCTGCCTGCTGGCCATGGCACTCTCTGGCGTTCACTGATGAGACTACCAGTGAACACGGTGGGGGATGTGTGTAGAGGTAGTCATAGTCTTTTGAGGGAACAAAGTACTTCCTCTCTATCCCTCTGGCCGTGGGAGGGATGGAGGCCGGGGTTTGCCATATGGTCGTGGCATTAGCCTGAATTGTGCGGATAATGGGCAACGCCACCCGGGTTGGGGCATCAGATGAAAGGATGCTCACCACCGGGTCCGCCACCTCCACTATCTCCTCAGCTTGTAGGTCCATATTTCGTGCCACCCTGCGTAACAAGTCTTGGTGGGCACGAAGATCAATAGGAGGTGGGCCTGAGGGTGTTGTACCCGCCACTGCCTCATCTGGGGAAGATGAGGAGGACGCCTCCGGGGGTAAAGGATCTGTGTGCGGGTCTGGCTCCAAGGGACTTGGAGGTGCAGGATCCCCTGCACCAGGGTCTGGTGCCTGCATGGGCGTCGGCACCAGAGCCTCCATGCCCCCTGGGGGAGGACAGGAGACGGTGGCCTCAGGAACCCTGGGCTCAGAGTGAGCCGAGCGAGAGGCCGTTGGTGGAGCCCTTTGAGCGTACCGGTGCCGGGAACTGTGCCTGGACTCCGACTGGTACCGATGCTCGGGTCGATGCCGAGAAGAAGACCAGTGCCGGGAGGAAGATCTGTGCCGCGAGTACGACCGGCGCCGAGATGGAGATCGGTGCCGGGAGTGTGAGTGGCGTCGAGACCTGCTCCGAGACCGGGAGCGGTGCTGCGAGTCCACGCCCGGAGATGGCGGGCATATCAGGGTCGGCTTGCCCCTGGACCGTACCGTACGAAGGGCATGCGGTGCTGCGGGCTGAGAAGGCGCCGGCTCTGTGAGGGCGATGAGGTCTCTCGCCGTGGCAAATGTCTCCAGTGTGGAAGGGAGACAGGGCTCCACCACCTGGTGGGGTGGTGAGCCAGTCCTCACCGGACTCAATGGCTCCACACCCAGTGCCGGAGTCAACGGTGCTGATGACACTTGCACCCTCTGGCGTTCGGAAGCCGGGCGCAACTCTACCCCCGGTGCGGGGGGAGCTGGTGCCTGTTGGACGGCAGCGTCCTGAGTCTTGCGAGGCCTTTTATGTCCCGGAGAGAGGGACCGGCACCGAGGGGCTTGCGGCGGATGCGGTGCCGAGGGAGGACAGTGCCATGGCGCCTTCTCCGCGTCACCTCGCGGTGCAGTACCGGAAGGTGCCGCTGGGGCGCTACGCACCGAGGCGCTAGGTGCCGGAACCTGGCGCGCCGCAGGAGGATCCGGGCTAAGTGCCGCCTCCATGAGGAGCTGCTTAAGCCTGAAGTCCCGCTCCTTTTTCGTCCTTGGCCTGAAAGCCTTGCAAATCTTGCACGTCTGGTGAGACTCCCCTAAGCACTTCAGACAAGAGTCATGGGGGTCTCCCGTTGGCATAGGCCTAGCAAATGTCGCGCACGGCTTAAAGCCGGGAGCCTTGGGCATGAGCCCGGCTGTGCGCCGGGGGGGAAAAGGGGGGAATAAAAGCCCCCTTAACCCCTGCTAACTATTAAAAACTATTTATAACTACTCTTCAAACTATTAACAACTACTACTAATCTAAAGAACACAATTAACAACTATCTACAAGAAGTAACGGGTAAAGCTAGGGAGAGTGGAGAACAGCTATGCTGCGCTCCACAGTTCCAACGACCGTCACGGGCGGTAAGAAGGAACTGAGGGGGCGCTGGGTCGGCTGGGGTATATATCCAGCGCCATGAAGGCGCCACTCCAGGGGGCTCCTCAGCCGAGCCACCAGGTGTTGCTAGGGTAGAAAATTTCTCCGACGATCGTGCACGCGGCGCGCACACACCTAATTGGAATCGATATGAGCAAGCACTCGAAGAAGAACAACTCTCTTCAACGATTCCCAAAATCCGATCCACTTACCAGGGGCCTCCTCTCCTGTTTGCGCTTCGCCAAGATCCGACTGCTGTGACTGGCTAGACTCCTCTGGGGTAGAAAAGAGCTCCTGGCTGCATGCATCTCTGGCCTCCGAGTCATCCTCTGCCTCTGGGTACCGCTCCCCCTCCACATCCTCATCCAAGATTTCCACCTCCTGGATCAGTCCACTCTCGACTGGCACGCGAGCCAACGAAGTATCCACAGAGGCCTTCGCAGTGGAGGTGGGGTCGCCACTGAGTATTGCATCTAGCTCTTTGTAGAACCGGCAGCTTGTGGGAACAGCACCGCAGTGTTGGTTTGCCTCCCGCGCCTTGTGGTAGGCATTCTGCAGCTCCTTCACTTTTACCCTACATTGCAATGGCCACTTTCTATCATGCACTGTGAAATCTGTCTGTAGGTATCATAATGCCTATGGCTGGAGTGCAGCTGGGACTGGACAGCTTCCTCCCCCCAAATACTGATGAGGTCCAGCAGCTCGGCATTGCTCCAAGCGGGGGATCACCTGGTGCATGGAGCAGGCATGGCCACCTGGAAAGATGTGCACGCATCACCGAGCAAACAGGAAGGGGACTTTCAAATTGGCAAAGGAATGTACGGGGTGGGGATGACGGTTGGTCACCTGATGGCAGGGCAGTAGAGTTCAAACCGATGAGCAGAGAGGCGAGAACAGGCATTGTGGGACACCTCCCGGAGGTCAATCGCAGCACTGTAATCGCCATGGTGTTTACACTGGCACCGCAGCGCTGTAGCCCCAGCGCAGAAAGCTCTATGCCTCTCGTTGGGGGGGGGGGGGGGGGTTACAGCGCTGCAACTGTGCAGTTTCTGTGCACTAAGTGGCTTGGCAGTGTGTATACCTCGGGAGTTACAGCGCAGAAAGCTTTACTGCGCAGAAACTTGCCAGTGTAGACAGGGCCTAAGTACTTGTAAAGAGGACAACTTTCAGTAGAAGGGCACTGAGGGCTTGATTCTTATCATTCTAACACTGACATCATTCCGTTGATAGCAATGGAATGACTTTTTTACATTGGTGTAATTGCACTCAGAATAAGACCCTATGTACCATGGCAAGCCAGAGACAAACACTAATTCAGGTAACCCTAACCCAAGGATTTATGTTTTTAACTTACTTCAGAAGACATTTTTAGTAAGCATAAAATGTGATCTGTGAATTACACTGTAAAGATGCTTTAATTTTTCAGTCGTGGATAATCTGTGTTATAAACTCATACAACTTCAGACAAATTAGAGCTTTTTTACCATCTGTTTTTGGAAAATGTCACGCCCCTTTTATGGAGTTGAGGGAATGTCTGGGATTATAATTTACAGCCAACCAAAGCATCAATTTTTCCAGTCAGCAGAAAGTTAATAAATACAGTGTTCAAATTGGTCTTGTGAAACTTGGTTTTGTGATGTTGCCTAGCAAAGCAGATCCTGACTAACGCAGTTTAAAAGCCTGACTTGCCACATAATGCATGAAGCGATATATATAAACCAGGAAGCAATCCAAAGGAAACAGCACATTTTAGCCCTGCTACAGCCCATCCACGAGAACACGGATGGAGAAAACAAGTGCTGGCTGCTTTAGTCAGCAAATGTAAGTATTTTTGCTTCTGTTTATCTCTGAAAGTATTAAGACTGCTTAAGTAATTTAAGCCAGGATTCCTCAGGGCTGTTTGTTTGGGCTTTGTTATCCTCTACTCCTGTTTATTCTCTGACAGTTTTGAGAAAGACAAGGTGGCTGAAAGCTTGCCTCTCTCACCAACAGAAGTTGGTCCAATAAAAGCTATTATCTCACCCACTTGTCTCTCTCATATCCTGGGACCAACATGGCTGCAGCAACACTGCAAACAACAATTCTGAGAGGAATTTTGTAATGACATGTTCATTTTATAGTAAATATATTCAGTGATATTGTATTCTTATCAGAGTATGCAGGCATCATAATGCATGTTATGAAACTGCTACTGTTAACTGAGATTTGTTAAGTGTTCTGATATTCTTGAATGAAAGGAGCTGTAGAAATTAAAAATACTGTAGACCATAACCTGAAGATTTTACTCTATCCTATTTCAGGAAAACTCCCTTTGGTTTCTAATGAAGTTTTATCAGAATAAGGACTGAATAAAAACGGAATTAGACCATTAGGGTTATGCCCTATAGAGACTGACCAGTTTGGAAATATTCTGTAACTAATGCTACTAAAGAAAAATTTAAAAATGTAAATAAATAAAGAGGGCCAGATTTGCTACTTTGCCCTTATTAAAGCAGGGTGGGGGGCTATCCTGGAGCCAGTTATGATTCCCTATTTTCAATTAGGGTTGACAACTATCTAATCACACAAACCCAACACCCTTACCCTGCCCCTTCCCCGCCCCTTCTCTGAGGCCCTGCTCCTGCTCACTCCATCCCCCTCTCCCCCACCCACATTCACTTTCACCAGGCTGGGGCAGGGAGCTGGGATGTGAGAGGGGGTGCAGGCTCTGGGCTGGGACCCGAGGGGTTCGGAGTGTGGGAGGGGGCTCCAGGTGCAGGAGGGGGCTCAGGGATGGGGCAGGGGGTTGGGGTGTGGGAGGGGTGCGGGCTCTGGGAGGGAGTTTGGGTGCAGGAGGAGACTCCGGCCTGGGGCAGGGGGTTAGGGTTTAGGAGGGGGTGCGGGGTGCTGGCTCTGGGAGGGGGCTCAGAGCTGGGGCAGGGTGCTGGCTCAAGCCGGGCGGCGCTTACCTTGGATGGCTCCCAGTCGGCAGCGCAACGGGGCTAAGGCAGGCTCCTTGCCTGCCCTGGCTCCGCGCCAATCCCAGAAGCAGCTGGGACGTCCCTGCGGCTCTTTGGGGGGTAGGGGACTCCGTGCGCTGCCCCTGCCTGAAGGCACCGCCCCCACAGCTCCCATTGACCATAGTTCCCAGCCAATGGGAGCTGCCGAGTCAGCGCTCGGGGGCAGCGCACGGAGACCTCCTGATCCCCGCCGCAGGGACATGCCGGCCGCTTCTGGGAGCAGTGCAGGACCAGGGCAGGCAGGGAGCCTGCTTTAGCCCCGCTGCGCTGCCAGACTTTTAGTGGCCTAAAATCTCCTGGTTTGGCTTCAGTAGCCTCCGGGAGATAGAGCCCAATTCTGGGAGACTCCCGGCGAAACTGGGAGGGTTGGCAACCCTAGTTTCAGTCCAGCCTCAATGCAGGTTAGAGCAGCCCAGGTCAGGGGCTGATTGCTTTAACCCAGTGGTTCTCAAACTTTTGTACTGGTGACCCCTTTGAAATAGCAAGCATCTGAGTGCAACCCCCCTTATAAATTAAAAACACTTTTTTATATATTTAACACCATTATAAATGCTGGATGCAAAGCAGGGTTTGGGGTGGAGGCTGACAGCTCACGACCCCCCATGTAATAAACTCACGATCCCCTGAGGGGTCCTGACCCCCAGTTTGAGAACCCCTGCTGTAACCAGTGCCAATTAAGGATAGCTGGAGTACAGTGCATCTAACCGCTCCTCCCCCATTCTCCTCAACTGCACCTGCACTGAGGGCTATCGAGATGGTAATGCAGGAGCCAGCTAAATTGGCTCTCTATACTCTGGGGCCCTTCCCTGCTGGAGGTATCCCTGGCTAGAGGGATGCAGTCAGTCTTTTATTCCCTTTGTGTAGCCTGAGAGGCACAAAGGGAGCAGAGGAAGGCACATAATCTGCCCCATTATCTATATCTATCCATATACTCAAACACACACACACACACAAACACATACACACACACACACAATGGATGCCTAGGATAGATGTGGTTTCAATCTCATGGGGAGGGCTCTGAGTCACTCCACAGAGTTCTTTCCCAGGTTTTTGACTGGTGGATCTTGCCAACATGCTCAGGGTTTAACTGATCGCCATATTTGGGGTTGGGAAGGAATTTCTCCCCAGGGCAGATTGGCAGAGACCCTGGGGCATAAGCACTGACTCCATGGGTGCTCCGCGGCTGGAGCACTCATGGAAAAAAATAGTGGGTGCTCAGCACCCACCAGCCACAGTTGTTCAGTGGGGCCTTGCTGATCAGCTGTTTGGCAGCTGAGGGAGCGGTTGCGGGGAAGGGCGGAGAGTGGCGGGCGGGCAGTGGCCTCAGGGAGAGGGCGGAGCAGGAGTGGGATAGGCAGAGTGAGGGCTTCAGGGAGGGGCAGGGTGGGGGCAGGAAGATGTGGAGCAAGGGCGGGGCTTCAGGGGAAGGGTTGGAGTGGAACCAGGGCCTCGGGGCAGAGCAGGGGTGGAGCTTTAATTGATGTGAAGTTTGGATGGATTCACAATTAGTTTTCCATTTGTTTTTTGTTACCACACTCCCGAGAAGAGTTGTAAAACGGAATAATTAATTAATTGCATGTATTCTCTCAATTTCAAATATTAACAAACAACTTCCATCTGTATAGTACACGTCATCCACAGATACAGCTGGCAGTCTTGAGTTTAGCTGGCATCCCCTCGCTAGCTTAATAGAGCTATACAGTATACAGCTATAGAATGTTTACAACAGTACTTTGTTGGTGTGGGGCAAATAATGCTTTCAGGAGCTGTAGGAGTTGTCCCATTAAGAATATTTTTAATGAAAACATGCACAATTTTAGTGCAATCTGCTGCACACCAAAAGATTAAAATATGTGCTTTTCAGAAGTGACTTTATAAGCAAGCAGTACACTTTAGTACTATGCCAAATCAGAGATTATCTAAATTGAAGAAGAGACACCTGACTTTCCCATTTTTTCCCCTTTCTAACTGGAGATGGGCCTGTACCACGCTCCCAGATATGACAAAGAAGCCTTGAGAATTTTTCCTGTTTCAAACTTAGATCACAGAAATGTAAGGCTGGAAGGGATCTTGAGAAGTCCTCCAGTCCAGCCCCCTGGGTTGAGGCAGGACCAAGTTATACCTAGAGCATCCCTGACAGGTGTTTGTCTAACCTATTCTTAAAAACCGTCAATGATGGGGATTTCTCAATCTGCCTTGGAAGCCTACTCCAGTGCTTTACTATCCTTATCTGGATTTTCATTTCATTAACAGCTCATGTCTTTATAAAGAGTCAAACCAAAACTGGATTCAAACACCCACCTGACCCACCATCTCCAACTCAAGGGATGTTTCAAATCAAAATCTAGCTTGAGCCTGATTCTAACAGTGTGCCCATCTTTAAATATCTTTCTCCACTCCTCACCCTCAGAGGTGAAATGCATCTATGTCTCAATAACATATTACCTGCTATATTCTTCTCTCATTATATCAGCTCAAGCCCACTGATTTAATTGGAGTAGCACTCGTCACTGTGGAATGACAGGAGAATTTAGCTTTATGAGAGGGAGTTCAGAATAATTTTTCCAATTCATCTACAGGGGAATTAAATGAAGGCAAAGCGTTATTGCCTGCATTGCAGGTTAGCCAAGACCCTGGGGCTGAGCACTCCTACTCTGGTCAAAAGGGTTATTTTGATGACTCATTACACTTGTAACTAAAGGCTGAGAGCATGAAAATCATCTGAGTCAATCGGATACAAGTGCAAGCCTCAACAAACAACAGATTAAGTGGGGAAAGTCTTAATCTAGAAAATAGTCTTGTGAGATTTACAACACCAAGCAGCACTCAGCATTATTTCTTTCACAATATCTCATAAAAAACAAACAAACACTCCAATAAACCAAGACTTAAGGGAAGTTGCACTGCAAAAAACTTGACAAATAAAATGCTCATATGTGAAGGAAATTTTTCTATTATACTTAGTAAAATTTCTGGGCATTCTGATCTGATTTAAACTCAACATTCAAGTAGCAGGACACTGAGAATTGTCATAATTGTAGTAAGAATAAAGCCAGGATGCACATTAACATGGAACTATTGCAGCAAAAGCCTTAGGTATAGGCACGCAACACGTACTTTTTACCAATGGCTCATACAAAATTGCTTGAGTAGCCACAAACAGTATTATTTTATGATCAGGAAAGATCCTTTTAAATCTCATCTTTTACTGTGCACCGATAGGGTTTTAGAGTGAGGGACCAGAGCTAACAAACATGTTTGACACTTGTATTACTCTAATAAACAACATGAGTCATAACCGAAAGATTCTTTGGATAGATCTTTAATGACAAAATAGGCAATAGGTCATCAATAGTTTTTTGGGTCATTGAGCTGCCATTTAAAATTTCCCATGACCCAACAGTCATCCTAATTCATCACAAATGTACCTGACATTGTGTATTACACAGATTGGGCCAGTCCCCGAGAAGATCAGAACATCTACAAATCCCACTGAATGTAATGTAGGGTGTAGGCAGTCTACCCCTTCTGGCAATTTGACCTTTTAAAATATAAGGCCAAATCTTGAGGTCCTTAGCCAGCTTTCACTCAGACCTTACCTAATGCAAAACTCCTATTGAAGTTAATGGGAGTCTTGCATGGGTAAAAGCTGAATAAAGACCTGAGGATTTGGCCCTTATTAATTAGATTGTTTCAGCATAGTAATATGAAATGGCTATGAAGAATTACTAAGTGAACATGATATGGCTGTTCTAAAGTACTCACATGAGGTTATATGAAACTCCCCACAGGACAGAAATGGAAAATCTACTCTTTTCTTTTAACTGAATTAAAGGGAAAGGTGAAGTGCTTCCAGTTTCTCGGGCTAGAGGAAACTGCTCACAATTCATTTCACACCGTTTTTATCAGCTAAGAGATGACTCCAGTTGGAGTGCACAGGCACTGGCTGTTTTCAGAGAATGCTGTGGGAAAGCTGCTTCAAAACTCATGTCCCTACTGCTCCAGGTCTTAGTCTGGATGTAAAGTCTTCCCATAATTTTCACCTCTTGTCTCAGTTTCTCATAACCTACAACAACCACAGAATTCCTTACTCCCTCCCATTTGTAACTTCTCACAGTTCTATGAACCATTCCTCTACTCACTGATCAGTCCAGACAGATGTAAAGACATCCAGATGGAGCCAGCAGGAGGCCAATTTAACAAACAAAAAAACCCCAGAGATATGCAACCATCTTTGGTGGGAAACGAGAGAAGTCTATAATGTTAGCTCTGTTAAACACAGCATAAAATGCCAGTATTTGCCAAATAGACAAAATACACTGGTTGGGGAATAATTTATTGCTTGTTGTCTTTTGAAAGTATAGTACCAATAAGCAATAATAATTTATTTGTTATAAAAGAACTTAAAAATGTGTGTCAGCCTCTAAATCATTGGTTTTCAACCTGAGGTCTGCGAACCCCTGGGGGTCCACAGACTATGTCTAAGATTTCCAAAGGGGTCTGCACCTCCATTCGAAATTTTTTTAGGGGTCTGCAAATGAAAAAAGGTCGAAAACCCCTGCTCTAGATTGTTACCATGAGAACTGTAGAAATAAAATCAACATACTGGACAAACATTTAGAATAGTGAAATTGCTGAGGACAGATGTCTATGTGGCCAGGCTCCATTTAGTGTTTTAAGCAGCCTTGAGAATGCCACATCGTCATTACTCAATCTAAACATGAAGACAAAATGTTGTGGCAGCTGCAGAAAGGGTGGGAGAGACTATGATGAACCTAACAGTAGGATAGAGGCTGCTCCTTTTATGAGGGCCACTGGGCAATCCCATGGGCCTCTGGGATTAGGCAGTGGTAGCATGTTCTGTGAAAAATGAGTGTTTTGTTAGCGGGGCAGTGCTGCAACACCATCTTTCCCCCATTGGAATGGCCTCTATTTTTTTGCCAGGTTGTAGGCCAGGGCCATTTTGGGGTATTTGATATTCGTCCACATAAAAATGAATGTTGATAGAGAGTTTCCTTTTGTATCATAATATCCTCTTTCCCACTGTTCCTACTCCCTCACCTATAGGCCTCAGTGATCAGGCTTGTCACTTGGTGACAGTGAGAGGGCTTGTTGAATGTATGGTAGATGCAAAATGAAAAACACAAGACCAACTATCACGGACACTAACTTCTTTACCAAAAGGGATTCTCTCTAGGGCCACCCAAACAAGTCCATTTGCTCGCATATGAAAACGTACCTCTGGGAATCCTGATGAACACAAGTTAATCAACTAACCATATAGTTAAAGTTATAGTGGCTAACGACTACAACATTCATAATACTGTTCTCAATGGGACATGTTTCTGATAACAATTCCTGGATGAAATTGACATGAGAAGTAATTCTTCCGCTCTACTCTGCAGTGATTAGGCCTCAACTAGAGTAGTGTGTCCAGTTCTGGGTGCCATATTTCAGGAAAGATGTGAACAAATTGGAGAAAGTCCAGAGAAGAGCAACAAAAATGATTAAAGGTCTAGAATACATGACCTATCAGGGAATATTGAAAAAAATGGGTTTGTTTAGTCTGGAAAAGACAAGACAGAGGGGACATGATAACAGTTTTCACGTACATAAAAGGTTGTTACAAGAAGGAGGAGGAGGAATTGTTCTTCTTAACTTCTGAGAATAGGACAAGAAGCAATGGACTTAAATTGCAGCAAGGGAGGTTTAGGTTGGACATTAGGAAAAACTTCTTAACTGCCAGGGGGGTTAATCACTGGAATAAATTGCCAAGGGAGGTTGAGGAATCTTCATCATTGGAGATTTTTAAGAGCAGGTTAGACAAACATCTGTCAGGGATTGTCTAGATAATACTTAGTCCTGTCATGAGTGCAGGGGACTGGACTAGATGACCTCTTGAGGTCCCTTCCAGTCTTATGATTCTATGGTATTCTCCCTGTTTTATTCATTTATTTGATCTGTGAAATGAATAACTTCATTTTTATTCTTCTAGTCTTTTAATGTGTTGTATTTTAAAAATAGTTTTCTCACTAACATAAACATAGAAAAAGAATTGATACACTAATGTCTCTTGAACTATTGTTTTCAAGACAAGTACAAAAAATGAAGAACATTTATGCAATGAACTCAGCAAACAAAATGTGGATATCAGGCCAGATTCTGATCTCATTTATACCAATATGAATCCACAGTCACTCCAAGTCAGCAGAGTGACTCCAGATTGATACTGGTATTATTTACAATAAAAATTCAGTTCCTTGGGTTTGTCCTCAGTTGCTTTCACAAAAGTTGCAATGTTCAGTATTGTCTTACAACTATTGGTTATGAAGCTGGATAATAAACCAATGTCATGTAGTAAACAAGTTAGTAGTAAGTGTCTATAACAAATGGAGAGATATTTAAACTTTCTGAAATCTATCCCATTACAGGACTTCTTCCCTATCCAGTGTTTTTCTGAAGAGAGACCACATGAGAGATCTCAGAAGATACCTGGTACTCAAATATATTCAGTACTTAGTCCTGCCTTCTTCAAATACTCTCATCACTCTTTTGGGACTTTTAGGCAGTCTGTATACAATACTCATTTTGAAGTCTTCAAGCATATCATACAAGTCCACTGCTGTTTTTATTTCATACATAGCAAAAGCAGACATGCTGGTTTTCGTTAGCATTGTTTCCGAGATGATCATGGAGCCATTTGATGTTAAAATTGTATCTGCAGCCTTTACAACAGCCCTGTGGCAGAATTTCCTGACTGCAAATACACATATTTGCTGCCTGCTGCTAAGCTGTGTTACTTTTGAGGCCCTTTTGATAAGCATATTTTCAGTAGAGTCGCGCCATATAAGGACTGTGAAATATGCCAGACGGACATCTAATATGATCTACATTGTAGTAATTGCAGAATGCATCATTTTCCAGATGGAGGACTTCCAGGAACCTTTTGGCCTCAACAGTCAATATATTTTGTTGCTTCACTTCTGTTACAGAGCATCATCTCTTCTCAGGTCTCTTAGTTATTCCATAGGTTTGTCTTTAAGGATAATCAATGTATATATTTACTACAAAATATTTTTTAATGTGTCTAACAGGTCTAGGCTAAAGACAAAGTAATGTACCTCCTAGAAGAAACAAGTACTCTATAGCCCAATATAGAGAATATGGAAAATGCTATTGTAAAGTGATGGGGTTTGAATTACATATACATAAGCCAGGCAATCCAGGATCAAGGCTGATTGTTTTATGACTAGGTATTTAAGTTTGTCATGCTGAGCTGATGATATGTGTTTCAGAGCTGAGGAAAAGCTAAACTAAGCTGTCAGCCTCAGCACAAGATTTACTTGCTTGGAAAGGCGAGGTCTGAGCCATAAAGTTATTGATTTTATAGATGTGACAAATTTATTACCAATTTAAAATGGGTTTAAGAAATAAAGCAATCTGGATATCATTATTCATATTAAAACAATGCTTAGAGACTGAATCAGGGATCCAGGCTGCATCATGCCAACTGCTATACAAATATGTAGTAAAGAGCCAGTCCATGCCGCAAAGAGCTTACAGTTCAAGTTAATCATGACACTCAACAGGTACATGAGCTGTGTGCATGCAGTAGCTTGCCACCTGCCTAGCCATGATCAACATTCAGGGTTCTGCAAGCAGCTCACACCTGTTGTGATAACATGCCATAGCACACTACTTACAGTTACTTTTATATAGTTACTTCAGCACATTAGCAAATAGCCCCTGAAACTTCCCCCAACTGAAATAAAGAGAAACTGAAGGGATAGATTATGGCTGTCCTAAAGGGGGGTTTTCTAGTCACCCTTTCTCCTAGAGAATTTACGCAAGAGGCAACCATAATTTGGACAGCTGTGCTCCCAGCATGCAGTGAAGGGAAGATGGACTAGCGCTATCAACAGAGTGCCAAATCCCAGAGGACTTTGTGCAGGAAAGGACTTGGCCATAGATCTGTGTGTGGCTGCTCTGAGGAAGAGTGTAGTGTGCACTTGTTACACAGTTCATCTTGAGGCTTTATGCAGTTCATAGACATAATAATACCTCCAGCTGCTGCATTCCAGTGGTGCTCCACCGGCTTCTCACAACAGAGCTCAGGCTTTTACAAGCCATAGCCCTTCTAGTATGGATACTAGATTTCTCTGATAGAAATTTTCAATTGACACTAGAAAGTCCCTGTTGCTTAGAAGAGGGAATGTGGTTTTAAGGTGAAGTTTCAGAATGAATGGCAGGAGCCCTGCTTCTATTCTTGGTTCTATCCCTTCCTGCTTTCTAACCTTGAGCAAATCATTTATGGCCCATTTTTCCAACATAGCCTCTAATTTGGTTGCCTAAATATCTGTGTTCCCAGCATTGGACATTTGTGACCAGGTTTTCACAGGAGCTAACCACCTATCAACTCAAATTTAAACCAATAGGAGCTGCAGATGCTCTGTCAATCTGAAAGTTATAGCTTATGTGTTGGAAAAAGGGAGATCCCAAAATTTAGGCACCAAAAATTAGAAAATTTGGCCTTTGACATCTATGCTTCAGTCTCCCCCATCTGTAAAGGGGGATAATAATGATTACATTACCTACCTCACACAGGGGTTGTGAGACTTCATTTTTGTGAAGTGATTTGGAATCCATAACGGTGGAAGTTGCTATGGAAATGAAAAGTGAATCAGGATATATTAACAGTATCAGTTGCCCAGCTTCCATATACAGCCCTCATCTACTGTGTTTGCCAAACTTTCCAGATACATACACAGCTAGAATTCACCTGCTGTGCTGCTTTAAATTCCAGGCTCACTATAACAATCTACTGATTTGAAAAGAAATACAGTATTCCAGCACAATGTACAGATACGGCCAAAATCAGCTCACACTTTCAGTCAGCTCTAAATTTCCTTTCTTTGGTTTACATTAAACCCTTACAGCCAAGGTTGCACTAAGGTCTAGAGTAACTGTTTATGGTGGTAAACTTTCTCTGCATTTACACTGCCATAAGTGAAAACAGGATTTGGTTCCTTGGGACAATTTTTCAAGGGGCCACAATCCAGTTTCTGAAATTCCAGGTGCTTAAAGAGACACTGTCTGTGTCAATTTCCTGCAATATCTTTGGGAGATATTATTGAATTAAGTTTAAGTATCTTTGGGGTCATTGTATTAAATGCAAAAGTTATGTATTATTATGGGCTGAGATGATCAAAGGACTATATTGAACAATATGGCAGACAAGAATGAACTTATGGGACAATGTG
Source organism: Emys orbicularis (assembly GCF_028017835.1). Taxonomy (NCBI): domain Eukaryota; kingdom Metazoa; phylum Chordata; order Testudines; family Emydidae; genus Emys; species Emys orbicularis. The sequence goes on from NC_088691.1 coordinate 26,944,241, forward strand.
TGCGAAGAGAATTTCCTGGGAATTATCTAGGGGGAGGTGAATGCAAATTTTCCCTGCCTCTGGTTATGCAAAAACCCAGCCCTTTGAAGCTACTCCCTGAGGAGAGGAAGACTGTCTGCTGATTACCTGTTCCCAATGTCCCAAGATCAAAGACCCAAACTATGTAAAGGAGAGACTCACCGATTGATGGGGGTTCTTGTTCTGAGCAAAAGCTGTTATGAACTTGTGACCACAGAAAAATCTCTTTGTGGAATTTGAAGGACTGAAACCTGCTAGAGCAGGGGTGGGCAAACTTTTTGGCTTGAGGGCCACATCTGGGTATGGAAATTGTATGGAGGGCCATGAATGCTCATGAAATTGGGGGCTGAGGCGAGGGAGGGGGTGAGGGCTTTGGCTGGGGTGCAGGTTCTGGGGTGGGGCTGGGGATGAGGGGTTGGGGGTGCAGGAGGCTGCTCAGGGCTGGGACTGAGGGGCTAAGAGGGTGGGAGGGGGAATCAGGGCTGGGGCAGGGGGTTGGGGTGTGGGGAGAGGCTCAGGGGTGCAGGCTCCAGGCAGCGCTTACCTCAAGCAGCTCCCAGAAGCAGCGGCATGTCCTCCATCTAGCTCCTATGTGGAGGTGTGGCCAGGCGGCTCTGTGTGCTTCCCCATCCGCAGGTGCTGCCCCTGCAGCTCCCATTGGCCATGGATGCAGCCCCCGGGCTGTAGTTTGCCTACCTCTGTGCTAGAGCCTGGTAGGAGTTGGGATGATCTCTAGTAAGCTTATTAGCATGCATGTAGTTTCTTTTATTGTTTTTTAAATGTTTCCTCTGTAATGCATTCCCTTAAGGATAAATGTGCTTGCTTAGAAAGGATTGTGTGGTAAATGTGGGCAGTTATGCTGTTTTTAACCTCTGAGGAGAAAGCAAAGTAAGCCTCTTCAGGCACTTTGACTTGCTGGGGAACTCTCAGTGTAGGCAGGGAACTGTGCAGCCTGGAAAGACCCTGGTAAGCAAGGAGAGAGATTTGGGTCTCTGCCCAAGAGAGATGATGGCTGAGGAGCTGTGTGCCCTTGCTGGACCATGGAGGGGGAATACAGGTGCAGTTTCCCTGAAGTGTGAGGAGTTAAAAGCAGTTTCACTCACTACATGTCGGTCAGTCCAGTGCCAATGTCTAAGTTTTTGCATTTTACTATTTTAAACGTGTTCTCTGACCCTCAGTTGCTAGATCACCAGCACACAAACAAAAGGGCAAACCCACTACACAAGGGGACACAGCAGAATTGAGTGTACAGAAAGTACTCTCAAATGCACTAAAGGTGTAATTCATTTTGTGTTGAGCACCAACACATGACTTATGGTGCATGTGTCCTGTGATGGCCCTCTGGACCGGGCTGAATTTCACACGCAGTAAATGAAAAAATAATAGAGAAAAATATTTTTCTCTAATTCTCTTTATTTCAGATAGAATAGTCTTAGGTGTTATTGAGTGGCAAATCTCTCTGAGGGAGCAGTATGACTGTAAAGTGGACGGTTGTTCTTTAGGTTTATGTCTGAATGCATTTTTTTCTGCCAAGTTTTCATGTGATAGACTTATTTGCACAAGTATGCCTGGCTGAGTAACCCCAAGATCATCTTAGTGCTATTCTCTGCCTTCCTCTTCCCTTTATACTTGTATCTACTTATGATCCTCACTTGCTTTGTCACATCCAATTTAGATTGTGTCTAAGGCTAGAACTTTAATTGTTTGTGTGAGGTGCATAGCACATTTTTGGACACTGTTCTTCCCCACACCCCCAAATCAAACCATGAATGAATGAATGAATAAAATTCCAGAAGTACCCAATGGGCTATGAGTTATAAAGATACCAAGCTCTTACATACTAATACTGAGATTTTCAAAGCCATCCAAATCCCTTTGGCAGCAACAATAGTAACTAAGATAGAGAAAAATCATCTGCTTAAGTGCAAACGTTTGCTAATTAGCAACAATGTCAAATAATACTGCAGAAAATGCAAAACAGAAATGGAGTGAAACCTGTTTGACATGATCACTCAGAGAACTCAGGGCTGGTTTTCTAGTAAAGGCAAGGCAGAATTGTGCTCAAATCATTTAGAGAAACTTTGGAGTCATCTCTTAAGATAGAAGGTTGCCTAATAAGGCTGGTTGGTCCCTTTGATAAGTTTTACTTTGGATCTATTTTATTAATGTGATATGTTGTCAGATGTTCCCATTCTTAAAGTCCTTTCTAAATGTTACTTTAAACTGGATTTTTTTTTTAACTGGAGTTTATTCATGAAAAATTATTTGAATGTAAAGTATTGTAACTAATGTTCAGGTGATTGTGTTTCTGCTGTATTACATGAAGCCTCAAAATTTCCTTGCATTATTTAGCCGCTGAAGAAAAGGTGCTCAGCATATTTTTATCAAGATTTGATTTGCTCCTATCTATTTTTTTATAAACATGAGTATCATTGTTTTTAATGTACGTGTTGGTTTTGTGTGTTTCAAAAGTGTCTTTCACCACCAGAAGCTGTGGCCCCATCCTGCAAAAACTGATGCAGGCGAATGGCTGTTGTCATGGGAGTGGTCCCACTGACTTTAATGAGGCTTCTCACATCTGTAAGGACTTGTCTACATGATGAGGTAATGCACAAGGGTGTCATTTCTAAAGTGCACTAACATGTGCATTAATTGGCCCATGTTGACCCTGCTGGTGCTCACCACAGGTTCCTACCATGGTCACACCGCCATAGTGTGCCTTACCCCACCATGTAGAAAGTCCTAAGACAGGGGTCGGCAACCTTGGTGTGCTGAGTCTTCATTTATTCACTCTAATTTAAGGTTTCACGTGCCAGTAATATATTTTTACGTTTTTAGAAGGTCTCTTTCTATAAGTCTATAATATATAACTAAACTATTGTTGTATGTAAAGAAAATAAGGTTTTAAAAATGTTTAAGAAGCTTCATTTAAAATTAAATTAAAATGCAGAGTCCCCCGGACCGGTGGCCAGGACCCAGGCAGTGTGAGTGCCACTGAAAATCAGCTTGCTTGCATGCCGCCTTCGGCACACGTGCCATAGGTTGCCTACTCCTGTCCTAAGAGAAGGACAGAGCCTTGAATATGTGAAATCACAACACGGTTGGAATCATTTTGTCATATGTTTCTAAGGTGGGCCCCTTCCTTCCATGTCATAGAAACATACAGCTGACATTTCCTTCTCCCCACACTTGATTTTGGAAGTGAATTAAAATAAATTTAACCCATAGCTTTCTTAAAAAGAAATAAAATAAGACAGTTCCACAGCTCACCCTAGTCTAGAATACAGCAGTGCTTTTAAGGTTTTACCTACACCACTAGTAGTCACAGTAGAGAAAATCCTCCCACTCACCAGCATGGGTGTAGGCCAGGGGCGGGCAAAGTTTTTGGCCTGAGGGCCGCATCGGGTTTCGTAAATTGTATGGAGAGCCAGTTAGGGGAGGGGGTCGTGGCCCAGCCCCCACCTCCTATCTGCCCCCCCCCCCCGGACTCCTGCCCCATCCAACATTCCCTGATGGCCCCTGTAGGACCACTGCCCCGTCCACACCCCCCCGCTCCCTGTCCCCTGACTGCCCCCGGATCCCTGCCACCGCATCCAACCTCGCCTCTCATTCCTGATGGCCCCCTCAGGACCCCTGCCCCATCCAACCACCCCTTCTCCCTGTCCCCTGACTGCCCCCGGAACCGCTGCCTCTGACTGCCTCCTGCCGCCTCATCCAACCCCCCCTCCTTCCTGACTGCCCCCATTCAACTCCCTGTTTCCCCCCCGATCACCATCCACACCCCTGTCCCCCCAGGACCCCTGCCACCATTCAATCCCCTGTTTTCCCCCCCCCCCCGACCACCATCCACACCCCTGACCACCCCCCGAACTCCCCTGCCCTCTATCCAACCCCCCTGCTACCTGCCCCCTTACCGCACTGCCTGGAGCACCGGTGGCTGGCGGCACTACAGCCGCGCCGCCTGGCTGGAGCTGGGCCATGCCGCCGCCGCCGCCACCACCACACAGCTAGAGCACCGGGTCAGGCCGGGCTCTGCAGCTGCGCTGCCCCAGGAGCTCACAGCCCCGCCGCCCAGAGCATTGCGCCGGCGGCGGAGCGAGCGAGCCGAGGCAGCGGGCGAGGGGGAACAGCAGGGGAGGGGCCGGGGGCTAGCCTCCCGGGCCAGGAACTCGGGGGCCGGGCAGGATGGTCCCGCAGGCCGGATGTGGCCTGCAGGCTGTAGTTTGCCCACCCCTGGTGTAGGCCATATGTGCATTAGACTCATTGCGCTGGGGCAGGCTGAATTTGAACAAGTCACACAGCCCTGCAGGGTCTCCCTCTTTGCTACCAAGGAGAGGGTCTGGTAACATGGTGGAGGCACAGATGTATTGACGATCTACTGATACACAGCTCCTTCACTCCTTTTGCCCTGCAGAGGCAGTGCACTAGGATGTGGAGCCTGTGCCAGCCTCTGAGATTGCAATAGCAATTGTGGAGCAGCTCTGCTCCCTCTCTGAGGCTTAATGGTTGCAAAGGGGTGGGTATATGGTTTCTCCCCTTCTGGCTCCCTTGGAGTTCCCCAGCGCTTGAACCAGTTACTTGAGGCATACACTGGGAAGAATACGAGCCTGTAAGAGACCAGTGCTCAGTGCTGGGATCACAGTGACCACGGATGGGCAGATCCACCAGCCACGAGACTAGTGCAAACAGATAAAAATAACTTCAAATAGCTTTTAAATTTGCCCAAGTGGGGGGATCAAACACTTACCCTTCCTAATGCCTATAACACTACAAAGCTCATCACATACATTAACCTTTAACAAATCCTTTTCCACCAGCAGAGTTACAGGCTACAGCTTTTATTGTGCCACTGACCTAAGTTAATTTCATCTCTCTACATCATGTATGGCTTAGGCCCTTTAAAAACTGCCTCATTCCTTATATGATAGCAGGACAGCTGAGATAAGTTTAGGCATTGAAGCTAATCTCTCTGGTTAAACAGAAAGGTCCTTGACTCTGGACTATTCCTCTGCCTTGAACTGACAGAACTGGTGAGCCTCATGGAATGCAGTAATGCTTTCCCAAGCTTTTCCAGAGGAGGCTGGAATAACACAGGAAGACAGAAGGTTATTTGTAGGGATTGGGGTTCCCTCTTCCCAACCTGTTGGGTTGTTTTGAAAGCGTTAAATCATTCTTGTTTTGCACTTAGGTAATTTTTTACATATATACATATAGGACAGTCTTGCGCTGTGGGCTTTAGTCATCAGGTCAAGTCCATTAGCTAATCTCTCTGGGTTAAACAGAAAGGTCCTTGACTCTTACTCGGCATCTACTAAAACAGCTTTGTAAACACCCAGGGACAGGGCCGGCTCCAGGCACCAGCCCACCAAGCTTGTGCTTGGGGCGGCACCTGGAGGGGGGCGGCGCGGCGCGGCGCTCCGGCTCCCGCCGCCGGGGAGAGCGGGGCCACGGCCGGGGCTCGCCGCCCTCCTCCCAGGGCTCCGGCCGCCGGGGAGAGCGGAGCCCCGGCCGGGGCTCGCCGCCCTCCTCCCAGGGCTCTGGCCGCCCTCCCCCCCCGGCGCCCTCCCCCCCGGCCGCTGGGGAGAGCGGAGCTCCAGCCGGGGCTCGCCGCCCTCCTCCCAGGGCTCCGGCCGCCCTCCCCCCCGGCGCCTTCCCCCCGGCCGCCGGGGAGAGCGGAGCCCCGGCCGGGGCTCACCGCCCTCCCCCCGGGGCTCCGGCCGCCCTCCCCCCCGCGCTGGGGGGGCGGGGGGGGCGGCCGGAGGCTTTTTTGCCTGGGGCGGCAAAAAAGCCAGAGCCGGCCCTGCCCAGGGATGTTTGAAAGCTTTCATTTAAAAGCATCTACATAAAATAAATAATAAATAATAATAATAATAATTAATCAGAAGCAGCTTTCTCACCCACGGTATCACTGGAACCATCTCCTATTTAGACAGTAAATTATGATTTTATTCCAGTAATTTACAAAATCTTGAAAATACCCTAAGGCACTCTCATAAAATAAGCAATATGGCTGAAATGAATATTTATTTACTGAATTGTTTTCAGAACAGAAACTGTAATGATTTGAGCACTTCAAGGAGGAAGTTGTGTCATTAGTACTGCATGGAACACCATCTGGTGTATTCAGCCACTACGGGCCAGATTCTGAACCTTTGAGTGTTATTGAGCAGCACTTTACTCCACTAAAAGTCCCAATGACTCCAAAAAAGGAGGTATACTCAAGTAACAAAGGGTGCCAGAATCCAGCTAATTAACATTGCAAACATTAATACAGAACACAACATAGAGGACACCTTTTAAAAAAAACACTTTAAAATAATTTATTGGCTTCTTTCCATCTTCCGCTTTAGTGGGGGTTAGAAAAGGAGAAAAAGAAGCAGATAATTGTTTGCAATTTCTTTGGATTTCCTTTCATAATTACATAATCTTGCTCAACTATACTGATTGTGAGAGAAGAAAAAAGGTTGCAGATAAGTCTAGTGCAGTTGCACTTCTCAAGGTTACTTAGCAATGACAGCATTCGTCTGTCTAGTTCTGTTCTGGTAGGGATTTTGTGAAGGCAAGGTGCAATTCTTCTGAACACTGAATGAGCATCTCCACTGAGCATACACACCTTCAAGTGCATGTGAATTAGTGGTGCTGTTTAGGGAAGCTGCAATTTAGACACTCCAATGTGGGTACTTAAAAGAATCATGCTATTATTTCTTGGAAACATACACTGGTGAGAGGTTTTCCCTCTTTGATTTATAAGTCCTAGGAAATTTAATGCACAAACCTTCTATTATGCAATAATAGAACTGCACAGATGAAATAAAGGGAGTCAGGAATTCAAAAAAAGACCTCACTCTAGTAAATACAACAGGACTTTTCCATATGGGGCCAGTCCTTTACTACTCCACTTTGTGAGCAAATGCAGCACTGGCAGGGCCGGCTCCAGGTTTTCTGCCACCCCAAGCGACGGAAAAATAAAAATAATTTAAAAAAAAAGCGCCGAACGGCGGCACTTTGGCGACAGCTCAATCGCGCCACTCCATTCTTCGGTGGCAGTTCGGCGGTCGGTCCTTCACTCCCTCTCTTCCTCTTCAGCGGCACTTCGGCGGCAACTCAAAGAGGAAGAGAGGGACCCGCTGCCGAATTCCCACTGAAGACCCGGACGTGCCGCCCCAAGAGCGGACGGAGTGCTGCCCCTTTGTATTGGCCGCCCCAAGCACCTGCTTCCTTAGCTGGTGCCTGGAGCTGGCCCTGAACACTGGTATGGGATTTATCACAGACAAATGTGCATACTATTTTTGGGAGCCCCTATCAGCAGCATGCCTCAAGTTACAAGTGTCGAAAAGTTGCAACACTTCACCCACAGCCATTCAGTACAGAAGCTAGTACATGACTAACATAAAGAGTTTAATGCATTAATGGTGTGCAGATAGATTTGTAATATGAACTGAGACATGAATTTAGACTGTTTTAGGGAGTAAATTGGAAGCACACAGTTGAGTTCTCAAAGTGCACAGAGTGGAAACTTTACCTAAAGTAAATCCTGATACTAATGGATTTAGTAATCTAGCAAGCAAAGGCATAACAATATCCAGTGGCTGGAAGTCAGCAAAGTTCAAACTGGAAATAAGATGCAAATTGTTAACAGTGCAGGTAACTAACCATTGGACTAGACTGCCAAGGGACGTGGGAAGTTCTTCATCACTTGGAATCTTCAAATCAACACAGGGTATCTTTCTAAAAGATGTTCTAGTTCAGCGGTTTTCAAACTGTGAGTCGGGACCCCAAAGTGGGTCGTGACCCCATTTTAATGGGGTCGCCAGGGCTGGCGTTAGACTTGCTGGGACCTGAAGCCGAAGCCTGAGCCCCACCACCCAGGGCCGACAGGACAGGGTAAGGAGGGGTGCAACGCTGGAAAGTGTGGGGACCACTGTTCTGGGCACTTCCAACTACTAGGAGCACAGCAAATACACAATACCAGATGCAAACAAGGTTAAGTCAATGAGAGAGCTGCAGCTCCCTATGGTATGCCAGTGGGCTCCATGGCCTTCATGTCGGCTCCCGTGCATGCCCTCCTGAGAACTAACCAACCTTTCAATTGTTGGATTTAAAAACGGTAAAACACACACATGAAACAATGAGCAAAAGAAATACCAGGGCTAAGTGATTTTTCTCCCTACCATAAAGCCTATAAACCCCAGTCTTTGCCTCAACATAAAAGTATTTTAAGAAGAAAATTGTGAAATCCTCAGGACACCTTATCACCCAAAGTAACCACATGATCCTGCCATAAGCCTTATTCTTCTTCCCCCCCCCCCACCAATGTTGGCTGCCATCTCCCCTATCCTGACATATCTCCGAGCAAAATCCAGAGAGGTGCTGAGCACCCATTACAAATTGACTGTAGCCAGTCCACAATTAGGATTGAATCTGGGTTAACTTTATAAGCCTGATTTTGGTTCCAGTTCTAATTTCCACTGGAGAAATCACATCAACCTCAAAACGGGTAGATCAGGTCTGGGTCTGAAGTACAAATCTTCTAACAAATCTGAAATAAGCTGAGGCAAGGGGCTCCTGAATTATGGCACCCTGTTCACCAGAGCACAAAGAGAGGAGTGAGATAAAGCCTAGTGTACTGGATTCCCCTAGCTGAGATCTAGGGCACAGGGCCAAACATTAGTTGATTACAATCAAACTTACCAACATTTTAATTATTAATATTGTTATGGGCTAGCTGGGCCGGATGAGCTTGGCTTAGTGCTCCACACACAAGACTGGGAAGCAGAGAGAACCAGATGAGAGAAACATTATTCCTTACCTGGATCTCCCGTACAGAGCCAGAGGGGTGGGAAGGCTCTGCTGCCCTGTTCTCCCCATTCCTGCATGTCTCCTAAAATATGGAGGAAGTAAACCCTACGAAAAGGAGACTGGAGAAAGCAGAGGTTCTGTGTGGAGGAGATAGGGGGAATTTCCATCTTCCTGTGGATCTCCTGCAGTCTGGGAGCAGAAAACCCCACCAAGTCTCAGGCTCACTGGGACTCTCCATGCCTTTGAGAAGCTCACTGGGGGACCAGCCTCCCTCCCCCCATGAAGCTTAGTAGGCTTCTTTTTCACTAAGGTTCACTGGGGGCCAAGAAGCCTGTTTTGGCTTGATAGCGACTGAGAAGTCTATTTGATACTTCAGTAGATAGAAAGAGGTGGCAGAGACAGCTGCAGTAGAGTTATCCTGTACTTTAATGACAATGGTGTCCATGGCAACAATTGATACCCATCCTTCTTGATGGTCCATTGTATTGGTAAAAGACTTTTGTGTAAACTCTGCTTTCCATTTTCCCTGAGTTGATAATCACAAACAGTTTTCAGTTAGCTAAGCATGAAGCTTCTCAGTTTTATTATAAGAAAATTTGGAATCACATACTTTCTTACAGAACAAAATTTGTCAACAAAGTAATAGGAGAATGTAGACGTGATATTTCATGTGTAGGAGCTCTCTAGGGTCATGGGAATAAACAGAAGTTTATTACATTACAGTGTGGAACTAGGAAGACTATAATTAGACTAATGGCTTTTTTACTTTAAAAACTTCCTATAATTTACTCAGGAGATTAATGTTGGTGCTGAAATTTCTCATATCTGTCCTCAGTCCAGATATATTTTTTCAAAGAAAATGTGATAAAAATTTCACGGAACCATTTCTGAGGGAGGTGTGTAAGCAGGAGAGAATATTTTTCACCAGTTTAGACCCTTTGAAGATACCCTTTGCAGAATTTTTTCAATTTGGAGAAACCAAAGAATGGCCTTTGATGTAGACCTCCCACAAAAACGGATGAACTGAGCTCACTGAACAGATGGCTGTGCTCCTTATTATTCATTATAGCATCATAGATCATAATATTTTAGCTGGGGAATAACACTAGGACTTTGAACTCTAAGAAATTCTGAAAAAGTTATAGAGATCTACTGGCATTTTAAATTGGTCCCAATTTAACTCCTTTTACAAATACCTAGAATATTTTAAAGTTGAATTTAACAAGACAGACTAGGATGTTTTTTTAATGTTAGTTTAATCAGGTCATTTGCTTATCAGTTAAACAGTCTGCTTATCTGCAGAATTACTGAGAGGGAAGATGCTTAACCAATGGTAAGGTATTTAGACATTTACAAGTATGCCTCTGGGCTTGCAGAGTGACTCAGCTAACTTGTGGCCTTGTCATAAGAGGATGTTGAGCACCTCATGCAAGTTGCTGAGTGCCCTTATTCCTCCTTCACTTCAAGAATAAAAGATATTCAGCACCTTGCAGAATTGGGCCCTTGATGTTGTATAGCCTTCTAAATGACTTCTATTTAGATGTATGCAGTATTGTTGTAACCCTTGGTCCCAGGATATAAGAGACACAAGGCAGGTGAGGTATCTTTTAGTGGACCAACTTCTGTTGGTGAGAGGGACAAGTTTTTGAACTTAGAGGTGCTATTTCCAATGGCAGCAGAATTTCACAAGTAACACAAGTTTGTAATTTGCATGTAGTGCCTGTGACGGGTTGGATCACAGAAACCCCCTTGGGAGCTGCCACCTGATGTGCCAAGACTACCCCTGCTTCTGTTTTCCCTGCCAGCTCAGGACTCCAGCACCCTGTCTTGCTGAATTAGACACTCCAGTCCACTTCAACACAGACCCAGAGTCTGAATCACTTGTCCCAAAGCTGCAAGTTTATCTGAAAACAGCTCATAGAAGTGTGCTTGTCTTTAGCACTCAGATGCCCTACTCCCAACGGGGTCTAAACCCAGATAAATCCGTTTTATCCTGCATAAAGCTTATGCAGGGCAAACTCATAAATTGTTCGCCCTCTATAACACTGATAGAGAGATATGCACAGTTGTTTGCTCCCCCAGGTATTAATACATACTGTGAGTAAATTACTGAATAAAAAGTGATTTTATTAAATACAGACAGTAGGATTTAAGTAGTTCAAAGTAGTAACAGACAGAACAAAGTAAGTAACCAAGTAAAATAAAATAAAATGCGCAAATCTATGTCTAATCAAACTAAGTACAGATAATCTCACCCTCAGAGATGCTTCAGTAAGTTTTTCTCAGACTGGACACCTTCCAGGCCTGGGCACAATTCTTTCCCCTGGTACAGCTCTTGTTCCAGCTCAGGTGATAGCTAGGGGATTCTTCATGATGGCTCCTCTCCCTCTCTGTTCTCTTCCACCCCTTTATATATCTTTTGCATAAGGCGGGAACCCTTTGTCCCTCTGGGTTTCCACCCCCCCCCCCCCCACTGGAAAAGCACCAGGTTAAAGATGGATTCCAGTTCAGGTGACATGATCACATGTCACTGCAAGACTTCATTACTCACTTGCCAGCACACACATATACAGGGAGACTCACAGGTAAACAGCCATCTGCAGACAATGGTCCTGGTTAATGGGAGTCATCAAGATTCCAAACCATCATTAATGGCCCACACTTTACATAATTACAATAGGCCCTCAGAGTTACATTTTATATTTCTAGTTTTAGATACAAGAGTGGTACATTTATACAAATCAGATGATCATACTCAGTAGATTATAAGCTTTGTAATGATACCTTACGAGAGACCTTTTGCATGAAGCATATCCCATTTGCATTATAGTCACTTATTATCAAATTTTTATAAAACTATCCCAGTTACATTATATTCACTTATTATCATGTTTTTATAAAACCATATAGACTGCACAATGTCACAGTGCCCTCTATTGGAAAATTTATGTCTCATTCCTGATGTCATCTGAAGAGGAAATTCATTCTCCTACTCTACCAAACACAAGGAGAAACATTAGTCTGATTCTTTACTCACTTATAGCCATGTGTAACGATGCTGCCCTTGGTGGGACACTTCTGAGAGTTTCAATTCAGGACAAATTGCTTAGATCAGGGCACTTACAGCCCAAGTCTGGGGTTCCTTTGCACACCAAGGCCAACTAAACCAGCCAAACAGAGAAGACTTCGGTTTTACCCCACTGGCTAACCAGAAGTCATCTAAGAAATTCCCTTAGACACTCCAGTTTCCCAGTATCACCACCAGTGCCACTCGTTATAGGGATGAATGGTTATGAAAACCAACACCCCAGTAAAAGAAAAAAGGTTCTCCCGATCCCAAAGGACCAAGTCCCAGACCCAGGTTAATATACAAGTCAGATCTTACCCACAAATCACGCTGTTGCCAATCCTTTAGAATCTAAAATCTAAGGGTTTATTCATAAAAAGAAAGATAGATGAGAGCTAGAATTGGTTAAATGGAATCAATTACATACAGTAATGGCAAAGTTCTTTGTTCAGGCTTGTAGCAGTGATGGAATAAACTGCAGGTTCAAATCAAGTTTCTGGAGTACATCCACAGTTGGGATGGGTCATTTGGTCTTTTGTTCAGAGCTTCAGTTTGTAGCAAGGACCCTCCAGAGGTCAGAAGCAGGATTGAAGACCAGGTGGAGGGCTTTTTAGGGCTTTTTATATTCTCTGCCCGTGGAATGACCTCTCTTTGATCTTACTGTGGAAAATCACAGCAGCAAGATGGAGCTTGGAGTCACAGGGGCAAGTCACATGTCCATGCATGACTCAGTTTGCAAGCCGACGCCATTGTTTACATGTTAGTTTGAACATTTCCAGGAAAGCTCAGATGTGGATTGGCATTTCCCAAAGTCCATGGTCAGGTAAGTGTTTCTTGATTGGGCACTTACTGAGAATAGTCCTTTCTCAAGAAGCTGACCAAATGCTTTACTGAGGCTACTTAGAATCAAAACACATTGAGATACAAGTACATAGCCAATATTCATAACTTCGACTACAAAAATGATACGCACATACAGATAGCATAATCATAACCAGCAAATCATAACCTCCTTATAGACACCTCACCCAACAACCTTTGTACAATATTTGCTGCAAATATATAACAGTGGTTGCAACAATGATCTATACGGTCACAGTTTATGTCAATAACGTCACACCATGTAAATCAGGAGTAACTCTGCTGAGGTCAATCAAGTCACACCATTGCAAATGAGTGAAAAATCAGGCCTACTTCAGTTTGCAGTAAACGTGGACGTTGCTAGAAATGTGAACACAGCCATTTAATTTTACCTCAGAGTATTTTGCGTAAGAATTTGCAGCCCATGGATACATACTTAGTGTGTATCCATTGGCTACTCCTTGTATTTATGTTTTCTCTTTCAGCATTTGTTTATATTTTTATTCCTCAGTCTGCAATAGTGGGTGAAGGATGAAGCTGAGCAAAAAGTGATAAGAATTTTGATTTTTTTCTTGGTTATATGAAGTCATATCAATCCTGGCTCTTTCTAAAATGTGTTTGTGTTGCTTACTAAGAAGACAATGGTTTCTTACCGTTTGCAATCCACTGAACAAGGCACTACAAATTGTTACATGCCTGGAACTGAACAAATATATTTAAAGGGATCTTTGCGTTTTCTGTCCAATAATTAGGGCCCTACCAAATTCACAGACCATGAAATCTGGTCTCTCCCCACGAAATCTGATCTTTTGTATGCTTTACCCTATATTACACAGATTTCATGGGGGAGACCAGCGTTTCTCAAGTTGGGGGTCCTAATCCAAAAGGGAGTTGCAGGGGAGTCACAGGGTTATTTTAGGGAGGTTGCGGTATCGCCACGCTTACTTCTGCACTGCCTTTAGTGCTGGGTGGCTGGAAAGCGGCAGCTGTTAGCCAGGCACCCCACTCTGAAGGCAGTGTCCCACCAGCAGCAATGCAGAAGTAAGGGTAGCAATAACATACCATGCTACCCTTACTTCTGCGCTGCTGCCTTCAGAGCTGGATGGCCGGAGAGTGGTGGCTGCTGACTGAGGGCCCAGCTCTGAAGGCAGCAGTGCAGAAGTAAGGGTGGCAATACCATACCATGCTATCCTTACTTCAGAGCTGCGCTCCCTGCCAACACCTGCCACTCTCCAGCTGCCCAGCTATAAAGGCAGCGCAGTGCAGAAGTAAGGATAGCAGTACCGCAACCCCTCCCCCCCCCAATAACCTTCCAACACCTCCACCCCAACAACTCCTTTTTGGGTCAGGACGCCTGCAATTATAACACCATGACATTTCAGATTTAAATAGCTAAAACCATGCAATGTACTATTTTAAAAATCCTAATACTGTGAAATTGATCAAAATGGACCATGAATTTGGTAGGGCCCTGCCAATAATCCTTAACACATTCAAAGTGCTGTTCAAGTATCAATTAATCCTGGCAACACCCTTCTGAGACATGGTCAGTAGTGCGTTACATTTTCCTGTTTACAAATAAAGAAACTCATGGATAGAGAGATTAAGACCAACATTTTCAAAAGTGGTCCCTGATTATGGTTGCCCAGCTTAAAAGAACTTCAGGCAATACACATGCTCCTCTACCAATACACAACTATATGAGGAAGCAGTGAGACAAACTGTACACAGGGATCTCTCAAATGCCTCAAGTAAACAAGCTGACGGTGTAGGGAAAATACTATATTTCTCTAGTTTCTTTCAGCTCTAGTAATCTTCGGTTCTACTTGTAACAATAGTAGATAATAAGAACTTCACTGGAGTGAGTTTTTTAACTAACGGCATCCCTCAAAATACAGCAAAAAATCAAACAAGAAAAACCAAACCAAACCAAACCAAACCAAACCACAAACACAATGATTCATTGTGTCTGGTTTAAAGAAAACAGCACATTCACCGTGAGTCCCGTGAGAAAAGGGGAAGGACAGAAGATTACTCAAGGCATTTACAGAAGAAAAACCTGAGAACCCTTCAAAAGAGAATCTATGGTGCTCATGCCAGAAGCGGTGCATCTCATAGGAACTTTCATTATTTAGTAGGTGATTGAAGTATTGTGGAGGTGGCACCATAGTTAGAGCAAGGGTCGAAGAGGGGTTCAAAATGAGGCAGACACTCCTGTTTTTCTCTATATGCTGGTGGCCAGTCAGTGTGGCCCAGTTTCACACTGGGTTAGAAAACACAAAGGGCATAAAAACGATGTCATTTTTGTTTGGTTTCTCTTCATAGATGTTTAATAGGAAGCTTTTGAACTTGGTCTCTGTCTGAAACTTTTCCTTGGCCGTCTTCCTTGTCATTGTTGCCTGAGTTCTTAAAAATAGTGTCTATCTATACAAAACTTTGGGGAATTAGTGTGACAGGGAGATTTTTGTAGCTATTATGTACCTTATAACAGCAAGTTTATGGGCACATAAACCTGATTGATGGAAGCCTGGTGCTGACTAATTTGATTGATTGGTGGGGAGGCCAGGCAAACAGAAGTCTGACAGCAGAGCCAAGAGCCTAGGAGCACACAAGCTCGTTAGTTGATGGGGAAGAGACCAGGCACATCTGCAAGTCTGATAGAGTAATGGGTGGGGGAGGGGAATGGACCCAAGGAAGTCAGATTTGTGGATGGGGGCTTTGTGGGAGTGATTGCATAAAATCTTTATAAGGACCTACATTTTTCTATCAGAAATTAACCTACAACAAAAAAGGTCTTCCCCACTGCACTTCTACCTCCACAGTTCTGCCCCCTGCCATCCGAACCCCACCCACAATTAATCATTTAAAAAAACGAGGAAATTAATACACACAAATATTGTGACGCAATTAGGATTATTATAATATAGAATAATAGAAATGTAGGACTAGAAAGGACCTCAAGAGGACATCTTGTCCAGTCCCCTGCACTCAAGGCAGGACTGAGTAATAACTCATAACTAATAACATATATAATATGCCTGACACAAACCCACAACAGCAAGAGATGAAAAGTTAAGCCACCTACCATTACATACCGTCTACTCCTTCACCCACTGGTGCACACCTTACCACTATCACAAGTGCTGTATGCTGCAGACTGTGCACTGCAACTAGGGCTGGTCAAAATTTTTCTGTTGAAACATTTTTCAAAAGGGTTTCAACTAAATGAATATTTTCATGAAAAATGTCTGTTCTCCTTGAATGTTTTCAGTTTTTCAGGAGAAACCAGAAAGCAAAAGTTTTCAGCCAAAAAGAGAATATTTTGGGGGTTTCAGCTGAAAATTTTCACGTTTTGAATACCAATAACACCAATATATTTTTCAGGTTTTTGATGAAAAAAAAATTAATTCAATATTTTCCTGGGAGAACCTCCCTACCACATATTTCAACCAGCCCTCACCACAACCAGCCTTTCATAAACCACTTTAACCAACCTTCTGCTAACTACCCTCCTCCAACAGAACTAACTACTACACTAAATACCTGCAACACTACTGGTGTTGAGGAAAAATCATTTGCCAAAGGGGTGAATTCAGAAAGGTGAAAAATACAGGGCGAGTAAAGGTGGTGTGCACAATCTGTAGTTTAATGGTAAGGTGTGAGCTTGTGAGTGGGGGAGTAGAGGGTACATACTGTTAAATGACCTCACTTTTTATTTAAGTGTGTTTGTGGGTTTATATCAGGCATGTTGTGCATGTAACAGCCCTATTTGGTTCATGTTAATGTTTTAAGTGTATTAATTACATTATGATCAAGCTCTATCATCCCAGCTAGGCATGGTTGCATGGGGTTTGGTGCAGAGCCAGACTGTCTAAATGGGAACACACCCACCACTCCTCCCTGAAAGGGATGCAGTCATCCCCTTTCTGCATGCCTAGCCAGCTCTGCTGGCTGATCCTGGGGGAAGGATAGGGGGTCAGGGCTTTCTCTCCTCCTCACCCCAGGGAGTGCACATTATGCACCAGGGAGTAAAACAAACAAAAGGAAGTATTTTTTCACATAACGCACAGTCAACCTGTGGAACTCTTTGCCAGAGGATGTTGTGAAGGCCAAGACTATAACAGGGCTCAAAAAAGAACTAGATAAGTTCATGGAGGATAGGTCCATCAATGGCTATTAGCCAGGATCGACAGGGATGGTGTTCCTAGCCTCTGTTTGCCAGAAGCTGGGAATGTGCGACAGGGAATGGATCACTTGATAATTACCCATTCTGTTCATTCCCTCTGGGACACCTGGCATTGGCCATTGTTGGAAGACAGGATACTGGGCTAGATGGACCTTTGGTCTGACTCAGTATGGCCTTTCTTAGGTTCTTATGAATATAGGGACTACAAGTATGCCCAGCTGCTGTGTAGGGCACAATGCAGTGAATGAGGAGGCGCATATGGGCACAATCTGACCCTATATTAAATAGGATGTAAATGACTTGCCGGTTCCCTCATTATATGGAATTTTCTTTGGGAAATACTGATTATTGTGTCTGGACAAGGGAACAAATCCTTCCTTGCTTTAAACTGCTGCCATATTTATTTTTAGGTACAGTGTATAATACTGAAAGTTGGCTGCTTGAAATACTTAGTCAGAACTAACTGGAAATCTTGTATCAGAGGGGTAGCCGTGTTAGTCTGGATCTGTAAAAAGCAACAGAGAGTCCTGTGGCACCTTTAAGACTAACAGATGTATTGGAGCATAAGAATATTCACCCACGAAAGCTTATGCTCCAATACATCTGTTAGTCTTAAAGGTGCCACAGGACTCTCTGTTGTTTTTTGGAAATCTTGAGCAACTGCTCCCAAGAGCTACTACTCAAGAACTGTTTGGATGAGAAACGTGTCAGAAAGCACATGTCCTGTGACTACATAT
The DNA here is from genome assembly GCF_028017835.1 of Emys orbicularis. Taxonomy (NCBI): domain Eukaryota; kingdom Metazoa; phylum Chordata; order Testudines; family Emydidae; genus Emys; species Emys orbicularis. Next base: position 26,961,909 of record NC_088691.1, read on the forward strand.
TACTAGAAAATAATCAGAAGGAAGGGATTATAGTGATGCATGCCCCTCTTCCCTCATTGTGCCAATTGCCAAAGCCAGAAGGATTACTGAGTCCACAAAATATCCCCCACCACACAAATTGATGGGACAATTATTTAATGCCCACAAAGTTTGGTTAAAGTGGTTTCTAAAAAGCTGGCCTCCCCAATGGTAGAAGGAAAACCAGAGTCACAGAAGCCAAGGGAGAATAAGATTTAATTATTTAATGGCCACAAACATTTTCTTTTCACATTCCATGGCATCTAGAACCATGACAAGAGAATCGAGCATCAGGAAATTTCAGGCAGTGGCTACATTATTTATTTTATTCTACAAACTGGTAAGCACATGCTGGCACAGTAGAAAAAAATAACAATGTATTTATAATTGTGGTGAAGATTTTGCAGTTATGCATTTGGGGCTTGTTTTGGTGGGTACAGTGTGGCTTAACAGTAGGCCCAGCTGTGACTTTGCCCTGAGTAAGGGATAGCACCTTGCACTGACACTGGTATAGAAAGGATGGCAGACTGTGACTCAGTCACAATCTGCCTTCTAGGTTTCCACATGCTTTGAGTGGGAAGCACCTTGCACCAGTTCTATACCTTACGCCCATACCCTCCCTTTTAAGCCCTAATGCGGCCACACAAGCCAAGCCACTATCTGGCCCAGTATTGTAATGAAAATACAAGTTATTTTCATTTTAGAGTGATGGATGCATATGCTTTATTAATAGTACTTGTGAGTTATTGTCATTTGAAACCTGTTTGAAGAGCCTGGTGGTGCAGAGTCTGATGAGATTCAAAATAAGTTTAGAATGCATGCCTCTCAGGGCAGGGACTCCATCTTTCTAACTGCCTGCAAAATGTCGTGGAAACCACCGGTACAATACATATAAAGAATAATAAATTGGAAGATAGTCATGAAGCATTGTCCAGAGACATACATGGTAAATGCTGTCTGCCACCACTTCTGCTTCCAAGAAATAAAGTGGTAGATGACTCAAGACAGGGATTTCTTTCAAGATCTGTACAGAATGGACCTCGATGCATACATTATAGCCTGTGGGGCATAAAAGCTGAAGAAGTTTCAGAATGGAAGTTGCTGAAGCAGTGTGCACTGGTGGATAGAATACTAGACAGGGAATCAGGAGAGCTGGATTCTGTTCTGTCTCTGCCAATGACTTGCTGGGAAAGCCACCACCCTGTACCTCAGATTCCTCATCAGTGAAATGGGATAATGATACTGCTCCACTCTGTAGAGCAATAGAACATCCACAGATGGTACGTGCAAAGCTTTATCACTATTAACTCACTAGTAACCCCACATACCATCTACAAGAACATAAGTTATTCCAGTTAAGGTCAGCATCAGCTTCTGCCCACAAAATACTCTTAACTGCTATAATATGGCTTAGAGCAGGGGTCGGCAACCTTTCAGAAGTGGTGTGCCAAGTCTTCATTTATTCATTCTAATTTAAGGTTTCGCATGCCAGTAATACATTTTAACATTTTTAGAAGGTCTCTTTCTATAAGTCTATAATATATAACAAAACTATTGTTGTATGTAAAGTAAATAAGGTTTTTAAAATGTTTAAGAAGCTTCCTTTAAAATTAAATTAAAATGCAGAGCCCCCCGGACTGGTGGCCAGGACCCGGGCAGTGTGAGTGCCACTGAAAATCAGCTCACGTGCCGCCTTCGACACACGTGCCATAGGTTGCCTACCCCTGGCTTAGAGTCTGTCATGCCTCATAGCACCCACTTTGTTCAATCCTATTCCTTTTCAGCAGATCTCACAATCCAAATGTGGATCTGGAGACCCACCCTTTTTGGTGGATGGTCTCATATCAGCAGAGCAAAACTTTGGTACAGTAGTTACTGTCAAGCCTTTACATGTGTGCCTGACGGTATTGTATTCAGTAAAATGGCATTTAATCGTGAGATAGTGTGTCAGACAGAAAAGATGCAATTCTGCTCTGAGCTAGGAAAATGGCTCAGTGTGGTACCTACATTTTCACAGCTTCCTCCTAACACAGAATAAGAACAAGACTTATTGGTAGTGATAAGCTTCTATATTTTATACCCATATCACTCTACTAGATTCTTCTCCCCCCGTATTAGCCATACAAGGTGAAATAAAAGTGCCAATTGACCCTGGGAGATGTAGGTACCTGTAATCTGGGGATGGGAAGGTGGAGAAGAGGGTGAGTGGGTCCCAAAGACTTGCAGCTGCTGTTTAAATTTGCAGGGGTGAAGTTACCACTCAGGAAAGGTGCCAGAATTACAGTATTGGAGAAGTCCCTTACTTATCCAGAAACAAAAGTACAGAACAGCCAGCTTTGCTGTAGTCTCACCAGTGCTTTATCCTTGTTCTGAAGAGACTTCCTGTGGGGATGAGAGAGTAGGTCAGTCTACCTATCCACTGGTCTATCTGCTGAGATTGCCAAGATGTGTGTCAGCTGTGGTGTGGACATTTTACTGTGAACTGGAAAGAGAACTCATTTCACACTGAACACCAATCAGCCATCAGATACGTTTTGGTCACTCCCAACATGTGGTAAATCTGAACCTGTGATTTAGAGGTGAAAGGCTCCATAATTTTATTACTAATCCTGTGAGCATCTTAATGAAATATGTTTTAAAATATTGGAATCCTTCTAGTTTTCATCCTTAAACAAGTTAAAGAAATATGCAGATATAATGTTTTTGCCTTGATGCTTATTTTAGATAAAGGCTTTTCTTTTAAACACACAGGACTTCCCTGTCAGATTAGTATGTCAAAAACTCTAAATTTTATTAAATTTATTGCTTCATATTTTGCCATATTTTTTTCTGATAATATAGGAAATTACCCAAACAACCCTGACCTTAGGGCCCATCTGAGCTGCACCGGACACCATTTTGCATCCCCCCAATCCTCAGCCTCTTTCAGACCATAGTGCAATTTAGAGCAGCCTTGTGGCTGCTCTAATTTATGCCTGGCTGCAACAGCACTCAAGGGGCTTATCCAAAAGCTGGAGGTTTGTTAGAGCACAGTAATGCTTTAGCAACATGCCATTGCTTTGGCATGCCTCCCAGCTTGCCCCCCCCCCTCCACCTCCAATACCATGCCAGCAGCTGAAAGAGAATCCTCAGATAGCATTACTGAAACAGTGCAAAGGGGCTGGAACAGGTCTGAGGATCTGGCCCTATTTCAGGTTATAGAAATTTTTAAAATTGTGATGTTTTATCCATTGTATCAGTTTAGTTACAGCTACGCCCAGCCCAGACACTCTACTCTGAACTCCAACAGATTGGTTCTTTGCAGTTCTGGCCTATTTGCAATAGCAGCCTATACAATTTTCATTTATGGTATTTACAAATTGGAGACTTGGCAGGCAGTACATTTTAAAGTTATGTTTTTCTCCTCTGATCTGCATGATTTTCTGTAAGCAGGCTAGACACAGGATAGAAGCGTCAGTTTCTCTTTTCAATCTGTGCCATGTAAATAAAGTGTATTTGTGACATTTTGATTTTATACACATATTGTTTTTGGCATTTATTTGAGTGTGTTGGTGGAGCCTTTGCCTTGCTTTGCTGCTGCACTGGACTAGCTCATTAGCATGGCTCTGATCGGCAGCCAGGCACACAGAAATCTGTTTACAGAATGTGGTAACCATTGGGAAGGGCGGGACCCCGACTGCAATTTACAGGAACTGTAATTTACTTTAGTCATTTTCTGTAATGATGCCTGTAATGGAACCCATTGAAACTGTGACAGACTTAGCATCAAAATTACCACTATTGACATTCCCAGCTCACTGCAGCCGGGTTTAATAAGGTTAGCATCAGGACACAGCGTCAATTCATGGAGTTTTTCTTTGGATGTAGACTGTGTTGTCCTCAATGACATATTAGCCAGTTAAAGTTACACTTGTCACCACAGTGGGGAGCCATTATCCTTTTGGAGGGAAGAATGTGTAATTCATGTAGTTAGAAATTACATTGTTTTCCTGGCTGAGACTGAAAGCATGAAAAATAATTAGATACATGCCAGCTGCGCTGTTGATCATTTGTGGATGCTCGTGCATGGAAACAATTATTTAGGGATTCCCACTGTGAAGCTATTCCCCAGTGCTGGCTCATCCGACTCTTAGGTTCTGATTCATTTCCTTCTTAGAAGTTGTGTTACCATAGATTTTAAGACTCAAAACAGATACAAATGCATAAGCAGAAGCAGCCAAGAAATTTCTGTCTGATTTTAATTCATTTCCTTTTACTTGAAGTAGCTGAGACGAAGAACTTATTTATTTTATGTGGACTGAAGAGAGCGAAGCATTTCTTAATGTTAATTAATCTACTTAAAAAAAAACGCACTTAATGACACATGCCGTGGCCTTGAGAATATATAAAGTCTGCATTTTTCTTGTGAACACAGCAGCACAGTGGTTTTTTGGAATTCACCCTTGAACTAGAAGGGACGTTTTGGTTAACAGGACACAGTGTAATTAGATATTGTATTATAGTTAACATTTTCAAGCACATGAACACGTTTAGGCCCTTAGTCATCTTGCCTACTAAAGAAAAAAAGATGGAAAGAAATCTAAACTCACTGACCCTACAACCCTTACCAACACAGAGAGTCCTCATTGAGTAAGGCTTCCAGACTTGGACCTTAATCTTTTATATTGTATCCAGTGCAACTATTCTTTAAAATATAGATGCCTAATCTCAACTGTTTGAACAATCTGTATAGTATAGTTAATGTAAGCATACAGTACAAAAATATTCAGATTATCTAACATGGGTTTGCATGCGGAGCAGTATTAGGCCTTTCAATTATAAATTGTTAAGGTCTGTGTCTGAATATTTAATAGGCCCATAACCTGGTAGTCTCCCTCCAATTTTTCCATTTGATGGTTTAGGCTTTGTCTGACCAGATTAGCTACATAGAGAAAGGGAGGCTTGGCTGAAATAAAGGATTAAATGATGCACATATCCTGCAAATAAAGGGCAATGTAAAAGCAGTTTATGCCAGTGACTTGATTTATTTTAGGGTTTTATACTGCCACCCATCACTGTGGTATCTGAATACCTTTCATGCAGAATCCATAGCCAGGGCCGCCCCAGGCAAAAAAGCCTCCCGCCGCCCCCCGCCGGGGAGCGCGGCAGGGGAGGGCACCGAGCTCGGCTGCGGCCCAGCTCTCCCCGGCCGGCCGGAGCGCCGCGGGGAGGGTGGCGAGCCCGGCCGCGGGCCCGCTCTCCCCGACCGGCTGGAGTGCCGGGAGGAGGGCAGAGAGCCCTGCCGCGGGCCCGCTCTCCCCTGCGGCAGGAGCGCCGGGGGTAGTGTGACCAGATGTCCCGATTTTATAGGGACCGTCCTGATCTTTGGGGCTTTTTCTTATATAGGCGCCTATTACCCCCCACCCTCTGTCCCGATTTTTCACACTTGCTGTCTGGTCACCCTAGCCGGGGGGAGGGCAGCGAGCCCGCCGTGGGCCCCGCTCTCCCCGACCGGCCGGAGCGCCGCAAGGAGGGCGGAGAGCCCGGCCGGGGCCCCGCTCTCCCCGACCGGCCGGAGCGCCGGGAGGAGGGCGGAGAGCCCGGCTCTCCCCGCTCTCGGCCCTGAGCGCCGCCCCCCTCCAGGTGCCGCCCCAAGCACATGCTTGGTAGGCTGGTGCCTGGAGCCGGCCCTGTCCATAGCAATAGTGAACTCTAGTATTCACACCCTACTTATCAATGGTGAAGTTGAGAAAATATAGATTTTCTAGTTGCATTGTTCATTCTGGGATATCACCAGGACCAAATGGATTGACTAGAGGTATAAGCCACAGGAATGCTGAGACTATACAGCAAGGGGGGAGTATTATTGGACAGACAGATTTTGTCCAAGAAACCAATTACATGGAATGGTAAACAGCGAGTTGATAATCTGTTCAATGAATGATGTTCTCTTCTGAGAAAACTGTACTGAATATGCTATGGCGGAGGCAGTTGCTCTATCTAGCCTGTATAGCTAGTGGAGATGGTGTCCTCCAAATCAGACTGTTACAGCCAAAGCCTTGCTCTTTGGTAAGGTCAAATGTTGTATTTGCTTTTTTAGAAATGCCTCAAACTGGCAGCCTCCTTAATCCCAAAGAAACAATTTTATCACTTACTCAGGGGGAGAAGGGAAAAGGGGAGATAATTGCAGGCTGGAATAGTTATGGAATAACTGCTTAAACACAGGCATCCAGCAAACCACAAATCACCTAACCAACAAGGTGAAACAAAATTGCAAAGATCTTATCATAGCACAGGATTGTCGGTCAGCACAGTTTTCATGCCGGTGGATGAGAACAATTAAAGAATCAGTCAGTGTTTACATTATTGATAACTGTTTAAACAGGTGAAGCTGTTCACCAGGAAACTTGACTCTTTGGATGCGGATGCTGGCTCTGTTTGAAAGAGCTCTTAAGGTACACGTTCTTCCAATATTTGTAGAATCCTGGACTTGGGAAGTGGAATCACTGACTCCCCCTCCCCCCCTAGTTGGTTAGAGTTTCTATTACAAAATCAATCCATCATGAAGTGAACGTGCTTGTCCCCAAACTGAGCACTACCTCTGCATTAATGAAAGTCTGAAGAAGCAATTATCCTCAGCACACCCTAAACAACTAAAAGCTATGGTCCCAAACCTGAAGTCCTCAATGGAAGTTTTGCTTGTGTGAGGACTGTGGAAACACTGAGTAAGGACCGTAGGTTCTGGCGCTATATAAATTTATTAAAAAACAAACTGCGCAATATTTATGGACAAATTTATAAAATGCCTCAATAGCTACATGCAAATTACATACTGTAGTTAAGATTCATATTTGAGCCTCTCGCAGAGCTAACATTTGTGCATGTAAGTCAGGAGCTGCACATGAAATGAATATTTTATACAGATATATCTGAACTCTGGCTTTAAGCAAAGTTTGAAATGTCTGGATCAGATTTAAATCTGAATCTCGTGGATTGAGCTCATCTCTAGTATTCAAATACCTAAGTAATTGTCTGCACATCTTACTCTTCTCCTATACCTATCTGTATTATTGTCTTCCTCCTGATTGCATCTCAACTGGAGTCTTGATTCTACAATAGGCTCCATAGGGACACGGGTCTGCCTACATGGAGGTCATTGCAGGATTGAGGTAGTAAATTGTAAACTCTTTAGATACAAGAACTTGCCTTTGCCTGTAATCTGCAAAACTATGCACTGTGTGATGCTATACAAGTTAACAATAATACCACTGCCTCATTTCAATACTCAAATATGGAGCAGGTCTAGGTGCATGTGTAATGCCGACAGACCCCAGTCATTGATGGGCAGGATCGAACCGGGGACCTCTGGAGCTTAGTGCATGAGCCTCTAGAGCAGGGTTCGGCAACCTTTCAGAAGTGGTGTGCCAAGTCTTCATTTATTCACTCTAATTTAAGGTTTCATGTGCCAGTAATACATTCTAACGTTTTTAGAAGGTCTCGTTCTATAAGTCTGTAATATATAACTAAACTATTGTTGTATGTAAAGTAAATAAGGTTTTTAAAATGTTTAAGAAGCTTCATTTAAAATTAAATTAAAATACAGAGCCCCCCGGACCGGTGGCCAGGACCTGAGCAGTGTGAGTGCCACTGAAAATCAGCTCACGTGACGCCTTTGGCACACGTGCCATAGGTTGCCTACCCCTGCTCTAGAGCATGAGCTAAAAGCCAACTGGCTGCTAGCTAAGGCTGTAGAGCAGACTCATTTTATCTCTCTCTTTAAGTGGTCTTGGTGCCACTAGATGGGACAAAACACCACACCCAGAAGGTGTGTGGGTTACACATGCTCACATTTTATGGGTGCCTTTGTAGAAGCCCTGTAAAAATGTGATCTTTTAAGAACATATATTTAAAAATTACTACAACAGATTATTTTAAAATCAATCACTTTCTGCTCAAACTAGTTGAAATTTTCATTGAGAAACAAGACAAGAGACAAAACGGAGCAGAGAATAAAAAAAAATTTTTTTTTTAATATCTACCTGAATAAAGTGAAAAGAATATATGAAAAGCAGATATCAGAGGCAGTTGTGTAAAATAAACAATGATCAGGCTAGAAAAGAGATAATAAAGAAATAACATCATCAGTGATATGCTTCCTGAGCGCTAGTCCTATATTATTGGTAGTAGTATTATTTTTATTTTCAAGTTGCAGTCAAACTATAGTGGTCTGATCTCCCTTCCCACCAATGTGTGCAATTTAACGTTGTGATATTAATAGGAGTTGTGTGAGAAAACAAACCAAGGATGTTTTCCTAAAAAAATATGCTCTAGGAATTATTTTGAGGAAGTTTATGGCCTGTGTTATTACACAGAGGGTCAGAGTAGACAGTCACAATGGTCTCTTCTGGCCTTGGAAAAATGAAAATAAAACCTTCATCCTCTAAAATGACTTTATTAGATGGAACAGAATTGACTAGATACAGTCAATGAATATGTACAATGTCCACAGCTAAAATTCTTGGTTGTATTGTTTACCAGCTGAAGGGCTACTTTAAACACAGGGGTTTTTTAGTTAGCAAAATTGAATATATCTGGAATATTCTCAGTGAACAAATATTTGTAAAGTTACAGATAATTAAGAGTGCAAGGGACAGAAGACTGACTGGAGAGGTTCAGATGAAATTGGAGGAGAGAAACTCCAGGAGTGCATAGATGAGTTTAGAGACGAAAGGGAGAAAGTAGACAGATCAGTAGTTGAAGAAGCAAGTGGGGTCCAGCATGGTTTTTTTAAAATGGGAGAGACTAATGCATGTTTGTAAGGTCAGGGCAAAGATCCAAAGGAGAATGAGAGGTTAAGGAGAACGATAAGGGTGGGCATGAGGGAGATCAGAGGATGGGATAGAATGGGGTCACTTGGGCAAGTGGAGGGGCTAGAGGAAGAAAGGAGACTAGAAGTTTCTGCATCTGTGACAGGGGAGGAGAGAGACTTTTATACACTTCGTTGACACCTCCTGACTCCATTATTACTATTATTTTTATTATGTAAAGCTTTTCACCTTCCTGGCATTCTCTGTTTAGTAGCAACTCCTCTTTCTTTAGGACTGTAACATCCAGATGAATTTGTCCCACGTCCAAGCTAAAAAATACCCACACCTTGGGACCTGTGAAACCTCAGACAATACAGTGTCCTGACAACAGTAGTGGTAGATACTAATTTTGATGTTGGACAGTTCTTTGTACATAGAGTCACCCTTATAAGCGCGATATAATGTCGGGAACTTAGGTTTCCTGGCTTATACATGGTTTGTAAAAGATTATTTAAACGATTCTTTTAAATATCTTAACACATTACAAGTCAATTGGATTTTATCAAGAAAATGGCAGCACAAACCTATTTAATGGCCTGATCTTGCAGATATGCACGGGACGTAGCTCCAGTAAAGTCAATAAGACGGCTTGTAAGCTTAAAGTTAATCAGGTATGTAAGCATTTGCAAGATTGTGTCTTATATTACAAAATGTGCTTTCTGCGCATGATATTTATTTTAAAGAGCCCTGAAGACTAGAATTCCAGTTTGGAATACGCAGTATAAGACAGACAGTGAAAAAAACCACAACATAGCATAGAATGAGTGCTACAAATATTTTAGCTGTTGCAATGCTCTTGACTCTCGGGTAACAAGAAATGAAGAGAAGGACCTGTAAAGACTACTAAAGTGTGGTATTAATTAACCCTTTCAGATCAATGTACTGTGTTTTTTTGTTTTTTGTTTTGGTAAGACGACTGTTTTTGCTAAAGTGAATTTAATTGAGTCCTCTGAAAGATGCACCGGAAAATGAGATTATCCTTCTAGAATGGCAGGATTTGGACCCTACAGAATACCAAGAGCACAGATATTGTGACATGGGGGAGGTAGCATGGTGTTTTTCTTATGTATTTGTATAGTACCTACCACAACGGGGTCCTGGTACATGGCTCAGGCTCCTACTTGCTATCAGGATACAAACAGTAAATAAATAAATAGCAAAACAAGAACCACCACCAATAGTATGCTAGACTGTGGCTCAGGAGACGTGGGTTCTATCCCCAGTGCTACCACTGACCTGCTGTGTGACCTTACGTAAGCCACTTCACCTTTTTGTGCCTCTGATTCCCCTCCCACCCTTTGTTACCCTTGTATTCTTCAGGGTAGAGAGAGTCCCAGTCTTGGTCAGGGCCGCCAAGCACTACTGGAATACAAGTGAGAAACACTAATAATGAAGGTTACACAGGCCCATCAGCACACCTCCAGTCCTGATGGGAAGGGACTATTTCTAGGAGTAAGGCAGCATCATTGAGACTCCAGGCACATTCAGCCTTCTGGTGATCTGCTAAAATTTCCAGGGGAGACAAACGCTGGCAGTTTATATGATGCTGATGTTCAAGAAACTGAAGTTCAACTCATTTTACATAGGCCAAACAGGCCTCATGCTGCTGCCTCATGCTGGATTCAAACCAATGATTTAAAAATGAAAGGCTCCATATAACATTTTTTTATCAGTCCCCTGAGCCATCCTGTCTCCTCTGTACTATTTATTGGCCATGAAACACATACTTAGAAATTTAGACCCGCCCTGCAAAATATAATCTAGGGAGCTGAAAACATACCATCTCTAATGACTCCCACCCCTACCCTACTTTATTAGAATAATTCATTCACAATAGAGGCAGCCAATAAAGTAGATTTAGGTCACATTTTTATTTTTTTCAAAATCTGAGTTTCAAACCTTGAAATCATTTCTGAGCTGGAGAACACTAACAAGAGAAGTAACAGACCGAAAGTGGGGCTGCCATATGGAAATGTCACACTTGCAATCAGTGCTGAGACTAATGCATACACAATTCATGGCTAATGCAGCAAAATATACAACTCTAGTGCAGGGGTCAGCAACGTTCGGCACGCGGCTCGTCAGGGTAAGCACCCTAGTGGGCCGGGCCAGTTTTATTTACCTGCTGACGCGGCAGGTTCGGCCGATCGCGGCCCCCACTGGCCGCGGTTCGCCGTCCCAGGCCAATGGGGGCGGTGGGAAGCCACGGCCAGCACATCGCTCGCCGCCCCCCCCTTGGCCCGGGACGGCGAACCGCGGCGAGTGGGGGCCGCGATCGGCCGAACCTGCCGCGTCAGCAGGTAAATAAAACTGGCCCGGCCCGCCAGGGTGCTCACTCTGGCGAGCCGCGTGCCGAACGTTGCCGACCCCTGCTCTAGTGTATGCTAGTTGCACATTCTCTCAGACACCTGGCCAAACAGAGAGTAGCCATATGGCAAGCTTTTAAGGTATCCTATTTTGTCACGGAAGCAATCCTTACCTCATTTAATGGGAAGCATGATCATCTTCATTCCTCCTTAAGAGCAAGGAAGAGAAAGTGGAAAGAAGTCATTATCTTTCCCACCCTTGAGAACTTACGAAACAATTAGAAAAAGACTTAATGCAACAGAAATGTTCTTTGTTTTCTCTAAGCAGTAAGATGCCCTACACAATTGTCTTCATGTAATGTTTTAAGATCTTTGGCAACTCTTATTAAATTACAGAATCTCTGCATAACATTTCATAGTCATTTGTTAAACGTCGCTTTGGCAGTTATAGTGCAATACATCACTCTCAGATGTTAGAGACATGCAGTATTATCCAGCTATAAGACAACTTGTCACATGCACTTTCCCTCCATCCTGTGCAATCTAGCAATGTTGCTTGCTGCACTTCAGATGCCAACATGCATTATAACTGGCAGGAAATGATTGATTAGCAAAGGACATGTTAACTCACTAAATCCAGGCTTGGACTTGTGCGGGTAATCTAATTCAAATGAAGGCCATCCCCAATTCTCAGATTTGTAACAGGGATAAATGCCAGATTCTTTCCAGATGTTTTTGAATATCAGTGTCACTGTCAATCAAGTGTAGAAAAATGTCAGCTATAATTTTAAGAAAATAAAGAATTCTTGTATTTCAGTCTGTCAGGTACAGATTTATGGGTTGTCCAACTAATACAGTATTTGTTCTAATACTTCTTTTAGCCCAGCTTTGACAAATTCCACTTACTCATGGCCCAGAGCAAGCAATTTTTTTGGACAGGTGAGCGAAATATCATTAGCTCTTACATTCTCAATCAATACTCATAGTAAATGTCAGGCAAAGTAGACTTTGTATCTGGGCTGGTAAATGTTCATTTCAATTTTGCAAGGCTGTCTTAGCCCCACTTAGGTCACATAACTGATTCCATATAGAAAGTGGTGAGAGGCGTTCGACTAAATAGTGTAACTTAGTTAATTTCTAGTATTACATGTAGAAAACATAAAATAAATCATTTTAGCACATCACAGGCTCATTCACTCCACTATATCCTAAAGGTCTTAGGGTTTGATCCAAAGTCCTCTGAAGTTAATGGAAGTATTTCCATTGACTGATGGGCTTTGGATCAGGCACTTGATGTACCATATTTACCTCTGGACCAAGGCCCTGGGAAATAGTAAACGCATGGCAACAAAGGAAGAGAGACCTGATTTTCCACTTTAATTTTGATTTGATTGTTTGGTCTTTCTTTATGGCCAACTGGATGCTCTCTGACCAGCATCCAAAGCATTCTTATGCATTCACAGTGACGTCAGCACTAGCATGTTACAACGCCTAAAAGGGTAGAGCAAATTTGTTCACTTCCTGTCTGAGTGGAGTTGGTCAAGTGGCAACATTCTTAGAGTCTCCGGCGTGGTGACAGAAAGGGTTGGTCTTCCACTGCTTACTGTAGTGCCAGTCGGGAGGGGCTAACATCTCAAAGTTTAGGGCCAGATCATCCACTGGTGTAAATAAATATAACCCCATTGATGTCAATGCAGCTATGCTGATTTATAATCACTGAGAGCCTATCCCTCAGTGCTTATGTTTGGTTTGGATAAGCATCTGAAAATTCAGACAATTATCCCAAATTTATCTGAACTATCCAAACATGATGGCTGCGCACTCACCTAAGGAGCGGTCATTAAACCCTTCTCTAAGAAACCATCACATGAAAAGAAACTCATAGCTATCACGTGGTCTCTAAACATCCTGTTTTGGGAATAGTGTTGAGTTCTGATATGACCCAGATAGTAGGTTATAATACAGACTTCAGGCTGATAGTACAATATAAATGGCTATAAAATAATAACCTGAAGAGATTATGCTGATACCTATCAAAATTGTATAGAATGCTGCACTGAACAGCTGCTAATAGAATTAAATATGTCGTGCCCACTCTTTGGCAGCAAAAAATCCAACCCAACAAAATAAAAATTTTGACTACAGTGAAAAATTGCACAACTTTAAGCACGGGTGGCACTGTATGTGTTTCTTTGACACAGGTAAAATGTCATTGCATCTTATTCCATTGTCTGAAATTGTTCTCAAAGGAGAGAAATGAATACAATGAAAACAGTTTCTCTCAAATGTGGCATATGGCCAACTATTTAAAATATTTAACTAGGACCTTGAGAATTACAGAAGGATGAGACTGAAGCCCTAGTGTCAAAAGAAAGTGATTCCTTGCAGAGTCTTGTATTAACACATGTTTACTTTTAAGGATTAACTCAAATATGCTTTGTACAGACTACAGATGGCCTTAAGTACTGGGTAGAAGGGAAAATGTTTAACTCTTTGCCTCAGAAAGGCCATGTGCAGCTGCATCCATATGAAAAGGAACTTCTAGGATATCTGATCATTTCACTGTATATAGGTCAGCAGTTCTCAAACTGGGGGTCATGACCCGTCAAGGGGGCGTGAGATTATTACGTGGGGGTCGTGAGCTGTCAGCCTCCACCCCAAACCCCGCTTCACCTCCAGCATTTATAATAGTGTTAAATATAAAAAAAACATGTTTTTAATTTATAAGGAGGGTCGCACTCAGAGGCTTGCTGTGTGAAAGGGGTCACCACTACAAAAGTTTGAGAACCACTAATCTAGGTAAACATTTACTCAGAACAAAGAAAGTGAACAGAACCCATAAACTCTACATATTGGTGCTAGGATGAAAGAGAATTTTTATACATTGCAGGGCAACTCCTGGCCTCATACAGCCCCTTTATGTCTCACAGGTAGTGCAAATGGGCCATAAAGCTACCTCAGCTGGGCAGCCGACAGTGGACCACGCAGGTATCACAGAGCTAGCTCTGGCCCCGTTTGGCACAGGGGATGTGCTGGCAACACGTGCGATGGAGAGGGTTTGGCCAGAGCACAGCTTCACTTCACTGATTCCAAGTTGGCAGAAAGTCCCCCGGGGACCATTATCAGCTGATGTATGTTAGAATAGCCTGGAGGTTGTGCATAGCGGGGTCAAACTGGCTGTCAGCAGCCTGGGTGATTGGAGGAACAAAGAAGTGACATCTTGCCCCTTTGACCCCTCTCCTCAGGTCCTATGCCCACAGAGCTCAGCCCAAGCCCAGGGTCGGGCCCAGTAAATTTGAAGTGTGGAAGTATCTTGGTGTGATATATTTGTTATCAGGCAAGGCTGAGGCCATACAAAAGCAGGTAGCTTAACTGCCTGAAACATAGGGAGAATTCTTTTACCAGGAATGGTCAGCAAGGACAGAGACCTGACAGGCTGAAGATCATTAGAAGTTTATATTGTCCCCATATGCACACCAAGACCTGTAGCTCCATTAGAGCCTCCACGCTTTACCTTTATTTCTTCCCCTCTTGCATTATGGAGACTCCTTCCAGCCAAACAGGGCTGAACACCTCTTCCTGGGACAGCCAAATGGGTGAGCAGAGAAAGATGGGCAGTATCTCCTCTCTTGCCTCCAGGGGAGGAGCTCACATGATTATAGTACTGTCACCCTTCGCTGGCCTTAGGAGCAAGGGATTAATGCTGGACTTGTATCCTCTACGTCACCAAGCATGACACGTTGCTATTAAACCACGGTGACTGCCTCTATTTTACATGCTTAATGCAAATCACTGTCATTTCAGTATACTTTGAACACCTATACACACTTCTCTAGGCATCTTTTAATAACTATTTTGTCTGGAGATTGTTTTAAAACTAAGGGTAGTGATCTGCTTACCATAATACTACATTGGGATTTTTAAGCAGTTATTTCTTCTGCTGCTGACCTGAAAAACCCTTCTTCTGCTTCTGCCACATACCTTCTGTGGTCCAACAGACAGGAAGTGTAACTGTTAGGTGAAAAGATTATGTGCTATCCTAGCAGAGCGATGTGGCTGACTATTTAATCTCTGTTTTTTTGTAATGCTGTGAAACCATGTAATCTCTCTCTCAAGTTAAATGGCTTATCAGCTTTCCTTGTATTTCTTAACAGATGTGGCCACGAAAAGAAAAAGGTAACCAATATAGTAGTTATGGGAAAAGTGGAACAAACTACAAGGGAACAAACTACAAGGGAAATGGTAGATTCTCCATGACTTGAGCTGTTCAGCTCAGGAGTGGATGCCTTTCTGGAAGATATGCTTTAACCAAACTCAAGTTATCAGGCTCAATAACTTGGGGGTAACAAGGTGAAATGTAATGGCCTGTGATATAAAGAAGGTCAGACTAGATAATCTAATAGTCTCTTCTGGCCTTACACTCTATCGATCTATGAATACTTCAGCTGCATTTGATGAAACTTGGACTTTTCAACTGAACATTATTTCCGAGAAGCAAAGAAATTAGAAATGGAACAGTAATCGTGTCAGTTCTTTTGCCAGTGCAAGATTGTTCCCTTCAGCATATACAGATATTTATTTGGTGCTTTGCCTGGGTTTCTCATCTGATGTCAGTCTTCCCCAGCTCCCAATAATTAAGTGACTCTTTTCACCAAAAGATTCAGAGAGTTCTTTGTGAAATACTGAAGTGCTTCCTGACTTGACCAGAAACTAAACGAAGTTAACAGCAGTTCCTGAGTTAACTTTAATAAAGAAAAAATCATAATCATTTGATTCATTCATGATTTTCCATTCACTGGCCTAGTGTCCTTGTAGCGGGGTGGTTATCCGCTCCTGCCCAGAGGGGTTTAAAGACAGCCCTGGGACAGGGCTGGGGCAGGGGAAAAGCTCTAAAAGCTGGGCTGATTGGGGAAGCAGCTGCAGCTGGGCCACGCCCCAATCAGGCCACAGCTGGCCTGTATAAAAAGGTTGTGAGCCAGAGGCCAAACAGTCTCCCTCTGTCTGTAGAGGGAGAAGGGCCTGGCTGCAGGGAGCTAGAGACCAGGTACCTGAGTGGAGCAGGGCTGGGGAAAGGCAGAAGAGCTGGGGAGCTCCAGCCTGGAAAGCCACAGGCTGTGGCCTAGCATAAGGCCAACAGGTACTGGGGGTTGCAGAGGGCAGCCCAGGGGTAGGCAAAGGCAGCAGGTCCAAACCCAACCTTGCCTGTGATGAGTAGGCTGATACTGCAGTCTGCCCCAGGGCATGGGGCTAGACGATGACTGGCAGTAGCCTTATACTGAGGTGAGGTGGGGATAGTGGGTGGGGGTTTCCCGGGGGCAGCACCCCAGCTAACAGGGCACCGGAGTCCAGGGAGGGACATGGGGGCCAAGTGGTAGTGGATCACCGGCCTGCAGAGGGCGCTCCGGGCTGGAAATCGAGCTAATTCCCTGAGAGACCAGCAGGAGGTGCCGCAGGGGTGAGTCCGCCCTGCTACAGTCCTTTATAGCAGAGCCCCGTGCAGGACTAGTGTAGGGCCCTGCAGCGGGACTGTGATCCCTCAGGACCTGCTACCATAATAGCCAGATTGTGTGGGAGTGGGATTCAGAATAGTCCCGCGCAAGGCTCTACTTTACAGCATTTCTGTTACCTCTTGTGCAAGCTCCCTGCTCAGCAAGTAGTTCTGTCACTGGAGCATAGTGCACCCTTTCCTCCCCATGCTTGGGAAGCCCCACATGCAATCAGTTTATGTAGCTCTGTGGATCCACCCTGCCCTCTAATTACTGCATAAATTTTGGCCAATACTCACCAATTAGTAGAAACAATAACTTGCATTTATTAGCATCCTTTATCTTAAAGACTTCCAAAGTACCTAAACAATTACACTACTAATCATTAAATAGATCTGTTCACATGATACTGTAAACAGAACTTCTAGGATATCTCATGATTTCATTGTACCTAGGTAAACATTTCCTCAAAGCAAAGAAACTGAATAGAACCCAGGAGCTCTACAAATTGGTGCTAGGATGAAAGATACCTGGGATGTGGGAGACACAGGTTAAGTACCCGAGACAGTCAGTCTCTCAATATCTCTGACTGGACCTGTTCCATTCTGATTAAATATTCACTGGGCCAAACAAAGTGACTGACTCTCCAGCACAGTAGTTAGGGCATTTGACTGGGATGTGGAAGAACCAGGTTAAGTGCCCTAACCACCAGGCTATTGACTATTCTGGGGTGTCTCTATTGCAGGTTATTTCAAAAGGTCTCATTTTTGTTCTGCATTGGAACAAAATATTTAAAAAAAATGTTTTTTAAGGTTTCAAAAAGTATCCCTCTGAATAATACTAATTTGTTCTTGGACTTTCCAAGAGCCTACAGGTTTGCTCTGGTAGACTTTTGGAAGAGGATGGAATCTTGAAAATGTAAACAAGGTAAAAATACTTAGAATGGGAAAGATTTTCAAAAGGTACCATGGAGAGTTAGACACCCAGCGTCTATTGATTTTCAGTGGATGTTGGGTGCCTAACTGCCCTTTAAAAATCTCTCTCAAATTTCCTAGTGAACACAAGGCCAGATAGAAAAACTCTACCTACTGAATCAGCAACATCATGTCTTTCAGCAGCCTAGATTGTCTGTGATAGTCTCACATCCAAGTAGCAACTAGTGCAAGCCTGCTTGGTTTGAGAGACTCTGATGAGATTTCAGCCTGAGATGGTATGTAACTAGTCAATTAATGAAAAAACAACAACAACTTTTAAGTCTGTTATTGAGTGTCCAGGGAGACACCCTCACAACAAAAACACTTATCTAGGAACCAATCCCTGCAACAAACCCCGTTGCCAACTCTGTCCGCATATCTATTCAAGGGACACCATCATAGGACCTAACCACATCAGCTACACCATCAGGGGCTCGTTCACCTGCACATCTACCAATGTGATATATGCCATCATGTGCCAGCAGTGCCTCTCTGCCACGTACATTGGCCAAACTGGACAGTCTCTACACAAAAGAATAAATGGACACAAATCAGACATCAAGAATTATAACATTCAAAAAACAGTAGGAGAACATAGGAACATAAGAATGGCCATACCGGGTCAGACCAAAGGTCCATCTAGCCCAGTATCCCGTCTACTGACAGTGGCCAATGCCAGGTGCCCCAGAGGGAGTGGACCTAACAGGCAATGATCAATTGATCTCTCTCCTGCCATCCATCTCCATCCTCTGACAAACAGAGGCTAGGGACACCATTCCTTACCCATCCTGGCTAATAGCCATTAATGGACTTAACCACCATGAATTTATCCAGTTCTCTTTTAAACGCTCTTATAGTCATCGCCTTCACAACCTCCTCAGGTAAGGAGTTCCACAAGTTGACTGTGCGCTGCGTGAAGAACAACTTCCTTCTTCACTTCAATCTCCCTGGACACTCAATAACAGACTTAAAAGTGGCAATTCTTCAACAACAAAACTTCAAAAACAGACTCCAATGAGAAACTACAGAACTGGAATTAATTTGCAAACTGGACACCATCAAATTAGGCCTGAATAAAGACTGGGAGTGGATGGGTCACTACAAAAATTAATTTCCCTCTGCTGATACTCACACCTTCTTGTCAACTGTTTGAAATTGGCCACCTTTATTGCACTGGCCTCATTAGCACTACAAAAGTGATTCCCACCTCCCCTTGGTATTCACCCCTTCTTGTCAACTGTTGAAAATAGGCCACTTCCACCTTAATTGAATTGGCTCATTAGTACTGACCCCCCCACACTTGGTAAGGCAACTGCCATCTTTTCATGTGCTGTTTATTTATACCTGCCTACTGTATTTTCCACTCCATGCATTTGATGAAGTGGATTTTAGCCCACGAAAGCTTATGTCCAAATAAATTTGTTAGTCTCTAAGGTGCCACAAGGACTCCTCGTTGTTTTTGCTGATACAGACTAACACGGCTATCATTCTGAAACTAGTCAGTTAATGGTATTTCTTATGGTAATGGTATAAATTTCTTTATAAAAACTTTACAAATTTTAAAAAGTTTTTAATTGAGTTTTTTGAACCAGATGCCGATCAAGTCATAAAGTGGCTGATCAATAGCAAGGAGAGTAGGGGGGGAAGCAAGGAAACTAATTTAAGAAAAAAGCCTCTTTTTTTATCCTTTCTGGCTGGTAGTCCAACTACTTGACCTGCCTTTTCTGGAAGTTTATTAAAGGAAGGAAAATAAGAAGAAAAACAAAGATCTTATCTTCTGAACTGTTCAGGGGAAGAGAAATTTCTTGGTTATAAATATCAAAGTACTTTGAGCACAAGTAAGGATAAGAACGCAATCATGTCAAAACGCACATCAAGGTTTTGTTATTCACAATTTAATCCTCTGGGAATGAGAGGCAGAATTTATCATAGTTCTTGTAATGGTTATGAAAACAGTTTAATTCAATAGAGTTCACTTGTGTAAGAAATGCCAAATACATTTGCTTAACAATTACAAAGCAAAGCACATGTTGAAGATTGCAACAACAACAAGAAGAAACGGTCATGCTTTTTGTGTTAATAGCTTAAATTAAATAAATGGAGATATCCTATCTCCTAGAACTGGAAGTGACCTTGAAAGGTCATCGAGTCCAGCCCCCTGCCTTCACTAGCAGGACCAAGTACTGATTTTGCCCCAGCTCCCAAAGTGGCCCCCTCAAAGATTGAACTCACAACCCTGGGTTCAGCAGGCCAGTGCTCAAACCACTGAGCTATCCCTCCCCCTTACTTGTGCTTCTTATTTAAAGGACATAAGGAAGCAAAAGGATGAATAAGATTAAATTCCAATTTTTTACTTTTCAACAACAACATATATTTTTAAGATTCCAAGTGAATGAAATTTGATGTCATATCCTTAGCTCGCCGTTCCACTAAACTCGTTATTCCTGTGGTTTCGGTTCCAGAACCTCTACAGGGTTTCTTTAGCTGAACTCCTATAGTTCCCAATGATAATTCTGCTCAACAAAGTTCCTTGGCACTCTAAGGCATACCCTGTATGGAAGGAAACCCATATTAATAACATCTGGACTTGACTCAGTGTGCTCAGAGGGAATACGCTACCAGCCACATAATGAGGACTGCTTGAAGGCACACTCCCAGGGGAACAGAGATTTAGAAAGGATCTCTGCCCATGTGAGCTAAATCTATTGTCCCACGTTAATGCTCTGGAGGAAGGAAGAAAAATACAAGGGTCCCTGCCAATAGGACACATGGGAAGAGTCTTTCCTAACCCCCAGGGCCTATAATGGACAAAGCACTGGTTAGGTGTCAGGAGTCCTGGTTCTGTTCCCAGCAGCGCCACGGCCTGGCTGGGTGAGCTTGGGCAAGTCACTACATACCTTAGTTGCCCTTCCTTTGAGATCCATGGATGAGAAGTTCTATATTCATTATTCTCTCTCTCTAAGCTGTGAGTGCCCACAGCTTCAGTCAACTATAATGTGAGTAGAAGGTACTCAGCACCTTGTAAGACTAAGCTACACATCTGATGATCATTTCAATCATGTGCATGTGAGCAGGTGTAAACGGCACAGCGGGTAGGTAGGCAGATGCAAAGTACTTCCCCAGAAGTAACAAATTCAAGGCCTGTACCCTCTGCAGCTTATACTCTAATGAACAATGGAAGTGAACAGGTCCTGAAAGCTCATAGGTGAAACCTATTTGTTAAAACTATTTGGCAAGTGCTTACGAATACTGAATCCATCCATAGCAATGGGGACGGCCAGTCTGCTGACGAAAAAGGGGCTAAATTTGTTATGAATGTTATTCTAAATCAAGAGTTCAACCAGCTCTGCCAGTCACACACACTGGGCCTAAACAGGGTTTCCAAAGCACTCTGTTCTAGAGAACAGTTTTTAAAACTTCCTCTTAACCATGATTTGTCTGGCCTGTGTAAAGCTGAATTAGCCTCAGCTGCCGTAAACTAGTTCAGGAAGCACAATTTAGCCACAGGGTAGATAGAGACATAGAGTGAAATCCTGACTTCACTGAAGTCAATGGGTGTTTTGCCATTGATTTGAATAGGGTCAGGATTTCATGCACCCATAGTCTTTGTAAGTATTTCTGGTTCATATCCCAACCTTAATGACAGGAGCCTGCTATCATGCTGCTGCCCATGATGCACTTGTGGCTATAGTACTGGCCTAAGAGGCTGGGAGTCAGAACTAGGATCTGTTTTCCTGCCCTGTCATAGACTTCCTGTGTAACCTGAGGCAAGTCAGGTAATCTCTGTGCCTCCGTTCACTACTATATCTGCAAAATGGGGATAAGGCTTCCCTACCTTACAAGGGTGGGAGGTGCTCAGATACTATGGGGATGAATGCCATAGAGAAGCCTATAAATAAACCTCTCCTAAAGGTTAATAAAGGGGCAATGACACTGCCGCCCTCCAAACTGACAAGGGGCAGTCCTGCTATTGACAAGACTGCTCTCTGGCCTTTCCCTTCCACTGCAAACAAACCAGAGCAAAGACAGCAGAGTCTGGGGTAGAGATCAAACAAACTTATCTGCAGGTGGGGACATGAGAATTGCAACATACTCAGCCAGTCCCATCTGAAAGAGCCTTATGCCCAGCTGTAGAGAATTCTCAGTACCTTGGTGAAAAATGAGACATATTTGATTGTCTCTCTTCAAGTAAAATATAATACAAATTACATGACCAGTCTACTGAAAAGCATGAGAAGAAGGTAACTGGTTTTACTTTATAAAATACTGTACTTATGATGAGATCATCTTTATCTTAGCATCCCAGGATCTAATCCCGCAAGACTTGTTAAAGCAGAATTTAGACAAATTTCCAGTGACGTCAAAGGAAATTTTGCCTGAGGAAAGACTGTAGGATTTGGTCCATCATATTAATTCCAGATAACACTAGTTAGGTTGATCTAATCTGCCCCTAGTATTTTGCAGGCATTGTTTACATTATTCTTGATATTGCTTTATCCCACCTGTTTTTGCCATCATGATGTCCCAAGCAACTCCTTTGGTAATCTATTTGCTGCTCAATTGCTTCTATTGTTTAGTATTTTTTTCTTAATGTCTACCTTAATTTTTTTTTTCTTCCTCAACTTCAGGCCACTTCTCCTTATCCTACCACCTTCTGAAACAGAATAATCCCCTTCTTTCATTTATATTTTTACCCTGGAGGTATTTATAGGCCTTATTGTACTCCACTTAGCTTTCTGTTTTCCAGACTATGTAAATCTGGCTCCATCAGTATCTCCTCATGTTTCTGGTACGTCAATCCTTTTTGCTCTCCCTCTAGTAGATGGTGCACAATATAGCATGCATCCATCTAGCTCAGTGTTTCCCAAACTTGGGACGCCGCTTGTGTAGGAAAAGCCCCTGGTGGGCCGGGCCGGTTTGTTTACCTGCCGCATCCGCAGGTCTGGCCGATCGCCGCTCCCACTGGCCACGGTTTGCCGCTCCAGGCCAATGGGAGCTGCTGGAAGCGGCGCGGGCCGAGGGACGTACTGGCCACCGCTTCCAGCAGCTCCCATTGGCCTGGAGCGGCAAACCGCGACCAGTGGGAGCGGCAATTGGCCGGACCTGCGGATGCGGCAGGTAAACAAACCGGCCCGGCCTGCCAGGGGCTTTCCCTACACAAGCGGCGTCCCAAGTTTGGGAAACACTGATCTAGCTAGTTATCTGTGTGCATACATTTTGCATGTGCACAAATGTGTGTGCAAATGGAGCACTTAGATTTTTAAAATCTCTCTCTACCTTAATTCCAGGTATTAATGTAAGATGCAAAGAGGCTGATTCAGATGTACATATTAGCGTGTAAAATCCAATTATTTTTCTGTTGAAAAAAAGTTAACTTCCCTCCAGGCCACTTCAGTTTTATTTTTTCCAGGGAACAATGAAGAAAAATGAGGGGGGAACCCCACCAAATTCCTGCAGGCTGTACTATGGAGGAGTCCAAAGTGCTTTAGGTGATGGTGTTTTTTCACACACATTTCATAATTTAATTACAACTCAAAATGCTTAAACAGTAAGTCTCACACCACACCTTTGATGTAGGAATTATTCCCATATGATAGAGGGGAAACTGAGGCACAGGAGGAAGTTGAATGACTTGTCTGAGGTCTCCCACAGCAAACCAATGACAAAGCCAGCAATAGATTACTGATTGCCTGAAGCCTATTCATTGCTTTAACTACCAGATAATACTCCCTAATTTTGGTACATTATACCACCAAACAATCTCATTTATCCAAATAAGTATTCAACAATCATCGTTTTCCAAACTCGCAAGACTTAATTCTATGTACTTTCCATTCAAATAAGTAAAATATCTGGATATATCTGATATGCCCAGCCATACGAGATAAACATTAATTAGATATTTCTGACAAAGATCAGCAGTCAAGTAGTTAGCAATTCTGGGATTTAGGATGAGTACTCACAATTAGTCTCCAAAGTTAACACACCATTAGAATAAATGGGAGAAACCCACCCTTCTCCTGGGTGCTATTTCCCTCCTCAGGATATAGACCAGTGATGTCAGGATGTCAGCCAGGATCTCTCTCGATCCAGGATTTTGGTTTGGCTCGTTATAGACATAGGAGCCAGCGATGGGAGGAGTTGAGGGCACCCAGCAACTTTCAGATGACCAGCAACTTGCTGGATCGAGCTGCAAATTTGCAAGAATTGTTGTCAATGAACCAACACTAGTGCACATGCACATTACCAGCCTCAAAGAAAGAGCCAGGAACTGTGCATTCCTTTTTATCTGGGCTTTTCTCCATTGCAGCCCGGCCCACCTGAACACTGTCAGAACAAGTTTGGGTTTCTGAATTGTGATCTCCACATTTCTCTCAGGGACTACCTTTGGAGTCAAACTTCTCTAAAGTCAGACCTTCATCCCGATTGTCCTGGAAAGACTAGGAATATGAGGATGCACTTCATAAAGCCACCCCTACAGTCCCTCTGATGGAGATGGATTATAATTTACAAATGATTAAAACCCAATTAACAACACTAAAATAGACCCCAAAAGACTGTAGTGCATCTGTTTATATTTTCAATGCTATCTTCACAGCCAGAAGGGCTGTATCCTTTTGTAAATGAAAACTTAGATAATAAAGAACACATTCTGCAGGAAATCTGGAGGAAGACCTTACATCCTTGGAAATCACTGGTTTTCTGCGCCCAGAAAATTGTCTATTGTCCCGGGTAATATGTTAAATGCTGGTAGTGCACTGACTGTGCACCAATAGAACAGTCATTATGTATTCCACAGTAACACATACACAATTATTTGCCTGCATTATTAAGACGGGGAACTTGGCCCAATCCCTATCATATATTCCTTCTGAACACTTCCAGAGCATGAGCTGGGTGAAAAATGTTTTTTTTCTGTCCTGCAAAAAATTCTTGAGATTTAAACATTTTTCCTGTCCTGAATTAGGACAAAGTCAAAATTTGAAAATTTCCATGAACTGAAAAATATGAAAAATTGGGTCAATCTAATCACTTAATTTTGATTATCTGAAAATGTTTCTGTGACGTTGTGCAGTCTATAAGGTTTTATAAAAACATAATAAGAAGTTAATATAATGTAACTGGAATCGTTTTATAAAAATATGATAAGTGAATATAATGTAACTGGAATATGCTTCATGCAAAAGGTTTCTTGTAAGGTATCATTACAAAGCTTATAATCTACTGAGTGTGATCATCCCATTTGTATAAATGTACCACTCTTGTATCTAAAACTAGAAATATGAAATATAACTCTGAGGGCCTATTGTAATTATGTAAAGTGTGGGCCATTAATGATGGTTTGGAATCTTGATGACTCCCATTAACAAGGACCATTATCTGCAGATGGCTGTGTTTACCTGTTAGTCTTCCTGTATATGTGTGTGCTGGCAAGTGGGCAATGAAGTCTTGCAGTGACATGTGATCATGTCACCTGAACTGGAATCCATCTTTAACCTGGTGCTTTTCCAGTGGGGGGGAGGGGGGGGGTGGAAACCCAGAGGGACAAAGGGTTCCCGCCTTATGCAAAAGATATATAAAGGGGGGAAGAGAACAGAGAGGGGGAGAGGAGCCATCATGAAGAATCCCCTAGCTATCACCTGAGCTGGAACAAGAGCTGTACCAGGGGAAAGAATTGTGCCCAGGCCTGGAAGGTGTCCAGTCTGAGAAAAACTTACTGAAGCATCTCTGAGGGTGAGATTATCTGTATTTAGCTTGATTAGACATAGATTTGCGCCTTTTATTTTATTTTGCTTGGTGACTTACTTTGTTCTGTCTGTTACTACTTGGAACCACTTAAATCCTATTTTCTGTATTTAATAAAATCACTTTTTATTTAAAAAGCAACAGAGGGTCCTGTGGCACCTTTAAGACTAACAGAAGTATTGGGAGCATAAACTTTCGTGGGTAAGAACCTCACTTCTTCAGATGCAAGTAATGGAAATCTCCAGAGGCAGGTATAAATCAGTGTGGAGATAACGAGGTTAGTTCAATCAGGGAGGGTGAGGTGCTCTGCTAGCAGTAGAGGTGTGAACACCAAGGGAGGAGAAACTGCTTCTGTAGTTGGATAGCCATTCACAGTCTTTGTTTAATCCTGATCTGATGGTGTCAAATTTGCAAATGAACTGGAGCTCAGCAGTTTCTCTTTGGAGTCTGGTCCTGAAGTTTTTTTGCTGTAAGATGGCTACCTTAACATCTGCTATTGTGTGGCCAGGGAGGTTAAAGTGTTCTCCTACAGGTTTTTGTATATTGCCATTCCTGATATCTGACTTGTGTCCATTTATCCTCTTGCGTAGTGACTGTCCAGTTTGGCCAATGTACATAGCAGAGGGGCATTGCTGGCACATGATGGCATATATAACATTGGTGGACGTGCAGGTGAATGAGCCGGTGATGTTGTAGCTGATCTGGTTAGGTCCTGTGATAGTGCTGCTGGTGTAGATATGTGGGCAGAGTTGGCATCGAGGTTTGTTGCATGGGTTGGTTCCTGAGTTAGAGTTGTTATGGTGCGGTGCGTGGTTGCTGGTGAGAATATGCTTAAGGTTGGCAGGTTGTCTGTGGGCGAGGACAGGCCTGCCTCCCAAGGTCTGTGAAAGTGAGGGGTCATTGTCCAGGATGGGTTGTAGATCACTGATGATGCGTTGGAGAGGTTTAAGCTGAGGGCTGTAGGTGATGGACAGTGGAGTTCTGTTGGTTTCTTTTTTGGGCCTGTCTTGTAGCAGGAGGCTTCTGGGTACACGTCTGGCTCTGTTGATTTGTTCCTTTATTTCCTTGTGTGGGTATCGTAGTTTTGAGAATGCTTGGTGAAGATCTTGTAGGTGTTGGTCTCTGTCTGAGGGGTTGGAGCAGATGCGGTTGTACCTCAGTGCTTGGCTGTAAACGATGGATCGTGTGGTGTGTCCGGGGTGGAAGCTGGAGGCATGAAGGTAGGCATAGCGGTCGGTGGGTTTTCGGTATAGGGTGGTGTTAACGTGGCCATTGCTTATTTGTACTGTGGTGTCCAGGAAGTGGACCTCCCGTGTAGATTGGTCCAGGCTGAGGTTGATGGTGGGGTGGAAGCTGTTGAAATCATGGTGGAATTCTTCCAGGGTCTCCTTCCCATGGGTCCAGATGATGAAGATGTCATCAATGTAGCGTAGGTAGAGAAGGGGCGTGAGTGGACGAGAGCTGAGGAAGCGTTGTTCCAGGTCAGCCATAAAGATGTTGGCATATTGTGGGGCCATGCGGGTGCCCATAGCGGTGCCACTGGTCTGGAGGTATATATTGTCACCAAATTTGAAATAATTGTGCGTGAGGATAAAGTCACAGAGCTCGGCAATAAGTTGTGCTGTGTCATCATCAGGGATACTGTTCCTGACAGCTTGTATTCCATCTGTGTGTGGGATGTTTGTGTAGAGAGCCTCTACATCCATGGTGGCTAGGATGGTGTTTTCTGGGAGGTCACCAATGCATTGTAGTTTTCTCAGGAAATCTGTGGTGTCACGGAGATAGCTGGGAGTGCTGGTGGCGTAGGGTCTGAGTAGGGAGTCCACATATCCAGACAGTCCTTCAGTGAGAGTGCCAATGCCCGAGATGATGGGGCGTCCAGGATTTCCAGGTTTGTGGATCTTGGGTAGTAGATAGAATAACCCCGGTCGGGGCTCTAAGGGTATGTTGATTTGTTCCTGTGTTAGTGTAGGGAGTGTCCTGAGTAGATGGTGCAGTTTCTTAGTGTATTCCTCAGTGGGATCTGAGGAAAGTGGCCTGTAGAATTTGGTATTGGAGAGTTGTCTGGCGGCCTCCTTCTGGTAGTCAGACCTGTTCATGATGACAACAGCACCTCCTTTATCAGCCTCTTTGATGATAATGTCAGGGTGGTTTCTGAGGCTGTGGATGGCATTGCGTTCTGCACGACTTAGGTTATGAGGCAAGCGATGTTGTTTTTCCACAATTTCTGCCTGTGCACGTCGGCGGAAGCATTCTATGTATAGGTCCAGACTGTCATTTCGACCCTCAGGAGGAGTCCATGTGGAGTTCTTCTTCCTGTGTTGTTGGTGGGAGGGTATCTGTGTATCAGTGCGCTGTTCAGTGTTATCTTGAAAGTATTCTCTGAGTCGGAGGCGGCGAAAGTAGGCTTCCAGATCACCGCAGAACTGTATCATGTTCGTGGGGGTGCTGGGGCAAAAAGAGAGTCCCCGAGATAGGACAGACTCCTCTGCTGGGTTGAGTGTGTAGCTGGATAAATTGACGATATTGCTGGGTGAGTTAGGGGTACCCCTGTTGTGGCCCCATGTGCCAGGTAGGATTTTAGACAGCTTACGGTCCTTTTTCCTTTGTAGAGAGGTGAAGTGTGTAATGTAGATCTCCTGTCTTATTTTAGTAAAGTCCATTTGTGTGGAGGGTTGGTTATTTATGAAAGTCTCCAGGTTGGAGAGCTCTTTCTTGATGTTTATCTGTTTGCTGTATAGGATGCTGATCAGGTGGTTCCTCAGTTTCTTTGATAGTGTATGGCATAATCTCTCACTGTGGTCTGTGAGCTTCCACCCCACCATCAACCTCAGCCTGGACCAATCTACACGGGAGGTCCACTTCCTGGACACCACAGTACAAATAAGCAATGGCCACGTTAACACCACCCTATACCGAAAACCCACCGACCGCTATGCCTACCTTCATGCCTCCAGCTTCCACCCCGGACACACCACACGATCCATCGTTTACAGCCAAGCACTGAGGTACAACCGCATCTGCTCCAACCCCTCAGACAGAGACCAACACCTACAAGATCTTCACCAAGCATTCTCAAAACTACGATACCCACACAAGGAAATAAAGGAACAAATCAACAGAGCCAGACGTGTACCCAGAAGCCTCCTGCTACAAGACAGGCCCAAAAAAGAAACCAACAGAACTCCACTGTCCATCACCTACAGCCCTCAGCTTAAACCTCTCCAACGCATCATCAGTGATCTACAACCCATCCTGGACAATGACCCCTCACTTTCACAGACCTTGGGAGGCAGGCCTGTCCTCGCCCACAGACAACCTGCCAACCTTAAGCATATTCTCACCAGCAACCACGCACCGCACCATAACAACTCTAACTCAGGAACCAACCCATGCAACAAACCTCGATGCCAACTCTGCCCACATATCTACACCAGCAGCACTATCACAGGACCTAACCAGATCAGCTACAACATCACCGGCTCATTCACCTGCACGTCCACCAATGTTATATATGCCATCATGTGCCAGCAATGCCCCTCTGCTATGTACATTGGCCAAACTGGACAGTCACTACGCAAGAGGATAAATGGACACAAGTCAGATATCAGGAATGGCAATATACAAAAACCTGTAGGAGAACACTTTAACCTCCCTGGCCACACAATAGCAGATGTTAAGGTAGCCATCTTACAGCAAAAAAACTTCAGGACCAGACTCCAAAGAGAAACTGCTGAGCTCCAGTTCATTTGCAAATTTGACACCATCAGATCAGGATTAAACAAAGACTGTGAATGGCTATCCAACTACAGAAGCAGTTTCTCCTCCCTTGGTGTTCACACCTCTACTGCTAGCAGAGCACCTCACCCTCCCTGATTGAACTAACCTCGTTATCTCCACACTGATTTATACCTGCCTCTGGAGATTTCCATTACTTGCATCTGAAGAAGTGAGGTTCTTACCCACGAAAGCTTATGCTCCCAATACTTCTGTTAGTCTTAAAGGTGCCACAGGACCCTCTGTTGCTTTTTACAGATTCAGACTAACACGGCTACCCCTCTGATACTTTTTATTTAGTAATTTACTCAGAGTATGTATTAATACCTGGGGGAGCAAACAACTGTGCATATCTCTCTATCAGTGTTATAGAGGGCGAACAATTTCTGGGTTTGCCCTGCATAAGCTTTATGCAGGGAAAAACGGATTTATTTGGGTTTAGACCCCATTGGGAGTTGGGCATCTGAGTGCTAAAGACAAGCACACTTCTGTGAGCTGTTTTCAGGTAAACTTGCAGCTTTGGGACAAGTGATTCAGACCCTGGGTCTGTGTTGCAGCAGACGGGAGTGTCTGGCTCAGCAAGACAGGGTGCTGGAGTCCTGAGCTGGCAGGGAAAACAGGAGCAGAGGTAGTCTTTTGCACATCAGGTGGCAGCTCCCAAGGGGGTTTCTGTGATCCAACCCGTCACGGTTTCATTTCAATTTTGACCTTTTTACAAAATAATTTTAAAGTTTTGAAACAAAGTTGTTTTGAATTGAAAATTTGAAGCTTGTTTCAAAATTGTCAAAATGGAATGTTTTGATAATTTCAAAACTATTTCCCCCAAATTCAGGAAATTCATTGAAACTGACCCCCTTTCACCAAAAAATTTGGTTTTGACAAATCTGCTTTTTCTGATGAAAAGAAGTTTCAACGAAAAATTCCCATCCAGCTCTAGCAAGAGCAATGTTAGCTGTTTCTTGGGTGCCAGAGACAGGCAAAAAGGATTTAATAGAGCGTTTCTGACAACATAAGTAACTATTTAAACAGGCCTGTGAAGTATATTTGCAGCTCCCCTATGTTATGATACTGTCTCTTCTCCCATAATCTCCTGTGCAACTCTACTGTCTTCAGATTATGACCTCAAGGACACCTATGCATGGATTTGTATAGGTCTGACTGGCTCCGCAATGGTAACATGGACTTGGCCTGTTCCTGCAAAGATTTAAACACATGATTAACTTAATGTATGTGATTAGGCCCTTATTAAGATTGTTCTATGTTTGTACAGTGCCTAGCACAGTGGGGTCCTGTCCAAGACTGGAGAGCTCTTATAATAATAAGTTAAGCACATGTGCAGTCTTTGCAAGACTGGAGTCTTATTAAACAACTCTGTTGATGAGGCACAAGAAAGAATTCAATCCGTCTCTCTCATAATACTGTTTGCTAAGCAATGCTAATAGGAGTAAAATAATTTACTATTGTCCCTAAGGAAGCAGATATTAATTTGACTATATACAAGGAACAGCTCCGTGGAGTAAAAAGGTGACATTTTTGTGTAGTAAATGTTCAGAGTGGAACTGCACTGTAACATGCCTGTGGCTGCCTAACCAATAGGCAGTGGCAAAGTATCACTGTTTTCAAACAATTCAAGAACTTCATTCCTTAAAAAAAAAAAAAAAGAATCACCCCAGAGGATAAATGTATGTGAAAACTTTACAAGAATGTTTAGCTGCAGCTGAATGCTTTACAGCTCTAACTAGATTTGTGTTTCTACTCTCCTGTACATTTACCATCAGGCTTTTAGTCGTTTCACAAAAATATAAATTCCTATTTCTAAAGAAATAATTTACTAACCCTGACCAGCTGCAAGGAATCCAAAATGTCAAAAGGTATTAAGTCCAGAAATAGTTGTAGCCAGATGCAAAACATTATTCTTTCCAACGAAGGTCCTTTCTTGACACTTGGTATATGTATGTATGCATTTAGTTATTAAAGATAAATTGAGCAATGGTTACTTGCATTTTTTAATATATTTTAAATTTGCAAACACTTGGTAGAATTTATTCAGCCCATAAGTTCTCAGGGTGAAATAAAACAATGGCTCAGAACTCTCGTATGCAGAGATTTTCCAATAGCTTTGTGCTTTAGGGAAAAAAACTCTGAGGACCACAGGCAAAAACAGTATAAACGGAACCATCTGACTGGGGATTGCAAATGACCAATGATGTCTAAACTATGCAAGTGTAGTGCCAGACTGGCCTGAGATTAAGTTACAGTGTGGAATGACCTCACTACTTACACAGAACTCAGCTCTTCTTTAGGTCTGGCAATTAAATTAATCAGGAATTTTACTGTACCTATGTCTACATCTCTTTCTGTGAAGCTCTTCAAAGTTCATCAAATCACTGAGCCTGATATTCATACCCTTACATGCTATTTGGGACCTTGATAACTATGTTCAGTGGTTACTGTAGGCAGTGACTGAAAATGTTTATAAAAGAGACGATAAAAATCAGACAAAGAGGCTCCCTGTCTGCGGCCATCTGTTGCGTTATGTTTGACAAGCACCAGAGAGGAGAGAAACGTTATCTGAGGACTGAATAACTTCCTAAAGTGAGAGAGATTTGGGTAAGTTCATTTGTTTTTTTCTGTACCTTTTCTTCCTGTTAAACAACTTTTTCCCATTACTGACACACAAAGAAAGGAACCAATGATCATCCCAAGCACCAAATATTGCAGAAAACAAGCATCATCTGGCGGTGATAGGGGAGAAGGGATTTGTGTTTAAAACTGGCTATTGTTGATAGTTGAGTGACAGAATAGCTATTCTAAACAGCTTACCCAAAAATGTAGATATCAAAGATTCCAGCAGCTTTAGTTCTTTGCTCTGCCTTCCAAGACCCATCCCCATTACTTCAGGTAACACCTTACGGTAGCTGAGCTATACCATTTGCTAACGTATTTATTCCTTTTAGGGGAAAATTAGTTTGTAAGAAGCACACTGTAGCCAACTACCAAAGACGAAAGCCTCCAAACTAAAGCTGGAATCTGAAAGAATACTTAGCAAGTTACACAAAGGCAGAAAGAGAACGCATTTGTATTGACCCTCAGAGGAAAAAGTTGGCAGAACACTCTCAGTGAAATAAAACAGTTGGGGGGAAACACATGTCCTGCAATTCCTTTGCTTATGATAGCAAGTATCATTTTCAATGGGCTTGAGAGAGTGAAAAACCCTCTGCTTTTTTTGGATTAAAATGAATTGATTCAACTGTAAATTAGCAACAGATGATATGTGAGCGAGTGAGTGTGTGTGTGAGACAGTATTTACAGTTTGGGGCCATATTTTCCACTCCCCAAAATTTTTTAGCACAATACAGTTAAAAAAATGATACTCCACATATGTAAATCAACCTAGAATTATAAACATGCTGCATATTGCCAGTGTCATCACTGCCAAACTTTAATTCATCCTTTAGCAACAAGGTCCCAATTCAACAAAATACTTCAGTACATACCTCAAGCTAAGTTCTTTGCTGAATATGGAGAGGTTTAAGCATGTGCTTAAATGTTTTGCTGAATCAGGGCCCAAATCCTGGAGTGATAAACAAAGGGTGGTTATGAAACACAGGTGAGCCCTCATATGACAAATGAAATAGCACAGTTTAAAAATGTGTAAGTGGATTGATTTAACATAGGAGGCAGCCATTGTAACTGGCATGCAGTGGCTACAGGTTGTCTACTTTGGTTAAAGAAAAAGGGGCCAACTTCTGTTCTCATTCACACTACTGCAGACCCACAGGGTCAAATTCACCATTGGCATAAGTGGGCACATCTCTGAGTTCAGGCAAGTAGCATCCATTTAAACAAGCAGGAAAGTTAGTCTGCTGACTACAGGGGGTTTGTATGGATGTGAATGTGGACAAAACTGTGCCTCAATTGATTATTTTCCTCAGGAAAATCTCAATTTAATTCCTTACAGAAGAGACCCATGAAGGAGAACATTTCCTCTCTGTTTTAAGTTTATGCATAAAGGGTAGTTATAGATCTGATCCTTATAAAGAAAAGGGTAGAGCTAAGCACAAAACCATGTTTTCTAATGGCATTTCCCCCCTCTTAGTGTAATGAAAATTTGTGAAGTTATTTCGCAAATTGCTTGCTCATTTTTGTAACCAGTTTGTGAATATCCTGTGGGCAGGGGTTATCTTAAAACAGAATTTGCTAGTTTCATTTTACACTTGAAACACCATAGGAAAAGCTAATGAGAGAATATGAGAGAGAGAGAGAGAGAGAGAGAGAGAGAGAGAAACTATTCTGATAAATATTATCTGTTTTAACTTCAAGATACATTTGGTCAAATTCTGCTATCAGTTACAAGGCATCCAACACCATTGTACCTATTTAACAAAGCACAATTTGACCCATTACTTCTTTCCTAGGTATATGTATTGAAAACCTCCCACACACAGTGCCAAAGTGCAAACATATAGGGGCAGATTCTGACTTAAATTGTAATCCTACATAGGGCTAAATCCTGCAGCCCTTACTCAGGAAAAACCACCATTAAAGGTAATGCTGGCTTTGCCTGAGTAAGCACTGACAGGAAGTGGCAAAATTCTGCAGACATCTCCAACCTGATGCCAGAAAACATTGTAAGAAGACTGGCACTCACTGAACCTCTGTTCTGATTGAAAGCTGAGTTTCCCTTCATTTACATGGAAGGACAACAGCATGAGCTTTCCCCTCTCCCCCGCAAAGTGATCTGGAATTCTATCTGAGTAAGATCATCATACTTTGAGCCAAAATACGTTGACATTTTAAAACGGTCTTGTTCTCAGACAACCCTGTACTGTCAAAGGGCAATGTCAATGCAAGTAGTATTAAATTTACTTCTTCCTGCTGTATTGTGATATATGGATGAGTATACACACTATACATGTGTGTTGCTCTGCCTGTCTGCTTTGTTCTTATAAGCAGAACTGAGCAAACGATGCACAGGGAATTAATTCAATAAATATACCCCCTTTTCTCAGTTCATGAATTATCGTAACCAACTGATTTTTAAAAATGTCTCTGTGGTTTGGAGTTGTTTGACAGAGTGGTTATGTGAGCAAATTTCAGTCTATCAGTTGTGTACAGATGCTATGCTTAGGCTATTTATTCTTCATTATTTGTTGAGAGAAACTTGTCACAAAAGTCATGTTGTTGTTTCTGCTTCCTGATTAGACCCCTGAAACTTTAAAACAGGCAGACAATTAATAGCAAACACTCTCATCCACACTTGAATGGAGGTCTCCATAGCCGCAGTCAAGCCCAAAGCATTTGTGTGAATAGCCACATATTTGCAAACGTAAGAAAATAGGGGCTGGAACTTCAATCAAGATTTTAAAAAATGAGTACTAATTGGCACTCATTTTTGAGCACCCAATTTAGCACACCCTCAAAGGGGATGGATTTTTTAGAACCACGGAGCACCTGCCATTTGAAAATTAGACCTCTGAAGTTGGTGTCATGTTTCATGGCACACAAACAAAGAAGGTAGATAATAAATACTCTTGTTGGAAAGTTATAACAGAACACTACTTTATTACTTAGAAATCAGAATGATAACACACAAGAACCCGAAACCAGAGAGACAAAAAACAGGCTGCTCCCTGAAATAGAGAGGCACAACTCACCCAATCTTAATTTGAACATAATAGCTGACAGTCTAGATTATGTGCTTTCCTACAGAGTCCCCTAGCCTGCAAGCAGGATCAGGAAAACACCCTGACCATTTAAAGTAGCAACTTACAATTTCAATACACCACAGTTGAGCACCCAAAAGTTGAGGCAGTCACTTTTAAAAATCTTGGCCATTGGTTTAAACAACATTCTGATGTTGGACTCTCAGGCCATCAAGCCTTTGCGGTTGCGCAGGAATGGACCAAATGGCGAACGATTGCTACGGCTGATTGTCTGGCTAAACGTTGAAGAAGAAGAAGATTGGTTTAAAGCCAATAGCCATCCAAAATCCAAGCAATGTAAGCTAACACTGATTGACAACATTCAGCCAGATGTACTTGCAAGTGGGAGGCAATCAAACATAGAAACCCAAAATATCAGGTTTCTTATTCTTGTATATCTTGCTACACACAAGAAGCAAACAGGCTGAACTGTGTGACAATCCAGGATGCACAGGGCCACATAAGCCAGCATCAGATTTGTTATTGTAAGAACAATAGCATCCTAATAACTTTAATGTTAGCTATATTGCATCTTTCATCTGAGAGAACAAATACGTTTATAAGTACTGTATGATATTTATTCCTGCTAACTTCCCAGCTATAACAAACAGCATCACAACATTTGTTATAACTGGGAAGATTGCATTTTGGTACTTCTAGCACTGATGAGTTAGCAGGCAATGTCAATGTAAGAAAGGTTACAGACATTTTTTGAAGTGTCATGAATGGGAGAGTAGAGAAAGGCAGATATGCATCTGGATAGATGCTTTACTACTTTGTTTGATAATGGAAGGAAGAAAAAGAATTTTAATGTTTGTTGCAAACTTTCTTATTCCTGAGCAGCTGGAAAATTGCATAATAGGCTGTCGTGAGCCATGAAATATAGACCCGAACTTCCCCAAAGCTTAGGGCTTTGGCTCTTGTGTTCTCATTTGGGCCTCATCTCTAACTCTTGTTATTTATTCATGCTTCTTAGATTTGGCTATCTATTTGAATTTTCCTTCTGGAATAGTACTTGCCCACACTAGTTTCACTGAACCTTTCCAGGGGGCCGAGATTGCATGATTTCATACAAATTTATTTTTGCTGAGAGTTTCAGGTTCATTCAAATCGCAAAAACTCAACCTGAAACCAGCTAGTTGAATTGCATCTGTCAAAGTGACAAATGCCAGTATTTCTCTAGAAGACCAACAAATTGCTGGTTTTGCAATTAAACTCTATTGTGAAACTTGCTAGGGACACTCAATCCCCCACTTTTTGCTGCAATCCCAGGGAAACCAGAATCTCTCAGCAAAAAGATTCAGCTAAATTTCTTGAGAACCTTTGGCTGCTTAGATAGTCAAGTTGAACCCCCTAAACCAGGCAAGTTAGAAACTCTGTTGATTTCCAGTTTTGTTATGAGAGTTCTGCACAGCTCTAAATAGTACCTGGGTTTTGAATAGTGGGACTTTGTTTCTTTATTATAGAAATTGTTACATTTTCACCCCAAAGAATAGGGTGTTTTTTCAAATTGGGACCTTCACAGAATTGTCTTAGTGGCTAGAACAGTTGCAGAGAGTGAATGAACCTGATGAGCTGAACCTGGGTTTACTATGCAGTGACTGTACCAATGGTTCTCAACCTATTTACCATTATGGGCCACATATGCAGCTCTGTGGGCTGCATCCACACAATATATAGACTACATGTATGGCCCTGAGAATGCCACATGGGTCGCAGCTGTGTGCTGATTGGGCCACAGGTTAAGAACCACTACTGCAGACATAGCCTCAGTGCCCTGTGCACTGCTCTGGCACTGTACAAGTGCCTTAAAATGGCACGTGCACTTTGCACTCACTTTAAGTAACAATGTAAAGAGAACAATGTATAATTGAGACTCAGGCCAAGTATGTTTTATTCTTCATCCTTCCTTGTGCTCATGTAAGGAATTTGAAACTGAAGCTATTTACAATATGTTGAAATCAAATGCCTGTCTCCCTCTCTGTCGTCTGGAGAGCTGAAACATTGTGGAGCCTATAAACCAATCTAGTATTTTAGAGCACGGTTTTCCTATGAAAACTGCCCATTTAGAGCCCAACCCCAGAAGTTCTGAACACCCACCGCTCACATTAAGTTCATTTGCCAGGATCAGGCCTTCATGTTGCAAATTGTATTAAGAATCTATGTTACTGTAGTTTTAAATCTGAAGTTAAATCTCAACTCAATGAAGCCCCAAAGCTTCCAAAAGATTTTATTTTAAATTGCTTTCTTATTTCAGACTCCCTGTTTGTGTAAATCGTTTGTAAAATCCTTTTACACAGTGATTCATTCATAGCAGCGCCGGTTGCTAGATTTCCTCCAGCTAGTGCAAGTCATTAGTCCAGCTGCAAAGCCCTCTTTAATTCATGCAATGGTTTGTGTCTTGTGGACATTCTGTGGGTTTCTTTCATGCTTTAAGCTCCAGTTGGGCTATTTATAAATGTCATTTTCAAGTGTTGCACTCTGTTAAAACTGCAATCATGGTTGTTTTACACTGTATATTTATACAGAAATGTGGCTAGTCAAGAAGCATAGAAACCTCAGTTCTGAATATAGTAAGTTCAGTCTAGAGCTCCCTGTGCACCCAGAATAGACTAAGCTGAGGCAGATCCTCCCAGGTATGTTTTTTTTTTAAACTTAAAATGTATCATTAACTTACAAGAACACAATCAAGACTGACAGGAGAGAGTCAGATTCTTGTCCATTTCATGCCCTGTGTGTACGCTGTTTGATCACAAACAGCCTAGGGCACTGGGAATGGTGGTGGATGGTCACTCAGCACACCTGCAATTATGACCATGTTACAACACTTGTTTTGTGACAGATGGTAGATTTTTCATTTTCAAGAGAACATTGATTTTAGGGCAGGTTATATGTAGGACTGGTTAGATATCGAGAGTTCCCATCCCTAAGAACAAAAGACTTGTGGGCACTCAGATACCTTGCCTACACACAAAGGCCTAGCTGCTGTCTTGTGCACCATTAGCAGTGCTGGAGCCCCCCCGGCATTTGGACTTGTGTAGAAATCTAGCTGAATCAGTCAGAATTCCTCGCAAGGGCTCTCCAAAAGCATGCACCAGCGTGCCTG
Source organism: Emys orbicularis (assembly GCF_028017835.1). Classification (NCBI taxonomy): domain Eukaryota; kingdom Metazoa; phylum Chordata; order Testudines; family Emydidae; genus Emys; species Emys orbicularis. The sequence continues at coordinate 26,999,873 of NC_088691.1, forward strand.
TTGCACCCCCCTGGAAGAGGGTGCAGCATCCTTCCCTAGCCCAGCTCCATTGGCTGGTGTGGAACAGATGGGGTAGGGACCACAGACTTACCCTCATTCCTTTCCTCCTCTTTCTCAGCACTTATTGCCTGCAGAAGCCTCAGAAGGAAGCAGGTGCTATACTCTTAAGGTATGTCTGCACAGCAGAGGGGAGCGTGCTTCCTAACACAGGTAGACAAACATGCTAGCTTAAGCAAAGTTAGCATGGTAAAAATAGCAGTGTGGCTACGGCAGCAGCTCAGGCTAGTCATCCAAGTACCTGGGTATGCACTCAGGCAGCTAACCCGAGCCACTGCCCACACCGCTCTTTTTAGTGCACTAGCTCGAGCTGAGCTAGCACCTCTGTCTACCCACCCTGGGAAGCAAGGCCCCAGCTGAAGTGTAGGTCGACCCGCAGCGTGATCCTGAATAGCCCCTGTGCAGGGGAGCAAGGGAAGGTGAAGCTCCTTATGCCTTTCCCTGCTTGCACAGCCAAGCAGAGGCTTGCCAGAATCTGGCCGTCGAATGGAAATGGAAGGTGCTGAGAGATAAGGGACTTTATGCTCTGTGGATCTGCCAAACAAAACAAAGCTCCACTAATTCTTCTTCCAGCTCCCCCCTAGGAAGAGCACGGTCAGAATTCCCATTCCTGGCCCCTCCCTTCTCTAAGAAGAAAGGATACGTCCCCTCCCAGTTATACCCTAGCCGTATACCCCTCCTGTTAGAAAAAAAGAGGCTGCACTCTCAAGGGAAGATTATCCACTCCCTAAATGATTTTTGGCTGGTGCTGGTCCCATGTGTCCATACAGAGCTATTCTGGGCTCAGTGCCAATGGTTCACTGCATGTTGCCTGCTCTCTGGAATGAGGATGCGGATTAGGCAGTTCATACTGAGAGGGCAGGTCGAGGGTTCCAAGTAGGGTGTTCGGGCCAGTGGCATTCACTGCAGGCTGAGATTCAAACTTGTCCCAATGTTTCCAGCTGGCGGATGTTCTGAGTGTGCTCTATGTCTGTATACGTGTAAATAGTTAATATTAGATGGCGCTCAAGAACATGTAGCATAGCCCCTCCTGGGTGTTGCAGGACCAGTACATCTTGTGGAATGCAAATAGGTTTCTTTGTGCAGCTCTTAACCAGTGCCTGTAGTGGCCAACATAAGCCCGGCAGTTAGCCAGTCTGCAGTTAAGGAATTCCTAGTCTCCCAAGTGTTAACTGTCCTCTTTTTTTTTTTTTTTAACTATAGATGGAGCTGGTAATAATCTCTATGTTGCATAACATTTTCCATTTTAAGAGTCTTTTGACAGTTTTTGAGAAGCTCCACTACATCCATTGTTTGCAGTAGGCCTTTGAAATCTGACAGGGAGAAGGCCCTTGGGTTAAAGATATGCTTTTTCTTTGTTCCATGAGATTCTATTCAGATTTAGTTGAGTTAAAGACATTTGGAAATTGCTATTTCCCATTCTGTGCACTGAATGAGGCTGGGTCTCATGGAAAAAGTAAGTAGTAGTTAAGGTTGCCTGGGTAACCAAAATACTGACAATGCCTAACTTCTGAGTGCTTGATTTGCAACCTAAATAATTTTAAATGCAGTTTTGTATCTAATTATATGAAGGTTAATGTGACATTATGGGATGTAATCCAGGCCAGTGAGGGTCTGGGTCACGCCTGCTCTGAATGCCTTGCTGTAGTAGCTCCCACCTGGGCTACAGACAGCCTTCCAGCATGCGAGCCACACACTGAGTGTCTGTGTGTAACTGCAGCCTGCCAGCCACACTTGGGTTTACATGCTGTCTTTTACTGGCCGTGGTTACTTCTGCCAGGTGACCCCAACAGACTCCAAGTCCCCGATTTCCCCCCAAAATGTGTGTCTTATACTGCCCAGCCCTCTCCTGGACAGTCCAGGGGTATTAGGTCTGTCCATTGTCCCTTTAAGAGAATATACAACAACTTGCCACCTTAAATGGAGTTACCCAGACCATCTAACTTAAACACACTGGGTTAGTTTTAGTTAAAGAATAAAACAAGTTTGTTTAACTACAAAGAGACAGATTTTAAGTGAGTACAAGTAATGAGGGACAAAAGTCAGAAATGGTTACAAGAAAAATGAAGGTTAAACACGTCCTAGTGCCCAGCTTCACAAACTATACTTGATTTAAGGTAGAGTCCTTACCAATCCTTTGGAATTACTGACCACACTTTTCACATCAGGACCCCTCCCCCAAAGCCCAACAGCTGTTTCTTTTGTCTCCTCAGGTATAAAAAGGGAGATTGCTTGGAAATATCCAATATATATATATATATATATATATATATATATATATATATATATATATATAACCTATATCCTGCCACTTCATAGCCAGAGGATGGGGAAGGAAGGACCAGTGATTAGGGCACTAGCCAGGGCCTTGGGAGATCTGTGTTCAAGTCTCTTCTCCATCACAGACTCTTATGTGATCTTGGGCAAATCCCTAAGTCTTTCTGGGTATGTCTACACTGCAATTAGACACCCACGGCTGGCTGGTGCCAGCTGACTCGGGCTGGCAGGGCTCAGGCTACTGGGCGGTATTTAATTGCAGTGTAGATGATCTGGCTTGGGCTGCAGCCTGCGCTCTTTGACCCTCCCACCTCATAGGGTCCTAGAGCCCGGGCTCCTGCCAGCAACTGAACATCTACACCACAATTAAATTGCCCATTCGCCCAAGTCAGCTGGTACAGGCTTTTGATTGCAGTGTAGACATACTTTCAGTGTTCCCCATCTGTAAAATGGGGATGCTAGAACTTCCCTGTACCACAGAGGTGTTGTGAGAATAAAAAAAAAGATTGTGGGATGTTCACATAGTAGGTTAATGGGATCACGTAAATACCTTAGATAGATAGCTTCTTGTCAGTCTTATTTTAATATTGAATGTACCAGCAGATCTTTTTATAGAGAAGTCTGATAGCATAATAGATATGAAGCCACTATAGTTCTATGGAAGTCACTCTAAAATCCTGTAAGAGTTAGTAGAGATTACAATCATCCTTCCTATAGGCTTTTGGAACCATCCCATAAATTATTACAGTGGGGAAAAAATATAAGATGGTCCAAAACCAATGAGTTAGTTTTTGTTAAATTCTGTAAAGTTTTTCCAAAAGGGCCTGTTACATAAAAATAAATTAAACTTAATACAAAAGCTGCACAAGGATCGCTCAAGACACAATAAGCCATTTAGACCCAGGTTTACCTTCCTTCCAGCCAAACTGAGGTTTTAGAAATGTTATTTAATAATTGGACCAACTCTCTCAGGATCCCCTTCCTTTTTAAGCAGCCTGCACTATTATTGATACTGGGTCCCCCATTTGGGAGATGATTATTGGAAATGGCCTTCAGATCACCTGCAATTCAAGTGACTAGACAGCTACATGATACAGTTTGCACCATTTCCATTTCCACCCATAACGCTGTGGCCACAGAATGAGATATCAAGTTGAAGCTCCTTTCAAAGCATAACTCTGCCCTGGACACCCTCACATGTGCCAGTTGGGCATGTGAAAGGGCTGCTTTGTGACTGGAACGGGCCAGAATTGTCCCTAGGGAGCACACACCAAGCAATAGCTCACTGCTGTTGGAGAGGGTGCAGCATGTTCTCTGCTCTGTGTCCTAACAGCTCCACGCATTGGTGCAGGGTGATGGGATCATTGTCCTGTTCTTACCCAGCACCTACAAGGGTGCTAGAAGGCAGCAGAGACTGAGCTCCCCAGTGGAAGCAAAGGTGTGTCTTTCTCTGCCCTTGTGCACTCATGCAGAGGCTGACCCGGGTCTGGCCCAGAATTGTGACCTTTGGGTCTTTGCCCTCTATCAGCCTGGAAACAAGAGCATCCAACATCTCAGTGTCAAAGAATAGACTCCCTAATTAAATATGACAATGTCTTGATTAGAGACAAAGAAAACATCAATAAATGTTGGAGACCAGCAGCTGGTAAATCTGTACACAGGAAAACCAATGACCGTGGGCTTCCATTGTTAAAATTCACAGCAGAGATTACTTACCTTGGCAGATACGTATTTGAGACATACAACTTGTAGCTCTTTAGCTCAGAGGTGGGCAAACTACGGCCCGCGGGCCACATCCGGCCCCCAGCCCCTGAGCTTCTGGCCTCGGAGGCTAGCCCCAGCCCCTCCCCTCTGCTGTCCTCCCTCCCCCGCAGCCTCAGCTCGCTCGTTCCGCTGCTGGCGCAATGCTCTGGGCGGCGGGGCTGTGAGCTCCTGGGGCAGCGCAGCTGCAGAGCCCAGCCTGACCTGGTCTCTGTGCTGCGTGGTGGTGGCGGCGGCCAGGAGGCACGGCTGTAGTGCCGCCAGCCACCTGTGCTCCAGGCAGTGTGGTAAGGGGGCAGGGAGCAGGAGGGGTTGGATAGAGGGCAGGGGAGTTCGGGGTGGTGGTCAGGGGATGGGGGTGTGGATAGGGGTCGGGGCGGTTGGGGGGGGGAACAGGGGATTGAATGGGGGCAGGGGTCCCAGGGGGCAGTCAGGAAGGAGGGGGGGTTGGATGGGGCAGCAGTGGGCAGTCAGGGACAGGGGTTCCTGGGGCAGTCAGGGGACAGGGAGAAGGTGTGGTTGGATGGGGCAGGGGTCCCGGGGGGGCCGTCAGGAATGAGAGGAGGGGTTGGATGGGGTGGCGGGGATCCAGGGGTGGTCAGGGGACAGGGAGCTGGGGTGTGTGGATGGGGCAGGGGTCCCGGGGGGCCATCAGGGAACGGGGAGTTGGATGGGGCAGGAGTCCCGGGGGGGCAGATAGGAGGTGGGGGCCGGGCCACGACCCCCTCTCCTAACCGGCCCTCCATACAATTTAGAAAACCTGATGCGGCCCTTGGGCCAAAAAGTTTGCCTGCCCCTGCTTTAGCTAGTACTAAGCAAAACCATGTGTTTGTAAAAAAACAGGGGAAAATTTAGACTCAAGACTGTGAAAGCATGGAGCAGTGCTCATGACCTGTGCTGATAGCAAAATTAAATTGAATGTGTTTAACAAAACAGAACATCTAGGCTCACAGAAAAATAAAGAGGAACTAATGAAAATCACGCTGTTGATACTGGCAGTTTGAAAGTGAAATTAAAGGCTCATTTCCATCCTGGCCACTTGTGAGTGATGAAGAAAATGGGCATCAGATTGAATAATGTAAGTCTTAGTGGTAGCACTGGGATCAAGACTAGACTATATTTCCACAAGGAGAAGAAGAATCAATGCTTCCCAGCACTTTGGGGACTGGAGGATGCAGTGTCCACTTCTCTGTGCCCCACCAGCTCCCCACTTCCTTTGGGAAGGCTAACAGCAGCAGTCGTACTGTCCCTACACAGCCCTTGTGTTTCCCGCCATCTGCGCCATAACCTGTCCATGCCTCTGGGATTTCTCTTTCAGTGACTGGGTTACTACTACTTACCTAGCTCTAATGCTTCGAATGTGCTGTGAGGTCCTGAGAGAGAAGGTGTTCTAGAAGCGCAACTAGCCTTTTTATTACTGTTATACAACATAAACCTACTCCCACAGACCAAATGGGAGCATGACAGGGCCCCACACAGGATAGTCTCTTCTCCTTTCATTGGATGGGTTTGCTAAAATAACCCCCGTAAAAGGCTGTGTTTGATACATCTTGAATGGGTTTTGCCACAGATGGGTCAGCCTCAAGGTCATTTTTTGGCAGTAATGGTTTCTGTTTGATGGTATCTAAAGTCCAGTTATGTTGTGCTGCTAATGCAAGTTTATATCCAGAGATCACCTGGCAATATTAGCCTCGTTAAAATAGAGCACAATTAAAATTATAGGTTAAAGCAGGGGTCGGCAACGTTCGGTACGCGGCTCGCCAGGGTAAGCACCCTAGCGGGCCGGGCCAGTTTATTTACCTGCTGACGTGGCAGGTTCGGCCGATCGCGGCCCCCACTGGCCGCGGTTCGCCGTCCCGGGCCAATGGGGGTGGCGGGAAGCCGCGGCCAGCACATCCCTCACCCATGCCGCTTCCCGCCGCCCCCATTGGCCCGGGACGGCGAACCGCAGCCAGTGGGGGCCGCGATCGGCCAAACCTGCCACGTCAGCAGGTAAATAAACTGGCCCGGCCCGCTAGGGTGCTTACCCTGGCGAGCCGCGTACCAAACGTTGCCAACCCCTGGGTTAAAGCACCTTTTTTTGTGTGTGGAAAGTGAGAGACATTCCCATCCCTTTAACCGCGGGGGCAAGTTAGCAACTAGCCATGCTGTAGCTCTGCTCTGGCTGACAGCTTTTAGTACATGCATGCAGCTTCAGTGCTAAGAGCTGCCAACGGTGCTATATAGAACTCTTGTGATTATGGATGCATCCATCATCATTATAAATTAACAGGAGCCAAATAAAAGTGAGAAGAGCAAGCGAAGGGAAAAATGTTATAGCTTTAAATCACCCACTTTGCAACCTGGCATCCCATGAATAATCCCGCACTGGATCCCACACGAGTAGGTGAAACCATAATTCTTAGTGTTATTTTGACACTAAGGATGGCCTGAGAGGTGAATTGGCAGTAACCCCTCAAAGAATAAACCTAAGGAAACAAAAATAGAAGAAGTGTTTACAGGAGAGAAATAATAGAGCCATCATAGAAAAGGACATATCTTCCGCAACAGTTTCCTGGCAGAAGAAATTCTGTAAGATCAAAGAACTATTTAGGAGGGCTTTGTTATTTTTGAAACAGGTTTGCAAATACTGCATTTCATTACAGTAATCATGGCAAATCCTTTAAACAGAGAGCCTGTAACAGACCAGCCTATTTAAAGATGTGTCAGCATTAGGATAAATATAGCACCAGTTGGTAATGGCCCAAGAAGCTGCTTTAAATTCACTTGAGAATATTTATCATTTAAACTCCACCAGCCTATCACCATACTATTAGATCTCACAGCCAAGCAGCACTGGGGTCTGGGAGACATCCAGCAAACTAATTGCCGGAAAAAAACCACCCACGTGCTGGAAATGTTGTAGATGGGACTTTTATTTTCTTATATCAGCACTGAGCTGATGCTCCAGCTCCATGATATTGGTGGATGATCATGTTGCTTGAGATACCGTCATGCAGAGGAGACATAAAATCAGGGTTCTGACTGACCACATGTGGTCATTAAAGTTCTGCTGGCATACATTGTAAGAGATAGGGTGACCTGGTTGAATTCCAGTTTGTGTAAGTACTTTCTGCCTCCATGAGTTCATCCCGACCTTCTATTTGGATTGTCCATTTTTTTTCTTCCTCTTCTGAACTGTCCTATAGTGTGGGTGCCCATTTTAGAAGATGCTTATTTAACTGAAAATGTATTGTATTTCATTACTGGGAGCGTCTGAGTTGGTAAATAAATGGGGCATGGTATATAGGGCTTGTACCAAAATAGCTCACTGATACCCCAGAAAGACTCTGGAGCATCCATAAAGTTGTGCTCCCTGCAACTCTGAGAAGAGCAGGCTGTATATTTTCAGCCTGATTCTCTTCTCCTTTGCAAACCAGGAGGAGTACCACTGCAGGAAATGAAATTGCACATGTAAAGCCTACATAAGAGAGAGGGGAATTAGACCTTTTATCTTCCAAAAGAAAGTAATCCTCAACAAAATAGGTCAAGTAGGAGCAAGGGGCTCACACATAGCTCCCTATAGAGCAAAAGTGAGGGAAGCCCACTTAAAAGTTGGCAGAGCTATTGTTGACAGGCCCAAAGTGGTGTTTCCCTCTGCATGTGCCTTCTTATCAAGCTGCTACATCAGCATGATGCAAATCGGGATGAGGTAATGTCAGCTCATTCTCCCACACAAGCAACTTCCCCTGCCCTTGCACAGTGGAGAGACCAGACACCCCCACAGCTGTGCTGCATACTTCAGCAGCCAAAAATCCTGAGGAGATAAGAGAGCATAGAAAGGGCTAGAGTCCGCAAGGGGTAAATGTGTGTGCTCACTAGAGCAGGGAAAACGCCCATATGCCTCTGCCAAGGGAACAAGGAAATGTACCAGGATTGCACTGTGTAACCTCTGTGGATGTAACACCAGGATGGATAGCATGAAACAGCCTTGTAACATGTGGCCGTATTGTTATTTGTTGGTACTGCACTAGCACCTAAAGGTGCCCATCATAGGCCCTAGTGCTAGGTGCTGTACATGTATTTAATAAAAAGACAATCTTTGCCCCCAAAGGGCTTACAGTCTTGGTTGTAAACTGGGATTCCCATCACTGGGTTGGCCCTTCAATAGGGAGGCAAGCTTAAAACTAGGCACAGGAACTAGGAACACTCTGATCAGGCCATTTGGAAGCTTTCTGTACTGCATGTGGTTATAAAAGCCACCTCAAGATGCCTTAAACAGCTCCATACCAAAGCTCAGCGAACCCACAGTTTGTAAAAGTATCAATCAGTAGGTGAATTCAAATACAAATCTTTCCAATTTTGCTCCAAAATCAAACTTCGAGTTCTGACAACCGATCCAGAACAACTGCTGATCTAATACAAAGTAGATTATCCTCAAACAGGGCGAAAGTACACCATGAGAGAGGGTGCTAGCTTCAGCAATGCAGGTGCTGCACACAGCTATTTGAACAATACAATTTTTAAATTAAATTAAACAATCATTATAATGGATCATGGCCCCGGAGAAAAGAGAGAGCAAATTATGATAAGAACAGCGTTCCTAGACTTAATGTTAAAGATGATTTCAAGGGGGAGGGGCAGGGGCAGTAAAATTGGGTTTATGCCCTTTATAACTATTTTACAGTGAATAAAGAAGGCTTGAAAAGTGTGTGTAGGTGGGTGGGTTTTTTTAAGATGACTTTCCTCCCCTCTCCCCCAGCATTTATGTTAGAAATTCAGGGCCAGTCTGGCCTGCCAAACCCTAGCATGATTGGAGAATTAGTGAAATGGCATCATAAGGACCAAAAGAGTGAAATATGAACAACAGACCAGAGATGGGAAGGAAAAAATAAATTAAGCTAATAAATTAGACTAATTAAAACTTTGGGGTTTTTGTTTGTTTTTAAAACATCTATTTAACATCAAGGCCTAGATTCCGGAGAAAGGAAATCTTAGTTAAACATTCAAACTCCTTCTTTCCATTAAGATGCAAGAGCTAACATCTTCTGAGATCTACCCTCTTCCATCCCTCCTTAGCAAAAGTTGAGTTGACATATCTGGTAATTCTGAAGAAAAAACCAAGCAGAGTCCCTTCCCCACTTAAAAAAATATCAATAATAAATTAATAATAGTTTGCCGGTCACTTTTAAGAATCAGACTTCAGGTACCATCAAATAGGAATTAGTTTTAAAACGTGGATATCACCATTTAAACACAATCATTTGCCCAGCCATTGTTGGTTTTAAGTGGTTGCATCTGGTCCACATTGGCCAAAAAAATCATGTTTGAAATGTGAGAGCAAGAAGCATTAAAAAAAGGTCCTAATCTGCAGTGTGAAAAGGGGTCATTAGTAGAATTATACAAAAGGGTGAGAGAAAGAAAAAACACAAAACCCAGCAAAGTCTGTAGCAGTCCCTTAATTCTCACTTCTGATTAAAATGTGATTAGTTATGAGTTACAGAAAGTGCACTGGTCCTTTACCAGCTCATTTAAGGATAACGGCATGAGAAGATTCAATTATGAGCAATAATTTCTACAGTAACATTTAACTGTTCTTTGCAGGACTGTAGCATTTGGTTCTTCAAAGCACTGTATACTAATTGACCCCACAACTGTCACAGTAACAACTGGTAGCTTCAGGTTTGGTCATGGTGAGAGTACTAGCAAAAAGGGATGCTACAAAAAGGGATGAAAGCCCCCCTATAAATGCAAAATTGAACCATGTGGTTTGCACGATAAAGTTATTTGCATTTGAAATCATTGCTGCAGCTTCTGAGTGATGCCCTGTAGAACATTAGCTTTCCGGCAAAGATGCGTCAAAACCAGAAACACCTCAGACAACATCTTGGAATTTCTCAAAATTTCAGATTAGACTCCTCAGATTTATCTGTCTCATAATTTGGGTTCCAGGTTGTATCTAAAACCAGAAGGGACATTGGTTTCACTTTTGATATACCCAAAGTCTCAGGATGAAAACTGATCTTATAAGATTTCTGGCATTTGGGCTGTAACCTCGTGAGAAAAATTCATGAGATTGAAGTGTACTTGAATCCTAACCTGAACTTTAAACTGTACATGGTTTTATACTTGTGGCCTACACTAAGCCTAGTTCAGATCCAGTCCTGGTCCAACCAAACATTGTCTCTTTGATCCACAAGTACTTTTAAGTGCAGATGACAAATGAAGTGAATTAGCATTATAGACATATTAATACTAGATACCAATTTATCTCATTTATCCTGTCCACTGTCATGCTGGATCAGATGCATTCGGGGTAAATGAAAGCAGGATTCAGTGTCCTAGAAGGGCAGCTAGCAATGAATGCAAGATAGGTGTTAATATTCCCCACGTACATCAGAATTCGGAGAGAAGGCATTGGTGGCTCTGGGATGAGGATATGTTTCACTAGGAAGATGAAAAGTCATTTTAACATCCTGGTTCAGGAAGGAAAAGAGCCGGGAAGAAGCAAGGTACCACAGATTAGAAGAACAACTGCAATGGAAGCAGATAGAGTACAATGAGGTCTAGGAGAGGCAGAAGGTGCACTGATTACTGATATTCTTGGAGCTCAGCCCAAAAGGATCCCACCAATGCCAGAAGCCCGGCCCTCAAAAGATTATGTAAAAATTCCAGACGAGTTTGTATTGAACATATCTATATATCTACTATCGCTGCTGTGTGGGGTTCGATATCTAATGCAGGCAGACATGAGCAATCATCAGAGAAACAGCAAGAAGAGTCCAAATAACCCCCACATTGGTCTCAAGAGGTGTAGTGCCTGCCCTGATAAAAATGATTAAAAGGTTTAAACTTTAAGTGTATTTTTCCCTTGATAACATTTTACATGATATAGAGATTTTCATCTTCATCTGTGGAAACCATGGCCAGAGTAGCCTTTCCCCTGCATGACTTGCTGCCTCTCAAAACTCCTTCTACAACCCCTCCTCCCATAGGAAGGAAAAAATGTATTTTAGAAAACCCCTTTTATTCAGATATTTTTATTGTTTGGTTGGTTGGTTGAGGTTTTATTTTTAAATCTGATGCCACAAGTATTATGCCTATATCTTACTGAAAGTGAATGCTGGGGACTAGATCTCCATACTCATGTTGAATACCACTCAAATCCACAAGTAATCTTATTGACTTCAGTGCGACCACTTACAGAGAATGGTGATACTCAGCATGGCTAAAGGTATCAGAATCTAGCTGTATGCTTGTGACAAGCGAAAGGAAGCAAGGAGAAGGCAGCTTGTATAGTCAAATAATCTTTTACCTGAGCAAAATACTCTTGCTCACATCAAGCCTCTACATGACAGCATACACAGCTAGAAATGGAATGTTCACCAAGCTAGGTCCTTTCAGTAACCACCATCTTCCTGTCCTTAAAAGTCAAAGCACGATCATCAATGTGAAGTGACAAATGTGGACAGGAAATGGCGCTCACCGTTTCCTTGCAGGCAGTCTGTAAGTGGTATGCAGATAATAAAATGCCAACTACATCTATGAGCTTTCAACCCATCCCTGTGTTCAAGGGAATCCAGATTCTTAACCACCTGAATTAAAATTAGGCCATCCTGTAATCAGTGACATTATTCTCTTAAACTAGGTTAAGTCAATTTCCAGTTAGCTCATTCTAAGATACCAGGATCTGATCACCTCAAACTATGGGAAAGTTAGCTTTAAAACTTTGTGATTTGGATTCATCTCTATTTCCAAACTACAGACAGGGCCGGCGCTTCCATTTAGGCGACCTAGGCGGTCGCCTAGGGCACCAGGATTTGGGGGGTGTGGCATTTTGCTGTTCTCGGCGGCAATTCGGCGGCGGGGGGGTCCTTCCGCGCTCCGGGTCTTCGGCGGCAATTCTGCGGCGGGTCCTTCACTCGCTCCGGGACCCGCCGCCGAAGTGCCCCGAAGACCGGGAGCGCGGAAGGACCCCCCCGCCGCAGAATTGCCGACGACGACCAGGAGCGCGGAAGGACCCCCGCCTAGGGCGCCAAAAACCCTGGCTCTGCTCCTGACTACAGAGGTTGTTGAATTGCTGCATAGTCTATTTTAAATTACTGTACTAATGACAGACCTGTCCGGCAAGGCTTTGACCAATCTGGTACTAAAGATATACAATTAGTTATTTGCCGTTGTCTTTTGATTGGTTTAACCTTCTTGATGAGTGTCACCCCTCTTGCAGTCATTAATTACTTTGATACAGGTGGCTCCATTTAAAAGTAATCTGTTTTACTTTCTAGAGAACATCTGGCAAAAAATAAAGTACAGTATGGCTTACAACAACCGTGACATTTCTTAAACACTTAAGCTTCAATCTAGGCATGAATTTGGAATTGTTAACTGGATGCTTTGGGATTAATTTGTTGTTTAAAGCTGAAATTCCATTCGTCAGGTATCTGTTCAGAGGTCCTGAAGGAGGCTAGAACTATGTTGTGTGGGAGAAGGAGGATGTAGAGTCCTGGTAGCTTTGTGAGGAATTTTTTGTGAACTTTGTGATGTACAATTTTTCCTCATTTTTCTTTTTGAAATGCTTTCAATATTAAGCAGGCCACAGTTCAGCACAGAATACACTATCTCAGGGGGCTGGGGAGTACTCTATTAAAGGTAGCAGAGAGAATACAAGAGCCTTTTCACTCTCAGAAGAGAGCTATCTTCTGTTATACTATAGGTGTTGCTTTTTCATTTAATGGGGGAGGGGTCCATCCCCACTGCAAGAAAAGATCAGTTGATATTTTCAGCTATTACTCCCTTTAAATCATTGCAAGTAGCCTCTACCATAAAATACATGTAGTTGGCCAAAGCGTACTGTAGCATCTGGTGGTTATTTTAGCATTGAGATAAATGGCAGTTCATATAATAACTGCTACATACAATATAATGATCCATAGTAAAGTGTACTAAAGCAGCAAGCTTTAGGCCATGGACAATCTGGCACTAAGTCAAACAATTTTAAAATTTATATTGTTTCACCCACTGTTTGTGTTGTGTTTCTGGATTAAATGGACTGTAAACAAAAGAGGAGTTTGGAACCGTAAAGACCAAGGGCAGAAAAGGAGTTTCTCCATTTATTTTAAGTCTGAAGTAAAATAAAACTGGACCTACATAATTCCAGTAAATTGCATTCATTTGAAAAAAAAAAAAAGTCAGTGCCAAAATATTCTCTAGAGACAGAAAAGTGTGGATTTAATTCTTCCATTTCAGAATATAATGCAAAATAAGGATTCTCAACTTCTCCCCAGAACCCAGAACATTTAGTCCTTTACTAGGTACTGCTCACCTAATGAATAGATCATAGACTGAAAGAAGATGTTTGATTCTTTTAATTAATTATAACTCCATTTCATGTTGAAAGTTTTGCTGTACCAAGATATTCAGCAATCTTTATCTGCAAGTAGGGTGACCAGATGTCCCAATTTTATCGGGACAGTCCTGATTTGTGGGTCTTTTTCTTATATAGGCTCCTACTACCCCCTTCCCCCGTCCCGATTTTTCACACTTGCTCTCTGGTCACCCTATCTGCAAGTATAATTTAGTCTAATAATGAGTCACAGGCTTTTTTGGATACTTAGACAGCTCTCTCTCTAAATCAGTCTTTTCTGTTTATAGCATTTCTATTGCCCTTATGCACATATCCTACTTTTATTAAGAACACAGGCATTTTTTATGACCCTGTGATAAGACAGTCTTTTGCCAATAGAACAAGCTTTAGGAAAACTGCATTATTCAAGAGACTTCCCCACTGCCACAAAGAAGCTTTTTTCAGTCAACAGAACTGATAATTCAGTGCTAAAATGGACTCACTGTATCACAAACAAGGATGATGTTAATGTTTTAGATGCCATACTCTCTGAAACTTCCATTGTGGAGAACCTTACAAACTTCTGGATCATGAACAATTAAAGCCAGCACAGATAGACCATGTGGGATGGGTTACCCCCCACCCCCATTCCCCACTGCTGGGGTGCCACCTCATGTACTGGGGTACCACTGAACCTGCCTGTTCCACCAACCTGGGCTCCCTTACACTGTCCTGCTGAGCCAGGCCCTTAAGCCGCCTCCTCCAGCACACACACAGGTAGGGACACACCCAACTACAGAAAGACAGACACAGAAAGACAGATCACTCTGCATGGGAAGACTCAGGGTTTGTCTACACTGGCACTTTACAGTGCTGAAACTTTCTCGCCCAGGGGTGTGAAAAAACACCCCCGAGCGCTGCAAGTTTCAGCGCTGTAACGTGCCAGTATAGACAGTGCCGGTAGTTATGCCCCCCATGGAAGTGGTTTCAGTGCTGTGCTGAGACTACACAAGCCACGTTAAAGCGCTGCCGCGGCAGTGCTTTAACGTTGCCAGTGTAGACAAGCTAGGGATTTGCCTAGTACTCAAGTGCACTCCCCCTCTGGAGAGTAAACCCAAAATTGTATTGTCTGGCTGTGCACAGAAAACTGTACAGCGTAAGCTCATGAAATTCGCTCCCTCCCTCAATGTGGAAGAAGATATGCACAGCTTTTTACAAACTGGGTTTAGAGAAAACAAAACAAGTTTATTAGCTACAAAAGATAGATTAAGTGATTATAAAGGATAGCAAACAAATCAATGCAGATTACTGAGCAAATAAAACAAACATGCAAACTAAGCTTAATACATTAAATAGACTGGTTACAAGTAGTAATTTCTCACCCTAAATGTTGTTTTATGCATTTCTTTCACAGGCCAGACACCTTTTCCAGCCTGGGTTCAGTCCTTCTCCCCTCCTTTCTCTTTATTTCTTAAATGTTTCCAGCAAGTCATCCTGGGCGGGGATTCAGTGAAGAATGAATCCTGATTAACTCACTTCCCTGCCTTAAATAGGATTTACATATGGCAGGAATTCTTTGTTTCCCAGTTTGATCCCCACCCCCTATTAGTGGAAAAATACCAGTAGTCCAAGTTGGAGTCCAGTACAGGTGACATGATCACATGACCCTGCAGTGTCAAAGCAGCCATAAATCCTCAGTAAGACTTCCCAGGAAGATGGGAGATTAGTATCTTCTAAATCCTACTCTCCCTAATGGCCCATCCACACTGATTGCATGCTATCTGATGGGCATTCCCCAGGTGTAAACCCACTTGTAATTGTTACATAATCCAATGGTTTTCAAACGTTTTTTCTGGGGACCCAGTTGAAGAAAATTGTTGATGCCTGCGACCCAACGGAGCTGGAGATGAGGGATTTGGGAGGGCTCTGGGCTGAGGCAGAGGATTGGGGTGCAGGGGTGAGAGCTGCAGGGTGGGGCCAGGAATGAGGAGTTCAGAGTGTGGGATGGGGGTCTAGGCTGGGGCAGGGGGTTGGGGTGTGGGAGGGGGTCAGGGTCCTGGGGTGGGGCCAGGGATGAGGGGTTTGGGGTGCAGCATGGGCTCCAGGTTTGAGGTGGGGGCTCAGGGCTGAGGCAGGGTGTTGGGGTGTGGGAGGGGATCAGGACTCTGGGGTGGGGCTGGGGATGAGGGATTTGGGGTGCAGGAAGGGGTTCCAGGTTCGCGGGGGCTCAGGGCTCGGAATTGGGGCGTGGGGTTGGGAGGCGGACTTACCTTCTGGTCAGTGGCACAGCGGGGTGCAGAGGCAGGCTTCCCGCCTATCCTGGCACCGCGGACCGCTCTGCGCCCCGGAAGCGGCCAGCAGCAGGTCCGGCTCCTAGGTGGAGGCGCAGAAGTGGCTTTGTGTGACTCTCGCCCGCAAGTACCGCCCCCCCCCAGTTCCCGGCCAATGGGAGTGCAGAGCTGGTGCTTGGGGTGGGGGCAGCACGTGGCACCCCGTTGCCCCCCTGCCTAGAAGCCGGACCCGTTGCTGGCCGCTTCTGGGGTGCAGCGCAGTGTCAAAACAGATAGGCACTAGCCTGCCTTACTGGGCATCACTCCCAACAGGACTTTTAACGTCCCAGTTGGCGGTGCTGACCAGAGCGACCCAGTGCCTGATATGCCGCAACCCAGTACTGGATTGCAACCCGAAGTTTGAAAAATGCTGACATAGTCCATATTCCTAACTTCAGATACAGAAATGATACATGCATACAAATAGGATAATCATATTCAGTAAATCATAACCTTTCCAATGATACCTCACGACCCATCTTGCATAAAACACATCTTAGTTATGCCATATTCATATAACAATATCTCTATGAAGAACATTGGGCGTAGTGTCACACCACGTGAGATGATTTTTAAAGAGATTTGTTTCAATCAGGTTGATACAATAACAAAGTACTATCAATCATGGAGTTTTGGAGTGCAGGAACGAACTGGAGATACAACAATAATAATAAAAATCATGCTACCACTTAGTTCTTTATCACATTTTTCACCTATAAATCTCTTTATGCAGCAAAGTAGCACAAGAACTTGAAAAGATTAGCTTTGGTAATATATTTCACCAATAAAACAAGCATCTATATATAGATGTAGATACAATATAAACCTGCTGAATCTGTAATAGGATGAGCATAGACAGACCCTTGCACTTGCACATATCACTTTGCACAGTTGGAGCTTAACATAAGAACATAAGAACATAAGAAAGGCCGTACTGGGTCAGACCAAAGGTCCATCTAGCCCAGTATCTGTCTACCGACAGTGGCCAATGCCAGGTGCCCCAGAGGGAGTGAACCTAACAGGCAATGATCAAGTGATCTCTCTCCTGCCATCCATCTCCATCCTCTGACGAACAGAGGCTAGGGACACCATTCTTACCCATCCTGGCTAATAGCCATTTATGGACTTAGCCACCATGAATTTATCCAGTCCCCTTTTAAACATTGTTATAGTCCTAGCCTTCACAACCTCCTCAGGTAAGGAGTTCCACAAGTTGACTGTGCGCTGCGTGAAGAAGAACTTCCTTTTATTTGTTTTAAACCTGCTGCCTATTAATTTCATTTGGTGACCCCTAGTTCTTGTATTATGGGAATAAGTAAATAACTTTTCCTTATCCACTTTCTCAACATCACTCATGATTTTATATACCTCTATCATGTCCCCCCTTAGTCTTCTCTTTTCCAAACTGAAGAGTCCTAGCCTCTTTAATCTTTCCTCATATGGGACCCTCTCTAAACCCTTAATCATTTTAGTTGCTCTTTTCTGAACCTTTTCTAGTGCTAGAATATCTTTTTTGAGGTGAGGAGACCACATCTGTACACAGTATTCGAGATGTGGGCGAACCATGGATTTATATAAGGGCAATAATATATTCTCAGTCTTATTCTCTATCCCCTTTTTAATGATTCCTAACATCCTGTTTGCTTTTTTGACCGCCTCTGCACACTGCGTGGACATCTTTAGAGAACTATCCACGATGACGCCAAGATCTTTTTCCTGACTCGTTGTAGCTAAATTAGCCCCCATCATGTTGTATGTATAGTTGGGGTTATTTTTTCCAATGTGCATTACTTTACATTTATCCACATTAAATTTCATTTGCCATTTTGTTGCCCAATCACTTAGTTTTGTGAGATCTTTTTGAAGTTCTTCACAATCTGCTTTGGTCTTAACTATCTTGAGTAGTTTAGTATCATCTGCAAACTTTGCCACCTCACTGTTTACCCCTTTCTCCAGATCATTTATGAATAAATTGAATAGGATAGGTCCTAGGACTGACCCTTGGGGAACACCACTAGTTACCCCTCTCCATTCTGAGAATTTACCATTAATTCCTACCCTTTGTTCCCTGTCCTTTAACCAGTTCTCAATCCATGAAAGGACCTTCCCTTTTATCCCATGACAGCTTAATTTACGTAAGAGCCTTTGGTGAGGGACCTTGTCAAAGGCTTTCTGGAAATCTAAGTACACTATGTCCACCGGATCCCCCTTGTCCACATGTTTGTTGACCCCTTCAAAGAACTCTAATAGATTAGTAAGACACGATTTCCCTTTACAGAAACCATGTTGACTATTGCTCAAGAGTTTATGTTTTTCTATGTGTCTGACAATTTTGTTCTTTACTATTGTTTCAACTAATTTGCCCGGTACCGACGTTAGACTTACCGGTCTGTAATTGCCGGGATCACCCCTAGAGCCCTTTTTAAATATTGGCGTTACATTAGCTAACTTCCAGTCATTGGGTACCGAAGCCGATTTAAAGGACAGGTTACAAACCTTAGTTAATAGTTCCGCAACTTCACATTTGAGTTCTTTCAGAACTCTTGGGTGAATGCCATCTGGTCCCGGTGACTTGTTAATGTTGAGTTTATCAATTAATTCCAAAACCTCCTCTAGTGATACTTCAATCTGTGACAGTTCCTCAGATCTGTCACCTACAAAAGCCAGCTCAGGTTTGGGAATCTCCCTAACATCCTCAGCCGTGAAGACTGAAGCAAAGAATCCATTTCGTTTCTCCGCAATGACTTTATCATCTTTAAGCGCTCCTTTTGTATTTTCATCGTCAAGGGGCCCCACTGGTTGTTTAGCAGGCTTCCTGCTTCTGATGTACTTAAAAAACATTTTGTTATTACCTTTGGAGTTTTTGGCTAGCCGTTCTTCAAACTCCTCTTTGGCTTTTCTTATTACACTCTTGCACTTAAGTTGGCAGTGTTTGTGCTCCTTTCTATTTGCCTCACTAGGATTTGACTTCCACTTTTTAAGGGAAGTCTTTTTATCTCTCACTGCTTCTTTTACATGGTTGTTAAGCCACGGTGGCTCTTTTTTAGTTCTTTTACAGTGTTTCTTAATTTGGGGTATACATTGAAGTTGAGCCTCTATTATGGTGTCTTTAAAAAGGGCCCACGCAACTTGCAGGGATTTCACTTTAGTCACTGAACCTTTTAACTTTTGTCTAACTAACCCCCTCATTTTTGTATAGTTCCCCCTTTTGAAATTAAAGGCCACAGTGTTGGGCAGTTGAGGTGTTCTTCCCACCACAGGGATGTTGAATGCTATTGTATTATGGTCACTATTTCCAAGCGGTCCCGCTATAGTTACCTCTTGGACCAGCTCCTGCGCTCCACTCAGGATTAAATCTAGAGTCACCTCTCCCCTTGTGGGTTCCCGTACCAGCTGCTCCATGAAGCAGTCATTTAAAGTATCGAGAAATTTTATCTCTGCATTTCGTCCTGAAGTGAAATGTTCCCAGTCAATATGGGGATAATTGAAATCCCCCACTATTATTGGGTTCTTAATTTTGATAGCCTCTCTAATTTCCCTTAGCATTTCATCATCACTATTACTGTCCTGGTCAGGTGGTCGATAATAGATCCCTAATGTTATATTTTTACTAGAGCATGAAATTTCTATCCATAGAGACTCTATGGAACCTGTGGATTCGCTTAAGATTTTTACTTCATTTGAATCTACACTTTCTTTAACATATAGTGCCACTCCTCCCCCTGCACGGCCTGTTCTGTCCTTCCGATATATTTTGTACCCCGGAATGATTGTGTCCCATTGATTGCTCTCAGTCCACCAGGTTTCTGTGATGCCTATTATATCTATATCCTCCTTTATCACAAGGCACTCTAGTTCACCCATCTTATTATTTAGACTTCTGGCATTTGTGTACAAGCACTTTAAAAACTTGTCCCTGTTTATTAGCCTGTCTTTTTCTGATGTGCCAGATTCTTTTTTATGTGGCTGTTTATCATCTGATCCGGCCCTTACATTATACTTTTCAGTCCTCTGCTCCTGACTATAACCTGGAGATTCTCTATCATCAGACTCTCCCCTAAGGGAAGTCTGTGTCCGATCCACACGCTCCTCTGCAGCAGTCGGCTTTCCCCCATCTCCTAGTTTAAAAACTGCTCTACAACCTTTTTAATGTTTAGTGCCAGCAGTCTGGTTCCACTTTGGTTTAGGTGGAGCCCATCTCTCCTGTATAGGCTCCTCCCATCCCAGAAGTTTCCCCAGTTCCTAATGAACGTGAACCCCTCCTCTCTACACCATCGTCTCATCCACGCATTGAGACTCTGAAGCTCTGCCTGCCTACCTGGCCCTGCGCGTGGAACTGGGAGCATTTCTGAAAATGCCACCATAGAGGTCCTGGATTTCAGTCTCTTCCCTAGCAGCCTAAATTTGGCTTCCAGGACATCTCTCCTACCCTTCCCTATGTCATTGGTACCTACATGTACCACGACCACCGGCTCCTCCCCAGCACTACACATAAGTCTATCTAGATGCCTCGAGAGATCCGCAACCTTCGCACCAGGCAGGCAAGTCACCATACGGTTCTCCCGGTCATCACAGACCCAGCTATCTACATTTCTAATAATCGAATCTCCCATTACTAACACCTGCCTTTTCCTAGAAACTGGAGTTCCCTCCCCCGGAGAGGCAACCTCAGTGCGAGAGGCAACCCCAGAACCATCTGGAAGGAGGGTCCCAACTACGGGAAAGTTTCCCTCTGCTCCCATTGACTGCTCTACTTCCCTGGGCCCTTCTTCCTCCTTAACAGCACAGGTGCTGTCTAAGCGGAGGTGGGACAATTCTACAGTGTCCCGGAAGGCCTCATCAACATACCTCTCTGCCTCTCTCAGCTCCTCCAGTTCCGCCACCCTGGCCTCCAAAGTCCGCACATGGTCTCTGAGGGCCAGGAGCTCCTTGCACCGACTGCACACATACGCCACCCGCCCACAGGGCAGGTAATCATACATGCAACAGTCGGTGCAATAAACTGGATAGCCCCCACTCTGCTGCTGGGCTTCTGCCTGCATTGTATCCTAGTTAGTGAAAGGGTGGTTTACAGAAGGAAGTTTTGGAATGTGGTTTGGTTTATAGGTTTTAGGGGGGGGCCACGGGGATGGGGTTACGGCTGGCGAGGGACTCCCACTCCCTTCCCACTCCCCTTCTAAACTCCCTTGCGAAACTCCCTATTAGCAGCCCCTGGTCGCAAAGCTCCCTGGTCGCTTGTGCGCGGCTTTATAAAGCCCTGGCCTGAGTGAATGCCCCGCCCTCTGAGTAAGGCTCAGCCAATTACCAGAGGCTTCGAGCTTTCAAACCTGCCTCCAACTGCCAGCCAGAGCACACGGTCCCTCAAACAACCAAACAAACAAACACAAGCTCAGCACACAGCAAGTAACCCCCAAACACAAACAAACACACACTACAGACAGTCACTTACCCCACAGATGCTGTATTAGCTCCTCCTTCACCTGGAGAACTCCCTTGCGAAACTCCCTGTTAGCAGCCCCTGTTCGCAAAGCCAACATAGCTTTGCTTTAGTCATGGTCTCCCACTGCCTTTTCAAAATGAGTAGTGTTGTATATTAAGATATTATAACGTGCCACCCACTAACCAACGTCTGAGAAGTCAATGAAAATCCCAGGCTATAACAACTATTAGACACTGTAGGCATGGAATCTTAAGAAAACTGGAAACCTGATTTTTCTTCCTTCTTAATATATATCTTCTAAGCAAGTCATGTGTTGATATTCATAGATTCCAAGGCCAGAAGGGATTGTGATCATCTAGTTTGACCTATTTGATAATAGCAGCTAAGATACTGTGAGATATTGTCACACCTGGTGAAATTGGACACCATGTTGAGTCCTATTGTTTGCATCAGTACAGATGCCAATACACATTCTATTAAGAGTGCAAAACTTCTGAATTCTGGCTGCAGCTCTGTCACTGTGGAATGAATATTTCCATCTGACACTTAGCTGATATAATCCAGAAGGCTGGAGAAGCTAATATGTTATGAATCAATATTGCACCAGCCCTCTGCATCTGGTGGTGAGAGTTGAAATCCCACAAATTCGGTAATGTCATGAAATGTAAAATGGCAAACAGAAAACATTGGCCAGGATTGAAACAACTGTTTATGAGGGAAGCAGCTGCCCTCTAGAGGGAGACAGGAAAAGGATTAGCAAGGATTTCTTGTAATAAATCTGAAAGCACAAAAACTAGGCTGCTGTTTAGGATGTGTTTGTCCCAGAAACAGATAGGTACCAATTGTTCTAATCCACCTCACACAAGCAAAGGATCCTTGACAGTCGAATAAGGCAAGGCATAGTAACAAAATTAAGTTTCTAAATCTGCAAAATGTATCCTTAGGAGGAATAAAGTAGTATTCTTAATAGAAAGCACCAGTACTACTCTCATTAGATGGAAAAGTGTGTTGTGGATCATATCTTCATTCCCTTAATTCAGGATCCTTTGCTAAAGTATATACTCAATTGCTTTATCTAGTCTAATTGTAAATGATTCAAGCCATGGAGTTTTGCCACTTCCCCTGGGAAATTATACTGAAGCCCAACAGTTCTCATTGTTTGAAAATGTTTCCTGATATTCACCTCCCTGTTCCTTGTATTCATCTGCAGCCAAATTGTAATCTACTGCATGGTTGCACTTTGGATTGTCCTGGACCCTCCAGCTCCTTTTCACACTCACAGAGGTTAATACTTCCCATCACTACATGGGCACCATGATTTTTTATTCTCCAAGTTTGTTTTGTTGAAAACTTAAATTTCCATATACTCTATGCTGAATTCAAACAGTTCCTGGTCACTTGATCCATGCTTCTCTATGACCCTATTTACCTGCTATGTAGGACCTGTCACTAAAATCTGAGTGCTAAATTCTTGTTCATTTTACAGTTTTTAAGTAGATAGTGCAACATTACTTCATAATTCACTTTTCAGAGAGTTTCTTGCATTCCTTTGGCAGGACTCAGTGTATTTCAGTAGTCACCATTAAAAAGCCATCATTTAGCAAGGTATACTAGCTCGGATACTGCTGAAACTTCCTCCGACTGCACATTTATACCAGTGTGGTAACTGCTGGTAATGTGGGCAACCAGTTAAAGAAACTTGTTAATATATGATTATGTCCTACCATATCAGAACATGCTCCAGGATGCTTAAGAACTAGGACAGGATACAATAGTAGCTGGACCAAAATTAGAATATGAGTGGTTTTTTTATAATCTCTTCTGAAAACCATATGTTTGCTGTTAATTATCAGCTGGGTTTCCCTAGACCAGAGGTGGGCAAACTATGGCCGGGGGGCCACATCCGGCCTGCGGGACTGTCCTGCCTGGCCCTTGAGCTTCTGGCCTGGGAGGCTAGCCCCTCTCCCGTGGCAACGTTCTGGGCAGAGGGTTGCGCGCTCCTGCCAAGCAGCGCGGCAGCGTGTCTGGCTCCGGCCGGGTGGCATGGCTGCCAGACATGCTGCTCTGAACGGCACGGTAAGGGTGTCAGGGGGTTGGATAAGGGGCGGAAGTCCCGGGGGGTAGTAGGGGGACAGGGAGCAGGGGGCGGTTGGATGGGGCGGAGGTTCTGGGGATCGGTCAGGGGATGGGGGGGTTGGATAAGCGTGGGGTCCCAGGGAACGGGGGTGTGGATAGGGGTCAGGGGATGGGGAACAGGGGGGGTTGGATAGGCGTGGGGTCCCCGGGGGCCTGTCAAGGGGCGGGGGTGTGAATAGGGGTCAGAGCAGTCAGGGGACTGGGAGCAGGGGGGTTGGATAGGGGGTGGGGTCCCGGGACGGGGCGGTTAGGGGACAAGGAGCAGGGGGGGGTTGGATGGGTTGGGAGTTCTGAGAGGGGCAGTCAGGGTGCAGGAAGTGGGAGGGGGTGGATAGGGGGTGGGGGCCAGGCTGTTTGGGGGAGGCACAGCCTTCCCTACCCGGTCCTCTATGCAGTTTTGCAACGTCAATGTGGCCCTTGTGCCAAAAAGTTTGCCCACCCCTGTATTAAGTGAATTGAAAAATACAATTTCTGTTGGTTTTTTTTACAGTGCAAATACTTGTAATCCCCTGACTGCCCCCCGGGACCTCGCCCCTTATCCATATGTCCCTTCATGCTTCAACCACCATTACAGGGGACATGTCCATGCTGATGACAGGTTCTGCTCAATAAGAATCCAAAGCAGTGCGGCCCGACACATGTTCATTTTCATTGTCTGAGTCAGATGCCACCAGCATAAGGTTGATTTTCTTTTTTGTGATTCCAGTTCTGTAGTTTCTGCATCAGAGTGTTGTTCTTTTAAGACTTCTGAAAGTATGCTCCACACCTTGGCTCTCAGATTTTGGAAGGCACTTCAAATTCTTAAACCTTGGGTCGAGTGCTGTAGCTATCTTTGGAAATCTCACATTGGTACCTTTTTTGCATTTTGTGAAATCTGCAGTGAAAGTGTTCTTAAAATGAACATGTGCTGGGTCATCATTCGAAATTGCTATAACATGAAATATATGGCAGAATGTGGGTAAAACAGAGCAGGGGACATACAATTCTCCCTCAAGGAGTTCAGTCACAAATTTAATTAACACATTTTTTTTTAACGAGCGTCATCAGCATGGAAGCATGTCCTCTGGAATGATGGCCGAAGCGTGAAGGGGCATATGAATGTTTAGCATATCTGGCATGTAAATACCTTGCAATGCTCGCTACAAAAGTGCCATGCGAATGCCTGTTCTCACTTTCTGGTGACATTGTAAATAAGAAGAGGGCAGCATTATCTCCTGTAAATGTAAACAAACCTGTTTGTCTTAGCGATTGGCTGAACAAGAAGTAGGACTGAGTGGACTTGTAGGCTCTGAAGTTTTATATTGTTTTGTTTTTGAGTTCAGTTATGTAACAAAAAAAATCTACATTTGTAAGTTGCACTTTCACGACAAAGAGATTGCACAACAGTACTTGTATGAGGTGAATTGAAAAATACTATTTCTTTTGTTTCTCATTTTTACAATGCAAATATTTGTAATCCAAAATAATACACACTTTGGTTTCAATTACGACACAGAATACAATATCTATGAAAATGTAGAAGAACATCCAAAATATTTAATACATTTCAATTGGTATTCTATCGTTTAACAGTGTAATTAAAACTGCGATTAATTGCAATTAATTTTTTAGTTAATCACGTGAATTAACTGCGATTAATCGACAGCCCTAATTTATTCAAGTAAGAACTCTGAAGAACACACAAATAGAAAATATAAAGACTAGTCCCTTTTGGATAAGAAGAATCGACCCTTCCAGTTCTCTTACTAAATAAGGGCACAGCAGGTTTGTGTTTTGGCTGATTTCTGATGAGTGAGTGTTCAGGTACTTCTTGCTTGAAGTAATTTTTCAGCACTAAACCAGTCATGGATGCAGTTTCTGAAATGAGTTGATGTTCCATGCTAGATTTGGTGATGAAAAATTGAAACTGTTCCAAGCTAAAGGGAAAAATGACCTGCAAGTGAGTTGGGAACTTCTTAAATGAATTAGTCCTCAGTGGAGAAGAAAAATTAGAGACTTTGAAACTGCTGAAGTACATTTGGAAGCGCACAGTTAAATCACTGTGAGATGTGAAAAGCGAGGATAGGCAGATGCCACGAAGCATAGAGAAGACACTGTCCAAAAGACTGGCAGTGGCAGACTGCCTAAGTCTACGCTCCCTTCAAAACAAACTGTGAAATGAGTAGCAACAGCAAATCCATTTTTGGTTTTTTAAGAAAAGAAAATTTACATGAAGCCTTCTTTTCCTACAGAAAGCACCTCGAGGAGAGATCTGTTCTAATATCTAATAGTTAAGAATATTAGTACAAGTGTGGAAATAGAACTTGGGAATGATTCCTCCCCCCAACTCCCCGAGTTAATTTTCAAAGCATCAGTGTTTAAATAACTGTGGAAAGAGTCTTTCATACCTCCAGTACTATTTCTAGAGGGGAGCATTAGTGCATTGCTCATGCATATTCACACTCTGGCACATCACATTGTTACACTATAGTACACACTCCCATGATTTTAATAAAATTATTTTCTTAAAGTCTGATTAGAAACACTAGTTTTTTACAATGGTTTCCCGTGTTCTCTTTCTCCAAGGCACCTTGACATTCATTCTTATCATTCTAATTCTTATTAATGGCCTGCTTGGTGACCTTGGGGAAGTCACTTCCCCTCCCTCCCCATGCCTCAGTTTCCCCACCTCTAAACATTAGAATAGTGATACTGATCTCCTTTGTAAAATGTTTTGAGATCTACTGATGAAAAGTTCTGTATAAGAGGTAGGTATTAACAACTATTATCATCCCAGTTTATTGAGAACACGTGGCACACATGGAAGACAAAATCAAAGGTTAGCAAAAAATAGACAGCTTGGGTGCACATGCAAATCCAGGCATTTAGTGTATCTTGAGATTTTTATGCTGACTGATCTAGAAAGTTCTACAGTTTGCTTTTTTTTCCTTTCCCATAATTAAATAAAATGTACAGTGGTAGTTAACAATCTAAGTCCTTTGTACCCAGTTAATCATGCCTAATACAAGTGTGGGCTAAAGGCTGATGTACATGAAAATAATTGCTATTTGATGGCTCTGAAAATGGGTCTCAGCTAGATTGACTAATCCTATTTCTTAGTGGATTATGTACATTGGAAAACAGTCAGACAGGGCCTAGTCTGATAGTCCTTGTATACCTCCAACTCCCACTGAAGCCAAAGGAAGAGTTTTGGGTGCACAGGGACTGTAGCATTGGTCACTAAGTTGGCACAGTTTGCAGTTTTTCCTAAAAGGAGGGTTAGGTTTAAACAAACATTTAGAGAAAAAATATCCTCTCGTTTTATTAGAGGAAAACCCCGTCGGTCAGAGAAGTAGGGGAACATTTAGTTCTGCCAAATTAACAAAACATATACATTTTTAAGTGAAGAGTTTTTAAAAAGTTACAGGAAACCTAAATCCATCCAAATGGTAAATCTCTATTTTTTATTGTCTAGCCCTAACTTTTAAAATGATTAAACTGATCCCTTCCAAATATATATTTTAAAAAAGCTTCTACAGCACGGGTCGGCAAACTTTTTGGCCCGAGGGCCACATCTGGGAATAGAAATTGTATGGCCGGCCATGAATGCTCATGAAATTGGGGTTGGGGTGTAGGAGGGGGTGAGGGCTCTGGTTGGGGGTGTGGGTTCTGGGGTGGGGCCAGAAATGAGGAGTTCAGGGTGTGGGAGGGGGCTCCGGGTTGGGGTTTGGGGAGGGTGAGGGCTCTGGCTGGGGATGAGGAGTTTGGGGTGTTGGAGGGTGCTCGGGGCTGGGGTCGAGGGATTTGGAGGGCAGGAGGGGGATCAGGTCTGGGGCAGGAGGTTGGGGGGTGGGGGAGGCTCAGGGGTGCAAGCTCCTGGGCAGCGCTTACCTCAAGCGGCTCCTGGACTAGCGGCACGTCCCTTCTCTGGCTCCTATGCAGAGGCACAGCCAGGCGGCTCGACACACTGCCCTGTCCGCGGGCATTGTTCCTGCAGCTCCCATGGAAGCTTCAGGGTCAGTGCTTGGGGTGGGGGCAGCATGCAGAGCGGAGTCCCGGGGCTGCCCCTACGTGTAGGAACCAGATGGGGGCCATGTCGCTGCTTTCAGGAGCTGCGTGGAGTGGCCCCCGACCCCGCTCCCCAACGGGAGTTCGAGGACTGGATGAAAACAGCTGGTGGGCCAGATGCGGCCTGTGGGCCGTAGTTTGCCCACCCCTGTTCTACAGGCTGACACTCTGCATTCCCAGTTTGATTCCAAAGTGAATTATTATGACTAAGAAGAATTTGAAATGGAAACATTGACAAACTGTTAAGTATTGTAGCACCAGTCAGCATTGAGTAGTATCTGCTAGAGCTGGTTGGGATTTTTCATTGAAGTGTTTTTTCAATGGAAAATGTCATTCCTGCAAAAATCAAACTTTTCAGCAGGAAAATCTAAGTTTTGCTTTTAATTTTTCTACTGGGAAAATCTAAATGAAACATTTTGTTTGGGTCACCCTGAATCAAAACCTTTTCGTTTGTCAACCAAACATCAAAATATTTTTTTTGGACTGGCTAAATTTTAACCTGTGTACATCTGAGCAGCCATAATGTCTCATGGGAGTTGTAGTTCAGGAGCCTTACACCCCCATTTCTGCATATGGACCACACTCCCTAGCTGGCCTTCATCTCCCATGATGCTGGAGATGTCCATTGCTACTAGAGACTTTCTTTACCTCAACTGACTAAAGCCTGTGTTTTAGAAGCACAAGGTGACAATGAATTGTATTCCTGATATGCACACTTGCAATGTAGCAGGTGGCCGTGATGACCTACAGGCAGTCATGGATTATTACAGTTAGACCTGGTTGAAAAATTTTACAAAACTTTTTCCCAATCAAAAAGTGCAGTTTCGGCAAAACCAAAATATTTTGATTTCAATAAAAATTTCATCTGGAAGGTTTCTTGGGTCCAGGATGGAATTCCAGTTCAAAACGAGAGACAAAGAGAGAGAGATCAGCATAGTCCATAGCCTGGGGGTTAGGACTCTGAATAAAGCAGAGCAATGGACTAGAACCCAGGTCTCCCACATTAGCAGTCTGCCCCGGCCTAATTTTAGGTCACATGCAGACCTAATCCCACCCTTCCCCCCCATACCTGAGTTGCCACAGCTGCCACTACCTCCTGCCCCTGTGGTGGGCTGTCCTCCTCCTGCTTGGAGTCAGTGCACCAGTGGCTATGTGGCTGCCATCCATTGCCCCTTGATGTCCTGTGTGCATGCTGTGGAGTGAGAGGAGCTGCCATTCCTCGGCAGGCATATCCTGGAACACAGCCCAGCGAGGTGGTAGTGGCTGGGAGAAGCAGAACACACTGACACCCCAATGCCAACTCCACGGGCAGGAGGAGGAGAGCTGACCTAACCCAAGCCCAAGAGGGTTTGGTTGTTTTCCCACCCAACCCAGACCTAGCACTTGTAGTCTCGTCCCAGTGGGTTTGGGTTGGATGCAGGGCTCTATCCCTCTCCGTAATGGTTGCGGAACCACTGGTACAGAGAGTCTGTCTCTCAATTGCTCCAACTGGAGCAGATCCACATTGTATAAATATTCACTGGGGGTGAGAGAGAGAGAAACAGAGACTCTACAGCCCAGTGGTCAGGACACTCACCTGGGATGCCAATAGCCTGGTGGCTAGCTAGAGCACTTGCCTGGAGCATGCAAGACCCTGATTTCAAGCAGAGACTTGAAACTGATCTCCCAGACCCCAGGCAAGTTCCTTAGGCACTAGGCTATTAGCTCCTTTAGTCTCCCTTGTACTCATTTGGGTTTGTTTGTTTGTTTGGGTGAAAACATTTCAAGAAGTTTCATTTACTTTTTGCATCGGAACAAAAACTGATTTTGAAACCTTGAAATCTATTGTGAACCACAGTTGGTTTTCAGGCAGCCCAGTGTGTCAAACACATGGGGTTCATAAGCTCACAGCCAGATTGTCCATCTTCCCAAACCAACCATCCTCCAAACCAGGACGACAGTAATCTCACAAGTATTGCCTTCATAAACATCACCACCACTCTGATGGACTGTGATGATTTCAAACGGTCACCCACCTGCTGCGTGAGGACACCCTCTCCTCCTCCTTCACATCTCTCCTCCAGGCTGACTTCACCCATGGAGCTTACAAGTCACTTCAATCGCTAGGCCAAGGAGTCTTGGGTCAGTGGGTGAGGGGCAGTTGGGGGAAGTCAACATTTATGTAATTACAAAACTAAAGTAAATTGAGTAGTGACTGTGTATGGATAGCAAATGCTAGGAAATCTAAACACTGTGTGTGTGTGTGTGTGTGTGTGAGTGTGAGTGTGATTGCCACTTCCCCTATAATACAAATGGTAAATATTTCATTGCCTCCATCTCCTCCTCCCTTTATACATGGTTTGTCTTCAAACTGTACACTCTTTGGCACACACAATATATTTACCTCTGATTTTATACAGCACTTAGCAAAATGGGGCCCTGATTCTGAATGGAGCTTTTGAGAGCTAATGTAATATAAATATTTAATAATCATAATAAGAATTACAATAAGAATTTGTAAATACTGTAACAATGTGCCTGGAAGTATCACCTTTAGCAAATGGTGCTTTTATCTTTGCTGCTTAGACTTGTGCATGGCTTTGATAAGAGGTACAGATGCTTTTTTATAGGGGCTCAATATAATATTTCAGAATGTATGGCACATGGTACAATACCCAGCAATGATTCATGCAGAAGCTAGTCACAAATTAAGTCTGCTTTTGTACAAAACAAAGAAAGGAAACAGAAATCACTCATGTGAAAGGAGGAGAGTTGGGACCAGTTAATGTCTATAATGCATATATATTCTATGGGCTTTTAAAAATGCAAGTTATTGATTCAATACCCTGTTTTGGCTGCTTTGGAAGTAGAGCTGGGTGACTAATAGATTTTTTGGTTCATTGGCAATTTTGAAAAATAAAAAAATTGTTTCAGGTCAAACCAAAAACAAGGTTTCTCAAAATTTTTGGTAAATCGAGTAGTTGAAAAAATATTGTTTTAGGTCAAAACATGTTTTGTTTGACCCAAAACAAAAATGTTTCCTTTAGATATGAGGCATTCATATTTTTTAAAATTTTAAATAAAGTTAAAAGATTTTTTAAAATGTCATTTTGAATAAAAAAATCAAAATGGTTTGTTTCTAAAATACTGAAACAAAATATTTCAATTTTTTTTTATTTTGAGGGGTTTTTTCAAACACCGAAACAATTCACCAAAAGCGACACAAATTCGCAAAACTTTTTAGTGTCGCCAAATCTGCATTCCTCCCCCCCACCAAAAAAAACACAACCGTCACTTTTTGACCATTTCTACTTGTAAGTACCTTGAGGCAGGGAAAACACCTTCCTGTGCACATATATTTTGTAGGCACAATTGGGTATGAATTCTAATTGAAACCAATGGCAGCTTCAGCAATAGAAGTAAGTGATAATTTGAAACTACGCTATTCCATTCTTGGGGGCAAAATTTGCCTTTGAAACACAAATGCAACTCGGATTAAATTCAATGCAAGTAACGCGCACCAATGCAAGGCAGAATGTGACAGAGTTTACATAGATATGACAGAAAAGAGCACATCAGTAGGGCTTCATTGTACAAACACTATGTGTGCTCTAAAAGCATGGTGGCAATTTTGCTGAAAATGTTGTGTATTCTAAGCAGCCGTGGTTCCCAATAAGATAACAGGCTAGGTTCATTTGTTTTTCAAAATAGCTGGAGATTGCTGATGTCCTGTCAATATTTTAACAAGGGGTGCCCACAAAATTCCATGCTCCCCCAGTCTATGAACAAACCAATGGGATCAGAGGTGGGGAGGATGGGTTGCTGCAGAGAGGAGGGGTGAAGACCCATGGGATCTATTCATTTGTTTTTCCATTTTAAAGAAAACACTTCCACATAATCATAACCAAGGATGGAGTCAACACCCTCCCGCCCTCTTTTTTGTGTTTTTGTTTGGTAAATAAACTTGCATTAAAAGCACTTTGTTGGCTATTTTTATACTTTATTGCTGAAAAAATTATACTGAGCTTATTGATAGTATAAAACAGTATTCAGCTTGTTTAATTAGAAGTGGGGAAGGATAGGGGCAGTGTGTGTGTTTGAGAGAAGGCCTTGTGAGGGAACCAGGTATATGCCACCCTGGGAACATTTTTGGAAAATAACTGACATTTACTGTAATCAGGTACTTTCCACAGGGGAAGGTTTGTTCTTTATGAGCCCTAGGAATTGCAATACTGGACCAGCACAGTGACCCTTCTAGTCCAGTCTCTTGCAGTTGCCAGTAAAACATGCTCCAGAAAAAAGAAAAGCCCATAATAGATAATTATGGAATAACTTGCCTTTGCGAGAAGTTTCTTACCAACTCCAGAGAGAGAGGAGGGGCAGGAATTATTCGGAATGGTTAGAAAGGGGGGTGAACTCCCTAAGGGGCAGGAAAGCCATCCCAACTCTCCCTTCAGCATGGCAGGATAATTTTAATAAGGGGTTCCTGAGAGTCCCCTCGAGCCTGCAGCTGCTAAAGATACCTGTTAATCAGTTTACAGTTAATAATTAAACCATTGCCTTGAGATAAACCAACAGCCCCAGATTAGTGCAGTGGATTGATTAAATTCCAAAGATATCAAAGTCACTGGTAAAGTTGCCAGGTTCTGGCTAAATACTATAATTGGCTGTTTTTTAAAAGATATATCCAGTGTTTATTCTTCAAAAGGAAACATGGGAAAATTCTTGCAATGGCAGAAATATGGTAATTCTGGAGG
The DNA here is from genome assembly GCF_028017835.1 of Emys orbicularis. Taxonomy (NCBI): domain Eukaryota; kingdom Metazoa; phylum Chordata; order Testudines; family Emydidae; genus Emys; species Emys orbicularis. The sequence continues at coordinate 27,031,979 of NC_088691.1, forward strand.
ACTGACCCAGTGACTGATATCTTTGAAGGGCTTTTGCCACGTATGCTCACCACTAATCCACAGGGGTTTCTAGCCTCTCACACTCTGCTTGACATGGCTACAGCAGTACAAAAGCTTCAAATCAGCTAAACTGCATTTCTTTCGCTGAACACCTTCAGGATGGCCTCAAGTGCAAATTTCAGGTTTAGTTAATTTGTACTGAGGGCACTCAGAGGCAATATAATGAAACAATTTCTGTTTTTCAGTCTGAAAGGCAAAGGCCCAATCGGGCTCTCTCTGAAGTCAGCTGTAAAATTCCCATTGCCTACTATGGTAAAAATCAATTTTCTTTATTGTCTCTTTTCCAGGAAGCCAAATCAGACTTCCCTATGTATATAAATCTATGGATACAATTCACACTGGTGCAATAAGCCAGCACGAGGTCCTCCACACCATTTAAAGCATGCAGCTGAAGTGGAGTCCCTTAGTTTACCCATAGTGGTGTATGGATAGGTTCTCTGCACACCTGTGTGCTGAAGAGGTTTGTGTGTCAGCCTAGCACAGGCTGGTTTGGGAAGTGGCAATCGGAGGAGAATGGAGGATAGACCATACAATCTGCTACTATGTGGTCTGTTTCCCTATTACCTTATTCTAGAAGTATGGAGGGACAGCAGCTACTATATTCCAGCCCATAAACTGCGGTACTGACCACAGAAATGGGGGATCAGCATGTCTGCAGCCCCTACACCCTGCTTCTTTGGGATAGTGGCTTTTGTCTCCTCAACCCCTCCAGTCCCATATCCTTTGCCCACAAAAATGTGATTAATCTGATTGTGGATGGGTTACTAGGGGTGCTTTGCCTTTCAGTTGTGTGTTGCTCTGTAAATTAACACAGCTATCTCCTCAGCCTTATCTTCATTATTCATCTATATTCTCTCACACCTTTAAATCCCATGTACAAAAGGGAAAACTGATCCATTTTCACTTTGCACCTAAACGCATTTGCAGATTCTTCACTTGCCATTTGAATCTATGTAGGTCTTTTTATGCACTCTAAAGGGAGAATAAATGAATCCTGAGAGGATGAAATTCATTTATGGTCAAAGGAAGAAGGGCTACCACAGTGTCTGTGCATTTGAGAGTTAAAGCTGCTATAACGTGAGATTCAGAAAGTTATTTGAGAGTCGACTGGATAAAAATCCATGGCAGCTGGTCATGATGCAAAAGTCTCTCACACACACTCTCTCACTCTCTCTCTCTCTGTAGGAGCAAGACAGAATCCTCTTTTTGCAGTGCTGTATCACCCGCCACTAGTCCAAGGAATAGCATTCACTCCAGCTTCACAATGAGTTGTTTACTGGCCTTGGCTGCCTGTGAGAGCAGCCAGAAGAGAGCGGAGAAAAAGGAGAATAAACAAAATGAAATCAGGGCATGTGAGCTGTTTGGCTAAGTTTTAAAAACCAAAGTTTAAAAGCAGACTCAGGATCCCAAGCAGAGGGCTGGAGAAGGCTGGGAGAAAAGAAACTGACCACTACTTGCCATAAGAAAGCAAAGCTGAATAATTTGTCCACTAACATTGCTCTTCCTCCCAGACAGAAGACACCCCAAAACCTTTTCCTAGCTGAAGGGCCGGCATTGAAGGTAAGAGAGAGAAATAAAACTCCTGGTTAACTGGTAAGTCAGGAGCCAGATTTACTGAGACAATAAGATTTAGCAGACTGGGCTATAAAGACCTGAGAAGTGCTACCTCTCTGGAGATTGTGAACTTTATAATGATCTCCTAAACATTTGAAATTCAAACTACCTCTTAAACGTTTTCAGCAGGAACCTAAGGCTTTCAGAGCAAACTGAAATCTGTTCTTGCTCATTTTTATCTAAACAGTTGCACCTAGAATTTCATTATCTTTATAAAGTTTCATTTTGCAGCCAGAGGGTGTTCTATGGTGCATGCCTGAGGCAGAAATCTCTTCTTTACCCTCTTTTTTTTTTAAATTGGGGTGGGGGAAACACAATCACTGTAGTTGTGGAAACACAAAGTTTGAGCTTTCAGACCTGGGTATCCCCTTGCTTTACAGATGCTAGTCTAAAACAATACTCTGCTACAAGCACACACACACACACACACCGGCTGCGTCAGCCAACCAACTGCTCAGGAAATAAGCTTTATCTATTGTCGAGCAGTACTTAAGCTGCTAATTCTTAACTGTGAAGGGTGCTTTTCCTCGGCAAGGCGCTTCGGGGGAAAACACAATCAGCCCAATGACTGGTGACTAAAAACACAGAGGACGGGGCGGGATCACAGCTACTAATAATACCTTCTTATCCAATGAAAAACATTTCCTATTGAGACCCCCAAGAGTTCCCCCTGCTCTCAGATCCTGCATAGACATTGGGCCTTTTCTTGCGTCCTGTTTCCTAAGGCATGATGGCTGCAACGTTCAGCAGTTTTCCTCCCCTAACAAAGGAATGGAGATAACTGCTAGTAGCCTCACATTTTAAAGGATGAACGACAATCAGTAAACAGCTAGAGCAGGGAGATTTTACTTATGGGATTAAACAAACCTTCATTTAAAAAAATGGATAAGTCTATGGACTGCCAGAGAGGAATCTGTCTGAGATCTGCTAACTAGGTAGCTGTCTGGAGGCATGATATCTCTAGCCCTGTATCTCTTGGGTAAGTTTCTATTTTTATTTATTAATTTTCTGGTTCAGTTATAAAAGTGTACAGATTTAATGTCAGCTCTGAGAATCTGATTTTAATACTTTTTAATTCACTGGGTCAGACTGATGCCTGCTGTAACCAATAGAATGATTTCACTAGAAATAATTCTAGCCCACTAGGTTTGAATTGTGGAATATTTTAGTACTAACCTAACAATACTTTTATCTGGGGAAAGATTTCATTTCTATTGCCCAAGCCATAATATTGTTTCTATGAAAGAAGTGCTAGTTTCTCACAGTGATGTAGCAACATGTTTACAGTGAAAAGATTATCTCCAAGTTTTTGGAATGCAATTACTCTGCAAAACTACTTACTTGCTATGAATTATTGCAATGCAAACCATTGCAATGCACATCTCCTGAAGTCAGTATGACAAATTAAGGACCTCTGTCAGAGTTGTGTTTAATTAGCTAACTAACATGTTTCAGCTAATCCAAAAAATAGCAGCTTGTTCAATAATAAATGGTTTAGAGCATTTTTTAACATTTTGCATTCAGTATTTCAAAGATACTGTTTAACATAGGTTTAAACAAGCGAGCTCTATATTAAACAATGCTAATTTAGGTTGTCATCCTGCAAAGATTTATATGCTTAGCTTTATGCACTGTGACAGTGCATACAGTTAAGCACATGCCCAAATCTTTGCAGGATCAAGGCCCTAGAAGCTATATTTCCAGAATTGAGTATAAGAGTCAAAATTTCTCATTTTGTAAAACTGTTTTATTTTAAAGAATTAAGGGGCATTCATTTGCAGCCAAATTCTGCTCCCTTTTAATCAATGGAAAAACTCCCATGGATTTCAGTAGGGCTATGGTTTGGCTATAAGTATATATAAAAACTTATCAAATGTAAAATTTATTAGGCATATAAGATACTTAGTTATTAAAATGTGATGCTTTTAAAAAGACAATTACAATAAAAATCCCTTAGTTTTTTCACCATCTCGAGAATGATTTGCAGCAGATACTTTTAAATAATAGTGCTGAGTTTTTCTTTAAGACCAGGCAGTTCTATAATTTATTATTACTCCAATAGATGAATACAATAGTTAGCAAAACCTAAAGGATGAGGAAGTTCAAAGCTCAGTGAGGATATCCTCTCACCCTACAATACTTTTTCCGTCCTCCTTCTCTTACTAGCATTATGAAAGCCAAAGCAAACCTAGCAGGAAGCTAACCTTACTACTTTAAAGAGTTCAAAGCTTATTAACTTAAAGAGTCCTGAAGAACATGGGGAGGGGGAGAAAGGACTCAGTGTACATTTCTTTTTACTCCTTAGAGACTAAAAATGAGACTTCTCCTGACTAGGGTATAGGTCAGTTGATAAAACCAGTGTCCTTTAAATTCTGGAGATAGAAGTTCAGAACATACAGAGAAAGTACAAATAGAACCATGCCTGAATGCAGTTACCTATTAACTTTAATTTCAGAAGATGTGGTTTGACAAGGAACACAAAGAAAATACATCAACTTGTCTCTCGTCAGGGCCGGCTCTAGGCACCAGCAAAACAAGCTGGTGCTTGGGGCGGCACATTTTTAGGGGCGGCATGGCCGGCGCCAGAATGCCGCCCCTGCTGCCCCTAAAAATGTGCCCCGGCCGCCCTAGCTCGCCACAGCGCGCGAAACAGCTGCTTCGCGCGCCACTGCTCGCCCTCCCTCCCAGGCTCTCAAACCTGGGAGGGAGGGGGAGATCCCGAGCGGCTGCGGCGCGCGAAACAGCTGATTCGCACGCCACTGCTCCCTCTCCCTCCCAGGTTTGAGAGCCTGGGAGGGAGGAGGAGACTCCGAGTGGCCACGGCGCGCACGCCACTTCTCCCCCTCCCGCCTAGGCTTGAGAGCCTGGGGGGAGGAGGCAGGGCTGGGGATTTGGGGAAGGGGCGGAGCTGAGGCGGGGCCGGGGGTGGGGTAAGAAAAAAACCAGGGGGGGGGGCTGCCAAAATTGTTTCTGCTTGGGGCGGCAAAAATCCTAGAGCCGGCCCTGTCTCTCGTCATGTTTTCTGGCAGAAGTGAGATATTAATGTTAACAGTTTCTAAGTGTTGCAGATCACAAGCAGCAGAAAAGATGCAATCCTAGCAGTAGCACTTTTTTCCCCCTAGAGGCTGTGTGACATAACAGATAGAACATGGGACTAGGAATAGGAAACCTTATATTCTAGTATCTAGTACTGCCACTTTTAAGGGTATGTCTGCACTACAGAATTAGCCCAGGTTTTTACCCAGGTGTTGCTCCTAGCTCCTGTCCTATCCACCCTCAAAAACTTCTCACCCGAGAGAAGTGCTTTCAACCCTGGGTTAGAGCCCAGATTCTGCTTTCACTGGAACTAGTAACCCACCCACTTTGCAGTGAGGATGCAGGGTAAATCACTGCAGTATTGATAGTCCACCAATGCCTTGCCACAATTTCACTCGTGTGCTCAGAACAGAACTTCTCCCACAATTGACTGGGAAAGAATCAGAGCAGCTCAGCTTACCGCAGCATGAAGGATCATGGGATGTGCCCGCAGAAGTCCTAATGACACACATGGGGGAACACAGCATCAGTGAGGACACAGTAACTTGGATGTGGTTTTACAGCGTGGTCACTCACATCCAGGCCAACTCTGCAGAGAATTCATACCCTTACATGCAGGTTGGGTCTGAGCCTGTCCCCATTGACTTCAGTGGTGCAAAACCAGACCCACTAAGTTCTGGATCTGTTTCCAAAATAGGGAAAAACCATAAGTAAAACCCTGCCATATCTCATAGGATTAACAGCATTACAAGGTTTACTAAATGTTTGCAAAGAGCTGTCTACGTGTAAATCACTATAAAATTGCTCTGTATTTTTATTAATATTATAGGATTTCTTCAGTCAATTGACCACAATTGTCAAAGTATTTATATCCATATTCTTCCAAGTCTACTTATGTTAATTTTTTAAGATATATTTGTGTTTGTTAGAGTTCACCAAAATGTGAAATCTAGTTATAGAAGATTGCAGCCCTAGCTTGCCTGCTGGAATTTAGACCAGGTTGGTAGTGAAGAACATTCATTACCATGACGCATTGTTGGCCTTCCATACGTAAAGCAAGCTGATTAAATCAATCCAGTCCCTGGCTATTTGCATGGACAGCTGTTCACTGCCACAAATGACATTCTATTTAACTATCCCAACAGACAGACATAGGACTGAATGGGTATGGAGCTGAAATCCCCATCCATCCCCAATGGGGTCTTACCAGGTCAAGTGGGTATAAAGGATTGCTCTGCTGCTATGCTTGTTCCATAAATAATATGACTTTAGTCTCTGGGGACATGAAGCCACCACCTTTCACAAAAGCTAAATTATTTTACTGGAAACAGAAGTTATCTATTCACCAGAGCAGACAGTGGTGGTACATGTTTTGCTCAAATGCACCATCTCCTGCATTTACTCAAGAGAGACTATGCTCTGAAAGGGTGAAGACCTATTCAGTTTCAGTAACAGTTTAGCCTGTCCTTAAATGAGAAAGCTTTCTGAATTATTTGTAGTTTTGTTTTCTAGAAAATTCAGAAACTATCTTTATCTTGGCAAGTTTGAGCAAGTGAATTTGAACAGTGTTCATCAGTCATTCAACTTTAGAAATGAGTACATACGAAGGCAACAATAGCTTGCTTTTGTATCATAGGTCTTAATGAAATATACACAATATGCTTTTTCATAATACTTTAAAAAGTTATGCATGTTCACAAAGAAAGTCACATCTGAAAAGCTACTTTTTTTTTAAGCATTTTTGGGGTTTCACTTTGGAACCTACGGATATGGTCTTCTCTCTCAAGATGTTTTTGTTTTCAAGTTAAACATGAGTTGTATTGCATTACTCAAAAATAACACCACCTCCCCTCAAACCATGCTGTAGTTTTCCCACCATTCTCTGTCATTTGTGGAAATATGGCATGTAGAAATTCAATTATGGGAATGAAATTATGGGGTCTCTGGATCTGTGTTTTTGTAATGACAAATCATTCTAGCTTTATTCCATTATTATAGCTTTGCTCCCTGAAGGAGTAAAATGTCACAACTCTCGCTGTCTGTTAGCTTTCAGCACTGGGGGGTGTTTTCTCTTATGTATTTTCATTATAATTTATTGAATTTGTTTTCAGTTTACAAAACAAAATAAAAGCCTGATTTACTGGAGAATGCTGGTTAGGAATATGACATTTTCCCTGTGAGAGGGTAAAGGTGCTTCTCTGAAAACACCAATCAAACCTCCAGGTCAGTTTACATAAGTTTTGACAAAGGTACCCGTGACATATAAGATATGGATGCCTAAGGCCCAAAACCATGTGGTAATCTAACTCCAAGAAGGTGCTGAGTACCTTCAGCTCTCAGGATATGTCTAGACTGCAGTGTAAGCCCAGGGTTCAAACTCAAGCTCAAGTCTAACCCCCCTTCTGTCTATACACAAATCATGCTAATGCAGGGCTCGGTCCCAGGAGCCCACGAGTTGGAGGATCCGAGCCTGAATCAAGCTGGGACCCTGTTGCTCTGCAATGTAGATGCAGGCCCATTGGACTCATGATTGGGAGTCCACCAGACGTATCTCACAATCCCACAGGCCAACTTTCTTTGTCTTCTGGACAATCAAGTTTGATGGACAGTCAATTTCCCCCCCACACTGCACCACAAACAAAGAGCTAGTGCAGCCATATTTTGGGAGGGCACTAGGAAGTCTTGGATATGGGTTGTTGGACTCAGGCCCGCATAATGCAGTGTAGATGCTGTAGCCTCATGTTGGGACCCCGGGTTCAACAATTCCTAATTTGTAATTACAAATGAATGTAGACTCTCAAGCTCTGGGTTAACAAACCCAGGGTCTCCTAACTCAAGTTCTACTAACCTTGAGTTTACATTGCAGTGTAAACATACCCAAAAATAGTCAGCTCCTTAGCTAGTACAAAGCAGCACCGTTCCAGTGCAGTAAATGGTAATACAGTACAGACCTGTTTACGTGCGAATCTGCTTAACGCGCAGTAGCGCCATGCCTCCCAGTGCTACCTATTTAACACGCGAGACTCGTTAACACGTGGTACAGGAACTTGCTATGTAGTGCTACAGATTTGCTCACTAACTCACTGACATAGAAATTGACAGGAAGTGCGGAGCAGAAACATGTTGTACGTCTTTACCACCGATGGGAGGGGAGGGGGGGGAAGGGGCAGCAACATTAAAGCGCTGCCCTGGCAAAGGACCCTCCTTAAAGCACTGCCACGGCAGCGTTTTAACGTTGCTGGCCCCTCCCCCATCGGTGGCCCTGCCGGTTGGGCCCCTACCAGCAGGGCTGCCGATGGGGAAGCAAAAAGGGCGCTTTAAGGACAGTCCTTTGCTGCGGCAGCACTGGGCCGCCGACGGGGGGGGAGGCCTCAGCAACATTAAAGCACTGCTGCGGCAAAGGACCCTGCAGTGCTTTAAGGTCCCTGCCCCTTTAGCCCCCCCCTCGGGGGCGCAAAGGGAGCAGCTGCCCCGGGGCCGGCGATTTATAAGGGCCCGGGGCTCCAGACGCCACTACCACAGCAACGGCATCCGGAGCCTCTGGCCCTTTAAATCACCATGGGAACCCCAGGCGGCGCCGACCAGGCGGCCTGGAACGGTTGGCCGGGGGATGCTGACCCCCTAGCCCTGCCCTTTCTGCCCGAGGCCCCGCCCCTTCCGGGGGCCAGAGCCACCCCCCGCTCTGTACTGGTAAGTGCCCTGAGTTACTTTCACCCCGTGTAGTAATAATAATGTTTTTATTAGATTACACATTTGAATTTATATTCTTGCAAAGCGCCGTTAACAGCTAGGCCTGCAGTATGTGGGACGCTGTGAGTACGTATGTAATCCTAGATAATTATACATGTATATATAGATATCTTAAGATATTTCAGCATGGCCCTCTTAACCCGCGGTGCGTTAACACGCGGTCGTGGCAGCTTGACTCCCGACATCTGCGCGTAAACGAGTCTGTACTGTACGTCCATTCATTCCAGCTGAGGATCTGGTCCATAGACTTTAATGGGAGTTGCGGGTGTTCAGCACCTTCCAGGATCAGGGCCTTTGAGAGAAGAAAGCCTTATTATATCAATAAGTTCACCTACCAAACCAGTGCAGGGTGCACATCCTGCAAGATCTGGAGCACTCCTGTGGGATGCTGAGTGCTCTCAACTCCCACTGACTTCAGTGGGGGAGGAATGAACTCAGCACCTCAAAGGAGATCAAACCTATAATCCCCTCACCACAGAGTTTTATAACTGCAAAAGCCTGAGACTCATTTGTATTCTGATGGAGGTGAGTGAAACTTCACTGAAGCTGGTGGGCATAAGACACCATTCATTCAGGATAAATGTAAGATGCAGCTAAGCTCTTTTTTACAGTAAGATAGATGAAAGTGTAGGAGCCACTTCCCAAAACACAGGCCATATGCAAGGCTGGTCAGAAATTTGACTTATTGGGCAGTGGGGTTTTACTGGGAATTATTTGATAGAGGTGTGCATGTGAGAGCAGAAGCACCCAGAGAACATGCAGAGAAGCAGGCCAAAAGCCAAGCAAGACAGCAAGAGAAGCACTGAAAACATGGCTGAGAGAGAAATCCAAAAGAGAGAGGGAACTTTTTGTGCAGAGTGCTGGCTGGAAAGAGACTTTGAACTTTGAGCAAAGAAACTCCCTCCTGTTTGATTCTTCTTGTGTTCAGGGAAATAGGACTTTGTACATTCTTTGTAAATAAATAGAATTGCATCAAAGAAATACCTGACTCCAACATCAATTTCTCCTTCTAATGGAAACAACCTGCTAAACTCCAAACATTAGCTAACTGCTTAGGTCACAAGCATAACAGGGTTTTTTAAAGAATTTGTCACTGATTGTTTTCTGTATTACATTCTCTATTGGATTTTCCAGATTTTGCATGGTCTAGTGCTATGCTGGCAAACAGCAGCACTATATTAGATCTGGGTATACCAGTGTAAAGAGAGATCCACCCAGTAAGAGACTTGGGCATGAAAAAAGACACATGCAAAATGTCAGTCTCAGTCTTCAGAAATCATATTGAGGTTCCTTTGAAAGTTAGGCCCAAAAGGTTGAGTTCTCTTTATACTAATAATAATCCATTAATATATATGAATTGAGGGTCAAGTTTACCACATCGATGTACACACACATTATGGTGACAGTTTGAAACATCTACTGGAAGGTAGCTCTAATCTTAGAATAGGTTAGGGGATGAGGGGTTTGGGAAGAAGGCATTTTCAGTGAAAAGGAAAAAAAAAAAGTATCTTGCCCTGATCATTGGTTATGTCAGTTCATCATTCCTCTAAGGAAAACGTTTTAGTGAGCTAAACACAAAACAGATACAGCACAGGGAAGTTGCCATGCACAGGAAACGCCTTGGAGCTCTCCAAGGACTGTTAGAAGAATCAACAACAGTGCTGATCAATCCAAAAGGAAACAAAGCGTGATCCTTTAGGATTATAACTTATATAGATCAGGTTTCCCTTTCCACATTCAGTGAAGAAGAGTCTCTAGGAAGAACAACCCTAATCCTGGCTCCTGTTTTGGCCACTTTATACTCCTCTGCTAGTGCAAAAAGGAGCTGTAGAATCATGGGTGCAGGTTGGGGGAGAGGAGGGGTTGCCTCCCCAAACGGAGGCAATGCGTGGGGGGCACATAGGGTTACATGGCACTGCTCCCTCCCCCAATTGCTCCGAGTGCTGGGGGCTAGGGCAGCTCAGTGGGGACACCCCAGGCAGGCCCAGCCATCCCTATGGGGTGGGACCCGCTTGTTCACCAACACCCCTCCCCCCACCCCACAAGCTGGGCCCTGGCAGGACACCAACCTTGCTCCCCACTTGCTCGGACTGGTGTGCAGCCCTTTGTCAGGCAGCCACAGGCCAGCGATGGCAGCGGCAGGGTCCTGGGAGGAGGGGCGGGGCTTGTCTCCAAGGTGACCAAGCCCCGCACCATGTCTGCGCCCAGCCATAGCCCTGACCAAGGCCCCAGGGTTCATGCGGAGCCACCGCGGGTGGGCAGTGCAGGCGCTGGGCCATCATGGGCAGTGGGAGTTGGGACACCGCCCAGAACCACCATAGTTTCTCCTATCCCACCCCTACTGTGGGAGAGGCCAAGAGAAAGGGGGTGTGGCCAAGGTGAGGCTACCCCGGCTGATTCCTGGCTGCTAGAAGGGCCTATTGGGACCCAGGATTATGCCAAAGGTTCAGATGCCCCAGATCTGGAGTAGTCTAAAACTTTGCTTTATGTCTAATGCATTTCTTCTGGGATCGACAGCACTTAAACATGATGAAATCCTGGCCCTATTGAAGTCAATTGGCTTTTTGCTACTGATGTCAGTGAAGCCAGGATTTCACCAATTATTTCAGCCTCAGCACCCATGAGGTAAGTAGCATTTGTGCTCATAAATATGGGAAAATTGAGATAATATAGGTGCTGAAGATACACAGCAAGTCAGTGCCAGAGCCATGAATGAAAGCCTGACTCCTTCCCTTATTCTGAGGCTATGTCCTCACTACGGGGGGGGGGGGGGGGTCGATTTAAGATACGCAAATTCAGCTACGCGAATAGCGTAGCTGAATTCGACGTATCGGAGCTGACTTACCCCGCTGTGAGGACGACGGCAAATCGACCTCCGCGGCTCCCCCGGCGACGGCGCTTACTCCTACCTCCGCTGGTGGAGTACAAGCGTCGATTCGGGGATCGATTGTCGAGTCCTGACGAGACGCGATAATTTGATCCCCGAGAGATCGATTTCTACCCGCCGATTCAGGCGGGTAGTGTAGACCTGTCCTGAGGCACTAGAAAACTCTCCCTTTCACTGTAATCTACATGGCATCTTCCTAACAGTAAATTGCTTTGTTAAAATATGCATGTTTGTGTGTGGGAGGATCTTGTTTGGCTCTTTGGAGTGAGAGGCTTTAAAGGGACAACTTAAAAGTCACACTCTATCTGAATAGGTTTTCCTACTATTGTCACAGATAACACCTAGGATTACTAGAGTTGCAAGATTAGGAAAAAAGTCTCTTTTCTGCTTTCAGTTACTTTGTACATTTAACAGCACTTTGTTTATAGACAGTTTAATTGTTTCCTGTTGTCAGTCAACCAGTTTCTTCTGTTCGTATGGCTTTTTCACACATCAACAGGAAACAGAAAAAAAACTTTTGAAAATAGGAAGATGTAGTGCCTGAATCTAATTCTAGATTAACCTTATTTCAAATAAATGTCCAATTAAAAAAAAAAATGCTGTTTCCTCTACCAGTAGTCAATGGAGTCAGTGAATACCTACTCCTGCTGTGTGACAGGGGGCAACCTTTTGTGACCCCGCTCCATGTTATGTGACTGAGGCCAGGAAATAAAGATCAGTCTTTTACCGGCACTTGTCTCATATCTTTACAATATTGCCAGACCTGAGCGGTCAAAAATCATGAGTTCCCGAAAAGCAGATTTGTCTGAGCCTTTAGACTGCACTTAGATCATGTTTTCAGGCTCTCTCTCCAAAACTATAAGCAGGGACATCATTTGCTAAAGGCAAGGGGGAAGTTGTCTTCCCCCCCCCAACTTTTCATAGGCCTATATGCTCCATTATCTCTTCCACTTTTTGCACACCCCTTCCCCCCTCAATTTTGGATGACATCATTAGGAAAGCAATAATTGCCTAGTTTCTCATTTGTGATCCTCTTTGGGACAGAGGACACCCTATATGCTGATACTACTTTGCTCCCACCTCAGAATTTTTCTGAAATGACCCCCCTAACCATAAGGGCAAATATCTATATCTATATTGATATAGATATAGATATATTTAATGAAAGAGTAATGTAAGCCTATGCTGGGGCTTTAAGACAAAAATCAACATATATTGGAAGACTCACAAAGTCGTGTGAGCTGGGCTTTATTACTATCCCAAATGCTAGCTGGCATTCTGAATTCAGGGTTGTTAATTTTTTAATTTAAACCTTGTAAGACATTAAAAATGCTTGATAACTAGATGCTACCATGACAGGTCCATTAGAAATACCTTAGATTTGTCACACAATCTCATTTTGCATTTAGAAAACAAACCATATCTATAGAGTCCGTATTTACAGAGATGTGTTCCACTCTCATATCAGTAGTTCTCATGCAAGTCTAGAAGAATCTACATCCTGCAGCCCTTATGCAGGATTATGCCCTAATAAATCTGAAGAAAAACTAAAACTGTCTTTAGAACAAAATAAATTCCCATCCAAAATCTCTACCTAATCCAAGTAACCTTAGAAATAGACAAAAGGGAGAAAATTCCAAATCAGCGATTATAGTGACTTTGACCTTAACTCATCTCACTAGGCTTCGGCAGACACGATGCATAAGACATGTTTTAGTGCAGTGTGTAGTGTTACACACTGTGGAGCCATATTTTTACATTCTATCAACTGGATGCACAATAATGATGCAAAAGCCTTTTCATGCATACCACTCTTGCCAAGAGTAGGAAAAGCTGTCATGCTGTGTGTAAGGACAATACATAATGGTCTACTACTGGGGCAGAGGCTGTATGTACTGAATCATACAGCCAAGGCCCCATGACCCTTAGATCCCTGCCTCTTTGGTCATGGAAGGCCTGTACACTAGTCTATTTGCATGAGGAAATCCAGAGCAATTCTGTCACATCACCTCCTGGCCTATGGCTTTTCTGTCATCCACACAGGTACAACCACCTTCCAAAATTTGGTCCTATTTGTGTAACACTATTTTGTGTCATGAAGTGCATTAAGCACAATAATTCCATCAGAATTTTGAAAGGTTTTGATTTTGTCAATCTGAGTCAAACTAAGAAAATCAACAAGCCATGTAATTTTATTTACCCACATGACCTCTTAAATATTCATGCTCACAAAGTTCAATTCACTTTACATCTCCACTAAGTTAGTATAAAAAGCAAGGGAAAGCAACAAATGTATTGAGAAGATGTGAATTGTAAGTTTCGATTCCAAAGTTGTTTTGCAAAGTAAAAGTGATCCAATTAATGTATATTTTATGCATAACATATAAAACAGACATATAGCACTGGAAGGGACAAGAGGTCCATCTCCACCTGTTCTGAGGGGGACTGAAGTATACCTAGAATTAAGGTTGCCAACTTCGTAATATTTGAAAGCCAGACACTCCATCAGGAGTTCTGGAACCTTCTCTGTGGTGCAGCTTGCCTGCCCTGAGGCCCCCTCCCCCTCCTCGGTCCTCTTTCCTCTTCCTGGGTCAGGAGGGACTCGCCTGCGGAGCCACTGCTGGGAGTGGTAGCTGCCCAATGTAGGTAGGAGGCAGCTTTGGCTGAGTAGGGGCTGGTGTGGGTGATGACCCGGTGCCTCCCTGCCCACAGTAACTGGACTTTGAGTGTCCGGTCAGTAGATCTGATTAGACACCGTCAAGTCCCCTTTTTGACCAGACTTTCTGGTCGAAAACCAGGCACCTGGCCACCCTATCTAGAATGTTTAGGTATACTTACAGTTAGCACTGAGTTCATACTGTATTATACTGGGCCTCCAATGGCTAACATGTAGGGAAAGAGACCTGTCAATAGCAACAAAAAGAAGGCAGCTTCATGAATAAAACAAGACAAGAGCTCAGTTTCTTTCCTTTTTTTTTTTGTAACAGTCCATTTATTGTGTGTCAAGAGCAATATTTTCAGTGCAAATATACTTCTTTTCCAAATTAAAAGCTCTTAGGATGCCAAGTAAATATATTTGATAATTATAGTGCCCCGAGAAGCTACGACATGGCAATTATGAGTGTCATAGTGCGTAAGGACAATGGAGTCAGAAACAAAGGGATCATGTATTTTAGGAAGGAGAAGAGATTTCCTTAATTTTCACTGCATGGCAGGTGAAAGTGATCCCTGTAACACATGAGAACTGAGTGAGAGCAAGCTTGACTGTCAATTATCTGTTGCGACACTGCTGGCTTCACCCTCAGTGGGGCTGAACTGGCGTAACTGACAAAAGATGTAGAGTCACGTGAAGCTCCCCCTTCACATTAGATGTAATGCTCACAGTAATTCACTACTCTAGTGTAAAAGCACTTTTCTATATTCCATTATGGCATCACTTCTAATAACTGCTGAACTAGAATTTGTACATTCTGTACAGCGGACAATGAATCTAAAGATCTGGCCTGCCTGAAAAACAGAATTCTAAGTTATTTTGTTTATTTGATGTGCACTGAACTTGGCATGTTAAAAACGTGAAACTAAATCTTCTTAATCTTTCCCAACAGAGTGATAATTGTGGTGAGCATGATAGGCAGGGAAAATTTGCTGTTGATTTAAGTCTGGTTAGAGAGAAGGAGAATGTATCTAATATTTAAAGCATTAAAATTATAGACCCTGACACCTTGTAATTCCAAGTGAATGACTCAGTTTGAGTAATTTGTCAGCTTGTTTAACCACCTTAGTGTTAGATATGTAAACAACATGGACTCATATTTTCAAGATCATAACCTAGTTTGAACAATAGTTGGTAGATAATTCTCAGACTGATGCACCAGGAAAGTGAAATTTGTCCATGTGACTCCTTGTTAAATGAAAAAAAAAATTAAATGATCCAGCATCTTTTCTCCAGAGCACTGGAGCTGCATTGTATGCAGCTCAGACTGCTGGCACATAACGTAGCTTGATTGTGAATAATAACGGTAAATATTTCAAAATACCCTTTAAATATGCAAGTCTTTGTTTCTGAATGCACAGTTTGGGGCTGCCAAAATGCAGGACCACATGCACAAATTGGGAAAATTGAATATCCAACTATCTGATGTAAGTTTTGGGTGAGTAGAAACATAGGTTCCCAAAATTGTGCCCTCCAAAATTTGGACACATATGGAGCCTACGTTGAGGCCACATGGAAAATCTGGCTCTCAATGAGGAAAAAAAAGAAATCTACTTATGCAAGTTAAATTTCAACATAAACATTAGAGATTGCTTCTGATGGAGATAAAGTGCAGTCTGTTTATGTACAGTATGTGGGTTAGAAGCCAAGAAGTTAATATAGTAGACTGAGGTTTAAGTTATGAGGCAAACCATCCCTGTTGGAACTACATATATTTGTGAACCTGGTTACTTATTGCCTTAAAGGCAGGCAAAATATAAAACCTATACAAATTCATTTGATATAGATATAGCCAGCTAAATGTGTAGGTCAACCTCTGATTATTTTTAGATTACTTCACAATTAAAGCAAGTGCATTTTTGCATAGCTTAGTACCACCTCTTCCAAAACAAATCTCTGTGGAATTTTCTTCTGTGTTCTGTTTCCTACTGGTTGGCAATGAAATTCAATTTGTCATGAATTTAGTAAGGCAGACATTGAAATAGTGAAAGAGAGACAATGTGTGGATTACAAAGCTGAGAGATACCAGAAGAGCATTTTGCCCCCTACATTTTTTTTATAAAGACAGTTCACATAAGGAAGCATCTGTTTGTGCTGTAGAAAACATCTGAATGTTGGCTTTGATATCATTTGTCATGCCACACAGCCAACAACTATCAGATTAAGATATGTCTACTTCTGATTTGAATGTGTGTTAACCAGGATCCTCATAGCAACTGCGCATCTCAAACATAAGTAAAGATAAAGAAGTTTACTGAACTGTGTTTAAAAGCGTGTGCCAAAAACTGCCAGGAGACCACAAGCCGAATTCAGACAGAGCAGTGCACATACAGTTAGCAATTGCTAGAAAGCCCATGAATAAATGGGGCAGCCTGGGATAGAAGTTTTTTGCCCCAATCCTGGCTCCTCCAGAATTTAGAGAGAGGCTGTTGTGTAAGCCCTCTGTGACACAGGTGCAGTTCCAAGGTAACGCTTAGAGATCATGGCCATGGTCCATCTGATCTGACTTCACACTAACTCCTATGCACCTACTTATACATAGATTGGTGCTCTTAGCAGGAATAGTCTCTAATGGACAAGGCAGGGCACTGATCAGAAAACTGGCACATAATGCTGCTTTTGCAGTGCCTACAGTACATGTACGCCGGTTTTCTGGTCACTCCTAGATTGGGCCAGAATTCATGTCTGTCGTTTGGTGAAGTTTTGTGATGAGGAAAATGAGAAGTTTCTGTTCTTTTCATTGTAGTAGAGTAGGTTTTAGTAAAGTTTTGAGCAATGGACATTTTACAGTTGGCTTACAGATAACTTGCATGCAAGAAATATTGTCTGAGAATGTAACTTTTCCCACTGGGAATACAATACAGAAAACACTTGATTTTACTAGTTAGACAATATGCATCCAATTATCCTGATTCAATCCATGCTTCATTTCAATTAGTTGTTTGCTTACATATTCTAATTTCAAAAGTGTTTTCAATTATTTCAGAGAATCATAATGTATCCAATACCACCTCAAATTTGCTATTTAATGTATATTGCCACAAGATCTCTCTTTGATGCAGCTCCAGCTCCGAACTACTGCTTCCATCTGTCAAAAATGCTCTATAGTTTTACCTACCAGGTCAGTTGTTAGATCACAGAAAACAAGCTTTACATTCTCTATTTGGTTTGCTATATTTTTACAGTGCAGACGCTCCTCCTGCAGTTGTCTGACCTTGTCCCACTTTCTCCAGAGATACAGCCATGCCCAAAAAATTATTCTCTCTCTAATCTGAGAAACTTTCTGATTGCTTCTTTGTACAGGCCTTAAAAATAGACTCAAGATAGAACAGTTAATGAGGGTACCTCAAAAGGGTTCCAAGTATTTAGTTCCAATAAGTGTAAAAAACCAAATGCTTATCAGAACTATCCAAATCTCTAGAGCCTGCTAAATTGGGTTGGAAGTCTCATGAGACCAGATTTTCTATGGGATTTCCAATACTTCCTGTTCTGATCCTAGTCAAAGACCAGAAGTGAAAAAGGAGCTTTTTGGAAAAGCTTTACTAGAACCCTTTTCTAAGGAATACAGTTTAATCATCAAAACACTTCATGAAATCATGTTTTTGCCAAAATCTTGTTTGAGAAAAAACTAAAGAGTTCCAAACAATTTCAGAATGTCCCTTTTTGGCCT
Source organism: Emys orbicularis (assembly GCF_028017835.1). Classification (NCBI taxonomy): domain Eukaryota; kingdom Metazoa; phylum Chordata; order Testudines; family Emydidae; genus Emys; species Emys orbicularis. Next base: position 27,049,709 of record NC_088691.1, read on the forward strand.
TTTCAGAATGAAATGTTTTAATTTTTTTAAATGACTGTTTCAATTATTTAAGTATAATTGATTTTTTTTAAACAAATGCAAATCAAAACAAAATGTTTCAACTTGTAACTAAATATTTTTCAGAATTTTCTTTCACAGAGAAATTCAAAATGTTGGGATTTCATTCCTAATCGGAAGAATGACAGATGTCAAAATCCTTCACAAAATGGAATTTCCATTCTCTGCATAGCTCCAAGAGCTTATCTGAACATTTCAGATTTTTATTTGGTTCTAGCTATGGGTGATGTGTTAGGGTTAGGTTTTTTGGTTTTGTTTCCCAAACCTGATGGTCCATTCCTATTTAAGATTTTAGAGGGAGATTTATTTCAAGAAGTTGCCAACTCTGACTGAAGCTATTCTGGGAGATCTCCCCCCCCCCCCCCCAAACATGACATAATGTCATTTTCTTAAAATATCCTATTAAAATCTCACGGATTGCTTTCAATAGTCACCGGGAGATTGATGCCGATTCCAGGAGACTCCAGGCCAATCCTGGAGGATTGGCAATCCCATTCAAGGCACAAATGTAAATTAGGCACCCAACTCCTATAGACTTTCAGTAAGAATCTGGATGCTTAACTGGCCTTTGTGACAAACTCTCCCTCCTGATGTATTTCCAGATCATTTCATATTTCTTGGTTTAGTATATAAGAAAATATATTGTAAACCAAATACTACCATTATCACAACATTTCTAAAATAAAATAAAGATACCTACTCCATGATACCTACCTATGGGATGTATCTTTAAGAAAACATACCTGATAAACATTTAAAAACCCTGAACATCTACAGCGGTCAGAATATGCTCAATAACATGTGAAAGTGGTGGTGGTGGGGAAAAGGGGCTGTGTGTTTTCATGTACAGAAATTTTAAATGATAGTTGGGTTGCAGAACTGACGGTTTGTGTCTTCCTCAGGATGACAGGACATCACAAATATGAGGCACCAGAGCTTCAAGCCACAACATTAGAATTCTTAAGGAAGAGTGCGCTCACTAACTTATTTTATGGATGCCACTGAATTCAGCTTTGAAGGGCTCCAAAAGCACGTCACAGACCTGGAATGGGAAACCACAGCAATAATCATACCTGTTTGACAGATGATTCCTTTAAATACAACCTGTATGGGGCCGTATACAGCGTGGTATTCATCCTTGGCTTGATCACAAACTGTGCCTCTTTGTTTGTTTTCTGCTGTCGAATGAAAATGCGAAGCGAGACAACTATTTTCATGACAAACCTTGCCGTCTCTGACTTGCTCTTTGTATTCACTTTGCCTTTTAAAATATTTTATAATTTCAACAGGCACTGGCCTTTTGGGGACACTCTGTGCAAGATTTCAGGGACTGCATTTCTCACCAACATATATGGCAGTATGCTGTTCCTCACCTGCATTAGTGTCAACCGTTTCCTGGCTATTGTCTACCCATTCAGATCTCGTACCATTCGGACAAGGAGAAATTCAGCCATTGTGTGTGCAGGAGTCTGGATACTAGTCCTCAGTGGAGGAATTTTAGCTTCATTGTTCTCCACAACCAACGTCTCTAGCACTAGCACAACCTGCTTTGAGGGTTTTTCCAAAATTGTTTGGAAGACCTATTTGTCTAAGATCACTATATTTATTGAAGTGGTAGGATTCATAATTCCTTTGCTAATCAACCTCACATGCTCTTCACTGGTTCTGAGGACTCTCCGGAAACCTGCTACATTATCTCAGATTGGGACAAACAAAGAGAAAGTACTAAAGATGATTATTGTGCATGTGGCCATTTTTGTAGTATGCTTTGTGCCCTACAATTCCATACTTTTCTTATATGCTCTTGTGCGATCTCAAGCCATAGCAAACTGCTCTTTGGAGAGATTTGCTAGGACAATGTACCCAATCACATTATGCATTGCAACAATGAATTGCTGCTTTGACCCCTTCATTTACTACTTCACATCAGAATCTTTTCAAAAGTCTTTCAATATACACCCCCAAATACAAATGGACTCCATTTCCAAGACTGAAACACCTCTAACAATGAAGACTGCACTGCCTGCAATACAGGAGGAAGTGAATGACCAGGCTATTACAAATGGAGGTGATCCAACTGCTGAATCACATTTCTAATGGCTTGTCTACATATAGAGTTATTCCTGATTAACTATCCCTGATTCACTCCCAGGGATGAAAGTAGGCCGGTACGGGCTGGTATGATGTACCAGTAAGAAGCCGGTACCAGCCCGTATGCAGCCGACCTTAAAGCGTTGCCATGGCAGTGCTTTAACGTCACTGCCCCTTTTGCCCCCCCATCGGCAGCCCTGCCAGAAGGGACCCTATCGGCAGGGCCACCGACGGGAGGGGCAAAAGGGGCAGCTGCCCTGGGGCTGGTGATTTAAAAGGGCCTGGGGCTCCTGGCCGCCGATACCGCGTGAGCGGCCAGAGCCCTTTTAAATCGCCGCTAGAGCCCCGGGTGGCCCAGGCCAGGCAGCACAGATGGGCTGGCTGAGGGAGGCTGACGCCCTGCCCCTTCCGCAGGCCCAGAGCCAGGCCCCCATACTGGTAAGTGTTTAATATTACTTTCACCCTTGTTCACTCCACATATGGATATTCTTATTCCAGAATAAGAGTGCCTTGTTCCTAAGTAGCTTAACTCACTTGAATTTAGCTTTCAAAGTGTCCACACGTGGAGTTAATCGGAGATTTCTCCATGTGTAGATAAGCCCATCAGATAACAGGTTTCTCAATTTTGAGAACTCAAGATATGTAAGTCAAGGTAGATCTCTCTCTGGAGATTATTTATGGAGAGAATGGAGCGGATTCTTGCATTGAATGATGCCAACATTTGGTATGTTTTCCTAGGATTAAACATGGGACCAGTCAGGAAATATAAAAACTTTATCTTACTTTAGAAATCTCAGTCAATTTTTTCCTGCCTTCTGAAAATACAGGATATGTTAAGTCAATTTCACACATATGTATGTTTTCTTTCAAACAGATAATAAAAATTTTCAGCTTTACTATGAGTGTATATTCTGGGTTTACTAGATACAGGGTTCTTTTTAAATGAGAGTAGGTATGGGTTGGTTTGGAGCTTAATTAGTTCTCTTACAGAATGCAGGAAATGGTTGTTTGTTGTACTAATAATAGGAAAGAGCAAATAATTAAAGGACTTTGATATACAAAGTCACCTGCAAGATGCTGTATTCTTTTGAGCTGCATGATTAAGTTAGCTTTCAATTGATTTTAGCACTGTATTAAACACCAACTGTAGATAAAAGAAAAAGCATATTACAGCATTGTTAAGACTGGTGTTTCTACAGCCCATGATGTTACTGCAAAGTACAGGGCCAGTCCTTACTCAGCACAGTCAGCTCAAAGCAAGGATCTGATCCCACAAAGTTCTTGCTCCAGCAGCTCTCTTAATAACATTAATAATACACATTTTCTGGTTGATGGTGTAAGTCTTTTTCTAATTCAGAGCTATCAGGGATAAAAACAGTGAGACCACAATGAACTGAAGAGAGAGACTTCCATTTAACCATTTGTTTTAATTCTCACATGTTGAATCTATTTTTTTATTTATTAATGGAGATATCCCATCTCCTAGAACTGGAAGGGACCTTGAAAGGTCATCAAGTCCAGCCCCCTGCCTTCACTAGCAGGACCAAGTACTGATTTTGCCCCAGATCCCCAAGTGGCCCCCTCAAGGATTGAACTCACAACCCTGGGTTTAGCAGGCCAATGCTCAAACCACTGAGCTATCCCTCCCCCCAGACAGATTTTTACCCCAGTTCCCTAAATAGCCCCCTGAAGGATTGAACTCACAACCCTGGGTTTAGCAGGCCAATGCTCAAACCACTGAGCTATCCCTCCCCCACCACTGAGCTAATCTCCTGTGACATTTCAAGCAACCCATTAGGTCTAATTACGTCTTGAAATGGTTGGAGTTTAAATGCTTACTTACTAAGTGGATTGCAAAAAAAAAAAATTTCACTTTGAAAATAATATTTATTTAGCACTACCATTGTTTTCAATGAAAGAGAAACAGCCATACACTGAGGAAGACAAAGAAAGATCTTGTAGTTCAACATATTTTAGCTCTTAAATAACTACAGCACCTGACTTCTGGCACTCAGGTACAGAATGGCTATATGATAAATTCCCGATACACAATCTCACAGTCAAAATGATAGAGTGGCCAAACCTTGATAGCTTGGCTTTGCGTTATTGCCATCTTGACTAGAAACTAACCTCTCGTACTGGGATTTACTGCTGCATAAGTGTCAGGGCAACAATGGGCAGTCAGCATTTCCAGACTGGAAAGAAAACATGACAACAAGGAGAAAGGATTCTAGCCACTTGGGGGTGTAAGTCAATAGCTGGAACAGGTGGCGGGGCAGGGTACACCAGCATTGCCCTGGTGAACACTCTTTGATGCTTTGAGAAATACAGGCAACTCAAATGATAAAATGAATTAGCTGGCATTTTACAAAGGTGCAGGGTTTGCTCAGCAACCAGTCACCATGCCTGCTTTGCATCACCAAAACCACCATCAAGTACAAAACATGCATCCAATTTTAACCAGATTGTTTTGCTCCCCCTTCAACAAAATGCTTGGACCTCTATAGGAACATGTGTGCTCAAGGAGGAGTTTGTTCCTGTAATTCAATACAGCCATTTGAGTCTTATGCCAAGTGGAAGAAAAGTTCCCCTTCCATCCCCCCCCCCCCCCCCAATCTACACCTGCACTGTACCATTTACAAGGATTTCTGCAATTTCGATTTCCTTTGGGTGATGAACCCGTTTCAACACTTGCCATAAGTCGTATGCATTTCAAAGAAGCTGCTTCCATCGCTTCAGATCAAAATCCAAGATGTGGCAAGAGAGATTTGTTTGTGGTAAACTATCTTTCACACCGGAGCACTGACAAGGAAGCAGTCGGGTCTGTCAAATCAATAACAAGTCTGGCACGCCTTTACAGTAGGTATTCCAGCTTTCCACGCGCACCCCCTCCCCCCATTACTGGCTCTTGAATGTTGATACCTAAAATGTTAAAAATTGCATGTACTGGGGAGACGGAACTTTATTGTGGGTGGGAGGGAACAAGGAATGAAAAGGGAAAGGGGTATAATTGGAAGCTAGATTACTGAATTAATGATGCATTTCTAAACTTTTAATCAAGCCCTTTTCCATTGAGTAAGGAAAAACAGGGTAAACAAGTAAGCTCAGATCTCACAGGCAGGGTCCATTTATATTATTATTTCAGTCTTACAAAAGAGAAAATGGAAACTTCTGTGTAGATGCCAGCTCTCTCTCAATGGAAAGCTTTGACTTTCAGCTTGTGACGCTCTGTTCATTAAATCTTCTTTCATGCAATAAGCATGATTCTTGAATTATGTGGGGGTAGTTGGGATGTTCTTAGGCCAAAATCTGTTCTCAGCTAATGAATGCAAGGGAGTTTCATTGGTGAGAACAGAATTTGGCCCACTGTGTCAAAGTTGACTACAAAGGAGTATCTTGTTACCAATGATCTTGGGAAACCTCATGCTCTACTCAACTCTATGCTTTTACTAGTCAAATTTGCAGGACTTTTTAAAAAAACCTAGAAACCACTGTCTAGCCTTCTTAAGGAAATGTTAAAAGAGGAGGGAAAGAACTGTATGTGACTGGATACCATCCAGCCTGTACATGCATAGCTTAACTGTAATGCTAGTATAATGGTGGTCTTTTTCTAAGTGAAACTAGTGCCAATGCTTACAAATTTCTGTTTGCAGTTTTATGGGGTGAGAGCTGTGGTTGATATTCTCACATAAAATGTAATACTATCATCATGTGCCAAAATGCTAACTGAAAAGATTCATTATTTTGTAATTTAATACGTTATAAGTTATATGGAGATCATATGCTGACTGGCATATCTGGTAGGACAGTTTTTTGACAGATTTTTTTTTCTAGGTCAGGTATACCAAGTAAATGCCTGTATGGTTTGTATACAAGTAACTAATGCATTGAAAGGGAGGAAAATAATTTTTCAGATGCTAGTAAGCAAGGCTGCAAGGAACTCTGGTGGCAAATGAAAAAGTGGATTCCGTTTGCCTGGATAACTTGCAGCTGGGTCCTCTCCCTCTTCCCTTCTGCACCCCCTCCCCCATACACACACACACCGCCCCTGGCCAACAAAGGGCTTCTGTTAATGAATAGCACAAAACAGAAACATTAATTTAGATGCAAGAAACAAATTAAGGAGGTTGATGCTCTCATCTAGCTGAAACTGTGAGAGACAAGACTCAAGCTATAAACTTAATCAAGGATTCCATCTATTCGCAACCAGCTTTTCCTTTTTACAAATGCCACTTATGTGAATCACAAAACTATAGCTTACTATATAATTTTGGGCCACTAATCTTTCTTTAACTCTGGTGCTAAGCTGGAGCATTCGCAAACACTGATGTGTGAAGAATATCTTCCACTTGTGTATATATGCATATCTATGTAAAATGCCATACGAATCTCATCTAAGGGTTTTGGATAGTAATGTTGTGAATTTCTAAAGAGGTTGGTTATATTAAGGCCGTTATGTGCAGCTGTGGGACCACATTTTATGTGGTAGTTCGCAAGACAGAGCTACTTTTATAGCAGAAGAAAAGTGTGTGTTTATCGGATGGGGTAAGTTTTCATTGGCTTTGCAGAATGAAGGGAAACTATCCAGACTAAATTTTAAATGGCCTTCAAGAGCAGACAGGCACCAGAAGGTCACATAGAGAGTCTGTACATTGGGTCAGGGTACCCAGAGGCCGTGCTGGCTTGGTGAATAAGGAAGAAGAGGAAAAAGCACCCACACCACAGGTGAGTTACACAGTGATACATGAAAGTAAGTTCTCTGCCCCATGAGTGCCACTATACCCTATTAGCCATACCTTCCTCTCAGATTTTGTGGGGAGGGACTCCAACCCCTAAGCATCTCTAATAATCCCAATAACATTCTTGGGGGCCTCTCATACTACACTGCTTCAGGAACAATGGGAGTTGGAACACCTACTCTCCTTACACATCCAAAGGCAGTGGGCTGTAGCCGTTGAAGGGCTTCCCCACCAGCGGGGAATTTCCTCCTTCCCTCCACAACCTTTAAAGAGGGGCATATTTTCAGCAATATGGGTCCCTATCCCCAGCCAGCACACTGGGGAGGCACCAGCCATGCTGTCCCAATTGGCTTCTCCTCAGTAACTCCTCTGTCATTCCCAATGGGCTCAATTGCTATAAATTTAGGAAGGAGACAGCCACTTCCCGGGGAAAGTGCCATCTCAGGACAGGGAACGGCAATAGGTAACAGTGACTGCTCTCAAGAAGTTTCTGTGGGCCACGCAGTGCCCCAAATGTTTACAGCATAAAGAATGACTAGTGAGGTAATCAGATCAGGACCTAGCTGTATATTTAGTATCTTAGGAACAGGCAAATATAAAGGCTTTGCTGCATCTGAAGGGATGTGTTGTCCATAGTTGACTTCAAGAACACATGTCAAAGCAATGATCTGTTCATGGAGTATGAGATGTTGGTTTCCATTAATCGACTAGGAGGGGAATATTTATTTTGATTAAGATTAAAGGACTAATCCCTTTGAAAATAGAAACCCTACTTTTCTCCAGATTGGAAACAGCTGTAATTTGAACTACCATACACTGCCTTGAGACCTGACAGAGCCCTCTAATAGAGAGCTACTCAGAATTGGGTCTCTGATGCACTTCTCAGAACCAGGGCTGTAACTGCCAAGTGTACCAGCTTGCTGAACGAGGGGATGAGTACTGGAGTTATTTTATTTTGTGAATTAAATGCACCGATGATTTAGCTGAGATCACTGTATTTAAAATGATGCACTCAAGACCTGAAAAGTTAAAAACAACTAGTTAGTATCTGAGGGCTTGTCTACACTGGCAATTTACAGCGCTGCAACTTTCTCACTCAGGGGGTGAAAAAACACCCCTCTGAGCGCAGCAAGTTTCAGCGCTGTAAAACGCCAGTGTAGATAGTGCACCAGCGCTCGGAGCCACACTCCCAGCGCTCGGAACTATGCCCCTCGTGGAGGTGGTTTTTTTACAGTGCTAGGAGAGCTCTCCCCCAGCGCTCTGCCATGACAACACAAGCCACGTTAAAGCGCTGCCACGACAGCACTTTAGCGTTGCCAGTGTAGACTAGCCCTTAACGTTTTTATAAGCTTCCGGTGGCTTTTTTCAGAGTAGAACACCAGTTGAAATAATATTTATTAAACTTAATGCTACGTGCAATTCTCTTTATGAATCTTTAAACTTCACCCTTATCCTATTAGATGCAAGATGCACTAACAGTTCTAACTTATGTAAAATATATTAATGCAAGAAGGAAAGTAGCTGGTTTCCCCTTCAGAATTAGTTAGTGCAAGTTTTCCCAAAGACACTAAGGCCAGGTCTACACTACCGCGGTAGTTTGACAGCTGGCAATCGAACTTCCGGGTTCGATTTATCGCGTCTGGTCTGGACGCGATAAATCGATCCCGGAAGCGCTCGCCTTCGACTGCGGTACTCCAGCTCGGCGAGAGGAGTACTGCGGAGTCGACGGGGAGCCTGCCTGCCACGTGTGGACCGCGTCTGAACCGCGGTAAGTTCGAACTAAGGTATGTCGACTTCAGCTACGTTATTCACGTAGCTGAAGTTGCGTACCTTAGTTCGAATTTGGGGGTTAGTGTAGACCAGGCCTAAGAAAAATCTTGCATTAGCACTTCTGTCTGTGGAATTTTGACTATAAACATGTAAATATTGTATATAATTTTATTTAGCATCTTGAGTTTTTTGCGGTGTTCACTATTATATTTGTATAATGAAGATGGACACCATTTGAGAAAAAAAGTGAGTATATTCAGCAAAATAAATTAATATGAATACACACAGATTAACCAAAATAACATTTAAACTGAAGCTTTACTATAGACCATTTGAAAAAACAAGGTCCATCACACAAGCAGAATTTCCTGGAGAGCATTAGCCTGGGAATCTGGTCATTCTCATCTTGTTGTTTTATATAAATACCCAAGCCTTTTTTTGTGGTAGCACTTCATTTGCCTTAGGTCTCCAGGACCAAGCAACACTTCCTTTGATGTTGCTCTTATTCATTAAACCACTTCTGAAAGTCGGCATCATTAGACCGCAGAAGTCAGATGATGACACATTCAGAGTGGTTGCCAGAGAGAACTCATTTGATGTAGTTTATTTCCTTTAATTCCCAGCTGTCTGTCTGGCAGAGGACAGTAGAATCAAACACATACTACACTAAAGGACCACAGCAGTGTCTCTGAAGGCCAGAGTACCATTTTGTCATCACTTGTGTAACACATTTTTTCCCCTCGGGGGAAAATGGATCTCTGGTTTCCCCATTTCACTCCTTTTACTCCCTATTTTTGATGAATTGCTGGGTGATGTTTCCTGTGGAGCCTGTCAATACTGCTATGTAAACCAGAAAGAGAGGATTGCTCCATAATGATGGTTGGAGATTCCTCCAACAGCCACTATTTTAGTTCTTGGCCTTTTAATTGATTTCAACTGGAACATTGGCACAGACCTGGCCTGAAGACTGGATTCTATTGTTCAATGAATTCTGAAGACTTTTCCAGAAATTGGATGGAACGTGTTACCCAAAGTCAGCATTTTGCATATGTTCTCTTTGAAAAAAGTGGGCTAGCAGAAAAATGATTGACCCTAAAGCAAAGATTGACCCTGAGAAGCTCTTCCCTAGGGAACCTGAGTCCCAGGCATTGCACTTGAAAGCTATATCAACTTCTGTGATCAAGTCATCTAGGAATAAATGGCCTTTCTGAATTATTTCATTTTGCTAAATTCATATTAGCTGCAATAAGACTACCAGAGAGAATGCTTCACACCAGAGAATCCCATTGTTCAGTGAAAAATCAATGAAATCAGAACACAGCTACTCAGATCATTCCAGTGTTGCCTTTTACATAAGCTGAAGCACATTAAATTCAACTTCTGCAAAAGGAACACTGGTGAAAGACAACCAAATCCCTGCACTTATTTACTGGCATCAGAACTATAACTTTTCAGTTGATCATGTCTTTGCAGCGTCATAATATTGATAAAACATAACCTCCCCTGTCACATTTCATATGGCCAGAGTAAGACAGTAAATCATCAGAATAAGATCTCTGGTGATTACTGATGTCAGGTGTGATTTTTCAAAGTCAGGTGCTAAACCTCCTGGCCCCAATTCTGCAAGGCTTGATCATGTAAGTATTTAGATTTACAAAAACACCTCTAAAGAAGGGCACTTAAGTATATACTCATAATGAACTTGATGTAGGGTTTAAAAATACAACAAAATTAATACTCAACGGTAACTAAACTGCAGCAGTACAATTTCATATAATCCATCATCAGCAAACCAGGCGATTTACAAGCTAGAAGTCATGTCGCCCTTCAAATAATTCCCCACATTTTCAATCACCTGATCAAAAAGATGAGCTTTGCAATAAGGACTTTTTTCTAGAATCAAGTTCAGGTGCCTTTTTCCTTATCAAATCATAAGAAGCAAGAAGATGAGCACAGGTAAAGCCCTCCCTCTGCACTCCTGTCTGGAGAAGAGTCCTTCTGTTCTATATGTAACATTCAACCCCCTTCCTTACCTCCTGCTTGATGAATTGGCAGAATGACAAGGGACACCTGCCAAATAAACCAACTTCTTAAGCTCTGCTGATCCTGGATATAGTGCCACAGGAGGTGCAGAAGTGTTGGAGGATGTTTCCGGCAGACCCGCTGGTGTAGGGTGCTTACAGCCCAAATAAGCAGAACCCCTCTGAATCTCAAAGAGCCTATCATACATCCCATCATACCAACCCACCACAGAACTGAACTGGAAAATAGAATTGGCCTGTAGCATTCAAGTAACCCTACAGTTTTTTCTTGCCAAGTTTGTATATGTATATCAATACTTGCAACAGAATAAAGTTTGAAACCTGCTGAATGTTCCTTTTACTATCCTGGTCACTTGGCGACATTTACCAATCAGCACATAGTTCTAATGTTGGCAGGGTTTTGCATTTTACATTTGCAGGTCACCATGAACTTTCCATTTTTGCATGTGCTCATCCCAAAGATTCCCAGTCTCTCACACAAGCTGTTCAAAACACTCTTCACAGCTCAAAAAGGGAAGGAAAACTGCACAAATATCTGAAGTAGGGACAACCCTTCCTACATGGTAATCACCATCTGACCTATCTCAACTATGCCATGTGACTTAAATTTGAAATCTCAAGTAACATTCACAACGAACTGGTTTTGTAATCCAACCAGAAAGTAAAATAGATCGCTGAATAAATTTGGATGACAAATAGATCCATGATCTTCATTTGCTCTCAGATATTCTGCAAGCCAAAATCAATCACAATTTTGGCAATTACATCCCCCCTTTCTAAAAGCTTCCTATACAATATCATCAGATACTTTTCACTTCCTGTCCTACATTAGGTAGTGTAGCTGTTCACTAGTGACCAGTAGCCATATTACACTCTACAGCACTACTGGCTGGAAAGTTCTCAGTGGGGCCCCCTTGGTTATGCTCTATCACTAAACTAAAGGTTGAAGGGAGAATTGGGTGATTTTGTGTTGCCTCTTTTCTTGGTAATGCTTGAGAAAAAGCATTGTTCTTTAAATGGAAAAAACAAGTAAATAGACTGCCCTGTCCCACATCCTTCCTGTGTGCAGGCCCATGCATACTTAGGACACAGAGCGTATCAAGCTAAGATGGGGTGAAACATCTGTAGGAGCTCATTCTTAATGTATTATTATCAGTGCCCTAGAGGCGGCTGCATTTCAGTGGTGGGCAAACTGATTCCAATATATTATCATAATTAAACAACAGTATTGCAATTGCATCTAGAGACCTCGATCAGGAATTGGGGCCCACTGTGCTAGGCACTTCACACTCAATAGAGAAGGATGGTTGCTTCGGTTTGAATGGGCTCAGTAATTAAGAGCCCAGTACTGCTGTCCTTGCTCAGGCAAAATTCCTATTGATTTCAGCGAGGTTTAGGCTGGGTGAGTACTGCACAATTTTAGAGAGCGAGCAGAACAATATGTTAACTGCTAAAATGGAATAGCTTTGGAGGAGGAACTCAGACTCCAGGATACAGATAAATAAGATACTTAAAATAAATAAATAAAACTAAGAGTGCCTATGTGTACTTATGGAAATAAGTGATACCCGTACAAGCACCTTTATATCCCCATTACTTCGTCCACACTAACGGGTTGTACCACTTTAACTACATCTGCTTCAAAACCAATATATTAAGTGTACAAAAGATGGGTGTAGCTCAGCCCTAAATAAAATCAGTTTTAAAAAACGCTTAGGTCTACTCTTAAAATGTAGCCTAGTGATGTCAGTTAGGGGGCATGACTTTTTTTAACGGACATATACCTCTACCCCGATATAACACGACCCGATATAACACAAATTCGGATATAACGCGGTAAAGCAGCGCTCCGGGGGGGCGGGGCTGAGCACTCCGGTGGATCAAAGCAAGTTCGATATAACGCGGTTTCACCTATAACGTGGTAAGATTTTTTTTGGCTCCTGAAGACAGCGTTATATCGGGGTAGAGGTGTACTTATACTGATGTGTGCAAGTGAGACCTCAAAGAAATGGACACGGATGTGGACAAAAGATCACACTCAAGACCGCAGCCTTTGGAAACAAGAGCTTAACAAAGGTCTCCGGAGTTACGAGAGGAAGCAGTCCAGCTTAGCAGAGGAGAAAAGAGCTTGCAGAAGGCAGAGTGCAAAGGGTTGAAACATCACCTTTAAATGTGACAGATGTGGCAGAGATTGTCTCTCTCGAGTGGGTCTCTTCAGCCACGTTCGTGGCTGCCATAAAACCAACAGAGTAAGTTCTTTACCTCTCAGGGGCGCATACCCATGGTCTCTCGAGACTGAAGGATGCCTACTACTACTACTTATACTGGTATAACTCCTAGTGTAGATGCATTTATACAAGCATGGAAGTGATTTTGCCAGTATAGCTTATCTTTCTCAAGGAACTGGTGTAAGCTATCCCAGCAGAAGCACTTTTATACTGGTATAAGTGGTGTCTACACCAGAAGGGCTTGCCTGAATATAGTTATGCCAGCAAAACTTTTCTAACTTAGACAAGGTCTTAGTTAAACCAGTGCAAACCCCTGTGGTCATGCTACAGGCATGTCTACTTATGGGTGCTACAGCAGCACAGCTACAGTGCTGCAGCTATGCCACTGTAGTGTTGGCACTTCCTACATCGATGGAAGTGGTTTTGTCTGCTGGTGTAGATAATCCACTTCCCTGTGGGGTGGGTGGTAGCTTGGTCAACAGAAGGATTCTTCCATGGACTTAGCTGCGTCTACACTGGGGATTAGATTGATTTACTAAGAATCATATTACACACACACACACACACACAAAACTGCATCTATGGTAGGGGATTGTGTTAAGTTTGTATGTGTAGACAAAGAGAACATCCAAGGTAACAGTGACCTGATACATCTGCTGATACAAAAAAAAAAAGTGCTGAATATTGTATTTGCTTTGCATAATCCTTGTGCAGGCCAAGCTCCCATTAACTTCAGATGGATTTTGATATGTACAACGATTGCAGGATCGGACATTCTGACTAATTAGATAGATCCATATGTTTCAGAGAATTTTTGACACGAAAACATCCCAAGTACTATGCAATCTAACACGGTAGTAAAGCATCTAAGACTGTGTCTAAATAAAGAAGTTGTACCGGTTTAAGTTAAACAGTATTTTAAAAACCAATTTAGCTAGCTGTATGCAGGGCCGGCTCCAGGCACCAGCTTGCCAAGCAGGTGCTTGGGGCGGCCACTCTGGAGAGGGGTGGCACGTCCAGCTATTCAGCGGCAATTCGGCAGATGGTCCTTCACTCCCACTTGGAGTGAAGGACCTTCCGCCAAATTGCCGCCGCAGATTGCGATCGCGGCTTTTTTTTTTTTTTTTTTTTTGCCGCTTGGGGCAGCAAAAACCCTGGAGCCGGCCCTGGCTGCATGCAAACTCCTTGGTGGACCCTTTTCGTTCAGTTCCAATTCCTAGATCAAGTTATGCTAAACCAAAATAAGGCTTTAAACCAAAATAATGCCCACCCAGGGGGTTGCGGTGGATTAGCTAACTAAAGGTGTGAGATTTACAGCAGTGCAATTTTTTTCATTTAGGCAAGGTCTAGGGAATAATGCAACTAAGCTACATTATATCAAAGTTGGCCTCTAGTCATTTTAATCATGCACTGAGGCACAAATCTCTGTTGGTGACAATCGGGTCAGAGTCATCTAAACAGCTACCAGACAGAAATGATTTCAAGTCACTACCAATCTGGACTAGATTCAAACTGATAATCCATCCAATCCAGGTGAATGCCTGTGCATAAAATGACTAATACGCTGAGCCATGCACTCACCTAACAAGATTATGAATCATTAGGTACAAGTGTCTCTCAGGACTGTGGTACCATGGAAGCAATATAACGGTCTGGTCCCTTCAGAATAGTTTCAAGTGAATTTGTAAAGAATTTATGTGGTGCTATCAGCCTGACGAATAACCTAAGCATTTTGGTGACTTTAATGAGCACAGATAGCATGCTGCCTTCACAGTACTTACAGGTTAGGACGAACCAGACATCATCACACATGGTCATTAGGTAAAAGAATGTTTACTGGTTGTGTCAGCCCTGACTTGCCCCATCAAACCTACATTTCAATGCCACTCTCAGCAAAGCACCAGATTCTCAGGTTATGTCTACTCTGCAATAAACCACCTGCAGCTGGCTGGTGTCAGCTGGCTCAGGCTCACAGGGCTCAGGCTATGGGGCTATAAAATTACAGTGTAGACATCCAGCTCCAGCTGGAGCCGAGCCTCTGGGACTCTCCCCCTCATGGGGTTCCAGCAGTGGCGGATTAACAAATTTGCCACCCCTAGGCCCTCAAAAAATTGCCGCCCCCCCTCCCCCCGCCAGCTCACCTCTGCTCCCCCGCGGCAAGCCTGGGGAGAAGGGGAGTTGTGGCGCACTTGGGGGATGGCGGAGGTGGAGTGGAGGTGAGCTGGGGCAGGGAGCGGTTCCCTTCCCCTCCCCCCCCCAAGAGTTACTCCCCACGCCTGCGGGCCCCAGCTCACCTCTGCTCCGCCTCCTCCGAGCGCGCCGCTACTTGCTTCTCCCTCCCTCCCAGCGCTTTTGCGCGGCAAGCCTGTGAGGGAGGTGGAAGGAGGGAAGCGCGGCGCGCCTGGGGGAGGAGGCAGGCTGGGGATTTGGGGAAGGGGCGGAGTTGGGGAGGGGGCGCGAGCAAATTTGCCGCCCCTGAAAATTTGCCGCCCTAGGCGATAATACGCCGCTGGGTTCCAGAGCTCAGACTCCAGCCCAAGCCTACACTGCAATTTTATAGACCTGCAGTCTGAGCCCCATGAGCCAAAGTCAGCTGACACGGGTCAGCCATGGGTGGCTTATTGCAGTGTAGACATACCCTAAGGACTGTTTCAGAGCATGCAAGGGAACCTCCCCACCCCACCCTCAGATGGCATAAGCTTTTCTTTAGCACTCACATGCATAGATATAAGGATCATCTCACTTATTATCCAACCTGACCATAGCCAAATAAGAAAGTTCTCAAAATGTGAGAAAAACAGAAAAGAGGTTTAAAATAATCAGACCTTTATTTGTCACAGATAACATTTTCTATAAACTCTCATGATTCTGGGTTTGTGATATGACTCATTTATATGCTGAAAAAGATGTTTGTTTGTGCCAACATTAGAACTCAAATTGCCCCTAAAAATGTATGCGCCTGATTCTTCTCTCCTACCAGGTTTACACCAGGCTAAATCAATGGAATTATTCCTATTTACACCACTGTCAGACAGTCAGAATCAGGCCCACAATCTCAAAGAATGTGCTTCATATAATTCAATGTCATTTTTAGCTTCATTTTTGATTTCAGATAAGATGAAAATTTTCAAGAGCAACTGAAAGAGCTTCTGAAAAAATATGCAAATTTCCCTTTGATGGGATCAACTTAACTACAAGCTTGAATTTTAAATGGAACTAGTTAGAAGACAGTAATTTTCCAAACTAGTGCTGTGATGCAGGATCTCAGACTAGATGGAGGAATCAAATCCCAATTTCATCCATTCCCATGAGTCTGTAGTATTACACACTTAGGTGTACCTTAAGCCACATGACAATACTAGACATCTGCTTCTTTGGGTATGCAAGTCAAACAAGCTCATGCACCCTAAAATAAAACCAGCCAAGCAGTCATTTCCCTATCAAGTTTCCTGCTAAGAAGCTACAACTAGTTGGCCACGCACCATGGCATTGAAAGCCCTTGTTGGTTTGCGGTAAGTGAAGAGATTTAATTAGTAACTAAGGAAGCAAGGAATTCCTGTTTTGAAAAAAAATTCAAATGGGACAGAAAAACAAATTAGTAATAGTGTGCACATTTTTCCTGGCACTGCAGTCACCTCATAATAAACGTAATGCTATGAACTACACCTTCTTCCTCTGCATGTCCGTCACACTTTCCTTCCCTTGGCAGAATCAAGTTTAAATAAAGAAACATCACCAGTAACTCTGCAGCAAACAGACCCTAAATGGGCAAAGATAAATACAAGTAGCTGAGACCTTCCCTGAGGTGCAGGATACCAAAATTCTTTGTGAGAAACGGGTGCCAAGCCACTTGAGCTACAGATTAGAATTGGCAAGGATTTCAAGGAAGCCACATGTCTGGCTCTGGGACTGGGATAGTGTGTTGTGGTAATGAAATAGCAATCAGGGGTACAATAAAGGAAAATATGTATGCCAGCATGATTGTGGGATGAGGGGCTTATATTACTACAACATCTCCTTTTTAATGCAATAAAAGCAAGAGGCTGTAAGCCAATGTATACAAGTACATGCAAAATAGGTTAATAATAATGTAAAGGAATCAATTTCTATTGTTAACAATTCAGTTAGAACAAGGAGTACTTGTGGCACCTTAGAGACTAACAAATTCTCATTCTTTATAGTCTCTAAGGTGCCACAAGTACTCATTCTTTTTCTCCTGCTGATTATAGCCCACCTTAGTTGATTACTCTCGTTATAGTTAGTATGGCAACACCCATTTTTTCATGTCCTCTGTGTGTGTGTGTGTGTGTATATATATATATATTTTTTCCCTACTGTATTTTCCATTGCATGCATCCGATGAAGTGGGTTTTAGCCCACGAAAGCTTATGCTCAATAAATTTGTTAGTCTCTAAGGTGCCACAACTACTCCTCGTTCTTTTTGCTGATACAGACTAACACGGCTACCACTCTGAAAAAAGTTCAGTTAGAATTATCCTTCAACACCAGAAGGCCTCATCCTGTCTACATAAACACTCAAATTAGGTACTGTTTTTCTGCCTGTGTTTGCAGAGAGCCCAGCACATCCCCAATCCTGGAGCCTTTGGGCTCTAGTGTATTATTATTATATTTGAATTGTGATAGCACCTCTGAACCCCAGTCAGAGATCAGGACTCCCTGTGGTGGGCACTGTACAAACACAATAAAAATGGTGCCTACCCAAAGAAGCTTACAATTTAATAGAAATGTCAAATATTTTATGTATAATTATTATTTAATAGCCAGTGTAAATTAAAATAATGTAATTGGCTGGTGATGATTATACCAACCCCACTTCCAAACATCATTTGCTAACAGTGGCTACTTCCTATTTTAAGCATAGAGGAAAACTCTGGTCATCTCAGAAAGCACCATATGGTCTCATAGAGTATAGACAAAATCTGACTTTTTAATGGCAATTGCTGATGGTATTTGCCCACAGCTCCCACTCTGCTAGATATTTCACTTGAGGGTAATGCTGGAGATTATAAAGCGGTTCCTCGTAACATCAACTCAGTTTCCATAGCTCCAGCTCAGGCAGTAAACCCTCATCTGATAAAGTTAAATACACAGCTGCAGCTGGAGCAGAATGAGACCAATGGGTAGAACCTGGGCAGGATATATATATATCTATTTATTTTTACTAGCTTTGTCTCACTTGACCGCTATAGAAAGGAAGTAGAGGGCTTGAGGATATGGTCAGCGTTTGTGTTTACTTCCTTTTGTTGTAGGTTTTAAGATGCTAGAGATGAAGTTGCTACATTTTGTAAAAGGCAGTTAGTAAAAAT
Organism: Emys orbicularis; assembly: GCF_028017835.1. Classification (NCBI taxonomy): domain Eukaryota; kingdom Metazoa; phylum Chordata; order Testudines; family Emydidae; genus Emys; species Emys orbicularis. The sequence continues at coordinate 27,067,963 of NC_088691.1, forward strand.
GTTTTGTTTTTTTCTTTTAAACCTATGTGAGAGCAGCTGGTTGCTGTGGGGAAGGCTAAATGAAAGCACTGCACCTGGATCCATGGACGTGCCGGAGACAGTCAATGGACAGTGTCTGGCAGCCAGGGCCGGCTCTAGGATTTTTGCCGCCCAAAGCAAAAACAATTTTGGCCGCCCCCCCGCCCCGTTTTTTTAATTACCCCCACCCCCGGCCCCGCCTCAACTCCGCCCCTTCCCCAAATCCCCAGGCCTGCCTCCTCCTCCCAGGCTCTCAAGCCTGGGAGGGGGGGGGGAGCAGCGGCGCGCGAAACAGGTGTTTCGCGCGCCGCGGCCGCTCGGGATCTCCCCCTCCCTCCCAGATTTGAGAGCCTGGGAGGGAGGGCGAGAAGCGGCGGCTGGGGCACATTTTTAGGGGCAGCATTCTGGCGCCGGCTATGCCGCCCCTAAAAATGTGCCGCCCCAAGCACCAGCTTGTTTTGCTGGTGCCTAGAGCCGGCCCTGCTGGCAGCTGCCTGCATCATTGGAGTTATTCTGACTGGGCTGAAGTACAATCCTCTCACAAAGGTTTTGGAGCTGCACTAAATGATTTCTGGCACCTAACAATGAACTTCTGTCCAATGTTAGGAATTCAATGGAACCAATTTTGACTACAAATGTGCACAAGCCTACACATGGGATCTGAATATTCAGGAGCATTTGAAATCAGACCTGCTATCCAGATTCAAATGTTGCTAATAATTTATCTTTATCATGGGCTGGAACCAAACCCCCAGACTCGGGGGGCCAGGGGTGATAGTGAGTGAGTGAGTGAGTGAGTGTGTGTGTGTGTGTGTGTGTCAGTGTCAAAACCAGGATCCAAATTTTGCAGCGTGAAGTCATCTCTAATTCTGATTAGTCATAGAGGAAGTTGTGTAGTCTGACACTTCACAGTGCAGAAGAACTTAAGATCTATCTTTAGATTACTTAGACCAATATGTTCCTGAAGCCTCAGGACTATATTTTCCAAAATCCTCTCTCTCTAATCAATATTGTAATGATGAAGATCAGCCACTTGGCAAGACTTTGTTCTTGCCACATAACTTGTCGCTTTAACATCTAGTAGCAAGTATATTAATGCTGAATAAATGCCTAATTAAATTGGCACTTCAAGGTCTGTCATCGGGCATCTGGGATGCCCTTCTGCAGCAGGAAGCAGTACAACATGTACTCCTGCCTCAGTTTCCTGTTTCAGAGTCACCAGTAACTTCACATGAGCTTTCTTGCCTCAGGAATATCCTTTCTTGGGGCCAGTACTCCATAAAAAGTCCCCAACATAGTACATTTATCACCCCAGTATATATATATCCCATGAAATGTTGCCAATATACAACACTGCCTTCTGCTACATGTGGCTCTATCAATCCTCATCCCAGCCCTTCAAGCTGGAGTGCAACCCACTCTTTCCAGTGGGAACCCATCCCTCTCTCCCTGTGGCCATCTTGTTCCCATGGGTCCCGGTTTCCAGCCCTGGCAATACCAGCAGATAAGTCCCTCCACTGCTCCCCTGCCTTCAGCCCTCGGCTCCAGCTCAGAACTCAGCAGGCAACTCCTGCTGCTGCTCTCTGGCCTTCAGATCCTCTCTGGCTCAGGGACATCAACAGCAAGCCCCTCTCGATGCTCCCCTGCCTTCAGCCTTCTCCCAGGAACCACATGCAATCTTTTAGCTATGGCATTTCTCATCTGCCTCTTTTCCTGGCTCTCACTCACGCATGCAGCTCTGATTCACTGGATCTCTCTCCTCCCCCCTCAGATTTTTCCTGATTCTTTATAGCCCTAGGTGCTGCCCTGCCCTTTTAATTGACCCAACTCGGAGCCCCTGTCTTGGCACAGGGAAGCTGAACCTGTTTCATTTACAGGGGCCAGCCACCCTGTGACAAAGCCAAATGGAAAATCCAGTTTCAGATATTGCCTGGTGGGGGTGCTTTGACTCTCACATAGGCCAGAACCACCTCTGACATGGATACTAAAGAATGATTCCCATAGAAATCTCCAGAAAACATGCTTGGGTATATAAGCAGGGGACTCTCCAGTAGGAGTCAGGAGGTTATACTACCTCTATATTTATCACTGGTGCGGCTGCTACTAGAATACTCTGTTCAGTTCTAGTGTCCACAATTCAAGAAGAGCTTTGTTAAATTACATAGGGTTCAGAGAAGAGCCACGAGAATGATTGAAGGATGGGAAAAGATAGCCTTATAGTGAGAGACTCAAGGAGCTCAATCTATTTAGCTTAACAAAGAGAAGGGTAAGGGGGGGATATGATCACAATGTATAGCTACCTACAAGGGGAACAAAAATTAGACAGTGGGCTCTTCAGTCCAGCAGACAAAGGAATAACAAGATCTAAAGCTGGAAGCTGAAACCAGACAAATTCAGACTGGAAATAAGATGCAAATTTTTAAGTGAGGGCAATTAACCATTGGAACCACTTACCAAGTGTTGTGGTGGATTCTCCATCAGGGTAATTTTAAAATGCAGCGTGGATGTTTTTCTAAAGGATATGCTCTAGTTCAAACAGGAACTAGGCAGGGAAGTCCAATGGCCTGTATTATGCAGGAGGTCAGACTAGCTGATCCCAGTGAACCCTTCTTGTTTGATGATCTAGGAATCACTAAAGCCCTTCTGCAGCCCAACACTTCACATAGAGAATCCAGGCCTCAAAAAGTGATAGACCAAAAATGAGTGACCTCAAATCAAGATCACGAAGGCAGCCACGGCTCGCTTAGCTTCTAAGGGAAAGGACTCCTGCGTTGGTGGATAGCCCTGGTGTCTGAGTCATTATATTTTGTGCACTGGGAGCATTAAAGGAAAGGAAGAAAGGAAGCCACATCTACATCTGGAAAACATTGTTCTAAATTAGGGAATGAAGGATAAATTACAACAAATGGGAGGTGGATGGACACAGAAGTAATCTCTATGTTAATCTGCATCTGCTAGATCAAGCTGCAGTGGCACCATGGAGACATTGTTATAAAATAGTTTACTCTTGCTAGCATGACAAAGGGAAAATAGACCCACATTTGATCCTATTGCATTCCAAGTTACTTACAAACCATGTATGTTATATTCCATTCCATGGTGTTCCAGAAGGAATGTGTTTGTACACAAGTGATTACTAATGAAGGAGGATATTTGAATAAAAGCCAAGTCCACTTCTCTTGCTTGAGCCTTCATCAAATCATAATCCAGTGTTTATGGTATTATAATGGGTTACCATGGAAATTCATCATTATGAGCTCACATCGGGACTGTACCAGAGACAGACTTCATGGAGAGACCATTGTTTAAAAACAAATATTTTTGATGAAAACTTTCAAAAAGAGGCAAGAAATGATGAGTGCTACATGAAAACAAAATGGGTTTATTTCAAAATCTGTTCTATTAAAAAAAGATTTCCCTATAGAGGAAACCCTTTATTATAGCAACTGCAAATCCTGTGCCTGCCTCAGCAGATTCATTTACACACCTGCACTTCACTTGGAAAACATTCTTAGTGGTTCCTGTTGGGCGAGACATACTTTTTCATTGGATTTTTTTTCAGGTCTCGCAGATTTTTTTTGTGGGGATCTGGCTTTAATTATGTAACGGAGAACCACACAGGATCACATTGATATAAGTGTTCTCTAGTTTAGGTCCTTACAGTCGGTTGCACAGGTGACAACTTTCCAATTTGCAGGGGGGTGCTTGAACCCCAGCTCTGTCCTAGGCCACGCTCCCACTCCATCCCTTCCCCCAAGGCCCTGCCCTACCTCTTCCTGCCCCTGCCCCATCCCCTCCCCCGAGGGCACCATGCCCTCGCTCCTCCCCCCAGTGCCTCCTGCATGCTGCGAACCAGCTGATTGCGGCAGGTGGGAGGTGCAGGGAGGCGCAGGGAGGCGCTGATTGGCGGGGCTGCCGGCAGGCAGGAGGCACTGGGCGGGGGAGGGGAGCTGGCTGCCCATCCCAGCCCCGGAGCATCCATGGAGTCGGCACCTATGGTTTGTTGGCTGGGCTCCCTTTTAGAGTCACACTGACCTGCAGGCGAAAAGGCAGGACTGATAACAGTCATGGAAATGAATCCTTCAGTGAGAGGACTTGGATGTTCTCTATGTGTTGAAGTACTGATATTTATTTTATCTATTTTGATTTATACAGAATATAATATATGAGCCCTCATCCGCTGCTCTGGACACCCTAGACAATTTTAAAACCCCACTAAAATAAACAGACCTGTCGATCCTTCCAACTCAAATATGCAGAGATAACAAATATGACTGCCTCTATATAAAGCCATGGTGCGCCCACACCTTGAATACTGCCTACAGTTCTGGACACCCCATCTCAAAAAAGATATGTTAGAATTGGAAAAAGTACAGAAAAGGGCAACAAAAATGATTAGGGTCATGGAACTGTTTCCGTATCAGGAGAGATTAAAATGACAGGGACTGTTCAGCTTAAATGACTAAGGGGAAGATATGATAGGAGGTTTATAAAATCATGAATGGTGTGGAGAAAGTAAATAGGGAATTGTAATTTACCCCTTCACATAACACAACTATCAGGGACACCCAATGAAGTTAATAAGCAGCTGGCTTAAAACAAACATAAGGAAGTACTTCTTCACACAATGCCCATGTTGCACAATCAATCTGTGGAACTCCTTGTCAGGGGATGTTGTGAAGGCCAAAAGTATAAATGGGTTAAAAAAAGGATTAGGTAAGTTCTTGGTCAGGGACACAGCCCCATGCTTTGGGTGTCCCTAAACCTCTGACTGCTAGAAGCTGGGACTGGATCACTCAAATTGCCCTGTTCCATTCATTCCCTCTGAAGCATTTGGCACCGGCCACTGTCAAAAGACAAGATACTGACCTAGATGGATCATTGGTTTGACCCATTATGACCATTCTTATGAAACTGACCCCCAGACCCAGCTCTCCTCAACTCCCATTTTCTCATGAGCCATGGAGAAAAGTGGGACCTTATAGCATATATCTGGAAGGCCAATGCACTCAGGCTGTTATGATGAAGGGAAACAGCGAGTTCCCAAAGGCCCATGGCCTAATCAAGAGCACTTTCTATACCACTGCTAGAGCTGGTCAGAAAATGATTATTTTCCCAGCCAACATAAAAATGACAAAAGCGGAAAAAAATTGGGGGCCAACAACTGATTTGTGTGTCAAAACCCCAAGAACTTTCAGATTTTTCTACGAAGCAGACACTTTCTGCCAAATATTTTTTGTCAAAAACTGAGCTTTAATGGAAAATTGATTTGTGACAGAATTTGTTTGACCAGTCCTAATCAAAGCCTTTTGGAGGCAAATATCGCCTCTTTTCCAAAGCTACCGAAAGGAAACGTGTCATTTCAATTACAAAACTTCTAGTCTGGAAGCAAGGAGCACTGATTGTTCTGTCAGTTCTGCGTAGTGTCACAATGAGCCCTTAACAACCAGGAATGTGTCTTTTGTCAGGGCCCTTCACAATGTCCTTGTTGGTTTTACAAAAGAGACACTCACACCAAACACATTACAGTGTTACATCCCATGTTCTGTGAACTGGCCACCCGAAGAAACAACCAACCATCGACTGAGCTGAAAGGCTGGCTCTGTGCAGGTGTCCTTTAGGGGCCTTCCCCAAAAAGAGCTGTTGTATGCTTACACCTTGTTTCTCACACATACACAGGCCCTTGAACTAAATCCAAGGTGGCAAAGAAGAGGCAGGGGTGTTATGTGGCAGAGGAAAAAATGTGAGAGATAAGCACACATGGGTTCTATTTTTCACTTTGAAAGTCTGGTTGTTTTACCGTTGTGATCAGCATGTCCAAAGCATGGGCCAGTCGACAGATTGGGAATACTTGTTGATGTTGAAGAGGAGGGGGAGATGTGTCCGATTTTACATTTTAGCATTTCACTGAGGTTTGGGGTGTGGGGGAATGAGGTGAGGAATATCACTCTGGCCTTCACGATTTCTTGTGGTGCTCATTGTGACAGAATTAGAACAGATGCGGACCAGTATAAACAACAGGGCCTGCTCTGCACACAGAACTGCCATTGACTGCTGCTTGCCTTTCTCAGTTTCCTTTAATGCCTCTGGGGTGTTGTGTTTAACACTGTATCAAACAAGAATTCAGAGTTCTCCTGCCCATCTGTTTGAGGGCTTGTCTAAAGGGGGCCACTCAGAAAAATTAATCTGAATTAAGGATAAACCAAATGAAGGCCACTTTAATTCTTCATAAGAGTGTCTATATAGAGGTAGAACATGGTTTAACTAATTCACTTTAAATTTACACCTTTGGTTAATTCAGATAAACTTTCCTGAGTGGCCCTAAATCTCCCAAAAATAACACATGAAAAAAATCCTCTCTTTTACACTTTATGAACAAAAATCACAACATTTAGCAAAGTGACTAAAGTTTTCAGAATTAGGCAGTTGGACATTTTTTCTTACCTCTCAATGACATGAGGTGTCTGACTGCGCAAGAATGAGCATGCAATGCAGGATGAGGACACTGGCTGGTATCTGTGGACGGGAATTCCACTCCACACATCAGCTGGAGCAAGGAGAGGTGGTCAGGTTCAAGGGTCATCCAAACACGCTCCTCCTTGTCATCTACAGGTGGATCCTGAGAATCAACACACTCATCAGGACTGAACATGACATGGACTTGACAGATCCTTCACATTCCATGAATATAATCAGTGCCGTTCATCCACTCTTAGGGCACTGCCTACTGTGTGTGTGTGTGGGGGGGGGGGGGGGGGGGGGTGGGGGGGTTTCTCAAGACTTTCCTTAAAGGCCAAACGTTTTATTGCCTCTGCTCTGCCCCTGTGTTCCAGCCTCAGAAAATTCAACTGGGTACTGCCATAACACAAACATCTGGAATCCCTGTGCTTGACTCATTGCTCCCCAACCTACAACTTGCCCTGCTAAAAAATTGAGCTATATGCATTACCCTGCTGTACACTAGGGAAAGTGGCTGAGTTGAGGTCTGGATTAGCTAGTACATGTTAGCTAAACCTAACCCAAACTTAGTCTTGGGGTCTGAAGTGGGGTCTGGAAACCTTGCATTATTACTTGCAAAAGCTGCGTACAACACTTGATGGTGCACAATGCAAGTGGAAATGGTCTCTGCCACATTAAGGATAACATACCAAAATCTACCTATGCAGGTGATGATGCATCTGATTTATTTCTGTGGATGCCCAATATGTACACATTTGAAGGACAAGGGATGGTAATATCTGCCAAGTGTCATGCAACAGTGGATCCTCATGGAAAGAACAAGGTTTCCCATGCTGTTCCCCCTCTGAGAAGCTAGGAGGCAGGTGAGCAGGCAGCCAGGTCTTTCTTTTACCTCCCCCTTCACGTTCCTCTCACTGGTTCCCATGCCCCGCAGTGCTGCACAATTGGGGAAAAGGGAGTCAGGAGGAGGTGAGCACTGACTGCCTCACACCCACCTGACCACTTTCCAAACTGAGCAACAAGAGGGAGCAAATACTTCTCCTCCCATGGGGATGGGTGGAGATGAGGGAAGTGGAGAGACCTGGAGAATGTGTGTGAATGAACTGGATAGCCTGGTTTGGACAAGCCAAGGGAAGGGAAATAAGAGCAGAGGGGGGATGGCTGAGGAGGAGAAGTAGGGAGAAAGACAACTAGCTAGTGGGCAAAGAGACAATGGAGAAGCAGAAGGAGACAGTGTGGAATAGGAGGAGGAGAGAAAACACTTAAGGTAAAATAGGAGGAGACTGGCCAAATCAGAACAATCCACGTGCTGCAAAGTTACTCCTCCTCTGTCCAGCATTCTACACAGGTTACCACCTATTACGCTAGTGACCAGGAACTAGGGAAGGAAGAACACATCGCCCCAGGGGCCCAGCTTCTGCTGACTCACACCATACCTAACCACGTATTTCAGGCTAGGAGTGCAACCAATTTACAGTCTCGCAGCCCCTCCTCATGGCAGAATTGCTCTGCTGCAGCCTCCCATTGAGATCAATGTAAAACTGCAAACACCAGCTTATGTTTTCGTAGGAGAGCTTGAACAGGCTACATTCTGCCCTCAGCTACACCTCTGGATAAGCCCTTTGTCTTCAGACTCTACCCTCATCGTCTTTCAGCAGAATTGCAGAAAATTCACTGAGACCAGGATTTGGCCCTACAAGCAGAATTTACTTTAACAATTCTATTAACAATGCACAAGTTAGACTAGAATCCAGCTCACCTTCCCATAGAGCCCAGAGGTATTGGTTCTGCAGAGTTAACAGGAGCAAAAAAAACAGTGGTTAAAAACTTATTTTCATCCCCAAGTGATTCTGAAAACACAGGGAGCTTTGCTGACTACGGAGGTATCATTTTACATAGTAGCTTTCCAGAGGGGAGCACACTTTGACCAATTTCAATATTATTACAAGTTTACGTTGCCGTCACATCTAGAGTGCAGACAGATCAGAGCCCCCGTCCCGTTGTTCTAGGTGCTGTACATACATACAGAAAATAACCTTGAAAGATCTGCTTCCTGTAAGCTCACTGCCTTCCCTAAATCCACCACTGACACTCTCAATTTTCCCAATACTGCCACATGGACCTAGGAAGGTTAAGCATTTTAAGGGCTCCTGAAAGGCACTGGGCATTTAGTGGAAGCACCAGGCTGAGCAAAATCACCAGAAGTCAAAGCAGTAGTTGACACCATAGCAGAAAAAGGTCCATTAAAGTTAGGAGTAAGGACTGAATCTAGGGATGGGAGGAGGAGAAGTTAGGAAAGGAGTGTGTCTTTGGACACAGGAGCTGGTTATTAAGTACATTTGTTGGGGATAAGGTCTTTTCAGTGTATATTTCATGTCTTAACATTGTGAAAGGGACTTGATTTTACATGCAGTGAGTTTCACATTAAGGATTATAGTTAGCTCGTAGTTAAGGTGAGCACTGTCCTCTTGTGGTCGATTTGAGGAATAGAGGGAGGAAGAGTAAGAAAACTCAAATAACAAGTTCAGTGGGAGAAATGGCACATACCGTTGCCATGGACAGTGTTTTGCAAGTACTTCGAGCCATTTCCGATCATCAAATGTCTCTAGCCTTTAGAGACAGAGAGAAAAAAAAAAAGCTCCATATTTACTACTGCTCACATCCATTCATTCCCAGGACAACCCCCCCTGATCATCTCAGCCTGTTTTCCAGCAAAGATTTAACATGGAAGTGTTACAGTCAAGTATCCTATAACTGAGCTCATTTAGGGGGGCTTTGGAGCAGAGCCTGGAGCTGAAACGGAGCCGGAGCCCAGCTCCAAAGCCCTTTTACAATACACTTACTAGTATGTACAGAAGCATAATGGCCACAGGCTGCACTCTTCCTCCACATTGGCATTAGTGTCCCTTGACCAGGCAGAGAGGGAGCAGAGCTACCCCTACCACTCCCTAAAGCTCTATCACATCCTTCTAGGGTTCTAATCTCACTCAGTACCTCCTCCAAGCTGTCCCTTCCTTCCCCCAGCATGATTTATACATGGCAGCTGGGCTCACTAGGGTAATGAGCCTCAGTTGTATCTGCTTTCTAGTCTCTTTGCAGTTCCCCACACCTGCAGACCTGACTGGGCAAATGGAGAGTTTGCCTTGCTATATCTACTGAATCCTAGCTTTGCTGCCCAGGCACTTCACAGGAGCCAAATATTGTGATGACGCCACATAAGCGGTGTCCATATTGACGGATGCGTAGTAAACCCTGTCATAGCCACAGAAACTAACACTATGTTGAACTTGCTAAAACCCACAAAAAGGAACCCAGTCTTTAGGGGTAAATTGCTCAGCTTCTGCCAGAATATTTATTGAGAAAGTTGATGGAACACACTGTGTAAAAAGTGTGGCATCAAAACCCCCAAATTGAATAAAACCACACTGAATCAGCTGCATTTAAATGGACCTAAAGTAGGTGATTTTTGACATCCTGGCAGGAAAATGGACCAAAATGCATGTATACAAAGTACTTAAAAACATTCAGAAACAAGGTTTGATCCAATGCCTATTGCAGTGAATGGGAGTCTGTCAGTTAACTTCAGTGGGTATTGGATGAAGGCCATACTGCTGTTTGTTCTTTTATACTCCAGCAGAAGCAGATAATATTAATATCTAGGATATTAAATAACAGCTATTTTTATTAGGGCTGCCAATTAATCGTGGTTAACTCACATGATTAACTAAAAAAAATAATAATTATTAAAAAAATTAATCACGATTAATCGCAGTTTTAATCACACTGTTAAACAATAGAATACAAATGGAAATGTATTAAATATTTTTGGATGTATTTCTACATTTTCAAATATATTGATTTCAGTTACAACACAGAATACAAAGTGCACACTGCTCACTGTATTTTTTTATTACAAATATTTGCACTGTAAAAATGATAAAAGAAATAGTATTTTTCAGTTCACCTCATATAAGTACTGTAGTGCAATCTCTTTATCATGAAAATGCAACTTACAAATGTAGATTTTTTTGTTATATAACTGCATTCAAAAACAAAACAATGTAAAACTTTAGCGCCTACAAGTCCACTCAGTCCTACTTCTTGTTCAACCAATCACTAAGAAAAAACAAGTTTGTTTACCTTTACGGAAGACAATGCTGCCCTCTTCTTATTTACAATGTCACCAGAAAGTGAGAACAGGCATTTGCATGGGACTTTTGTAGCCAGCATTGCAAGGTATTTACGTGCCAGATATGCTAAACATTCGTATGCCTCTTCATGCTTCAGCCTTAGGTTCCCCCATACTCTTTAACTCATCCTGCTAACATGTGACAACTACTAACTGCCTTGTCTTCACTAGGAGTTTACCTCAAGTTAGTAGAGCTTTTGTTTCTCTAGTGAAGACAAGGCCTAAAAGAGAGCTTGATATCACTGTTCTTGGTGAATTGCTATGGATGCATGTGGTTTTGGAAATGTGTGAGGAGCCCAGCTGCCACACCAAGAGGCACTCAATGAGTAACTCAAACAAAATAAAGGCATGAAAGTCTAGTCTCAAATCTTCTGGGAGCCATTTGGCAAGGACCAAGGACCATCACAGTAGTTTTATCTCTTTAAATACACCTCTACCCCGATGTAATGCTGTCCTCGGGAGCCAAAAAATCTTACCGCATTATAGGTGAAACCGCGTTATATCGAACTTGCTTTGATCTGCCGGAGTGCGCAGCCCCCTCCCCCCCCGAGCACTGCTTTGCCGTGTTATATCCAAATTCGTGTTATATCGGGTCGCGTTATATCGGGGTAGAGGTGTATTTTCTTCATTCCAAGGTCTCATCTGCTTTTTTCGAGCCAGCCCACTGTAGAAGTATAGCAGCTAACAGATCCTGACTAGAAGGGTAAGAATTTGGCTTTTAAAAGCTCCTGGTAGGACTATAGGAACTGCCAGATTGGATCAGACCCTTGGCCCATCTAGTCCAGTATCCTGCGTCTGACAGTGGCCAGCACCAGCTGCATCTGAGGAAGGAGTAATAACCTTGCAGTGGGTAGAGTTAAATGAATTTTCACAAGAAATCTTCTATCTTGCCAGGAGAGATTCACCAAGTGAAAACGGCTGAACACAGTGATGTATGCAGTCGAGTTACCCTTCTATAGAAAGGACTAAATCAGGAATGTTAGCCAGCTCATCAGGGAACTTGTTACATAGAAACTGCCTGGTGATAGTTTCCCTGCCACCCACTGAGTGCTGTTGAGAATGACATGATTCCAGGAGCTGGGGCTTCACAAAAGACACCAAATAGCCTGAGAGTTGACAGTGCTGCACAAGGAGCACCAGCTGGATGTTTTCTTCTCAAGCAGCCTGAGTAGTGCAGATCATCCAGCACCCTGGGTGCAAATAGGCTGGAATAGCTCCTTTTCTGGAGGCAAAGCAGCACTAGGGCCTGTGGTAGGTTCTGTGGAAGGATCAGATGCTAATTGGTACAATGCTCATATAACAGACATGTAACAGTCGCTGAGGAGACACAATTTATTCTGTAGGCCCCGGGGAAGGATGGATTGCACTCACTGCTGGGCTCATGGCTTTATTAGCTCCTAAAAACTCTCCACTTTAGACTCTCAGGAAAAGAGAAAGAACGGAGACAAGAAGGAGCTGATCCTGCTATTACTGCCTCTGCAGTTATATTTTAATTGAAGAAAAAGGAAACAAAATAGGCAGAAAGGAGCCAAAGAAATATGAAGAGAAATAAGGAGAGGATGAAGGAAACAAAGACCCACAGGACCTAGTTCTGCTCTCAGATACTGAGGGGCAATTTACATTGACTTCAGGGCAGAACTGGGCCCATAGCTTAGCAGATTTTTAATGTCTTTATACATATATAGTCCTTCCTTTCAATGGGTATCTGCAATAAATCCCTGTCTGCATGGTGCAGATGACTGTGTAGAGAGGGCAGAATATGTCTGCTCTGGGGAACTGCAGTGAAATTGAAGCTTATTGTTACCAATAGTCATGTAACTAGGTTAAAAGTATGTAAGCCTTTACAAATTCAACTTCCTTCCTCTTCTGCATGGATATTTTGGACAGAGGAAAGTCCTCTTGGCTGGAATTTGAAACTGAAATATCACCTACTTAAAAATAGCAACTCAAAAGAAGCAGCATGTAAGAAATCACAATTTAAAAAAATATCTGTCCTGTTAACACAGTTACATAAGAGTGGGCATGGAAACCAGAGCTTTTAAAAATGTAGGTGACCAGTCTGGCACTGCCGTGTGTAAAATCATTGCCTGTACCACGTGAAATGAATTGATGGTCTCAGCCCAGTTCACATCACCAGGGCCAATCCAGGGCCACCCAGAGGATTCAGGGGGCCTGGGGCAAAGCAATTTCAGGGGCCCCTTCCATAAAAAAAAGTTGCAATACTATAGAATACTATATTCTCGTGGGGGCCCCTATGGGGCCCGGGGCCTGGGGCAAATTGCCCCACTTGCCCCCCCCCCCGGGTGGCCCTGGGCCAATGTGGCCTGGACCTCAAGCTCAAAGGGCGCCTCAAATTTAGACACATTGTTAATTTTTTGGCATTTGATAAGTTTTGTAACTTGTTTTTATGTGTATCCCTATCGGACCAAAATGTGACACGCTCTCTCAGCTTAGAGCTGCAAATTTAAGTAAATAAGAGATGTGATTTGGTAAAAGACATACTTTTTTTGTTATTTGATATAGATTTTGTCACATTAAAGAGTTAAAAATGTTCATAAATATTAATAAAAATATATCGGTTCTGATGGCACAAGGTTAGACCATGTGTCGTCATTTTTTTATTTTTATTATGGCTAGAGGCCTCAAAAGCTGGAAGAGGCCCAGGCCTCTCTGGACTTCTGAGGGGCCTGCACATCAAAGCACAAGAAACACACCTTCACAGGAGGCAGTCTCAGCCGAAACCAGTGATTCAATGAGCTAGGAGACTGGCCTCCAGCTGGTCCTAGCAGGTCAGGGTCGAGGCATGCTTTGTGCCCAATGCTCGTGCTGTACCTCTTCTGCAGCATGGCAGTGCTGGAGGAGGAATCCCTGTCTGTCTGTCTTGGCATCTTTCAGCAGTGCTAAATTCAATCAGTATGTTCAAAATGATCATTAGAGCATTAAAGGCAGCAAGAAAGTAAAAGCCAGTTTTGGAGCAGAATTCATCCCGTTGAAAATTAGAGCTGGTAGGGAAAAGAGACACATTCTTTGCAAACATTTTGGTGAAAAACATGTGTCTTTTCTTCCAATTGAAAAACCTCCAATTTCTAAAGCTGTTGACCAATTCTACTGAAGATAAAAGTCTTGGATGCAAAGTTCACAAGATCTCTCACTCTCTCTCTCTGCAAGCAGGGGGGACCCCAATGTCTCTTGCTGATTGAGCCACTAAGAAAAAGCGTGGCCACTAACCTAAAAGTGCTGTGCCCCCGTTTGGCTTACATGTTGATTCCACATGTCAGTCAGAAAGCAAGAAATGGGCAGTGGAGCCTCAGAAGGAATCACCGGAGTCTTCACCAGGGAGGTGGCGTGCAAAAGCCTGTGGCTATCTCAGCCAGGAAGCAGCTTTCTCACCACTCTCTTTGGTGATCTAGTGGGGGAGGCCCCTACACTACAGTTTCCCATAGCACTCTGTGGTAGATTAAAACACCTGGAGGGCCAAATGTTGCCCCCTGGCCATAGTTTGCCCATCACTGTCCTAGAGTAAAGGTGTCACAAAGAACATTAAATGTTTCCCTTCTTGACTATTTCACTGTCAAGACTAAGGGTTGGATGAACAGCAAGACAGAACTACTCCCTCCACTGTAGAATTCAGAGGGATTCTCTTTTTCACTGTTCCACAGTGCCTATTGGTTAGGTAAATGGAGGACTTCAGTCTCCAATGCTCTCTGTCTGCCCCCCTTTCTTAGCGTTAAATTCCATTATTGTATTTAAAAATTTCTCCCTTCTTTTTATTCTGTGGAATGTTCAGGGGCACTCCTGCTTCTTGTTTTCTTACATCTCCTTCATGAAACCAGTCTATAGTGCACAGTTACTTCTTATTTATCTGGATTGTTTCATGATCAGTCACGCCATCGGTCACTAGATAAGCAAAGCTTAAGAAAGGGAATTAAAAGTTATGTTTCAGAGCATAAACTGACCCTGATGGGGATCTGGAGGAATTCCCCTCTCCACTCCAGTGTTTAATAACATCACACAAGTAGACAGGTACATTGTAGGCTGTTCGTTTTTTCCTTCCTTTGAAGCATCAGGCGTTGGCTAGTGCGGGAGGCAGGACATATGCAATGAAGTCTGATTCACTATGGCATCTCTGTTCTACTTTAATCTAATGATTGTACTCTAATAGAATAAACTTGAATTTCCTAATATGGTAAATATCTAGTGCTCTTTCCAGGTGCTTGTTAAACAAGAGAACTAGTGCGACTGCTTGTTACATTCTAACACAATTGTTTTATTTATTAACTAGAATTCTCAATCCACATTGAGAATTCACATTTTACAGAGAATTCTTTCCCAGGTGTCAGGCTGCTGGGTCTTGCCTACATGCTCAGGGCCTAACTGATTGTCATATTTGGGGTCAGATTGGCAGGGACCCTGGCGTTTTTTTGCCTTCCTCTTCAGCATGGGGCATGGGTCACTTGCAGGTTTAAACTAGTGTAAATGGTGGATTCTCTGTAACTTGAAGTCTTTAAATCATGATTTGAGGACTTCAGTAACTCAGCCAGAGGTTAGGGGTCTATTGCAGCAGTGGGTGGGTGAGGTTCTGTGGTCTGCAAATGGGCAGGAGGTCAGACCAGATGATCGTAATGAATTTCTGATAAAGTCTATGAGTCTGCATTGCTGTACATGCTCTGACCACAGTTCGGTGGTTTGCTTAACTGTACAATAGTTCTCAGAAAAACAGTTGCATCAAATGTTTGCCAGATGCAACACTTTTTCAACCACAGTAGCTCACTCAGTGAGGTGACTTTGGTAGCCAAAGGTCATAGAGTTGTGTGGTGAAAAGATGTACTCTCAATTTTTCTTTTTTTCAGAGATGCAGCAGGAATGCTGGAGGGAAATGAAGGTATGGGGGACTTGGGTGGCAGAAAGTCTTAAAAGTTATTAATAGACATGGGAGATAAACAATTGGCTTTTGCTTTGTGACAATTAAACAGCAAAACTGGAAACGTTTCACAAAAGTTTTGCAAGCAAGAAAAATAAATGAGAAAATGTTAAGAGTTGGATTCAGTTAATCAAAGCGAGATGTAATTTACTGGTCTGATCACACTAAAAACTGCTATTGGGCCTATGATTAGCATTGGTTTGAATTTTACTTATGATCATGAATCAGCAGTGGTACCTAAGAATGTAGGGCCCAATCCTATGGCCACTGAAGTCACTGGGAATCCCTCCATTGGCTTAGATGGGCATAGGATCAGGCTCTTTGTTAGTGTCTGGGATGTTTGGGTTTGAGCTCTTGGTTTTCCCCATCATGGCGACAGAGCTGAAATTGGAACCCATATCTGATTGGAGTTGTGAAATACCCATCCTCCCCAAAAGGTCATGGAGTCTCACTTTTGGGTTCACACCCATCCATATTCAGGGTGGTTTCTGGCCTGTTACATAAAAAAAAAATTACCTCTCCTCTCCCCCTAAGGAGAACACATAGTGAAATGAACATCAGTCAGTGCAGTGTCTGTTCTCACAGTTCTGGGCATGATCAGCAGTGTGACCAGGAGGGATTTGCACTGGGCATGCATACAGCTACGCAATGGCACATGTAGTACATGCTGACAGCTGCATAGTTAAGTAGCAATGACCTGTGTACTACAGCCAAATGCAATTGCAACAGTTTGCTTTTGTATTGTCTGCTCCTCTCTCTAAGGGCTCCAATCTCTCAACAACTTCCCCCTCACTTAATTTTAGCAACCCTTTGATAGTTCTTCAAGGGACCACTATTTGCATTGTTGCGTTATCAGCACTGTTATTATAGGCCCTGATTCAGGAAAGCCTTGAAGCATGTACCTAAATCCCTTTGACACCAAGAGAGTTATCCTGAATAGTTTGAAGCCAATGGAATTACCTAGGAGTAAGGTACTGCTCATTGTGAGTACAGTTGTCACAATATGACCCCTAATTAATCATATGAGATGTAAGTATGTATCGTATATGCTGAAAACCATTTGACAAGAACACATTTTCAGTGATATGCCAGGAACCATGACCTAAATTTGCAAAAGTGACTAGTGATGTTGCTGCCTCAATATTTGCATAGTCAAGTAGGAGACACTTTAATTGGGTCTGATTTTCAGAAGGCAAGTGCTTGAGATTTCCTGAAAATCAGACCCCTTTAATGTGTCTTACACTGAGTACCAAAAATTGTGATGCCCAAAACCAGTTGTCACTTTTGAAAAAAATTCAGACCATGATACTTATGGGCCATAAAGGTTTAAACAAATCACTAAAAGGGCCAAATTCTGCCCTTGGGTGCCTGCAGTCCTCTGATTGGCTTTGGTGGGTGTTACGCATGTGCATTCCAGAGGCAGAATTTGGCCCGTTGTGTTTAAGGCCATGTCTACACTCTTTGTAATGAACAGGATTGCATCAGATACCTTGCTCCATCATCAGGGTCTCCTCGTAAGTGAAACAATCCACAGAGCCCTGAACTTGGGTTAATCACTCAGGTCAAAAAACGGTAAAAAGTTGTTGTTTTTTTAGTGCTTCGTGCCAAGTCTGAAACAACTATAGTTTTCCAACCCATTAAATATGTGCAAGTGGAGTTTGCACATGACTTTAACAAACAAACCTCAGAATTAAACCACAACGGCTAGATACAGCGCTGTTTTCTTATGAGTCATACAGCTAGCCGGTTAGTATTATAATCTAGAGGAAAAACCCCTGAGCCATTGCAACAGCAGCTTGAAGAGGGTAAAAAGAACAAAAAAAACCCCAAACCTACCTACTGGGCTTTTTTCTTTGTTACCTAGAAATAATCTAGCATGCATGAAAGCAGTAGACAAATGTATTTAGCAATGGTTAGAGTCCATAGGGAAATATGATTTCACAGCCAATACCACAGCCTCAGAAATGTGGAGAAATGAATGACAATGCTGACCTTCTCCCTCCCTTTCCCTTTCCCTTTGTTTCCTTTGGAGATGTGCCAAAAGTTAAATTGACCCAGCTGTGTTGCTCAGAGATGTGAAAAATCCACACCCCTGAGTGCCGGAGTTAAGCAGACCTAATGCCTGGTGTGTAGACACCACTAAATTCTTCCATTGACCTAGCTACCACCTCTCCGGAAGGTGGATTAACTATGGTGATGGAAGAACCCCTCCGGTTGCTGTAGTGAGTGGCTACAGTGAAGCGCATGTTAAGTGTAGATGTAGCCTTAGAAAGGATAAAAGGGCGTGGTAAGCGTGTGTGTGAGCGCGCGCGTGTGAAAATGAGACAGGAGAGAAGGTTTTAGAATGCCAGACCCCCATTCCACCTAAGCCCTCTTCTCCCCCCGCCGTCTCTCCTTCCCTCCACTCCCTGTTCATGTAGGTCTTCTCCTATTTTATTACTGTTACCCGTCCTTAACGTGCTGTGTCTATGTAGTATTGTCTGGATTTCTATCACCTGGTCTTGCAGCCTTGACAAGTTATCAAATTGTGTACTTGCATAATTCTATTCTATTGCATAATTCTATTGGAGAGGCGTGACCCATGAGGTATTTGGAAATATATACGAGCTGTAAGCCCTTTACCCTTTTTGTACTTTTCATTGTTTCTTTATCAAAATAAAAAATTAATCACCAAACTTTTAAAACATTCTTTTGTTCTCCAAGGAAATAGATGCCTTCAAAATACTTTTCACATGTATTTTAAATTATTGAGTAAAGCTCACAATTAAGCAAGTGAAATACACCGCTGGGTAGGCATTATCCAAATCCAGGGCCAACTCAATTTTAATTATTAATAAAAACAGACACGTATGTATACAGGGATGAATGTTTTTGAGGGGGAAAGTCTCAGCCATAGTATAACCTACTGTTGACATTATCGCCATGAAAAGTGACCATTTTATCTTAGATGGCTTGGCTCTGGATTCGGGTTAATGGTGCTCCGTGTGTAATACCAGAGGGTGACACATTTCGTTGTTTCTGTAGGGTGAGCTCACTGCACACAACAGGGGCTTTTTGCATTCCTCCAACCCCCCCTCACTTATGCCAGAGGCTCTGTGACTGTCCAATGTCACCCCCTCACCATACCATTGTCCCCTATTCTTCCCTTCACGACGGGGTTCTGTGTTCATCTCACTTCCCCCTACTACCTTCCCCTCCATCATTCTTATTTCTTGTCTTTCTGTATGGGAGATAAACTCTACTGGGAGGACGGGCAGAGCTAAAATGGGTGTATTGGTATTCTGGAAGGTGTTAATGACTACAATCAACTGGTTCTTTTATCTATAGAAAATTATAGAGGTAGTTGAAGCTGCTGGGTCTGCTAACTAGATGCCAGGGGCACCATGTACCCCCCATTTTTCCCATCTAATTTTCTCATTTTTCACCAAAATCAGTAGGGTTCTGCCTAGAATATTTCTGGAAATTTTGGAATTGATTGGATGTGGCATTCACAAGTTATCACATTACAGAGACACAAACAGAGAAACGCTATGAAGTTGTGTGTAAGTCCTTGCTTCGCATGGCCAGTCAACATTTTGTATATATAGGAATGGCGCAGAAAGGACAGGGTGTATCCCTGGAGTCTACCAGCAGGAGCTGTAGGCACAGAGTGCCCGTGCTGCACAAATATCTGCTGTGGAATTCTCCTACATTAGCCACAGAAATTAGCCATTAAAATCATGCAGATTTCCTGCGGCCCAGTTTATATGTTATTGTGTGGGATAGTACTGGGCTAGCCAGCCTTTCACTTCAAGGTCAGTGCAGTTCAGTAGTGACTAGACATGGGCTTCAACTCTAACGATCAGATCCAGTTTTGAACACCATGAAACCTGGGAGTGTTTGAACTCAGAGATTTAAATGTTTTGATGAAAAAAATTAAACCAGCTTTAACCTTAACAGACTGCAACAGTTATTTACAAATATACAAATGCTAACAGGCATATTACAAAAATACATGTTCATACTTGGCACTGACTGACATTTATGTTGGAAATCTTCTCTGAGAGGCTAGGAACAGAACTGCAAAGGAGTGATAACTCCCCTTTCATCCCAAAAGGTGGTACGTCCAGTTGGTGATGAAGGCACATTGGTGAGACAGAATGGGAGACCTGCCTGGCTATTGCTTGTGATGTATCATTTCTGTGCATGGAGACCTTCAAGCTTCTAGAGGTATAACTCTGGAACCAGTCATAAACATGGTCAGTTTACTAATCCTAATCTGTGTATGGGTGCCCCAAGTGGAAATGATCAGATCAATAAAATGGGGCATTGCTGTGGTTTTAAAGAGCTTGCTCAGATGCATTGGTGACGGGCACAGCACAAAATGAATATAGAATATTCATCAATAATATGAATTTAATTAATACACTTTTCTGTCTCAGAGAATGGGGACCCAGTGAAAAGAGTATATTGTTTAGATTGCTCAAAAAGCTCTATAGATAATAATAAAAATAAGATACTGTGTATGGATCTAACAACTAAAATACAATCTGGCCACTGTAATACGGTAAAGATAAAGATCAGAAAACAAAAGGTTGTACTTAAATGAACATGTGTCACCTCTAGGTGTCAAGGACATGTTCTATAAGTGCTCTGTGTGTAGATAAACTGTGGAACACTATGTATTTAAACAGGATATTGAAATGTTGTACTTCCTCCCCAGGTGTGACCAGCAAAAGAATAGAGTCCCTGCTGAGCAAAATGCACGGCAGAAAAGACAATTGAAGTAGTGATTCAGGGAACAGTGGAGCACTAATGAAGATAGAAATCCTTAAAAGGAAAAGTGGATACTGAAGGCCAACTACAAGTCAAGAAAGCCAATAAACTACTCCTCTTCCTAAGAAACTTGACTTCCTCATCCAGACACCACTGCTGGGCAGACACATTTACTCACCCCTTTCAGCACAAAGTTGGAGTAATCAGACTTTATGAGGCAAACGAGCTGGGGGTGGCAGTGAGGGAATTCACCCCCAACACTGAATGCAGGCCACTAGGCTACAACACAGCCCCTTTGTGGCTACTATTCCTGCCCCTCTGCACGAGTTTCAGAACACCCAATCCATGTACTTGTAGATTCTACAGGTACTCACCGAGTCTGTCCCCAAACCCCCTAGGCCCATTTCCCCAGAGCCCCCTCTGAAGATCTTAGATGGGGCCGAGGACGTTGTGTCAGCCAGGCACTATTTGCATTCTGGTGCCAACAACATTCCAGACTCAGTCAACACACATGGGAAGATTCAGTCTTGCCTTTCTGGGTGAATTTCAGCTTCAGAGAATTACAGAGAAAGTTAAGCAGAGCGTTATAAAACATCACAGTTTAACATTCAGCTTTACCATTCAAATGTTAGGCCACTCCAATATTAAAAATTATATATTACAATGTTCTTTAAATTTAAAGAAGATATAATCTAAAGAAAACTTGGTTACCTTGGACTATTTTATGCGCTGGGTGATTCTCGTGTCTTTTCGCAATTTCATAAGAACAAAACCCATGTTGGTTTGTGGCTAGATGCTTTGGTGTGTTGATGTTGTCAATGCCGGTTTCCAGTTTTCTTCGTGAAATCTTATAGCAAATGCAGTTGTGTGCATCAGTTTTCCGCAGTGAATCAGCCTCTCCTTGCAATCTTTCACTGGATGGGAACTGTTCAGAATAGTGCTTGAAATATGACTATTTGCCTTTGAACGCTTTATCTTGGGTGTTGACTCAATTGGTTTCTCTGTGAATGCTTTGCTTTCTTTCACCAGGACTGAACTTTTTGCTGTCCTTAACAAGAGATTTCTCTTTTTAAAACTAACCAGTTCCATTTGTTATTACATTTTGTTGGTTAGCTGCTGTTTGCCCATTTTCACTAGTGTGAAAACCATGACATTTAAAAAAAAATCTTATGTCCATTCCCAAAGGTGCGGGTTACTTGATGCAATGCAGCAAGAGATTCTGGATGATAAGGTGTGGCATCCCCAGGGTACAATCTGGACAGTTGAACAGCTGTTTCCCCTCAATTCTCCAACCTGGGGTGCCTTTTACATTGCTTCGCTGTGAGAGCAACCACTCCTGGTCTGTTCACACACAGCCTCTAGCATGTAAATTACTCCCAGCTATACTGTCTAAGTGCTATGGCAAGCCACTCTTGAATTACACTGCAGAACAACACTAGGAAAGTCCCAGTCCCAGACTTTCCCCCAGAAATGTGCATCTTGTACTGCCCAGCCCTCTCCTGGACAACACAAGCTCATGTAAAGTCCGTCATTTTATTAATAGAAAATGATATGCATAAATCCTGTTATCTCAAAAGGCGTTTCCCAAACACTTCAATCCAAACACACTAGCTTAAACCAATAAAACAAATTTATTAACTACAGAAAGAAAGATTTTAAGTGATTACAAGTAATTAGACATAAAAGTAAGAATTGGTTACAAGAAAACAAAAATAAAACACAACTAATAACTAACTTAACAAACTAAGTGAATTCAAAGCAATAGTCTCTCTCACCACATGCTTCAGCAGTCTTACTGGCTGAATGTTTCTCAGTCAGGATTCCTCCCCCAGGCCAAAGCTTTTTCCTTTGTTCTTCCAGGTGTTGTGGCTGCTGTTGGTAGAGAGGGCAGAAAAAATTGTGGCATTTGATCCCATTCTTATACCTTTTCCTCTTCTTTAAGAATCATTGCTAGCTGGGGTTCAGGAGACAGAAAGTATGTGGGGACAGGAATCTCCAGCAGTTTCTTTTCCAAGATGTAAATTTCTTGCTCATACTCTTTTTCCTGCCAAAGAATGGCCACTTAACCAGGTGATAGTCCATTTGATTTCATTGACACCTGGCTCAGGCATCAGTTTACTTTTTGTCTCTGAGAAACTGGTTTGTAGCTGCTTCCCCAGATTTAGAATATATCTTAGTAACATCATACAGTAGAATCATATAACTTTACATACAATGTGGTCACACATATTTTACCAGGACAATAATGATCAGCAAATCATGAGTTTTCAAATTATACCTTACAAGGCATAGTTTGTACAACATTTATCATAGTCTTGAAGAAGGAGTGGACATAGGGATACAGACTGTCACATAAGGCATGGTCAAATAAGGTTTAATAAAGACCTCATGAAACTTCATCTATTTTTAGAATCCAATTTAAAACCAATCTTTTTCAGAGAGTGTATATTATGTGTTTTTCCCACTTCCAGTTTCCGCCCCAAACCAGAAGTACCAAAATACCACAAATAAAAAACACTTCTCATAGTGTAGTAGTTTTGTCTGGACCAGAAGAAAAGTCCCAGACTTCTTGTGAGAAAGCCTTGCTCTCCAGGTCTCAGAAGGTGGTTTGAATAAACTCTGGATGAGCATCCAAGATTTTGGGCATTCATCTGAACCTAGCTCAGCCTCTGAAGCATTTGAAGTTCGTCCTGTCCATAGTTACTATAAGAGCAAAGTATTATTACTACTTACACAACAGTTTTCATATGAACAAATGGCTTTGTGATACCTTCTAGCTAGGGCCCTACCAAATTCACTATCCATTTTGGTCAATTTCATGGTCATAGGATTTTAAAAATCGTAAATTTCATGATTTTAGCTATTTAAATCTGAAATTTCACAATGTTGTAATTGTAGGGGTCCTGACCCAAACGGGAGCTGTGCAGGAGTCACAAGGTTATTGTGGGAGGGGGGTTGCGGTACTGCTACCCTTACTTCTGCGCTGCTGCTGGCAGTGGTGCTGCCGTCAGAGCTGGGCGGCCGGAGAACGGCAATTGCTGGCTGGGAGCCCAGCTCTGAAGGCAGAGCTACCTCCAGCAGCAGTGCAGAAGTAAGGATAGCATGGTATGGTATTGCCACCCTTACTTCTGCACTGCTGCCTTCAGAGCTGGGCCCTCAGTCAGCAGGCACCACTCTCCGGCCACCCAGCTCTGAAAGCAGTGCAGAAGTAAGGGTGGCAATGCTGTGACATCTCTAAAATAACCTTACGACCCTCTGCAACTTCCTTTTGGGTCTGGATCCTCAATTTGAGAAACACTGGCCTCCCCTGTGAAATCTATATAGTATAGGGTAAAAGCACACAAAAGAGCAGAATTCATGGGGGGAGACCAGATTTCACGGTCCATGCTGCGTTTTGCATGGCTGTGAATTTGGTAGGGTCCTACTTATAGCACCTCTTGCACACGTTTTACTCTTGTGGTATACCCAATGATTAAACAAGAGGGAACTGGTATGCTACTGTAGTGCAGAATTGGGCTCTGTGCAGAGTAAGTACTGTATATATCAGGGGTCGGCAACCTTTCAGAAGTGGTGTGCCGAGTCTTCATTTATTCACTCTAATGTAAGGTTTCGCGTGCCAGTAATACATTTTAACGTTTTCAGAAGGTCTCTTTCTATAAGTCTATGATATATAACTAAACTATTGTTGTATGTAAAGTAAATAATGTTTTTTAAATGTTTAAGAAGCTTCATTTAAAATTAAATTAAAATGCAGAGCCCCCTGGACCGGTGGCCAGGACTTGGGCAGTGTGAGTGCCACTGAAAATCAGCTTGCGTGCATGCATGCCATAGGTTGCCTACCCCTGGTATATATAGTAAATTAAGATCTGAAAATGTACCCTTTAAATTAAAGTAGAGTAAAATCTGTGCACCTGCACTATGGCTAGGGAAAACCTGGCCAGACAGAATCACCAATACAATCATTTGGCTATACATATAACTCCAGCTACATGTTAATAAAAGGTCCAGTGGAAACCAACAAGCTTCCAGTTGTCATAAAAAATATAGCCAGGAAATTAAAAATTGAACCCCACATTACAAGTTTTTTGCATGCCTACACCCACACATCTGTTCTTTTCTTTAACACCAACATTTGGAGATTCTATATTTTGTTCACATATTCTGATTTTTAGCTATCTTGCCTTGTATGTTCATTTCTCTGTTTTCTACCTTGAGGGTACAGATCTGGATTTGAGAATAAACATGTTTATACATTTTTACATCCGTGCATTATTTTCAGTTCCTGGTATCGTTTTTTGTGTAGTTCTTGACAGGTACACAACTGGAATACTAAAAACCACTACCAAATATTTGTAGTGGAACTGACAAATGATTTATTGTTAATAACATTCATTACAAATTTAGCCTTTTTCTTGTTTGTGAACAGATCCATTTTAAAAATATCTACTAGCTATTCACAATCATTTGATAAAGCGTTTATGTGAGTAAATTTCAAGCTATGGGCATTTGTTCACTTTGATTATTCACTATCCATAGCGTTTGACTTAACATAAGTCATGAGTTTTTGTGTCTGGTTCCTATTTGGACAACAGTAACTTTTTAATCAGAAGAGTAAATATTTTTCCTTCACATGTTAGTGCCCTTGTTCATGTGAAAATATACATATCTGCGTAAAAAACAGCTATTCCCCAAATACTTATATGAACTAAAACTCATTAATGTTGTTCCCTCTTCAATAAATCAGTTATGCACTTTTGGTCTTATATTATGGAAAGCAACACAGAAAGCAAGCCTGAATGTAAAATCAGCATGAAAGAGAATGCAGAGTGTTCTATCTCTGTACGATTCCCTCACCTTGAATCCCTGCCCCCTAACAAAGTCAGCTAGATTTTGTGGTGTTCTTTGCATTAAAAGCAACAAGAGTTTGTATTAAACAATTATATCATTTTTATGTAAGCATTAGGTAACGCAGACACTAGAGCCTACTGCAAGCTCCAGCCTGCTAGAGTCTGCTCTGCCCCCTGCAAAGGAGCCTGGGCTTCTGAGACTGAGCTCCAGTTCAAGTCACAATGTCTGTTCAGCTATTTTTAGCTCCATAGCATGAGCCCTACAATTCCCGAGTCTGTCTATCCGGGCTCTGAGATTCCCTCAGTGACTAGACACACAGCAAAGTTAGTGACAGAGCCCAGAACTCAGACCCGTTAGTCTCTGGATCACTCAACCACTCCCTTTATATTTGTACAACTGTAAGTTAAACAATTGCAACTGTAATTAATCTAATGTCTCTTTTCTACAAAGAGGTTTGCCTTCACCTAAATAAACCAAGTCCATTAGTGACAAACGCGAGAGGTCAAGAAGGTGTTGTAACTGTAAGCATGCAGGCTGTTGAGCATCTGCAATAGAGCTGATTAACATCTGCGTTTCACAAATTGTTTCTCGGTTTTGATAAGTGAGTTATTTCTAAATAGCTGTTACAAAATATTTTCTGCTTTGTATGCTGTACTATTGGGTATTCTGAGGTCATTTAATTTAAAAAACAACTTCATTGGAATTCACCCAAAAGTAAACTTGTTCTCACTTCTCATGAGGAACTTAATAAAACCAAAAACAGGATTTGCAGATAATTCGCAGTACTGTCCAAAGGACTGATACCTCTCTTCAACCAAGTCATGCAAATAATTGCAAAGCAAACTTCCAGTTCTTATCAACCTTCTCAACAACTCTTTGAAATAGAGAGATTTATAAACCAGAGAGCTGCGCGTTAAAGGGTATTTGTCTAGGGTTGTGCTTAGTGGAATTAGATGCCATTACTTTTAGCTCTTTTATAGCCACAAACAGTAAAGCATCAGTAATGGCAGAGTGTTTACAAAGCCACAGTGAGTAATTTATAATTCAGCCCAATTCCCAGGGCAAAGGTGTAGTATGTGTGCTGCTGGTTGAAAGGTGTGGCTCGCCAGCTGCATGGCTGATGTGGAGAGGGAGGGCTTAGACCCACCTCTTTTGCACGGCTCTCTCTTTGGGTTGATTTGCACCCCGAGAGCACAAGGAGGAAGAATTGCACTGGGGTCTCAGGTGAGGAGAGGGGAAAAAAGAGGAAAGCTTTTGCATCTTCCTCCTCCCTTGTGTATGTATCAGGTATAGGTACGGTAGGGTCCTTAGACTTCTGAGCAGACAGATCAATGACTAAATTGTTGTTCCATGAGAAAACAGGACTTGGGATGTTCTCACCAGTGCTCTAATGCTGTGCCCTAAACAGGATGCAGTAGAGCATTTACTGCTGACACATAGTGACAGTTACATGCTACAAACCACAGGTCTGATTCCACAGCACCTGCGCAGGCAAAACTCCACTGACTTCCCAAAGGGACCTCAGGATCGGGCCCTCTGACACTTTAAACATCAGTGATCTTGGGTGAACTCCTGGCCCCAGTGAAGTGATGGGAGTTTTGCCATTTACTTCACTGGTGCCCAGATTCCACCCCTTAGCGTGACACATTTCAGGATGGTTACAGATTCTCATTTCTAGCGCTGGGTTGTCACCGTAAATTTAAAACTGTTTTAGTTTCTCTGTCTATTCAGGTTGCAGAGCAATGACGGACCAGCTCCTGCTCCCACTGAGGCTGCTAGGAGCTTTGCCATTGGCTTCAGTGGGAGCAGGAGTAGGCCCTGTACATAACAATCACATGGAACAAGAAAGAAACAAACAGCAGCGACCAATACAAGGCAATAGCTGGATACATTCTGTGACTAGGTGCCCCCGCCCCCAAAAAATAAATACTGTGGGCCAAACGTTAACTTCCCTTTGGAGAGTGAGGCAAGGCCCTGGGAACTCTGTAAACATCAGTTCAGAGTTCGGCCTGTAGAGGAGGGCAGGAGATCCAAATCCCTTCCTCAGGGGCCTACAGGGGAAGGAACCTCCTGGCCCACAGAAGAGCTTTCTCCCTGGGTGATAGCTCTGCCTGGTCTCCCGTGGCAGCCTGGCTCTTGTGGGAGGAAGGGCGACATTGGGAGGCTGCAGGGGACCAGTCCTGGAGAGAGAGCCCATGAGAGCTAATGGAATAGTGTAGAAGTTAATGGGAATGGATCGCAATGAGAGTTGTGAGTGCTACTAAGGTGATAAGCACTTTGCAGGGTTTACCACAATGTACGTGAGACTAATGCGTCCTGATTTCAAGCACGTATATAGTCCGAGTTGTGTACACCAGTCCTAACGTGTGCTCAGTGAAGTTTGTTACAGCAGCATTGGATGCGGTCACAGTCTAACCTTATTTTAACCAGTCAGTGGCGTCATTCAGGTTGCTTTCTGAGACATAAACAAGCTTTCACATTTTACTTCCTCTTCTAGCTGCACAAGTCCACAGTTATCAGCAGGATTGCTGGGCAATAAGGTAAGGCTGTTTTTCAAGCTCTGACTCCATGTATTAAAGCAAAAACTAATGAACCTGCGCTGTTGGAATATGCTACATTAAAATAATGCTTTTCTTGTGCTTTTCATTGTGGCCATTCCATTGTCAATGCAGGAAAATTACAATGAGATAAGCTTGTTGTAGCGCTCTTTGTTTTACTAACTTTATATTGTAAAAAAAATTTGCAATGAGTGTTTTCTCAAGATAGCTTTTCCATCAAGATAAAGATACAGACAGAGATTGTAGAAGCACAGGCAAAAGCAGTATGATGATTTGATCTGTTTGCCCGCCAAATTTTTGCAAGCTTGGAAGAGCTAAAGTAGTAGCTGTAATAAACCACTGGTGCCTGAGAGAGTGAAATTTTATGCTCTTGCAATTAATAGTATCTTAATTACTATCAAATGTTGTTACAAGAGGTCATTTTGTTCTGTGGTGTAATTTCTGAGTCAAAATCAGTACAAATCTTTTATTTTTAAATTGTATTTGATGGTAACGGAAATTCCAGCACACCGCTATTTCATCTAGCAAAGGATTTTTATTAGAATCAAAAGATTCCTTGTTCTAGCTGTTGTTTATATGTAATCTATGATGCTTTGTAATTAAATTGTGAGAGCAGAATGATAATATTCCTTTGAGCTGGGTGATGGAAAACACAATGTGACAAAAGTCTAAAGGGTGGGACTCAATGTTCTCAGAGACTATCAGGCAATTGCCACTGATATGAAAACTGCAGCATGGATTAGGATTGCAATTATTAAACTGGATTAGACATAGCTTGATCTCTGATGGATGCATTTAAATCACGCTTTCTAAAGCTTCTTTACTTAAGACTCCTTAATACTCTGGCAATCGCTCAAACAGGTAGCTAGAGATCGGAGGGAATTTAATAGTGCAATCCCCTGTCAGGTGGCTGGTGACTAAGTTTGTGCATCCTGAAGGTAACTACAGACAAAACTCAGCAGCACACTGGGTTCCAAAGCTAAGTAAATGAAAAGGGAATTCCTCTTTTGGTGAATCAGTTAGCATGCAAAGCCAGTCTTGCCACAGACTCAAGTGGGAGAGACCTTTAGCTTTCACATGAGATTTTAGCATATGAAATAAGGATGTTGGGTTTTTCTTTTTAAAAGGCATAAAGCAGTGGTTCTCAACCTGCGGCCCAATCGGCTCAGAGCTGCGCCCATGTAGGGTGACCAGATGTCTTGATTTTATAGGGACAGTCCCAATTTTGGGGTCTTTTTCTTATATAGGCTCCTATTACCCCCTACCCCCGTCCTGATTTTTCATACTTGCTGTCTGGTCACCCTAGGCCCATGTGAAATCCTCAGGGCCATACTGGTAGTATTGGATGTGGCCCACATAACACATTGTGGGCCACGTATGCGGCCCACAATAATAAATAGGTTGAGACTCACTGGCATCAGGGCCGGTTCTAGGTTTTTTGCTGTCCCAAGGAAAAAAATTTTTGGCTGCCCCCCCCCCCCCGCCAGCCCTGGGCTCTCTCTCTCCCTGCCCCCAACTGCACCCTCCTGCCGCCCCAGCCCTGGGTCACTGGTAACTCGCTCCCAGGGCAGGTCATTCAGCAGGAATTTTGGATGTGCACAGAACACAGACAGGATTGGTTCCCATATGGTTACAGAACTGCAGTAAAGTGGAACAATTTTCAGCTTGTGTGATTGAAGGATATCTGGATGTATATTATAAGACTGTCCTACATAAATGAGAAAAAGTTGAGGTGCCTTTATTATTCTTTTGTTCCATTCTTTGTTTATATGGGGAATTTGCCAATGCAATATCACTGTCTTCCTTTTAAACAAATAAAACCAAAACTAAAACTAAAAAAAAAAAAAAGCAATGGCTGTTGAAAATAGCAATTCCAGTCCTAATAACCACTGGGAAGCATTTCTTGCTCAATTTATTCTACTTTTTCTACAGCAAGTTACAGTGGATCAGTATATTTGATTTGGGAGAAATGAAGTAACAGCTGTACAAATTGAGCTTGAGCACTCCTGAATTTTGAGGGTGTTCAAATCTGGAAGGCAGGTGCTAGATTCCCTTTCTGAATATTAGCTAAATCTGGAAAGGAAAAGTCAATTTCTGCTTCCATGGCTCAGAAGTGTAAATCCTCCTACGTGCCTGGTACTGTATCTAAAGCTGCCCAGGTCCAGAGCCTCCCCTCCCTTACTTTTCATTTTAAATTCTAGTGGGATCCACGTACCTCCCTTGCTAGGCTTCAGATAGAGAGGTGCACTGTCCATTTAGTCCACCCAATTCTTTCTTTGGGGGAGAGCCCAGGGCTGGGGCGGCAGGAGGTGGGGGGGGGGGGGAGCCCAGGGCTGGGGCGGCAGGAGGTGCAGGTGGGGGCCAGAGCTGAGGCGGCAAGAGGTGTGGGTGCGGGGGGGGTGGTGGAAAGAGCCCAGGGCTGGGGTGGCAGGAGGTGCAGGTGGGGGCCAGAGCTGGGGCGGCAGGGGGTGCAGGTGTGTGGGGGGGAGAAGAGCCCAGGGCTGGGGTGGCAGGAGATGCGGGTGGGGGGAGAGCCCAGGGCTGGGGCAGCAGGGGGGTGCAGGTGGGGGCCAGAGCTGGGGCAGCAGGGGGTGTGGGCAGGGGAGA
This sequence comes from Emys orbicularis, assembly GCF_028017835.1. Lineage (NCBI taxonomy): Eukaryota > Metazoa > Chordata > Testudines > Emydidae > Emys > Emys orbicularis. The sequence goes on from NC_088691.1 coordinate 27,098,318, forward strand.
GTCCAGGGCTGGGGCAACACAGGGGTGCGGGGGGAGCCCAGGGCTGGGGTGGGGGGGCAGCAAAAATCCTAGAGCTGGCTCGGTCCCTACCATTCACAGCAAGCTGCAGCATGAGGTTTCAGTTCCACACTCTTGCCCCTTCCCTTTCCTGTTAATTGCGGCCAAGGGAATGCTGGGAAATGTAGTTCTTTCCCTGCTCCAGGGCTGGCTCTATAGGCAGGGAGCCAGCAAAGGAACTACAGCTCCCAGGGCCTCCTGTTTGTTCTCAGCTCCCATGCTGGATTCTTGTGCCCCTGCAAATTTGCCGCCCCAAGCAACTGCTTGCTTTGCTGGTGCCTAGAACCGGCCCTGACTGGCATAAAGGCTATTGTCGAAATGTGGCCCAATGGATGGTGCTCAGAGCTTTAATCCTGTCAGAGCAAATGGGCCAAATTCATCCCTGGTGTAACTCCACTTCATACCAATGATGAATTTGTCCCAGCAGGGTAGAAGTGTTATGGCAAGGTATCTGGGAAGGTGTGTGCACTTGAATTGGTGCTGAGGGGACAGTAGCACAAACTTTTCCCTATCAGTATGAGTGACCAGTGGAATATTGGAGATACAGGATTGATGAGGAAATATCTTTTATTGGACCAAGTTCTGTTGACGAAAGAGACAAGTTTTCGAACTACACAAAGCTCTTCTCCAGGTCTGGGAAAGGTACTCCTTGTGTCACAGCAAAATGCCAAGTGGATCAGATTGTTTAGCATAAGTAGTTTGCACATATTGTAAGGGACCAAACAAGGTAGGAGTAGTCCCTTAACAATGGGGGTAAAAACCTAACTGGCTCCAAGACTGATCTTGATAAGTTTATTGAGGGGGTTGGTATGATGACACTGCCTACAATGGTATGTAGCCGGTCTGTGACTGCTAGTAGCAAATATCCTCCAACATCCAGTGATGGGAAACTAGATGGGGAGGGCTGTGACGCTCTGTACCTTGGGGGAACACCATGTACTCCCATGTTCATCCTTATAATATGATTATGTGGTATCCAATGCAAAGTTTGTCATGTCGGGTGTCTTCGGAAGGCTCATGATGCACTGAGGATTGTTGTTATAGTAATCTTATCGGTTGTAATTTCATATATATTGTTATGAGGCTGAAAATGTGTCCTCATGGCTTAAAACAAGCACAGGCAAACTCTCCAAGAGCAGAGGGGCAGTTCACACCTCATCAGGGCATGTATGGGACAAACCCAGCCCAGCCTCACAGGAACAAAGTACACTGACCTAGGCAGCAACAAAGGATCTGTTGGACTCTCGAGTGAGTCACCCCCCCCTTCTCTTGGTCAGTTTGGGACTACAATGAGGTAATGCTCACCTGACTCTGAAGGGGGGGGCAAAGCCAAGAGGGAAGAAAGGACATGATAAAAGGGAGAGACATTTGCCATGCTCTCTCTCTCTCTTCTACCCCCATCTACATCACCACCACCAAGCAACTGAAGCGCTGATCAAAGGGGAGTGCCTGGCTGAAAGGCAACCAGCCAGCCTGTGGTGAGAAGCATCTAAGTTTGTAAGGGCACTGAAAGTGTTAAGATCAGCTTAGAAGGCGTTTTGCTTTCATTTCATTGACCAAACCTGACTTTCACTTAAAATCTATCTTTTGTAGTTAATAAATTTGTTTGTTTATTCTACCTGAAGCAGTGCGTTTGGTTTGAAGTGTGTCAGAGACTCCCCTTGGGATAACAAGCCTGGTACATATCAATTTCTTTGTTAAATTGATGAACTCATATAAGCTTGCAGTGTCCAGTGGGCATAACTGGACACTGCAAGATGGAGGTTCCTAAGGTTGTGTCTGGGACTGGATATATTGGCTAGTGTCATTTGGTTGCACAATCCAAGCAGCTTACATGCTAGAGGCTGTGCGTGAACAACCCAGGAGTGGGGATTCTCAAAGCAGAGCAGGGTAAGGCTGGCTCCCAGAGTCGAGGATTGGAGTGACCTAGCAGATCACTGGTCCAGAGTTATTTGGAACCAGGGAAACATCACAAGGGCTCTGAGTTATTACAGACAATTCTTTCCCAGGTGACTGGCTGGTGGAGCTTGCTGAAATGCTCAGGGTCCAACTGATCTCCATATTCAGGGCTGGGAAGGAATTTTCCTCCGGAGTCAGATTGGCAGAGACCCTGGGGTGGAGTTTACCTTTTACTGCAACATGGAGCATGGGACACTTGCAGGTTTAAACTAGTGTAGATGGTGGATTCTCTGTAAGTTGAAGTCTTTAAATCATGATTTGAGGACTTCAGTAACTCAGCCAGAGCTTATAGGTCTATTACAGGAGTGGGTGGGTGAGTTCTATGGCCTGCAATGTGCAGGAGGCCAGACTAGATGATCATGATCATAGAAGATTAGGGTTGGAAGAGACCTCAGGAGATCATCTAGTCCAGGAGTTGGCAACCTTTCAGAAGTGGTGTGCCGAGTCTTTGTTTATTCACTCTAATTTAAGGTTTCACGTGCCAGTAATACATTTTAACGTTTTTAGAAGGTCTCTTTCTATAAGTCTATAATATACAACTAAACTATTGTTGTATGTAAAGTAAATAAGGTTTTTAAAATGTTTAAGAAGCGTCATTTAAAATTAAATTAAAATGCAGAGCCCCCCGGACCGGTGGCCAGGACCCGGGCAGTGTGAGTGCCACTGAAAATCAGCTTGTGTGCCGTCTTTGGCACGCGTGCCATAGGTTGCCTACCCCTGATCTAGTCCAACCCCCTGCTCAAAGCAAGACCAACACCAACTAAATCAACCCACCACCTCCCTAGGTAACTCATTCCAGTGCTTCACCACCCACCTAGTGAAATAGTTTTTCCTAATATCCAACCTAAACCTCCCGCAGTGCAACTTGGGACCATTGCTCCTTGTTCTGTCATCTGCCACCACTGAGAACAGCCAAGCTCCATCCTCTTTGGAACTCCCTTTCAGGTAGTTGAAGACTGCTATCAAATCCCCCTTCACTCTTCTCTTCTGCAGACTAAATAACCCCAGTTCCCTCAGCCTCCCTTCATGTGCCCTAGCCCCCTAATCATTTTCGTTGCCCTCTGCTGGACTCTCTCCAATTTGTCCACATCCTTTCTGTACTGGGGGGCCCAAAACTGGATGCAATACTCCAGATGTGGCCTCACCAGTGCTGAATAGAGGGGAATGATCACTTCCCTCGATCTGCTGGCAATGCTCCTACTAATGCATCCCAATATGCCGTTAGCCTTCTTGGCAACAAGGGCACACTGCTGACTCATATCCAGCTCCTTGTCCACTGTAATCCCCAGGCCCTTTTCTGCAGAACTGCCACTTAGGCAATCAGTCCCCAGTCTGTAGCAGTGCATAGAATTCTTCCGTCCTAAGTGCAGGACTCTGCACTTGTCCTTGTTGAACCTCATCAGATTTCTTTTGGCCCAATCTTCCAATTTGTCTACGTCACTCTGGACCCTATCCCTACCCTCCAGCTTATCTGCCTCTCTCCCCAGCTTAGTGTCATCCGCAAACTTGCTGAGGGTGCAATCCATCCCATCATCCAGATCGTTAATGAAGATGTTGAACAAAACCGGCCTCAGGACCGACCCCTGGGGCACTCCGCTTGATACTGGCTGCCAACTAGACATTGAGCCATTGATCACTAGCCGTTGAACCTGATGATCTAGCCAGCTTTCTATCCACCTTATAGTTCATTCATCCAATCCATTCATCTTTAATTTGCTGGCAAGAATACTGTGGGAGACCGTATCAAAAGCTTTGCTAAAGTCAAGGTATATCATGTCCACCACTTTCCCCATATCCACAGAGCCAGTTATCTCATCATAGAAAGCAATCAGGTTGGTCAGGCAAGACTTGCCCTTGGTGAATCCATGTTGACTGTTCCTGATCACCTTCCTCTCCTCCAAGTGCTTCAAAATGGATTCCTTGAGGGCCATGTTCCTTTTTCCTTTTTTAAAGATGGGCACTATATTTGCCTTCTTCCAATCGTCCAGGACCTCCCCCTATTGCCACGAGTTTTCAAAGATAATGGCCAATGGCTCTGCAATAACATCAGCCAACTCCCTCAGCACCCTCGGATGCATTGCATCCACCCCATGGACTTGTGTATGTCCAGCTTTTCTAAATAGTCCTTAACCTGTTCCTTCACCACTGAGGGCTGCTCACCTCCTCCCCATACTGTGGGTCCCTTCTGGCATTAAAGTCTATGAGTTATTAGTCTCCCTAATTTCCTGGGACCAACACTGCTACAACTACACTGCGTAGTGGAATAATGGAATACATTAGTGGACATTTGATTCATATTGACACTTGTGACCAGGGTCCTAGTGGGCAGCCAGCTGTGGTCACTCAATTAGGGTGAACTGCAAAGAATGGGGCAGACAATCCCCATAAAGCTGGTGGACATTCCAATACTAGATTTACCAAGCCAGCATAAAACAGCTTCTTTATTACCTTACTGGTTACTCAGAAGTCCAAACAACACAGTTCCCTTAAAGTGATCCAGCCTCAGGCCTTCATCCAACCCCTGTCAAATATGATGAAAATTTCTGTAAATCTTATGTCATCATATAAAAGAAAAGGTTCTACCAATCCCAAAGGATCAGACACATTATTGAATGTTTCAGATCTTACCCAAATACACGCTACAGCCAATTCTTATTAACTAAACTAAAATTTATAGAGAGTATGATTAAAAGCTCAATATACCTACAGACATGAGTTCAATTCATTGAGGTTCAGATTCATAGCAGAGATGGTGAGCTTTGTAGTTGCAAAGAGTTCTTTCAGAAATAGTTCATAGGTTATAGTCCAATGTCCAAATATCATATTCAGGGCGTACTAGCATAACTGGGACCTCAGTCTTGCGACTCAAACTTCCCCTGATGAAGCTTAAGCAGATCTGAGATGACAGAATCAGGATCCAAGGATCTTTTTATACAGTGTTCTAGCATCCACTTGACCACACAGTCCTGGTTAAACGATAGGCTTTTGATATAACCTTTTGCTTTCTAAACACCACCAGTAATTCATTACACAAATTAACATAGGGCAATTTATCCATTAGGCAGTCTATTACAAACTTCAAAGAGACATATCGACAATGACATCATTTTGCCCAAGATTTATCCAAATATTAATATTCCCTTTTGATCTCTGAATCAATAGTTATAGTGACAGGCAGGAACTGTCTGTTTACGGGTAATATCTAAGATACACACAATTAGTATTATTTCTAACAATATAGGTTTGCATTTCAAAGTTCTAGCCTATTTAGCATGAATGGCCCTAATTATCATTTGCATACCTTTCTAACATGACTTTAAAGGTGAGCTTTGGGTCATTCAGCCTGCAAGCTGTTTAACCCTTTCTAGCCATGCATCACAACTCTGTAAGACATACGTATTTATCATAGCTAAGAAGCTGTGAGCAGCATTCAGCCAGGAAAGCCTCCCTTTTGATTCAACTGTAGAGCTTTTCACTGCTGACTATGAGGGTTTCAGTTTTCATTGTGACTCCAGCAACGTGCAAGATACAGGAACACTCAGAGAGGAGCGATTCTAGAGGGAGGATTTTGCAACATAGTTAAACCAGTTATAGTGTCTGGTCACCACTTGATGGGCACAACAAAAAAAACAGTAGGGCCAAGGAATGACAGTCCTACACTTGTTGGTCTCAGTTTGAGCATTCCTTTCTTTATATTGCCATGGAAATAATATTTTGCAGACTTCCATCTACAAGTAACCAAGTAATAGTGTGCACCAGTACAGACCGTTTCTTTCCTTGTTACCACAGTCTTACAAATGCAAATCAATTAAGCAAACATCAATATTGTATTTATTCATTATTGGTTTTATTGAAATGGCATGTTCTGAAGAAAATGATCCAGTAGGAATTTGTTTTCGCAGAGGCTTTCACTGTCCATTTGTGACTTCCAAACTACTGTGATATGTCTTCACTATACGGGCAAAAAGATAATTGAATGGAATATGTTAGCTTGCCACCTGTGCTATGCAACATGCTTTTGGTGCCCTTGCTTTGTCAGTAGCTTTGCAGTAAGGGTCCAGTCCTGCCAGGTGTTGAGCAGGATCCTTCTGTATTTTAGCTTAGGGGATAGTTTTATCATGTTTTAAATAAAGTGATTAATTATTGGCAAGCCTAGTGAATTGGTGGGTGAGAATGCTCTATACTTGAGCATTGTTATTATATAAATGTTACCCATAATTTTGCACTCCCAATCATTTCACACTCTTTAGTCCATATTTCATCATATAGAGCCTGACCCAGAGCCCACTGAAATCAATAAAGAGCCTTTTACAGGCCCATCATTCAATTGCTAATTTAATACAGATGTTTAATTTTTATTTTTTGTCAACCACATTTTAAGGGTATTTTTGTAACCATGTGGCTGTGCCCACAATGATTCTGAACAGCTATCTTTGTTTAATTTCCCTAAATCAGGACTTTCCCCTAACTATAACATCAAGAAGTTAGGGGATTTTTCTCTGAAATTATTCTGCTATCAATTGTCTAAAATCAGAACACAAGCTTTTCAATTTGAGATAATCCCAGAAGACATCAAGACACACAAAACCATAAAACATAATTTAAAAATAATCATACCATATCTATCTAGGTGTCTATGTGGCCCTCAACACCATAGCATGTATTTCAACACCTTATTTTCTCTTAGCAGGGTTAGAAATCTCTCTCTAAAGAAAAGGCAAAAAGAAATGAAACATTGTCTAAATCTGACACCTTGTGGCCAATTAAAGAACAGATTATAGGACGAGATGAAAACTATGGCACAAAAATTCCGTTATTCTCTAACCATCCGCAATGCTAGACCTGCATCATTCTGCACCTATATCTTTTCTCTGAGAAAACATGATTCTACACAGCCAAGAAGCAACTCAAACAGTGAGAAAACCTTTGAGGGATAGGTATTTCCTCATGTCTGGAATGCTTGTAAGAAGGTATATTTTGCCATTAGAAAATGAAGGCTGCGTTGCTGGAAATCACTTGTGTGCAGACAATGCTTTACTGAAGCAGGGATGATAATATGTTATCTCAAATGCTTATTTAATACATGGGTTCTTGTAAGACCTGCAGTAGGAGTGGTCTCACTGGTGAGCCAGAAGGCTGTGCTTGATTACATCAAAAGTGCTTATGAACTCTAATTCCTTAGTTATTACATAAAATCTAATAAAGGCTAACTGCACCTAGGGGCATCTGCATGCAAAGGGACTGAAACAGAAATATCCCATTTTGATTTAATTTCAGGTCAATGGAATTGAAATTCATGTAAGAACAGCAGTCCATGGGCCAGATTGCTAAAGGTATTTAGATGCCTAAAGACACAGAGGTTAGTGGTATTTTCAAAAAAGGCCTAACTCCCACTGATCTCAGTCAGCCATTTCAGAGTGTTTCTTGGGTGGGGTGTAGGTGGGTGGCTGTCAGTGCTATATGGCGTTAGTCCGTTGCTGGGTTACTCTTTAAGGAGAAAAGAAAAGCCAGAGGGCTTTTCAAACGAAGGGCAAAAAAGAGAGTGAGCAACAACTGCTGCTCCCAGGGCCTGCTGGCATAGAAAATGGGTGGTCATAGACACTGTTAGCATAAGCAGGCCAATGATTACACCAGTGGTGAATTTGGACCATACCCTGTAGTAGACCATATGCTTCTTAGTCATGTATGAGTAACATGCTACAAGTTACCAGGCCAGCATCTACTTACAGAGACACTTTTGCTGGCAGATGCCTCCTGTAGGTGGTACTTTGCAGAAAATGAGTCATCTGCAGTGAATCAGTATCCCCAATGCTATATCCTCACAGTAAAACTCCCTGCAGGGAACTAAAGTGGAGAAAATTTCCTCACAGAATCCCTCCACCATCATTCCATTGGGATGCCCACCTCTATACCTAGAAGATCCAATGGATTCTCGTGGATCATAGGGGAATGGGAATCAGCAGAAGGCCTGCAACTGCCATGCAGAAAGTCTGTGCTTTCATACTGGCTCTGTGCCTCTGGTGCTCCTCACTCCCTGGCAAAAGGGAGACAATAAAATCCTGCTGCCAGGGACTTCCCTGAGTGGAGCCATGGAAGGAATGTAGAAAAGCAGCTGGGAATCTCATCCCTTTCTTCAGCCACTGTGTGACATTTACATGAAAACAGGAACCCAGTCTTCATTTTTACCCTTACATTGGGTGAACTGGTAAATCAAGCTCACCCAGGATTTTGAGTACAGGAATATCCCCAAACCGAACTTTTCTTGCCTGTATTACCCCCTCTGAGGAGAAATCCTAGTCTGGTTTAAAGAAGGAAAAGTACACCTAATTTAACAGTTTAATTGGAAGTTCCTCACCCCACCCTGATCAGTCTGCAGTTTGAATCAAAGGAGAGTCTGAAAAAGGAAAATATCACCTCAAAATTAAACTGCTCAATTAAAAATGATGGCCCAGGTTTGTGTTGGGGTGGTGGGGAGACCCAGGATGACCACATTTTAAGTGTAGCTCAACGTGTTTGGTGGGCAGTAAGAAAGTAAATTCCATTTGTCTAGCCCAGACTGTAGGTTATCCTGGGCTGTCAGAGACAGGGATTTTTTCTAGGCTGGGTGGAAATCAATCCCTTCTTCATTGATGGCTACAACTTTGTCAGGGTCCCATACTGCTTCCGTGACATGGACCTGGCTCACTTTGAGAAGAATGATTAAGTGGTTAGGGCGCTAGACTGATACTTGCAGTACTTAATTTGTGCCAGGGCTGAGCCCCGGCACCTCTGGGCTCGGCAGTTCCTAGCCCCGGCACCTCTGGGCTCGACTGTTCCTAGCCCCGGCACCTCTCGGCTTGCCACATCAGTTATGACAGTAAAAAATTGCTTGAGCTCTGGCACATCTTTCATTACAAATTAAGCACTGGATACTTGGGACATGCAACTTCAATTCTTTGATCTGCAACAGACTTCCTGTGTGACCCCGGCTAAGTTGCTTAGTCTTACTGTGCCTCACTTCCCCAGCTGTAAAGTGGGGGTAACAGCGCTGCCCTGGCTCACCAGGGCATTGTGAGGATAACTATATTATTGACTGTAAGGTGCTCAGATACTATGGTAATGGGGACCAGGTACATACCTTCGATAGAGGGAAACAGTCTTTGAGGTTTCATAACCCCCAAAGTATCTTACTGCTTGTGAAAAAGCATTGAAGAGTGAGAAGGAGATTTACAGAGGACATGTTGTAGGCTCTACATTCTACTAAATGTAATAATGTAAGTAATGCATATAGTACATGTGATGCAAATATTAATATTGATCAATCTTGCATTGTCTTTGCCTTTACAGCAATTGTTTTGGGAGGCACCAGGGCTTAGTGGCTAGAGCACTAGACTGAGACTCAGGAGATCTGGGTTCCATTCCAGACTCTGCCAGTGGCTGGCTAGGAGACCGTAGGAAAGTCACTTTTACCTCCCTGAGCCTCAGTTTCCCAATGTGCAAAATGGGGATCATGATCTACTGATGCAAAATGCTATATAAGAGCTAGATGTTATGATTATCTTTTTACTCTTTACAGAAATCTTCCATCCAGTCCCAAATGATTGCTCAGACACACTCAAGATGCAGAGCAACGGATCTTCAGAAAACTGTGCTGATCCTAATATAACATTTAAAAACTCTCTATACGCAACCACTTACACCATAATATTCATTCCTGGTCTTCTGGCAAACAGTGCTGCATTATGGGTTTTATGTCGCTTCATCAGCAAGAAGAACAAAGCTGTCATTTTTATGATTAATTTGGCTGCAGCCGATCTTGCTCATGTTCTCTCGTTACCGCTACGAATATATTATTATATAAACCACACGTGGCCTTTTGGGAGATTCCTCTGCTTGTTATGTTTCTACCTGAAGTATCTCAACATGTACGCAAGCATTTGTTTCCTTACCTGCATAAGTATTCAAAGGTACTACTTCCTCCTCCATCCATTCAAAGCCAAAGACTGGAAGCGCAGGTATGACGTCACCATTAGTGCTGTGGTATGGATTGTGGTTGGGGCTGCTTGCTCACCATTTCCCATTATGAGAAACTCTGACTTAACCAACAATTCAAATTTCTGCTTTGCAGATCTTGGAGTCAGGAAAATTGACAGTAAGACAGCTTCTGTGATTATGGTAACGACAGCTGAGCTTTTAGGATTTGTGGGCCCTCTAATTATTATTGTATACTGTACCTGGAAAACAAAAGAGTCGCTTCAGAAATACGAAATGCCTTTGCAAAATGCCAGTGAAAAACGGAGAGCTTTACGCATGGTTTCTATGTGTGCAGCTGTGTTCTTTGTGTGTTTCACACCGTATCACATAAACTTCTTCTTCTACATGATGGTGAAAGAGAATGTTATTACACACTGCGCCATACGCCGAAGCACTCTTTACTCTCAGCCCTTTTGCTTAAGCCTAGCAAGCCTGGACTGTTGTTTGGATCCGATCCTCTACTTCTTTACAACAGCAGAATTTCAGGATCAGTTGTCAAGACACAGCAGCGCAATCATTAGGAGTCGCCTGATGAGCAAGGAGAGCGCCTCGTCGATTAAGGAATAAAAACCATGAGCATTTTTTTTAACCTTATTACATATGAAATCTTGGACTGCTCTATAACTCTGTAGTCAAATAGGTAGAATAGAAACACCTGCAGCTTTACTTGATGGGGTTTGTGATGCTGAAAGTCTTTTGAAATATAGAAAACAATGTTCATTTAAAATCAGCAGTCAAATGGTATGGGTGTTTGAGACTGGAGAACCCCTGACTGGAGTGAACTGGTGGAGTGCCTCACCTGATCTACCTGAACTAGAAAATACTGTAGGGAGCAGTGCTGCCTTTGCAGGGAGATGGCCTGAATGGCCTAGTAGCTCTTTCCTAACTTGTGTGGTTCTATGATCAAGCCAAAGACACTCCAAACACCGAGGCCCAATGTGACCTCCTCTCAGCAACTGGTCTTCTGCAACAGAAATACAGCGCAACAGGGGAAATAATTAACAAACAAAACCAAGCACAGAGACACAAAGTGGAGCCTCCTCGGGTTTGCAGCTTGATTCAATATGGCGACCACATTTCCATAGGGACACCGTTGCCCTTTCTACACTGTGGTGTCGCTAGTGAAAATCCTGTACTGCTAGGGCCTGCTGTTGGCACTAAGCATATTGTGTTATTCACAACACATTTCTATCTCTATTTCACATTTTCGTTCCATCTTTGCTTGTTCTCTCCTTCCATTTCTTTATATCCCTCTCTTCTTCCATCTCAAACATTTTCTCCTTAGTCACACGTAGGTGTCTGGGTATCCTCCTCCCACCTCCCGCCCCTGCCTGCCCTCAGCAGCCTGTGCTACAACAGAGGTCAGGACTCGGCGACTAAGTTCTTCAGCTGACCTCCACAAACAGTGCGGCCTGTACATCAAAGAGTGGGTTCTTCACCTGCTGCCAGCTGCCTCCTCCTCAGCTGCTCACAGTCAAAGTGTGCTATATGGTGCAGGACCTTCACATCAGGACTGCAGGCCCCCTCGTTCCTTGCTGCACATGGCCCTCTTCCGTTAAGCGCTTTGCAGTTCATCCATGCAGTAAAAGGATTGATTTAGTAAATTCAACTAACAAATAAATTAGCAGAAAGAGTGATCTACCCACAATCGTTCCACTAGTTGAAAAAAAAAAGAAGAGAGAGGCCTAATTAATTGAGTAAATTATTAATAATTCCCTCAGCTCTAATGGTGACCTCAATTTGTGTACCCCCCATAAATACATTAGCTATTAAAACATTCAAGCAAACTGCAAAGTATTATTTCACAGAACGCAGAAATTAGCACACTAAAAATGGGTCAAATTCATCCTAGAGTAACTCCACTGATTTCAGTGGTCGTATACCTGGGATTGATTTGGTCAGATGTGTGTGTACTGATTTATCCACTTTGAATGAATTTTAAGACAAAAATTGTCATTAAGTAGCAGCAACAGCATCTACATCTTGCAAAAGTAAGCCTTATGTGTAGCTATAAAACACAAACAAAAGTAGCTGAAACACTTAAGTGTAACTACCTGAATTTCATGTTATTACTTTTTGACTCAGCCAAAAATGCCTTTCCATTTAGTGTCTCCCAGGTTTAAGAGTAGCAGCCGTGTTAGTCTGTATCCGCAAAAATAACAGGAGTACTTGTGGCACCTTAGAGACTAACAAATTTGTTAGTCTCTAAGGTGCCACAAGTACTCCTGTTATTTTTCCCAGGTTTAAGGGGGCTGGGGAATATCGCTTGGGTTTAAATAATGATTACACTGGGTATTATCTTTAATGGCAAATGATTACATTATATTGACAATAAGCTAGGTAGCTCAACTACCATTTTTTAAAGCTAAATGTTATAGTTTATATACATGCAGCTGTTTTTAAAGGGATATTTCAGTGTTCACAAGTGTAACAAGGGAATATATTTTAATTAAAGGAATTAGTCCTAGCTTCTTTAGCTTCTTAGTGACAAAGTTGTTCAATAAGTAACCAGTGCAATGCCTACTGAAATCGGTGGAAAGACTCCCATTGCCTTAACTAGACCCTGTATTTTGCCAAAGACATACACACACACTTAACTTTATGCATTACAAGTACTCCAATTGAAACATACATTTAAGCACATGCATAAGTCTTTGCAGGACTGGGGCCTAAGTGTATATTCAAGCCTGTACAATGCAATTTTTATTAGTTTTTTTTTTTAATCAAGTTTTTCTCCTGTGCTATCAACTGTTCTATTTACTATCCTATGTGGATTCAGCCTATAGTTGTAATTATTTCTCTGAGAATGTTTATATATCTTAGTCAGCTATTGGGAAGTGTTTAGTGTAATTTCCTTCAAGCTTCTGTTTTGCGCTTTGTTTGGTGGAGAAACAAATGTTTAAGGTATCACAATGACATTCGAACAGCTTGTCTTCCATTTTTCTTTGCAAAATCATGCTTTAAAAATAAATACACATTTGCAAATGTAACACAAGTTTCACAAAGGTGTGTTAATGTCTCAGACAACAGTGTGTTTTCCGATCCTTGGTTATTTGCAATACAGTTTTGCTGGCGAGTTCCAACAGCCTATTCACTTTGAGTGAAATTCTTCCCTGTGGAGAAGACCAGCTCAGGACCAATGCACAAATTAAGTCCCACTTAAGACCTTAGAATAGAACTGGGGCCAGCACTCAGTCATATAGGCCAAAGACTTCAAAGGGCTACACATTTGATTTACTACCAACCTTAGCTGCATTTAAACTGTCTACACACAGTTTTTATACCAATTTAACTACACTTCTACCCCGATATAACGCGACCCGATATAACACATATTCGGACATAACGCGGTAAAGCAGCGCTCCGGGGGGGCGGGGCTGCACACTCCGGCAGATCAAAGCAAGTTCGATATAACGCGGTTTCACCTATAACGCGGTAAGATTTTTTTGGCTCCCGAGGACAGCGTTATATCGGGGTAGAGGTGTATTTCTATCAGGAAGTTGATTTTTCTACCAGAATAGTTAAATGGGTGCAACCCCTAGTGTGGATTTCAGGTGCTTTTTACTGGTATTGCTTATTGCCTTTCTTGTACAGGAATAGCAACAGGGGCATCATTTCAGAGAAATTCTAGGGTGGGGTGAGAGTTGTATCAGTGTAGAGAACACTATATGTAGTTATGTTATAAGCTGCAAAGTCTTTGGGTAGGGAGGGGGAAGTGGAGCATATAGATCTATGAAAAGTCTGACGGTGGAGGGAAGCTGCTCCTTTCCCTTCTACTCCCCCGCTCCACAGGAAATGACACCCCTGAATAGCAACACTAGTATAAGCACCTTTATACTGATATAGACACCAGTGGGGGTTATATTATTGTAACTACAGCAGTATTGTTAAAGCAGTAGAAGACAAGGCCTCAGCAGTGAAAGGGTCTGTATTTGGAGTGACAATCAGTGAAGATCAGAATCTGTGTTGCCGCAGAAACAGCAGCGTTCAAATTGTGGTTTTAAAAATGTATCAACATCACTTCAAATAAAGTGGAGATTGCTAAACTATAGAAAAACAAAGTTACAGGCTGATCTCTCTAGGGAGAATGTCTGCTTTTATTTGCTCCGCAGAGAATTTTGATGACTTCTCTTAATGTTACAATTTCTGTGGCAGCAAATAAAATTGCCCATTCTTATTCTTGCCCTGTTGTCCGAAAGGCCCTTTGTGAGTGCCAGAAGGAGAACTAAAGACGAAGCTTCTTGTTTGTGAGACTCGAGATCTCTTGCCATTTTTTTCACCATTGTCTGAGAGCAGCCTTCCCAGTAATAGCTTCTGACGTGTTGTCTCTTCTTTTTTCACTTCCTTTTTATAGATCTGCAGTTGAAAAGTGAGGCCACCCCTATTTTCTCACAAAGTTTTCTCAACACCTGTAAACTGATGTGCTCTCTGCCCTGATTCCTGTGGGTTACGGGCCTACATTGCTCTAAAGGCTAACAGCTCAGTAGTCTTTGCAAGGGATAACCTCCCCTTCCACTGTGACAGCACTCCCAGTGCACCAGTCTCTTCTCAAAGCTGCTGCTCCTCTCTCTGCCTGCCTCACTCCTTGGCTTGCATAATGGACTTGGAAGAGATCATATATTGACTCTATATAGACTAAAGTAAAAGTGACCCCTGTCATATATCACAGTCTACACCAATATGTGAATATGACATGAGACTTATATCTTTCCCCATGGGAAAACACCTGACTTCTCTCCCCTCCCACTTTTAGAAAGTCCCATCTACAGATTTGCACTGATTTCCTTTTGCTCTGAAATTTGAAAGTAAAAATCAGGAATGAAAGGGGTTTTATTCAACATTAAACAGCATCCCCAACTCATTTGCTCCTTAGGCCCAGGCCTCATGACCCTTTTGGTTAGTATGGCTCAAACTTCAGCATTTCTACTGCCTACTTGGTTGAGAGATGGTGGTTCACAAATGGAAATAGTAATCACATGATCTAGAACCACACATCCCATGGGTGAGACCTTGTGGGTTGCATCAGCAGGTTTACTTGTCACTTCCTCCACTCCTTTTACAGTAAGTTTGCTTCATATGCAATCTGAAAATTGCTTTCATATTCAGTTCCCTGGAACCATGCAAGGCTTATAGTATTGTGACAGTAGAAAGCAGTCCAGGGAATCTGCCATGTTCCATTCTGTGAGGATTCCTTTCATGGACCGTCTACATCCTTGCTCCTGGACTCCCCAGTGAGTGCATGGCAATTAAGATGGCTTTGTGTTTCCTCAACAAATACACCAAAAAACCAAAACAAATGGCCGTCCCTCCAAAGCCAACTAACTTTCATCAGTGACCCCTCAGAAAACCAAAGATGGGCCCACTCCAAAATCCTGGGTCTGATCACATCTAAACTTTGGGTGGTTGAAATCTGGAACTTTTCACCTTCACTCCACTGCTAGAGAAAACTAGTGTAGTGTCAGGGTTGAAGGAGAACTGGCCACTATCCAAGGGCAGGTCTTCACTACAGGGGGGGGGTGTCGATTTAAGATATGCAAATTCAGCTACGCGAATAGCGTAGCTGAATTCGACGTATCAGAGCTGACTTACCCCGCTGTGAGGACGGCGGCAAAATCGACCTCCGCGGCTCCCCGTCGACGGCGCTTACTCCCACCTCCGCTGGTGGAGTAAGAGCGTCGATTCAGGGATCGATTGTTGCGTCCCGACGAGACGCGATAATTCGATCCCCGAGAGATCGATTTCTACCCGCCGATTCAGGCGGGTAGTGTACACCTAGCCCAAGTAATGTAACAAGATCTCTGAATTGCTCACGTAGATCAAAAATATATCACATATCAACAGGGCTCTCAAAGGGTGTGGAATGCTCAGCAACAGCAATGCAATAAGACACTCCCCTTCACTGGTGAATGCTTGTTGGGTGAAAAAATGTCCAATAGGAACAGGTAATGATCTGTGTTATGTATATGGACATTTTGATTATTAGCACATGTTGCTTGATCTATCGATTGTGTATTAATTGTATTGATTACTTAAGAATTTCCAGTTAAAACTCTGAGGTTTGGTAGGTTCTTGTCCCAAGATCAGACCCAGTATTCTTAGAATTTCTGTTCAGCTGGAAACCCTGATGTGCACAGTTACAACACTCACACTTAAGAAAAACCTTCTGTATTTATAATATGTTATTAACACAATTAGTAAAGCTACAAACACTCCAACCCAGCAAGGTAGATAGACATAACTTAGAATGTGTGTCTGAGCATCCATATGCTCACACCATCGCTTGAAAAAAGATCCGAAGTGTTAGTCATCATCACCAGTGGCTGTCATCCTGGCATCTCCCAAGAATTACCTTTCCCCAATGCACACAGGCCGGAATACAACTTTTATCATGTGTTGTGCTGAAGCCACTGTGCCTAATGCATAGTCAGTAGGAGTTTCCCCCTTTTTCCTTATTTGTACTTCCTTACCCTATTAATGTTGGGGTGCCCGTCTCCCATAGGTTAAGAGTCCATTTACCTCAAGCTTATTAGCATATACATCATTAGTTACCATGGCATTCTTGTGGTCAGACATCTGTTGATGTTCCTAAAATAAAATATCACAAACAGGTACAAACTAGTAAGCTTGTGGTTACCTGTCAGCATTTCAGTCACTCCTGCCTTCTAACTTGTGATATCTTATGATCTACGGTTACTCCTGGTTAGCTGCTTTTGCTAAGGCTTTTTGGGCCTTATGCCTTGTTTAGCTAAGCTATTGTCTTGTCTTACATGCCTTTTAGGCTCATTACATTACTCCCTTAACTTATACCCAGGCCTTACCTAGAAAATACCTACGCCTTATGGCTACTTATGAGAGGGCTTGTTCCTTGCAGGTTTGACACACAATCCCTCACCTGATGTGCCCTTTAGTATTTCAGTAGTACCTGGTGAAATACTACCAGTATTTCAGAGGTAAGTGGTGGTCCTCTCCCCAAAAAGATCAGAACCCTGTTGTGCTAGGCAATGTACACATAGAGTAAGAGAAT
This sequence comes from Emys orbicularis, assembly GCF_028017835.1. Classification (NCBI taxonomy): domain Eukaryota; kingdom Metazoa; phylum Chordata; order Testudines; family Emydidae; genus Emys; species Emys orbicularis. The sequence continues at coordinate 27,115,371 of NC_088691.1, forward strand.
GTTGCAGTGTTGCCAACTGACAATTTTATCATGGGTGTCACACTATTTCGTGTTTTTCTTCAAGCTGCTGCTACTGGAGTCAAGGATTTTGGTGAGAATCTCAGCTTTATTTATTTTTTAAAATGCAAGTTTCTAGCCCTTGTTGCAGAGAAAAACTCTGAAAATATGACCTGAGTGCACCCTACAAGCTCATCACCTATTAGGTAAATAAAAAGAGCCCCAAATTTATTTATTTATTAAAATCTCATGCTTTTTAAGAAAATCTCATGATTTGTGAATGCTTGAGGTTGGTAATTCTGCAGTCCCTGACCCAAAGTGTGTGCAAGTGTCAAAACATAAAGGTAAAGAATAACTTGGCCATTAATCACTTTAAAATAAATCTAAGTCTAAATGAATGCCACTTCTGTAAACACTATTTATATATTTTATGGTGAACTTCACCCCTTGTCAGAGGGCCTAAACAAGTGATATGCACCACTTGACTCATGAAGGTCAGGTTTAAGTGGGCTCTAAGTAGTGCATGGGCTTCGTGCCAGGGCTCTGCCCACTGGTGAATTTCACTTGATGTGAGTAAAACCCCTTACTTTAGAGAAGTACAACCTTGTTTTACATACATCCTTCAGGTGCATCCTGTTTGATTTGAAAAAATGTTCTCAGTTTAGAGAAATGTTGATATGCATTTGTCCTTCTGCCCACAGAATACCAGTTTATAGGCTTAAAAGAATATACATTTAATTTCACTGCCACTTTAAACTTCCTTGTACCTTCTGTCAGAGTTTATAAAAGCAGAGGTTATTCCCTGTAAAATGTGCACTTGTGTAGAACTATACTTAAGCAAGGATAGTTAAGCAAAAACATACATACATAGAGTTTATTCAGTCCATTAGAAGAGAAATAATTATACACTTTAATGTATGACAATGGATTTTTAAAATTAATATCTGTGGGCAAGATTGTCAACCTGTGTAACGTTGGTTGTCAGTGATGTCACATAATAGTGCATTCTGTGATGCTTTTAATGACCTAGAATGTGTGAAAAGTTTTCAGAGGGCAAAATAAACTAAGAGGTAAAATACAACTACAGGGGAAAAGCCCACATTTTAAAAATCTCTCAGTTGGACTGTGTTCCCATCCCTTTGGTTTTTGTGGACATTTTAGGGAATGAGTGCACCATTTCTTTGCTGAAACAGCCACTTTGAAGCAAATACTGGAGAAGATGCACAGAAAACAAATTTTGAATTTGTAAACCTGGTCACTGTCTTCCCAACACTGAGATTCAAAGCTTCCAGTGAGTGCAGGAAGCCCATGATGTTGCTGACTCTTAGGCCAGGTCTACACTACCGCGGTAGTTTGACAGCTGGCAATCGAAGTTCCGGGTTCGATTTATCGCGTCTGGTCTGGACGCGATAAATCGATCCCGGAAGCGCTCGCCGTCGACTGCGGTACTCCAGCTCGGCGAGAGGAGTACTGTGGAGTCGACGGGGAGCCTGCCTGCCGCGTGTGGACCGCGTCTGAACCGCGGTAAGTTCGAACTAAGGTATGTCGACTTCAGCTACGTTATTCACGTAGCTGAAGTTGCGTACCTTAGTTCGAATTTGGGGGTTAGTGTAGACCTGTATTCATATACAGATCTAATTAAAGTGATTAACAAGCAGGAGTAATTCAGGACCCCATAGATCTGTCTATGAGTTTTAAAATATAAGCACTTAGGGCCAAACCATGGACCTGCACAAAGCTCTTTTCCCCATAGAACTTTTCCCTTGTGCAGGCTGCAGAAAGCAAGTACATACTTGGGGTTGTAATAGCAATTGCTGCCTCTTCCCCCACATGGTGGTTTGGACTAGTCGATCCATGTAGTTGCAAATGTACAGGCTACATTCCCACTTCATCTAGACAACCCTTCCCCCGACAACTATTTTCTACTGTCCCAGAGAGAACAGTGCTTCATGGGTCATGGGGGGCTGGACCCAATAGCGCCTGCTCACTGTAACTGGTACCTTCCCCTGCACAGAGGAATCACGGTGGAACCACTGCTTTAAGGATTTTGTATGTTCAAATGCAGTGGGGTGGGGAGGGAAAGGATCGGGATTTGCCCCACAGCAATTGCCAGAGGATTTAAGCAACAAATTATTGTAGATTATACCTTTCCCTCTTCTCCTTCCATCTTGGTACCCCAGTGTGCATCTGCTTGTTTTGAATGACCCTAAAACCAACCCAACAGGATATTATAGCAAGAGAAAGAATATATTTCAATTTAGTCAGCATCTATAGTAAGAACTGGGAGCACTACGCCAGCTCTACAGTGCTGCCATGTTATCTCTGCAGATGCTGGGACATGATATGTGATGTGCATCATCATATCACATCATTCAGCAGGAAACAATGCAACTGATAGTAACTCACATCGCAATGCCATTTCCGGACAATCCAGAAAGTAATATGTCATCACCACTGCATGCAGTACCATGCATAAGGACAGGGCCGGTGCAAGGAAGGCGAAACTTCCACCTTGCGCCCCGCACCCCAGCCCTGCGGCAGCTCCCCGCCCCGCCCTGCCCTGAGGTGCCCCCCCCGTGGCAGCTCCCCCCTCTGCCATGAGGTGCCCCCCCCACGGCAGCTCCCCCCCGGGGAGCCATGCAGCAGCTCCCCACCCCAGCTCACCTCTGCTCCGCCTCCTCCCCGAGCACGCTGCCCCCGCTCTAATTCTCCTCCCCTCCCAGGTTTGCAGTGCCAAACAGCTGATTGGCGCTGCAAGCCTGGGAGGCGGGAGAAGTGGAGCGGCGACCGCGTGCTCGGGGAGGGGGCGTAGGAACTCTGTAAAAAAAAATTGGGGGCACCGCTTTTTGGCACCCCCAAATCTTGGCGCCCTAAGCAACTGCCTAGTTTGCCTAAATGGTAGCACCGGCCCTGCATAAGGAAAGGATATCTTATACACACATGGAAAAGGAATTGAATGAGGCAGAGAAAAGAAAGGTATATCTCAAATACATGACACTGGACATTACATGCCTGTATAAGATGAGAGTACTTTTAGAACATTCAAGCTATAAACCATCATATATTTCGGATATGGAAAATAAACCAAAATTTCGCACCTTTCACTCATTTTGAACTACCTAGATCTGGGGTTGGCAACCTTTCAGAAGTGGTGTGCTGAGTCTTCATTTATAGGGGGAGGAATAGCTCAGTGGTTTGAGCATTGGCCTGCTAAACCCAGGGTTGTGAGTTCAATCCTTGAGGGGGCCACTTAGGGGTCTGGGGCAAAATCAGTACTTGGTCCTGCTAGTGAAGGCAGGGGGCTGGACTCAATGACCTTTCAAGGTCCCTTCCAGCTCTAGGAGATGGGATATCTCCATTAAAAAAAAAATTCACTCTAATTTAAGGTGTCGCATGCCAGTAATACATTTTAACATTTTTAGAAGGGATCTTTCTATAAGTCTATAATATATAACTCAACTATTGTTGTATGTAAAGTAAATAAGGTTTTTAAAATGTTTAAGAAGCTTCATTTAAAATTAAATTAAAATGCAGAGCCCCCCGAACCGGTGGCGAGGACCTGGGCAGTGTGAGTGCCACTGAAAATCAGCTCGCATGCCGCCTTCGGCATGCATGCCATAGGTTGCCTACCCCGACTTAGATCTATATATTTTTCAGTTATATTTTAGTATTTGCTCACTAGCAGATTTGTGTGTGCACAGGTTTAGCAAACAGATGGAGTCTACAATGACAAAACGTCACAGGCAAAAGTAAAGTATAGCTTGACTGAGGGTATGCATAGAACATAGCAGAAACTCCAATTCTGTGCAAAATTAAAGCCTGAGTCGCATCAAAATAACATCATCTGAATTGTTTTAATGTCAGTAGCTGAAAACACGTTGGCTGGCTAAGTGAAAAAAAATACAGGATTTCCTGTTATTCAGTCACTGTATCAGTCTCCAGATGTCAGCGGATTTTGGAGCACTAGGGCAAGAGGGTGAAATTTCTCTCTTCATGCGAGAAGTTTTTAAAAATATCTCTATCGTTGGAATCTACAGCATAAACTGTAGCTAATAAAAAACGATTTTGCTTTTTCCCTACTCTTCGCTGTGGATATTTCCGTTTTGAAGAATGGAAGTTAGAATGAGGTAAGATTTATTTTTGCTGCACATTTCCTTTTGTAAATCCAAGCCATAACAATATTCAGCAATACCATCGTATGCTTTTTTCAAGAGAAACTTCAAACAAATGCTTGTATTGGTAGGCTGTCCTCAGCAGCCTTTGATAGAAGAGCAATTTGCTGTTTCATTTCTGAGTGGGTGGGTAAGTAAAAAGCAATGCATTGTGATAGAAAGCCTGTATGAGAAAACAGCTGAAGACTGTTCTACAGAAAACATTACGTTGATTGATAGGACATTACAACAGATCATTCAGTTCTGTTTCACATATTCTCTTTCAGTTGCATGTGTTAAAAAAGCTAATGATAATTACTGTTTAAACAAAAGCTGTAGAAAGTCTCGTCTACTTAAATCAGAAATTCTAGAAAACTATTTCAAGTCATCAAGTGGATTTTTATTAAAAAGATGCATTTCCCCACCGCTGCAGTATTTGACTATAATTCCAGAGAGGAACCTTTGCCATAAAGTTCAGATTCAAAGTTTGGGGTTGTTTGGATCTGGAATTAGGGCTACCTCTATATAAATAATAATAATTATGAAAAGACTATGTTCCTACTGTCTCTTCGAATTTGGAAATTCTAAGCACAATACCACAGAAATGTAGAACTGGGTGGGGTACACAGTGAGTCAGAGTAATGATAATTCCGGCAATTTCCACTGATGACTTCTGTAATAAAGACCATATAAGTACATAGCAGAAAGTTAGATTGCTGATATATTAGTGCTTCTTTGCATTTATGTTTATTTTAATTATTAGCTTAACCTGCTAATTGAGCACATGGCTACTCTATATAACCCATGTTACTATCACCTTTACCTACATCCTCCTTCCCCATTCCTTGTAATGACACCCATTTTTTGTTTCCAGTCTTCAGTTACCCTGTAAACCCTTCACAACAGGAACTGATTGTTAGTATGCATTTATACGGCATCTAGTATAATGGTACCTTGAACCTGCTTGAGACCTCTAGGCACTACTGCAATAACAATACCAAAATGGCAAATATATTTAGATGATTAAAAGCTACAATACATTAAT